>NC_141155.1:48846181-50096181 GCF_053477565.2 Lygodium microphyllum
CCACTTTGGAGTGCTATTCACTGCCTGAGAATAGTGATTGCGCATCGCACGATTTTTGCCAATCTCTCTTTTTACATAAAATCCTCTCAAATTGGCTAAAAGCTACATGCTTTCTTTTGCATGTCATCCTAATCTAGAAGTTGTCTATAGTTTTATGGATTTTTACAAAAGATAATATCTAAAATATCATAAATGGGCTAAATTTTTCCAAAAATCTAATATTTTGAACCATGGGTACTAACACTAATGTCTAAAATGGCATTGGCTCTCTAAATAAATAAGAAAGCCACACTCTAGATTTTTTTTACATGGTGTGCACATATTGGCATGATAGCATGAAGAAAGTTGAATGATTTTTCTGACATTGCAGACATCAACAAACATGTTTCAATCATTTGTTTTTCTCATCATATGCACTAACAATTCATCATTAAAACTAGATGAAGACTTCTTACTCGAAAATTTGCATATGTACGTCTCATAATTCAAGGAATGGAGTCGCTGATGCAATTTTCAACCCACTGATGCCTCAAATCACCCAATCTACTTGTCATTATGCTTTTAAACCATTGTCAATCACCAATTTGACAAATTAGCGCTCCCTCTTTGTCTCATAAATAGCCATATGAACAAGAAACAAGGAAGAAAGAGAAAGACACGTTTTTGATCTTGCTGGATAGTATACCATTTTTTGCAAAAATCAAAGCGATAGAGAGTAAAGAAACGATATATCTGATGGCCAAGAGCAGGAGGGAAATAATGACAATAATGAAAAATCAAATTTTTGGGGGATGAAGGAGGCACTGAAAAAAATGTTTTCCCCCTCCCTCCCTCCCCCCCATGTCGTTTCATTTCTCATTAGTTTGCCTCTTCTTTAATCAAGTTAAGACTAATCTCTCAAATAACTAGTTTCAAGTTGGTCATTTCAACTTGTCAAAAGTGGTTCTGATCCAATTGGAGAGGTAAACGATCTCCAAATTTTGATCTAATTGACTAGATGTTTCTAGCATAAAAATCTATCACCCTAGCCTCCATCACGTGCTTTGTAGCTCCCAAATCTAGTAGCTGTGTCATAATGCTAAACCTTGTTGCCATTAAATTGGGGGTCAAATGAACTTCAATTGATGATTGGACACGTGCTTGGATTCCTAGCGTCGAAATGCATCTAGGAAAATTCTAGCTCCTTGACCCGCAACTGTTTTACTTTACACCAAAACTGCCTCTTTTATGGGTCTCACGGTCTTTTTCCACTTGAATCTCAGTCTCATTGGCGACCATGGGATAGGGCAACTCAGCCCATCGAATCCATAGATTGATCTGCACAAATAGAAACCATAAAGAGCATTAAGCTGCTACGGAGAAGAATACATAACAGAGAAACCACAGCTCTCACCCTATCCCCCAATTAGATCAAGGCATGAAGTCCATGGGGGATAGGCCAAATATTATCTAACAGAGTTTTGGAGCTAGTCGCTAAACAAATTTTCAACATAGACTAACTAAAAAGAACTATCAAAGGAGCCATCCTAATTGGTGGTTTGACGTGCACCTAATCTAGGACAGTTGGACTAGAAAATCCTACTAGAGGCGAGGACGGCGAGGACTTCTATAGCTCGGTCTATATATATTTTTCATTTTACCAAAATTTTTCCTTCAGTATTTTATAATTAGGTGTGTAAAAAGGAGGGAGTTGAGCATATTGTGGCCCAAGGAGAATAAAGCATCAACCTCAGGTCCTGTCTTAGTACCCAATCCTACAAAGCATTTACAAGGTGATACTAAATACTTTTTCTTCTTGTGCTTATTTTTGTTTTTGTTTCAATCATCCTTATTTATTTTTTGGCTAAAAGTCACCAGGAACTTGCTAGGCCTTTGTAAGGTAATGATTATCTACTCTTAGAGTTTTTCTTCCTTTATTTTCTTACTTTAGGGGTTAGAACTCCTTTTTACACACCTATGTATCTTATATATATATATTTTAAATATATTCATGCTCTTTTCTCTTTCTTTTATTGGACAGGATTCTCTATTTGCCTTAGAACTAAGAGGGATTCTTAGAAATAGTTACGTAGCAAGCTAGCAAAATAGGGTCACTAGAACTACTAACCTAACCCTAGGACTTTATGCCTTGAATGTTGGTCCCTAACAAAAGAAAGATTCCCCACATATCGATACACATTCAACATAAAAGGGAGAGACCTCATAAAGAAAGGACATCACCTGGACTTGGCCACAAGAAACTTCTAGGAAACAAGAGGCTCTCTTCGGGTACTTTGTTGAATTTGTTTAGTGTAGTACTAAAACAAAACCCATTAATCACACTCGTACCAAACAAAAAATGGCCCTCTTGAAATAAACCACTTCACTGCAAAATAAACGGCCCTCTTGGACTAATGAAATCAAACAACTCTCTATAAAAACAAACGGCCCTCTTGACCTGATGAGATATAACCATAAAGTACACGATTCAACAACCTACTATTGGAAACAAACCCTTGGTCTCCACATAAACCATAAGGAAGCACAAAACTAGACCAAGGGGTTAGGTTGCTTAGGCCCCACACTAAATGTATCAAATTATTAGCTAACCCTTTGCATAAATGGCAAGGGGTGTCCTATGAACATGCTGTTGAATGATCTGATATGTCCATGATAGAATAGGAAGTTGGTCAATCACTACCTAGCTCATAATCCATACTAACTATTGGCAGCCAAAACAAGACATGTCAGTTAAGCAGTCCCCATAGTAGCCCTAAACTAACATTAGGAGGTGATCATAAAATCCCCTCAGGACCACAATTAAGAAAGATATCTTCAACAAATGCATAATTAGCCAAGAAATCTACAAATAAATTCCACTATTAGGGAACCAACTAGCAAGTCACTTCCTCAAATATCTCAAGGGCATCCAAGGTTGTACAATGGTACATCCTTAGAATGGGATCTCCTACACTATAGGTCCCATTCAATTAGTTAATCACTAACTATGAGCCACCTTTTACCAATAAGTGGCAAATACCACCACATCTAGCTAAATTTAACCCCATAATCAAGGCCTTGTATTCTGCCATGTTATGTGTAAAAGTAGTGCTCAAATAGACTCCCATTTTTAAAACCACTCGATGATGAGGATCTTTAATGACAACCCCAACACTCCATGTATAGTAGGTCCTCAAGAAGCTCCATTGAAATATAATCTGTAAGACCAGGATTCATTGATGCAACTTGCCATGGCTACCAACCTACTCATACTTATGATAATCAAAGTCTAATAGAGAGAGGGTGTAAGATAGGTCCAATTCCTTCCGCACTAAACTCAATAGGGATGCTAGTAAGAACCCTATGATAATGGTGGAAATAGACCTTAATATGCCACATAAAAGATAGGTCCAATTCCTTTTGCACTAAACTCAATAGGTCCAATTCCTTTCGCACTAAACTCATTAGGGATGCCTAGTAAGAACCCTATGACAATGGTGGCAATAGACCTTAATATCCCACATAAAAGATACATCCTACCACTTAGTAATGTGATAACCCTTACTCCACTAGATCAATTTGCCTTGGTGGTAATGTTGTTCTAAATATGGATACTTAAGATATATATATATATATATATATATATATATATATATACTACATAAAGTGAATTCACTAAGTCTACCATGTGTCCCTATACATAATATAGTGTTTCTATAATCAAGGAAAATTTTAAGGCTTGCTACCTAATTTTCCAATTTTCAGCCTTTGATAAAGAAACTCTAGCCTCTCTTATAGATAGATAGTGCAATATAGAATCATAGTAGGATCTAATGGGGATAATATCGAGTTTACATAAACCCTCGCGGTCAATCCCTTCAGCCAAGACTTCCTTCATCTTGCCAAAATCCACAAGGCATTCAATGATGCCTTGCAACTTTAATGGCTTACTCCTAATTTTATAGTCAAACTTCTACAAAGTAATTAGCCATTTCACTAGGCGGTCAAGTGGCTACAACTTATTCAACAGTAGCCTTAGTCTATATGCCTTTGAATACAATACCACCTTTTCATGCAAGATGTAGCGCTTGAATTTCTTTGTTGCAAAGACCATCCGAAGGTATAGTTCTCCATGTAGATATGATTAATCCCGAATACCCCCAATTTGTGGCTGGCAAACCCAATTACATAGTACCATTTCTCCTCCCAAATCTGAGCTGAATAAAAATTAATACTATATATTATTGTAGTTGCTAAAATTATATAAAATATCGCACTCCCTTTAGTAGGTGCTTTCACGATTGGCACTTTTGCCAATTTCTACTTCATATCCTCAAAGGATACTTGACACAGATTACTCCAAACAAACATATAGTTAAAGGATATGTTGCCTTCTTTCTTTTCATTTGTAATCTTCAATCTAATAAAAAATACACTCTTCCCTCTCCCTAAGAAATTTCTTATCATAAATAGACAAGAAATATAGGTTCCTTCTTTCGATGGCAATGTCCTCTCAACCAATGCATTAAGAAATCATCAAAAATATCCAATTGACGAGAGAAAGCTATGCACTTCTTTAGGAGTATGTGGCAGACTCATAGTGATGATAACCTTTATCGTTATAGGATCAGTTGTAACATCATCAAAGCTAGCCACATGGCCCAATGCAATCCATAGGGCACTCCAAATACACATTTCCTTGGATTAACAGCAATGTAGAACTACCTACAATGCTCAAAACATTTACTTCAAATAATCAATAGTCTCTCCCTTGTGGTGGTTACCCCTAGGTCATTAATAAAAACATTTAGCTGCTTTGGAAAAATATCACCAAAAGTTCTATCAGATATACATTGCCAAGAGCTTGGCACATTGGATAGGTTAAAAGCTATCACATAATATACAAAGGTACTAAATATAGTGCTAAATGTAATTTTCAAAGTATCTTTCTCTACGATAGCCATTTGGTTATAGCTAGTAAAGCAATCCATAAACGAATAGATATCCCTACCTGCTAATTGATCTAGTATCCAATCACTAAATGGCTGTGAATAGTAATCTTTAAGTGTTTGTTTATTGAGCTTCCTAAAATATATGCAAATAAAAATTTTATTATTTTTATTTTTTCTGATAACTACCGATGAACACCACTTTTTGTGCTGTACATGAAATATTAGGCAAGCCTTATGCAATTTTTGTAGCTCCTCAATAGTCCATCTCTCAACACAAAAGGCATATACCTCACTTTTTGTTGAATAGGATGGCTACCTTCCTTCAGGGGAATAGTATGCACAACTAGACTAGAAGGAATACTCCTCAACTCATCATAGCTCTAGGAAAAAATATCATGGAATTCTTAGATCAAGGACACATAGCCCTTCCTCTCTTCTAGATTGAGCATAGATCCTTATTTAATGGGTCATGGCTCATCCAATGTATCGAGATCTAGCTCAATCACATCTGCATCTTTGATTTTTTCTTGAGCTTCTATCAGCTCATTCAAAGTCACCTAGTATACATCTTCTCTAGCGGAGCGCTCTCTTGATACATCACTTGATGAAGTCTCATTGCTAGAAAGCTCCTCTAATGTATCTAATTCTGTCAAAGATAAAGGTACTCTCTCACTTTGAGGAGATTCAAGATATGCATCCACTATTACACATCTGGCACCTCTACCAAAAATATAATGACCAGCGGATATATCAACTTGACAATTGGATTGTAAGATCCATTGCCTTCCCAACAATACTTGACAGCTTGGTTGCCCTGCAAACCTAATAACCCTAAAGTCTAGAATGCATTTCACATTAGTAATATTCATGTGGAGTTTGGTAATGCAACCTTCTAGTTGCCTTAAACTATCATTAGCCATCCAAAGAATTGTGGAGGCATCCCTTTGGATTTCTAGTCCCAGCCTTTCCATCAAATTTGAACTCATAATGTTGATGGAAGATCCCATATCCACAATGACATGATCCACTATTATGCCATCAACATATGATGTTGCCCTTGGACAATCATTTTCAGCATGTTCAAACCTAGTGTGAAGAAACTAGGGCTCAATGATATACCTAGTGTGAAGAATCTTCTTAAACTTTTTATGCAATCTTGGAGATAACTTGATCAACTACAGGAGGTTCACATCATACTTTACCTCACAAAGAGAATTGGCTAAGTCAAATTCATGATAATTAGCGATGGTTCTCTTCTCCTGCAAGTCCATTCTTTCTCTTGATCTAAATAGGTTCAGGTGTCTCTTCCTTGGCTTTTATCTTCTTCTTTAGAAGCTCCTTATTGGAGTCAACTTTGCCACCATCAACTTTTAGAGGAACAGCTTCCACATCAAGATTAAGGACTTGTGTTCCCTTATTATTTTGTTTAGGGTTTTCTTCAATAGGTTTTACATTATCTAATGCCTTCTTTAACCTTCTCTCCTCTAAGCTGTAATGGCTCATGAATTAGAAGCCTCAGTGTTGTTGACATGTACAACTTTGATAAGGCTGACACTGCTACTACTTGCCAATTGTTCTACTATAGCATTTTCTCTTTACAATATTTGCTTTGGTTTCTCATCCTACTGAAGGTTATTTCCTTGTGCTTGATGGTTAACTGGACCTAGTTGCTTACTCCCTTGTTAAAGAGAGATAATCTTATTCCAACAAGTACTAGCTAGATGGTTGAACTTTCCACATATGTCACATTTAACATTAGGGTAGATTCTCAGAAAGCGTTGACCACCACACCACTTACAACTAAATCTTGATGGACTACCCTCTTCAGGACATTAACTTCCTATCAAGTTTTGCTGATTCTTTAAGAAATTAATGTTTATAGCTATTTATCTATATTATTTCATTATCATATTGGTATAATGCTTCATCATGTCTTGACTTTGCCAAGAATATTTGACATACTAGACTCATAACTGTGATTATCCGCTTGCCTTCAACTACTGCTAGCCTAACCACATGATTAGGGATTGTCTTCTACTGATTAATTGGCAATAATTTAGGGTTTGTCATTTTTCTTCCACTATTTAGTGGAACCATTTGGCTAGCCATTGGCATAACAACATTAAGAGGAGTTGGCAGCATGGATACATTTTGCATGATGCTTCCTCTTCCATTCGAATTGGCTATAGTGGAACCATTTGGCTAGCCATTGGCATAACAACATTAAGAGGAGTTGGCAGCATGGATACATTTTGCATTATGCTTCCTCTTCCATTCGAATTGGCTATAGGTGTACTAGTCGCACCCTTGACTTCCATTGGTCAATACCAAATTATTACCAAGACCTAGACTCACATTTAGGTTTACCCTAGATATGTAGGCCACTTGTAAGCATGACTCTATCTACTTTTCTCAAGTAATAGTAGTGTCTATATTAGCAACAAGAGCAACACTACTCAGCTACAGTTGGATATTAAAATTTGATCCATGCAAAAAATACTGTAGTAGGACAAAAGTAGGAATAGAAATAGAGATTTGCAATTTGCAAAACACATTTTTCATCTTCTTGGGATAATCTCAAGCATTCTCATGGGACTCTTGATGTGCCACATTCAGAACACACATCCAATACTAACCAACTCTCTCAGGGGCAAACTATCTTCAAAAGGCCATAAAGAATAAATCAATCATGGTAATTGTTCCAGATTCCAAGCCATGATACCACATTGAAACTCTTCCTTTCAGAGTCATATTGAAAAAAATCATGAGATGTCATTAATCTTAAATTCATCAATTGAATATTAATTTTTGAAGCTCACTTATGTTAAGTTTCACATCTTCCTTTGCTAACCCATTAAAGATGGATAGAGGGAAACCTAGGGTTAGTAAATTTAGCGTTCCTACATGTATTGCAATGGGTTGCCCCATCATGATGATCGGGTTTGCTTTAGGGGTATGTATCAATGGGGTTACACTCCCATTCCAAGTAGATTGAATTTTTGGGAAAATGGAAATGCTAGAGCTTCCTACTCCCCCTGACAACAAACTGATTGTGTTATTGATTGGGTCAACAAAACCTCTCTTTCTTAGCGATATCAGACTACTACACTTAGGAGAATATCTCCTAATGATTTCATCTCACCATCTGGCCCTTTCAGTTATCTCTTGTTGTTAAATCTTTGCTTCATGGCATCTATCAGTAAATAACTAATCTATCTCAATGCTCTTTGGCATACACTATGATTGATTGTTCTATAATTAACAAAGATTTGAAACCTGCCACTTATTAGTAGCTCCCAGCAAATGTACCACTTGTCAAGACATAGAATAAGCCCAACATTTGCTCTAAGGCTCTAGCTATATCTCCTAAGCTCACCAAACCACCCTCATACCCCTGCAACCAGGAGCATCTGGAGGCTGTACACTACCATAAAAAAGTCACATGTTTATGTCAATTACAGTCCAATGGTCTTTCCCTTCTCAACTCCAATAGAGGGAGTGTCTAAACGTACAGGTGATCAATACCTTGAATTACACACATAAGGAGCTCCTTGAGTAGAATGTTGTGGCTCCTATGGCTCTCTTATACCCTAGGGATTGGCCCTAGTATGCACTATCTTCCATATAGCTTACAGATAAAATATACACACAATAGATTCCTCTCATGATGTAAACGTAACAATCTAAGAGATTGTATATATTCCTCACTTAATAAAAATTTTCCAAGATATCTAACTACCCTATAGTAAACACACTCTCAATGTTGGTCATCACCTAGGCATACAATTGTAATGCATTCAAGAATTTATCTTCTGATACCATATTTAGATTGCATATATATAGGGTGTATGCACTCCATGCTTAAGCAACTTAACTAAAAACCAACCAACGTGAAGTGCACAAATAATCTTTTAATGATTTCTTTCTAATCACATCATGTGGCGTTGCTAAGGAATTGCATCGGGCTAACCCATGATACTAAAGCTCTTAAAACTTATATGAACCATGACATATATGATAAGATATGCAACGAAATCATTAACTTAATCAAATATCTTTCCATTTCAATTCTACACTCCCTTTTATTTATATTTAGATTGATTGCACAAATGTAGTGAGATTTCATGATAAATTTTCATAGAGATAGACCCTGAAATATGCATTTTAACATGTAAATAAAGGCAAAGTGAGAGAAATTCTCATGCTTTGCCTTCATTATACACTCACAAACATTCTCCTAATTTTCTATAATTTTCTATGAAAAAAATAATTTTTATTTTTTGATTTTGACTAAATTTTTTGAATTTTTTCATTTATTTCAACATAAATTATTGTGTTTTTTGAGTTTTTTAAAATTTTTATGACTTAAATAAAGTGTTATCCATCACCATGTTCAATTTCATACCATATGAACATCATTCGATCCCCAAAACAAAAAAATCCCATTTTTCATTAAATCTCATGTTTCAGATTTTGTGATTTTATTATTTTTAATCATGCATGAAGGAAATTGAATGATTTTTTGACATTATAGACATAAAAAAAAATGTTTCAATCATTTGCTTCCATTTTTTCATAATTAAAACTAGATAAAGATCACTTACTCAAAAATTTGCATATGTATGTCTCAATATTTGAGAAAATGGAGTTGCTCATGCAATTTTCTAGCAATTGATGCTTCCAAATCACTTGATCTACTTGCCAATATGCTTCGGAATCATTGTCCATCATCATCGATTCATCAAATATGCCCTCTCTCTCTCTCTCTCTCTCTCTCTCTCTCTCTCTGTCTCTCTTTGTCTCTCTCTCTCTCTCTCTCATAGATAGCCATATGAACAAGGAACAAGAAGGATAGAAAAACATGAGAGAAAAAGATTGATTTTTTCCCTTGTTGAATGGTACACCATTTTGCACAAGAATTGGAGCAATGGAGTCTAGTAGCTACTTTATAAAACCAAACCTTATAGCCATTAAATGGGGGGTCTAACAGACTCTAATTGACAAATAGAAACTTTGCTGGATTTCTAGCGTCAAAATGCATCTAGGAAAACTTCTAACTCCTTGATCCACAACTATTTCATTTTACACAAAAAATGTCTCTTTTATGGGTCTTGAGATCCTTTTGCACTTGAATCTTAGCTTTAAAATCCTCTCTCACTTGGTTTTTAGATGGGTCATCTAGACCATAGTCTCTTCATAAAGAAGACAAAGAATGTCTATGTATTCTTGGTGATTTATATGGATGACTTGATCATAATTAAAGATGATGACCATGAAATTATTGAAATTAAAACCATGTTATAGGTTGAGTTTAGGGTAAAAGATTTGGGAGAGCTGAAATATTTCCTTGGGATTGAGGTTGTCTCTAGACCTTAAGGTATATGGCTACTACAAAAATAGTATGCTTAGGATATGTTGTTGAAATATGGGACGATGGAATGTAAGCCCATGGAAACAACATTGGATCAGAATGTCAAGTCTACAGATGATGTTGGAAGTGAAATAGAGAGTGTCACTATGTATAGACAGATGAGGGGCAGCTTGATTTATCTCACTATCACCTGTTTTGACCTCACTTATTTAGTGGGGCTGATTAGCCAATTCATGCAAAGCCCCATAAGACACATTTGGATGTAGTCATATGAGGATTATGTGGTATGTGAAGGGTACTACTAATTATGGACTATTATATAGATGCTGATTGGGCTACTTGTGCCTATGATAGAAGGTCAACTAGTGCTTATGCTTTCAGCCCTAGACAATAGTATGATCAGCTAGAGTAGTAAAAAAGAAGTCAAATATTGCTCTCTCTAGCACAAAGGTAGAATACAGAAGTGTAGCCTTAGTGGCATGTGAAGCAGTTTGGCTTGTGAAACTACTACGTGACTTGGGGTATATAGTTGGACATGAAGGTCACATTGCATTGTGACAATATGAGTAGTGTGCTATTGGCTAGTAACCAAGCATATCATGCTAGACACATAGAAGTTCATTATCATTTCATTAAGGAAATGGTACTTGCAAGACAGATTGATCTACTCCATGTGAAGCCATAAGACCAAGTAGGTGACATTTTTACCAAATCACTTGGTAGAGGTAAGTTTGTTCACTTTAGAGAGCTACTTGGAGTACATCACTTAGCTTGAGCTTGAGGGGAAATGTTGAGATTCAAGCTCAGTAGTTCGTCATTGATACTAACTCTATCTAGATAGTTGTAGACCTAGCTATCATCATCCATGTGTGTTGTAATAATTGCGTCCGTTAGACTCAACCATAGTTAGTAGTATGGTTAATTAGTGACCTAGTTCATTTTAGTCATGCGTGACTTTTGTGCATTACTCAGTTAAGTATGATAATGGAATAATGAAAATAACGAGAGTACATTGTTCCCTTTGTCGGCAGCTCCATGCCTTTGTCTATCTCTTCCCCTCCATTTGAATGCCCCTCTCATCAAATAACTAGTCAAATGCCTTAGAGACATATTTACCCCCATTGTTAGATTGTAGGCATTTCACCCTATGCCTAGATTGGTTCTCAACCATAGCAAGAAAGTATTGAAACATAGGTAAAACTTATGACTTTTGCTTTATGGGATAGGCCCAAACCTTATACGAGAAATCATTAATGAATATAACAAAATACTTTGCACCACCTAATGACAGATAGGGTATGGGACCACAAACATTTAAATGCACAAGAGCCAACGGCTCACCGACCCACATAAACAATGATTACATGTGTCAAAACATGAGTTGTCAAGAGGTGATAAATACTACAAGTGAGTGAGAACTTTCATTCTATTAAGGGATAGATGCCCAAGATGGCAATACCAAATAGATACATGTAAAAGGTCGATCATGGAAAAAAATAATCAAAAAATCTAGATTATGCATAGGATATAGGTTTCCAACCTTGGCACCTCGAGCAAAGATGAAATTGCCATGTATAATCTTCCATGCAGAATCACCAAAAGATACATAGTAACTATTAACATCTAGTTGTCTAGTTAAGATAAGGCTTTTAATCAAAGCTAGGACATGACGTACATCGTGAAGTAAAAATAGAGTGCCAATACTAAACTAGAGTCTTGCATCACCTATGCCAACAATGTCACATTCATGATAATTACCTAGTCTAAGTAAAGCTATAGCATTATTCTAGGCATAAAACCAATGATGATGTAAGCTAACATGTAAGGAAGCCCCCAAATCAAGAAGCCAACATTGAGAATAAGAGGATTGAACATCAATCAATTGTGTAGCAACAAGTGAAGAAGTAGCAAGTATGTAATTACCTAAGTTATGCTCTAAGGTTAATATTGGACTTAGAAACAATGTGATCCTAAGAAGACTTGGCATTTTCATGTACTTTTCCTTTTCCTTTTTCATGCCTATCATTGCATATCCTATGGCATAGTGGCCTTATCTAACCTTGTTGCCCACAATAATGACAAGTAAGAAAGGAATTAGGACCACATGACTACTACATGATTACCCACAAGACTTAGACTTGCCCTTGTTGGGTTGTGGGTCTCTACCATGATAATCATTCCCCTTACCATCATGTCTATGTCTAATTGTAAGTGCATGAGAAGTGCGGGTTACATAAGTTTTCTTCCTATTCACTTTTGTAAGCGATCCACTCTCTACATCAGAGCATTTAAAGACAATTTAAAGAGAATTGGCACTCATACTAGTACATAATATATCGCAAGACTCAAATAGTGTGACAAGCAAGAAGAAAGACTTTATGTTATCCTCAAGCTGAATGCCTTGTGAGATAAGTTGGCTGAAAATGGAGTGGAACTCATTCAAATGAGCAGACATAGGAGTGCCCTCCTTTAGGCAAAGGTCCATAAGATTCTTCAACCAACATAATTGTGAAGAAAGACTCCACTTGTTATATATCACATATCCTTTTCCATAACTCATAAGTATCACTTTGAATTTCAAAATAACATTGAGGTACATCTGCTTAAACAAAGACAATATGATGGTGGACTTGTATGACTCATCAAGCTCATCCCAATCAGCTCTATCCTAATTTTTTGGCTTTATTTCCTTGATTTTTAATGGGATAATGCTCTTCTTTTGCACCAATACCTGTCAAATTTGGATCTTCCAATTCTAGAAGTTATTACCATCCAATTTCTAAATTTTAAAGATAGCACTATCATTGGAAGCATTTGAAACACTGGCCATTATGTCTGCCAACAACCAAAGAGGATATGAGTTGCTATTATAATAGCAAATCAGCCCCAAAATTGAGCCAAAGTAGCCTACAACAAGAAGAAGACTAAGCGATACACTATTGTCCACAAGCAAGAAGTAGTAGAGTGCACAATACAAGTGTTTACTCTCAAAGAACCTACTCAAAATTGACATTTCAAAATGACTGGTCACAAAATTGTAGTAAATGAGTGTATAGTCGTGGACAAAAGACCAAAGTATAAAGCTCCCACTTCCATGAATATGCGGGTAGCAACCAAGGTATGCAATGCAGTGAGCAATGCAAGATAGGCATAAACCACTAGGGTACACAATACTCTCAAAGACCCAAAGAAGGTAGATACATAGATGCAATTCCAAATAGAAGAGTAATAGGTACATCAAACAACTATGCATATGAGATCTCTAGAAGCAACATACATCCACTAATTTGCACCTAACTCATTGCATATGAATAGTGAGGCTCAAGTATATAGCCAAGCATGCATCTAGAGTTGAAAAACCTATCTAATAGGAGGAATTACTTGGTATTAAAACCAAAGCTAAATCAGCCCGCAATCATCAATATCTGCATGAACAATGAAGACCATAAGCTGTCGAGCATAAATAAAAGTCTCCTAGTGAAGAGTCTAAGCTCTATAAAGAAAAGATCAATATCTGCATGAACAATGTAGACCATAAGCACTTGAGCATAAATAAAAGTCTCCTAGTGAAGAGTCTAAGCTCTATAAAGAAAAGATCAAAGTGCTCCCATGGAAGTAAACTAGAATGTCCAAGAGTAAAGTAAAGCTCAATACATGTGTCTCATAACATTAAGGCGTCCAATGACATGAAAGAATAAATTTAGGAGCATGTACGCACAATAAGTCTTTGAGCCCATAACCAATAAAGTTCCAAAGTGTTGGGGGTAAAGGCACCTCCACCTAGCTGCCCGTGTATTGTTACATTGACAGTACCCACACATGCACACTATAGCGGTGGGCGCCCATAACTGTCACTTTATTCTTTATTCTTTTAGTGATAGATGAATAAAGGGAAGGTTGGTCACACATTGTGATTGTTGGAGTTCCCACATTGTGAGTCTCTCTCTCTCTCTTGCTCTTGCTCTCCTGCCATAACTCTCCCGTGCAAGCTTCAATCCTTCTCACCTTTCAACTAGTATGAGAGCATGGTTGCTTGAGCATTCGAGCTTGGTTTGTGACTCCTTCAGCATTCAGTTGAATCCCTACACCATTGGTTCTCACTCTTGGTAGCCATATCCAACTCCTTCGAGCTTTGATCACTCCCCGAATTCCTGAGCACCTACCCGACCCATTTGGGCACCCTTAGGGCATTCCTTCAAAGGAATTGGAGATCTCTTTTGTTATTTCACTTCAGCCCATAGGTGTTGTGAGGTAGGGTAGCCATGTCCTCTTGCTTCTTGTGATGACTACACTCTACCAGTGACTTTGCCCTTCAAGAGGGAGCTCTTGGGGGTCCTTGACTTACCCCCAACCTTGCCATGACCTTGCCCAACCCTTCCATAGGCCCTAGTTTAGTTTGTTCCATCACGTGACCTATAGGAGTATCTTCCTCAGCTTGACATTGATCTTCTCTAGCTACTCTAGCCATTGGGCACTTGGATAGGCTCATTTGATGCCTAGAAGCATACTTGGAGCTTGACATTGGAGCATTGAGCATTGGTATTAATTTGGGTCTAATTTAGCACTATTTTGGGACTTCCATAATAGTCCACATATTGTTATAAATAGTGTTACACTGACATTTGATGCTACACCTTGGTTGGCATTGACATTTGATGCCCAGTTGGTCCCACATGGTCCCCAAATGTTAGGGGAATGTATGCCTATTGATTGGCCATCATTTGGAGCTGATTTAGTGGCCTGAAATACTAAGTTATTTTACACAGTAAATCATTGCTATACACTCCAGGAATAAAGCTTATTTAGTCACTTTATGCTTTGCCTATTGATCATGGGTGCTTTCTCGGGTGTTTTGTATGACTATCGGGATGCAAATGAAGGTTGGAAAATTCTTTGGATGGTTTTGGAATGTATTTTGAGCATTGTTTGAGCTTTGTATTGGTTGGCATTTAGTTGACATTGGTCTACACTATCATGCTTTGTGACAGAGGTTATACCTATGGTTTATGTATGACCCGTTGGTACATGCTTTATGCTTATGTTACCTACATATTCTAGTTACATTGTTTGCACTTGAATGCTATTGGAGCTTCATTTGGGCTTGACTTTGGATATTTTGGAGATTTTTTTGGCATTGATTTGGCTCGTCAGAGATTGATTGGGATTTTCTTCATGACATTGGAAGCTATCATTGGATACTTGACCACTCATATGCTTTGGATGTCTTACCGATGTATGAACTTGGATACTCCATCACTGGTGCTCTTACATGCTTTGTTTGAGCTTATTTGCTTGACACTTATAGCTTTTGTGCCAATGGGAGCATCTTTGTATGCTTATCAAACATTGAGCAATGCGGGTTATGCATATTGAGCTTTTGGATCTTTCAGATTGGGATCTCCTCGTGGATGATGTATGGTTGATATCTCTTGGTTCGTGTAGATGTACTTGGGCTGATTTAGCTTTGTATTCACTAAGCAAACACCAACTTGTGTTAGGTCTTAGTAGTGGTATGTACATTTTGCCCTGTTGATTGGGGGGTGAACCAACTTTACTAATGGACTTTTTCTGACATGCTTGGGTGTTGGCTCATGTAAGTTTGATTGTTACATGCTTGTTTATGCTCACTTGATGCTGGTTTTGCATTGGCAATTTGTGATTGACTTCGAATATTGGGTTTTGCCTACTGCCAGCTCTCATTGTACATTGATGTCATAAATTACAACAAGCATATATATCCAGACTATCATGTATTTTTCATGCTAAATCATCCTAGTTTGATTTACTTTTGATGGTGCTTGGTGGGTAGCATCATTAAATGCTTGTTTCTTGCCATTTTTCCTTGGTTTTGGTGGTTTTTTGTTCATTTTCTATAATTTACAACAAGCAATTTTGAACTGTCTACACTATTTTAGCTTGCAATATAGCATCTTCTTCCACTGACAGTGCTATCTTCAACATCACTAAGCTTGATGGTATGAATTATGCCTATTGGAAGAGCCAAGTATTGGTGCAAAAATCACAGATAAAGCCACTAAGGTTGAGTGGGCAACAACCTGCAACTATGACTAATGACAAAAGAATGGAGCTCGATGAGTTATGCAAGTCCACCCTCATCTTATTTCTCACTAAACAGGTGCATTACAATGTGATTAAGTAAGCATAGAGTTCTTGGAAGCTTTGGGATAAGATCAATAACCTGTTGAGATATCAAGCTCCACTCGTGATACGCCAGGGTGACCGTTGTGTATTTATGTCACCGACTTGTCAGTTTGCAGACGCGGTTGGTACACCGCCCATGAATAATAGCTACATGATAGCTATCCTTATCTACTCTAATTCGTGGCTCAGTTAGTATGCCACCTTAGTTAGTTGAGTTTGGTTTGAGACCCATATATAGGGTTCTTCTATTTCTTTGTACTTGAGTTCTTTTGGCTTACACAACTAAGAAGAGGAAAACTATTTTCACCCTCCACCCTTGTGTGTATTCCCCCATTGTGCAAGCAAGAAAGCTACAAGTGAGACTCCTTCCTTCTCTCCCACAATCTTGACATGGTATCAGAGCCTTGTTTGTGGTAAGGAGCTCAAGAAACCAAGCCAAGCTCGCGGTGTTCTGGTAAGAGGAGCAGTGTTGCTTTCATTTTCTATTTTGGGAGCAGATCTCTACAGGTAGCACAGCCGGAAGGTGCAAGAGTGCATTGTCTCAGGTTGAGACGCCCTTCACGTTGAAGCAAGAGGGCAGTATATGCTGCGGGCAAGGGCTTTAGCCCTTGGCGACCTTGTTTTTTTGATTTGAGGCCATTTCGGGGCCTGTTTTGGAGGCGGAAGTTTTCTGCACGCACTCAGGAAAAGGCCCAGTTTTATGCTGTGCAGTCACTGTTCTACAGGTCGGTAAAAAGTTACTGTAGAAATTGCATCGTATGCTTGTGCGCAGAGACATTGGGAGTTACAGAATCATCCCTGTTGCCTGTTGATGCAAAATCGTCACTAGGAAGTGACTATGTGGTCAAATACCACTTTCCCAGTTTTGCAGATTTGCCTTTGTGAGGTTGAAGCTGTGTTCTTTGCAGTGACAGAATTTTTTGCAGTGTTCTGTAATGGCGTCTGATTCTCTCTCACAGATTGTCACTGAAAAGCTTGACAAGAACAACTTCTAAGCATGGAAGTTTAGAATGACGAATTTCCTTATGGGAAAAGGATATTGGGAATTTGTTGCAGGAAATGAAGAAGAACCAGTTCTTCCTGATGTTTCCAATCAACAACAAATGCAGGCATTTAAAGCATGGCATGAGAGAGCCAGGAAAGTTATGTACTGGCTGTCTATCAGCATTTCAGACTCTATGATTATGCATATTCAAGATGCAAGTACGCCAAAGGAGGCATGGGATACTTTGTCAAAAATGTATAGCACAAATACGCAAGCCAGGAAAATGCAGCTCAAGCAAGAGTTGCATAATGTGCAGAGAGAAAATATGAGCATCAATGACTACCACATGAAGGTTAAGAAGATTGCAGATGCACTTGCTTCCATTGGGTCACCAGTGGAAGATGATGATTTAGTTTCTGTGACCTTGAATGGTCTAGGAAAGGATTATGCACAGTTTCGGACATCCATTTCAGTTCGTGAAAGATTTCCTGACTTTGAGGAGTTGATTGCTCTTCTAATTTCTGAGGAGCAGAGAAATGGTGGTGCATCTTCGTCAGGAGGAACTTCAAAAGAAGCTGTCTTCTACTCAAATGCTAGAAGAGGTAGAGGCAGAGGTAGAGGAGGCCGATTTGGAGGCTGTGGTAGAAATCAGAATATGCAGCAAACTCAAGAAAACCAGTCCTATGGAGGAGGACGTGGTAACTCTAGAGGCAGGGGAAGCCAAAGAGGTCGTGGTGGATGGCAAAGAGGCCAAAATGCAAACAGTAATGTTGAATGCTACTACTGTGGTAAAATGGGTCATATGGCTAAAGACTGCTATAAAAAGCAGAATGACATCATGAATGGAAAACTGCAACAAGGGAATTATGCATCTTCTAGTAGACAGGGTGATGACAGAAATGAGCACTTGTTTATGGTGCAGCACATGAACAATTCTGTGACAAGTGCAGAAGAAAGCAATGATGTATGGTATGTTGACTCAGGTGCATCAAACCACATGACAGGTCATGCAGAATGGATGGAGGATGCAAGAAAAATGGAAAAACCAGGATTTATGGAGACTGGTGATGATACTGCACATCCTATTGTGTAGATTGGAAAAATTCCTTTGTCTATGCAGGATGGGAAAAAGAAATACCTGTCCGATGTATTTCATGTCCCGAATATCACCAAGAATCTGGTTTCTGTTGGTCAAATGGTTGAGCAGGGCTTGCAGGTCAGATTTAATCCTCATGGATGCTTTGTTGAGGATATGAAAAATAAAGCTCGCTTGATAGCAAAAGGAAAGAAGAAGGGCAGAATGTTTACATTGGATGCAGACACGCATGAATTGAGTGCAGCAATGTTTGCACATGGGACCGGTGTAGTTGCAGATATTGATATCTGGCATAAACGCATTGGTCATGTTAATGTACAACAACTTAAATCAATGCAGGCCCAAAACATTGTTGCAGGATTGCCCAAATTCAAGGTTGCAGAAATGCATAAGGTATGTGAAGCCTGTCAGTTTGGAAAACAGGCAAGGAAACCATTTCCTAGACATGTTCAAGAGAGTGAGAAGCCATTGGAATTAATCCACTCTGATGTGTGGACTACTAAAGCTGCATCTCTTGAAGGCTGTCATTACTTTGTCAGTTTTATTGATGACTATAGCAGAAAAGTTTGGGTGTATTTTATGAAAAATAAAAGTGAAGTTTTTGGGCATTTCAAAACTCTTAAAGCTATGGTTGAAAAAGAAATAGGCCTGCAAATAAAATGCCTAAGGTCAGATGGAGGGGGAGAGTACCTCTCAAATGAGTTTGCAAGGTTCCTGCAGGAGCATGGCATAAAGCAGAAATATTCACGCAATCATACCCTATAACAAAATGGAATTGCAGAAAGGAAAAACAGGCATATTGGAGAGGTATCTCGTGCCATGCTCAATGAAAAAGACTTGCTAGATTTTTATTGGGCTGAAGTAATTGCTACAGCAGTCTACATAATGAACAGGACTCCCACTGCAGCAATACATGGAATGACTCCAGAGGAGAGGTATACTGGTAGGAAACCAGATATTTCTCATTTGAAAATTTTTGGTTGCATTGCCTATGTACATGTGCCAGATGAGTTGAGATCCAAGTTGGATCCAAAAGCTGAGAAGTGCATCTTTATTGGTTACTCTCTGCAGCAAAAAGGGTATAGATGCTATAACCCTTCTACTCGTAAGTTTACAGTGAGCAGAGATGTTGTTTTTGATGAGATGAGTAGCTGGTATAAACCAATAAATGTGATTGATGATGTAGATGCACAAAATGGTAATGCTGCACAGAATTCACAGCAGCAGTCACAAAATATTAGTGGACCTGGAGTGTCCTCTAGCAGTGGTTCACATTCTTCGCCATGGACAGGCAGATTGAGATCAGGAGAATCTTCTCAAAGCAATGCAGATAGTGGTATGCAGGTATCACGAAAAGGAAAAGAGAAGGTTGATCAGCCCATGTTTGATGTGAATGCAGGTCACTCTTATGTGGATGGTGAATCCAGTGGCTCAGAACAGAGCATTGATGATGAGTTGGGTATTCCTTCTATTGTTACACCTGGAGTAAGGAAGACCAGGGATGTTTTGAGAGCACCTGGGAGTGAACCTACTTTGCGCAGGTCTACGAGAGCTAGGTATCTTGTGGATAGGCTGAAATATGATGGATTTACAGCCATTCACTATGAATATATGGTCAAAGTGATACAAGAAGTAGAACCCACTTCTTTTGAGCAAGCCATGGGAAAAGAAAAATGGGAGAAAGCCATGGATGAAGAAATGGATGCCTTGGAAGCAAATGCTACATGGGAATTGGTACCTTTGCCTAAAGGTAAAAATGCAATTGGCTGCAAGTGGGTTTATAAGGTGAAGCACAATGCAGATGGTTCTGTGAACAGATACAAGGCAAGATTAGTAGTCAAGGGGTATGCACAAACATATGGCATTGACTATGAAGAAACATTCAGTCCGGTTGCAAGGATGGCAACCGTAAGAGCAGTCATTGCTATGGCTGCATCAAAGGGATGGCCTTTACATCAGATGGATGTAAAGAATGCCTTCTTGCATGGTGAGTTGCAAGAAGAGGTATATATGGAGCAGCCACCAGGTTATGTGCATGCTGTTCATCCTGAGTTTGTTTGCAGGTTGAAGAAAGCCTTGTATGGCTTGAAGCAAGCACCTAGAGCATGGTCTGACAAGATAGGACAGTATCTTGTCACTATTGGCTTTCAGATTTCCAAGGCAGATTTCTCACTTTATGTGAGAAAAACAGAGAAAGGTATTATGCTACTTGTCATTTATGTTGATGATTTAATTGTGACAGGTGATAGTGATGAAGATATCCTTCATGTGAAAATGCTATTGAAGCAGAATTGTGACAGCTGCGTTATTTCTTGGGCATTGAGGTGATTAGATCACCAAGTGGGATACAGCTCTTGCAGAGGCAGTATGGATTGGACATGCTGTCCAAATATGGGATGACAAGCTGTAAGCCTATTTCATTCCTTTGGAGCAGAATGTGAAGCTGAGCACAGATGCAGGTGAGCTTCTAGAAGACCCTACTATGTACAAACGCATAGTAGGAAGTTTGATTTATATGACTATTACCAGGCCAGATTTGAGCTATGCTGTTGGATTGGTAAGTCAGTTTATGCAGGCTCCAAGGAAACCACATTTGGATGCGGCTAGACGCATACTCAGGTATGTGAAGTCCACATTGCAGTATGGACTATTTTATGAGACTGGGGTTCAGATAGAGTTGCATGGATACACTGATGCTGATTGGGCTGGTAGTATTTCTGATAGATGATCTACCAGTGGATATGTGTTCTCTTTTGGGAGTGCTGCAGTCACTTGGAGCAGCAAGAAACAGCCTACAGTTGCCTTGTCGAGCACAGAGGCTGAGTACAGGGGTGCAGCAATGGCTGCATGTGAGGTAGCTTGGTTGCATAAGCTACTTTATGATATGCATCAGTATACAAATGGGCCAGTTGTCATTTATTGTGACAACATGAGTAGTATACACTTGGCAAATAACCCAGTATATCATGCTAGAACAAAGCACATTGAGCTGCATTATCACTATGTGCGAGAGACGGTTTTACTAGGTCTTATTGATCTAGTTTATGTCAGCACAGAGGATCAGGTAGCTGACATATTCACGAAGGCATTGGGCGCAGAGAAGCTGCGCAAGTTCAGAGACCTGCTTGGTGTGCAGGAATTGGAATTGAGCTCGAGGGGGAGTGTTGAGATATCGAGCTCCACTCGTGATACGCCAGGGTGACCGTTGTGTATTTATGTCACCGACTTGTCAGTTTCAGACGTGGTTGGTACACCGCCCATGAATAATAGCTACATGATAGCTATCCTTATCTACTCTAGTTCGTGGCTCAGTTAGTATGCCACATTAGTTAGTTGAGTTTGGTTTGAGACCCATATATAGGGTTCTTCTATTTCTTTGTACTTGAGTTCTTTTGGCTTACACAACTAAGAAGAGGAAAACTGTTTTCAGCCTCCACCCTTGTGTGTATTCCCCCATTGTGCAAGCAAGAAAGCTACAAGTGAGACTCCTTCCTTCTCTCCCACAATCTTGACATAACCTCTATGACAAGCAAAGTCCTGCAAGTCAAATGTATTGGTTGAAACAGCTTATGGATCTCTGCATGAAAGAGAATGTGACTATGTCAACTAATCTGAGCCAGTTTCATGCTATTCTTAAGAACTTGGTTTCGTAGGGCATTGATTTCAAAAATGATCACTTCATTTTTCTTGCTTGGAACTCCTAATGAGTTTTGGGATGTATTCCATACTGCATTATGTGCTTCTACCACTACTTTGAAGCTATTTGATGTTGAGAGCTCTCTTCTGCAAGAAGAGATAAACCGTAAGAATTTGGATGCCTCTCATGTGTCTCCTACTTTGACAGTTAGAGGCTGAAATGATGGAAATGCAAAGAATGAATGTGGTAATGGTCATGGATGGGATTCACAGAAATCTTGATCCAAGTCACGTGGCAAACCACACAATAAGTCTCGTGGGAGAAATGCAAATTTGACTTATCATCATTGTGGAAAGAAAATCCACATAAGAATTTGGATGCCTCTCATGTGTCTCCTGCTTTGACACTTAGAGGCTGAAATGATGGAAATGCAAAGAATGACCGTGGTAATGGTCATGGATGCAAGAAGAGATAAACCGTAAGAATTTGGATGCCTCTCATGTGTCTCCTGCTTTGACAGTTAGAGGCTAAAATGATGGAAATGCAAAGAATGACTGTGGTAATGGTCATGGATGGGATTCACAGAAATCTCGATCCAAGTCACGTGGCAAACCACACAGTAAGTCTCGTGGGAGAAATGCAAATCTGACTTATCATCATTGTGGGAAGAAAATCCACATAAGGCCACAGTGTCATGAATTGCGCAATGAAAGATGCAAAGACAAGGGGAAAGAGAAAGTGCATAAAAAGTATTCTGATCACAGCATAGTACCTGCTAAGTCAAGTGTTAAAATTGAAGAGATCAATGTTATGCAGCCCAAGGATAGTGATGGGGATTATATCCTTGTAGCAACTTCATCTAGTGCTTTGTAGATGACATAGATACACTCTATGTATGCACAGTGTTGGCTCTTGGACTCAGGTGCATCCTTTCATGTGATGCCTTGCCGAGAATGGTTCCATTTATACCGTTATGTTTTGGGTTCTATGCGCTTGGGTGATGGCAGGTCTCTGGAGATTGTCGGCATTAGTGATGTTAGGCTGTAATTTCCTTCTGGTAATAGTTTTGCTATGCATGATGTACGTCATGTACTTGCATTGACATGCAGTCTCATGTCTACTGGATAGCTTGATGATGTAGGATATCATGTATCTTTTAGAGACTCTGTATAGAATATTACTTGTGGCAAGCTTGTGCTTGTGAGAGGTGCCAAGGCTGGTAGCCTCTACCCCTTAGTTGTTTTTGGATCTATAGTTGATCATGCTTTGTTTGTGGGGTCTTTGGAGCCCCAAGAGGAACACCAAGGAAAAGGGAATTCTCTTGCAAGAAAATCTATCTTGTAACATCAACAAGCTTGTTTATTAGGTTTTATATGATCACAATGAAGAAAAGAACACCATGCACAACAAATCTTCATGCAACATCATGTAGATCTCCCACGGATTTGATAGAATTAACCATATTCTTCAATATCTTCACAAAATCCATCAATAGAACAAAGAAAGCAAAGGAATACACCATCTTTGAATGGAAATACATCACATAGTATTCATCTTCAATGTCTTCATAGTCTTCTCTCTCAATCTCTCATATACAATCACTCTGTTTTAATAGAATTGACTATCTCTGACTCTCTCTCTCTCTCTTCATCAATAATACATCATATCCTCACTAGAATCTCTCATAATCACTCACAATAATCCTTCTTAGGTCGTGGATACCCCTCCCAAGAGATGTGTCTGATATGAAGAGTCACCAGAGCCAATACAGTGTCTTTTCATAGCTCACTACTGTCACTTCACTCCAGTCTTTACTTGAGTCTTCAACAGCTACTTCTTTCATTTCTTTTAGCTCTTTTGCACTTGTATTCACCTCTTTCCAAGGTTAGAAAACTTTTCCAAGCTACACTCTCATCCAACAGAACACATACAGAAGCATACAGAAGGTATACATAACCAATCAGAATCTATCAGAACATCACAGAATTTCATATCTCCACTGAAAATCATCATGAACTTTCAAAACATAATCAATATCATCCAAAACACTCTCAAACCACTTCCAAACCAATCAATCATCTCATAAAATCAACCATTCAGCTCTCAAAAACAACAAAAATCAACAAAAAAACAGGTCATTTCAACACTCAACATATCCCCACACTTAATAAGGAAGCGTCCTCGCGACCCAAGAAAAAGGGAATACAAGTTCATTCAAAAGCTCAACTTTGATCTTCAATAAATCTTCAAAAACAGTCCATCCAACCACGACCCCAACTTATCACCTGTATCTGATATAAAAATACAACGAAAGGAAAACCCTTTATACATTAACACTTCTTATCAAACTAAAAATCACAACAAACTTGTAAAGGATATAAGAGGTTTCTTCTTCTTCTGCATTAGCATCTTCAACTCTCCAACCACGACCCCATCACCACAATTCTTCAAAATGTAGCTCGCACGAAAGCCAATCAAATAGACAACCACCACGATCGTATTACATAAATTAACCCACAACACAAACACTACACACAACACAACCATCTGAATGACTTCTCCAAAAAGAGAGATTTTATCATTAAAAATCATCCACCATACATGGCAAAGGTATCAATGAAGATGATCCCTCTTGAAAGATTGGTGATTTCGAAAACGATCCATAGACAAGGATTCATCTACAAATGTCTTGGGAGGATTCTGAAAAAATTGAAGGCAGCACATCCTTTCCAACAAGACAAGGTATCTGCTAGGCAAACAAAGGGCATGAAAGTACAATACATCCAGCTACTGGGAATCAATGCTCACATTGACATTCATGCACAACTTTGGAATAGGCTTGGAATCATTATGAAAATGCCTATGCATATACGCTAGGTACCAAGTAAAATAAGATGTCAAGCGCACAGAAGGATCTAGAGACTGTGAATATTGATGAGCAAAATGAATATAGTTCTAGTATGCTTGACTGGCAGTTATCCATTCTCCTGGAATTATTGGCCAGTTTATCTGAGGTCCTATAAGAGAATCATTCGAGCTCCATCCCCTTCTTTTGGAAATCTGATGATCAAACTCGTCATAGTTACTAACCAACTGAGATGGTTGAGATATAGAAGTGGCAGGAGATGGAAGTGGAATAAGGAAAAGTGGATGAAGAGATGGGTAGGCAAAATCATAAAAGGAGGAATAATTTAAAGAAGGAGTAGCTGAAAATTGTAGGGAATCACTTAGGAAGGGTGTTAACTGATAAATAGGAAAGGTAGAAGGTACATGAATGGATGGAGAAGGACATGGTGGAGAAGGGGAAAATACTCTATCCTTGATAAAAGAGCAGTATGTAAATATGGGAATTTGAGGAAAAGATTGAGGTTGAAAAAGAAGGGGTAAAATGGTTGTGGAATTGGTTTGATAGAGGGAAAGATATATATCATAACGGTGAGCCATTTGTTGGTAATAGAGTAGGGTAGGAACAGAAGGACCTAAGATAGATCTTCTCTGATAGGCATAAAAAAAGGTAGAATCAAATGGATTATGTTTGGAGAGATAAGCTAAGAGATCTGCCCTCAGTTGATTAGTGCTTTGTACATAGGTAGGGACTGTGTTCTGTCTTTGATTCAGGACCACAGAATCAATCATGGTATGCCAGGAATTATCAGGGCAAGTAGCCACTTTGGAGGAGTAACTCTGAAACATGTCATCTATTCACAACTCCAAATGGTTGACATACAAAACAACTTGTAAAACCACGTCTCCCACATACCAAGCCATATCCACTTCATCTAGAATCAACAAGTCTCCTCGTAGATACATATATGACATCAACATGGTATCGGTCGTGACAAAATCTTCAAACACCATACGGACCACCTGTGTCAGCAACTCAGGAGACCAAGCCCCACTCCAACCATCCTCTGGAAGAGGAAGATCCATCGTGGAAAGCTTCATGTAGAAGGCAAACTTCTGTAATTAATAGTGGACAAAGAAAGAATGGTCTGATGGAACATATTCCTGTACTCTCTGCTCAAAAGAAGACCATAGCAAATCCATTCGAGATTGCAATCTTTCCACTTTATCTTGGAAGAGAGGACACAAGGTAGCCTGTCTCTGAAGAGTTGCCAAGTCCTGCTGTGAGAGAGAAGGCATCAAGGGAAAATGAGGGCTTGGAGGAACAGACCATGACTTTGCCAGTTGATCTTGCAACTGCTTGATTTGGGAGGCTTGTGATTCCACTGTGTCAGTAGCAGTCTGTAAGGCTGAAAGTTTGACATCTAAAAGAGTTTGCAACTCTTGCACTTCTTTGGACATCCTCTCCTTCTCCTCTAAGAGGCTAGTAACCTCTGATTGAGCCCCTGTTAACTGAATCTTCAAAGAAGATATCTCATCTCTTTGGGTTTCAAGCAGTTGGGTTTGTTGCTCCATCTACTTAAACAAATCTGCTAGGGTATCCTTAGCAGAGGCTAACTCGGATGTTGCCTTATGCAACTGGTCCTTAGACTACATTAGTTCTTCATAAAAGGAAGCATACAGCTATTGAACACAGGCTGTCACTGACAGTTTAATGGAACTCTGAATGTCTTTACATAGGAAAGGAATGGCATCTCCCGAGACTAGATTGTTCAATGAGGGGACTGATATATCCAATGAACCTTCTCGATGTGCTTTGAACAGGTTATTACATGTGAGATAAGCAGGGGGATCACTGCCAGAGGTAGCAGGAATGGGCACTGAAGGAAGAACTGAAGGAGATTTATCTGCTACCCGCTTCAAGCGTTTGCGCTGTATGACCAGGGGAGGCGGAGAATCCAAATTCTCTATATCAATTGGTTCTGACTCATCTGAAGGTGGAGGAGGAGGTACTGGATCAGATGGAGGAGGTGGAGGCACACTCTTCTGTAAACCTGAGTAGGTCAAGAAGGCATACAAGTACGATCCATAGGTGACATTGGTAACATTGCCCCTGGTGACTTTGACGAAATGTTGATCCATCTTAGTGAGTAGGTAAGTGCTCCAATCAATAGCTACTCCTTTTAACACCATCCTTGAAGCTGTAAAGAGCTCTTTGGACAAGTAATGGGATGGTGTTTTTGCAGGCATAAACCTGTCTTGGAGAAACTGACAGACCAACTTTCACAAAGGATCAGTGATCATGGAAAAGGAAACTCCTGAAGAGTTGATCACCTTCTTAACATCCAGAATTTCCCTGGTCTATTTTTGTAACAGCTTCAAAATCTCTTCGTTAGAGAAAAGCTGGCGAGTTGTAACAAAGGGTTCACCTTTGGAGGGAAGAGACAGAGCCTTCCCGAGGCCTCGAGGTGTCAAAGTCATGGAAGTACCCTGGACCAGTTCCGACTTCTTGTTGTAGGAGGCCAGAAACTCGTCACACATGGATGGATCCTCTGGAAGCAATGGAAAGGAGGCAGCCACGAAAGCAGCGAGTCCCGCCTTCGTGAGCGGCTCAAAAGTGAGTAGGAAAGAGTAATCCCTACTGACTAGTGGGACATACTGGATAGGGGGAGGAGCGTGAGAAGGCTCCATTTAGATGGTTACACACACACCACAACACAGACAATCAAAGAGAATGCCTGCAAAGCAATACACAGAAACCAAGGATAAGATATCAACCAATATGGTAAGACGTGACTCGACCAAGTATCCCCAAGCAAACCATAGCCTAGAAAAAACTCGACATGACCTCTAGACATATGCGACCGAAAGCTTCATGCTATGCAACATGCAAACACCCAAATCCCCGTATCAGGCAATAAAGGAAAAAAACTACACACCATACCATTAACCGTAACAAAGAAACTGAACCAAAACATAACAACAACCCACACATATCAGGACTACAACTTTGATAATCAGGTTTGACCATGGAGACAACTCCAAAGACTTCGCGTATCCATCCCACGAAACGAGTTCATTAAAAAGGGAAAATAAGTGCAGTGAGGGGGAATTAATTTAATGAAGGGTTCATTTTATGAATTATTAGGAAATGGGTGAATTTTTATTAAGTGATAAACCTTAACAAGAAAACGACGGTTCCTTCTTAAAAATTTAATTACCAATTATTAGGTTAAAGGGGTGCTTTAATCCGAATCCCGGACTTCGATACCCACATCGGGTCTCTAAATGCAAATTCATTTATTAAAAATTAAGGTGATGTGGAGCGCTTTTTTGCCAGCGCGTGCTCTTGTGACGGTTGGTTCATTTTAATTAAAAATATTAAAGTGCCTCTTAAGCGCACTTAGCGCGTGCTAAGTGAACGGCGGGTTACTTTTTATTTAAAAAAATGGTGTGTTTAGCGCGAATGCGCGTGCCATGGTGGTGTTTAGGGTTCATTTTATGAATTAACCGTGGATTTTGGGGTAGCGAAAAAAAATAAAAATAAAAGGGAAAAAATACCTGGTAGTGGGTGTATGTGAATGCAATGAATGCGCTCTTGTCAATCCCAAAAACGGAAGTCAGCAATCCAAAAAGAACCAAGGTATCTGGATTTTTTTCTAGATTTTTCAGTTGGTATTTTGAATGAAAAAGGATTTTTTATTAATTTAGGTGTTTAATGAAGTATTTTTACAGCTTAGAAAATATTCCACAATAAGTAAAAATGTTAATGGAAATTTTAGGAATTTTTTCGCAATTAATTTGGATTTTTTACCATTTTTAAATGAATTTTTTCATTTTTTGGGTATTTTTAAAAGAATTTTGAATTTTAAAATGGTCTGAATTTTGTTTCCTTGAATTTTCAGTTCAGAAAAATATGGCAATTTGCTGCAGAAAGATTGGAAAATTTTCAAGATATTTTTGTAAATTTTTTTGAATTTTAAGTGTTTTTTAATGTTTTTTTAAAAATTTTTCAATGTATTTTGAAGGTTTTCGGGTTTTTGAAATTAACAATCTGGGAAAATACCCAGGAATAGACTACGTGGCAGCTGCGTGTGAACAGCCGGCTGCACACCACCTCACGGACGAGCTAACGCGCGTCCCTGCGTGTGAACATCCACTAACAGGCTCCCGCACACGATCACGAACAATCACACTCGCACGAACAGCCACGTGCGCGTGTCAAGGGCGGAGAAAAGGTATCTGCGGGTTTCCACGTGGTTCTTGTAAGTCTGCGTGTGCGGCGGGTGAAATGGGGCCGTAAAGGGGGTTTTCTGCGGGGGACACG
Source organism: Lygodium microphyllum (assembly GCF_053477565.2). Lineage (NCBI taxonomy): Eukaryota > Viridiplantae > Streptophyta > Polypodiopsida > Schizaeales > Lygodiaceae > Lygodium > Lygodium microphyllum. Next base: position 48,875,535 of record NC_141155.1, read on the forward strand.
CGGGTGGTGGGGTTCTGCGGGTCGGTGGGGAAACAGTGGCTAGGAGGGAGGGTTGTTTGCAGGTGTGCCAATGGGGGGGGAGGGGGGCTTGCGGAGGGTAGGGGGTTTGATGGTGGGACTGGGGGCTTGGGTGGGGGTAGAGTGGTTTGGTGGTGGGACTGGGGGCTTGGGTGGGGGGTTTAGTGTGTGTTTAGGCCTTGAGGGGGGGAAGGGGGGCTTAGGTGGGGGGGAAAAGGGTTTGGTGTGCTTGGGACTGTGGGGGGGGGGGGGGGGGGGGGGGGACTGGCCCGGTACGTGGAGGAGGCCACCGTGGCAGGAGGCAGGGCACGTGGAGGAGAGGAGGTCAACGGGGCGTAGGCGTCGGCGGCACAGGAGGGCGCGACGTGGCAGGCGGCCACCAGACGGCTGCAGCGACGTGAGAGGCGCGACGTGGCAGGGCCCAGGATAGCGGCGCTTGGCGGCACGCCAGCGAGGAGGGGGCGTTGTGGCAGCAGCGGGGAGTGCTCCATGGCGGGGTCGTCGGCAGCACAGGGCGGCGCCATCAGCGAGGAGGTGGTGGGCAGGGAGCCGAGGTGGGAGGCAGGCGGAGAGGCCACGTGGCGGCAGGCGGGGAGTGCTCCACGGTGGCCAGGCAGGAGGAGTGACGGGCCACAGGGGCGTGGTGATGGCGCTCGAGCAGAAGAGGGAGGGGAAGGAGGGGAAGGAGAGGAGGAGGAGGGGAGGGAGAGAAGGAGGAGAGGAGTAGGGCAGGTGGTAGAGGAGGGAGGGAGGAGAAGAGGAGGAGAGGGAGAAGAGCAGGGCAGGAGGAGGGGAGGAAGGAGAGGAGTAGGGGGAGGAAGGAGAAGAGTAGGGGAAGAAGAAGAAGATGGAAGGGAGGGAGGGAGGCAGTTGGGGGGGGGAAGGGGTCGGGGAGAGAGAAGGGTGGGGGGGATAGGGAAGGGTGTGGGGGGGAAAGGGCGCCCATGGGGGGGTGCCCAAGGTAGGGGATGGGCGGGAGGGCCATGGGGAAGGGTAGGGGTAGGGGGACCATAGGGGAATGGGCAGGGGGGCCCGTGGGATGGGGGGTGGTCATAGGGGAATGGGCAGGGGGGCCCGTGGGATGTGCCCATGGGAAAGAATGGGCGGGGGGCCCATGAGAGAAAGGGGTACCCTTGTCCTGCGTGTGTGCGCAGGGCGGGGTAAAAAAATTTGCCGTGACAAGATCGAAAGAGCGCCGAGATGTCAGTACAGGGCACGCGGACGCGACCGGGGCGCGTGGAGACGCACGAAATTGAAAACGGGCGCGTTCACGCACGGGACGAGGCGTGCAAAAACACGAAAAAAAAGAAAAATTAATATCTCCCAATTCGGACATCAAAACGAAATGTCGTAAAAACAAAAACGGGGAAGGACGGTAGAGGGAAGACAAGGAAAATGTGCAACGGGGGTTCCGGGGGAAAGACAGGGCGATCACATGCAAAAAATGCAAAAAATGGGTCAAAAAACGCAATTAAAAATTAATATCTGAAGATCCGTGCATCGGAATGAGGTGCACAAAAAAGGAAAAATGTGCAGAAAGACGTGCCCGACAATCCTATCACATTAAAACATAGTTCCGACTAAGATAAGACACATTTGTGTGGAAAAAAAACAGATCCGAAAATGGGATCGGAAATTAATATTGGACGAACCGCTCGCCAGAATGTCATGCAGTAAAAAGGAAAAATGTCCGCAGGAAAGGGGGGTACAGGATTGTCATATCAAAACGCCGTTCCGGTGGAAGTAAGAGGGGTTCACATGCGAAAAACACAAAAAATACACCCGAAAACACATTTAAAAATTAATAATAATAAATCCAGAAGTTGAAAGAGGGGGGAGGAAAAAGATGGGGGAAGGCGCGATGGACACGGCTATTAGATCAAATTGGAATTCCGATGCAAACAGGGAAGGTTCACATGAAAAAATATCAAAAAGACGCACGAAAAAGTCTTAAAAAACCGTAAAATTAATATTAGACAAACCATGCATCGAAATGACACAGAGTAAAAAGGAAAAATGTCAGCGAGAAAGTGATTGTCAGGGCTATGATGTCAGATTGCGATTCTGAAGCAAGCAAAGCGCGTTCACATGGAAAACCGGCTAATGTGCACAAAATGCTTCAAAAATGAATAACTGGAAAACTGTGCACCGGAACAGGGGTGGGTAAAAAGAAAAAATGGTCAGTTCAAAGGGATGAACAGGGCTGTAAAGTCAGATTGGAAGTCCACTGAACGTAGGGTGCATGCACTTGGAAACACAACAAAATAAGGGAAAAAGAGAAATGGAGGAGGAACAGCCCCAAGGGAGGGGTGGAACATAAACGGGTGGGTGGGAAGGGACCCCATCAGGGTAAAAGCAAGTCATGGCATAGAGGCATGAGTAGGTTGAGGCATATGCAGAGGGGCATGCAATGTAGACGCGCAGGGACGCGTCTCCACACTTAAAACCTTAACGGACAGGGTTAACCGAGCAACAGGGACATAGGACCATACAACAGACCATCCGCTAACGTCCCCACACTTAAAACATGAACGTCACTGAGAAACAAAAGTTGTAGGGTTAGAAAACCTTGGCCCATATTGTCGAGAATCAAGGTTGATTGTCGATGGCACGTCCGGTGTTGTTGTCGGCTGCACGAGGTACCAAGGTTCACTCCAGCACATGTCCTTCATGGCAGGGACCACGCAACAGTACCCAGGGAGGTGGCTGACTCCAAGTGTCATAACGTCCCTCAATCCCACCTCTCGATAATTGATTGAAGAAACTCCAGTCACACTCAACCTACCCTCTGTCTCACGCTCTGTTGATAGATACAGGAGGCAGCCATTTCCTCTCATTTGATTTGAAGGGAAAGTCTGGTCACTCGCCCCACCCTCTGTCTCACACTCTGTTAATAATTACAGAGGGCGATCCATACTCACGTCCACATCCGGTTAGGATGAACGCTCGCGTCACTCAATTGTTTGCGGATGAAGATCGCATCATCAGTTTGTTGAAGAGGCGTACCCAGGAGGTAGCCATCAAATCGAACGTTGTGTTGGATAGGACATGGCGTCTGCTAGAGGATAGTTAGACACTCTGCAGAGAGACACAGGACATAGCGTACCAAGGGAGGCAGCGTCGGAACTGGATCCTGAGGATATCAATTGATGAATCCACTTTCTGGACTGCTGGGTGTTGCTACCTTTTCCACAGCCAGCTTCTCGCCCAAGGGTGTTTACCACCTTTTCTTGGAACGAGGCCTGCTATGACAGGGAATTGCTTCATTTTCTCCCATAACAGATTTTTTTTTAATTTTCTTTTTCTTTTTTCTCTTTTCTTTTTCTCCTACTCTCGAGGGTGTTTCCACCTTTTCTTGAAGAATAGGTCGGCATGACAGGGACCTAAGTCCTTTTCTCCCATGACCGATATGTATATTTTTTTTCTTTTTTTTTCTCTTCGAACTAAGCAAGGGAATGGTAGAAATATCACTTGTCAGAACCCACCTCGCCACTGTCGCTGGTGGAAAATAGAGGATAAGAGATCAAGGCTGGAAGGTGGGGCTGAGGGGACAGAGGGTTGTGTCCACCTCATCAGAAGTGGCTGAAGAACGGCTATCAGTAGTAGCATCATAAGAGTGATAGTGCCACGCCAATGGGGAAAGGATCAGGTGACCGTGATTGTCAAGATCCCCAAGGAGGGAAGTACTTCTTTAGGCGATATCCATTGATCAGGAAGGGATCATCAGAGGCATCAACGGTCTGCACTTGGACTGGTGTGCAGATCGACGCTGTATGCTCACGTAGTGAATCCCGGAAGGTCCCCAAGAACAATGAACTCTACCTTTTTGCACAAAAAACAATGTAAAAGCATGAACGACAAGAAGCAAGAGACCTATTGGGTTCAATCTCCCCCATGCCTTGTGTGAGCGCTTCACAAAGCATGTATTTTATGTATATTTCCATCTTCATGCTCAATAATAGCCCAATTTACAAAAATATGACAAGCTTTTAGCTTTTGAGTTTGCTTTCTACAAAAATAGGAAATAAAGCTAATGGACGGTGCCCATAGAGTCTGGCACGCCCAATCTCAATGTCCAAATAGAAATAACATATCTGTGCGCATAGGCACATACAAAATAATAATCAATAATCGATGTCTCAATAGACATAACAAAATATAGGCGTGGCGCCTATCAAAATATAATCCAAAGGTCGAATACTCGCTAGAATCCAATGCTTTTCTCCGCCACTGCTGCTATCTCTACACATCAACTGAAGCATTCACAATTGTTAGTAAAATAATACAATTAAACCGACAAAAGTGAATACCTAGCAGTCTTCAGCTACAAAAATAAATCAACTGGTTAGAAATAAATCCTAACCTTAATTTATTACGAGTGTGCACTCTAAACTCATAAATGTTTATTAATTTAATATGCATTTTGCGGAATCACCCGCTATGGAATCACCCACGTACACACTAAATTAATGAAACGCCCGAAAAGGACAGGCGTCCCCATCAACTTTTCGCACAAAGAATCCTCTTTGTGTATGAGCCCCGGTCATCTAAGTTTACGGAATCCACCATAAAACCTCACGGAATCCACCGTGGAATATGCCTCCTGGCATCATGGACAGAGCCATTAGGGTTGACGGCAAGTACCTTATATGGGCCCATCCACCATTGTTGAAGCTTGCCAGGAAACTTGCCAAATTGTGAATCATAGGCTAGGACCAAATCACCTTATTGGAACTCCTTGTGCTTGATGAAGCTGTCATGGTAAGCCTTGCGTTGAGCTTGTGTGGCTTCCATGCACTGTAGAGCCATCCTGCGAGTTTCGTCCAAACATTCCAAGTGCAGGAGACAGCGTTGTAATGAATCATCGTCCCCCAAACGCTCTTTGATAGCCACTCTCAAAGAGGGCAATTCCAGTTCAACAGGGAAAATAGCTTCTGTACCATACACCAGCTAGAAGGGTGTCTGTCCTGTTGTTGCTTTATGGGAGGTTCTATATGCCCAGAGGGATTCTGTAAGTCGATCATCCCAATCACGACGATGTGCGGCAATCGTCCTTGTCAGAATTGAGCAGAGGATGCGATTCGTGACTTCGACTTGGCCATTGGCTCGAGGGTAATAAGGAGTGGACTTGCGATGGCGGATCTTATACAGCTCTGTCAACTCTTCCATGACTTTATTAATGAAATGAGTGCCTCTGTCACTTACTAGCTCTAGGGGACTGCCAAAACGGGTGATGATATTCTCGTACATGAACAGGGCCATGCTGTTACCATCATCCCGCTTTAGGGCTTTAGCTTCACACCACTTTGTGACATAATCCGTATGTACGAGGATGTATCTGTTCTGTTTCCTTCTGGTAGGAGGATCGATCGGGCCTACGAAGTCGATTCCCCACTTCTCGAAAGGCTTCAAAGGAAGGATAGGTTGTAATGGCATGGCACATGTCTTGGTAGGTTTCCCCATTCTCTGACAAGCATCACATCTTTTACAGTAATCATAGGCATCCTTATGAATGGTAGGCCACCAGTATCCTGCTAGCAGAGCCTTCCTGGCTGTGGCTTCTCCTGCAAAGTGGCCTCCACACGGCTCGTCATGGCAAGCCTTCAAAACAATCCCAATCTCATCTCCTGCAACACATCTTCTGAGCACTTTATCTTTGCCTTTCTTGTACAGTGCACCTTCTAACATGGTGTAGGGGGCTGATTCTAACATGAGCTTCTTCCTTTTCCGACTAGAAATGCCAGGAGGGTACTGTTGGGTTGCCAGTAGACTGGCAATGTCTGCATACCAGGGAGTTACAGTGTCTACCAAGAATAGGGAAGCATTAGGAAGGTCTGGATCATCCTGCTCCTCGTTTGCAGTTTGTGGGATACGCGACAGATGATCAGCCAGAACATGGGAATGACCAGGTTTGGTAATTACCTTAAAGTCAAACTCCTGAAATAGAAGGAGCCATCTCATCATTCGTCCTTTCACATCCGCTTTGTTCATCAGGAAGGATAGGGCCTCATGATCCACATAAAATTTAAAGTGGGTAGACAGTAGATAGTGGCGAAACTTCTCTAGGGCAAACACCATTGCCAAGCACTCAAGCTCTGTCACTGTGTAGTTCCGTTCCCTATCCGTGACTTTTCAGCTTGCATAATAGATGTGTTGATCCAGCTTTGAGGAACCCTTCTGGCAGAGAATTGCGCCTAAGCCTTCAATAAATGCATCAGTGTGTGTACATGGAACTCTTTCGTCCAATCAGGAGGTTGCAGAATGGGTGCCTCAATCAGACACTGCTTCAGAGTGTTGAAGGCGGTGTCACATTCTTCCGTCCAAGTAAACTCTGCATCTTTCCTCGAAAGCTTGTGCAAGGAGATTGCCTTTGTTGCAAAATGAGCTATGAACCTTCTGTAGTAACCCACATGGCCTAGGAATCCCCTCAACTGTTTGAGGTTGGTGGGTGCTATCAGAGCTGCGATCTTTTTGATCTTTGCAGGGTCTGTTGATATCCCTTGTGCAGAGAAAATGTGGCCCAACAGAACTCCAGAAGAGACCCCAAAGATGCATTTGTCGGGGTTGAGGGAAATCCCATACTCCCGGCATTGGTCAAAGCATTGTTCCAGGTGTCCCCAGTGTTCCCGAATCAAATTATAGACACAGAAGTCATCCAAATATACCTCAATAAAGTCATGCAGATGATTTTGGAATGCGGCCATCATGACTCGCTGGAAAGTAGCAGGGGCATTACAGAGCCCAAACGGCATCACTCGGTAAGCGTAGGTCCCCCATTCTGTGGTGAAGGTTGTTTTGGACTGGTCTTCTTCTGCTATTTGGACTTGGTTGTATCCGCTGAATCCATCCAGAAGGGAATAAAGCTCATGTCCTGCCACTGTGTCCAACAGTTGGTGTGTGAAAGGAATCGAAAAGTGATCCTTCTTCGTCTTTGAATTCAACTTGCGGAAATCCACATAGATTTGCAATTTGCCATTCTTCTTGGGTACCACCACGATGGGTGAAACCCATTCACTATTTGCCACTGGATAGATGAACTCGGCTTCCAAAAGCTTCAGCAGCTCTGCTTTCACCAATGTGGAATAATTCGGGTTCATTCGCCTCTGTCGTTGCCGTACTGGCTTGGCATCAGGCTCCAAGTCAATATGATGCTGACATATTGTGGGATCAATCCCCTTCAGGTCCTTGTAGGACCATGCAAACACGTCCAAATTTTCTTTCAACAAGTTGTACAAGGTTGACAACTCCTCTTCTGGTAGGCTGCTACCCACCTTCAAATGGCGTTCAGTGCCATCTGCATCCACAAAGTTTAACTGCCTTTCACCTTCTACTTCACGGATGAAGGTCCCACAGACTGCTTCTGGGTACAGATCCGACTCCTTCAAGGGAGTGGTGTCCTCTTCTGATATCCCACTAGAACCAACTTCTTCTTTTGGTGGAGACATAGGTTGCTCCTTGAGATGTTGAAATGGGAGTAGAGCCGTTTCGGGTTTTGTTTCAAGATTAATTAAATCTTGGCTTGAAGACTCATCTTCGGATGACACGTCCAGGAACGTCACATAACAGGGACCCTTTGATGCCTGTTGGGTTTGTGAGACTGGTGCTTGTTGGCACGGTGCATCATCATCATCTTTCTTTGGCAAGGATGGTTGAGGACGGCAAGAGCCACTGCTGAAAGATGGCTTGATCTTCTTTAACCATTTCTTATGAAGATTTTGCATATGAGAAGATCCATTTACAAGACCAAATGGTACCATCGCCATTCTGTCCCACAGCATGAGCTTGTCTGCTTCTGATGCTTCTGGAACTTCTTCTTCATTTGTATCCTCTTTAGGTGGGATAGACTCTTCCATCTCACTTTCATAACCTTCTTCTTTCATATCCTCTCCCTCCTCTTCTGTCTTTGGCTCTGTCTCTGTCTTTTTCTCTGTCTCTGTCTCTGTCTCTGTCTCTGTCTCTATCTCTGTAGGAGCTCTATAAGAGAAGAACAGATTCTTTGTTTCATCTTCTGCCTCTGTCTCTGGCTCTGTAGGAGCTCTGTAAGAGAAGAACAGGTTCTCTGCTTCATCTTCTGCCTCTATCTTTGGCTCTATCTCTGTAGGAGCTCTATAAGAGAAGAACAAGTTCTCTGTTTCATCTTCTGCCTCTGTCTCTGGCTCTGTAGGAGCTCTATAAGAGAATAACAGGTTCTCTATTTCATCTTCTGCCTCTGTCTCTGGCTCTGTTGTGGCCATGTAACAGGGAGAGCAGTACATCCATGCTTCTATCTCACTGTCAGAGGTGATTCGGAAATTGTTCTTGGTTCAGGCAGGAAGCATTCACCCATTGATAATGGCTTTGCATCTTTTGGGAGTCGGCTTATAGTATCCACTATTAAGGAACGTGCCACTGTTTTCTTGGGAAGAATCTGTTTGATAGCATCTTCGTTTGCTGATGTTCCATCTGTATTCTCATTAGGGGAGTCAAAAGATAACTCCAAGGAGGTGGATCCATGTCCATTTTGAGCACCATATAGCTTCAACACCACTTTGTTAGGTCCTCTTCCCAAGGTCAAGGTTCCTTTGAACCAATCCATCCTTGCTCTGGCTTCAAAAAGCCATGGTCTGCCCAGTAACAGAGTATAGGATGTACCATAAGAGTTTGGTTTCACCACCAGATAGGTTAGCCAATAATCTCTTCCAGCCACTGTAGTCTTCACATATGGGAGAATGCCCAAAGGCTTGATTCTGCTCTGATCCGCTAGTCTAATGAGCCATTTGGGTTGGTTGCACACCTTGTAGACCTAGATCCTTCATTGTCACATCCGTCATAATGTTCACTGATGAGCCACCATCAATCAGTGCATTTGCAATAAAGCAGCCTTCTATCCACGTGCCAGCCTCTGGGGTACCCGGATCTAGGAAGGCGTTAGCCACGTCCACTTCTTTTACAGGCTCTGGAGCTTTGTTGGACTTTGTTACTGTTGAGGGAGCAATTCTTAAGCCACGTCTTCTTGTCAGTATACTTTTGAACCTTTTTCGGCAACTGGAAGACAACATCAATAATTGTTGGAATGTAAGGTTTGGTTTAAAGGTATCTAGATCTTTGACCAGATCGTATTCCTTAATAGGATCCACTGGCTTCTCTAACCGGTTAGGGAATGGGGCAACACCCATTTTCATTTTCCTTTTTTCTCCCAACAGGGGCATCATGGGGACTTCTTCTGCCACTTGTGGCACTTCCTCCTCTTCTATTTCCTGGACCTCTGGTCCTATCTCTGGAACTGTCTCTGTGACTCTCTGTGGCATTGTGGTGCTCTGTACGGCACTATCAGGCTCTGTTATGTTCTGTTCTTCTGTTGGAAGATTGAACTTCACTATTCTGGCAGGAGGATTATTTTCTTTCTGGATAGGTGATTCCTTCTTCTTTGCACGCGTAATGGCAGCAACTTCCAATTCCATTAAATTGGAGGTAGGCTCTTGGGCCTTGGCCGGACTATCAGTAGCACTGTTTTTCACTGGGGCTGGGCTTGGACAGTCTTTTGCAGTGTGGCCTTCTCCTTTGCATGGACTACATAAGGGCTTATAATCCACTGACCTTCTAAGATTTGGACAATTTGGTGAAATGTGTCCCTTTTCTCCGTATTTGTAACACTCCACTTCTGATCTCTGACCATTGCCAGACTGTCTTCCTCTGTAACTTTGAGAGGGAAACCTCCTTGGACCGAAATTAGGACCCAACTCTCTAGGCTTGGGTCCAATATCCTGTGTTGTCATTTTGGATTCCAACAAGTTGAATCTTGCGTCTTCTTCCTTCCTTCTCCTCTCATGCATCTCCTTCAGAGAGCAAATATCCTCTGTATGGTTCTTCCGCAAATAGTAGGAATAGAAGGCTCCAGGAATGGTTGGTTTTTGTGTACATTCAGTGGCTAAATGGCCTGCTTGATGACACTTACCACACCAAGTATCACATCTCTTCCTGCTCCTGCAACGTTGGATATGCTAGCGGTATTCACTTTCAACGTCTGTAGCTGCTCTGTAATCACATCCATCAACTCCTTTTTGATATTTGCAACTGAGTTGGATAAATAATCCTTCAAGCTTTCTCCTCCTGAGGTACTGGTAGTAGGGTTTTTAGGAGTCTCTGTAATCACTGCATAAACAGGTTGGGCTGATGCATAGGAATCTCTGTTCTGATTCTGATTCAGAGCTCCTGTTTGAACTGTTGGCTGTTGGCTCCAGTTGGTAGGGTTCCACTGTTGCTGCTGATTTGGCATTGGGGAAATTGGTTGGGACCATTGTTGTTGTGGTTGAACCATCATTTGAGGCATGAATTGTGGCCACTATGGATTTTGTGCACTGTACTGTGATACTGGGGGCATCTGTTGGCAGGGGTAGGGAACAGTCCCTGGGACTGCATTTGGTGGGTACATCATTCCTGGCATCAGAGGAGGTAGGACTCCTCTTCTTGGATTCATCGCCAATCTAGCTTCCACTTCATCGTACAGTCTTGCACCTTCGGTTGCAGCTTGTAGTGTGGCTGGTCTTTGCAGCTCCACAAACTTACGGACTTCTGGTTGTAATCCTCTGAGAAACACCCCCTTCTGAATGCCATCATCTAGATTATGGTTAGTCCATCTCTTCAAGATGGATTCCATTCGTGAGACATAAGCTTCTACTCTTTCTCCAGAGGACTGACTTAGGTTCATAAATTCCTCTCGCATCCGCTCTTCAAAGCCTTCACGCTTGAATTTAGTGAGGAAGGCCAGCTTTAGATCATCCCATGTGCCAAAAGTTCCTGCTGCTTGTCTCTCATACCACTGAAACACCGTGCCCTTGAAAGTGGCGGGGAACATTGCTAACCAATACTCACGGGTTCTGGCATTGTTAGCCACACATGCTACCATAAACTCTGCTACATGAAGATCGGGGTCTTCATTGTACTCTCCCTTAAAAACTGACACAACGAGACTACATTCGCTGGCCTGTCATCAATATTTCCAGGACGGATTTGGCTTGGAAGTGGACCTCCAACAGGAGGAGGAAGGGCTTGATGTGCCATTGGGACTTCTTTAAAGAGTTTCGCAAGGGCGTCAAAGGCGGCTTCTGCTGCGAGCTCATTCTCAGCTTTGATTTTTGCTTTCTCTCTTCTCACGTACCTCTGGACTCGTTCTAACGCTTGCCTCTTTATTGCATCATTCATCAGAGGGTTGGCTCCACTATATTGTTAGTGCTCCACAGAGGGATAACAGAAGGCTTCAGTCTCTAGAGGACTGTTTTACCAACATTTCTTCTACTTCTTCCTTTCAATGTCTCCGAATTCTGCTTTCATGCCACTGCACAGAGGAAGGTATTCGATTCTGAAGGTGTCAAAATGCATACATCTAAGCATTGTGGTGGTGCCATCATCATAGTAATGCTAGCTTCTGATGGTTTCAACAGTGTATATTGTGAAAACCACTCTGTCTACCAACTTCCAGTGGGTTGCTAATTGAACAAATAGAAGATTATCAGAACACCAAGCATCCCACGTATCTTGCTGTTGAGCATCCAGGAACAAATTCCAACTCTTTTCCTTCTTGTCTTCGTGAACTTCTACAGACCAAGACTCTTGAAGCTTCTTCACAATTTTCCACTTGATGATGTCTGGAAACTTCTCAATGAATGCCAAATCTTCCATGTATGGTCATTCTCTCTGTTTTTGCTCTTCAGTTTGTTCCCAAACAGTTTGCCACCAAGATGCAAGTTTCTGCTGCTTCAACAGGAAGAGGAAACTGTCCACCACATAGAGCATGCATCATGATGGTGATGTGTTTCCGCCATTGTGGAATGAACTTCTTGTAGAAAGTGGCTTTGATTATGAGAAATTCCAACTCTTCAGTGGAAGAAGGAACTTTACAAACATCCATCGAATTCTTCTCTTCTTGGCAATGCCATTTCCTTCATTTTCAACCTCTCCTGGTGCTTGTTGATGGCAAGCTTCCCCGGCTGCGCACCAAAAACATGGAGCCCCAAGAGGAACACCAAGGAAAAGGGAATTCTTTTGCAAGAAAATCTATCTTATAACATCAACAAGCTTGTTTATTAGATTTTATATGATCACAATGAAGAAAAGAACACCAGGCACAACAAATCTTCATGTAGCATCATGTAGATCTCCCACGGATTTGATAGAATCAACCATATTCTTCAATATCTTCACAAAATCCATCAATAGAACAAAGAAAGCAAAGGAATACACCATCTTTGAATGGAAATACATCGCATAGTATTCATCTTCAATGTCTTCATAGTCTTCTCTCTCAATCTCTCATATACAATCACTCTGTTTTAATAGAATTGACTATCTCTGACTCTCTCTCTCTCTCTCTTCATCAATAATACATCATATCCTCACTACAATCTCTCATAATCACTCACAATAATCCTTCTTAGGTCGTGGATACCCCTCCCAAGAGGTGTGTCTGATATGAAGAGTCACCAGAGCCACTACAGTGTCTTTTCATAGCTCACTACTGTCACTTCACTCCAGTCTTTACTTGAGTCTTCAACAACTACTTCTTTCATTTCTTTTAGCTCTTTTGCACTTGTATTCACCTCTTTCCAAGGTTAGAAAACTTTCCCAAGCTACACTCTCATCCAACAGAACACATACAGAAGCATACAGAAGGTATACAGAACCAATCAGAACCTATCAAAACATCAAGAACCTCATATCTCCACTGAAAATCATCATGAACTTCCAAAACATAATCAATATCATCCAAAACACTCTCAAACCACTTCCAAACCAATCAATCATCTCATAAAATCAATCATTCAGCTCTCAAAAACAACAAAAATCAGCCAAAAAACAGGTCATTTCAACACTCAACAGTCTTTACCTAATGTATCTCTTTGATATGCCCATTTGGGGCACATGTCCATTAAGGGAATGAAAATTCTTTCTGGTTTGCAGTACTTAATGCTCCTTGAATATTCTCATTTTGATTCTTGTGATCATTGTCTTTATGGCAGGCACACTAGGTCTACGCATAAGAAGTTTGGTATGTTGTGCATGAGTGAGCTCTTAGCTTTGGTTCATTCTGATGTTTGTGGGGCCATGACATGTTAGTCTATGGGTGGTGGGAATTATTTTGTTACTTTCATAGATGATTTTTCACGTAAATCATGGGCTTATCCAAAAAAGTAGAAGTTCAATGTATTGGTAGTTTTTCAGAGATGGCTTGCTTTGGTAGAAAACCAGTCTGGGCATAAGCTGAAATGCCTAAGGACAGATAATGGGAGTGAGTATGTCTCATATTATTTTGAGCAATTATGTGATGAGAGGGGTGTTAAGCATCAATTGACCGCCCCCTACATCCCTCCCCAGAATGGTAGGAACACAATATTAGTGAGTTTGGCCAATTCCCATTTTTTTAATACTAAAAAGGTGGCACCCGGATAACATGCCTATAAGTTTCTCAAAACTATATGATGTGCGTCCCAAACTTATGGAAAATTTCCATATTCTCCAATATGGTGTTTAGGGCTAAGCGGATGAATAGGACCATCTAGGAGAGGGTTCGCAATATGCTTAGCCATGAAGGCCTACCCCTGCACTTTTTGGCTGAGGTAGTTACGATTGTCGTGTGTACCATTAATAGATTGCCATGTAATGCCATTGATTTCCAGGTTGTAGAGGAGGTATGGATAGGAACGCCTCCCTCTTATGCGCATTTACATATCTTTGTATGTGAGGCATTTTGCCATGTGCCCAAGGACGTGTAACAAGATGGATCCTAAGAGTGTTAAATGCATATTCCTTGGCTATGGAGATGGAGGAGAGATGGGTTACCATTTATGGGATCCACAGGCGCGCAAAAAGTCATCCGCAGCCATGATGTAGTCTTCCATGAAGACAAGATGCATAGGTAGCTTGAGAAGATAATGGAGATACGTAGGGTTATATTTCAAGAAGAGCCACGAGCTCCTATACAACTAGCTGGAAAGCCTACAACAACAGCATGTACTCATGGCCAGGGTGTTGGAAAGGATGTTGGGTAGGTAGCAGAGCTTGTAGTGTAGCATTCTACTAGAGATAGACACCCCCTTAACGGATTTCAGCCCTCAATGCATTATGTCTTGATTACAGATGTAGGAGAGCCTTTCACTTATGATGAGGCTATGCGTAGGGGGTGACAGTCACTCCTGGCAGAGGGCTATGCAGTTTGAGATAGACTCCTTGCATAAGAACGAGACTTGGGATTTGGTTTCCTTTCCTAGTGGAAAGAAGGCTTTGCCATGCAAATGGGTGTACAAGTTGAAGAGTACCCCTGGAAACCCCAAGCCGGCTTATAAGGCAAGACTTGTTGCTAAGGGTTTTAAATAGGAGCATGGAGTTGACTTTGATAAAGTTTTTTCTCTTGTGGTTAACTTTGACCACCCTTCGCTTGCTTTTGGCCTTAGTCGCATAGCTTGACTTGGACTTGTATCATACAGATGTCAAGACGGCATTTTTACATGGGGATTTGCATGATGAGATTTATATGGAGCAGCCTAAGGACTTTGTAGAGGGGGAGCACCTAGTGTGTATGTTGAAGAAAATTCTTTATGGCTTGAAGCAGACACCTAGGGAATGGTACCATAAGTTTGATACTTTTGTGCAGTCACAGGGCTACAGCCGTAGTGCTATGGATCCGTGCTTGTACATGAAGAAAGCCCGTGATGGATCTTTTCTTATTTTGGTACTCTATGTGGATGACATGCTATTAGCAAGGAAAGCTCATGATGAGCTAGATGCTCTTAAGGCTTAGCTCAAGAAGAGCTTTGAGACAAAGGATCTGGGACATGCCTCTCACATACTTGGTATGCGCATTAGACGTGATAGGCATTAGGGACTTCTTTACTTGTCACAGAGGGAGTACATTCATAAAGTCCTTGAGCGCTTGTGCATGCAAGACATGAAGCCTATTGGCTGTCCAATGCCTTCTTATGTGAAGGTATCACAAGCCGATTGTCTGCAGATAGATGAGCAGATGGCCAAGATTCCCTATGCATCGGCAGTGGGCAGTCTTATGTATGCCATGAGAGCCACTCGTCCAGATATTGCCTTTGAAGTTGATGTTGTGGCGGCATGCTATAGGGCTACACTTGGCAAGAAGCGTTGGGATGCCGTGAAGGGTATGTATCTGAAGGGCACTACAAATATGTGCATATGCTATGAAAACCAGGATATAGGAGTCGTGGGGTACACTGAGTCTGATTATGCACTCTGATTATGTAGGACATGTAGATAGTAGGAAGTCCACTTCTGGCTATGTGCTCATCTATGCTGAAGGTGCTGTCTCTTGGATGTCCAGGGTATAGAACTATATGTCTCTTTCCACCACTGAGGCTGAGCCATTGAGGCTTGCAAATAGGCCATATGGTTAGGCCATTTGGTTCATGACCTTGGTATTGATGCTATCCCTACACTACATTCCTATTCTATGAGTGCTATTCAGTTAGCCAAGAATCTGGTCTTCCATGTGAAGACGAAACACATTGAGGTGAGGTATCACTTCATATGTGAAGTCATTGAGGACAAGTCTATTGACCTTGTCAAAATCTCAACTGACCATAATCCTGTAGATCTGCTCACCAAAAGCCTCTCTATGGAGCGCTTCTCCTTCCTTAGGAGATTGATGGGCATGGGATGAGATGACATCTTTCCTGATCCTATTGTACATGTGTACATGTTGTACTATCTTTTCTTTTTCTTTTTCACTCCTCACTAGGGAAGATTTGCCTTTAAGTGGGAGGTTATTGGGGGTAAAGGTGCCTCTGCCTAGCCACCCATGTATTACAACACTAACCATACCTGCACCTACACACTACAGGTAGCAAACACTTGTCACCATCACTTTATTCTTTATTCTTTATTCTTTTAGTGACAGATGAATAAAGGAAAGGCTAGTCACACATTGTGACTGTTGGAGTTTCCACATTGTGAGTCTCTCTCTCTCTCTCTCTCTCTCTCTCTTGCTCTTGCTCTCCTGCTATAGCTCTCCCGTGCAAGTTTCGATCCACAAAGCAAGTAGCCACTTCAGTTATGTATCCAATGGAGCACAAATCCAAGCTTCAGAGCTCAATATAAGGATATATGGGCATAATAATGAATGCCAAAATTCAATACATCCATGTGACATCCTCAGAGTATCTATAGGCATTAAATACATAAGCTTTCATAGTGAATACTTGTTACCCATAGGATATAACAGTAAAAACCTTCAAGTACTAAGCTAAACAAGCTCTAATTGATTTAAAACCTTTCTTGATAATCAATACATCATCTGATCATTGCAAACTTTTCGCATAAGTATCAATAGAGCATAAAACAAGCAAATACTTGTTGTACAAAAAGTGAAGAAGAGGCATGTTTTGAACCATAGAGAAATGGTTGATCCAAATCTCTTCAATCGAGATCGAATATGAAGCTAAAGGCAGTAAAAAAGAACCCCAAAAAATAGGCAAACCATATGAGAGAATGGCAAGACCAAATGAGAGGGGAGGGAACATCACGAAAGCTCCCTAAAAACCCTCCTCCTTGTTCAATTGGCTATGGGAGGAGGTTTCAAGACCTCAAACGGGCCCGATAGTGGCTCTCTAGCATTAGCCGGACCTTTAAGACACACGAGACACCCCACACCGCCTCACGGCTAACAGGAGCATCTAAGGTACACACTACACTAAACTGTAATATCGATTTTGCATTTGTAATAAGACATATTCCAATGTTTATCTTCCCCTACTCCTCAAAGGGAGATCCCATACGCATTGGTATTATATACCACGTATCACATATACAGGAGGCAACCTCTCGATTGAAACACCATGGCCTCACTACAGCTCTCCTACATCTCGCAGATTGGCCCCTTGATGCGCTATCTCAACATAAAAAACAAGCTTACAAGCTCCACTCTTTGATTTATCAAATGATTCAGGAGTTGATATTTCCTCGCTGAACTTATCCCAATGAACCACTCATCTAGCCTACAATAGAGGACTTCCTCACACTCTCAGCGTTGGTTAGTGTTTGGCATACAAGTGTTATGCATCCAAGATTTTATACCATGTGGCATGCAAAGTGCAAATTTGGATTCCTATTATGTACAAACATTTTATTCCAAAACAAATCAGCAAAGTGGAGTGTAAAATCAGGCCTTCAATGATTTTCAATCTATTCGTTGTTGCTGCGTTGTTGGAGACTAGCACCGAGTTACCTCGTGCTACTAGCCTCTTAACCTTAAACAAATGATCATCCTATATGACATGCACAAAAAAAAGATCAGACTTTGCATCATTTTTAACACTTAAACGCTTCCTTAATCCCTCTTTTCCCCCTACCGTTTATGTGTTGCATCGTTGCATAGGTGTAGGGTTTTATTTTTTGACATTTTCAATGTATAAAGCAATAAAAATGCAATGAAACATAAAGACAAGGGTTGAACTGAGGCTATACCTCATGCCACAACCTTGTCAAACATTCACAGACATTAACCATATTTTTTCGCATTTTTCTATCTCAAAAAACCCTAAAATTTTCTATTTTTTACTATTTTCCCTATTTATTTATGTATAAAAATAGGTTATTTTTTGATCTATGATTATTAAATAATTATGATAGCTGAAAGATGGTTTTTACTAGAATTTTATCCCCCGTGAATCTCTTTTTTCCCACCCAAAACCAACAAAATCTTCATTTTTACTCTAAATAGGAGCTTTTTGGGTTATAATTTGATTATTGCGACTATTTATCATTACGGTTCTATGTTTCTTTTATGCACAGGCCTCAATCATGATATAAACAAGATCCAAACAAATTTGTGTTCCATATGAATTTCATTTAGGCCCTCAAACATAAAAAATAAGCAAATTTCCTTTATAAAAGTGAGGCATATCGCTTATGCGCATGTTGCGGGTTTTTTGAGGATTAATATGGACTGCCAATGGACCACTCAGTGATCGTTCTTCAGTGGTGAACACCTCTCAACCTCCTCTTGATCTTGGAGCAATCCGATGACCGCCGAACTAGCATCCTTCAGCTCCTCTTCTTCTTGATTTCTCCCACATGAACTGCCACTTGGAAGAGAGAAAGGGAGGAGAGAGAAAGACTAGATTTTGATCAAACCATTTGGGCAGCCATTTCTGAAGCCGATATTGGCGATGGAGAGTGAATATCTTCGGTATCTTCCTATTGTGGTTGCTTTATGGG
This sequence comes from Lygodium microphyllum, assembly GCF_053477565.2. Taxonomy (NCBI): domain Eukaryota; kingdom Viridiplantae; phylum Streptophyta; class Polypodiopsida; order Schizaeales; family Lygodiaceae; genus Lygodium; species Lygodium microphyllum. The sequence continues at coordinate 48,893,766 of NC_141155.1, forward strand.
GTTGTATTGAGGTGGGAGATGGCTTATAGTCCTCCTCTCCACAAAAACTCGTCGCCTACTGCCACCCTATATATTTTTTTCATCGCCATGAAAAAAAATGCCCCCCCCTGTCATGTGATAAATTGGGGGGGTGGCCCCAAAGGTCACGCCACCTCCTCTTACCCCTTAAGTCCTTTTGGACTTGACTTCTTTTGGTCTTGGCCTCGTGCACTCCCATTTCTGCGTCCGGCCTCGGATTCGACTCCCGAAAATTACTACATGTCCGCCTCTAAGTCCCTTAATGCCAAGCATTTCCTAAAGTCTCGTCTGACATCCTGAGAAATTATGAAAATTCTGCAACCATCGCTTGATGGGTCTTTAAAGCAGTTTTGAAACCTGTTGCTTGTCGCTTAAAATCGATCCAATTGCCTCTGCCGCCTTCGACAAAGTTTAATTTTCCCTTGAAATTCAAATTTTTTGGAAAATTTTAAGCACCTTCTTGGGGCAAAATCCCACCTCTCATTGGCGACCACAAGATAATTCGACTCAGCCCGTTGAATTCCACGAACAAATCTGCACATCAACATGACCACAAAGAACATCAAGCTGATACAAAAAATTACTCAACAAAGCACATCATAGCTCACATCCTACCCCCTGTCAAAAACAAGGTATGAAATCCACGACGAGTAGGTCTGGCATAATTTGACTATTAAAGAGGTTGTCCTAGGTGGTGGTCTGAACTACCTACCTAATCAAGGACAACTCAACCAGGAGCTCCTCCTATGCTAGGACTCCTATAGCCTGATCAAGAAGTATTGTCTTTTAGCACATTGTCCTTTTAGCATTTTATTTTTCATACTCGAGCGTGTAAAAAGGAGGGAGTTGAGCATAGTGACCCAAGGAGAATAGGGCATCGACCTCAGGTCCTGTCTCGGCACCCAAGAACCTACCAGGCCCTCGCAAGGAGACACTTAATCCTTTAATAACACTCACTTTTATTTTCGCTCCAACCTTCTCTTAGTCTCATTTTCAGCTAGATGCCACCCCTAGGAAGACAAGGCATCGGCCCCAGGTCTTTGACTCATCCCTAGGAACCTACCAGGCCTTCACAAGGTGATGAACAACTGTTCAAGGATTTTTCTTTCTTTCTTTTTCTAGTTTTATAGGGGTTAGAACCCCTTTTTACACACCTCCACATATTTATTTTTAGATAGATTCAGAACTTACTCTTCTCTTGGTATTTAAATATAGGCTTCTCTAACTGCCTCACAACTAACAGAAACTCCTAGAACGGCCGCCTGGTAGGTCAGTAGAATAGAGGCACTAGGATTACTTTCTAAAATAGGTTTTTTAGTGCCTGACAATGTTGTTGTAGAAGGCAACAATTGCTCAGACCTCCCACATACATACATAATCTAAACCTGGGACTTCATGCCTTGATTGCCGGTCCCCAACAAGCAAAAAGAAAGTACCCCTTACATACACATATATCATTATCTATTTAAGGGAAAAGACTCAAAAAGGGGACGAAACCACTTGGAATGGCCACAAGAAGGTCCTCCACAGCAAAGGCTCCCTCTAGTGACTTTGTCAACCTGTATGATGCAATCACTAAAACAGAAAACCATTAAATGTACCTACACCAAATAGACTTATGGCCCTCTTGGCCTAAAGAAATAAAACATGTGGACTCGACAAAACCGGATATTGTGGCTAATGGAAATCAATCATTAAAACCCTTAAAGCAACCAGCCCTCTTGGCCTAAGGAAATCAAGCAAACTAGCTCATATACATCCCTCCTTGGAAAAATATTATTAATAGAAAACAAGATGCTCCATCCCAAGGAGGAAATAGGGTTCCTGCCCTAAACTAAATGCATCAAATTGTGACCCATACCTCTTGCATAAATAGCAAGAGGGATATGCATAACATGTCGTCTAACCAACCTATGAGTCCAAGATAACAGAGGCAAATGGGTCTCAGCCACCCTTTGCATCACCCATACTAACCATCGCTTGCCATATAAGGCATGTTCAGATTAAAGCCCCCATAATCGATCGGGTCCTATCTCGTCATCTAGAGAGATATCCAAACTAGGACCATAGTTCAAGAAAAGGTATTCTTCATAAGCGAAGTTCGCTAAACGAGTCCGCAAAATGAATCCAATAACGTGGAACCATATGAATAGACACTCTCTCAAACTCGTCGAGCAAGGTCATAGCAGTGTGATAATACATAGAGACAATAGGATTTCGAACCGTGTATGCCCCATTTAGTTGGTTCAATACCAACTGGGAATTCCCTTTTACTAAGAACTGATGGATACCGCCTTTGTTAGCAATATTTAACCCCATAATTAAGGCTTTGTATTCCACCATGTTATTGGTAAATCCAACCCTGAGATAAACTACTAATTTCATTACTACTCTATGTCGGGGGTCTTTAATGACTACCCCTATACTCCCTTTCTTATTGGGACCCCTGGACACTCCATTGAAGTATAATGTGTATGTCCATAGTGGGTTCACACAGCCAGCCATTGTCAACTCTACTCGTAATTATGATAATCAAAATTTAACATGTTCAAAGGATGTACTGAAGGCTCCATCCACCCTCTTCATTGAATGTAATAGGGATGCTCGTCAAGATTCGTAAGTAGTGACAAAAGACTTTGATTTCCCAAAAAAATGATCCGTCCTCTTGCTCAATCACCTTATATCCTTTACTCCACCAAATAAGCTTCCCTTGATGATATCTCTGCTCCAAGTATGGGTGTTCCGAATAAGGAATCAACCGCCCCATCAACCTCTTTCATCTCTAGCAAGTTCTTGATCAGCCTAGTATTGACCTACAAGACATTGATTTTGTTAGTGCATTTAGCTATAATAAGGTTTAATATTATTAAGATTAACCTTATTTTTAAATTCCACTCCCTCAAGATTAGCCAGTAATGCTATGGATTTATTCTTCCCTATTCTTACAATCTTATAGGGACCGTCCCATTTGGGTTCAAGTTTTCCTGAAAACAAATCTCTCCGTGAATCATAATAAAGAAATAGATGCCCCTTCTTAAAGGTATACTTCTTTGCTTTTAGATCATGTAGCCACTTCATCCGAGGCTTAGCCACTTCTTGGTGCAACAGACTCTGCAATTTGAGCTCATCCAAATGGGCCAGAGTCATAAAACGCTCGAAGAGGGCATCCTCATCACCCAAAGAATAATTGATTGCAAATCTTATGGTCGGAAACTCAATCTCTAAGGGAAAGACACACTCCTCCCCATAAACTAATTTAAATGGGGTGTGGTAGCCAGTGGCTTGTTTAAACGCTATGTTATATGCCCACATTGTAACATACAATTTTTAATCCCAGTCACGCTTCTTTTCAGACACTATTTTTGATAGAATACCCACAAGCTGCTTGTAAGTACTTTCAACTTACCCATTTTCTTGCGGGTTATAAGGGGTTGTCTTGTTATGCTTAATTTGCCATGCTTCAGTCAAGCTTTTAATCACCTTGTTTAGGAAATGGGTTCCATGGTCTGATACTAATTATTTTGGCATACCAAATTGGTATATAATATGCTTTAATAGGAAACTGGCAGTCTCTTTTGCATCTTCCTTCCTTGTTGCTCGTGCTTCTGACCACTTTGTAAAGTAGTCAGTTGCCACAATAATATATCACTTTTGCATAGTAGATGACGGAGCAATAGGACCCACAAAATCGAGGCCCCACTTCTCAAAAGAAAGTATAGCCATAATCAGAGTAAGTGATTGCTTCTTGTTCTCCCTACTGTCATGCTGTTGATAAGTATGGCATCTCTTAACATACTCAAATGAATCTTAGAAGATGGACAGCCACCAATATCCAGCTCTTAAAACCTTCTGTGCCTCCAACCACCCAGCAAAGTGCCCCCCACAAGCGGAGTCATGGCACTCCTCCAGGATAAATGGAATCTCATCAAGCATCAAACATCAGTGATAGATATCATCAAGACCCTGTCGATATAGTGTTCCTATGATTAATGCAAATTTTAAAGCCTGTTGTTTAATTTTTCTCTTCTCGAATTTTGATACAGTAGCTCCAGTCTCTCCTATAGTTAGATAATGTGTTATAGCAGCATACCAGGAGAGAATAGAAGTTGTATCAATCTTATAAAACAATGTTTCTATGTCGCTTCCTTCAGCCAAGACCTCTTTTGGCTCTTTGAAATCCACAAGAAATTCTACAATGCCCTGTAGCTTCGGTGGCTTGCTCTTAATCGCATAATCAAACTCTTGCAAAGTGATTAACCACTTTGCTAAACGATCAGGTGGCTGTAACTTGTTCATCAATAATCGAAGCCCTTCCGCCTTCGAATAAAAAACCACCTTCTCATAAAGAATATAGTGCCTAAACTTTTTGGTCGCAAATACCATTGCAAGGCACAACTTGTCCATATAGGTGTAGTTAATTTTTGATATGGCTAACTTTCAACTAGGAAAGGCTATCGGATGGTACCATTTTTTCTCCCAAATTTGGGCAAAGCAACAGCTAATACTATACATGGTAACTACTGAAAATATATAAAAGGTTTCACCCCTTTTAGGTGCTTTTAAAACATGTGCTTTTGCAAGCTTTTGCTTCACATCATCAAAAGATACTTTACAAGCATCACTCCATGCAAATAGATAGTTAAAGGACAATAGGTTTGTCAGTGGCAACATTCTTTCTACCATGGCATTTATAAACCTTCGATAATACCCTACTGATGATGACAGAAAGCTATTTACTTCCTTTGGAGTACATGGTAGACTCATGGCAACTATGACCTTGATCTTTTCAAGGTCAATTGTGATCCCTACTGAACTAACTACATGGCCTAACAATAACCCATAAGGCACCCCAAAGACACACTTTCATGGATTAAGAGCTATGCAAAATTGTCTGCAATGCTCGAAACACTTCCGCAAAATAATCAATTGTCTTTCTCTTATGGTGGCTGCCCCCAAGTTATCAATAAATACTTTCAACTCCTCCAGGGAAATGTCACCAAAGGTTTTATTGATTGTTCTTTGCTACAAACTAGGTGCATTACATAAACCAAATGCCATCACATGGTACGCAAAGGTACCGAAGATAGTAATAAACATTGTTTTAAGCTTGTCTTCTTCTGCAATTGCCATTTGGTTATACCCCACAAAGCAATCCATGAATGAATATATTTTCCTACCCGTTAGTTGATCTAAAATTTGGTCAATAAATGGGAATGGATAGTAGTCTTTAATAGTCTGCTTATTCAGCTCTCTAAAGTCTACGCAAAGCCGGATTTGATTATTTTCTTCTTCTTGATCACAGCTGGTAAAAAATGCCACATCTCTAAACATTACTTCAAAAAGAAGTTTGAAATAAGAAATGAAAAAAAGTGTAAGGTAATTATGCATTTAGCAACAAAAACAATGATAACAGAAGTGAACAATTATTTGTTATGCAACACTTTATAAATAGTATGACGACTAATGGTTCCTTCTTTCTTGGTAATTCTTTATTCTTCTTGGGATCAACTTTACTATCAACATGCCTTATAGGTCCACCTTCCATCTCAGGATTTAGGACTTGCGTTCCCTTAGCATATTGCTTAGGGTTTCCCTCGACAGGTTTTACAATTCCTTTGTCTAGTCTTTTGACCTCTTCTTACGGCTCATAGATTAGAATTTTCAGCGTCATTGACACATATAGCCTCAATAAGACTAACTCCACTACCATGAGGCAACTCCTCTACAGTAGCCTTTCCTCTTTGCAGCATTTGACTTGGTCCATCATCTTACTGGAGATTATTCCCTTGTGCAAAAGGATTAACTAGACCTAGCTGTTTACTTCCTTGTTGGAGAGAACCGATCTTACTCCAACAGGTAGTAACCAAGTGGCCAAACTTTTCGCAAATATCGCATTTGACATTTGGATAATTCCTAGGGAAATGTTGGCCACCACACCACTTATAGCTGAATCTTGAGGAGGCACCCTCTTCAAGGCGTCGACTCCCTATCAAATTCTACTGCTTCTTAAGGAAATTGACATCAATAGATATTTGTCTATACCTTTCAGTAATCATGTCAGTGTAGTGCTTCATCATATCCTTAACTTCACCAAGGACATTTGAGGCACTTGACTCATAGTTGCGATCATCAATCTATCGTCCCATTGGCCTAATCACTTGATTGGAAGTCAACCCCCGCTGACTTATTGGGACAACATTAGGGTTCGTTGTTTGGCCTCCACTATTTAGTGGGGCCATTTGACTAGTGATAGGCATAGTCACACTGGGAGGAGCTTGTAACATAGGCAAATTTGGCATGATACTCCCTCTTCCATTCGCATTTGACATGGGATCCCCCTGACTCCTGTTGGTCAGTGCTGAATTATTGCCATTCCAAAGCTGCATAAGCCGCTTGCAAGTGCGACTCTACTCCTTCTTCTTGGGTAATAGCAGTGCCAATGTTGGCCAAAGTGACACTACTCATCTGCACCTCGATGTTGAAATCTAATCCATGTAGGAAATATTGCAACTGTGCAACCAGTGGAATGGGAATATAAGTATCAAGTTTGCGAAGAACTTGCTTTAGTTTATTGGCATAGGCTTGGACATTCTCATTTGACTCCTGGCGTGTTACATTCAAGACATGCAACCGATACTGTCCACTCCTCTTAGGGGCAAAATCTCTGCAGAAGGCCATGAAGAATTGGTCAATGCTAGTTATTGTTCCGGCTTCTAGATTGTGATACCATACTGCTACCCTTCCTTTTATTGTCATATTAAAGAACATCATTAAGTGTCCTTCATCTTGGATTTGATAGTTGAACATGAGTTTTTGAAATTCATTAATATGGAGTTCTTCATCTTCTTCTATTAACCCATTGAAGAAGGGCAAAGGTGCTCCTAATGTCGGTAAATCCGGTGTTCATGTTGGAATTGCAATGGGTTGTGCCATGGCTACAATTGGATTGATAATAGGAGTTTGACTAGATAAAACTTCACCCTCACTTGAAGTGGATTGACTGATTGGAAGAGAGGAAGTATTAGGACATTGTCTTGCACTCAAAGGGTTGCTTGTGACACTTGGGTTATAAAAACCACTACCTCTTATGTGTATCGGGATGCTCCTCTAAAGAGAATAGCACCTTAGAATCTCAGCCCACCATCTAGCCCTCTCAGCACTTCCTCTTTTTGTATTTCGGCTTGACAGTTCTTGTTAGAGGACATAAACCAACTATTTGGTCCCTAGAGACCCTAGATTTGGAATCACTACCTATTGGCAGCTCCCGACAAACGCACCACATGTCGAGACCTAAAAGGGCTTGATATTAGCTCTCTACCATTACTCGGACCTCTAAAACACCCCACACGGCCTTGCGGCTAGGAGCGTCTAAGGCGGACACTACACTAAACTCTAATATCGATTTTGCATTTGCAATAGGATATAGTCCAACGTTTACCTTCCCCTACTCCTCAGAGGGAGATCCCATACACATTGGTATTATATACCATGTATCACATATACATGAGGAAACCTCTTAGTTGAAACACCGTGGCCTCACTACAGCTCTCCTACATCTTGCGTATTAACCCCTTGATGCGTTGCCTCAACATAAAAAACAAGGGTACAAGCTCCACTCTTTGATTTATCAAAAATCTAGGAGTTGTTGATATTTCCTCACTGAACTTATCCCAAGGAACCACTCGTTTAGCCTACAGCAAAGGACTTCCTCACACTCTCAGCGTTGGTCAGTATTTGACATACAATTGCTATGCATCTAGGATTTTATACCATGTGGCATGTAAAGTGCAAAGATGGATTCCTATTGTGCACAAATATTTTATTTTAAAAAAATCAGCAAAGTGGAGTGTAAAATCAGCCCTTCAATGATTTTCAATCTATTCTTGTTGTTGCGTTGCTGGAGACTAGCAATGAGTTACCTCGTGCTACTAGCCTCTTAACCTTAAACAAACCATCGTCCTATATGACATGCACAAACAAAATATTAGACTTTGCATCATTTTTAACACTTAAACACTTCCACAACCCCTCTTTTCCCCCTAGCTTTATGTGTTGTATCATTGCATAGGTGTAGGGTTTATTTTTTGTCATTTTTAATGTATAAAGCAATAAAAATGCACTAAAACATAAATACAAGGGTTGAAATGAGACTGTACCTCATGCCTCAACCTTGCCAAATATTCACAAATGTTAACCATATTTTTTCACATTTTTCTATCTCAAAAAATCCTAAATTTTCCCAATTTTTACTATTTTTTCCTATTTATTTATGCATACAAATAGGTTATTTTTTGATCTATGATTATTGACTGATTATGATAGTTGAAAGATAGTTTTTATCAGAATTTTATCCCCATGAATCTCTTTTTCCCCACATGAAACCAACAAAATCTTCATTTATACTCTAAAAAGGCATTTTTTGGGTTATAATTTGATTATTGCAACTATTTATCATTACGATTTTGCATTTCTTTTATGCATAGCCCTCAATCATGATGTAAACAAGATCCAAAAAAATTTGGATTCCATATGAATTTCATTTAGGCCCTCAATCATAAAAAAGAAGCAAATTTCCTTTGTAAAAATGAGGCATACCACTTATGCGAGTGTTGCAGGTTTTTTGAGAATTAATATGAATTGCCAATGGACCACTCAGCGATTGTTCTTCAGTGGTGAACACCTTCCCTCAGCCTCCTCTTGATCTTGGAGCAATCCGGTCACCGCCGAACAAGCATCCTTTAGCCCCTCTTCTTCTTGATTTCTCCCACATGAATTGCCGCTTGGAAGAGAGAGGAGGAGGAGAGAGAAAGACTAGATTCTGATCAAACCATTCAAGTAGCCATTTCTAAAGTCAAGAATGGTGATGGAGAGCAAAGATCTTCCTGTTGTGGTTGTTTTTTACGGGGTTGTATTGAGGTGGGAGATGGCTTATAGCCCCCCCTCTCCACAAAAACTCGTTGCTTGTTGCCACACCATCTTTTTTTTTCCATTGCCATGAAAAAAAATGCCCCCCCTATTGTGTAATAAATTGGGGGGGGGGGGGGGGGGTGGCCCCAAAGGTCACACCCCCTCTTACCCCTTACGTCCTTTTAGACTTGACTTCTTTTGGTCTTGGCCTCGGGCACTCCCATTTCTACGTCTGGCCTCCGATTCGACTCAGGGAAATTACTACATGTCTATCTTGAAGTCCCCCACTGTCGGGTATTTCTTGAAGTCTCGTCTGACATCCCAAGAAATTATGAAAATTCACCAACAATTGCTTGGTGGGTCTTTAAAGCAGTTTTGAAACCTGTTGAGGGTATTAAAGAGTCGTCTGTTAATGATTGGCCTCGTTTTTGAAGAAAATAGAATTATATTTTTGAAGTTGTAAGGATTTTAAGAAAAAATGACCTTATCCTACAATTTGCGAATAAAATAATATGTGAATTCTATTAAAAATACAAATACAAGATTTGCTTGATTGTAGAAGATATCTTATTATAACATTATTTTGGAATTTCTTTTTAGAGAGAGGGAGGTGAGAGAAATGCTAGGAAAAGGAAAGGTCAAACCCTTTTGTCTCATGCTAAATATTGAAGGGTCTTTAGACCTTAGTCCATGTATGTAAATTTGAATTTTATAATTCAAGAAAGGAAAAGGAGGTGGTTGCAGCCGTGGGATTCGGGGAGGTGAGAGGTTGAGGTGGTTACACCCTCTCTCTTCCTTTATCTTCTCTTGTCACGGTTCATTTCTCCCTCTCTCATTTAGCACAACACTTGCCTTCTTGTTCTTGTCTCTTTCTCTTATGCTTCATGCTCATTTTTATGGAGAGTGAGGAAGAAGAAGAGGGTGAGGATGGAAGAATTTTCCTAATTTCTTGTGTATCTTCCTCTTGTGTGTTTGGAGAGTATGGATTCTTGGTGAGAAGGAGAGTTTTCTTGCAGGTTTTCATGGCCAGCAATGTATTTGCAGCCTCTACCTAGCCGGTTCGTGGTTTTCATGGTGCTGTGGTAGGGTGCTCTTCAATTGTAGGAAGAGATAACCCAGTGGCAGACATGTTATCTCAAGCACGCTATGAGAATGAAGATGGGATGATGGATGAGGAGGAAGAAGATGACTTTCTTATGGCTGAAAATGATGTTTCAAGAGTGAATTTAGCAATGCGAGGCATTGCTACAGCATTAACAGAAGCTTGGACAACAAATAGAAGACAATTTAGATGTTTTGCATCTTATGTAGAAGTGTTTCTAGAAGACAAATATGCAGGAGAGTGGCTAAGAATTGGTCAATATCTCAGTACATTAATAAAGAGAGTTGAATGGTCAGATGAGGAGTTTAAGAAGATCAAGAGGAAAGCCTATAGATTTTTCTTAAAAGATGGATACTTATGAAAACATGCTAAAAAGCAACAAGGTATGCCATTGCGAGTTTTGGGTGATAGAGCTTCACAAGTAAAAGTAATGCAAGAATTTCATGAAAGCTTGTGGGATGGTCATAGAGGTGTTTTGGGTAATTTTACAAAGATCAAAGAAAGATATTGGTGGCAGGGTATGTATAAGGATGTTACTCACTTTGTGGAAACATATACAACATGTCAAATGTATTCAACTGTGAGACATCGAGATGGATTGCAACCCACATATCCATTGTCTCTTCATTTTAAGTGGGTGGTGGATTTGGTCACAATGCCTATAGGTCTTTGGCAAATGAGGTATCTTGTGCTTGCTCGTGAAGACTTGACTAATCAAGTGGTAGGGAGATCTCTACGTACTAAGACGACAAATGCCGTATGTACTTTTCTCTTAGAAGAGATCTTTTGTTGATATGGTTGTGTGGGAAAAATTACAGCAGATAGGGGTGAGCTAGACGTAGATGAGGCTCATGATTTCTTTGCACGGTTGGGGATAAATCTTGCTTTAACATCAGCCTATAACCTTGAAGGAAATGGCAAAAGTGAAAGAGTCATCCACCTATTGTGAAGGCATTGGCAAAAGCATGTGGAGAGAAGGTAAAAGAGTGGCCACGATTGCTCCCTTATGCTTTGTGGGCCGACAAAACAACTCATAGTGCTGTTACAGGATATATGCCTGCTGAATTAATGTATGGTCAAAAACCTATCATGCCGATAGAAGATATGACAGTCACATGGAGTGTTCTACCTTGGGAAGAGGAGTTGAATCGAGAGGAGTTGTTGGCCTTGCGCATTAGACAGTTGGAAAGAAAGTCAGAAGACATAGAGGAAACAATTGTAAAGTTAAGGGTAGCAAGGATACAGAATAAGAAACAGTTTGATAAAAGACATAGATTGAGGCAAAGAACCATACAAGATGGGGATTGGGTATTGGTTTATGGTAGCAGTTTAGATAACCAGCATAGTGCCATGCGTAAAGTTTCCAAAAGATGGTTTGGACCCTATGTGGTAAGACATGTGTTTGATAATGCTACTTATGCATTAAATATGAGTTGGATGGGACAGCCGTCAAACTTTCGGTAGTAGGGAAAAGAATCAAATTATTCAAAAGGTGGGAATCTACTACCTATGAGTTGCCAAAATTGGAAGAAAATAGTGGCCATGATACAGGGGCTAGCTAGGACGATATGGAAGATGAAGAAGCAAAGGATATGGTTGCAAAGGATGAGGAGGACTCAGAATCCAGTGACAACTAGGATTTTGGTACATACCAGAGGATGTGTAGGTTCAGAGGGGTGGATGTCGTGATGTTATGAGGACACAGTGTGAAAAAGTATGGAATCCATCATCATCCGACTCCTTTATTGATCTAGAGAGTCAATGTGATCTGAGCCATTAGTACTAGTGTGAGTTGCATGGATTATCCAAAAATACTAGATTTTTGGATAATTTTAACCTATTTTTATATTATTTATTGTAAAAATATGAAAAAGTTAGAAAAAGCTTCTACATTAGGATGGCATGCAAAAAGCTAGTTGCTTTTTCAGCCAGCTAGGAGATTTTTCATAAAAGAGATAGATTGACGAAATCGCACGCATCGCAATCGCTGTAAACATGCTGAAAACTGCAGATTGAATTGAAAGAAGGAGTGATCTGGGAGATCCGTGAGCAGACCCCCCGTTCAAAGCCAACCGAGCCATCAGATTTGGGTTTCGAGCAGCAGAGAAGCTGTAATTTTGATGCATGTTTTGTCCTACGAAGGAGCTCCAGGAGATCTTTCAATACATATTGATGCAATTCATTGTGCTTTGTCTTTGTCGTGTTTACCACTTGGGTATTCTCTATCTTCTCTTCCATCTCCTATCTCTACTTCCTTCTACTTCTGATCCCCGGTGGAACATATGACAGCCTTAAAATTGCTTTCTTAAGTAGATTTAGAAAACATAAGATAGCTACAGATGTGTTAAAGAAGATGAAGCAAATCAAACAGAAGACAATGCTAGTGCACAAGTATGCACAGAAATTTAAGAACATATTAAACAAGTTGAATGAATATGATATGCCTTCTTTGGACTTAAAATGTTCATACTTTGTTAAGGGATTGGATAAAGCTATTGCGGGAGCAATTGTTAATATAGAAGTGGGAAATAATAATACCATAGATGTGCTAGCTGAAGCAATAGAATAGGTGGAAAAAGGCTTGGCAAGAGTAGATCCAAGAAGAAGACTAAGAAAGACTCTTCAGACTACTCTAAATCTGATGATTCTGATTCATGGGATAGTAGTGATGAAGAGGATACCTCATTAGGTTTTGAGTCGGATACTGAATCAAGCAACTCAGATGATGATTGAGGTAGACAGCGAGGGCAGAAGAGGCATAAAAAGAAATCCAAGAAGGATAAGAGTTATTCTAACGATAAGAAGAAGGGGAAAGAACAAGAGGAAAAAACAACCATGGAAAAAAGGTTGGGTAAGAAAATGAAGAAACAATTGTTGGAAATGACAGCTATGACTACTCCTAGGAATGTGAAGTCATGTAGCATATGTTAGAAGGGTGGGCCATGAGGCTAGAGAATGTTGGTACAACCCAATGGTACAGACTGCAAGATAGCAAATAGCACCTCCAATGGCACCGATAAACCAAATTGTACCTGAGATGGCATAATAGCAAGGATTCACATGCTTTGGCAAAAAGGTTCAGCAACGTAAGCAATGGGGCAATGATCAGCCACCACGGTAATGGAATAATGCTCTGCGGTAGCAACAAGGGCCTTGCTACTATTGTGGCAAGTAGGGACACATGTCAAAACTTAACTATGAGTTATGGGTACACGATAGGGCTGAAAGGGGAATGCAAATCAGAGAGCAGTAAGAAATGCAACCAATAGGACTACATCATGGACACATCAACAACCATCACCCATAGCAATTGTCCTTGTTGAGATACATGTAGAAGTCACAGAGTGGGCCATGCAATAGGCCAGCACCTAAAGCAGCAAGTTTAAGAAGTTTTTCAAAAAGATGTGCCAACTAAGGGTGTTTTAAATGTAATTAACCATGGGTTAGAGCCACAGGTAGGCAGTGATCGCTCAAACTATATAGTTATGGAAGATTGTTGGGAGGAAATAGCAAATTTAGCCATCACTAGGGCTAAAGTTAGGCAAAAGATCAAGTGGGAGGACTAAGAAAAGGCTAGGGATCTAGCCTCCGAAGAGATTCTAAAGTTGTAAAAGAAGAAGCGACTAAAGCAATCAGATTCTATAGAATTGCCCCACGAGGTTCAGGAGAGTCATTTGCTGCATGAGGAAAACCAATAGGATATACCGCTGACAAGAATGCAATCTAGTGATGAGCACCAAAGTTTGGATTCATCTTAGTTTCAGGGTTCTCGTGCATCAATTGGTGCATTAGCTAAATCTGCATTACAACTAACTTCAGAACAAATGCTTGAGTTGATTGCAAGATTTAAGGAAAATCTCATAGCAAAGATTGTGTTAAATCAAGATAAAGTGTGGAAACATTATGCTATGGATAGTGGATAGATCTCAGAATGTGAAGTGGTGATCCCCACATAGTTGGAGGTGGTAGGTTACAAAGTTCCAACTATTCAAGTTGAATACTCGAGCAGTAAATTTGATGATGTACTACTAGATGGAGGTTTAGGAGTTAATATTCTACCTGAAGAGTTGTGTTTGGTACATAAATTGCCAGGACTTATAGCAACACCATTTCAAGTTAAAATGACAGATCAGTGGAGACTTCAACCATTCGGGATACTAAAGAATCAACTTATTTGAGTGGTAGAGCTGAAGTTCAAGGTAAGCTTTGTCATTCTTTGGAAGTTTTAGGGGATTCATATCACATGCTGCTAGGAGCAAAGACCTTGGTTTAGATCAACCAAGCTGAAGCAAGATTGGGGTTCACACATGGCAATCATCCCTCATGGTGGTAAGGAGGTTAAGTTATCTACTATGAACCAAGTGATATTGAAATCCAAGTACTTTCCATTAGTTGCTCAGACAATTAGTGTGGCATCTAAGATTGAAGATGATAAAGAGGAACTCTTTCTACAAGCTAATCCTACTGTTATACTAGTGTTTGAGGTCGATGTTGAAAAGATTTTGTCTCAATATAATGTGTTTCCAAGAAAATCACTATGAGAAGTGGTTTTACCCATGTAGCAATATAGTTTTCCCATGCAACAACACAGTTACCCCATACAATAACCTAGTAACTCTATGCAGGAAAGCAGTGACCCGATAGACCAAAGCAGTGACCCCATAGAGCAACACAATGACCTCATATAAACAAGACATCAACTTGGTTGCAAAAAGCGATGGTGACCCCAAGGGGAGTAAGGGAGTTGATATGGAAACTCATAAAGAGTAGGAAAATGCTTCATTAGAGATAGAGAAGGCTATAGATCAAGCAAGTCAACAAGCTATTATTGATGTGGAGTTGAAATATGAACACACTATGAGTAAGTCAACTAGAATGTTTGAAGTTGATATTTAGGAAGTGTATTTGGATGTTGAAGCAAGTTCTAAACCAATAAAGGTGAGTATTTTTGTTGAGGAATACTTCACGTAGCAGTTGATTAATCTATGCAAAGAATTTCAGGATATACTTTGCTTGGGAGTATGCTAACATGAAGGGATTTGATCCAAAAGTATGTAGCATAGAATCAATGTAAAGGCAGATGCTAGACCTATTACGTAGAAGTGGTATTGTATGAATCTAAATTATGCTAAACAAGTGAAAGAAGAGATAGGCAAACTTCTTAGAGTTGGCTTTATCAAACCTATGAATGAAGTGACTTGGCTATTACCTATTGTAGTGGTGCCCAAAAAGAATGGCACGATATGGGTTTGTGTGGATTATAGAAAATTGAATGTAGCAACAATAACTAATCCATTTCCTCTTCCATTTACGGTTGGATGTTTGGATGATGATTCAGGTCAAGAAGTTCATAGGAAGCCCACTTTTTCAGTTAATTTGGTTCAACTTTTGCCATTGTTGCTTCATAGAGTAGGCAACAGTGGGGTTCTTCTTCATAAGGGAGTTTATGATTCTCTCACTCTTTCTCAGCCTTATGCAATATTATAGCAATCCTTTGTGTCTGAAAATATGGAAGCATTGACTCAAGAGAAGGATATGTTGAAAGAAAAGCTTCATGGAATATAGGTTGAGTATTATCGACTTGTGGAAATGGTTGCTAGTTTGCAGACTGTTAAGCAAATTAATCATGCTGAAAATTAGTCTTCTAATGTTGATGTTATCAAGGCTGATATTAATTGTATTGTATGATACTCATAACCAAGTGAGGATCAGGGAGCTTACAGTGGATAAGATTCATGACACAAATGTTTTACCTCTTGTATCACATGAGAAGCATGCATAGGAGCAGTCTATAACTAACTCTCATGATGCTCATGAGCCTCATAGCTCATGAGATACTCTCTTGTTCCACTGTCAGATTTTTTTCCTTTGTTGTTTTCCATCATACTTACTATGTATGCCTTTATGTTTTGTGACTGTCTTTTGAGTGGATTATGCAACCATATTAGAAGGCGATAAGTATCCTATAAGAGAGGCTCTACTTATTGTTACTCTTTGTGGCTTACTTCATGGTACAAGGCTATGCGTAAGGCATAATTTTTCTCACTAGATATGTCAATTTTTGGATAAGGCATTTGACACCATGAATCATACAAGGGTCAAGTCATGGATGTGCCAGCTCGGCTATGCCGGATGTTAGCCATGGTGGTTTCACACTTTATTTATTATGCCCTTAGCATGGTTTTACCTTAGTCATGTTAGTTCTATATGTAAAGCAACCCTTAGATGCCTCATGAAGTTGTATACCTCATGAAGTGCAATTTGCAGGCAATTGTTAAAAAACATGACCTAATGAGGCACATTGTTTCATTCTCATTTTTGGGATCTTCTCACATGTTCACCCTTTGTGTATAATGGATTTTCATTATTATACATTAGATCTAACAATTGGCACCATCATTTATTGTGTTTTTGTTCTATTCTCAGCATGTTCTTTGTGTTCTACTTCTCATTCTCTAATTATGAGTGTTGAAGTCTCTGTTCTTATGTCTTAATGTGATTATCTTTGAATTTCCATGAGTTTTTGATATAATATAAGGTATTTTTTCCATAAGGCATTGTCTGTCCTATTATGTATTCTAGATAGATAGGGCAACAACAATAGTTTGCCATGAGATGCCATGAGATGAACTGGGATCTGAGAATCTTCATCAAACATGATACTATCGGCATACAAAAATTTGTGTGTGGTTGGGTTATACATCCAATAACCCTTAACACCATCTTGTTCCCCATAGCAAACAAAGATGCACTTATGTGTGTTAACCCTAATGCAAGACGAGAAAAAGGAAATTTTGAAAATGTGGAATAATACAAAAAAAGATAGTTTGAAAAACGAATAAGAGAGAAAATGCCAAAAGTACAAAAGGTCAAGTCGAAGGCAAAGGCACATTTAAAATGCAAAGGTGCCACTAAAATTTTGTAAAAGAGCGCCACACTCCCTCTGCAAATTGTAAAATTTAGACGGGCATAGCTGAAAAGATAAGGCAACTACAAGGGAATAGGAAAAGAGAACCTTGGCAAGATGCCCAGTCATGTAAAAAGGGGATGGGTGCCCAAGGTATTTAGGGCTTGTATATAAACTCAAAAAGTGAATGAGAAGCTCATTCTTTGGTGTGTGGCTAAAGTTTTTTCTTCTTCTTTTCTTCTTCTCTCCATCTTGTGTGTGTGTGCTTGTGTTGAGAGAGGGAGTGTGAGAGTGTGAAGGAGTGAGTGTGTGAGGGTGAGGGACTAGGGTGGAGAAGCTCTACATCTTCTCCTCGCTTCTTCTCTTCCCTTCTCTTTTCTTCTCTTGTCTTGTGCACGGCCATGGAGGATGCAGTTTAAAGGAGGAGGCTTGAGGTTGGTTGAGCTGACATCTAGGATCGTGGAGCTACTGGAGTGCTCGAGGAAGGAGGCTACTCATTTGGGCATCAAGGTAAGCTCACTGTACCTGTAGGAGTAGAAGCGCATCCACTAGGGGAGAAATAGCCATTAGAGCTTGCTTGAAATGCTTGAAACAATAAGCGCTCCATGGGTCTTGTGGTTGAGTGTGAGCTCCACTACATTTTGGTTCCATTGTTGGGACCAATAAATTCAAGCTTGAGCACTTTAACGCTTCAAATTAAGCGTCAAAGTAGGGTTTCATCCCTAAACCAGTGCTTAATATAGGTAGGAGATTTCAGAGTTTAATCTTCAATGCAAGTAAGTATTTTGAGTTTTGATGATTATGCAAGTAGGATAAATCATTAGAATACTTGAATTTTGACTTTTATTGCATTTAGAGTAGGATAGGATTGAGAGATCGAAGTGAATCGCTTTAGGATTTCTGCTATAAATAGGCCCAAAACAAGGCAAAAACAAGAAAAAAAGAAGGGTGAAAACCATTAAGAAGGCATGAGCACTAATGGGGCAACACTCAAGCATTGGAATGAAGGTTTAAGAGCTAAGGAAGGGGGGTTGAAGGCTAGTTTTTAGTTTCAACTGAGAGAGAGAGAGAGAGAGAGAGAGAGAGAGAGAGAGAGAGAGAGAGAGAGAGAGAGAGAGAGAGAGAGAGAGAGAGAGAGAGAGAGAGAGAGAGAGAGAGAGAGAGAGAGAGAGAGAGAGAGAGAGAGAGAGAGAGAGAGAGAGAGAGAGAGAGAGAGAGAGAGAGAGAGAGAGAGAGAGAGAGAGAGAGAGGGCTTGCGATGGATCAATCGGCTTGTGCATGAATTTTTTGACCATTTAAGGTATATACAAACCTTGTCCCTTGTCCATGCTTGCATTCTGGAAGTGTAGGTGACCTTACATGCCATAAATCATCAACATGAATCGATTTTTTGCACTCGCTGTTGTTGTACCATCATAATTGGACCAGATCAACAGATTCCAATTTCCAGAATCAAACTCGGACGTTTGATTCTGCATAATCAGATGGTTTGATTCTTGACAATTGGACGCTTAGATACTATTCAAACTATTTGATTGGTGGACACAAGACCAAATAGTAGATGCGTTTAGACACTCTGGAACATAACAACTTCAACAACCTCAAGACTCTCTTCATTAAGAGATTCTCCAAGGCTGGGTACTCCAACAATCTCATAGTTTGGCTAATGAATGTCAAAAGCAGAAGGACAAAGAGGACATTAGGGACTACATTACCCACATGTGGAGTCTCTATAAGAGAATATGATGCCAAGAGACATATTCCACGGTGGATTCCGTGAGGTTTTGCGATGGATTCCGTAAAATTATATTTGTTTCCGGGGCTCATACACAGGGTGGATTCCTTGTGTGAAAAGTTGATGGGGACGCCTGTTTTTTTTGGGTGTCTTGTTGATTTAATGTGCAAGTGGGTGATTCCATAGCGGGTGATTCCACAAAATACATATTTAAATTAATGGACGTTTATGAGTTTAGAGTGCGCACTCATAATAAATTAAGGTTAGAATTGAGTTCTAACCAATTTACTTATTTTGTAGCTGAAGAATGCTAGGTATTCACTTTTGCCGGTTTAATTTTATTATTTTCTAACAATTATGAATGCTTTAGTTGATGTGTAGAGCAAGCAGCGGTGGCATTGGGAAGCACTGGGCGATAGCGTGTATTCGAGTTATTTAGAAGAAATTATCATTTTGATGGGCGTGCATCTTAGGCGTGGCGCCAATATTTATTTTGATGCGCTTATTTATTGAAGTGGATGACATTTATTTATTATTTTGTATGCACATGGGCGCACGATTTAAATATTTGTTAATTAGACATTGTATTTGGGCACAACCCGACTCTTTGGGCACCCAATCGCTTTAATTCTTTAGTTGGACAAAAGAAAACACAAAAGCTAAAGTGTGCTAATTGTAAATTGGGCTATACTTTTGAGCTTGGAGATGAATAATATATCAAATACATGCTTTGTGGAGCCCTCACACAAGGCATGGGGGGAGATTGTACCCAATTAGTCTTTTGATTCATGTCATGCGAGTATTGTCTCTTGATTTTTGTGCAAAAGTAGAGTTCTTTTGTTCTTGGGGACCTTCCAGCGCTCTCTATGTATGCATACAACATCCGACCTATGCATCAATGGTAGCAGAGCGAAGCTGAGATCAAGGGCTTCCAATCGCTTACCATCTCACGCGAAGGTGGAGCTCCTGGAACGATCGAGCTCTATAGTCAGTATCGTGGCAATTCGTCAATACCAGCGTGTTCCTGGCAGTGAAGAACCCCCTGCTACACACTTGGATTGCGAAGGACGAGCCTCTATAGGCAGAGAACCACCCGGGAAGTTCCTTTGTTAACTCTTCTATTTCTTAGAGAAACATGCAATCAATTTGATAAAGATTAAGTGTGAAAGCTTAGTTAGGAAGCTTAAAAAGCTTAAGGCATAAAATTTCACCATCGGCAGCGGTAGCATGTACTGAACGCCGCCGACGCCTTTTAGAAGCTGCCGCCGTCCTCTAAAAAAATCAACGATTTAGTTAAAGGCTTTATTTACTTAAAGCGTAAAGCTTTCAAATTTTACAAAGGCTCAACAACAAAATTTCAAACCTCTCCCATAGTGATTGTTCATACACAGCTAGTCCTAAACGGATTTTCAACTTCTTGCAAGCCCCTGTTCACACCTGGGGATTGATAGAGTTCAGTTCCAGCAAACAAGATTGCTACACACAGACTACACGCACGAATATCCTTTTGGAAAAAGACCGTGATATCAATTTCAGCATCCGCAAAGAAGAAATATTACAAAAATCCATTTAAAAAAAAAAGAAATAAGCTTTGTAAACCCAACTTTGAGCTATGCTCATCCCGCTAACAAGATTTTGAGTGTGTGAGGTCTTTTGGAATTTTGCAGGATGGCCAATCAAACTATGGAAGATTTTATGACCGAAGGTGATTTAAAGGAACCAATGATGGAGCAAAAACTGGATCTGATTATGATGCAGCTTCAAGAAGAATGAAGAGCACATCAAACTTTGCAAGCTCAATTGGCCAATCTGCAACAATCTACCACCGGCCAATATGGACCACAATCTGAAGATCTTATACGACGTACTTTCGATGCGATACTTGAAGTGCAATCTATTCAGAAGAAACAAAGATAAGTAAAACAGATTTCAAATTTCGTACTTTCAATGGGTCACGCGATGGAAAGACTGTACTTGCTTTTATTAGTCAATTTGATGATTATTTCCATAAAGAACAGTATGTTGAGAAATACAAAATTAAGTGTGTCATTAATCATCTAGTGGACAGAGCATCCCTATGGTGGAATGTTGTCCGCAAAAGCATTGACTGTCCTACTACTTGGGAGACTTTCCAAAAGAAATTTTTGCAGAATTTCCTTCCACCCCAATTCCACGAAAAAGCAATCAAATAGCGGGATCTTCTGCAACAGAGGGATCGTGAGCCTATTTCACAATATACCAAGCGTTTTTGGAATGCTTTATTACAACTTCGAATGCTTGAAGATGTACCTAAGGCAACCCATAAATGCAAGTTTATGTCTAGCTCACTTGGACATTTTTATGCGGAGGTGAACATGTTCAAGCCAACGACTCTCGAAGATGCAATTTCCTTGGCCCATGATGCTGAAGACAAAACTTGAGGACGAGAGAAGCGACCACAACAATTTCAAACTAATGGTAACTTTGGTTCAAAACAATTCAATTCAAATTTTCGAAGATTCAATCAAAACCGTTTCCTTCCATCTTCATTCCGTAAATCTTGGACACGACTCCCTACTTTACTATCAAACAGAAATTCAAATCCTAAGCCATCTTTCTAGCCAAATCCCAACATTCCTAAACTTCCAGCTATTACCAATAATGTGTCTAAGGCCAAACCCATGGTCTGTTACAAAGGTAATCAACTTGGACATCTAGCGGCGAATTGTCAATCCAAATAGCCAACTGTTCACATCAACTATTTGGGAGTGATAGAAGATGAAGAACATGAAAAAATGCCAGATTTTACGGAAGATGATAACGATATCGGTACTACTTCAAATACTTTACCAGGTATGCCAAATCCCCATTCTTTATTAACGATGAAATGACTTGTGCATGGTAAAGAAAAGACTGTTTATATGATGATGGGAGCACACACGACTTTATTTCTGCAAAATTGGTCAAATAACTGAATTTACATACTGTTTCTACTCATTATCACATCAAGGCTACATTCTTAGGCACTAGATACAATGGAACACAAGAAGTGCATGACTTAGAAATTAAAATTGGTGACTATGTTGAACGTAGAAATTTCTTAGTTGTGTCTTTATAATCTAGTGATATTATTTTAGAAATGCCATGGCGTCATCAGTACAATCCTGATATAGATTATTCCATGCATTCAATGAAGATTCATTCTAATGGGAAACAAATCACATTGCATGGTATGCACACTTTTGATAATTTTCCATTGCTTAGTCATACACAGGCTAAATGTGCATTACGAAAAGGTAGCAAATCCTAATTAATATGGGTGAATGAAATTGAAGTTAAAGAAAATCAGATGAATTCTAAGCACACACAATTTCAAGATTGTTTTGTTGTTGACTTACCACTTGGCTTACCACCCATACGTCCCGAAGATCACAAAATAGACCTAATTCTTGGATCACAACCACCATGTAAAGCACAATATAGACATAACCAAATTGAACAGAAAGAAATTCAAGCCCAAGTTGAAGAATTGTTAACCCGAGGACTCATTAGACCTAGTAGTTCTCCATTTGGTGCACCTGTCCTATTAGTGAAGAAGAAAAACAATACCTATAGGATGTGCATTGATTATCGTACCCTAAATAAGATCACTGTTAAGAATAGATATCCGATTCCTAGGGTAGACGATCTTATGGACAAACTCAAGGGTCTGCAATACTTAGCAAGATAGATCTTAAATCTGGACACCATCAAGTACGATTGGACACATATGATATATTCAAAACTGCATTTAGAACACAATTTGGACACTATGAATTCCTTGTTATGCCTTTTGGTTTAACTAATGCACCAGCCACATTCAATCGTATGACGAATCACATATTTTTGAAGCATCAGCATTGTGTCATTGTTTTCTTTGATAACATATTGGTTTTCAATAAGAATGAAAATGAGCATTATGAACATTTATCTTTGGTTTTCAAATTATTGAAAGAGAATCAATTATATGCTAATCCTAAAAAGAGTGAACTTTTCCAAACAAAAATTGAATACCTAGGACATATTGCTTCATCTGAAGGCATTAAAGTTGACCCTAAAAAGATAGAAGCAATTTTGAATTGGCCGATACCTAAAAATGTGCATGAATTACGTTCTTTCTTAGGTCTTGCTAGCTTTTACAAAAAATTTGTGAAAAATTTTTCATTGCTTGCATTATCCTTGAAAAAATTATTAAACAAAGGCATTGTGTATCATTGATCCGAAAATCAACAAAAGTCCTTAGATTTACTGAAACATGCTTTAACTCATGCTCCTCTATTGCAATTACCTGACTTCAATAGACCATTTTTCCTAGTAGTCACTGACGCTAGTGGATCTGGAATAGTAGTCCTTATGCAAGATTCCCATCCCATAGCCTACTCTAGCTGCAAACTTAAACCCTCTGAACTTAAGTATTCTACCTATGATAAGGAATTGCTAGTTGTAGGACAAGCTTTACGTCAATGGAAACACTATTTAATGGGATGTGAATTCATGATCAAAATTGACCAACAAAGCATTAAACATCTCCTTAGTCAACCACAAATATTTGACCGAGACATTAAGTGGGTTGCTTTTATTCAAAGTTTTCATCCACTCATACAATATCAACCCGGAAAAGAGAATGTTGTTGCCGATGCTTTAAGTAGAAGACCGACTATTCATAATATCTCTGTGATATCTTTTGACTCTCTTCTCTTTATGAAAGATACCTATGACCAAGACCCTAGTTTTCAAACTGATTGGAATAAATTAGTTTCAAATAACTGGATTCCAATTGATTCATTGTCTTACGCCGATGGATTTATGTTCTATGAAAAAAGATTATGTGTAACTATTCCATTTCGATCATTTGTCTTGCACGAAATTCATTGTCCCCCATACCAAGGCCATCGAGGAATTATTTCTACTTTGCGTACACTAATTGAATATTTTTATTGGCCACACATGGAATCTGATGTATCTAACTTTGTATCTGAATTTTATTTTGCCAAAGAGTTAAACGACACCATGGTAAACAATATGGTTTATTAATGCCTTTACCAACTCCAGAACGACCATGGGAACAAATTTCAATGGATTTTATCACTGGTTTGCCTAACACTAAAGCTAATCATGACATGATTTGTACTATTGTCGATAGGTTTAGCAAACAAGCATATTTCATTCCATGCAAGAAAGTAATAATTGCATCTCAAGCTGCTCAATTGTTTTTGAAAACTGTTTTCACTAATCATGATTTGCCAAAAGTTAGTATTTTTTATCGTGATTCTAGATTCCGTAATAATTTTTGGATTACTTTGTTTGCTAATTTAGGAACAAATATTGATTTTTCATCTGCATTTCATCCTGAAACAAATGGGCAAACAGAAGCTACTAATAGTATCATTTTAGATCTTTTGCGTGCATACACAATTTCAAAACCACAAACATGGGATACACATTTACTTTAGTTTGCATACAATAACACACCACATATAGCTACACAGAAAGCACCATTTGAAATTATTCATGGATATAGATTGCCTACACCTGTTACATCATTGTCAAACAAAGTTCAAACTGCTGATGATATTGCTAACATGTATGCTACTATTTTTTATGAAGTTAAAGATATGATTGCGAAAGCCCAGCAATCATACACAAAACAAGCCAACAAGAAAAGAAAAGCTACAAGTCTCAAAGTTGATGATTATGTTTGGTTATGCATTGAAAAGAAAAGATTACAAAGTGTTGACAAACACCCTGTTGTAAAGTTAGCTCCTCGATTTTATGGACCTTTCAAGATCATTCACAAAGTCAATGACAATGCATTTAAACTAGAATTACCACAACATTGGAAAATCCACAACACTTTTCATATCAGTTTATTACGACCTTTTAGAGGCCAATTACCTGTACATCCTTTCTATGAAAACCCTCCTTTGCTAGAAGAAGAAACTGAAATCCTTGAACCTGAAACTATTCTAGATACTCTAATTTTCATACACTTTTGAAGAATTATTCTTTTATAGAAAATGGATTTCCACTTGAAACTTGTTTCAAATCTTTTACTCGACTTTATGACCACTAGAACTGGTCATAGATATTCCAGATATTTGGTTAAGTTTAAAAATCATCCTGTTGAAGAGGCTTAATGGATGCATGCTCGAGAGCTAAGTGCTTACCCCTCACTGTTGGTTCCACATTGAGTTAATAGCAATTGAGGACAATTGCTATCCCACCCTAGGGGTATGATAAAGCGATTGGGCACCCAAAGAGTCGGACTGTGCCCAAACACAATGTCCAATTAACAAATATTTAAATGCTACATCCATGCACATACAAAATAATAAATAAATGACAGTCGCTTCAATAAATAAGTGCGTCAAAATAAATATTGGCGCCATGCAAAATCTCATGGAATCCACTACAAAACCTCATGATGCTAGGAGGCATATTCCATGGTGGATTCCATGAGGTTTTGCAGTGGATTCCATGAGGTTTTGCCATTATAAAATTTTACGGAATCCACTAAAAACCTCATGGAATCCACCATGGAATATTCTTTAGTTGGAAAAAACAAACACAAAAGCTAAAACGTGCTAATTATAAATTGGGCTATTTTTTTGAGCTTGGAGATGAATGATATATCAAACACATGCTTTGTGGAGCGCTCACACCAGGCATGGGGAGAGATTGTACCCAATTAGTCTTTTAATTCATGTCATGCAAGTCTTCTCTCTTGTTTTTTGTGCAAAAGTAGAGTTCTTTTGTTCTTGGGGACCTTCTGATGCTCACTATGTACACATACATCATCTGATCTGTGCACCAGAATCCCAACTAACAAAGGACCCATCGAGAGAGTGGTCTCCACAGTCTTTATCAACTGAATACATAGTGAGGAACTCTACAAGGCCTTGGCAAGAAACTTGAGCTTGCAAAGAGATGCACTAGCTAGGGTCTTTGAAGAGGCTATATGAGTGGATAGCCAACTCAAGGAGAGAAGCTCCAGGAGCTCTCATTGAGATGAAGCTAATTCTAGTTCCTCAGAAAGGTCCACAACATCTAGCGAATGATCAGTCCCAAGCGTGTAAGATAAAGGAAAAAGTGTTTATCAGAGTCAAGAGCTAACAAAAATGAAGATGGAGCTAGCTAGATTGCAAGAAATGGTAAGGAGACCTATGCGCCCACATGTCCAATGTGTGACAGAAACCACCTCCTAGTGTCCATAGCTTCGTTCATGATGCCATGCATTGTAGACTTGCAAGGAGACTTCCATTCTTACAATCTTACAACCAGCCATACCTAGGGATTATGCCATTGAATTTTTTTGGGAGGGGAGGCCCATTGGCTCTTGTGGAACCCAATGACGAAAAACCAACCATCCCTAGGATGGAAATTTACCCCATACACATACCTAGGCTGCTTGGACCTTTTGTAACCCACTTGTCAAGCAATGCTTCAGTCCATTACGTGGAGGAGCCAAATGACAAAGAGGCACATGTGAACCCTTATGTCTCATACGACGAAGAGGAAAATTTGATCCTTATGGACTATCAACCAATGCCAGTGATGGCATTAGGTAGAGGTAGAGGTAGAGGTAGAGGCCTAGGAGGGCCAACCCAAGAGTCGATTGCTTGTTGGACTTGCAGTCACCCAAGTCACATTTCCTCGCGTTGCCTCAAGAGGGAGCAAGCGAACCAAGAAAAGGCTAATGTTAGATGTGCAGAGTGTGGAATCACCCACCTATTTGGCAATTGACCTAGATTCAAATCATCCACTAGTTTGACAACCATGCCATTAGTACCATAGGGGCTATTCGGAGTTGAGACACACAATGAAGAGGCTACGCCCATCGCGTTGCATGTTATGACCCAAGCACAAACCAAGTGAGCCGGCATATCATTGCTAGAGCCTAGCAACCTAGACGCAGCCTCAATAGGAAAGAAGAGCTATAGGCAAAGGAAGAAGAAAAGCAAAGCAATGGTCACCCTTAAAACCAAGAGAATCCATAGATAAGGTCAAGGAGTGGGTGAGAGAAGCCCAAGAATATTTAAAGGACATTGAGCCCATCTTGGAGGATGAAATCAATTATCTCTCTAGTGTGAGCACACTGGTTTCATCTACGCAACTGAAGTCGAGAGATGCCACTACACTTCAAGGAGTGTCGAACAAGAGATAGGAGCTTGAATGCCACAGGCCAGCAAGCTAGCTAGAGCCATTGGCCAAGGAGCACAAAATGAAGAGATAAGCAAGCAACTGGAAATCTTCTTACGTCATTAATAACCATCCTAGTGACTTTGAGCTTAGGAGACCTCCTTAGGTGGCATCCAACATTGTGGCAATACTTGAAATAATGGGTGGAATGCCCGCTTCAGCAAAGGGGCAGTTGACTTGCATGACCATGATGCACTGACACAAATACCAAGCTTGACGCTGCATTCAGTGCCCTAGTCCTTACATGTCCATGCTTTCTAGGAAGGCACAGAGATGCATGTGGTCTTGCCAATCTTAGTACTAGGAGACAATACAAGGAAAGGAATTATAGACACATGGATAAGAGTTAGTGTGCTTAGCCACATAGTGCTCCAGGCCCAGGGTGGTCCGCTTGTTGACAATGTTAGGTTTAATGTCACACTCGGCAATGGGATGAAGGTCAAACCATTCAAAGTGCTAAAAAATTAGCCATTGAAGATTGCAAGAGTCCAGTTCTCAATAGAACTCATTGTCATGAAGGGAGTCAACTATGATATCCTACTAGGCTGACCTTGGATGAGGAATGCATGAGTCATAGATGACTAGGGCAATTGTCTGATCTTCTTAAGCAATCAAATGAAAGTAGTGAGGGTAGAGATGGACACCTCGAAGACTAGGCTAGTCAACCTCGACATCATCTCAGCTATGTTGAAGGGTGATACTCAGGTTTGAAAATCTTACAAGCTGCTAACAAAGTATATCCCTTGCCTTAAGGATGAGTGCGATTGGATGCACGTGCTAGCCACAATCCACATGCCATTCTCAGACAATCAGGAATACGAACAGGCTGCCAACACAATCAGCGAGCCTAAGGACAAACCCTCAGTGCCATTATGCATGACGGCCAAAAGCCCTAGTAGATGACCCACCCCTATCACATTCCATATCCCAAACAACAAATGAGAGCTCCATAAGATCTTAAAGCACTTGACAGACAAGCTAGCTAGCAACTCAATTGCTAATCTCAAACCTCTCAAGGATCTCTTGGACGAACCCAAGTGGAGGTGGAACAAGGTGCATGATCTAAACTTGATGTACAATTGGGCCTTAGTCAATGATGAGAAAGAAAAGGAGTATCAAGATGACCTAGGAAATGATGAGCAGTTGGATGAAGACAGTTCAGATGATGAGTATGAAGACTGTAATTCTATGAATGAAGATAGTGAAGAGGAGAAAAACACAATACAATACGACATGGATGGTCAAGTAATTGAGCAGATCAAAGTAGACTCAAAGTGGCAGAGCACCAATGCATTTAGAATTTAAAGAGGAGTTTTCAGAACCAAATGCGATGGCACTTGGCTAGACCACTTAGGGATGATAGGCTATGAATAAGCACGGTTAGTTGAGCCAAGTATTGTGCCTCTATTAAGAATGGAATCATCATCAGAGCTACGACCACTAGAAGAGACTCCCCCTTCTAGCAAAGATGGAGAGTTTGATTTTGAGTCAGACATCGACCTTGAGATACCTCAACCTCCTAATACAAAACACACCAAGGGAGACCTACTAGTCCACCTAAGGTGCAAATGGTTGAAGGAGGAAAGAAAGAGAGTCTAGGGAATCAGAAGCTCGAGAATAGAAAAAAATGCAAGGCCTACTGAAATGATTCACAAAGTTCACAAAATTTGATAGGGTCGTGATCTTGCTAGCAAGTGAACTGATAGAAGGACCTGCCAAAGTGAAAGAGGCTAATTTGGCTAAGGAAGGGGAAACACCCCAACTTATCTTTATAGCCGATGACTTGAGCGAGCAAGAAGAAGCAAGTCTCATTGCTCTCCTATGAGAGTACATAGATGTCTTCACTTGGTCACTCAACGAGTTGAAAGGAGTGGATCCAAGGGTAGTGACTCATAACACCATGACACCTAATGCAACACTGGTCAAGCAGCAACCATATCTTGTGACTCCCAACCATGCTCATGCTATCAAAGAGGAAATTGATAAGTTGTTAAGAGCAAGATTCATTTATAAAATTCAGCACACGGGCTGGGCTTCGCCCATCATGATTCTATTGAAGAAGAATGGAAAGATCAAAGTGTGCATCAATTATAAGAAAGTCAATGTTGCTACAACAAGAGACAACTATCCACTGTTGTACACTGAGTGTATGCTCAAAAGAGTAGCTTGCAAAGAAGCTTACAGTTTCCTAGATGGCTTCTCAGGTTACAATCAGGTGCAAGTGCATCTTGATGACAGGCATAAGACCACATTTGCTACCAAGTGATGGGGCATCTTTGACTATATAGTCATTCCCTTTGGGTTGACAAACACACCAGCCACATTTCAACGACTCATGTGTACCATCTTCAAGGACATGATTTGGTGGGAGTTAGAAGCGTTTGTTGATAAACTATATCTTTACTCGAGCTAGAAAGAACACTAAGACAAACTCTATGCAGTCTTTGAATGATGAAGACTATATCATCTCTCATTGAATCCCCTTAAGTACCAGTTATGGGTAAAGCATGGATGCATCCTAGGGCATGTGGTGTCTAAGAACGACATTGCCATTGACTTCTCAAAAGTTAGGGTTATTATCAACCTTCCACCACCAACCGATTACGAGGGAGTTCAATGCTTTCTAGGGCATATAGGATACTATCAGCAATTTGTGTTGAACTATGCATTAATCAGTAGACCACTCTGCTGATAGTATTCAAATGGACCGAGGAATGCCAACATGCATATGAAGAGTTGAAAAAGGCTCTGACAATCGTGCCAATACTACGAGCCCCAAACTGGACCATAACCTTTCACATTCTCATTGATGCCTTAAAGTTTTCCGTAGGAGCTGTGTTGTGCCAACTTGGTGAACACAATTTAGAGTATCCAGTAAGTTTTGCTAGCAGACAACTCACAAATACTAAAATGAACTATTCCATGACTATGAGAGAAGTTTTAGCCATGGTGTTTGCTATAAAGAAATGTCACCATTATCTTTTGGCTATGCCTTTTACTTTATTTATTGACCATCAAGCTTTGCTCTATCTTGTTAATAAACCTTGCGCTATAGAATACATTGCTCAATGGTTACTTTTGCATTTCGATTTCAACTTCTTTGTGGTTGTGTGCAAGGGGAAACATTATTACATGGCTAACCACATGTCCCTCATATCCACAGGAGAAGCTGTTGGACAAGGTATCACTGACGATTTGCTAGACATGCATCTCTTTGACTTGTCTAGTGAGAAGGATTTGTTTAGAGCCAACTTGACTCCATACTAGGCACATGACATAGTCCAAGTGCTTAAGCATGGACTACTTAAAAGACCCATCGAGAAGGCCCAACTTAGGCAACTCATCCTCAATTTACAACCCTATTAGTTGATAGTAGGTCAACTCTGTAGTCTAGGACAGGACGGCTTGCTACATAGGTGTGTGTACGAGCATGAAATGCATGATGTACTTGTAGAAGCACACAACAAAATTGCTAGTGGACACTTCAGCAGAGACACAATAGCTTGCAAGATATTGCAGTCTCAACTATGGTGACCTATACTTTTTTGAGATGCCACACAATTTGTAAAGCACTGTGATGAGTGCCAATGGACCAAGGTACTTGTTCGCAAGGACAACGTGGAACTAACCCCAATCATTGCAAGACAACCTTTCAAAAATTGGAGAATTGACTTCATCAGACCGATTAGTCCTACAACACAATACTCGCAAGCCAAGTACATCATGGTTGCCACAGACTACCTCACAAAGTGCGCAAAAGCACAAGCCACTAGAAAGAACACTGCTAGAACCACAATTAAGTCCCTTTTGGAGCATGTGATCTCTCGATTTGGCTACCCCATTGAACTAGTTAGTGATCAAGGCATATATTTCATCAATGAAGTGATTGCTCATATCTTGTCTATCTTTCTATTTGTCCGTAAAAAATCATCGCCTTACTACCTCAAGTGAACAACCAAGTAGAATCTATAAATAAGATCTTAGTGAATGTCTTGAACCAAAGTAGTCTCTGCTTTGCACAGTGACTGGGACAACAAGTTGATGGTAGCCTTATGGGCCTATCAAACAACCTATAAAAGGGCCATAGGACATGAGGACAAGGATAAAGAAACAGTGGAATAACTCCTCTTTCTTGTGAAAATGGTAGGGATTGTGCGCTTGTCATATGATGTGATGAGTCATTGTTTGTGCACTTGCTCTCGCGAGAAATCTTGGTGGCAATCATCTCTTCAGCTACTTGGGAAGCCTTGTAAAATATGTTGGATCTAGAGCATGGTAGATGCAGAAGCAATGGAGTTTGAAAGAGGAAGAAGAATATCATGAATACATTGACCTTGACAAAGAAAAATTGTCACACAAGTGAATTAGGTTCCAAGATTGAGGCTTGGACTCATAAACACAATCTTGTGTGTGGACAGTGACATTGACACTTTACTAGAAAGAAGTGAGTACTATGATTGCATTAGAATGAATTTCTACATAAAAATAAACAAGCACATCATACATCTTGATAGATACGTGAGCTCGAAGGAAATTGATCCAAACACATTGCAAGATGCTCGAGTATTATCTGTTGAGGTGGTTTGTTTGGTGGAGGAAATTTTTCCTCGATCCATTTTAACTACTCAATTACATTTACTCGTACATTTGATTGATGAGATCGCACTTTGTGGGGCAGTTCATGTAAGGTGGATGTTTTTTCTTGAGCGCTTCATGAAAACCTTGAAAGATTTTGTGAGGCAAAAAGCACGGCCTGAGAGAAGCATGGCTGAGGGTTGGTTAGTGCAATCATCCCTTGTTTATATCTCTGGTTGCTGAAGTGGATCCCTCTCAACCACGACTATGGAAATATGATGAAGACTTGAGGATGACCTCTATAGTACCTCAAGGAAAAGGAATGAGTAAAGTGCTAACAAAAGAAGAACTTCGTAAGTTAAATAGTTTTTGTGTGCTCAATAGTGATGTAATGAGCAAATGGGTGACACTATATAATGAAGGAAGGGCAAGAAGAAAAAGCAAAAGACAAGAATTTCGCACTAAATATGGACGTAATGTCTCATTTCCAGATCATCTAAATGTGCTCCCATGTCATATTGATATAGATTGGTTACATGAGGAAGTACAATGCTTTATAGGAAATGAGTGGTGGTACTTTCTCCTACTATGCATATGGGGTTCTGGTCCTAAGCCCTCACTGCTTCTCACAAAGGGACTAAAGTAGGTGTGATTGTAAATATCTCAACACCCCTCCTCAATCACAACTAGAAGTACAAAGCGTATAGAGGCTTTAGTGAAAATAACACCTGCAAAGTGTGGGGACACCATAAACATGGCAAAACACTAGAGGCTATCGCAGAAAAGGCTAAGTGTGGATACCACAAACATGATGGACATCCAGAGGCTGTAGCAGGGACCTCATAAAGTGTATAGAGGCTATAATATAACAAGGATAACTGAGGAGTTTACAAGTTTATGTTTGAGGCATTAGGGCTAGGAAATACAAAACTAAAAAATCTATTTGAATAGAAGGACTGATGAGGTTTGTCCTTCTCCTGGTGGTCTTCTTCTTCTTCTTCTTCCTTTGCTCCATTTTCTTCTTCTTCTTTGACTGTAACTAGATAGGCCTTTTGGGACCTCTTTTTGGCATGGCAAAACTTCCCGATGTGTCCGGTCCTTTTGCAAAAGTCATAGAAGAGCTGATCCTTCTTGCCTTTGTACCTGTTGCCAACATATAATGCATGTTCATCTCTAGAGGTACTTGGTTCTTCCTTAGTTTTTAGCTTCTTTTCCTCCTTTAACAGTGACGCTTGGATATCAACAAGTTCAAGGTTTGACATATTGTTTAAATTTATTGATACATTATTATATTCAGGAGGCAAACTCTTAAGTAGAACACCGATGCAAACGTCTTCTTCCATTTTAATGTTGATTCCTACAAGTTGGGTTAGAAGTCCTTCCATGTAATTTAGATGCATGGCAAGTGATGTGCTGGACTTCATTTCAAGCCTGAAAAACTCTATCAGGAGACCATACTTTGATGATTTAGACTGTGCACCAAACAAAGTATCAAGTCTCTTCCATGTATTCCATGTATCCTATGAGGTCTCACAGTTATCCACATGGTGGATATAGCTGTCGTCTAGCTCCCGTTTGTTGAGCCTTATCATCGTTCTTTGGCCAAGTGATAGCAAGATTTGCATCACGAGACTTCTTTTATTTTCCACTGGTAATGGCCAAGAGGCCCTTCTTCATCAAGATGAGTTTGATGCGGGTTTGCCACGTATGAAACCCGACTCCTTTGAAACGGGCAATTGGAGAATCTTTGCCCATGTTAAACTTGTGGGAACAACAGCAAATCAACTTCAGAGTTATCAAATTTAAGCAGCAGAAGAGTTGGTTGGGATGCGTCAAAAACCACAAGTGCTTAGAGCACTAAAATGAGTGTCAATAGTAGACACTATGTTTCTTCCTTAAATCTTCCAAATCTGCAATATCCTTCAAGATCTTTCAGATCCAAATCTTCCCCTTCTTGATTTGATGTTGGGACCTTCAAATCTGAGTGACAAGAGCTTTAGTGTGTTGGAATCAGTGAGTGGATGTAAAGAATGGGATTAGAGGGTCTTACATGAGGTTAACACATGTTTAGCACATGCGAATACCCGGTTACACTAATGGGGTATTTAAGGTGTACAAGGACCTGATTAGGGTACCATTTGGTAAATACAAATCTATCTCCTCACCTTCACCTTCAACTCCCATGGCTTCCCCTCTCTCTCTCCCCTCTTTCTCTCTCTTTGCTCTCTTCTTCTCTCTCTTCTGTAGTCTTCTTCCTTCTCTCCTTCTCTCTTCTAGGTCTCCTTCATTACAGTTGGTATCAGAGCTTAGGTATTTGGTCCCTTCTTCTTTCTCTCCTCCCTCTAGTTTTAGATTCTTTTTAGTTAAGGAACCCTAGTTACTCAGGTGCACAAGTACATCAGGACAAGTATAGCATTGAGAGACCACAGGAATCTGGGAGTACCAAAGATGGCAGCCTTTCTTGAAAATTTCACCATGGCCAAGTTGGAGGCTCATAGGACTTAGAAAGAACTTGAATATAACTACTTTTCAAAGGAAATATTTTTTTTCGATTCGTATTCTCTCTTCCCTCCTCTCTTTGCATAAGCCGCCATAGCCTTTGCATAGACCTCTTTCTTGGCCAAGGCTAAGATCCCCATCAATGCCATCGTCTCGATAAGGATATTCGTGCCAAGGCCATCTTCAGTGCCATCATTTTCAAGGAGGGCATCAACCCTGCCATCAAGCCCACCGAGTACCCCCCTTGGCTCTTCCATTTCCTCTGAGCAAGTGATCTCCATGGGAACCATTTTTCTTTGAAGTGGCATTCTATGTTAATGGGATCTCCTCGTCTACTTTAAGTTGCTCTCCCATGCAACCAGAACCACCCTGCAATGGACTCTATGTATTGTGCTCTGGAAAGCTTGATAGATCAGACATTCCATCATATGTTGCCTTCACAGGAGTTGCTCCTTCTCTAGCATTCATCTTTGTGCCAATAGCAATGCTTGGAAATTGATCAATCTAGCAAATAAACAAAGCTCTTGGATTTTCCCGAGGTACAAACATCGCATTTGCTTTAGGAGTGCTTGGTGTGTCTTCACCATCATTAAAAACCTTCAAGCTATCTTTTTATGGATGGTAACATCATGTTTGCATCATGCGGATTCTTGATCTTTGAGTAATATGCCTAGGTGTGAGAAGTGATGTAGTTCGCACTTCAGTTGGTTGATCAGAAGCTAGAATACTAGATATACCATATTGTATTGAGGGGCATGCACCAACGCTGTGACCAATCAACATTTGTGGCATTACAGGTAGAGTGCCAAAAGGGTTGCTTATTGGCACAGGGACACTGGGCTATTTGAGGTGATGTGCTGAGACCAGCTCCAGGAATAGCAGGTGCCCTGAGAATGTGCTAGCCTGGTTCCAAGAATAGCGAGTGCCCTAAGAATGTGCTAGCCTGGTTGAGGCTGGTTAAGACCATCAAAGCCGAATGTTCCAGGTGATTGGATTGGAAGATGGATTCAAGAGGTGTAGCCTTCTTGGAAGCTGATCGAGTACCTGATCTCTAAGATTTTATGGATCAGAATGTCAAGCGAAATCTTATGGTGTCTACGAATCCAAGGATGCATCAAAGTCTATGTGACAGTCATCTTTTTGTGACACACAAAGGAGATTACTCATCTACCTCATGAACAAGTCAATGAACACCATGTGATTGTTCCAGAGAAAAATCTGCCTTTCTTGTCTCAAGAAGTTCAAGTCCCCAAATCCATACAGTTGGCCCAACATCACTAGAAATTGGTCTATCAAGACTGCAACTTTGCTTCAAGTTCATCTATTGCTTTGTTTATAAGCATTATAATGCTTGGTATATGGGACTTTATTACACACTTGAGGTGCTTTGAAAGTATTTGGCCCAAATATTCAGATCTTATGGGTAATCTTCTCCACCACTTTTGTCAGCAAGTCTAGTTGTAGCTTGTCTAGCCAGGTCCATTCCTCTCAATCAAGAGGATTAATGCTTTTTTGCCTATAGACAATTTCTTTTTGTGTAAGGCATCAGCACACAGGGCAATTGTCACCATGGATGACTGAGATTGTCAGAGGCGAGTAGAGATCTCCTTTGCCACTGAGCACAGGCAGGATCTACAGATATGTAAGTCTTCTATTGACTACCCCAATCCAGCATATGGTGCTACTGCTTCTGTGTAATCTTGATCATCAATTAGGAAGGGGATTATCAAGCATGTCCTCTTCTTCAGGGTAAATATATCTGTGTGTAGTAGGAGGCATTGAAAAGAAGCTGCTCAAAATGTATGAGGAGCGCAAGGAGTTGTGCTATCTAGTTCAAAGGGGTATGTTGTGATCTTGATAACTGCAATCTGAGAAAAGCAATGCCACTCTTCTTCATGGGCTTGGGTTGTGGACCAGCAATGTGTACCCCCCAATCATGTTTTAGGTATGCAAACCTTCATCATCAATGTTGTGGCACGTAACTAAGCTCAGAGATTTCAAGCATTGAAAGGTGCAATTAGCCTGTGTGATGGGATTGCAATCCTAGACACTATTGCTAGCATTTCAGATCTTTGACTGATGAGATTATCTGTCTAGATAAAGTACTTGCCACTAGCTTTCATGGGACTTATTTTAATGTGACAATGATGATATATCTTGGTTGTACACATTGTGAGATTGCTCCATACAACTTGCAAAACAGATTACAAAATGAAGCTTTCGATTGACAACCTTAAAAAGGAGTGGGATTTTTAATTTATAAAGCTAAGAGACATTGAAATTCTATGCTAAAATCCTGATTTGGAGGGCTATTGATTTTGATAGCCATATCAAGGGTGTTGTATGCAATGGATACCAACCCATGTATGAGGGGATTCTTAGCATGACATGCAAGACATATACATCATACAGTGTGGATTATTCCTATGACAATATGAAGATTGCTCAAGGAGAGAAGATGCCTAGGGTGAAGTCAGCAATCATTGGAAACATGGCTACATTGGTTTGCAACTTGCAGTAGCTTTGGTCATGGACAGGAGGGGATCGACCCTCTTTTGAATATTTGTGTCATGTTGTGTCATTGAGATCTGACATCAATACTAGGAGCACCCAAGGAGCTTAGTTGTTGTTATTCAAAAGGATTCCAACAAGCCTCTGTAGTGTTGACTCCAGAGGGTACGGCCAAATCTGAGTTAACAATAAGTGAACTTGACAATGGTACTCATAGTGGTATGCATATGTCTGTGTTGGCAAGTATGTGCCCCTATTTGGTAGTGATACTTATGTTAGTCATGAGATGATCATGTTTGACAAGGTTATGCTCTTATTGGCAATGCATTTGGCCATGGTGGCAATGGTTTGGATCATATTGGCTTGCAGTGATTTCCAACCCACAATGATTTACAGGACAACTTCCAGCCCATAATAGGCTTATACATGCTGTTATACACCTCTACAAGTATTTACCAAGGTATTTGTGGGTTGGGGAAGTATTTTCAAGTATCCCAAGGTGCTCATAGGTCTCCAAAGTTCCTCATTTAGTTTGGTAACTTGGTTAGATCCTACAAGGTATCTACTGTTCAAAACAAGCCTCTCACAGTTGAAAACAAGGTGTTGGACTGCACAGTTCAGCCACACATTTCTTATTACCGAATTTTTTGTATAAGACTTGTTCTAATGTACCTATGCTCTTTGTGTAGAGGGGATCAATACCTTCAATTGAAGCTAGAAATCTCCCCATCGGAGCTCCCATTGGAGAGTTACAACCACTTTTGTGTGCAGTGGTCCTGTGGGACAGGCTGTAGTCCCCTTCACTACAGCCACAGAAAGTTGTTCACAATCAATTTTGAATATTTTCTACCATCAAAATTTTTGCATATGCTCGTAGAGGGCACTCTCCCCTCTATTGTGAACTAGAAAGTTCCCCGATCAGAGCTCCCTAGGGTCCATTGGACTGCACCTAGTATGATAGGTCATAAGGGTAAAGCCAAGGCCCATGAGGACTTCCAGCGTGAGATCAAAGATTCTTGTGCATCTATGAATGATCCTTGCCCTACCCAAGAGGATTAGGAGGAATCGCTTGAAGAAGGAGCCCCCAAGACAGACCATTTTTCTATGCTTAACGACACACTATGCCAACATGAGACCCATCATGATGAGCGACATTGAGAGCTGGAACACCGCCATAGGGAGGTGGAAAACCGCCAAGATCAACGTCATAGCGAGATGATGGCTAAGATGGACTTGCTCGTAGAGTAGATGGGCACCCTCATCTCCACCCTCTCACCCTCCTTGGCTCAACCCAAGGAGCATGGTCCTCCTCGTGAGACCAACCGCCCTCCCCCCTTGGAGATGGGATGCGGCCAACAAGGTTTTGGTAGCACACATGGTTTTCCCCATAACACCTATGAGCTGGGTGATCCCTCTATGCGACATGATGAGCTCATCCTCCCCTCACCC
Source organism: Lygodium microphyllum (assembly GCF_053477565.2). Lineage (NCBI taxonomy): Eukaryota > Viridiplantae > Streptophyta > Polypodiopsida > Schizaeales > Lygodiaceae > Lygodium > Lygodium microphyllum. The sequence goes on from NC_141155.1 coordinate 48,931,686, forward strand.
GTGATGAACCCTTCTAGCCCATCCTTGGGACAGCACCTCCCGCGTAGTGGAAGCTATATGCAAGGGAAAAATGCAAATTTTGGGCAGCAAGGCCCTAATAGAGGTGCACATGGGCAGCATGCACATGGCAATGGGCAGCATGCACATGGCAATGGGCAGCATGCACATGGCAATGGGCAACATGCACATGGCATTTTTGGGCAACAAGGCCCCAATGTTCAGTTTGGTTTGCATGTATTGCATGGGCAACATGGAAATTTTGGGCAGGAAGGCCCTAATGTAGGTGCACATGGGCAGCATGCACATGGTAGTGGACAACATGATTATGCTTACAAGCACTCCTTTATGCAGTAACATAGTTCTTATGCAAGTCATGATCATGGACATGTATATGGTAGCTCCTGCAGCATTGGTCAGTAGCATGCATATGGAGATTCTTATGCAATGTAGGAGCAGCAAGCTAGTGATTATGACCAACATCATGCCGATACCTATGCTCATGGACTTGCCACTCATCATATTTATGGTCAACCTAGGATGCAAGGACACCATTGTAGTCATGTTGGACAGTCATCATGCCATCTCGGTCAACATGTTTATGGGCAACAATATGGCCAAAGTTTTGGTAATAGTTAGCAACAAATAGATGTACATGAGCAGCAGGGCTATTATCACCATATGTAGTATGGACAACATGAGTATCGTTATGAGCAGTAGCCACATTGGTATGACCCTCCATATGGACATCATGAGCATTATTGTCATGGGTAGCCATCTGTTGTACATGAGTAGCAAAATGACTATGAGAAACATGTTAGAACTATTACTGAGCTGACCAATGGTGATGAGCATGTGTGTAGATTGATATCTAAGGCTAAACGTATTAGACACCTTACTAGTGATACGATACGGGAACTGCATGCTGTGTGATTATGCTATCGATGTGCTAAGCTGATATCTTGTGATCATCAAGAAAAATGTAGAGCACAGAATGCAAAACTCCTATTTGTATTCGAATATCATTGTGCCAAGGATAGGATAGATCTTGCTGAAGACCATTTTGATGTGGGTCCAAAGGAAGACAAACTTTCATTCAAGAAAGAAGATCATGTAGATCTTAAAGATCATGCTCATATTATGGATCAAGAAAACATGTCCTTTTAGGAGACCCTTTAGTTTGTACACATGTCACATATAAGGGTTGATGCAGTACACTTTTCAACTTATGCAACCCCATGTGTTATTGACATCATCCAAGCACAGACCAACCTTAATCATATGATGTTTATGGCAGACTCAATGCAAAAGCTAGTGGCACTAACCATTCTAGCTTTACTTGTGGATGGTAACCCAATACATGGAAAGGATAACCACTTTCCACTTGACCCCAGTGGTAGTGCAGAGACCCACGCTTGCATGGATGACCTATATGTCGCTGTTGCTTACCATGCAGGTTATGTATTTGATCTTGGGGGTTGAAAAAAGCTCTATCTACATCAGCACTCCCTCGGTGCAGTCCCCTCACCTTGAGGCGGAAACCTTGGCACTGAAGGACATCTCGATTTGGGCCTATTTTGTGGTAGACATCCATCTTTTTTCAAATAATTTTGGGCATGCATTAATTGCACCCATGCATGACCTACTTGGCTTGAAAGTACGCTCAACGAGCTCTGTTTTGACATGCGGAACGTCTCATTTGGAGTTGCCCATGGCAAGTTATGATCAATTTTCCACTGCATGCCTGTTCGGGACAGCATGCTTTCTAGTGTTATCCAACCCTTCTTGTTTGGAATTGGTGGCTATCCTTGTACTAAATTACCTTCTTCCCTCATGCTCACACTGCATAAATGCTCATAGGCCACCGTTCCACAAGATTTCACCCCCCCTCCCCCCACCCAGCCATACCAATACGTCCTCTTTTTGTTTTTGAGGGCAAAAACTGTCCGGGTTGGGATGGAATGTATAGAATGGGATTACAGGGACTTACAGGGGGTTAATATGGGGTTAGCACATGTGAATATCCAGTTACACTGATGGGGTATTTAAGGTGTTAAAGGACCTGATTAGGGTACAATTTGATAAATACAAATCTGTCTCCTCACCTTCACCTTCAGCTCCCATGGCTTCCCCTCTCTCTCTCCCCTCTTTCTCTCTCTTTGCTCTCTTCTTCTCTCTCTTCTATAGTCTTCTTCCTTCTCTCCTTCTCTCTCCTAGGTCTCCTTCATTACAGTGGATGAAGTAAAAAAGAGCTTCAGTGAAAGTGAGCTATGACAGATTAGGATTTTCAAGAAAAGACGACTAGTCTTTTGCTTATTGCTGCTCATAGAGGTAGCCATTTGAGAAACCCTCTAAGAGGGAGAGAGTTTAGATGTGTAGCTTCAAAACCCCTATGATAATGACATTGTTGCATTGTATGAGCTGAATGAACTGTACGATCAGAAACATGTGCTAACATGACAGCGAACTGGTATTCATGCAATGCTGAACTAGATGATCATCAATGTCTTGGTTTGAAGTACCAAGAAGAAGCTGCTTGAGCATAGGAAGATATCTCTAGAAGGAATCTCAGTGAGATATGTCTTGGTTTGAGAGATATGAAGGCTCCAAGCAAGGTAGGTACATGCTGGCTATGGCTACCAAGAAGATCAAGTGGAGATAGAGGTGGAAAATGAGACCTTCAGCTGGGACTTGAGCTGAGCAATGATGAATAGAAGCTAGAAGAGCAGAGAAGGAGGCTGAGATGAGCTAGGCCATGGCCAACTAGGCTCTGATACCATGTAAAATATGTTGGATCTAGAGCATGGCAGATGAGGAAGCTATGGAGGTTGAAAGAGGAAGAAGAAACTCATGAATACATTGACCTTGACAAAAACAAATTGTCACACAAGTGAATTAGATTCCAAGATTGAGACTTGGATTCATAAACACAATCTTGGTGTGTGGATAGGGACATTGACACTTTAGTAGAAGGAAAAGAGTACTATCATTGCATTAGAAAAAGAGTGTAAGTACAATGCTTTATAAAAAATGAGTGGTGGTACTTTCTCCTACTGTGCATATGGGATTTTGGTCCTAATGAGCGCTGATTGCTTCTCACAAAGGGACTAAAGTAGGTGTGATTGCAAATATCTCAACAAGCCTTAAGGAATAAGAATTTTGATTCTTTCCAAGAGCAAGGCAACGTACATACCTCCATTGTTGAAGGCTCTTGTAAAAGGCCTAAGTCTAATTTGTCATAGCTTTTAGCAAGTGTAGTAAAGGTAGCATCCAAAAGTCGAAGGAAAGTAACCAAGTCATCCCCCATATTCTCAATTAAGTCTGAAGCCAAGGTAAGAATTGATCATTGCTCATAAGAGGGGTTTAGGCCTACACAAGGTTGAGGTTTGATTGGGGGCTAGACAAGTTTGCAACTGACGTTTGTGATTTTGTCTACTCTTGAGGAAGTGACTCAGTTACTTTTGCACTAAGCATGGCTTGTGATGTAGATGTTGTGTTGCTAGATGCTTATGAGGCCTCAGGGCACTAGTAGTCCTAGGTTGAGGTAGTTTGGAGGTATCAAGCTACGCTTTTGGTCGATAGAATTGTTGAGGCTTTGCAGGCTTAGTGGGTTTGGGCTCTATGGGCTCCGCAGCTTGAGTCATTTGGGATTTTAGTTTTTGATCTATCATGTGGGATTGTACATACAAGCTCGAGGGTTGTGCTTGAGTAGTACACTTGGCAGTCTTGGCTTTAGGTACCCATAACCAAGTATTGCCCTCGTAATAGCTTTGTGCTTACAATAAGGTCTTGGGGACCCATCGCAACTTGACCATTCATTGATGCGTATAGTTTTGTCTCTGCCTCCTAGGTTTCGAGTATGAAGTCCTAGCCTTGTGAGGTCATGTTTAGTTGCTTCTAGGTGGTGGTTGTTGATGTTTAGATACCCATTTGAACTTGGGTTCATGGGCCTTGGCTTCCATCTCAGTAGTTTTCTCACATTGAGGCTTGGCAGGTTGTGACAAGTAGCGATCCCCCTCCTTAGACTTGGTTGGGGATTTCTCTATCGGTGGCTTTACGGGCTCTGATGGAGCTGTACTGCCCTTTGCTGACAGTTGTCATTATGCGGACATTGCTGATGGCAAGGTGAATGCATTGTGACTCATAGTCAACATTGCAATGGGCTTGTTTTCAAAAGGCACATCCTAACAACGATTCCTTATCGACATCTTTTGTATTCAACAACACATAAAAGATCATGGTTATGATCTTAGACTTGATAGAGACTGCAACTTTTCACTTTTCCAAAAGTGTGTATGATTGGCCCCTAAAAGGGCTAAGTTTAGCATTCGTGGATTGCATTAAGGTTGGTTGATTTAAGTCCAATGATCATGAGTTAAGATATTAAAATCATCTCCATCATCGATCAATGCATCAAAAGTATGTGTTTGCTAGGTAGTGAGACTGTTATGTGGAGGTGACAAAGTTCCACTACTTCTTTATCCTTGTCTTCAATTTCCATAATTGTGGCAACTCGAACTTTCACAAGGGACTCTAGCATGGGAGGCTCATGTAGTGGATGTGTGGGAGGGTAGTACTTCTTTATTCGACTACCATTGAAAAAGCCTATGCCCTCTCCATCTAGGGTCTCGAGCTCCACATTGCCAGTTCCGCTAATGGTGTGAACTCAAAAAGACCATAACCCCCTAAACTTCAATTTTTGCTTGTGGCCTTTCAATGAGTACAACACAAGGTTGCCCTCATCAAAGTCTCTTTTCTTGACATGCTTATCAAACCAACTCTTATGTTGTGCCTTTTTGGAAATCAATGCATAGATAGCGAGAAGTCGAGTCTTTGATAGGCGTTCTAGCTAAATTAGGCTTCTGTCCATACCTCCTTCCCATACCATCTCTCTTGAATGGCTACTCTTAGGCTAGGGACAAAGAATTCCACTGGTAAAATGGCTTCAATTCCATAGGACAACCTAAAGGGAGTCTATCCTACGACCATTTTTAATAGGTTATTTGATAGGCCCATAAGGCTGCCATCAGCCCATTGTCCCTGTCATTGCGTGAAGCAGAGACTACTTTGGTCAAGACATTCACGAACAAGCTGGAAAATTCAAAAAATCTAAAGCAAAAGACAAGGCCAAGGAGAAAGTGAAACAGAAGATGAAGGTGCACCAAGAAAAATATGGAAACACAAGAAGTGCAGAAAAGTCTTAAATTAAGGAGAAAGACGCATAAGAAAAAACACAAGTCAATGCTTTTGTAAAAGAGCGCAAGGCGCACCATGATTTATTTTAAGAGTGTCGAGCTCTCACCTGTGCAAATTGTAAAGGTAGATGGGCGGTAGGAAGGAAGCTAGTAAGATAAGAGGACAATGGGAAAAAGGGCCTAGACCAGCCATGTAAAAAAGGGGATAAGGGGATGATTGCCCAAAAGGGATTTAGGGTTTTGTATATAAAGTTGAAAAGTGAATGAGAAGATCATTCTTGTGTGTGGCCAAAAGTAGCTCTCTTCTTCTTCTTCTTCTTCTTCTTCTTCTTCTTCTTCTTCTTGCTTGCTTGCTTGCTTGAGCTTGTGCTTGAGAGAGGGAGTGTGAGAGTGTGAGGTAGTGAGTGTGTGAGGGTGAGGGACCGCAATGGAGAAGCTCTCCATCTTCTTCTCTTCTCTTCTCTTCTCTTCTCTTCTCTTGCTTGCGGCAATGGATCTTGGAGTATGGAGCTTGAGGATAGAGCTCATTTAAAGCTTGTACTTGGATTTTGGAGCTAGCGGAGTGCTTGGGAGATGAGGCAACTCAATCGAGCATGGAGATAAGCTCACTACACTCGTAGAGAGAGATAGCATGTCGGCTATGTGAGAGGTATCCATTAGTGCTCAGTTTGAAATGCTTGAAGGAATAAGCGATATGTGGGTCTTGACAATTGAGCGAGAGGTTCCTTTACATTTTGGTTCCGTTGTTAGGACCCAACAGATTCAACCCTTGAGTGCTTGCATGCTTTAAATAGAGCATTGAAGAAGGGTTTTTCCCAAACTGATGCTTGAGGTAGATAGGTAAGAAGCAAGGGAGTTGGAAGAGGTATTCAATCTTCTTAGCAAGTAAGGTTTTGGTTTTTTGGATTTGGAAAAGTAGTTTGGAGTAGTGTAGGTGTTTGCTTTGTGATTTGGATGCATTAGGGTAGGAAAAAATAAAGAAAAAAAAGCAAAACAAGCATTGGGGTTTCTGGTGTCATAACACAACAAGAAGGTTTGATTTGATGCCGATTTTTATTTTGGAGTTTAGTTGCTATTCCAAGTATATATAATCTTTCATTATGGTTTATTCTTATATTTTGGAAGTTTGTGTGACCCCTCATAACTAAAATCATTAGAATCAAGCCAATTTTCATCATCCTTGGAAACTCATCCGTAGGAGTCAGACACTATTAGTAGAGTCTCACTCCTAGAATCGAAATCCTAGAGTTAGACCACACCAATCAGACCAGTCAGACTGTCCGACTCCTAGAGTGAATAAAAAGTACCGAATCGTGGCGGCAACTGGGATAGTAAAGTAATCGCCATGTCTTCGAAGGAAATACCACCCTAGAATCAGACCGCCATGTGATTCTAACCTAGAAACACATCTAACCCCTGAAACCAACCCAGAGCTGAAAGCACATCATAGATCTATCACTGGGCTGAAATATAGAGCAAGTACTTCAAAACTTGGATACAAATGGTCCTTCAAACTTGGCTTTTCCCCCTCCGCACCTCCCCCAAGTAGGCAAGAGAGAAAAATGTGTCGTGACAAGTCCTCCAAATTAGATCCTAGTGTAGTCATGGCTCTACACAAGCATAGATTCTCACTTGCAAAACAACAACCAAAAGCCCATTCCCAAACAAAGACAAAAAGAGACCCTAGAACCTCAATGGGCCAATCTAGTCAACAAGGGCAAAAATTCCTTGCCACAAAAACATGTATATGTTGCATTCAGACTTTATCTAGTCAAAGCAGAATGCAACAACATCAAGCTACAAGTGTGAAGATGACTAGACATGATAGTCCTGATGATAGATGCACCTTGAGCGACGTTGCACAGACAACCAAATTCATCAATATAGAATCCACATCTAGTTATGCAGTTGGGGACTCAAAGGCATGTATCAGAAGGCTTGAATTTATAAGCCAAGACCCGGAAGATGAAGACATAGTATCACCTTCTTATCTTAGGGTCAAACTCACCGCAAAAATGGAGCATAGTATCGATGCTCTCATTGATGAAGGAGCACATTTTAATATCTTGACCTATGAAGCATGGACTCAATTAGGCCAACCAAAGCTCACATCGACTAGTGCAACTCTTAGTCCTTACGGGGAACACCCACAAGCACTTATAAGGAAGTGCAAAATCCTTGTACATTCCTCCAAATAATGCTAATTGTGAAAAGGAAACCCTCCTAGGAAGACCCTTCGAAAGGGTGATAAAGTGTGAGGACGATTATATAGCACAAAGGATACACTTGACACTACCAGGTGTGAGGATAATCACAACCTTTAGTAAGGGTGACCTCATCAAACCTCCAGGGAAAAACAAGGAAACTAGGAAAGCCTAGTAATGAGAGCAAGGACTTGTTGAAAGAGTTGATACAAGCACATGTTGAATAGAGAGAACCAATGAGCGAGGCCATACTTGAAACAAGAAGGTCAGGAGACAATGCCAAGGATAGGCTTTGGACTTACAAATATGGTAGAAGATCACCAAAGAAGCCCAAGCCTTATAAATGAAGGTATCGATGGAGAGCTAGCACAATATCGTGATGGATATCCAAAGAGTTGCTACATACTCAAGGGTATTACGCAGGTAATCGATTGATTTGGGTACCAAAACCCCTGGCTAAACCATCTCTGCCAGGTGAAACCATATCAAAATCAAAGAAGCGCATGGGGAAATCTAAATGAAAATCCAAGTCTCAAGTAAAAAACATTGGAGTGACTGAGCCCCTCACGATTGAAATCAAGAAACCAAACATGACTGTTCAAAAGGTAGATCCTCATCCTAGTGTGCTTAACAAGTGGATATTGTATAAAATCATCGAGTGTGCACAATGACCACTAGTGCCCAAGGAGCCTTTGATTTCCCAAGAGGATAATGAGCACCACAAGTGCGACATTGCTCATGATAAGGTTGATTGCTCAACAAAGAAAATGGAAAAATCGTCTAGCAGCCACGAACAAATCTTCCAGCCAGTGCCAAGTCTACCTAGGAGTCCCAAATCTCCTACATCCTCTTTCCCTAAATGGACATAGGAAGCACAATAGCAGTTTTCAAGTGTAGCTGCTCAATCCCAATCTCTATCTCCATTTGAGCTTCCAAATACACAAGGTGCGGGACATGACACCACCTTAATTCTCAACCCAAGGATATGCCTGTGCAATCCACCATTACTAGATCTAGACATGTGAATGTGCAAAGGGCAACAAAAGATATGACCACTTCTGATCTGCTTAAGGACTTAACACTGTATTCTACCAATAATAGCTAGTCTAGTGAACTAGCTGCTACTATTTCCAATCAGGAGTCATAGTAGTCACAGCCTTTGGCCGTAACAATGCCCCTTATGGCACGTGTCCTTAGCAATTCACCTATGGAAGAGATGTCGCAACCAACATCCTTGACACCTCTAGCACTTCCAAAGCACCTAAAGCCTAGGCTTGAGGAGAAATATCTCAAAGATTTGGCCAAGGAGATGGTGCATCTGACCAATGAACCAAAGATGAAGTGCATGATAAAGCTCGATCACAAGCTCACAGCCATCACACGTGAGTATGTCCATGTGGACATTGGAAGGCCAACACCAAACCACACAAAGCTCATAGTCCAACCCTTGACTTGGGACGAGCAACAACATGTTTACTCCTACTATGTAGCTGTTGTGCTGAGGAAGTCATAAAGGACATCCCAAAGGTCAGAGTTAGAGAATTGCACTTGATACCCCCACTCTATACTACTTAATGTGAGAAAAACAAGGAAAATCTCGAATAAATCAAACAAAAACAGAAAGGTCAAGGTAACTTTGTGCAGAAACAGTACTCCAGGCAGCCAAAATTAGCCACCGACTAATGACACTCACTAAGCAAAGGAAAGCCCTTTGGACGTCAATACATGATCCCATGTACATTTTCTCGATCTCATTAATAGTATTGGCAATGGTCCATGAGGTCCAGCTTTCTTCCACTGTCCAAAAATATCCCTTGTATGATAAATTTCTTATAGAAGAAGATCTACATATGGCTAGCAGGCTAGTAGTAGGGAGCATGGTACTTGATGTTAGCGCATATGTCCTCTTCCTTACTCAAGACCCTACAATCCTAAATCTCTATGCTTCCCATCAATACAACCCTAAATTTTTCAGCTCTTTTTATCTAAGCCTACATGATAAAAATCCTAAATCATCTCTTGTTTCTACACTAGAGTCACCCAAACCTCTAGAGCTAGAGAAAAACAACTCTAAACACAACACATGCTCTGATAAGAAGCAATGGAAGCATGTTCCAATGGGTATAAGGATAAGAGCCTGGAGCAAATTCCCAACTAGGAGCAACTACCAATGCAATCAGATGAGGAGCTAAATAAAGGGAAATTAGCTAAAGAGCTAAGCTAAAGAGCTAGAATCTCCAAAAAGAGAGGCAGTTGTTTTGTACCCTCACAACCTTGCGAGGCTGTTCAATAGGCCATGGCTATATCCCATGAGGACACACCAGAGAAAGAGAAAGCTAATGCCCACCAACCAAGCACATCAATGACTGACCTAGTTGAGGGTCCTAGGTCTTTGAACGATACACCTCGATTACCCAAGAAAAAGAGGAGAAAACAACGAAAACAATGACAGTTGCAAGTGGTTGTAGACACCAAGAAGATTGAGACCAAGAGTGCTCAAGAGCTAAGGAATGAAGCATCGAGTCCACCCATGAATGAACCCATTGCCATCACTCCTACTGGTGTTGAAACCTCAGACATATCCATGTGTTCTGATAAATAGAAGCAATCGTTACAATCAATGGTTGCTTGCAATGCTCAATCCATTGCCAACAGAACTTACATTGACCAATCAAGAGTGGATACAACACTGTCACAACAGATTGACAAAACTATATCACTCACATCCGAGGAGAACCATGACACAATAGCAACAAAGCCTCATGAGAAACATGAAAACCCCAAGGACAAAAGCAATCCTATCATTGACCAATCATGCTCATCTAGGCTTGATCCCCCAACTATGTTAAAGCCTAGGAAAACTCCCAAAACCTTACATGAGATAGCAACCGAGCAAGCCCTCATCGAACATAGAAGTGTCATAGAGTGCTAGATTGATTTGGGTGCTAAACTTAAATTATTCGCACATGCCTACATCCTTGCAGACATGAGCACATTTCCTAGGAAGCAACTAGAGGAATATTTGTCATATCAGCTATCCTAGGAAGAGCAAGAATACCTTAACAAGCACTATGAAAAGTGCCTACATGAACGCATGCAACTCATCTTTGATGAGGAAGCCAACAAACTACAATTAACTATGACATTCAATGAATCACTTTGTCAACCAAATCTCTTAGGGATAGAGCAACTAAAGTGAGAATCAAAGGGTTGAAGTCAATTTGAAAGATGTTGATTTGAAAACTGCACTACAATGGCCGAACTTGGAGCCCAATCTTAGAGGAGTGACTAGCCAAATGGCGCTCTCAAAGAAACCTAACCTATGTGTACCAACTTCCTTTTGAGTATTGACTACCATTTGGGGTATGGACTTAGCCAAAAATAGCTAAGAGAACTCTTTTATTGATAAAATCCTCACTAATAAGGACGAGCTACATGTTGCTAGTAGACTCAGACAAGGCACCATACTACTCGATGTTGCAAAATATATGTTGTTACTAAGTACGCTTCCACGATTACTAGATATGTATGCCACACTCTAGTACAATCTTGAGTTCTACAATTGGTTTTTATCCTCACAAAGTGACATGTATTCATAAACGTGTAAATAAATAAACAATGTTTTTTGTGACTATGTATAGATAATACCAAAAGAAGCAAAGCCAGCACACATACAAGCAATGATAATCAAGCATAGGTGATAGGCATTGAAGTCAACACTATGGGATTCAAATAAGTGATGTCTTGTTGAGCTACACCTATTCATTATGGCTGAAGCATATGACTTGCATGTACTCTCACAAGTAAACGCTTGAATGCAAGATGACACAGGTCTTTATACAAAAGTGTTCACAAAGAACCATTATGGAGAAAGTGACATGAATACAAAGAATAAAGAGCCATGATGGAAGCCCCGCTGGAAGAGAAAATCAACCCTACAAAAAGCACACAGTTCATTTGAACATGTCCCACAGCATAGTCATTGCCTTCTCTTTCTTTCTTAGCCAAACTCTACATTCGAGTAGGAGCCAAACTCTCGACAATGATAATGGTTTCTTCATCAACCAGGATTCAATTCACCAAATGCTCCATCCCTTGTCCATGCATATCTCACTTTAGTTGCTACCTCAATTCGTCTATTATCTTACATGTTACAAAGAGGTTTGCAAAATCTCAAGTATATCTCTTCATCTCAACAATTATTCCTCTAGCATCAAGGCTAATAACACAGTCATCTTTGTAATATCAATTTTTCACAGCCTTTGGATCTCAACATTTCCCAATCCAAATGAAAGCTTGATAGCCTCAACGTATTGTAATGGTTGTATTCATATTATTCGACCCCGAGAGAGAGAGAGAGAGAGAGAGAGAGAGAGAGAGAGAGAGAAAACAAAAAAGAAAAGAAAAGAAAGAAAGAAAAAAGCACTTGCGATCACAGCATAGCACCTAGGGGTTCTCAAATTAGGTATGTCTAGTGACCTTGGACGATTAGCTCCGTCGCTAGTCCCCTAGCCCTTTATATAAGAGTGCAACTCCAACAACCCTATCACCAATGAATTAGGCAAATAACTCCATCAGCTCTATCACCAACTCCAACAACCCTATCACCTAGCCATGAGTGCAACTCCCAACAAAAAAAGGCCCTATTACCAACTCCAATAGCCCTATCACCAGCGAATCAGGCCAACAACATGCCCCCAATGGCCTTTATCCACACCACCACCAAAACTCCTCCACAACAACCCATAACAGTCCCTTGCATCGATGTCTTCAATGCATGCCAAATCTTGCTACCTATGACAATGAGTGCCATAGGACTGGCACTCATCTAGGAGGGGGGTAATGTTAACCCTCAGACAAATAATTCCAAAAAATCTAAAGCAGAAGACAAGGCCAAGGAAAAAGTGAAACGAAAGACGAAGGCGCACCAAAAAAAATATGAAAACATAAGAAGTGCAGAAAAGTTCTAAATTAAGGAGAAAGGCACACAAGAAAAAGTGCAAGTCAATACTTTTGTAAAAAAGTGCAAGGTGCACCATGATTTATTTTAAGAGCGCCGATGGGCTCTCACCAATGCAAATTGTAAAGGTAGATGGGCGGTAGGAAGGAAGCTAGAAAGATAGGAGGACAATGGGAAAAAGAGCCTAGGCCATGCCATGTAAAAAAGGGGATAAGGGGAGAAGGAATTTAGGGTTTTGTATATAAAGTTGAAAAGTGAATGAGAAGCTCATTCTTGTGTGTAGCCAAAATTATTTCTCTTCTTCTTCTTCTTCTTCTTCTTCTTCTTCTTGCTTGCTTGAGCTTGTGCTTGAGAGAGGGAGTGTGAGAGTGTGAGGGAGTGAGTCTGTGAGGGTGAGGGCCCGTGGTGGAGAAGCTCTCCATCTTCTCCTCTCCTCTCCTCTCCTCTCCTCTCCTCTTCTCTTCTCTTCTCTTCTCTTCTCTTCTCTTCTCTTCTCTTCTCTTCTCTTCTCTTATCTTGCTCACGGCAATGGAGCTTAGAGTGTGGAGCTTGAGGATCATGGATCTTGTACTTGGATCGTGGAATTACTACAGTGCTCGAGAGATGAGGCAACTCGATTGGGCATGGAGATAAGCTCACTACACTTGTAGAGAGAGATAGTACGTCAGCTATGTGAAAGGTAGCCATTAGTGCTTAGTTTGAAATGCTTGAAGGAATAAGCGGTCTGTGGTTGAGCGAGAGCTCCCTTTACAGCATGTCAATAGAGTAATAGTCCAGGTAAGAGGAGTTGGTTCTGCCATGAGCCCATACAGAGAAGAAGGACCGAAAACAAGTGCCCAAGTGCCATAGATTGTGCTACCCTCAGTAACAAAAGGCAAGGGCAAGGGCTTGATTGATCCTACTTCGTCTGTCCTAGTGCCTAACACGCCAATCTCTCCACCCACCCAAGGCACTTCAACCATAGTAGATGCCAGTAATCTTATGGTCTAGGTGTAGTTCCTAGTCAATAAAGAGATAGCTTAGGATGAAATTGGAGGAACCCTAGTGATAAGAACAAAGAGACTCGCAGCCTCTGCGGATGCTAAGTCAAGACAAGATCCCAAGAGACACAAGATAGAAGCATACACAACGACTATCCCTATAGCATTTCCATCATCCATTAATTATGATGATTATGTCAAAGAACTCCTTTTGCAGCTAGAGAGAGTGAAGGAGGAAAAGGAGATGGCTCTTGTCGAGTTAGAAGCTGAGAAAGAGACACTAGCAGTCTTCCAGCTCGAGAAAGCCCGTTAAGTGGCTAGTTATCAAAAAGAAATAAGTGCACTAAAGGCAGAGCTCAGGGCTAAGGAAGAGCAAGAGGAAAGCTTGCAAAAAAGGCTTGAAGACGAGAATCAAGAGCTAGTGGGAATTCAAAGGGAGTATAAGCTCTTGATCTTGCAACAAGAAGAATTGCAAGGATAGATGAAAAGAGTCTAGAATTCCATGGAGAAGTTTGCAACAGGAAAAGAAGAGATGCCCCAAGGATATCAGGAAAACATGTAAATTTTGGAGAAGATGATATTTTTAGAACTAGAAGAGCAGAAGAGGCTAGAAAGAGAAATCAAAGAATAAGAGCAAAGAATAAGGACCTGATCTCAAAGCCATAATGAAAGCTTGGAAGAGATGAAAAGGAGAGTAGATGAATGGGTGGGTAGGAGTGAAAGAAGAGTAAAAGACCTAGCAAGCCATCTAGCCATTGCAGAAGGTGACAAGGTGTTAGTAGAAAGCAAGGCAGAGGCCAAGCAAATAAGCTTGGAAGCCCAACAATGCACCTTCCTCAATACTATCTTGGATGTTATGCAATCAAAGGAGGAGGCGGCCATTGAGTCACTAAAGAAAAAGCTAGAGATCGCCCGCAACTCTAAGACATAAGCTACACATCCAACCACAAGTAGTAGGAGCTAGCTTGAGCCTACAAGAGCAAAGAAGACACTTGCTAATGATAGGCTTGATGGTCCAAGAAGTAGACTCTCTAGGATTCAAGGAAGGAGAGCCACAAGAACACATGGGAGAGGAGGTGCAAATGCTAAATCGAAGAAGCAAGACCAAGCTTTGAAATGGGGCAGCAAGATGAGGAGCTAGTCCCACAACCTCCCTCTTCACAGCTAGAAGTACAGAAGGAGATAGACATCACTGCTGAAAGAAAAGTAGAAATCATGAATAAGAGAATGAATATTCTTGACTAGATATGGAGGAGGTTGAGAGGTCAACCAGTAGTGGCCCCATAAGGGCCCGCCGTCCCTCCAAGAGAAGAGTATTACCAATAGATTGGAATGTAGAGCTCATAGTATGGGAGTAGAAAGAGAACATCTGTGCACCCTTTGACTTTACTTTCTGATTCCCCACTACATTGAGCAAAGTGCTATCAAACAAGGTGGTGGTGGAAGAGGTGATTAATGTAGGAAGAAGGCTAGGAGACATGTGGGGTGCTAAAAGAGAGCAAAGTCTTACTTTATGGGGAATAGAAGCTCCTGATGGCTATTGAGAGAACAAGGTCATGGAAGTGCCCAAAATAATGAAAGGCTACGAGTGCTAGCCAAGGTGGAGAAGGAGAATTTGTGATAGCAACATGGATGTCTGGATGTCATTTTGCAACACCCTACACTTTGAGAGAAATAACTCCACTTACATGCCATATCCTAGAAGGGTAGGAATGAACTTCAATCCACACATTCACGACCGAAAAATCTATAATGCCATCGCCACTAAGCTCGAGGAAGCACTCACCTTTTCTGAGCATGACCTATATGCCCCAATTGACAGTTTCCTTAATGAGTTCAGTTCTTGCCTAAGACCCCGCTTTTCTCACAACTTGTAATTACCTTAAGCTCCTTAGAATACTATTAAAGCAAGATCGTACTCTGCAAGAGTACCACCTCCTGCAGCAATTTTTTTATCTCAATGCCAGCATACATAACTGTCCAATGGCTAGGCTAATGATGCACGCTGCCCTCTTACTATCTTTTTGTGTGGCCCTCTTAGAGGACATGAATGACAGCCGCTTCACTAGCTACAAGCACCCATTTTTTTCCACAACTCCTCTCAAATGTTTGAATGGGCCTAAAAGTATATGTGTAGGGGAAAAGCTTCCTTTAGTAAGCCCCTTAAACCCTCAACTTCTCCCTCTCATGACCAAGATAATGAAGATTAGTTTCTCGTTGTAATAAAAAGAAAAAAAAGAGACTAAAAAAGAAAGAGAAAAGAAAAAAAAGAAGAAAAGAATAAGTGAACAAATAAGAAAATCACAAGAAAATGCAAGAAACTCACGAGTGCCACAGTCACTACAACTAGGGGTCCTCAAGTTAGGTGCATTCGGTGGCTTCGTTTAGCTAACTCCGTCCCTAACCCCCTAGCCCATTTTGATTCCCCACTTCATGGTTAGAGTGTATCAAGGGCAGAACATATCTAGGGAGGTCACCCTTGCCTATGGTTAGACTTGTCTCCCTAAGCTGCACCCACCACATCTCCCTTCCACACAAATTGGGTCCTCAAATATGGGACAACATCTAGGCTTCAATCTAGCTCCCAGTTACACTACACAAGCACAATGCACCACATGATAAGGTGGACACACCCCCAAGGTAGTGTACTTGTCTTCTCTTTGCAGGTAAATACGAATGCTACCAACCATCAACTGAGGCTTGGCCATCCATTCGACATACCCTCAGCCTCCACCATTGCAATCATTTGACAAGCTTCTCTTCCATTCGACATACCCTTGGCCATCCATTTGACATACCCTCGGCCTCCACCACTGCAATCATTTGACAAGATTCTCTTCCATGACCAATCCCCACAAGACCCCATCATCAACTCACACAACCACCCTTCAAATCACTGATCCCTCATCCACAAAGATTCGCAAGTGCCATGGGACTAGCACTCGATTAGGAGGGGGGTAATGTTAATTCCAATGAGAGACAAAAAAATCATGCGAAAAAAGATAGCTCATCAAATGAATAAGAGAGGAAATTCCAAAAGTGCAAAAGGCCAAGTCAAAGGCAAAGGCGCATTTTAACATGTAAAGGCACTACTAAAAGTTTGTAAAAGAGCACCATGCTCCCTCCTATACAAATTGTAAAATCTAGATGGGCATAGGTGAAGGGATAAAGCAACTAGAACGGAATAGGACAAAAGGACCTTGGCAAGATGCCTGGACATGTAAAAATGGGATGGGTGCCCAGGGGATTTAGGGCTTGTATATAAACTCAAAAAGTGAATGAGAAGCTCATTCTTTGGTGTGTGGCTAAAGTGATTTATTCTTATTCTCTCCTTCTTTCTTGTGTGTGCTTATGTTGAGAGAGGGAGTGTGAGAGTGTGAGGGAGTGAGTCATCTTCTTCTCTTCTCTTCTCTTCTCTTTTCTTCTCTTTTCTTCTCTTCTCTCACACATGGCCATGGAGGATGGAGCTCCAAGGAGGAGGCTTGAGGTTGCTTGAGCTCACATATAGGATCGTGGAGCTACTAGAGTGCTCAAGGGAGGAGGCTACTCATCAGGGCATCAAGGTAAGCTCACTCCACCTATAGGAGTGGAAGTGTGTTAGCTAGGTGAGAGATAACCATTAGATCTTGCTTGAAACGCTTGAAACAATAAGTGATTTGTGGGTCTTAGTGGTTGAGCATGAGCTCCCACTAGAATGTGTTCGAGAGGAGAGCTTGTCTTATTGCTCTTTGAGTATATGGGCATAACAGGAGGAACCAAAGATGTGAAGATGAGAGAGATCATGCTTCACTTTACTTGAGCATTCACAAGAGGTAATGTTGGGCAGGGACTTGTTGGGTAGCCTATTTTGAAGATAGCATGTTGTGTTAGCTACCTCCTTCCAATACTTATTAGGAAGGCTTGAAGTTTGAAAAAGGGCACATGTGCAATTTAGCAATGTTTGGTTCATTCACTCAACAACACCATTTTGTTGACAAGTGTATGTATTTGTATATTGATGCAGGATGTCATGTTGCTTGTAGAAATTATCAAACTCATTGGAAACATATTTGCATCATTATTTGTGTGTATTGTTTTGAGCTTGAGACTTGTGTGTCTTTCAACAAGAGGAACGTATTACTTGTAGCATGACAAGACATTTGAATTTATTTTTTTAAAGAAAAGAACTGTGTGTTTTGAATAGTCATTAGTGAATGTAAGGATATATTTGGCACCTGAAAGAGAGTCAATTGGCATGGATCTGCAAAGATCTCAATGAACCAGGTCCAATAGTGCAACAATCTTGGAATTAGACTTTGGAAACTTGGAGTGAGTCATCTTGCCATAGATGCAGGCCTCACACAAAGAAATGGGGATGAACTTCTCTTGAAGACTAGTCACCATCCTTTAATTCTACAGTGTCCTCCTAGCATGCATATGTGGGTGACCAAGATGATAGTGCCACAATAAAGTGTTTCTGTTAGATTGTTGGCTAGCTACAAGATTCACTTCCAAAGGTGATGATGAGTGGACAACTGAAACCCCTAGTGGATAGAGTCAACTTTATTGTAGGCATATTACTTTTATACAAGGGTCATTTAAAGTGATTGGCTTAATTAGGCAATATTGATGATGGAATTCAATAGACATGCCATTACACCTAACTTTAATGATGACTGAGAGTAAGTTCTTCATGAGCCCATGAATATAATAAACATTGTTGATATTGGTAAGGGTTCCATTTGGCAGCTTCAAGGTAACACCCAATGCAAGTAGTAACATATACACCATCATCGCCAAGCTTGACCCCCATAATTTCTAAGAGGGGACGATAGTTATGCAGCTAAGAGAGATTTCCAATCATATTATGTGTGGCTCCTATATTAAGAAAACAAAGAGATGGATTAGTGGGAGTAGCAATAACAATAAAAAGTTGCAAGGTGGACACATGTGCAAGGAGGGATGGATCAATGGCCCCAATATAATTTCCTTGAGGTTTATGAAGGGATGACAATTGAATGTGGTGTTTGGTGTGAAAATCAGCCTCCAAATGTTGGTGCAAGGGTAGGATGCAATAGTGGTAGAGCCACCATATGAATGTGAAAATCAACCTCCGAATGTTGGTGCAAGGGTAGGATGCAATAGTGGTAGAGCCACCATATGAATATGTAATTTTCTGTGCTTGGTAGTAAGAAGTGTTGAACTAGTGAAGGTAGGTTTCAGCCTCACCCACAAAAAAGGATCCGTAAGAACTACCATCAGCAATGGTTGTAGATGCCATTGTAATTTTCCTATGGCAAGAACCATAAGGATTCCTCTGTCCTCAT
This sequence comes from Lygodium microphyllum, assembly GCF_053477565.2. NCBI lineage: Eukaryota > Viridiplantae > Streptophyta > Polypodiopsida > Schizaeales > Lygodiaceae > Lygodium > Lygodium microphyllum. Next base: position 48,950,328 of record NC_141155.1, read on the forward strand.
TTGATTCTCTTGCAGTATGAGAGCAAAGAGATCAATTGTAGTGAGATTTGATTTGTAGAATGTGTGTTGATAAAAGATTTCCCTAAGGGAGGTAGCACTGCCAAAAGAGTAGTCACTTGAATCTCAGTGGGTGGTAGGGCAAAGCATGAAATCATGTCAAGGGTTGTCTACCAACAAGCATCTAAAAATAGGTCATTTGTTGGATAATTCTTCATCTAAATTTCATTTAGTAAATGCACATGGGAAACCACATTGGTTTGCTAGTATTGGGACTTTAAGAGATCCCACACTACCTTCGCAATTTTTTGCTATTTGATGAGTTGCAGTTGGCAATCCCCAAGATGGAGAATAATCTATGTACCAGCCTCAAGATCTTTCTTTCTCCAAGCCTCTTTCTCAACATCAATGGGTGGTGGTTGACATTGGTGAAATTGCTAGCTTTTTCCATAATCATTTGAAGTCACAACTCCATGGAAGGTAATTGGAGCCATTAAGTTTTTCAATCTGGTAGAATTTGTGGAGTAAGAAGATGTAAAAGGGCTGCCATAGTGATCTCTATCTATCCAATTAGAAAGACACACAACAACCTCAAATTTTGCATAAGAAGAAGGGTGAAAGATTAGACACACTGCTTTGATAGCATGTATGTGTCTAAAACTGTGTCTATAGAGATGAGACAGAGACAAAGAAGAGAGAGAGAGAGAGAGAGAGAGAGACAATTACATCGATTACAGATCAGTGCATTTATTAATTTCAATATTTTATGCTTTATTTAGTTGGCTTTTTTATTCACTATGCTAACACTAGGTAGGTGTAGACATCGCAAGGCTACTCTAATCACTCTCTGCCATGGCACTATCATCACTGCCTTATGCCAGCCCTCTCTCTCTCTCTCTATGTACCTTTGTTCCAGTGAATCTGTTTGCTTTCATCTGAAGATGTTAGTCCATGACTAATCTCTCTCTCTCTCTCTCTCTCTCTCTCTCTCTCTCTCTCTCTCTCTCTCTCTCTCTCTCTCTCTCTCTCTCTCTCTCTCTCTCTCTCTCCCCTCTTTACCTGGCTAGCTTGGCAATGGCCACCTTTCAAATTTGAGAAGACACTCCGTGTCCAATATGTGCTCTTTCTCTCTAGTTCTTTTGCTTTCCAACTGCCTTGAAAAACAAGCTGCATGATTCACAATGTCCTTGGGAGTATTTACTCTATGCAGAGAACAATGGCAATTGCAATTCTTCAGCTCTCGCATTTGGCATGAAATGCATAGATATCCTTGAGAAAATTGATTGCAAAGGGTCCACAATTTCCAAAATAGTCACCAAGTTCATATCAACTTTAGGAAGAAACGGTTACCACTTGTTGCAATGACCTCAAACTAAGTCAAAGATGGATTTGCATGGATTCCCTTACTACCATGGTGCAAATGATGCCACACATTGAAAGCTTGATTTACCTCCATTGGAAAATGGAGTACACTGGTTCAATCACTATGGCCGCTATACTATGATAGTGCAAGGGATTGTGGATATTGACATGCATTTCCTCCACGTTAATATTGGATGGCTTGGGACTTCTCATCACATAGTAGAGTGTTTCATAGCTCCACATTATTTAAGATATGCCACAATCAAAGATGATTGATAGGCTCTCTGTTTGAGTTTGTCAAGTTGCACATGATCAAGGGGATGGTGGATTATACATTATTCTGGCATGGCTTGACACCATTTTGGAGCCCCGAGAGGAACACCAAGGAAAAGGGAATTATCTTGCAAGAAAATCTATCTTGTAACATCAACAAGCTTGTTTATCATGTTTCATATGATCACAATGAAGAAAAGAACACCAAGCACAACAAATCTTCATGCAGCACCATGTAGACCTCCCACGGATTTACTAGAATCAACCATATTCTTCAATATATTCACAAAATCCATCAATAGAACAAAGAAAGCAAAGGAATACACCATCTTTGAATGGAAATACATCACATAGTATTCATCTTCAATATCTTCATAGTCTTCTCTCTCAATCTCTCATATACAATCACTCTGTTTCAGTAGAATTGGCTATCTCTGACTCTCTCTCTTTCTCTCCATCAATAATACATCATATCCTCACTACAATCTCTCAAAATCACTCTCAATAATCCTTCTTAGGTCGTGGATACCCCTCCCAAGAGGTATGTCTGATATGAAGAGTCACCAGAGCCACTACAGTGTCCTTTCATAGCTCACTACTGTCACTTCACTCTAGTCTTCACTTGAGTCTTCAACAGCTACTTCTTTCACTTCTTCCAACTCTTTTGCACTTGTATTCACCTCTTTCCAAGGCTAGAAAACTTTCCCAAGCTACACTCTCATCCATCAGAATACATACAGAAGCATACAGAACAGTCACAGAACAGTACCAGAACAGCTACAGTACAGAACAGAACAGAACAGAGACAAAAGCTCTACAGAAGACCTACAGAAGGTCATCAAAACCACATAACTCATTCTCAAACCATTCCAAACTCTCACAAACCATTCAATAAGCTTTCTCAAGATCTCAATCTTCATCAATCAATACTCCATCCCTCTTTACAGAAGATAATCATAACAAAACAGACCAAAACAGAGCAAAACAGAAGGTATACAGAACCAATCAGAACCTATCAGAACATCACAGAACCATCAATAAACATCATGATCTTCCAAAACCCAATCAATATCATCCAAAACACTCTCAAACCACTTCCAAATCAATCAATCATCTCATAAAATCAACCATTCAGCTCTCAAAAACAACAAAAATCAGCCAAAAAACAATTCATTTCAACACTCAACATATCCCCACGCTTAATAAGGAAGCGTCCTCGCGACCCAGGAAAAAGAGAATACAAGTTCATTTAAAAGCGCAACTTTGATCTTTAATATCTTTTCAAAAAGAATCCATCCACCACGACCCCAACTTATGACCTGTTTCTGATATAAAAATACAAAGAAAGGAAAACCCTTTATACATTAACACTTCTTATCAAACTAAAAATCTCAACAATTTTATAAAGGATATAAGAGTTTTCTTCTTCATCAGCATCAACTTCAACTCTGCATCCACGACCCCATCACCACAAATCTCCAAAATGTAACTCGTACACGAAATCCAATAGGAAACCACCACGCTAGTTTGACATAAATGAACTCACAACACAAACACGAATACACAACACAGCCATCTGAATGACTCCTCCAAAAAAAGAGTTTTTCATTAAAAAGCTTCCACTATACATTGGAAAGGTATCAATGAAGATGATCCCTCTTGAAAGATTGATGTTGTCGGAAACGATCCATAGACAAGGATTCATCTACAAAGTTTTTAGGAGGATTTTGAAAAAACTGAAGACAGCACATCCTTTCCAACAGGACCAAGTATCTGCTAGGCAAACAAAGGGCATGAAAATACAATATATCCAGCTGTTGGGAATCAATGCTTACATTGACATTCATGCACAACTTTGGAATAGGCTTGGAATCATTATGAGAGTGCCTATGCATATACGCCAGGTACCAAGCAAAGTGAGCAGTTAATCTCACTGAGGGATCTGCAGACTGTGAATACTATTGAGCAAAATGAACATAGTTCTGATAAGCTTGACTGGCAGCTGTCCATTCTCCTGGAATTACTGGCCAATTGATCTGAGGTCCTGTAAGGCAATCATCCGAACTCCATCCCCGTCGTCTAGAAATCTGATTATCAAACCCGTCACAGTCACTAACCAACTGAGGTGGTTGAGATATAGAAGTGTTAGGAGAGGGTAATGGAATAAGGAAGAGTGGATGAAGGGAAGGATAGGAAAAATCATAAAAGGAAGAAAAGGTTAAAGAAGGAGTGGTAGAAATTTGTAAGGAATCACTAAGGAAGGGTGTTAACTGATAAATAGGAAATGTGGAGGGTACATTAATGGATGGAGAAGAACAAGGCGGAGAAGGGGAAAATACCCTATCCTCAATAAAGGAACAGTATGTAAAAATGGGAATTTGAGGGAAAGATGAAGGTTGGAAAAGAAGGGGTAAAATAGTTGTGGAATTAGATTGACAAAGGGAAAAATATATAGCATAGCGGTGAGCCATTTGTTGGTAATAGAGGAGGGTAGGAACAGAAGGTCCTAAGAGAGATCGTCTATGATAGGCATCAAAGAAGGTAGCATCAAATGGATTATGTTTTGAAAGATAGGCTAAGAGATCCATCCTCAGTTGATTAGTACTCTGGGCAGAGGTAGGAGCTGTGTTTTGTCGTTGATTTAGGACCACCGAATCAATCATGGGATGGCACGAATTATCATGACAATCAGCTACTTTGGAGGAATAACTCTGGAACATGTCAACTATGCGCAACTCCAAATGATTAACATACAAAACAACCTGTAAGACCACATCCCCCACATACCATGCCATATCCACCTCATCTGGAATTAACAAGTCTCCCCGTAGATACATGTATGACATCAACATGGTATCTGGCGTGACAGAATCTTCAAACAACATTCTGACTACCTCTGTCAACAACTCAGCAGACCAAGCCCCACTCCATCCATCCTCTGGAAGAGGTAAATCCATCGTGGAAAGCTTCATATAGAAGACCAACTTCTGTAAGTGGTAGTGGACAAAGAAAGAATGGTCAGGTAAAACATATTCCTGAAACTGCTCAAAGGTAGACCATAACAAGTCCATTCTGGACTGCAATCTTTCCACTTTATCTTGGAATAGAGGGCACAAAGTAGCCTATCTCTGAAGAGCAGCCAAGTCCTGCTGGGAAAGAGAAGGAATCAATGGAACATGAGGGCTTGGAGGAATAGAGCGGGACGTTGCCAGTTGATCTTGCAACTGCTGGATTTGGGAGGCTTGGGATGCCACTGTGGCATTAGTAGTCTGTAAAGCTAAAAGTTTGTCATCTAAGATAGCTTGGAATTCCTGTGCTTCTCTGGACATCCTCTCCTTCTCCTCTGAAAGGCTAGTAACCTGTGATTGAGCCGCTAGTAACTGGATCTTCAAAGAAGAAATCTCATCGCTTTGGGTGGCAACCAGTTGGGTTTGTTGTTCCATTTGCTTAAACACATCTGCTAGGGTATCCTTAACAGAAGCTAACTCAGATGTTGCCTTATGCAACCGGTCCTTAGACTGCATGAGCTCTTCATAAAAAGACGTGTACAGCTATTGAACACAGGCTGTCACTAACAACTCAATGGAGCTCTGAATACCTTTACAGAGGAAAGGAATTGCATCTCCTGAAACTAGACTGTTCAGGGAGGGAACTGATATCTCCAATGATCCTTCGTGATGTGCTCTGAACAGGTTATTACAAGTGAGATACCCAGGGAGGTCACTACCAGAGGTAGCAGGGATGGGTACTGAAGGAAGTACGGAAGGAGCTTTATCCGCTACCCGCTTCAAGCGTTTACGCTGGATGACCAGGGGAGGCGGAGAATCATCATCTGCTATGTCAATAGGTTCTGACTCTTCTGAAGGTGGAGGAGGAGGTACTGGATCTGATGGAGGAGGTGGAGGCACAGTCTTCTGTAAACCTGAATAGGTCAAGAAGGCAGACAAATATGATCCATATGTGACATTGGTAACATTACCCCGAGTGACTTTAACAAAATGCTGATCCATTTTAGTGAGGAGGTAAGTGCTCCAATCAATAGCAACTCCTTTTAACACCATCCTGGAAGCTGTGAAAAACTCTTTGGACAAGTACTGGGATGGCGTTTTGGCAGGCATAAACCTGTCCTAGAGAAACTGACAGATCGTCTTCCATACGGGATCAGTGATCATAGAAAAGGAAACTCCTGAAGAGTTGATCACCTTCTTAACATCGAGGATTTTCCTTGTCTGCTTTTGCAACAACTTTAGAATCTCTTCATTAGAGAAGAGCTGACGAGTGGTCACAAAAGGTTCACCTTTGGAGGGTAGAGACAGAGCCTTCCCTAAGCCTCGAGGTGTCAAAGTCATAGAAATTCCCTGGACTAGTCCTGTCTTCTTGCTGTAAGAGGCCAGAAACTCATCACATAACGACGGATCCTCTAGAAGCAATGGAAAAGAAGTAGCCACAAAAGCAGCAAGGCCCGCCTTCATGAGAGGCTCAAAAGTAAGTAGGGAAGAGTAATCCCTACTAACTAGTGGGACGTACTGGATAGGGGGAGGAGCATGAGAAGGCGCCATTCAGATGGTTACACACACACCACAAACACAGACAATCAAGGAGAATGCCTGCAAAGCAACATACAAAAAACCAAGGATAAGAGAATAACCAAACAAGAAAACGGGACTCGACCAACTAACCCCAAGCAAACCACAGTCTAGAAAAAATTCGACATGACCTTGAGACATATGCGACCAAAAGCTTCATGCGATGCATCAGACAAACACCCAGAACCCCGTATCAGGCAATAAAAGAAAAAAACTGCATACCGTACCCGTAACCGTAACAAAGGCAGTAAATCAAAACAATACCACATCCGACACATATCAATACTACATCGGTGATAAACCAGGACTGGACCAAGAAAATAACTCTAATAACTGCGCATACCCATCCCACGAAACGGTTCATTAAAAAGGGGAATTAAGTGCAGTGAGGGGGGAATTAATTTAATGAAGGATTCATTTTAATAAATTATTAAGAATGGGTGGATTTTTATTAGGTGATAAACCTTAGCAAGAAAACGGTGGTTCCTTATTATAAATTAAAAGACCAATTATTAGGTTAAAACGGTGCTTTTATTCGAATCCCGAACTTCGATACCCAACTGGGTCTCTAAATGCAAATTTATTGATTATAAATTAAAGTGATGTGGAGCGTGTTTTTGCCAGCGCATGCTCATGTGACGGCTGGTTCATTTTAATTAAAATTTAAAGTGCCTCTGTAGCGCACGTAGCGCGTGCTAAGTGAACGGCTGGTTAATTTTAATTAAAAAGTATGTGTGTGTTGAGTGCGAATGCGCGTGGAACTGTGGGTGAATTAAAGAGTTCATTTTAACAATTAATGTGTGATTAAGGGGGAAATGAAAATAAATAAAGCTCATAAAATAAATACCTGGAAGGGGTGTGTATGTAATGCAGAAATGCGCACGGAAGAGTCCCCCAAAAGAAGTGAATCCAGTAAAGGAAAAGTAAAGACCACTGACGAAACAACAAAGACAACACCTTAGCGGATGTGTTGATTTGTTTTTTGGTTGGTTTGTTAATTTTTGTAATTTGGGATTATTTATGGTTGGGTTTTGTTTGTGAGGGTATTATGTTTTGTGGATGTGTGTTGTTTTTGTTGTTTATGTAGTTTGTGGTTTGTTTGTTTTTTAAAAAAAAATAAGAATAAAAATAATAATAGGGAAATCAATATATACAACACATGAATGGAGGAAATATCCACAATGGAATCTAGGCAAATAAAATAGAGAGTGTTAAGGGAAATTTCCGTTTGTTGGTTTGTTGGTTTGTTTTTTCTTCTTTTTTTTTAACAATAGGGGTACCATGTATGGTAATATTTTAAAATGAAAAATAAATGGAAAATGGTCAAGGGGGGTGAGGGAAATTTTTTAGAATTTTTCAGAATTTGTTTATGATTTTTTTACTATTTTTAAATGAATTTTCTACATTTGTTGGTAATTTGGGGGATAAATTGGGAAATGTGTAATTTTCAGAAATTTTAGGGTGGGTAATTTCCAGCGGAAAAACTCCCAAAAATCGGCAAAAAGCAAATAGAATTTTTAGAATTTTTTTTGAATTTTTATGATGTGAAAAGTAATTTATAAACTAAGTAAATCATGTTAATCTGATAAGTAAGTTAGAAGTAAGTCAGTTAAGTCTGATTAGTCTGGGTAAGTCATGTTAGTCTAACTAAGTCAAGTCAGGTTAGTCAGAAGGAATTAGGTTAGTCTAGAGGAAGTTAGATAAGTCAGATAAAGCAAGTTAGTAAAAACTAACCTAAAGGTGGTTTGTTAACCTAAGTTGGGTTAGGGTTAGGGTTAGGGTTAGGGTTAGTTAGAACTAACCTAACTAAGGTTAGTGAGACCTAACCTAACTAAGGTTAAGAAAACTAACCAGAGTTAGGGTTAAAGTTAGGGGAGTAGGTTAGGTTAGTTGTTACTAACTAAAGTTGTGTTAGTTAACTTAATTAGGAGGTTAGTAAACTAACCTAAGATAAGTTAGGGAGGAGGAGGAGGAAGTGGAGGAGGGCGGTGGCGGCGCGTCTGGCAGCAACAACGGGTGGCGGGCGTTCCCAGAGGGCGGGCGAGCATCTGGCGGGGCGGCCGGGGCGGTCTCAGACGGGCAGGCGAGCGTCTGGCGGGGCGGCCTGCGACGAAGGCGGCCGAGGACGGAGGCGGCCGAGGCGATCTCAGACGGGCGGCGATGTTCCCAGAGAGCGACGGGGCGTTACCAGCGGGCGGGCGGCGGCACAGTGACGGGCAGGGTAGGAGCTGTCGAGGGCAATCGGGCGGCGACGCGTCAGGAGGGCGGCGGCGGCACAGTGACGGGCAGGGTAGGAGGGGGAGGAAGGAGGGGAAGGAGAGGGGAAAAGGAGGAGAAAAGGAGGAGGGGGGAAAGGAAGGGAGGACGCAGGGAGGAGGGAAGGAGAAGAAGATGGGGGAGAGGGAGAATGGCAGGGAGGCGGTTAGGGGGGATGGGTCGGGTAGGGGAGAGGGGCAATGGGCGGGGGGAAAGGGAGGGGTAGGGGAGGGGCAATGGGCGGGGGGAAAGGGTGGATGGGCAGGGGCCCAAGGAAAGGGTAGGGGTGGGAGAGGGTAGGGTAGGGTAAAGGGTGCCCAAAGAAAGGGACGCGTACCCGTGCGCGGGACGGGGTAAAAAAAATTTGCCATGACGGGATTGAAATGGCACCGGGATGACGGTACGGGTCATGCGGACACGACCGAGGTGCGTGGAGATGCATAAAATCGAAAAAGGGTGCGTTCACGCGCAAGACAGAGCACGTGAAAACACGTAAAATTAAAGAAAATTTAATATCTCCCAATCCGGACGTCAAAACGAAATGGCATAAAAACAAAAAGTGGGCAGGACGACAGGGGAAAAACAAGAAAAATATATGACAGAGGTTTCGGGAGGGGGAAAGGGCGGTCACATACAAAAAACCCAAAAAACGAACAAAAAACGCAATGAAAAATTAATATCGAAAAATCTGTGCATCGGAATGAGGTGCAAAAAAAAGGAAAACTATGCAAAAAGATGTGCCCGACAATCCTATCACATCAAAACATAATTCCGACGGAGATAAGATGCGTTCACATGGGAAAAACCCAAAAATAGACCCGAAAATGGGATCTGAAATTAATATCGGACGGACCGTACACCGGAATGACATGTAGTAAGAAGGAAAAATGTCCACAGAAAGGAGTGGCACAGGGTTATCACGTTAAACCGCAGTTCCGGTGGAAGTAGGAGGGGTTCACATGCAAAAAACTCCAAAAATACGCCCGAAAATGCATTGAAAAATTAATAAATAAAAATTCAAAAGTCAAAAGAGGATGGAGGAAAAAGGAAAAAGGTGAGGGAAGGCACAAGGGACACGGCTGTCAAATAAAATGGGAATTCCGATGCAAACAGGGCAGGTTCACATGGAAAAATGTCAAAAATACGCACAAAAAAGGTGTAAAAAACCGGAAAATTAATATTGGACAAACCGGGTAGCGGAATGACTCAGAGTAAAAAGGAAAAATGTCAGGAGAAAAGTGGTTGTCAGGGCTATGATGTCAGAGCATGGTTCCGAAGCAAGAAAAGCGCATTCACATGGAAAACCGGCGAATTTGCGCAAAATGCTTCAAAAATTAATAACTCGAAAATCGTGCACCAGAACAGGGGTAGGTAAAAAGGAAAAATGGTCAGTTTAAAGAAAGAAACAGGGCTATAAGGTTGGATTTGGACTTCGGTGAACGTAGGGTGCATTCACATCGTAGGACCTCAAAATCAAGGAATGAAGGAAAACTGTAAGGGAACAGCCCCAAGGGTGGGTGGAAAATAACCGGGTAGATGGAAAGGGATCCCTGTAGGGTAACAACAAGTCATGGCATTCATGCATGAGCAGGGTAAGGCATATGCAGAAGGGTATGCAATGTAGACGCGCAGGGACGCATCCCCACACTTAAGACCTTAACGGATAGGGTTAACCGAGCAACAGGGACCTAGGACCACGCCACAGACCATCCACTAACGTCCCCACACTTAAAACATGACCGTCACGAAGAAACCAAAGTGGGAGGGTTAAAAAAACTTGGCCCATTTCGTTAAGAAGCAAGGTTGAGGGTCGATGGCACGTCCAGTGTTGTTATCGACTGCACGAGGTACCAAGGCATCTTCTCGGCGCATGTCCGTCATGGCAGGGACCATGTGGCAGCACCCAGGGAGGTAGCTGATGGAAAGAATCGCATGAAATTTGTTGTCGATGATGAGGAATGTTGCACTCAACTCACAGTCACTCAATTGGAATGAAAGAACAGTCACTCGCCCCATGACTAAATTCACTCAAGGAATAAGGATTGAAACCCATATCGCATACCCGGTTGAGGAATCGACAAGGGGGAATGGTGCAGAAGGAGTATGCTAGGGTGCACAGTTGATGGTGCATTAGTGCGTCCAACCCGTCTGGCATAGGTGCAAGAAGGAAGGCAAGGGAGCCTTACAGTGCAGTGTACAGAACAGGGTGATGTGTCTTGTGTTGACGGTAGAGACCCATCCCGTGGGTGCATAGGGAAACGGGAACATACTTGACTCCAAGTGTCGTAACGTCCCTCAATCTCACCTCTCGGTAATTGATTGAAGAAACTCCAGTCACACTCATCCCACCCTCTGTCTCACGCTCTGTTGATAGTTACAGAAGGGCAACCTTGTCCTGAAACCCATTGATGTAATCCTCACAATCGCTTGTGCAAAGATTGTATGCCTTGTGCGCATTTGATGGTGCAACTGTGCATCCCGCCCTGTGTCGGCATATGGTGCGAGAAGGAAGGCAAGGGAGCCTTATGGTGCAGTGCACAGAAACAAATTGTGCTTTGTGCATTGAGAGGCCCATCCCGTGCATGCAACACTTCATTCACACTTCTCACCTCTCATTTGATTGGAAAGGAAAAAGACTGGTCTCTCGCCCCACCCTCTATCTCACTCTCTGTTGATAATCATAGAGGGCAACCATACTCACTTCCCCATCCGGTTAGGATGAAAGCTCACGTCACTCTATTGTTTGTCGATGAAGATCGCGTCGTCAGTTGTTGAAGAGGCGTACCCAGGGAGGTAGCCATCAAATCAAATATTGTATTGGACAGGAACATGTCGTCTGCTAGAGGACATGTAGTCACTTTGCAGAGAGACCCAGGACACAGCATACCAAGGGAGGCAGCTTCAGAATTGAATCCTGGAAATATCAATTAATGAATCCACTTCCCAGACTGCTGGGTGTTACCACCTTTTCCACAGCCAGCTTCTCGCCCAAGGGTGTTTACCACCTTTTCTTGGAACGAGGCCTGCTATGACAGGGAATTGCTTCCTTTTCTCTCATAACAGATTTGTTTTGTTTGTTTTTTCTTCTTTTTTTTCTTTTTCTTGTTTTCCCCTATTCCCGAGGGTGTTTCCACCTTTTCTCGAAGAATAGGTCGGCATGACAGGGACCTAAGTCCTTTTCTCCCATGACCGATATGTATATTTTTCTTCTCTTTTTTTTTCGAATTGAGCAAGGGAATAGTAGAAAGACCATTTGTCAAGACCAACCTCGCCACTGTCGCTGGTGGAAAATAGAGGATAAGAGATCAAGGTTGGACGGGGGATTTGAGGGGACAGAGGGTTGTGTCCACTTCATCAGGAGTGACTGAAAAACGGCTATCAGAAGTAGCATCATAAGAAGTACAGTGCCGCGCCAACGAGGGAAAGGATCAAGTGTCCGTAATTGTCAAGATCCCCAAGGAGGGAAGTACTTCTTCAGGCGATATCCATTGATCAGAAAGGGATCATCAGAGGCATCAACGGTCTGTACTTGGACAGAGCCATTAGGGTTGACTGCAAGTACCTTATAGGGGCCCATCCACCGCTGTTGGAGCTTGCCAGGAAACTTGCCAAATCGTGAATCATAGGCTAGGACCAAATCACCTTCTTTGAACTCCTTGTGCTTGATGAAGCTATCATGGTAAGCCTTGCGTTGAGCTTGCGTGGCTTCCATGCACTGTAGAGCCATCCTACGAATTTCGTCCAAACATTCCAGGTGCAGGAGATGGCGTTGCAATGAATCATCGTCCCCCAAACGCTCTTTGATAGCCACTCTCAAAGAGGGTAGTTCCAATTCAACAGGAAAAATAGCTTCTGTTCCATACACCAGCTGGAAGGGTGTCTGTCCTGTTGCTGCTTTATGGGAGGTTCTATACGCCCAGAGGGCCTCTGTAAGTCGATCATCCCAATCACGACGATGTGTGGCAATCGTTCTTATCAGGATCGAGCAGAGGATGCGATTCGTGACTTCGACTTGGCCGTTGGCTCTGGGGTAATAAGGAGTGGACTTGCGATGGCGGATCTTATACAACTCTATCAACTCTTCCATAACTTTATTAAGGAAATGAGTGCCTCTGTCACTTACCAGCTCTAAGGGACTGCCAAAACGGGTGATGATATTCTCGTACATGAACAGGGCCATGTTGTTACCATCGTCCCGTTTTAGAGCTTTAGCTTCATACCACTTTGTAACATAATCCGTACATACGAGGATGTATCGGTTCTGTTTCCTTCTGGTAGGAGGATCGATCGGACCTACGAAGTCGATGCCCCACTTCTCAAACGGCTTCAAAGGAAGAATAGGTTGCAATGGCATGGCACTTGTCTTCGTGGGTTTCCCCATTCTTTGACAAGCATCACATCTTTTACAGTAATTATAGGCATCCTTATGAATGGTAGGCCACCAATATCCTGCTAGCAGAGCCTTCCTGGCTGTAGCTTCTCCTGCAAAGTGACCTCCACATGGCTCATCATGGCAAGCCTTCAGAACAATCCCAATCTCTTCTCCTGCGACACATCTTCTAAGCACTTCATCTTTGCCTTTCTTGTACAGTGCGCCACCTAGCAGGGTGTAGGGGGCTGATTCTAGCATAAGCTTCTTCTTTTCCCGACTAGAAGTACCAGGAGGGTACTGTTGGGTTGCCAACAGATTGGCAATGTCTGCATACCAGGGAGTTACAGTTTCTACCAAGAATAGGGAAGCATCAGGGAGGTCTGGATCATCCTGCTCCTCGTCTGCAGTTTGTGGGATACGCGACAGATGATCAGCCAGAACATGGGAATGACCAGGCTTAGTAATCACCTCGAAGTCGAACTCCTGGAATAAAAGGAGCCATCTCATCATTCGTCCTTTCACATCTGCTTTGTTCATCAAGAAGGACAGGGCCTCATGATCCACATAAAATTTAAAGTGGGTAGATAGGAGGTAATGGCGAAACTTTTCCAAGGCAAACACCATTGCCAAGCACTCCAGCTCTGTCACTGTGTAGTTCCGTTCCCTATCAGTGACTTTCCGGCTTGCATAATAGATCGGTTGATCCAACTTCAAGGAACCCTTTTGGCACAGGACAGCACCTAAACCTTCAATTGATGCATCAATGTGTACATGGAACTCTTTCGTCCAATCAGGAGGTTGCAGAATGGGTGCCTCTATCAGACACTACTTCAGAGTGTGGAAGGCTTTGTCACATTCTTCCGTCCAAGTAAACTCTGCATCTTTCCTCAGAAGCTTGTGCAAGGAGGTTGCCTTTGTTGCAAAATGGGCTATGAACCTTCTGTAGTAACCCACATGGCCTAAGAATCCCCTCAACTGTTTGAGGTTGGTGGGTGCTGTTAGAGCTGCAATCTTTTCGATCTTTGCAGGGTTTGTTGATATCCCTTGTGCAGAGACAATGTGGCCCAACAGAACTCCAGAAGAGACCCCAAAGATGCATTTGTCGGGGTTGAGGGAAATCCCATACTCCCGGCATCGGTCAAAGCATTGTTCCAGGTGTTCCCAGTGTTCACGGATCAAACTATAGACACAGAAGTCATCCAAATATACCTCAATAAAGTCGTGCAAATGATTTTGAAATGCAGCCATCATGACTCGCTGGAAGGTGGCAGGGACATTGCAGAGCCCAAATGGCATCACTCGGTAAGCGTAGGTCCCCCATTCTGTGGTGAAGGTTGTTTTGGATTGGTCTTCTTCTGCAATTTGGACTTGGTTGTATCCACTGAATCCATCCAGAAGGGAATAAAGCTCATGTCCTGCCACTGTGTCCAACAGTTGGTCTGTGAAAGGAATAGGAAAGTGATCATTCTTCGTCTTGGAATTAAGCTTTCGGAAGTCCACACATATTCGCAATTTGCCATTCTTCTTGGGTACAACCACAATGGGTGAAACCCATTCACTATTTGCCACTGGATAGATGAACTCGGCTTCCAAAAGCTTCAGCAGCTCCGCTTTCACCAATGTGGAATAATTCGGGTTCATTCGCCTTTGTCGTTGCCATACACTGGCTTGGCATCAGGCTCCAAGTCAATATGATGTTGACACATTGTGGGATCAATCCCCTTTAGGTCTTTGTAAGACCATGCAAACACGTCCAAATTCTCTTTCAACAAGTTGTACAAGGTTGACAACTCCTCTTCTGGGAGACTGCTACCCACCTTCAAGTGGCGTTCAGTGCCTTCTGCATCCACAAAGGTTAACTGCCTTTCACCTTCTACTTCACGGATGAAGGTCCCACGGACTGCTTCTGGATACAGATCTGACTCCTTCAAGGGAGTGGTATCCTCTTCTGATGTCCCACTAGAACCAACTTCTTCTTTTGGTGGAGACTTAGGTTGCTCCTTAAGATGTTGGAATGGGATTAGAGTTGTTTCGGGTTTGGTTTCAAAATTAATTACCTCTTGGCTTGAAGACTCCTCTTCTGAAGATGACACATCCAGGAACGTCACATAACAGGGACCCTCTGATGCCTGTTGGGTTGGTGGGGCTGGTGCTTGTTGGCACGGTGCATCATCATCATCTTTGTTTGGCAAGGAGGGTTTAGAACGGCATGAGCCACTGCTGAAAAACAGCTTGTTCTTCTTAATCCATTCCTTATAAGAATTTTGCATATAAGAAGATCCATTTACCAGACCAAATGGTACCATCACCATTCTGTCCCATAGCATGAGCTCGTCTGCTTCTGATGCTTCTGAAACTTCTTCTTCATATATATCCTCTTCGGGTGGAATAGACTCTTCTAGCTCACTTTCATAACCTTCTTCATTCATATCATATCCATCCTCTTCTGTCTCTTTCTCTGCTTCTGCTTCTGCTTCTGTCTCTGTCTCTGCTTCTGTCTCTGTAGGAGCTCTGTAACAGAAGAATAGATTCTCTGTTTCCTCTTTTGCCTCTGTCTCTGCTTCTGCTTCTCTCTCTACTGTGGCCATGTAACAGGGAGAGCAGTACATCCATGCTTCTATCTCACTGTTAGAAGTGATTTCAGAAGTTCTTCCTGGTTCAGGCAGGAAGTATTCACCCATTGATAATGGCTTTGCATCTTTTGGAAGTCGGCTTATAGTATCCACTGTTAAGGAACGTGACACTGTTTTCTTGGGAAGGATCTGTTTGACAGCATCTTCGTCTGCTGATGTTCCATCTGTAGCCTCATTAGGGGAGTCAGAAGATAATTCCAAGGAGGTGGATCCATGTCCTTTTTGAGAACCATACAGTTTCAGCACCACTTTATTGGGTCCTCTGCCCAAGGTCAAGGTTCCTTTGAACCAATCCGTCCTTGATCGGGCTTCAAAAAGCCATGGTCTACCCAGTAACAGAGGATAGGATGTACCATAAGAGTTTGGCTTCACCACCAAATAGGTTAGCCAATAATCCTTTCCAGCCACTGTAGTCTTCACATATGGGAGAATGCCCAAAGGTTGATTCTACTCTGATCCGCCAATCTGATGAGCCATTGGGTGGGTTGCACACCTTGTAGGCCTAGATCCTTCATTGTCACATCCGTCATAATGTTCACTGATGAACCTCCATCAATCAATTCATTTGCAATAAAGCAACCTTCTATCCACACGCCAGTCTCTGGGGTACCCGGATCTAGGAAAGCGTTAGCCACATCCACTTCTTTTACAGGCTCTGTAGCTTTGTTGGACTTTGTTGCTGTTGAGGGAGCAATCCTTAAGCCACGTCTTCTTGTCAATATACTTTTGAACCTTTTTCGGCAACTGGGAGACAACATCAATAATTGTCAGAATGTGAGGTTTGGTTTAAAGGTATCTAGATCTCTGACTAGATCGTATTCCTTAATAGGATCCACTGGCTTCTCTAACTGATTAGGGAATGGAGCAACACCCATTTTCATTTTCCCTCTTTCCTCCAACAGAGGAATTACAGGAACTTCCTCTGCCACTTGTGGCACTTCCTCCTCTTCTGTATCCTGGACCTCTGGTCCTGTCTCTATAACTGTCTCTATAACTCTCTGTGGCACTGTAGGGCTCTGTACGGCATTATCAAGCTCTGTTCTGTTCTGTTCTTCTGGTGGAAGATTGAACTTCACTGTTCTGGCAGGAGGGTTATTTTCTTTCTGGATAGGTGGCTCCTTCTGCTTTGCACACGTGATGGTAGCAACTTCCAATTCCACTAAATTGGAAGTAGGCTCTTGGGCCTTGGCCGGACTATCAGTAGCACTGTTTTTCACTGGGGCTGGGCTTGGACAGTCTTTTGCAGTGTGGCCTTCTCCTTTGACTCGACTGCATAAGGGCTTGTAATCCACTGACCTTCTAGGATTTGGACAATTTGGTGAGATGTGTCCCTTTTCTCCGCATCTGTAACATTCCACTTCTGATCTTTGACCACTGCCAGACTGTCTTCCTCTGTAACTTTGAGAGGGAAATCTTCTGGGTCCGAAATTAGGACCAAACTCTCTAGGCTTGGGTCCAATATCTTGTGTTGTCATTTTGGATTCCAACAAGTTGAATCTTGCGTCTTCTTCCTTCCTTCTCCTATCATGCATCTCCTTCAGAGAGCAAATGTCCTCTATATGGTTCTTCCGCAAACAGTAGGAACAGAAGGCTCCAGGAATGGTTGGTTTGCGCGTACATTCAGTGGTTAAATGGCCTGCTTGATGACACTTACCACACCAAGTATTTGACCGCATCACATCTCTTCTTGCTCCTGCAATGTTGGATATGCTCGCGGTGTTCACTTTCAGCGTCTGTAGCTGCTCTGTAATCACATCCATCAATTCTTTTTTTATGTTTGCAACTGAGTTGGATAAGTAGTCCTTCAAGATTTCTCCTCCTGAGGCACTGGCAGGAGGGTTTTGAGGAGTCTCTGTAATCACTACATAAACAGGTTGGGCTGGTACAGAGGGGTCTCTGTTCTGGTTCTGATTCAGAGCTCCTGCTTGAACTGTTGGCTGTTGGCTCCAGTTGGTAGGGTTCCACTGTTGCTGCTGATTTGGCATTGAGGAAATTGGTTGGGACCATTGTTTGTAAAATATTACACGGCGCAGCGAACAGAATCTAAGAAAGAGATAGAGAGTACACAACAGATAAGAGGAGAATCAGTAAAATTCTTTAACTCCAAACAACTGATACAAAGATGGCTCTGTCCACCCGTGCGCTTCCACTAAATGAAGCTTAGATGGCGATCTAGACAGAAGATAGGTAAAGAGCTTAAGGCTAGCTGGAACAACAACTCTGACTGGGTGAAAGATGAGTGTGAGATGGCTACGAAGGGGTTTAGCTTGACCGACCTACCATATGAGCCTCCACTAGTCGGCCAGGGAATATTCCCTTTACCATCGGGCCGGGGGCGCTGCCCCCGGACCCCCGCCAGGGGGGCCGCTGGCCCCCCTGGGACCCCCCAGCCAGGGGCTGCTTCCGCGGCCCCCGGACCCCACAATAGGGGCCCCTTTTAACTCCCTTACCACGCAACTCAATGCAATGTGCCTCGAGTTGCTACCAGCTTAACCACTCTGTCTAACCCAAAGATTAGACCCACAATGGTCACCTTTTTGCCATCCGGTCACATAGACCTCATCTGATATACAAGTCAGGACTCCACCAATGTCCGGGCTCACACTTGGCTTCTCCTCATAATGGGGGCCTTACAACTTTGAGCACCATGGATCATTGGTAGTACCTAATGAGGGTGGGGCATTGATCATATCTAACACCCCCCCTCAATGTCCACCCATAGGTGAACTATCTCCTCGGCCCAATGCCGAGTCTCTGAAGATGAACTTGAAGCAGATCCTTCGTAAGTGCTTTGGTGAAGATATCTGCTCCATTCTCCTCTGTTGGACAGTAGACCAGTTCCACTATCCCATCCTCCATCAAATCACGCACATAGTGATACTGGATCTCTATATGTTTGGTGCGTGCATGAAACACTGGATTTTTGGCGATGGCGATGCAACTCTGATTGTCACATCTCAGCACAGTTGGTTCTTCATCTTGCACTCCCATATGCCATAGAATCCTTCTCAACCATACGGCCTCACATGCAGCAAAACAAGCTGCCTTGTACTCTGCTTCGGTAGAAGACAATGCCACTGTTGGTTGCTTCTTACTAATCCAAGAAAAAATTCCTGAACCCAAAGAGAAACAATAACCAGAAACTGACTTCCTGGAATCAATGTCTCCTGCCCAATCTGAGTCACAGTTCCCCACAAGAGAAGTTCCGAAACTGTATGTGATACCATAGTCAAGAGTTCTCTTCAAGTATCTGAGCACCCGCATCCCAGCCTTCCAATGACTCTCATGAGGTTTGTTTGAGAACCTGCTCAAAACACCAACAGCAAAACTGATATCTGGTCTGGTGTTACACAAGTAGATCATACTGCCGACCAACCTCCTATACCTCCCAATGTCTGCTAGTGCTGATGTATCCTCAACGGATAACTTTACATTCACCTCCATAGGTGTAGCTATCTCCTTGCACTCGGTCATGCCAAATGCCTTCAAGATCTCCCATGCATACTTCTTCTGAGAGATGAAGATCTTTCCTGGCTCTTGCCAGACTTCAATCCCCAAACAACAGTGCAGCAAGCCCAAGTCTGTCATTTCAAACTCAGAACTCAAAGCCTTTCGAGTTTGGTTGATCATATCTTCATAGTCACCTGTAATAAGAAGGTCGTCCACATATAGGACAATCACTACAGACTTCTTACCATCCCTGTAAACATACAAGTTAGCATCTGAGGCACATCTTTTGAAGTTTAGGTTTAAAAAGAACCTATCTATCCGCTAGTACCATGCTCTGGGGGCTTGTTTCAGCCCATACAATGCCTTCTTCAGTTTACACACTTTGTTCTCAGAATGGGGGGCCTCAAACCCTGGTGGCTGAGCCACGTACACCTCCTCCTTGAGGTCACCATTTAAGAACGCTGACTTAACATCCATTTGGTACACTGGCCACTTCTTGTGGGCAGCCACTGCAAGTACCGTGCGAATAGTGGTCATTCTGGCAGTTGGGGCAAATGACTCTTGAAAATCAATCCCTTCAACTTGTGAAAATCCTTGGGCAACCAGTCTAGCTTTGTACTTTTCTAAGGTACCATCAGCCTTGTACTTTACCTTCCAGATCCACTTGGTGCCAATAATCTTCCGCTTTGCTGGCCGATCCACTAGCTCCCAAGTGTCATTCTTCATTATGCTGTCATACTCCGCCTGCATAGCAGCCTTCCATGATGGATCTGCAAGTGCTTCTTCTAAGTCAGTTGGCTCCTTTACTTCTCTCATAATCTCAACCATCAAGGCCATGTTGACTATGTGAGCAGAAGCCCTCCTTTGCTCCTCTATTCTCTGAGACCTCCTTGGTCCGTCTGCCTTCTCCTCAACAGATGCAGGCATAGGATTATTGTGGTCATAGAGCTGCTTCACCCAGCGTGGCAATGGCTTTTCCGGTGGGGTGATGTCAGGTTGGTGAACTTTTTCCTCATCATCTGAAGATGATGCTTCCTCCTCCTTAAGGATAGGGATAGCTCTCGAGACAGGTTCATAGTGGACTACTTCTTCGCTTGATGATAAAGTGGAAGACCTTGCCTTCTCCTCCTCCACTGTATGCGGCTCCTCCTTGAACACCACATCACGGCTCGCGATGATCTTCTTTGCCTCTTGGTCATATAACTTGTAAGCCTTCTGCTCATCACTATAACCCAAGAAGATACATTTTCTGCTTTTTGGTTGTAACTTGTTTCTCTTCTCATCTGGAACATGTGCATAACATTCACATCCAAAAATTCTGAAATGTGAAACAGATGGTTTCTTACCAGTGTAAGCCTCATGAGGTGTTTTTCCCTTGAGAGCCTTTGTGTAGCTCCGATTTAGAATGTAGACTGCAGTATTAACAGCTTCAGCCCAAAAATGGTTAGGCAATCCCTTGCCCTTTAGCATGCATCTTGCCATCTCCACAATGGTACGATTCCTGCGTTCCACAACACCATTCTGCTGAGGTGTGTGAGGCGTCGTCAATTGACGCTTGATCCCTTTGCTCTTGCAAAAGCCTTCAAACTCCTTTGAGTTGAACTCACCACCACCATCTGTTCTAAATTTCTTCACACTTTTCCCTGTTTCATTCTCAACAAGTATTAGCCATTCTTTAAACTTACCAAAAGCTTGAGCCTTATCACGAAGGAAGTACACCCACATCTTCCTACTGTAGTCGTCGACAATCAACATAAAATAAGAAGATCCCCCCAAGGCCTGTGTAGGCATCTTACCACACAAGTCAGCATGCACCAACTCTAGAGGAGCATGTGCTCTATTCTTGCTTTCTTGTGGAAATGCCTTTCTCTGTTGCTTGCCCATCATACAAGCTTCACATGGTTCCTTCAATTCAGTTATTGTAGGTAGGTGAGCAACCATACCTTGCTTTTGCATCTCCTTCAATACTGCAAATCCGATGTGTCCAAACCTTTCATGCCAAAGCTTACTTGTGCCCACTCCAGCGGTGGCTGTAAGAGCACTTAGCTCATATAGGTTGTTCCTTCTTTCTCCTTTGCCAACAATTGTGCCAGCACTATCAATAATTTCTGCACCTGTCTTCTTGAACCTCACTTCATGACCAAGATCAGTTATGGCAGCAACTGATAAGAGATTTCTCCTGATTTCGGGAACATACAACACATTTGAAAGCTTTTTGACTTCACCATTTGCAGCAACAAAATAAATAGTACCTGTGCCCGCAGCAGGGCATTTAGCATCATTTCCAACCGTCACAGTGATGGATTCTTGCAGAGGCTGCATAGAACTGTATAGACCTTTCTTGTTGGTCATGTGACGGGAGGCCCCACTATCCAACACCCAAGAGTCAGTGGTAGATTCTTCTTGCGCCGAGGAGCACACTTCCTCAATGGTCGCCATGAATAATTCCAACTCTGCTTCAGCCGTATTGGCTGTCTCTTTCCCTTTAGTT
This sequence comes from Lygodium microphyllum, assembly GCF_053477565.2. Lineage (NCBI taxonomy): Eukaryota > Viridiplantae > Streptophyta > Polypodiopsida > Schizaeales > Lygodiaceae > Lygodium > Lygodium microphyllum. The sequence continues at coordinate 48,971,748 of NC_141155.1, forward strand.
TTAAGGGTACCATTCTTTTCATCTGCCTTCTTGACACAACAATCTGCAATTGCATGTCCTTTCTTCTTACAGTAGAAGCACTCTCCTTGAAACTTCTTCTTGCCGCCCTTTTTCTTTTTGTCACCATCATTTTTGGTGGAGGAAACACCTTTGCCTTTTGCATTGGCAGAGAATGCAGCATCTCCATTGTTGCTTCCTTCTTGGGCTTTCAGCCTCAACTCCTCCTCCATTAATAATGCACAAAACTCCTCAAAAGTCAAAGCTTGAGGTCTCACCTGAGTATTAAGGGCAGTTACTAGTCCATCAAACTTTTGTGGACAAATCCGAAGACACCTCCGAGCTAGCTCTTCGCTAGTCTTTTGTATCCCAGCGCCAGCCATCTGGTCGCGCAGATTCTTAATCCGAGTGATGAATGCTTCAACCGTCTCTCCTTCAGCAAACTTCTCCGCTGCTAGTTGATTCTCCAAGTTTTGAATCCTTGTTTGGTTTCGTGTTTCATACTGACTCCTTAGTACATTCCAAGCCTCTGACGCTTTGGTTGTATGCTGAATCAGAGTCAAAACACTGTCAGAACAGCTTGTAACTAAGGCACACAATGCATCTGCATTCCTTCGTTTCCAAGCTCGTAGAAGATCTGCATTCGGAGGAATCATCACACTAGGATTTGATGGGTCGGGGATAGGCTGTGGTTCTGCGTCAGTCCCCAGCACAGTCTCCAGAAGCTCATAAGAATCAAGGATAGTTGTAATTTTGAACTTCCACAAGGTGTAGTTTGTACCATCTAACTTGCCTTCGCTGAAGGTTGGTGGACGAATCCTCAGTGTTTGAATAGCCGATACAGCAGCACCACCTCCTGCACCGCTTCCTGATGCGCCAGAACTGCTTCCCAGAGTCGACATCGTTTCTCTTTGCTGTTGAAGCCTTTGCCTCTTGCACGCTCTCCGATCTCTAGAGCCCCCTGGGCTCTGATACCATGTAAAATATTACACGGCGCAGCGAACAGAATCTGAGAAAGAGATAGAGAGTACACAACAGATAAGAGAAGAATCAGTAAAATTCTTTAACTCCAAACAACTGATACAAAGATGGCTCTGTCCACCCGTGCGCTTCCACTAAATGAAGCTTAGATGGCGATCTAGACAGAAGATAGGTAAAGAGCTTAAGGCTAGCTGGAACAACAACTCTGACTGGGTGAAAGATGAGTGTGAGATGGCTACGAAGGGGTTTAGCTTTTATAGCCCGCGAAGGTCGTTAGGTCGGCCTATTCACCGACCTACCATATGAGCCTCCACTAGTCGGCCAGGGAATATTCCCTTTACCATCGGGCCGGGGGCGCTGCCCCCGGACCCCCACCAGGGGGGCCGCTGGCCCCCCTGGGACCCCCCCAGCCAGGGGCCGCTTCCGCGGCCCCCGGACCCCACAATAGGGGCCCCTTTTAACTCCCTTACCACGCAACTCAATGCAATGTGCCTCGAGTTGCTACCAGCTTAACCACTCTGTCTAACCCAAAGATTAGACCCACAATGGTCACCTTTTTGCCATCCGGTCACATAGACCTCATCTGATATACAAGTCAGGACTCCACCAATGTCCGGGCTCACACTTGGCTTCTCCTCATAATGGGGGCCTTACAACTTTGAGCACCATGGATCATTGGTAGTACCTAATGAGGGTGGGGCATTGATCATATCTAACATTGTTGTTGTGGTTGAACCACCATTTGAGGCATGGATTGTGGCCACTGTGGATTTGGTGCACTGTACTGTGATACTGAGGGCATCTGTTGGTAGGGATAGGGAACAGTCCCTGGAACTGCATTTGGTGGGTACATCATTCCTGGCATCAGAGGAGGTAGGACTCCTCTTCCTGAATTCATCCCCAATCTAGCTTCCACTTCATCATACAGCCTTGCACCTTCTGTTGTAGCTTGCAGGGTGGCTGATCTTTGCAGCTCCACAAACTTACGGACTTCTGGTTGTAATCCTCTGAGAAACATCCCCTTTTGAATGCCATCATCTAGATTATGGTTAGTCCATCTCTTCAGGATGGATTCCATTCGTGAGACATAAGCTTCCACTCTTTCTCCAGAAGACTGACTTAGGTTCATGAATTCCTCTCTCATCCGCTCTTCAAAACCTTCACGCCTGAATTTAGTGAGGAAGGCCAACTTCAGGTCGTCCCATGTGCCAAAAGTTCCTGCTGTTTGTCTCTCATACCACTGAAACGCCGTGCCCTTGAAAGTGGCGGGGAATATGGCTAACCAGTGCTCAGGGGTTCAGGCAATGTTAGCCACACATGCTACCATAAACTCTGCTACATGAAGATCGGGGTCTTCATTGTACTCTCCCTTAAAAACTGGCAATGGGACTACATTCGCTGGCCTGTCATCAATATTTCCAGGACGGATCTGGCTTGGAAGTGGACCTCCAGCAGGAGGCGGAAGGGCTTGATGTGCCATTGGGACTTCTGTAAAGAGTTCCGCAAGGGCGTCAAAGGCGGCTTCTGCTGCGAGCTCGTTCTCAGCCTTGATTTTTGCTTTCTCTCTTCTCACGTACCTCTGGACTCGTTCTAACGCTTGCCTCTTTATTGCGTCATTCATCAGGGGGTTGGCTCCACTATGGTGTTAGTGCTCCACAGAGGGTTAACAGAAGGCTTCAGTCTCTGGAGGACTCTCTTGCCAACATTTCTTCTACTTCTTTCTTTTCAATGTCCCTGAATTCTACTTTCATGCCACTACACAGAGGAAGGTATTCGGTTCTGAAGGTGTCAAAATGCATACGTCTGAGCATTGTGGTGGTGCCATCATCATAGTAATGCCAGCTTCTGATGGTTTCAACAGTGTATGTTGTGAAAAACACTCTGTCTACCAACTTCCAGTAGGTTGCTAATTGAACAAACAGAAGATTATCAGTACACCAAGCATCCCATGTATCTTGCTGTTGAGCATCCACGAACAAATTCCAACTCTTTTCCTTCTTGTCCCTGTGAACCTCTACAGACCAAGACTCCTGAAGCTTCTTCACAATCTCCCACTTGATGTTGTCTGGAAACTTCTCAATGAATGCCAAATCTTCCATGGATGGTCATTCTCTCTGTTTCTGCTCTTCAGTTTATTCCCAAACAGTTTGCCACCAAGATGCAAGTTTCTGCTGCTTCAATAGGAAGAGGAAATTGTCCACCACATAGAGCATGCATCATGATGGTGATGTGTTTCCGCCATTGTGGGATGAACTTCTTGTGGAAAGTGGCTTTGATTATTAGAAATTCCAACTCTTCAGTGGAAGAAGGAACTTTACAAACATCCATTGAATTCTTCTCTTCTTGGCAATGCCATTTCCTTCATTTTCAGCCTCTTCTGGTGCTTGTTGATGGCAAGATTCCCCGGCTGCGCACCAAAAACATGGAGCCCCGAGAGGAACACCAAGGAAAAGGGAATTCTATTGCAAGAAAATCTATCTTGTAACATCAACAAGATTGTTTATCATGTTTCATATGATCACAATGAAGAAAAGAACACCAGGCACAACAAATCTTCATGCAGCACCATGTAGACCTCCCACGGATTTACTAGAATCAACCATATTCTTCAATATCTTCACAAAATCCATCAATAGAACAAAGAAATCAAAGGAATACACCATCTTTGAATGGAAATACATCACATAGTATTCATCTTCAATATCTTCATAGTCTTCTCTCTCAATCTCTTATATACAATCACTCTGTTTCAGTAGAATTGGCTATCTCTGACTCTCTCTCTTTCTCTCCATCAATAATACATCATATCCTCACTACAATCTCTCAAAATCACTCTCAATAATCCTTCTTAGGTCGTGGATACCCCTCCCAAGAGGTATGTCTGATATGAAGAGTCACCAGAGCCACTACAGTGTCCTTTCATAGCTCACTACTGTCACTTCACTCTAGTCTTCACTTGAGTCTTCAGCAGCTACTTCTTTCACTTCTTCCAACTCTTTTGCACTTGTATTCACCTCTTTCCAAGGCTAGAAAACTTTCCCAAGCTACACTCTCATCCATCAGAACACATACAGAAGCATACAGAACAGTCACAGAACAGTACCAGAACAGCTACAGTATAGAACAGAACAGAACAGAGACAAAAGCTCTACAGAAGACCTACAGAAGGTTATAGAAGGTCATCAAAACCACATAACTCATTCTCAAACCATTCCAAACTCTCACAAACCATTCAATAAGCTTTCTCAAGATCTCAATCTTCATCAATCAATACTCCATCCCTCTTTACAGAAGATAATCAGAACAAAACAGACCAAAACAGAGCAAAACAGAAGGTATACAGAACCAAACAGAACCTATCAAAACATCACAGAACCATCAATAAACATCATGATCTTCCAAAACCCAATCAATATCATCCAAAAAACTCTCAAACCACTTCCAAATCAATCAATCATCTCATAAAATCAACCATTCAGCTCTCAAAAACAACAAAAATCAGTCAAAAAACAAGTCATTTCAACACTCAACACATTTCAAACGGATAAGTTGCAAAGATAGGTATAGCTTCATCTTCATGCAATCATCCACTAGGATTGTGGTCAAGTATGCTTTCAATAGACTCAAATGTTTGTGGCTTTATCTAAGTAAAACTATCCAAAACCTTAATATGCATTTATTACCAAAGATTGTAAATGCATGTTATATTTTATATAACATTCTTGTTGACCATAAGGAGGAAGATGTAGAGGTGAAACACCAATTAGACTTGAATGATCCTTTAGTGGACAACCCTCATCCATATTACTTCAATTGAGACGATGAGGTGTTCAAGGATTTGCACTACAAGGAGGGAGATCTTGTAAAAAATTATATCATGGAGGATACAAATCTTATGAAGGAGGGAAATCTTGTGTAACAAACGTTTTTGTAGTCTCTTTTCTTGGACATTACAAATTATATAACCCCTTGGATTTGTGTAGCAAATGATGGTTTTCTTGTCTACCAAATTATATGGCTTGCTTTATGTGGTGCAAGAGTATCCTCTTTTTATAATTTTTGCATTGTAGATCTATTTTGCCTCACATTGGCCATGCCTCCAACAATGCACATGTATTTTCTAACAAACACTAACTGAAACATGTTTGGTAGCATGTTGTCATTAATCCATGACATGTCCTTACGTTTCTATGCAATTGTTGCAATAATAGCTATGCAATATTGACATGATAAATACTTATCTAGCTCCTTTCTCTACGTTGCCTTGGCACCAAGGTTGCCAGTCATGCTAACCACCTATCTTTTATGCCATCAACACTCACACTTGCTACCAATCCTCCTCTATGCTTGCTCTGCCCCACTGGCCTTCTCACTTCCTTTGCCTACATGTCTATTATAGAACTAATCCATCTACATCTACCCACACATGTGCCTTTGCACAAACTTTTTGACCAGGAGGGGGGGAGAAAGCTATGTTACTCAGGCTGCAAGACAAGCTTACAAACATGTGCAACTCACCATGTGATGCATGCACACTTGCGTGCACATACATGTACACACGCAAGCAAGCATGCACGCATGCACACACAAACACACATGTGCATGCACATGCATGCACGTATGCACACACACACAGACAACTAGTTATAGCCAATAAGCACATGAAGAAGGGATGCTTTGGATTCAACATCAACTCCAACTCATCATCCACATGCATGCACACACAAACACACACATGCGCATGTCCGTGCTCGTGCACACACACACACACACACATAGCTATTTATAGCCAATAAGCATATGAAGAAGGGATCCTTTTGATTGAACATAAGATCCAATTCATCACCCTCAACACACACACACACACACACACACACACACACACACACACACACACACACACACACACACACACACACACACACACACACACACACACACACACACACACACACACACACACACACACACACACACACACACACACACACACACACACACACACACACACACACACACACACACACACACACACACACACACACACACACACACACACACACACACACACACACACACACACACACACACACACATCTATGTAGAGTGAGAGAAGGAGAGATTTAGTAGAAGACATGGTTTCTTGAGGGGTTTCCATGTGGCGACCTAGACGGTTGCTATGTGGCATAGCCTCAAAATATTTGATAAATATATGCTAGACTAGATGCTCCAAACTTAGTTTTTACTAGTGTGAAGCTAATTTTATATTAGTGCTTTGCATTGATGTTGATAAAATACTTCGTATCATAGGAGAAGCTTAATGTGCCAAGAGGGTTCACACATAGGTATCATATTTTGGTTTCAAGGCTTTCGTACAAAATCACACCATATGCCCTCCTAATTGTTACAAACTATTCAATGTTGCTAATGAAGTATCCCCATGAGAGCAATGGGCAATGGAGGCACAAAGAAATTGAACCTTGAGAGACCCCAAAGCTTAGCTCCAATCATTTCTAATCAAGAGGAAAGATTTAAACTATAGCATGGATTGTACAAGTGGAATGGATATTGAAAACACAATTTTCTATTTGATGAGGAACACATCAACATATGACCAAGTTGGGCATGGTATTTTTAAACCTAAGATTATAGTGGACCAACAAAGGACAATTATATTATCTAGCACAACAATACTTTATGTTTATAAGAAATGTTCTATCCATCATAGTAGAAAATGCTACCTAAAAAAGAAATGTTATATCCATCATAGTATAATAGAATGGACTAGCAAGGGTCAGCTATATTATCAAGCACAACAATACGTTATCTTTATAATAAATGTTCTATCCATCATAATAGAATATAATGGACCAATAAGGGACAACCATGTCATTAAGCACAACAATATTTTATATTTATAAGAAATGATCTATCCATCATAGTAGAATATGCTACCTAATAAGAGAAAGCCAAGCGACCATGCTTCTTACCATGACAACTTACAAGAAATCTTATGAGCCTTTATGTTTTTAGTGAGAAAGTGTAACCGTAAAACTAACTACTTTCCTTGTAAAAATGTAGCTTAATGTGCCATCATAAATATGTTAGTTCATCAATACGAGGGTTTGCACAAATGTCCAATAATGTAATGACACACCCATCTCTTTTACTCATGTTATTTTTTCGAGCACATTGTTGTATGAGTGACAATTTCATGGTGAACATCCATGTTCATCTTCTTTCCATCAAGTTAGGCAAAGGTACAATGTGAAATTTGCTAGACCCAAAGATCCTTCACTTCCCCCTCTTTTTCACTCCCCTTAACACACATGTGTACATGCACACACACACACACACACACACACTCTCTCTCTCTCTCTCTCTCTCTCTCTCTCTCTCTCTCTCTCTCTCTCTCTCTCTCTCTCTCTCTCTATGTGTGTGTGTGTGTGTGTGTGTGTGTGTGTGTGTGTGTGTGTGTGTGTGCGCGCGCGCGCGTGCATGTGTGCATGCATGCATGCATGCGTGCGTGCGTGTGTGCGTGCGTGCATGCGTGCGCGTGTGCATGTGCATGTGCGTGTGCATGTGCATGCGCGTGCGCGTGTGTGCGTGCGTGCGTGCGTGCGTGTGTGTGTGTGTGTGTGTGAAAGGTTAGGTTCACATTATTCTTTCTTGCCCATGTGAAACCATAGAAAATTATAAAGCATCCCTCATGTAAGGGAGGTATAAATCTCTCCTCAAAGGTTTGTTATTAACTTGCCTCATACATAGTACTAGTGCAACTCAATAATTTCTAAGTAAATTGGCTTCTAATAACAATTTTCTAGCCATTATGGAAGAAAATGTACTCTTATTTCTTTCAATAAAGTGGGTGATATCTTTCAAGATTAGTTTTCTAGCTAAAGAAATTAGAATGACATTAGAATGTTTTTCACCTTTGCCTTCCAAAATCCACTCTTATTTCTTTTGATAGAGTGGGTAACATCCTTCAAAATTGATATCACCTAAATTATAAAGGAGGCAATGCTATGGTAAGAGAGCTTAAGTATCAATTTTTAATTTAAGCTATTATCAACATTGATGCAAAGTCTTTTAGATAAACACATAATCAACTACACTTAATCTTTCAAATCAAAGAATAGTTGTTATTTATATAGTATATGTGGATTAGTTAATAAACATTGCATTGGCAATTGAAGTGGTTAAAATAAAAGATCTTATGTAAATATCTATAAACACTACTTTGGTAAGAAACTTTGAAGATAAATTACACTTGATGAGAAAATTTAAACAAAAACCAAGTATAGAGTAGGATGAAGTCAACAGGAAAGGATTTTCCATCTCAACAAAGCACTTTACGCAAATATCATAATCAAATTGTAGATTGGTGTAGAACGATCCGTGCCTTTTGATCTCACACATTTCCTACTTAATCAAGAGGTGCGCTTTGTGGGGATTGCAACTCTTTGAATGGACTAGACAAAGAACCTTGGTCTTTTAGCAAAGAGACATTGATGTAGTGATAACAATTTTTTGTAGCTTTTATGGGTTGCCACCTAACCATAGATGTATGGTCTCATCCTCATCTTCTCTCTTCATCACCCTCTCACATAGGGTGTTGTTCCCCATCATGTTGTATCCTTCTCTTGCCCCTCATCACCCTCTCTTGAGTGAGTTATCTTTGCCTAGCATATTATAGTACTACAAAAGGTGGTATTTTTTTGTGTTTGAAGGGGAGGGGGGGTGAGGTGTCATAGGAGCTACATTCAAGGGACTCTATGCATGTAGGGCGGTAGTTGATGAGGCTCAAAGGGACACACCCACACACACACACAGAAAGAGAGAGTGCTACTACTTGTCATCACACTTCAGAATGACATCCACTATGTCTGTAGAGTAGCGTTAGTCAACCTAATTTCCTCAACATCAACCCTATGGTGACTATGTGTCAAGATGATTCATGAGAAGAAGGAAAGACTCTATGGAAGCCTACTCACCCTTCAAGTCCACAAAGTATGCCCTAGCTCCATATGTGCCTTTGCATAGATCTTTCTTCAAAGTGAGCTCATTTTCATCAAACAAAGATATGCAATGAATGAGAAAAAGTAAGAGAGTACCACAAAATCTATGAATCTAAGATAAACATGACGGCATTGTCGTTGTGATGGATTGATTATTCTATCTTGACTAACACCCTTACAATGTCAAGGTAGCACATGGGAGTAATCAAGGAGGCAATAGTCCTCAAAGGGGGGGTTATGATGGGGGAGGGGATGAGGAGGATGTCGAAGGAGCTAGGTGATGCCAGGAGGCATATTCCATGTTGGATTACGTGAGGTTTTGCGGTGGATTTCGTAAAATTATATTTGTTGCCGGGGCTCATACGCAAGGTGGATTCCTTGTGCGAAAAGTCGATGGGGACGCTTGTCCTTTTCGGGTGTTTTGTTAATTTAATGTGCAAGTGGGTGATTCCATAGCGAGTGATTCCGCAAAATACATATTTAAATTAATGGACGTTTATGAGTTTAGAGTGCGCACTCGTAATAAATTAAGGTTATGATTGAGTTCTAACCAATTTATTTATTTTGTAGTTGAAGACTACTAGGTATTCACTTTTTTCGGTTTAATTTTACTATTGTCTAACAATTGTGAATGCTTCAGTTGATGTGTAGAGCATGCAGTGATGGCGTTGGGAAGCACTGGGCGATAGCGTATATTCAAGTTATTTAGAAGAAATTATCATTTTTTATGGGCGCGCATCTTAGGCATGGCGCCAATATTTATTCTGATGTGCTTATTTATTGAAGCACCTGATATTTATTTATTATTTTGTATGTGCATGGGTGCATGATTTAAATATTTTTTATTGGACATTGTATTTGCCAACTCTTTGGGTGCCCAATCGCTTTAATTCTTTAGTGGGACAAAAGTAAACACAAAAGCTAAAGCGTGCTAATTGTAAATTGGGCTATTTTTTGAGGTTGGAGAGGAATAATATATCAAATACATGCTTTGTGGAGCGCTCACACAAGGCATGGGGGGAGATTGTACCCAATTAGTCTTTTGATTCATGTCGTGCAGGTCTTCTCTCTTGTTTTTTGTGCAAAACTAGATTTCTTTTGTTCTTGGGGACCTTCCGGTGCTTGCTACGCGTGCATACAGTATCCGATCTATGCACCAGTGGTATCAGAGCGAAGCTGAGATCGAGGGCTTCCAATCGCTTACCATATCATACGAAGGCGGAGCTCCTAGAATGATCGAGCTCTACAGTCAGTCTCGTGGCAATCCGTCAATACCAGGGTGTTCGTGGCAATGAAGAACCCCCTGCTACTATGCTGGATCGCAAAGGACCGGCCTCTATAGGTGGAGGACCACTCAGGAAGTTCCTTTGCAAAACATTTTTCTCAGAGAGAAGCAGATAAGTCACTTTTATCGAGTTTGATTAGAAATCTTAATAAGCATTCTAAAAAGCTTAAATTCCACAAATTCAAACATCCGAAGCGGCAGGACGTACTGACTGGCGTCCATGTCATTCAGAAGCTGCTGCCATCCTTTTAAAAAAAAACAATTGGTTAAGCTTTAATTACCTAAAGCTTAAAGCTTTCAACTTTACAAAGCTTCAAGTTTCAATTTCAAATCTCTCCATAGCAGCAGTTCCCACTGGATTAAACACGAGCTCATTTTCAACCTCTCTGCGAGCCCCTGTTCACACCTATGGACTAATAGAGTATAATTCGAGCAAACAAGATTGCTACACGCAGTCTGCACGCACGAATATCCTTTTAGAAGAAGACCATGACATCAATTTCAGCATCCTCAAAGAAGAAATACTGTAAAAAGCTATTTTAAAAAAAAAAGAAATAAGCCTTGTAAACCCGACTTTGAGCTACGCTCATCCTGCTAACAAGATTTCGAGTGTGTGAGGTCTTTTGGAATTTTACAAGATGTCCAATCAAACCATGGAAGATTTTATGGCCGAAGGTGATTTAGCGGAACCAACAATGGAGCAAAAATTAGACCTAATTATGATGCAGCTTCAAGAGGAAGAAAGAGCACATCAAACTTTGCAAGCTGAGGCAACCCATAAATGCAAGTTTATGTCTGGCTTACTTAGACATTTTTATGTGGAGGTGAACATGTTCAAGCCAACGACTCTCAAAGATGCAATTTCCTTGGTCCATGACATTGAAGACAAAATTCGAGGACGAGAGAAGTGACCACAACAATCTCAAACTAATGGTAACTTTGGTTCAAAATAATTCAATTCAAATTTTCGAAGATTCAATAAAAACCGTTTTCTTCCATCTTCATTCCGTAAATCTTGGACATGACCCCCTGCTTTACCATCAAACACAAATCCAAATCCTAAGCCATCTTTACAGCCAAATCCCAACATTCCTTAACTTCCCACTATTACCAATAATGTGTCTAAATCGAAACCTATAGTCTGTTACAAATGTCATCAACCTAGACATCTAGCGGCGAATTGTCAATCCAAAAAGCCAATTGTTCACATCAACTATTTGGGAGCAACAGAAGATGAAGAACATGAAGAAATGCCAGATTTCACGAAAGATGATGACGATATCGATACTACTTCAGATACTTTGCCAAATATGCCAAATTTCCATTCTTTATTAATGATGAAATGTCTTGTGCATGGTAAAGAAAAGATTGTTTTACATTATGATGATAGCACACACAATTTTATCTCTGCAAAATTGGTCAAAGAATTGAATTTACATATTGTTTCTACTCATTATCGCATCAAGGCTACATTCTTAGGCACTAGATACAATGGAACACAAGAAGTGCATGGCTTAGAAATTAAAATTGGTGATTATGTTGAACGTAAAAATTTCTTAGTTGTGTCTTTACAATCTAGTGACATTATCTTAGGAATGCCTTGACGTCACCCCGATATAGACTATTCCACGCATTCAATGAAGATTCATTCTAGTGGGAGACAAATCACATTGCATGATATGCACACTTTCGATAATTTTCCATTTCTTAGTCATACACAGGCTAAACGTGCATTACAAAATTGTAGCAAATCCTACTTAATATGGGTGAATGAAATTGAAGCAAAAGAAAATCAGATGCATCCTAGGCACGCACAATTTCTTTCACAATTTCAAGATTGTTTTGCTGCTGACTTACCACCTAGCTTACCACCCATACATCCTGAAGATCACAAAATAGACTTAATTCCTGGATCACAACCACCATGTAAAGCACCATATAGACATAACCAAATTGAATAGAAAGAAATTCAAGCCTAAGTTGAAGAATTGTTAACCCGAGGACTCATTAGACCTAGTATTTCTCCATTTGGTGCACATGTCATATTAGTAAAGAAGAAAAACAATACCTATAGGATGTGCATTGATTATCGTGCCCTAAATAAGATCACTGTTAAGAATAGATATCTGATTCCTAGGGTAGATGATCTTATGGACAAACTACAAGGATCTGCAATATTTAGCAAGATAGATCTTAAATCTGGATACCATCAAGTACGATTGGACACATCTAATATTCTCAAAACTGCTTTTAGAACACAATTTGGACACTATGAATTCCTTGTTATGCCTTTTGGTTTAACTAATGCACCAGCCACATTCAGTCGTATGATGAATCGCATATTTTTGAAGCATCAACATTGTGTCATTGTTTTCTTTGATGACATATTGGTTTTCAGTAAGAATGAAAACGAGCATTATGAACATTTATCTTTGGTTTTCAAATTATTGAAAGAGAATCAGTTATATGCTAATCCTAAAAAGAGTGAACTTTTCCAACCACAAATTGAATACTTAGGACATATTGTTTCATCTGAAGGTATTAAAGTTGACCTCAAAAAGATAGAAGCAATTTTGAATTGCCACATACCTAAAAATATGCACGAATTACGTTCTTTCTTAGGTCTTGCTAGCTTTTACAGAAAATTTGTGAGAAATTTTTCCTTGCTTGCATTACCTTTGACAAATTTATTAAAGAAACACATTGTGTATCATTGGTCCAACAATCAACAAAAGTCCTTTGATTTACTGAAACATGCTTTAACTCATGCTCCTGTATTGCAATTACCTGACTTCAACAAACCATTTTTCCTAGTACTCACTGACACTAGTGGATCTGGAATAGGAGCAGTCCTTATGCAAGATTCCCATCCCATAGCCTACTCTAACTACAAACTTAAACCCTCTGAACTTAAGTATTCTACTTATAATGATAAGGAATTGCTAGCAATAGTACAAGCTTTACGTCAATGGAAACACTATTTAATGGGATTTGAATTCATGATCAAAACTGACCAACAAAGCATTAAACATCTCCTTAGTCAACCACAAATATCTGACTGACACATTAAATGGGCTACTTTTATTCAAAGTTTTCATCCACTCATACAATATCGACCCGAAAAAGAGAATGTTGTTGCCGATGCTTTAAGTAAAAGACCGACTATTCATAATATCTCTGTGATATCTTTTGACTCTTTTCTCCCTATGAAAGATACCTACGACCAAGACCCTAGTTTTCAAGCTGATTGGAATAAATTAGTTGCAAATAACTGGATTCCAATTGATTCATTGTCTTACGCTGATGGATTTATGTTCTATGAAAAAAGATTATGTGTAACTGTTCCATTTCGATCATTTGTCTTGCATGAAATTCATTGTCCCCCATACCAAGGCCATAGAGGAATTATTTCTACTTTGCGTACACTGATTGAAGATTTTTATTGGCCACACATGGAATCTGATGTATCTAACTTTTTACCTAAATGTTTAATTTGCCAAAGAGTTAAATGACACCATGGTAAACAATATGGTTTATTGATGCCTTTACCAATTCCAGAACGACCATGGGAACAAATCTCAATGGATTTTATCACTAGTTTGCCTAACACTAAAAATAATCATGATATGATTTGGACTATTGCGATAGGTTTAGCAAACAATCATATTTCATTCCATGCAAGAAAAGGTTAACTGCATCTCAAGCTGCTCAATTGTTTTTGAAAACTGTTTTCACTAATCATGGTTTGCCAAAAGTTATTATTTCTGATCGTGATTCTAGATTTTGTAATAATTTTTGGATTACTTTGTTTACTAATTTAGGAACAAAGATTGATTTTTCATCTGCATTTCATCCTGAAACAAATGGGCAAACAGAAGCTACTAACAGTACCATTTTAGATCTTTTGCGTGCATACACAATTTCAAAACCACAAACATGGGACACACATTTACATTTACTTTAGTTTGCATACAATAACGCACCACATACAGCTACACAGAAAGCACCATTTGAAATTATTTATGGATATAGATTGCCTACACATGTTACATCATTGTCAAACAAAGTTCAAGCTGCTAATGATATTGCTAACATGCATGCTACTATTTTTTATGAAGTTAAAGATATGATTGCGAAAGCCGAGCAATCATACACAAAACAAGCCAACAAGACAAGAAAAGCTATGAATTTCAATGTTGATGATTATGTTTGGTTACGTATTGAAAAACAAAGATTACAAAGTGTTGACAAACACTCTGTTGCAAAGTTAGCTCCTAGATTCTAGGGACCTTTCAAGATCATTCACAAAATCAATGACAATGCATTTAAACTAGAATTACCACAACACTGGAAAATCCACAACACATTTCATATTAGTTTATTACAACCTTTTAAAGGCCAATTACGTGTACATCCTGTCTATGAAAACCCTCCTTTACTAAAAGAAGAAACTGAAATCCTTGAACCTGAAACTATTCTAGATACTGACTTTATGACCACTAGAACTGGCCTAAGTTTAAAAATCATCCTGTTGAAGAGGCCCAATGGATGCACTCTCGAGACCTAAGTGCTTACCCCTCACTGTTGGCTCCATATTGAACTAATAGCAATTGAGGACAATTGCTATCCCACCCCGGGGGTATGATGCCATGAGACATATTCCACGGTGGATTCCATGAGGTTTTGCGTTGGATTCTGTAAAATTATATTTGTTGTCGGGGCTCATACACAAGGTGGATTCCTTGAGCAAAAAGTTGATGGGGACTCTTGTCTTTTTCGGGCGTCTTGTTAATTTAATGTACAAGTGGGTGATTCCATAGCAAGTGATTTCGCAAAATACATATTTAAATTAATGGACGTTTATGAGTTTAGAGTGCACACTCGTAATAAATTAAGTTTAGGATTGAGTTCTAACCAATTTATTTATTTTGTAGCTGAAGACTGCTAGGTATTCACTTTTTTCGGTTTAATTTTATTATTTTCTAACAATTGTGAATGCTTCAGTTGATGTGTAGAGCAGGCAGCGATGGCGTTGGGAAACACTGAGCGATAGCGTGTATTCAAGTTATTTAGAAGAAATTGTCATTTTTGATGGGTGTGCTGTTGAGATATCGAGCTCCGCTCGTGATATACCATGGTGACCGTTGTGCATTTATGTCACCGACTTGTTAGCTGCAGATGCGGTTGGTACACCGCCCATGAATAATAGCTAGATGACAGCTATCCTTATCTACTCTAGTTTGTGGCTCAGTTAGTATGCCACCTTAGTTAGTTGAGTTTGGTTTGAGACCCACATATAGAGTTCCTCTATTTCTTTTGTACTTGAGTTCTTTTGGCTTACACAACTAAGAAGAGAAAAACTGTTTTCAGCCTCCACCTGTGTGTGTATTCCCCCATTGTGCAAGCAAGAAAGCTACAAGTGAGACTCCTTTCTTCTCTCCCACAATCGTGACATGGTATCAGAGCCTGGTTCGTGGTAAGGAGCTCAAGAAAGCAAACCAAGTTCGCGGCGTTTTGGTAAGAGGACCAATGTTGCTTTCATTTTTCGAGTTTTAGGAGCAAGTCTCTGCAGGTAGCACAGCCGGAAAGTGGAAGAGTGCATTGTCTCAGATTGAGACGCCCTTCACGGTGTAGCAAGAGGGCAGTATATGCTGGGGAAAAGGGCTTTAGGCCTTGGTTGCCCTGTTTTTTTGATTCGACGCCATTTCGGGGCTTGTTTTGGAGGCGGAAGTTTTTCGCACGCACTTAGGAAAAGGCCCTGTTTTTTGTTGTGCGACCACTATTCTACAGGTGGGTGAAAAGTTACTATAGAAATTGCATCGTATTCATGTGCGCAGAGACATTGGGAATTACAGAATCATCCTTGTTGCCTGTTGATGCAAAATCGTCACAAGGAAGTGACTGTGTGGTTAAATACCACTTTCATCAGTTTTGCAGATTTTCCCTTGTGAGGCTGAAGCTGTGTTTTTTGCAATGACAGAATTCTTTGTAGTATTCTGTAATGGCATCTGATTCTCTTTCACAGATTGTCACTGAAAAGCTTGACAAGAACAACTTCCAAGCATGGAAGTTTAGAATGACGAACTTCCTTATGGGAAAAGGATATTGGGAATTTGTTGCACGAAATGAAGAAGAACCAGTTCTTCCTGATGTTCCCAATCAATAGCAAATGCAGACATTTAAAGGATGGCATGAGAGAGCCAGGAAAGTTATGTACTAGCTGTCTATCAGTATTTCAAACTCTATGATTATGCATATTCAGGATGCAAGTACGCCAAAGGAGACATGGGATACTCTATCAAAAATGTATAGCACAAATACGCAAGCCAGGGAAATGCAGCTCAAGCAAGAGTTGCACAATGTCTTCATCACTATCACCTGTCATAATCAAATCATCAACATAAATGACAAGCATCATAATACCTTTCTCCATTTTTCTCACATAAAATGAGAAATCTGCCTTGGAAATCTGAAAGTCAATAGTGACAAGATATTGTCCTATCTTGTCAGACCATGCTCTAGGTGCTTGCTTCAAGCCATACAAGGCTTTCTTCAACCTGCAAATAAACTCAGGATGAACAGCATGCACATAACTTGGTGGCTGCTCCATATAGACATCTTCTTGCAAATCACCATGCAAGAAGGCATTCTTTACATCCATCTGATGTAAAGACCATCCCTTTAATGCAGCCATAGCAATGACTGCTCTTACGGTTGCCATCCTTGCAACCGGACTGAATGTTTCTTCATAATCAATGGCATATGTTTGTGCATACCCCTTGACTACTAATCTTGCCTTGTATCTATTCACAGAACCATCTGCATTGTGCTTCACCTTATAAACCCACTTCCAGCCAATTGCATTCTTATCTTTAGGCAAAGGTACCAATTCCCATGTAGCATTTGCTTCCAAGGCATCTATTTCTTCATCCACGGCTTTCTCCCATTTTTCTTTTCCCATGGCTTGCTCAAAAGAAGTGGGTTATGGTTCCTGTATCACTTTGACCATATAGGCATAGTGAATGGTTGTAAATCCATCATATTTCAGCCTATCCACAGGATACCTAGCTTTGGTAGACCTGCGCAAAGTAGGTTCACTCCCAGGTGCTCTCAAAACATCCCTGGTCTTCCTTACTCCAAGTGTAACAATAGAAGGAATACCCAACTCATCATCAATGCTCTGTTCTGAGCCACTAGATTCACCATCCACATAAGAGTGACCTGCATTCACATCAAACATGGGCTGATCTACCTTCTCTTTTCCTTTTCGTGAAACCTGCATATCATTATTTGCATTGTTTTGAGGAGATTCTCCTGATCTCAATCTGCCTGTCCATGGCGAAGAATGTGAACCATTGCTAGAGGACACTCCAGGTCCACTAATAGTTTGTGACTACTGCTGTGAATTCTGTGCAGCATTACCATTTTGTGCATCTACATCATCAATCACATTTACTGGTTTATACTGGCTACTCATCTCATCAAAAACAACATCTATGCTCACCACTGTAAACTTACGAGTAGAAGGGTTATAGCATCTATACCCTTTCTGCTTGCAGAGAGTAACCAATAAAGATGTACTTCTCAACTTTTGGATCCAACTTGGATCTCAACTCATCTAGCACATGAACATAGGCAATGCAACCAAAAATCTTCAAATGAGAAATATATGGTTTCCTACCATTATACCTCTCCTCTGGAGTCATGCCATGTATTGCTGCAGTGGAAGTCATGTTCATTATGTAGACTGCTGTAGCAACTGCCTCAGTCCAGTAAAAATCTGGCAGGTCTTTTTCATTGAGCATGGCACGAGATACCTCTCCAATATGCTTGTTTTTACTTTCTGCAATTCCATTTTGTTGTGGGATATGACTGCATGAATATTGCTTCTTTATGCGATGCTCCTACAGGAACCTTGCAAACTCATTTGAGAGGTACTCTCCCCCTCCATCTGACCTTAGGCATTTTATTTGCAGGCCTGTTTCTTTTTTAACCATAGCTTTAAGAGTTTTGAAATGCCCAAACACTTCACTTTTCTTTTTCATAAAATACACCCAAAATTTTATGCTATAGTCATCAATAAAAGTGACAAA
This sequence comes from Lygodium microphyllum, assembly GCF_053477565.2. NCBI lineage: Eukaryota > Viridiplantae > Streptophyta > Polypodiopsida > Schizaeales > Lygodiaceae > Lygodium > Lygodium microphyllum. The sequence goes on from NC_141155.1 coordinate 48,990,122, forward strand.
ATAATGAAAGCCTCCAATAGATGCAGCTTTAGTAGTCCACACATCAGAGTGGATTAACTCCAATGGCTTCTTACTCTCTTGAACATGTCTAGGAAATGGTTTCCTTGCCTGTTATCCAAATTGACAGGCTTCACATACCTTATGCATTTCTGCAACCTTGAATTTAGGCAATCCTGCAACAATATTTTGGGCTTGCATTGATTTAAGTTGCTGTACATTAACATGACCAATGCGTTTATGCCAGATATCAATATCTGCAACTACACCGGTCCCATGTGCAAACATTGCTGCACTCAATTCAGGCATGTCTGCTTCCAACGTAAACATTCTGTCTTTCTTATTTCCTTTTGCTATCAAGTGACCTTTATTTTTCATATCCTCAACAAAGCATCCATGAGAATTAAATCTGACCTGCAAGCCCTGCTCAACCATTTGACCAACAAAAACCAAGTTCTTGGTCCTTCATGTGAAAATGCTATTGAAGCAAAAGTTTGAGATGAAGGATTTGGGAGAGCTGCGTTATTTCTTGGGCATTAAGGTGATTAAATCACCAAGTAGGATACGGCTCTTACAGAGGCAGTATGGATTGGACATGCTATCCAAATATGGGATGATAGGCTGTAAACCTATTTCAATTCCTTTGGAGCAGAATGTGAAACTGAGCGCAGATGCAGGTGTGCTTTTGGAAGACCCTACTATATACAGACGCATAGTAGGAATTTTGATTTATATGACTATTACCAAGTCAGATTTGAGCTATGCTGTTGGATTGGTAAGTCAGTTTATGCAGGCTCCAAGGAAACCGCATTTGGATGCGGCTAGACGCATACTCAGGTATGTGAAGTCCACATTGCAGTATGGACTATTTTATGAGACTAGGTTTCAGATACAGTTGCGTGGATACACTGATGCTGATTGGGCTGGTAGTATTTTTGATAGACGATCTACCAGTGGATATGTGTTCTCTTTTGGGAGTATTGCAGTCACTTGGAGCAGCAAGAAACAGCCTACAGTTGCCTTGTCAAGCATAGAGGCTGAGTACATGGGTGCAGCAATGGCTACATGTAAGGTAGCTTGGTTGCATAAGCTACTTTATGATATGCATCAGCCTATAGATGGGCCAGTTGTCATTTATTGTGACAACGTGAGTAGTATACACTTGGCAAATAACCCAGTCTATCATGCTAGAACAAAGCACATTGAGGTGCATTATGACTATGTGCAGGAGAGGGTTTTACTAGGTCTTATTGATCTAGTTTATGTCAACACAGAGGATCAGGTAGCTGACATATTCACAAAGGCATTGGGCGCAGAGAAGCTGCGCAAGTTCAGAGACCTACTTGGTGTGCAGGAATTGGGATTGAGCTCGAGGGGTAATGTTGAGATATCGAGCTCCACTCGTGATATGTCAAGGTGATCGTTGTGCATTTATGTCACCGACTTGTTAGCTGCAGATGCGGTTGGTACACTGCCCATGAATAATAGCTAGATGACAACTATCCTTATCTACTCTAGTTCGTGGCTCAGTTAGTATGCCACCTTAGTTAGTTGAGTTTGCTTTGAGACCCACATATAGGGTTCCTCTATTTCTTTTGTACTTGAGTTCTTTTGACTTACAAAACTAAGAAGAGAAAAACTGTTTTCAGCCTCCACCTGTGTGTGTATTCTCCCATTGTGCAAGTAAGAAAGCTAAAAGTGAGACTCCTTCCTTCTCTCTCACAATCGTGATACACGCATCTTAGGCGTGGTGCCAATATTTATTTTGACACGCTTATTTATTGAAGCACTTGACATTTATTTATTATTTTGTATGCGCATGGACGCACGATTTAAACATTTGTTATTGGACATTGTATTTGGGCATAGCCCGACTCTTTGGGTGCCCAATTGTTTTAATTCTTTAGTGGGACAAAAGCAAACACAAAAGCTAAAGCATGCTAATTGTAAATTGGGCTATTTTTGAGCTTGGAGAGGAATAATATATCAAATACATGCTTTGTGGAGCGCTCACACAAGGCATGGGGGGATATTCTACCCAAGTAGTCTTTTGCTTCATGTCGTGCAAGTCATCTCTCTTGTTTTTTGTGCAAAAGTAGAGTTCTTTTGTTCTTGGGGACCTTCCAACGCTCGCTACGCACGCATACAACATCCAATTTGTGCACCACTAGGAGATTAGGTTGAGGGGCTCTATGCACACGGGAACATGGCTAGCAACTCTCTCCATAGAGAGAGGAGATGATAGGGAAGAGGGAGGACAAAAGATAGAGCATGCAAACTGAGAGGAAGAGATTTCCATCACGGGACATTGCACAGAGAGAGAGAGAGAGAGAGAGAGAGAGAGAGAGAGAGAGAGAGAGAAGGGGAGGGGGCGCCTTACCCACAACCTAAGTGTAGACACTTGTTACTAAACTAAAACAAAAGAAACTAGGGTGTTGAGTGGTGCCACGTTGTATAGCTCCTTGAAAGTTTAGAGATACACAGGCTAACTCACTAAAAAACTTTTAGTAATAAAATAAAAAATTAAAGATTAAAGGAAAAATATAATGAATATTTCAAATGCAATTATAGTATGAGGACAAACAAAAGATAAAAAATAAAATATTGAAAACAGAATTATTAGAAAAGAAGAGATTGACAAGTTGTGTGAGACTCATCACATAGTGCCACATAAACATTCAATTTTTAATTAAGGTAAACTTTGATGACTTTTCCTCATTTAGAAGGACAATGTACCTATGTGCCCCTCACCTTTTGGGAAGTAGCAAGAACAAAAGGACAAAAAAGTTTATCATCATCATCATCGCTCTCTCTCTCTCTCTCTCTCTCTCTCTCTCTCTCTCTCTCTCTCTCTCTCTCTACACACATGCAAGTTTGTTTTGTCTGGCTGACATTTCTAGCCAAACCTACTAACCACACATTGCCCGGTTTTCAAATTTGAAAAGTTCATGAGGCTTCATCTCGTTTGCTTTGCAATTTTGTGAGCAAAGAGAAGGGTTTATGAGATACAAGAGCGCTTCTCGTGCAACAAACATTGCACTTTGTGCCTCGTGCAAAATTCCACCAATCTGAAGAGGTTATTTGTTGTTGAGACCATTCACATATAAGCATGTAATTAACCATGTGCTCCATAATTGACAACATATGTATGTGTACATGTAATAGTGCATCCACATATGTGTTTTTCAATGTATGTGAAGATTCTCTCTCTCTCTCTCTCTCTCTCTCTCTCTCTCTCTCTCTCTCTCTCTCTCATCAAGAATCGCATGGTGGGGTGACTTGCTTGAGCTACTGTGCTAAACACACATTGTATACACAAGAGCAAGCTCACTCAATGTCAAGAATCGCGTGGTGGGGGGACTTGCTTGAGCTGCGGCGCCAAACACACACTGTATACACAAGAGGAAGCTCACTCCAGAACACAAGAAGAGAGGTGGAGGCTAAAACGTTTTCTTGCTGGTTTTTTCTTCTTCTTCCACACACTATACAATATAAACAAAGTATAGATAAGATACAACATAAAGGAAAGTGGCATACTAAGTCAAACAGTGCATAACCGACTACACTAATCGACTAGCGCTATGCCTTTGCCAGCTGTAGGTAGGTGTAATAAACTAAATATAATAAGTGATAAGTCAGTGGCCATGTAAGTATCATAATGACCACCAATATGCTAAGTGTAGATGTCTGGACCCATCTAGCCAGCCAGTCCATCATCAATGTCCGCACATGTTGAGCTTGCCATCTCAACACTCACCCTCAAGCTCAACTCTATCTCTACAACTCCAAGTAAGCTTCGAAACTTTTGAAGCTTCTTTGCACCCAATGTCTTTGTGAAAATGTCAGCTATCTGATACTGTGTGCTGACATATACCAAGTCAATCTCTCCTGCAAGTACCTTCTCTCTCACAAGGTGGTAGTGCATCTCAATGTGTTTTGTCCTAGCATGGAACACTGGATTCCTAGCTAGTTGTATGCTGCTCACATTGTCACAATGAATGACAATCGGGCCATCTCCTTGCACGTTCAAATCATCTAATAACTTTTGCAACCATACCACCTCACATGCTACCATAGCAACCTCTATACTCGATAAAGCAACTGTAGGTTGCTTTTTGCTGCTCCATGTAACTGCTGCACTACCAAGGGAAAACATGAATCCACTTATAGATCTTCTGTCTGACATGCTACCAGCCCAATTTGTATTTGTGTATCCAAAGACCTGTACGTCCTTACCTGCCTCATAAAAAAGTCCATAATGTAAAGTGGACTTTACATACCTCAATATACATCTAACTACATCCAAATGAGGCTTTTTAGCCATCTGCATAAACTGACTGACAAGGCCAATAGCATAGCTTAAGTCTGGCCTTGTGATAGTCATATAAATCAAACTCCCTACTATCCTCCTGAACATAGTAGGGTCTTTGGGATAGCCATATACCCTCATCACATCTGATCACCTCAATACCAAGAAAGTATCTCAGCTCACCCAAATCCTTCATCTCAAACTTCTTCTTCAAGAAGTCCTTAACTTCAGCAATCCCATTGTCATTGTCACATGTAATAATCAAGTCATCCACATAGATGACTATGATGACCAACCCTGCATCTGTCTTTCTCACATAAAGTGAGTGATCAACATCAGAAATACAAAATCCAATATTGACAAGATACTCTCGAATCTTGTCAAACCATGCTCTAGGTACTTGCTTCAGCCCATAGAGTGCCTTCTTTAATCTGCACACATATGTGGGATGCTCTAAATCCTTATAACTTGTTGGCTGCTCCATATACATTTCTTCTTGCAATTCACCATGCAAGAAGACATTCTTAACATCCATTTGCTGCAAACTCTAACCTTTGACTACTGCCAAGGGAATCACACATCTAATAGTTGCCATCCTAGCAACTGGACTGAATGTTACTTCGTAATCTATGCCATATGTTTGAGCGTAGCCTTTTGCAACTAGCCTAGCTTTATACCTGCTAAGTGAACCATGTGCATTATGCTTGACTTTGTAAAACCACTTACAACCAATAGCTTTCTTACCCTTAGGTAAAGGTACCAAATCCCAAGTCTTATTAGCTTCTAATGCAGCCATCTCCTCATCCATTTCTACATCCTAATGAGCATGACCAACAGCATCCTCAAAACAAGTGGGCTCAACATTTTCAACTAGTTTCACCATATAAGCATAGTGGTGAGCTGCATAACTTCAAAACCAAATCTTTTAATAGGGTACCTGACCCTGCTAGATCTGCGTACCATCGAATCACTCAATGGATCCTTTATATTACTATGAGCTCTCTGTACACCTGGTGTCCCGACAAAAGGAATACCAAGCTCATCATCCAAGCTCTCAGAAGAACCACTAGAATCTCCATCCAATCCCAAATGAGTGGTAGATGCATCATTACCATCCAGCACTTTCTTCTTTCCTTTGTCCTTCCCTACAACACTTATAGATCCACCTGAAGATGTGGGGCTACTCCTTAGTCTCCTAGACCAAGGGCTCACTGTAGGTGTAGTAGATGTTTTTGGTCCACTAAGACTCCGTGATTCTTGTTTATCTTTCTGCACATAGCTTTCCTGATCATTATCATCATCCAAAACATCACCAGCATGTATAAACCAACTTTCCATCTCATCAAAGATAACATTCGTACTCACTCTGAACTCACCTGTGACAAGGTTATAACAGTGAAACCCTTTTTGCTCTAAAGAGTATCCAATAAAAATATATTTTTCTACCTTTGGATCAAGCTTCTTCCGTACCTTATCTGGCACATGAACGTATGCAACATAGCCAAATACCTTCAAGTGTGATACATCAGGCTTCTTTCCAGTAAAGCATTCTTCAGGAGTCATCCCATGAACTGCAGCTCTGTCAGAGTTCTATTCATAATGTAAACAGCAGTATGGACAGCCTCAGACCAAAAATGTTTGGTCATATTCATTTCAGCCATTAATGCCCGTGCAACTTCTGCAATATGCTTGTTTTTTCTTTCTACAATACCATTTTGCTGTGCGGTATACCTGCAAGTAAATTGCCTCTTTATCCCGTGAGTCCTCAAGAAGCCACTGAACTCATTAGAGAGGTACTCTCCCCCTCCATCTGATCTCAAACACCTTACTTTTAAGCATGTTTCTGTTTCAACAGCTGCCTTAAAAGATTTGAAGCGCTCAAACATATCACTTTTTTCCTTCATGAAGTATACCCATAACTTCCTTGAACAGTCATCAATAAATGTGACAAATTATTTTATGCCACCAAGAGATACATTCTGTGTAGGCCCCCAAACATTTGTATGCACTACATCAAGTATTTTTGTACTCATTTCTCTATCATGCGAGAAGGGTTGTCTTGCCTGCTTACCAAACTGGCATGCTTCACAGACTTTATGCTATTCTGCAACTCTAAAAGAAAGCAACCCTGTAGCCAATCCTCTGGACTGCATTAATTTCAATCTTTGCACATTTGCATGTCCAATACGTTTATGCCATATTTCAATATCTACAACTACTCCTTTTCCTTTAGCATATATAGCAGCATCCATTGCAAGAATTCCAGCATCCAAAGTGAACATTCGGCCAACTCTTCTTCCTTTTGTGACCAACCTGCACTTATCATTAAAGTCTTCTACAAAACAACCTTTTGAATTGAATCGGACCTGCAACCCCTGCTCTACCATTTGGCCAACAGATACTAGATTCTTTGTAATTGATGGCACATGTAATACATCTGTCAGACTCTTTGTCTGGCCAATATACAAGGACAAGGGAACCTTTCCAATGTGTGAAATTGGGTGGCATGAATCATCACCCATCTGCACATAACCTGGGTTTTGTAAGTCCTGCATCTCTCCAAACCATTCAATATGACTAGTCATATGATTAGATGCACCTGAATCGACATACCATACATCATCATGTGTCCCCTTTTTCTGTAACTGCATTCATCATATGCTGCATAACAAATAGATGCTCATTTTTGTCTTTATTCTGTCATGAAGATGATGCATAGTTTCCTTGATACAATTTACATTGCGAATATCATCCTTCTTTGCATAGCAATGGGCTGCAATATGGCTTGTTTTGCCACAATAATGGCAAACAATAGCAGAATTTCCAGAACCTCTATTCTGCTATCCACCTCTTCCTCTAGAGCTCCCCCTACCTCTAAAGTTTCCTCTGCCTCCAAAAACCTGCATTTCACCAAACTATTGATTGAACCTGTTTTGCTGGTTATCACCAGCACGTCCCATACCACGGCCTCTTGAAGAGGATCTACCACATCCCCTACCTGAACTCGAGTAAAATGCTTGGACCTGCTCACCATTTCTTTCAGATGAATCACCCTACATTTTGATCTCTTTAGTAATCATAAGAGAGATCAGCTCATCAAAATCTGGAAATGGCATCCGTACATATACTGAAGTAACAAATGATTTCCATGCCTTCTCATTGTTAAGGCCACTCAGAGTGGATGAAACCAAATCATCATCATCTGGCATTGCATCAATCATTGCTAAAGCATCTACAATGCTCCTCACCTTCAACACATACTCATTGACAGACATTTTCCCTTTTTCAAAACATTCAACTCTTGCTTGAGTTGAATCTTTCGTGCCTTTGTATTTATTGAAAACATGCTCTCAGAAATTGTCCGAGCTGCATGTGAAGTTTCTGCATTCGTAATATGTCCCAACATAGTATTATCAATGACTGCAGATAGGCAGTACATCACCCTTTTGTCTTTTGCATTCCACTCTTTCCATGCTTTTAATTCATTTGCAATCGGAGGGATACCCAGCTCTGGCTCCTTTTCTTCACCTGAAACAAACTCATAGAGGCCCTTTCCAATGAGGAAGTTCGTCACACGAAACTTCCATCAAGGGTAGTTGTTCTTGTCGAGATTCTCAATAATGGGATTTCCACTATTCTCTTTCATTATCACAAACAAGGATACATCACAGCAAGCTAATATTCTGCAATCTTTCACAACACGTGCACAGCACTACGCCAACTAACCTTTTTCACTAATTGCTCAATAGTACATGTAATCTCTAACATGTTTGAAGATAAACCTTATGTTTACTTCCTGTAAACACCTCAAAATTTACAGATTCACAATCCGTAACCTATGCACCCACTTTCGGTCAATACAGCTGAAATCACAGTGTACCTTGAAATTGCTGTCCGCAACCTTGCGGCTCTAAAACGGGGCCTGAAATGGCCTCAGACATCCAAAATAACTATGGGTAACCCCTAATGGGTTTAATTTGCAAAATATACAGTGATCTGCTTGTATACCAAATCTCACAGCAATCTAAGATTTTTGCTCAACCCTGCTTCCGGTGCCTCCACAGGCACTATCCAAGAGAGAGAGTGGAAGAATGGGAGAGCTTCTTACTCGTTGCTTGCTTGCTCAAACCTTCTTCTTCTCCTTCACTTCAGCCTTCAAAATCAGGCTCTCTCAGTGGCGCCACTCTGATACCATGTCAAGATTCGCATGGTGGAGAGACTTGCTTGAGCTGCTGCACCAAACACACACTGTATACACAAGAAGAAGCTCACTTAAGAACAGAAGAAGAGAGATAGAGGCCAAAACGTTTTCTTGCTGGTTTCTTCTTCTTCTTCCACACACTATACAATATACACAAAGTATAGATAAGATATAACATAAAGGAAAGTGGCCTGCTAAGTCAAACAGTGCATAACCGACTACACTAATCGATTGGCACTATGTCTTTACTAGTTGTAGGTAGGTGTAACAAACTAAATATAATAAGTGATAAGTTAGTGGCCATGTGAGCATCATAATGACCACCAACATGCTAAGTGTAGATGTGCGGACCCATCTAGCCAGGTGGTCCATCATCAATGTCTGCACATATTGAGCTTGCCATCTCAACACTCAAGAACACAAGAAGAGAGATGGAGGCCAAAACATTTTCTTGCTAGTTTCTTCTTCGTCTTCCACACACTATACAATGTATACAAAGTATAGATAAGATACAACATAAAGGAAAGTGGCCTACTAAGTCAAACAGTGCATAACCAACTACACTAATCGACTAGCGCTATGTCTTTGCCAGTTGTAGGTAGGTGTAATAAACTAAATATAATAAGTGATACGTCAGTGGCCATGTGAGTATCATAATGATCACCAACGTGTTAAGTATAGACATGCGGACCCATCTAGCCAGGCGGTCCATCATCAATGTCCGCACATGTTGAGCTTTCCATCTTAACACTCCCCCTCAAGCTCAACTCTATCTCTGCAACTCCAAGTAAGCTTTGGAACTTCCGAAGCTTCTCTGCACCCAATGCCTTTGTGAAAATATCAGCTATCCGATCCTGTGTGCTAACATATATCAAGTCCATCTCTCCTGCAAGTACCTTCTCTCTCACAAAGTGGTAGTGCACACAATGTGTTTTGCCCTAGCATGGAACACTGGATTCCTAGCTAATTATATGCTGCTGCTCATGTTGTCACAATGAATGACAACTTGACCATCTCCCTACACATCCAAATCACCTAATAACTTTTGCAACCATACCACCTCATGCTACCATAGCAGCACCTCTGTACTCAGCCTCTATACTCGATAAAGCAACTGTAGGTTGCTTTTTCCTGCTCCATATAACTGCTGCACTACCAAGGGAAAACATGAATCTGCTTATAGATCTTCTGTCTAACATACTACCAGCCCAATGTGCATCTGTATATTCAAAGACCTGTACATCCTTATCTGCCTCATAAAAAAATCCATAATGTAAAGTGGACTTCACATACCTCAATATACATCTAACTGCATCCAAATGAGGCTTTCTAGGCATTTGCATAAACTGACTGACAAGGCCAACAGCATAGCTCAAGTCTAGCCTTGTGATAGTCATGTAAATCAAACTCCCTACTATCCTCCTGAACATAGTAGGGTCTTCTATCTCATCCCCAATGTCAGCACTCAACTTCACATTTTGCTCCAATGGTACTGAAAGAGACTTACATGCTGTCATACCATACTTGGATAACATATCCAAGCCATACTGCCTTTGGGTTAGCCATATATCCTCATCACATCTGATCACCTCAATACCAAGAAAGTATCTCAGTTCACCCAAATCCTTCATCTCAAACTTCTTCTTCAAGAAGTCCTTAACTTCAATAATCCCATTGTCACAATCACATGTAATAATCAAGTCATCCACATAGATAACTATGATGACTAAACCTGCATCTCCCTTTCTCACATAAAGTGAGTGATCAGCATCAGAAATACAAAATCCAATAATGACAAGATACTCTCCAATCTTGTCAGACCATGCTCTAGGTGCTTGCTTCAGCCCATAGAGCGCCTTCTTTAACTTGCACACATATGTGGGATGCTCTAAATCCTCATAAAATGCTGGCTGCTCCATATACACATCTTCTTGCAATTCACTATGCAAGAAGGCATTCTCAACATCCATTTGCTGCAAACTCCAACCTTTGGCTACTACCAAGGAAATCACACACCTAACAGTTGCCATCCTAGCAACTAGACTGAATGTCACTTCATAATCTATGCCATATGTTTGAGCATAGCGTTTTGCAACTAGCCTAGCCTTATACCTGCTAATTGAACCATCTATATTATGCTTGACTTTGTAAACCCACTTACAGCCAATAGCTTTCTTATCCTTAGGTAAGGGTACGAAATCCCAAGTTTTATTGACTTCTAATGCAGCCATCTCCTCATCCATTTACTGCATCCCAATGAGCATGACCCACAGCATCCTCAAAACAAGTAGGATCAACATCCTCAACTAGTTTCACCATATAAGCATAGTGCTGAGCTGCATAACCTTTAAATCTAAATCTTTTAACAGGGTATCTAACCCTGCTAGACCTGCATACCACCGAATCACTCAATGGAGCCTTTAAATTACTATGAGCTCTCTGTATACCTGGCGTCCTGACTGAAGGAATGCCAAGCTCATCATCCAAGCTCTCCAAACCACTAGAATCTCCATCAAATCCCAAATGACTGGTAGATGCATCATTACCATCCAGCATTTTCTTCTTTCCTTTGTCCTTCCGTACAACACTTATAGATCCACCTGAAGATGTGGGGCTACTCCTTAGTCTCCCAGACCAAGGGCTCACTGTAGGTATAGTACCAGATGATGTTTCTAGTCCACTAAGACTCTGTGATTCTTGTTTTTCTTTTTGCACATAACTGTCATTATCATTATCATCATCTAATACATCACCAGTAGGTGCATACCAACTGCCCATCTCATCGAAGATAGCATCCCTACTCACTCTGAACTCACACGTGACAAGGTTATAACATTGATACCCTTTCTGCTCTAAAGAATACCCAATAAAAATGCATTTTTCTGCCTTTGAATCAAGCCTCTTCTCTAGCTCATCTAGCACATGAACATATGCAACACATCCAAATACCTTTAAGTGTGATACATCGGGCTTCTTGCCAGTAAAGCATTCTTCAAGAGTCATCCCATGAACTGCAGCTGTGGAAGTTCTGTTCATAATGTAGACACCAGTATGCACAGCCTCAGACCAAAAATGTTTGGGCATATTCTTTTCAGCCATTAATGCCCGTGCAACTTCTGCAATATGCCTGTTTTTTCTTTCTGCAACACCATTTCGCTGTGGGGTATACCTGCAAGTAAATTGCCTCTTTATCCCATGAGTCCTCAAGAAGCTAGTGAACTCATTAGAAAGATACTCTCCCCCTCCATCTGATCTCAAGCACTTTACTTTTTCTAACAGATGCCTTAAAAGATTTGAAGTACTCAAACACGTCACTTTTTTCCTTCATGAAGTATACACATTACTTTTTTCCTTCATGAAGTATACACATCACTTTTTTCCTTCATGAAGTATACCCATAACTTCCTTGAAAAGTCATCAACAAATGTGACAAAGTATTTGCTGCCACCAAGAGATACATTCTGTGTAGGCCCCCAAACATCTGTATGCACTACATCAAGTATTTTTCTACTCACTTCTCTATCATGCAAAAAGAGTTGTCTTGTGTGCTTACCAAACTGGCATGCTTCACAGACTTTATGTAATTCTGCAACTCTGAAAGAAGACAACCCTGTAACCAATCCTTTGGACTGCATTAATTTCAGCCTTTGCACATTTGCATGTCCAATATGTTTATGCCATATTTCAATATCTACAACTACTCCTTTTCCTTTAGCATACATAGCGGCATCCATTGCAGGAATTCCAGCATCTAAAGTGAACATTCGGCCAACTCTACTTCCTTTTGCGACCAACCTGTACTTATCATTAAAGTCTTCTACAAAACAACATTTTGCATTGAATCAGACTTGCAACCCCTACTCTACCATTTGGCCAACAGATACTAGATTCTTTGTAATTGATGGCACACGTAATACATCTGTCTCACAGACTCTGGCCATCATACAAGGACAAGGGAACCTTTCCAATGTGTAAAATTGGATGGCATGAATCATCACCCGTCTGCACATAACCTGGGTTTTGTAAGTCCTGCATCTCTCCAAACCATTCAATATGACTAGTCATATGATTAGATGCACCTAAATCGACATACTATACATCATCATGTGTCCCCTTTTTCTGTAATTGCATTCATCATATGCTGCATAACAAACAGATGCTCATTTTTGTCTTCATTATGTCATGAAGACGATGCATAGTTTCCTTACTGTAATTTACCATTGCAAATATCATCCTTCTTTGCATAGCAATGGGCTGCAATATGGCATGTTTTGCCACAATAATGGCAAACAATAGCAGAATTTCCAGAACCTCTATTCTGCCATCCACCTCTTCCTCTAGAGCTCCCCCTAAATCTAAAGTTTCCTCTACCTCCACAAACCTGCATTTCACCAAACTGTTGATTGAATCTGTTTTGCTGGTTATCGCCAACACGTCCCATACCACAGCCTTTCGAAGAGGATCTACCACGTCCCCTACCTGAACTCGAGTAAAATGCTTGGACCTACTCACCATTTCTTTTAGATGAATCACCTGCATATTGATCTCTTTAGTAATCATGACAGAGATCAGCTTATCAAAATCTAGAAATGGCTTCCGTACCTATACTGAAGTAACAAATGATTTCCATGCCTTCTCATTGTTAAGGCCACTCAGAGTGGATGAAACCAAATCATCATCATCAAGCATTGCATCAATCATTGCTAAAGCATCTGCAATGCTCTTCACCTTCAACACATACTCATTGATAAACATTTTTCCTTTCTTCAAAGCATTCAAATCTTGCTTGAGTTGAATCTTTCGTGTCTTTGTATTTACTAAAAACATGCTCTCAAAAATTATCCAAGCTGCATGTGAAGTTTATGCATTCTTGATAAGTCCCAGCATAGTATTATCAATGATTGTAGATAACCAGTACATCACATTTTTGACTTTCGCATTCCACTCTTTCTATGCTTTTAATTCATCTGCAATCGGAGGAATACCCATCTCTGGCTCCTTTTCTTCACCTGAAACAAACTCATAGAGGCCCTTTCCAATGAGGAAGTTCGTCACATGGAACTTCCATGAAAGGTAGTTGTTCTTGTCGAGCTTCTCAATAATTGGATTTCCACTGTTCTCTGCCATTATCACAAACAAAGATACAACACAACAAGCTATTCTTCTGTAATCTTTCACAACACGTGCACAGCACTACACCAAGCAACCTTTTTCACTGGTTGCTCAATAGTACATGTAATCTACAACCCGTTTTGCAGATAAACCTTATGTTTGCACCTCAAAAATTACAAATTCGCAATCTGTAACCTGTGCACCCACTTTCGGTCAATACAATCGAAATCACATTGTACCCTGAAACTGTTGTTCCAACCTCTTGCGGCTCTAAAACAAGGCCTGAAATGGCCTCAAACGCCCAAAATAACTGCGGGTACCCCTAAAGCACAAATCTACAAAATATACAGTGGTCTGCTCGCACACCAAATCTCACAGCAATCTGAAATTTTTGCTCGACCCTGCTTACGATGCCTCCATAGGCACTATCCAAGAGAGAGAGTGGAAGAATGGGAGAGCTTCTTACTCGTTGCTTGCTTGCTTGAACCTTGCTTCATCTCCTTCACTTCAACCTTCGAAAATCAGCCTCTCTCAGTGGTGCAGCTTTGATACCATGTCAAGAATCGCGTGGTGGAGAGACTTGCTTGAGCTGCTGCGCCAAATACACACTGTATACACAAGGGGAAGCTCACTCAAGAACATAAGAAGAGAGATGGAGGCCAAAACGTTTTCTTGCAGGTTTTTTCTTCTTTTTCCACACACTATACAATGTACACAAAGTATAGTTAAGATACAACATAAAGGAAAGTGGCCTACTAAGTCAAACAGTGCATAACCAACTACACTAATCGACTGGTGCTATGTCTTTGCCAGCTGTAGGTAGGTGTAACAAACTAAATATAATAAGTGATAAGTCAGTGGCCATGTGAGTATCATAATGACCACCAACATGCTAAGTATAGACATGCGGACCCATCTAGCCAAGTGGTCCATCATCAATGTCCGCACGTGTTGAGCTTGCCATCTCTCTCTCTCTCTCTCTCTCTCTCTCTCTCTCTCTCTCTCTCTCTCTCTCTCTCTCTCCCACACATTGTTTCCCTTCTAATTGTAATGTTTTTTGCAATTTGCTTGCTTGTGATATTCAAATTTAGTGTTCACAAACTCTCACGAATGGCACTCAATGTCCACCATGCTCTTAGGCATGTTTCTATCACCTCTCCAAAAGCTTGGTGCCCTATTCATGTGCATTGAGTGAAAAAAAATTCTAGAACATAACTTTTGTAGAGTATTGAAGTGTTATTCATAAAGATAACTTTATTGAAACTTATGCAACCCCCTCCAAGTATGGAAATATGTCCCTCACTATGTGCACCTCCCTTGCTATGTGCCATGTCCTCTTGCATGGCTCTTCGAGTAGTTACTATGGATCATCCCCCTCTGCTTCATTGCCTCATTTTCTAGCAATGGTAGGACCTATGCCAGGTGCCAACGCTCAATCTCTCAGCCAAATTGGACAAGTTGATCGTCATCGAAAGATTCTTCTCTCAATGATGATGAGGATAATGGTGAGAGGATGGGCTCAAGGTACTCTATACAACAAGTCACTGCATGTCCATAGCTCTTTGCATATATGTATGTATGTACACACACACCTGTGACCCTACTATATTTCTTGCTGGATGAGACCTAGGTAGCCCAATGGCGAGCATAACGATGGTAAAATCCCACTCTTGCCTTCTAGTGATTACCATGGCTTACATTGCTAAGGTATTGTCTAAGTCCTCAACACACTCTTAAACTTAATGTAAATTCCTTTACTGAGTTGGATTTTCTCATGGACTGTATAGGTTAATGAACTCAAAGTTGGCGAGATGGGCGAGCCTGTGGGAGCTGGCGGAGGGGGGTTGCCGGGGGCGAGGGTGGCCGTCTACAGGTCTGCGTGGACGCAGACATCCTGTCGACCTTCGACGAGGCCCTGCACGGCGGCGTCGACCTGCTCTCCCTCTCCCTCGACCTCCCCGACCTCCGCCACTATTCCCAGAACAGTATCGCCATCATTTCCTTCCATGCCACCCACTCCTGCCTCCTCGTCTCCTCTGCCGTCGGTAACACTGGCTCCGCCGACAGGATGTCTGCGTCCCCCTCCCCCCCCCCCAAACAAACATCGCCCACCGAATCTTCACTGCCGCTGCCTCCTCCATCGATCGCCATTTCTTCTCGCCCCCGTCCTGCTTGGCAATAGTCGCTCTCTTTCTTGGCTGAACATGTGCTTGTGGTGCAAGTTGGATTGAAATAAACATTGATTGATTGACTCTAATTACCCTCTAGTCATGTTAGCCCTTTTGGTTTTAGAAAGTTTCTCTTTGTGCAAAATTAGATCCAGTTAATCACTTTTTTGATTGACTATATGAGATAAATATATTGATGTGAAAGAAAATGTTTACAACATCCTTGAGGTGTAATAGTGAACTCGAGCTCTCAACAAAACGTCTCTACTAGGTCTTTGAACGGTCCATTTAGAGGCTTGAACTTGGAAGGTCTTAGATGCTTGCCTATTAGTAGAGAAAAGTAACAAAATCTAGCTCTAGTACTATGGCCACATGTTTGTAAGTTGAAAGGTGTGTCTTGTCCTTCCTAAGGTCTCGTCATTCCTAGCCTTCTAGATCCATTCACTTATTGAGCTTTTAAGTGACTCTAAATCCACAAGGATTTATCATTTACTTTGCCATGCTCACTAAAAAAAATCGACTTGCTACCATTAATGTTTTCCTCAAATACTTCTCTCTTAACCCCACTTTTGGGATTTCCTCCATATGGCTTTGACCTCGCTAATGTACCAAAAGAGGTGACACACATTTTCTTCCTCCCTTATATAAAAGGTGTAGTATAGTGGCATCCACATTGCCTTGCTTAGCTAATCCTTGGTTCAAATCTTGTTCATTATGAGCCTCCACAGAATGACATTCAACTTGTGTGAAGGAGGTGCTCTCCACACAGGTCTTACACCCCTACTCCAAGTTATTATCTTCATCTTTGAAACCCATTTTTTTCTGGAATCTTGCACAATGGAGTATGTACACACCAACCTTTCTAAACATATTTCCATTATACCAAAGGAATGTATATTTTTTCATTCGAAAAGAGTGTATATGCTCATGTGTAGTTCTATCCTTGCTCCTATTTGACCAAACCAGCATCCAATGAACTATATATGCTTTCACTAACAAAGAGCTTATGTGATCATGTATAGTTGTACCCTTGCTTCTATTTGAGCAACTCATCATATGTTTTCATAAGCGCACACACACACACGCACACACATGCGCACGCACGCTGTCGAAGGGTTTTTCGAAAGCAAAGTTGCGACCACAGAGGTCCTTGAGAAATTCCAAGATAGAAGATCAATCAAGCGAATAAGCAAGATGAGAAAATGATGACAAGTCCATGTTTTTATTTTTGCCAATAACTGAAGACGAATAGAAAGCCAAATTAGCTTACAGTGGCAACCTCCACAACGTTCATGTTTACATTCCAACAGCTCTTCAGAAGATTGATGAGACAAACAACTTTCTAGCTTAGCAACTCCCTCTTTTACATCAGAAGAGCTGAATTCTGTTGTGACAACATGATCTTAGCTTTCTAGCTTAGCAACTCCCTCTTTTACATTAGAAGAGCTATAAGAGTCCATCTTGAATCAATACTTCTAAGTTCTCACTGTTGAAGAACCAGCAAAGCACGACACCACATCTAGATAGTAGTGACATTGAGATGCCACTTGATATCTAAACAATGCCATCCGTTAACATTCTGCACTCGCTTCAAAGCTTTCTGTCTTTTCCTCACAATGTGGGAGTACAAAAGTGAAGCATTTTCCAGTGAACAATCACCATTTGTCTCTTTCTTAGTAGAAGAGGTTTTCTTTGAAACATTTTTCTAGCTCCATTCAAATTGACAGGCCTCAGAATAAGTTGTGAACCCTTGGACAGAGCATAAGATCTTCCATGTCCTTCCAGCTCTGGCTACTTTTGCACCACTTGAGATCTCCCTATTGTGTTGTCTAAGTCTGCGTTGCAAGTTGGAAGTTACACCAACATAAGTTTTGTCCAGTCCTGCTAAAATAAGGCAATACACTAACCAAGCGGTTGAGGCATTAGATGAAGAATCTGCAAGGATCATGGAAATCTGGTTCTGTGTCATGATCTTCAGCAAGACCCGAATCATGCGGTGTTTAGGTCATGGGATTGGGAGATGGTGCAGTGTGTCTCTTCTCTGAGGAAAACAATTCACGTCTATGGGAATGAAGATCAACCCTGTCTCTTCGGCAAACAAGACAGTTCGTTGGATTGGGAGATCTTGCAACAGGGGACTCCAAATTGGGTAATTCGAGCCCGAACTTGGAAACCGATGAGACAGGGGTTATTGGCTCTAAATTCAATGATCCTACCTTCACAGGAGTGGACATTCATGCCTCTACAGAGAAGAATCTTTGTACAACATCACACCAACAGTATTTCCCAGTGACCCGATTTGATGATGTTGTTGATAATGAAGGGCCATCTGTGCATTCATCGCAGGCTGATGGAACCTAGAATGGGCCAGCACTGGCTCGTGCACTAGCCGGACCTCTATCTCACGCGCTCAACAACCCCATGGCCTCGCGGCCAGGAGCACTGATGACACATACATTGCCTTCCTAGACATCTTGCATTTGTATTACGTCGTTTGTAGTCCACTCTTCTCTCACCCACTACTCCTCAGAGGGAGTCCCTTACACATTGCCTAATGGCACGAAGCACAGACATAGGGGGTCCTCCAGCGGGCCGCTACCCCTCTGCAACTCTCCTACACCTTGGGGATTGGCCCCTCGATGCGTCGCTCAACATATAAACATTTCGTACAAAATCCACTCAAGGTACCATTTAATCGTATACATGAATGTACCATTGTCCTTACTTATCTTTCCCTTAGACCCCACGACTAGCCTATGGCTTAGGGTGTCCTGTCTCTCACTCAACGTGGGTCAAGGTCCTAATGAAAGCAATTGCTGTGCATCCAGGATTTCTGATACCTTTAAATATTTCCATGATTTATGCATATTGTGGATGCTAAGTGCTCAAACAATTATAAAATCAATACTGAGCACATGTGGAAAACATCCTTTCAATGGTTTTCAACTACCGTTCTTATGCGGCGTTGCACGAACCTAGCACCAAGGGAACCCTCGTGCTACTAGGCTCTTATTCTATAATTATTCACCGACCTATATGGCATGCAAAAAAAAACTAGCAATCTTTTCATCATTTTACTCCGCATTTAGACACATTTTAACCACTCTACCTCCCCATCGATCAAATGTTGCATTATTGTATAGATTTATAAGGCATTTTGCCATCATTTTATGTGTAAAAAGCGGAAAAAGACGCACTAGAACAAGAAGATGGGGTTGAACTAAGGCAAATCCTCATGCTTCAGTCCCCACAACCATTCACAACCATTGTTCTTAATTTTCATTAATTTTCCGCACCCAAAATACATTTTTCCCCTATTTTTAGTGATTTTTCTCTATTTTCCTTATATTTTCCCTTATTTTTTGCATTATTTAATTACTGAAAATTCAAAATAGGTTATGGCCTGTGGCCCTTAGTTCCTTCTTGCAACAAAAATGAAAATTTAGTTGGTGTTCCTATTTATTCTTCCATTTTTATACCCAAAAACGTCATTTTCCCTTGATTTTCCATATTTTACGTGTTTTAGTGTATTATTTGGAATCACAAGATGCATGCTTTTCTGATTTTCTGATTATGAACAGCAAGCACTCATGGAAAACAGCAACATAAACAATTTTTAGCCCACATGAACAACACTTTATCAATCAAAAGCCATGAAATCTCAAATTTCATTTGAAAATTTTTGAATTACCGCTTATTTGCGTGTTTCGGGTTTCATGTCCATGGCTGCAAATCTGAAAATCAGCAGCACTTCATGCTCATGACTATCACAAGTCACCATTTCCAGCCCGTGGAGCAACCCGATCGATGCCGGACAAGCCTCCATCATTCTTTCTTCTTCCTTTCTCTTCCCACATGAATCCCCCCCTTAGAAGAGAGAGAGGGAGGAGAGAGAAAAACTAGATTTCTATCTCAGCATTCAGGCCATCAATTGAGGAGTGAAGGACAGCGATAGAGTCAGCATTCAGGAGGGAAGCAACGGCCAATGTGTGTTGGGTAGGTTGTTTGCAGGCTGCATGCTTGATCTCCCCTCATGATGGCGCATTTTTCGGTGCAAAAACAGGCGTGATCTCCTCCCCACAATTTCTTCATCTCTCTCCTCAAAATTTTCATGCCACATTTTAATTTTGGGCTCCCAAGGGTCATGCCCACTTTGGCCACTTTAATGTCCACCTCTTTGCATCTTGACCATTTCCTTGGCCATTTTCCCGTCCGGACTCGGAATCGAGCTCTGAAAAATCTTGGGCATCCGGCTTAGCATCCCGCATTGGCCAGTAGCTCGTGTCAACCCGCACGACTGTCTGAAAAATTATGAAAAATCAACAAGTGTCGCTCGAGCACCTTTAAAGCACTTTGTTGCTTTAAATTGTCCTAGGTCGAGCCGCCGCCTTTGGCGTTGAATATTTTTCCCTTGATATTCATAATTTTTAGCTATTTTTAAGCAATTCTCAGCACCAAAATTCCGCTCTCATTGGCGACCACGGGATAGGGCGACTCAGCCTGTCGAATCCACGAACATATCTGCACATAAACAACCAAAGAAGCATCAAACTGATACAAAACAAATATATAATAAAACTTAGCACAATGCTCACCCTACCCCCTGACGGAACCAAGGCATGACATCCACAAGGAGTAGGCCTAGCATCATCTAATAGAAGATCCGAAGCGAGTCACTAACCAACTGCTCCAACACAGCCAAACTAAAAAAGCCTATCAAAGAGGTTGCCCTAAGTGGTAGTCTGAACTACTTACCAACTAAAGACAACACAACTAGGAGCTCCTACAAGGCGAGGACTCCTATAGCCTGAGCAAGGAGTATTTTCTTGCAGTACATTTCTTTTTTTTAGGGTTTTTATTTGATTGATATACTTGGGCATGTAAAAAGGAGGGAGCTGAGCGTAGTGACCCAAGGAGAACAGGGCATCGGCCTCAGGACCTGTCTCGGCACCCAAGAACCTACCCAGCCTTCGCAAGGCGACACTTAATCCTTTTCTAATGCTCACTTTTATTTTCGCTCCAACCTTCCTTGTTTTGTTTTTTTTTTTCCAGCAAGAAGCCACCCCTAGGAAGACAAGGTATCGGCCCCGGGTCTGAATTGTCCCCAGGAACCTACCAGGCCTTCGCAAGGCGGTGATCAACTGCTTGTACATTTTCATTTCTTTTCTTTTCTTTGATAGGGGTTAGAACCTCTTTTTACATACCTTCATATTTATATTCATCTTGTAGGATGTACAGGGTTTCTTGGCATCATCATTATTATCTTCTGGCAGGCTTCTCTAACTACCTCACTATTAACAAGAACTCCTAGAACGGCTGCCTAGCAGGCCAGCAGAACAGGGCCACTAGGACTTCCTTCTAAAACAGGTCTTTCGATGCCTGACAATGTCTTTACAGGAGGCAATAACTACTCTGACCTCCCTCAACCATACTTAGCCTAAACCTGGGACTTCATGCCTTGGTTGCCGGTCCCCAACAAAAATGTATCCCCTTGACAAGTACAAATACACATATAATAGGAAAGAAAGGTACTCGTAAAGGAGATGTATCACTTGGATTGGCCACAAGAAGCTTCCATCGCAGCAAAGGCTCCTCCAGGTTCCACCAAATTCCACGAATCACGAAATCTGTCCAGCACACACTTAAAACAAAAACCCAATTAAACACACCCGCACTAGACAGGAAATTGGCCCTCTTGGCCTAATGAAATGAAACACTTCACTACAAAACTGAAGCGGCCCTCTTGGCCTAATGAAATCAAACAATACTACACATAACATCCTCCTGGAAACAACTATGATAGACATCAAAGCATACCATTCCCAGGGGAACAGAGGCTCGTAGCCCTAAACTAGGTGCATTAAATTATGACCCATCCCTCCTGCGTATATCGCAAGAGGTGTTCGCATCACATGTCGTTTAATCAGTCTGTGGGTCCAAGATAATAAAGGCAGATGAGTCTTGCCTACCCTCTGTATCACCCAGATCAACCATCGTCTGCCAAAGAGGGCATGGTCAGAAAGCATACCCCATAACCGACCAGGTCCTGTATCACCATCAATAGATATATCGGGACAAGGACCACAATTAAAGAAGAGGTCTTCTTCATACGCAAAATTAGCCAATGAATCGGCAAACTAATTCCAATTTCGTGGAATCAGCTGAAAAGGCACTCTATCAAATTCGTCTAGCAGGGCTATGGCAGTATGATGGTACATGCAAAGGATGGGGTTTCGTACCATGTACTTCCCATTGAGTTGATTTAAAACCAACTGAGAGTCCCCTTTCACCAATAACTAGCGGATACCACCCTTCTTTGCAATATTCAAACCCATAATCAGGGCTTTGTATTCGGCCATATTATTGGTAAAATTCACCCCGAGATAAGCAGCTAACTTCATGACAATGCGTCGTCGGGGGTCTCGGATGACAACTCCTACACTTCCTTTTTTGCATGCACCCCTGGACGCCCCATCAAAGTACAAGGTGTACGTCCATAAAGGGTTTACATATCCCGCCATCCTGAACTCTACTTATAATTATGGTAATTGAAATTCAGCATATTCAACGGGTGGACTGTAGGCTCCATTCCCTCCATCATCATTGAATTCAACAGGGATGCTCGTCAAAATTTGTAGGCAGTGATGGCAGAAGACCTTGATCTCCCAAATAAATGTCATGCCTTCTTGCTCAATCACCTTGTATCCTTTGCTCCACCAAATGAGCTTTCCGTGATGATATCTCTGTTCTAAATATGGGTGTTCTAAATAAGGGATCAGACGACCCATCAACCTCTATCACGATTTCCTTGCAGATATTTGATCGATCTCTCCTAGACCTGCAAGGCAGTCATAGTATTAGTGCAATCAGAAATAATAAGGTTTAATCTTATTAAGATTAACCTTATTTTTAAATTCTATCCCCTCAAGGTCAGCTAACAAGACTGTAGATTTATTCTTTCCTATTCTAATGATCCTATAGGGCCCGTCCCATTTGGGCTCTAGCTTGCCTGGAAATAATTCACGTCGTGCGTCATAATACAGAACAAGCTGTCCTTTCTTGAAGGTGTATTTCTTGGCTTTGAGGTCGTGTAACTGCTTCATTCGGCGCTTCGCCACTTCTTGGTGCAATAAGCTCTGTAGCTTAAGCTCATCTAAATGTGCCAGTGTCGTCAAGCGCTCAAAAAGTGCGTCTTCATCACTCAAAGAATGATTGATGGCAAAACGATTAGTCGGCGGCTCAATCTCTAAAGGCAAGACACACTCCTCCCCATATACTAACTTGAACGGGGTATGGCCAGTGGCTCGTTTGAAGGTCGTATTATAGGCCCACACTGCCACGTATAACTTTTTATCCCAATCCCGTTTCTTTTCCGACACAATTTTGGACAGAATGCCCACAAGCTACTTGTTCGTGCTTTCAACTTGCCCATTGGCTTGCGGGTTATATGGGGTTGTCTTGTTATGCTTGATTTTCCAAGTCTCTGTCAAGCCTTTGATCACGTTATTCAGGAAATGGGTTCCGCGGTCCGACACTAATTCTTTCGGTGGACCAAAACGGCATATTATCTGCTCTAAAAGAAAACTAGCAGTTTCTTTAGCATCGTCTTTCCTTGTTGCACGTGCTTCTCACCACTTTGTGAAGTAGTCAGTTGCTACAATGATATACCGCTTTTGCGCAATCGACGACGGAGTAATAGGGCCCACAAAGTCTATTCCCCACTTCTCAAATGGAAGTATCGCCATAATAGGAGTGAGTGGTCGTTTCCTATTCTCTCGACTATCATGTCGTTGACAAATATCGCATCTCTTAACATATGCAAACGCATCCTGGAAGATGGCAAGCCACCAATAACCTGCTCTTAAAGCCTTTTGTGCTGTAAGCCGTCCAGCAAAATGGCCGCTACAAGCAGAATCATGGCACTCTTCCAAAATGAATGGCACCTCGTCAGGCATCACACATCGGCGATAGATGTCATCAACCCCTTGCCGATATAATGTACCTGCGATCAAGGCAAACTTTAACGCTTGCTGCTTAATTTTCCTTCTCTCAGCTTTAGATAATTCGGATCCCGCCTCTCCTGTCAATAAATAATGTGTTATTGCAGCATACCAGGAGGGAATAGATGCCGTATCTGTTTTAAATAACAACTCCATGTCACTACCTTCAGCCACGGATTCTTTCGGCTCTCCAAAGTCCACAAGACATTCCACGATGCCTTGCAACCTTGGTGCCTTACTACGGATTTCATAATCAAATTCTTGCAAAGTGATTAACCACTTCTCTAGACGATTAGGCAGCTGTAGCTTATTCATCAATAATCGAAGTCCCTCCGCCTTCGTATAAAGCACGACTTTCTCATAGAGAATATAATGCCTGAATTTCTTGGTCCCAAAGACCATCGCTAGACACAACTTCTCCATGTAAGTATAATTGATCTCTGAAATGCCCAATTTCCGACTAGCAAAGGCTATCGGATGATACCACTTCTCTTCCCAAATTTGGGCTAAACAGCAGCTGATACTATACATGGTGGCTGCTGAGAATATATAGAACACCTCACCTCTTTTAGGTGCTTTTAAAATGGGAGCTCTAGCTAGCTCTTGTTTCACATCCTCGAATGCTACCTTACAAGGGTCACCCCATACAAACAAACAGCTAAAGGACAATAAATTTGTAAGCGGCAACATTCTTTCTGCCAAGGCGTTGATGAATCTACGGTAATAACCAACCGAAGACAAAAAGCTATGAACTTCCTTCGGAGTGCGTGGTGGACCCATGGCCACTATAACTTTGACCTTCTCGGGGTCTGTCGCAATTCCTACCAAACTGACCACATGACCCAGCAATAGCCCATAAGGTACTCCAAAAACACACTTCCGTGGGTTTAGGGCGATGCAAAATTATCTACAACGCTCAAAGCATTTTCTTAGAATGCTCAACTGCCTTTCTCTCACGGTGGCGGCCCCTAAGTCATCAATAAACACCTTCAACTCTTCAGGGGATATGTCACCGAATGTCTTATCTGTTGTTTGTTGCCACAAACCAGGCCCATTGCATAAACCAAAGGCCATCACATGGTACGCAAAAGTACCAAATACAGTAATAAAAGTTGTCTTCAACTTGTCCTCTTCTGCAATTGCCATCTGGTTATATCCTGCAAAGCAATCCATAAACGAATATATCTCCCTACCCGCTAATTGATCCAAAATCTGGTCAATAAATGGCAACGGGTAGTAGTCCTTAACTGTCTGCTTATTCAGCTCCCTAAAATCTACACATAATCAAATTTAATTATTTTTCTTCTTCCTGATCACAACCGACGAACACCATTCCGTGTGTTGCACAGGAAAAATCAAACCCGCTTTTCGAAGCTTCTGTAACTCTTCAAATAACCCGTCCCTCAGTTTGAAAGGCATATGCCTTACTTTATGTCATACAGGACAACTGCCCTCTTTCAACGGAATTGTATGAACAACAAGACTAGGAGGAATGCCTCTCAGCTCATCATAACTCCAGGCAAAAATATCACAAAATTCCTGAATCAAGGCCACATAGTCCTCCCTTTCTGCTGTGCTGAGCAAAGAACCTAATTTGATTGGCTGCGAATCATCAGGCGTACCAAGGTCTAGCTCAATAACATCTGCATCTCTTATATGATCTTGGCCCTCTATCGGCTTGTTCAAAGTGATCTGATAGATGTCTTTCGTAGTGGATCCCTCTTTGGACTCATCACTCGATGATGTCTCACTAGCAGATAAATCTTCTAATGTCTCCAATTCTGTAGAAGATAGAGGAGCTCTCTCACTCTGCGGGGACTCAGGGTAAGCATCAACCACCACACGCTGGGCACCTCTGCTGAACATTATATCTACCTGGCAGTCCGCTTGCAAGATCCAAGGTCGTCCGGGTAATACTTGGTAACTTGGACGCCCTGCAAAACGAATTACCCTAAAGTCCAACAGGCATTCTACATTTGCAACAGTGACATGGACCTTAGTAATGCAGCCTTCCGGCTGCCTCAAACTATCATCTGCCATTCTGAGAATTGTGGAGGTATCTTTCTGGATCGCAAGACCCAACCTTTCCATCAGTTCAGAACTCATAATGTTAACAAATGATCCTGTGTTGACAATGGCATAATCTACTAATATCCTATCGACATATGCTGCAACCCTTGGGCAATGCTTCTCAGCATGCTCGAACTAGTCATCACCAACTCGCGCAATACCCAAAGGTTCTACGATATACCCGGTACGTAGGATCTTTCTAAATTCCTTGCGTACTCCTGGGGAAAGCTTAATAATCTGTAAGAGGTTCACATCCGGCTTGACTTCGCAAAGAGAGCTCGCCAAATCGAATTCATGATAGTTCGATAGAGCTCACTTTTCACGCTAAACCATCCGCTCTTTAGGTCGCTGAATCGGCTTTATTGCCTCTTTCTTCACTTTCACCTTCTTCTTTGGTGGTTCCTTATCGGCTTTACCTTCCACGGGCTTCAAAGGTCCCCCTTCCATGGCAGGATCCAAAACTTGCGTTCCTTTGTCGCCTTGTTTAGGGTTTCCGTCGACAGGCTTATCCTTGTCGACTTCTCTACCCTTTTGACCTCTTGTAAGAACAGCTTGCACATTAGAGGTTTCCGCATCATTAACGTGTACAGCCTCAATCAAACTAACCCCACTACCACTGGGTAGCTCCTCCACTGTAGTCTTTGGTTGTTGAAGTATTTGTTTAGGCCCATCTTCTCGCTGGGAATCATTTCCTTGGGCACGATGATTAACAGGTCCTGGCTGCCGACTACCGCGCTGGAGGGAACTGATCTTACTCCAGCAAGTAGCTGTTAAATGGCCGGATTTTCCACAAATATCGCACTTAATATTTGGGCAATTTCTTGGATAGTGTTGCCCACCACACCATTTGCAACTAAACCTCGAAGGTGCACCCTCATCTGGGAATCTACTTCCTATCAAATTTTGTTTTTTTAAAAGGAAGTTGACATCAACGGCTATTTGCCGATATTGCTCTGTAATCATATCGGTATAATGCTTCATCACGTCCTTAACCTCGCCAAGAACATTGGAAGCGCTCGACTCATAGCCTTGGTCATTACCATGTCGTTCCATCGGCCTAACAATTCGATTAGGCACTAGTTGTTGAGCCACAGGCATGGTATTAGAATTGACCGCCTGGCCTCCACTATTCGGAGCCATTTGACTGCCCGTAGGCATCGACATGCTAGGGAGAGCTGGTAATAAAGGGACATTCTGCATCATGTTCCCTCTCCCATTAGGGTTAGCCATTGCTATCCCTTGGCCACTACTGCCATTGGCTATCGCCACATTGTTTCCCAATACTAAACCCATATTCGAATTGCCTCGAGAAGCATAGGCTGCTTGTAATCGGGATTCCACCTCTTGTGCTCATGTAATGGCAGTATCTATATCCCTCAAGGGGACACTACTCAACTGCAATTGGATATTAAAGTCCAAACCATGAAGGAAATATTGCAATTGGGCAGCTGCGGAGATAGGGATAGAGGTGTCCAACTTACGGAAAACCTCTTTTATTTTCTTCGCATAAGCACGAATATCCTCGTGTGGTTCTTGGTGGGTCACGTTGAGTACATGCAACCAATATTTCCCACCCCTTTTAGGGGCAAACTCCCTTCGAAAAGCTCCATAAAATGAATCAATATTCAATATGGTTCCGGCTTCTAAACCATGATACCATATGGCAGCTCTTCCTTTGAGAGTCATGTTGAAGAACATCAGTAAATGTCCTTCTTCTTGAATGCGACAATTAAACATCAGCTTTTGAAACTCCCTAATGTGGAGTTCCACATCTTCCTCAACTAGCCCATTAAAAATGGGTAGCGGGTAACCTAGAGCCAACAAATCCGTCATTCCTGCTGGGATTGCAATAGGCTGCGCCATGACGAGGATTGGATTTGCACTAGGAATAAGGGAAGGTGGGGTTACACCTCCCGCACTTGATGTAGACTGGCTTATGGATGGAAGGGGAGCACTAGAGCTTCCACCTTCTCCTAACTTACTGCTTGTGGCCCCAAGACCACTAGATCCACTCCCTCATAAGGGTTCAGCACCGCTACGCTTAGGGGAATATCTCCTAAAAATTTCAGCACGTCGCCTAGCTCTTTCGTCTCTTTCTTGCTTTTGGATTTCTGCTAGATTATGCTTATCGATAAATAACGGATCAATCTCAGTATCCTTTGGCATAAACTGCTAGTTGGTCCCTAGACAACCAGGATTCGAGGACCGCCACTTTTAAGCGGCTCCCGGCAGACGCACCACTGATGGAACCTAGAACGGGCCGGCACTGGCTCGTGCACTAGCCGGACCTCTATCTCACGCACTCAACAACCTCACGGCCTCGCGGCCAGGAGCACTGATGACACATACATTGCCTTCCTAGACATCTTGCGTTTGTATTACGTCGTTTGTAGTCCGTCAAATCCTCCTGCCAAGGTAAAACTGACCAAGTCAAAGCACAAGTCTTAGTCGGTATAATTGGTTTGTGACCATACATCAACTCTGCGGGTATATATCCTATGGTAACACTATGAGTCGTATGATCAGCCCACAAAGCAAATGGTAGAAGTCTCGGCCATTCTCCAATTCGTCCTCTGTATGCTTTGGCTAATCCTTTCACTATCGGCAGATGCCCTCTTTCACTCTTTCCATTTCCCTCTAGATTGTATGCTGTGGTTAGAGCCAACTTGATTCCTAGTTGAGAGAAAAACTCCCTAGCTTCATCTGCATCTAATTCACCGTGATCTGCAGTGATCTTACCCACACAGCCATACCTGCAAAAAATTTCTTCCAATAAGAACTTACACAGTGCACTAGTGGTCTTCGTTCTCAAAGGTCTGCCTTCAACATGATTGGTAAGATCCTCTCTAGCCAAAACAATATATCTCATCTGCCATAGACCCATAGGCATAGTAACCAAGTCAACTACCCACTTATAATGAATGCATAGCCGATAGGTCGGATGAAGCTTGTCTCGATGGCGCACTACGAAATATATCTAATAGTCTCCACAAGTCTCTAGAAAGCGAGAAACATCTCTGTACATGCCTTTCCACCAATATTTTTCCTTGATTTTCTCATAAGTAGCCCACACTCCTCTATGACCAGCCCAAGGACTCTCATGAAACTCTCTCATCACCTGTAACTGGGTCTCTTTATTGCAGATAACCCGCAAGGATAATCCACCTCTTTTCTTCAGGTGCTTCCAAAGAAATCCGTCCTTGAGAAAATAACCATAGGCTTTTCTTCTGATCTTCTTGAACTCTTCATCTGTCCATTCATCTCTTTTGCTTAGTGTACTAAGGTACTTGCCAATCTGCAACCAATCTCCAACATAGAGTTCTTCTATGAAAGCCACAATATCATAGACATGGCAAACATGATCAACCATAACGGCTAAAAATTTTGCATCATCCTCTTCTGCAAGTAGTGTCTCCTCATCATCATATCTGGCTCTAGACAGTATATCCGCCACTGGATTATCCTTCCCTACTATGTGTTTAAATTTTGGATTTAATGACTTGATGTATGTGATCCATCTCAGCATAGCTATATCCGGAGTAGAG
Source organism: Lygodium microphyllum (assembly GCF_053477565.2). NCBI lineage: Eukaryota > Viridiplantae > Streptophyta > Polypodiopsida > Schizaeales > Lygodiaceae > Lygodium > Lygodium microphyllum. The sequence continues at coordinate 49,019,524 of NC_141155.1, forward strand.
AAACTCGTGATCATACCTATCAATATCAAGCAATATGTCTCTACCAAAATTGGGGCTCCAATAAAATACTCCTTGTCACATTTGAGAGCCGTAACAATTCCCAGTAATTCCCTCTTGATTTGCGGATACCTCCTCTGTCTCTCGTTTAGGACTTTCACCCCAAACTGAATAGCGTACATGTTTCCATCTGCATCATCTTGACCCACAGCCCAACCTATGCCAATTGGACTAGTGTCAACTGTCAATACAATAGGCCTTCTGCAATTATAATCTGCTTTCCTGAGAGTAGGAGCAATCTGCAATAATTTCTTCAATTTTCGCATGGCTCTAGTGTGGCTCTCATCCCAATAAAATTTTTGCCCCTTTCGAAGTAGCTGATATAAACAATCTGCTACGTGTACAAAATGGGGTATCCAAATCATGTAAAACACATAGGCTCCAATGAATCTCCGTACCTCTGAAGTGGTAGAACAATACTCCGTATCTTTCCTATAGCATCCACCTTCGCAAATGAAGGTTTCCTGCCATAATACCCACACATATGTCCAACAATGGCAACCTCATTTACTCCAAAAACAGATTTTTGCCCTGATAGTGTCAAGTTCACTTCTTCTAACCTAGCCAAAATCTTTTCACAAGCTGCAATATGATTAGCCACAAAGTATCTGCATCCCTGCTCATTCAGACTCTCATTCTTCTCTTCTTCTGCACACCCCTTAATGGGCACATCATCCAAGAAAGGCATGGTAAGCTGAGGTATGTACTCATGAAGGACCTTATGCATGGCATTCATCATATGTGCAATAGAATTAGTGGCACCTTGAGGCAAGGTACACATCCTGATAAGCCCAATAGGAGTTCTCATAGTGGTTATGTCCCTGCTTTCCAAGGCCAACTAAAACTGATCATATCCCGAATACAAGTCACCTAAAGAATAGATGGCACATCCAACAAATGCTTCTACAAACTCATCCACAACTGGACCTATACCAACATTCCTGATAGTAACTCTGTTTACTGGCTGCATGTCCTGTATAAATCGGAGAGGACCATTCTTCTTTGGAACTATAAACCACCTATTTGAATATGGTGCAGATGACGGCTCTAGGATTCCCATCGTGATTTTCTCATTCAACAAGTCGACTAGCTTTGGCAGGTGTGCCCTAGGCACTAGAATAGACCAGAGATTCCATGGAATATGAGAAATAGTAAAGATCACCATAGAGGCAACAATATCCAGATTCACACATCCAATCTCATGCAATAAGAAAGCAAACCCCCTTCCATGTCGCTCAAGCATATTCTGAAAGCACTGCTTCTCTGAGAGTAGCAAGAAATCACCATTTCCAATTTTTAATTCAGCAAGAGTCTCTGCTAAAAATTTATGGCCTATATGCTCTGGATTCCTTACAATTGGCTGCTTTGCAGCCCTCTCTGTTTGCTGATCACTGTCCGATGGAAGCGGTCCAGCTACCGACTTCACCTTCTTATCCACAGTCTTGTATTTCATGTCAACTGCTTAGCGAATTTAATTATTAGCCAGTTAGATTATTATTTTTGGTTACCAAAATAATTATTAGATTAATTTTTAGTATTTAAAGATTCAAAATAAATATTCAATTATGAATAATGCTGGAAAAACCATTTGGGAAGGTTGCCGCTTGTTAAAAATGCCCATGCAAGACTGAAAAACGTTTTTAGATGCTAGAGAGAGGCATTTTAGTGCATTCAACCTCCAAGAGAGAGGAAGTAGATGTTGCTGGTCTGATTTGCAGCCATTGGAGGACCTTCTGAGGCAACCAGGGATAGGAGAAGACCAATCAATAGTAAGTGACAATATCTACTATGATCCTCTATATTACTCAAATCATGCTGTAAATCAGCAATTCTGCCCTCCGGTGCTGAATATCCTCAGCCCTCTGCTCTATGGACTACATAAGAACAGCCCTAAACTCTGGATGCTGAAATATTTCAGCAGTAAACTCTGTTGGTTGAAAGTTTTCAGCCCTCTGTGTCTCTGTAGGCTGATCATAATCAGTTGGAAACTCTATTTGCTAAATTTCTTCAGCTCTCAACACTTTTTGCTGAGTCACCTCAGCCTCTGACTTTATCTGTGACACAAAATCTGCAATTTCATGAAACATGTCTAGGGACTGCATTGATACATTACTGAGACAACTGTGCATATCAGTTTTCACCATATTTTCCATCTCTGTCATCGTATCTGCACAAACCATACTATCATACATCCCATCTATATGCTCATCATCCTCTAAAGTACCTGCATTTTTAAAATCTTTCTCCTTCCTGCATATGTATTGCCTAGCAGCTCTAGGCAACTTAAAAATCTTTTGATAACTCATCGAACTATTTGTTGAAATTCCAACAAAATTGGAGGAGAAAACATTGTTGCCAAGAGGCGAGAACTCCAATCTCCTCTGCTTTGTACCACCGTCGTCTCGTGGAACAGTGGTACCTAAAGAAAACCCGAATCCCTCATAGTGGGCAAAGGCGCATCTCGAAGAGTATCCCTGTTTCTAGCATGATTTACACACACAATCATAAAATGGACTGCTCTCATACCATCTTTACTGCGAATCCGTGCATAAGCAGATCCATCATCCATTACTTTCGTCTCCATGCGCATCTTTGTGATGAATGGCTATCCTAGGATTATGGGGTAAGAGCGTGAATCCTACACAAAGAAATGGAAATCCTCCTCTACATCTCCAATAGAAATCCTGACACTGGGATAGGCAGCATACAAATCACTTGCAGGATTGTTGGCGGCTCTCATATGCCACCCATGCTCTGCATCCATAGGCCATCTATTACTTTCATAAACTCCACAAACTATGAGATTAATCTTTGAACCATGATCCACCAAAGCAAGAGAAGGCACCTGTTTCTTTCCAATTTTTACCATTGTTTCTGTAGTTTCCCTAACCCAATGACTCCGCGAAAAGTGACTACGTGGTACCAAGATAGGCTCATTAGTTTCAGCATAATGCATAGGCTGAATCCTCTTCTCTGTCTGCAGAAAAATAGAAGTATTCTCAACCATAACCTCATCCTCATCCTCATCCAACTCCCCAATCAAAACTCCATGTGTAACAGTAGTAGGCAATGTATGTCTTTTTCTCTTTAGGACTTCTTGGAACTGATCTTGAAACTCTCTTTTCGAGATGCCCAAAACCTCAGAAATAGTAAAAATCACCTCACTGCCAAGTATCTTGTCATTAAATATTTTCTTCATGTCCATAGATGTCTCAATATCGTACATTAATCTAAATCCTGGCTACTTTCTCTGTCTAGACTCTTGCCTCTTTTCTTTCTTCTGAGCATCTTCCATTTGTCGTTTTGGCCCTGGTCTCAAAGATGACCCTACAGTAGGTGGAGTAACAAACTCACCCCCTCTAGTCTTTTTAGCTGCATTTGGATTCTCTTTATCTCTCTTACGCTTCTCCTCAACAAGTACATCTGCTCCCTCAGACTTAGCCAAGTAGGCATAAATAGTGTACCTGTCAACAGGCGAATCTCAACCTATCTCTGATCTTATGCTAGAACCTGCACTAGTCAAAATAGTCTGCTCGATTTTCCCCTTGTTTGTTGTCTCTATAGCATAGGTCCATAATGTTGACTGACTCTCTGAACCTTTCTCAATCTGGACTCCATATGCAGAAGTATCTCCTCTAGCTGTCACATAAGAAGTACGCGCAGCCATGTTATCTACTAATTCCTACATTCCACCTTTCCCAAAATTGGTAGCAAGTGGAGCTCCTGTTTTAGTCAACCAGATCTTGCCATCTTGTCCCCAAAATACTAAATTCTTCCTCCTTGAATCTTGAAAATATTTGCAATCCCTGCAATGCTGATGGTCCATACTATCACACCAAATACATCTTCGATCTCTCCTAGGTGCACTAGGAGCACTAGAAGAAATAGTAGACGCGGTCGAAGAAAACTGCTCTTTCAATCTTCCCACTAATTCTGCTTTAATTGACTCCAGTGTCAAATCCGTTATGCCTTTGATTATGTCATCAAGAGAGGAAGGAACCAAGGGAGCAGATGATTTTGGAGCAGAAGGAGCCGGCATCAGTCTTGGAACAGGAGGAACAGGAGGATTAGAAATAGTAGGTACTGGCATAGGCCAAGTAACTGGCTGAGGAAGAGAAGAAATGACAGGGGTAGAAGCAGACATAGGTGCAGAAGACGGCGTCAGTGTCATAGATCCATTCTGTAGGCGAGTCTTCCATATCCGCCTCTTGGTCAAAGTCGAGACCACATCCTGGGCATCTTGCCAATCTGTTTTAAGACCCATAGGCTTCGTGCAATCCTCAAGAAGCTCTCCTAATTCTTCCTGAAGAGTAGGATCTGCAGCTTGCAAGAAAATCTCAACTTTCTCAACATCCAATGCTCTTTGTTCAATGGCATCAAGCTGACTATACCTCTCTTCAAGTTCTCATATCAATTCTGAAGCAGCTAGACCTTTTTTTGGCATGTAGACCCACTCTCCGAATGACCGCTATGTAGCCATCCCAAAGTCCTCAAGAAAATACTCCTCTTTCAGTGCCTTCTTAAAATCTTGCCAATGCGAATTTTGAAGGAAAGATCAGTCACTTTTACCCTCAAGGCGGGTGTGACAAGGCGAAGAAAATATTTACTCATAAGTCATGTCAGTACTCCAAAAAATCCCATCTTAATCTCATGCGTCTTCAAATAAGCCGATACATTACGGCCATCAAATAGCTTCTTTTCATTTTCAACTGCTTCAATCGCCTTAATCGCACTGATTGCATTTTCTTGCTCTGAATATAGTTGCCTTTACTGAGACAACTCTTGTTGATGTAACTGCTGTTGCTGCTGCATATACAATTGTGTCTGCTGATTTTGAAGTTGCATATACATAGACATATTCTGCAAAATCTGCTTTAAATCATCCGTAGAAGTACATGAAGCAGAAGTCGATGATGAAGTCGAAGTAGAGGATAAAGCAAGAATCATAGAAGGGGCTGAAATTGATGCTGAAGTATCTCCCATCCTGAAAATTTTTTTTTAATGCGACGCTTTCACGTCAGGTTCACCAAAGATGTCGAAGGGTTTTTCAAAAGCAAAGTCGCGACCACAGAGGTCCTTGAGAAATTCCAAGATAGAAGATCAATCAAGCGAATAAGCAATATGAGAAAATGATGACAAGTCTCTGTTTTTATTTCTGCCAATAACTGAAGACGAATAGAAAGCCAAATTAGCTTATAGTGGCAACCTCCACAATGTTCATGTTTACATTCCAACAACTGTTCAGAAGACTAATGAGACAAACAGCTTTCTTGCTTAGCAACTCCCTCTTTTACATCAGAAGAGCTGAATTCTCTTGTGACCACATGATCTTAGCTTTCTAGCTTAGCAGCTCCCTCTTTTACATCAGAAGAGCTATAAGAGTCTCTCTTGAATCAATACTTCTAAGTTCTCACTATTGAAGAACCAGCAAAGCACGACACCACATCTAGATAGTAGTGACATTGAGATGCCATTTGATATCTAAACAATGCCATCAGTTAACATTCTGCACTTGCTTCAAAACTTTCTGTCTTTTCCTCACAATGTGGGTGTACAAAAGTGAAGCATTTTTCAGTGAACAATCACCATCTGTCTCTTTCTTAGTAGAAGAGGTTTTCTTTGAAACATTTTTCTAGCTCCATTCAAATTGACAGGCCTCAGAATAAGTTGTGAACCCTTGGACAGAGCATAATATCTTCCATGTCCTTCCAGCTCTGGCTACTTTTGCACCACCTGAGATCTCCCTATTGTGTTGTGTAAGTCTGCGTTGCAAGTTGGAAGTTACACCAACATAAGTTTTGTCCAGTCCTACTAAAATAAGGAAATACACTAGCCAAGCCGTTGAGGCATTAGACGAAGAATCTGCAAAGGATCATGGAAATCTGGTTCTGTGTCATGATCTTCAGCAAGACCCGAATCATGCGGTGTTTAGGTCTTGGGTTGGGAGATGGCGCAGTGTGTCTCTTCTCTGAGGAAAACAATTCACGTCTATGGGAATGAAGATCAACCCTGTCTCTTCGGCTAACAAGACAGTTCGTTGGATTGGGAGATCTTGCAACAGGGGACTCCGAATTGGGAAATTCAAGCCCAAACTTGGTAACCGATGAGACAGGGGTTATTGGCTCTGAATTCAGTGATCCTACCTTCACAGGAGTGGACATTCCTGCCTCCGCAGAGAAGAATATTTGTACAGCATCACACCAACAGTATTTCCCAGTGACCTGATTTGATGCTGTTGTTGATAATGAAGGGCCATCTGTGCATTCATCACAGGCCGTGCAGCTTTAGCTGCAAAGCTATGGTGGGAAGGTTGATGGTCGCAAAGATGTGCGGAGAAACTCAAATCATAACCGGAATTAGTTGAGAGCAGCTATCCAAACTCTTCGTCTTCTTCCTCTATTTCCCATCCTTGCTTTTTTGTGCATCCCAAAAAACCAGTTGTTAAAACAAGTCCATTCTTGTCCAAGTTCTATCTACTTTTTTCGAGCTTCACATTGCTTTTCTTCCAGGCGGAGTTTTTCTGGTGTAATGATTTTCTCAAATATAAATGCTTTTTCAGGAGTGATTGCTGTAAGGTCGTAAGGTGGGATATTTCTCATTATGGCAGCATTAGCCTGCTACAATGCTTCATCACTTGTTAGCACAGTGCGATTGTCTTCTGCTTTTTCAAATAGCCAGCTAATTTGCTCCTTATCACCCAATGCTTCTTCCTTGACTTGTCTCCGTTCATACCGGCTTAATCTAATTTGACTCTTGTGTGTACCAAATGTGGAAGTCAATAGCTTCCTTTTTTGTAATTTCAACTCCTTTGACATTGGAGCCACCTCAACATCTGCTGTTGACAATTCATAGTATTCAACCCCACATACTCTAGGCTCCATGCTCAGAACCTGCAATTTAATTTTGTTCAACCGCTTCAGAACAAACTAAGGATATGTCTGTTCCTCCAGGACCTCTTGAATTCTATCAGGATTGCCAGCCATTTCTTTCAACAGACTCACGTTGAGGCTAGCTTGTTCTTGCCAAGTGCAATTTCATTAACCACATCCACTATTTACCCAAATTTCTTGGAGAGAATTTAGCACCATGCATGAGGTTGTTGCAAGAGCCTCAAAACATTCTACAGTAGACAACCAAATGAGGTTTTCAATCCATCTCCCTAACCAGAGCATTAGAACCTTTACCAAGTTTTACCAACCTCACTGTATTGTCCTCCATCACTGAGGAAAATTTTAAGACGATAACTCAAGACACACTTACGGGAAAACTAGGGATCATACACACACAAACACGCAAGCCACATGCAGAACAAAATGCAAACACAACGACTAGGTATACACAAAACACGAATGTCACACACACAAACTTTTTGGTTGATTACACACCTCAAATACGCAGCAGTACAACAACGCGCACACACACACACACATCCATCATTTCATTTTGAAGAAGATGTATTTTCTTCTCGATTTAAATTTCTTCTTTCATCCCACAAAGTAGTCTAAAAATGTTAATTTTTTTCAACTAGCTTGTGCTAATGAAGCAAGTATACATTATGATGTTTGTAGACATCAATTCACTAATGTAAAATAAAAGGAAATGCAATCAAACAATGTAAAAGTATTCTCCATATATAAAGATATTTTTAAGTCAAAATCACATTTGTATATGAAAATATTCAAACTTTTTTGTATATAATGTGGGAGATACATATGTAGATGTGAAAAAAAAAATTTACAATATCTATGAAGTGTAGTCATGAGCTAGAGCTCTCAACAAAATGTGTCTTCTAGATCTTGCACAAGTCTATTATAGGCTAGTTGGAAGGCCTTGAATGCTTGTCTATTAGTAGAAAAAGCCAACAAATCTAGCCTAGGCCTAGGGCCATATCTCTCTACTTGAAAGCTACATCTTGTCCTTCCAATTGTCTACTAATTCCTAGCCTTCTAGATCCATTCACTTATCTAGATCTAAGGAGAATCTAGATCCATAGGTATTCACCATTTAGTTTGCCCTACTCATTGAACAAAATCAACTTCCTATGTATGTTTTCTTCAAATACTCTTTCAACCTAGTTTGTGGTTTTTCTCTACATGGCTTTGATATTCCTACTTTGCCAAAAGAGATGACACACATTTTTTTCCTTCCTTCTACAAAAGGTGTAGGGTACTGACATCTTCATTGCCTTGTCTGGCCAATCCTTAATTCAAAGCTTATTGATTGTCAACCTCCAAAGCATGACATTCAACTTGTGTGAAGGAGGTGCTCTCCACATAGCTCTAGCACTCCTAGTCCAATTTTTTATATTTGTCTTTGAAAACCATTTTTTGTAGAAGCTCACATAATCAAGGATGTACTCGTCAATATTTCTAGAAAAATATTTCCATGATGCTTGAAATGTATATGTTGTCATTCAAAATGACTCAATGTGATCATGAATAGTTCTATCATTGCCTCTATTTGACCAACTTGCTAAAAAGTATTGAATTAGCTTCCAACGGAATGTATATGTTTTTATTAAAAAGGAGGTTATAGAATCATGCACAATTCTATTCTTGGTTCCATTTGACCAACTCACCATAAAACTTTAAATCAGGATCCAACAAGGCCTACCATATTGGTGGGGGTGAAAGAAGAGACAAGGGAGAGGGGAAGGTAATGTAACCATATAGCTCAAAATCTTTCAAAAATTTCAAGGTTTAGTAAGCTTTCTAATTAAGTTTATCTCTTTTTTAATGAGATATAATATTAACAAACTTTTCTACCAATCTATCTCCTACTTTTGTCTAATATTTCTTATTAATAATTAATTGGTGTGGTCATTTATGCCCATAGATACTCATACTAGGCAAGGCTACAACAAAGTGCAATCTCTCATATTCATCCCTAGCAATGCTCACTCTACATTGTACAAGTATAATTAGCTAAGATATGTAATTCGAAGGTCATAGAAATTATTATCAGTCCTTACAATCCCAACATCATGCATGTCCCCCCACCATGTTCCTTTTTGCTTAATATCACCATCTTGTCTTTACCCATGTAAGATGATCTTTCATATGCTCATGCTGCCATTACAAGTTAACTACATCCTTGCTACCATTGAACTACTTTAATAACATCAACAAGAATAAATGTAGGGTTTCATGTGTATATTTGAGACCATTCATTTAGATTATGGGTTGCAATTTAAGCTTCTATATCCTCAAGATAACTACACTTGTATAATATAGCCCTTTTTCCTTTTGTAATTAAGAAGAAAGAATCGAAGCTAGCATTGAAGCAAGGAGAAAACAAAAAGATCTATGTGTCAATTACTAATGTCCCCATACTAGATGGAAGTTTATTCCAAAAAAAACACCAAACTAAGAAGATGCATTTAATCAACACAATTATAAAACAACTCTTAATCAAATAGAATGACTATACATGGCAATATGATATTATCATAAGGTCCTGCCTAGATTAAGTGTTTTGAGAAAGAAATAATCTAATTACAAATATGCTATTAGGAGCCAAGTATGAGGATGAGGAAGATATGTTTTTTGAGGGGGAATAAGTTGGTGATGTAAGTGCAACACTTGACCATATGTGCGTTGTTTCTTTAGTTGAGTCTATATTAAGGGGCATGTATGATGGTGTATGGTTTGCTAATTGGTTGCTAATTGAGCACATTGTCAAGGGAAGAGGATGTATTGATCATTAAATCAAAAGGATTTGAAAAAAGGCATATAGATATTTCTTGAAGAATGGGTATTTATGAGTAGCAATGAGTCGTGACCATTTGTAGAGGAAATTGCATAGAGTTTGGAGCAAAAACATAGAAAATTTGGCACTATCTATAAAGGGAAGAGATTAGATATAGGATGTGGGAACTTGTGGGCCATTCTTTGAGGGTAAAATAGTCAAATATTGAAGCTAAAAATAGGGGGGAAATAGGGTTGAAATAGAGTATGCTTGAACTAAAGCAAAGGGTATTCACTGTTATCCATCATCAAGAAAGGAACATGATTATTAAAGGATCGTCTATTCACTATTTTCCATCACTAAGATAGGAAGAAGACTGATGTATGCTAAACTTTACTATTCAAAGCTGAAGAACATAGGACTTTTATGCACACATTCATGTCTTAAATCTCTCTATTATTATGATGCATCACTATCTTGATTCAAGAGGAGTCAATGGACTCCTTTGATGTAAGCTTTGGTTCACTAATGTCACGGAATGAGAGAGTGATATTTTGGGCTAATAAAGAGACTTATTATTGCTCTAGAACATGGTATTTCATGAAGATATAAGTTGAATAAGTACTAGATTGTTCTCACACATGAATAGAACTTTTGTTATTCCATTAAAGCATTATTTGCTATCCATAAACTTGTATGATTATTTATACTCATTCAAGGCTAATCATATCCAGGTTTATGTTGAATAAAGGTCTCCAAATTTGATTTACATGTTGTACATGTATTGAACACTATATTAGGCAATTTGGGAATTCTTGTATAGTTTGGGAATTCTCAATATAGTTAATATTTGGCCACATGATCAAATCTCGTCCCCTTACTTGAAAATGGAGTATACTCTAATTACCATGTAGGTTGTCTTTCCAAGTCCCACTTTGAAGCATGGGTTAAGATTTAGTCACATGGCTAAATCTTTACCCCTTATTTGAAAGTGGGACTTGGGAGATTCCCAAATTCTCTAATATGGTATTATTGGGTGCTTGCTTTTATGGAATACAAGATGCTGGAGATATGCTTTCAACCTATCTATTGATCCTAATTCTAACCTCTTTTCATCTCTTCTTTCCTCATCTTCAAAATCTAAAATCTATCTCCTCTTAAGCCAAACTCTCTTAGCTTGAGACCCCTGTGTATGTTGGCTATACATGGAAATTTTCTCAATAATGTGCTAAGTAAGATAGTTTTAGCCTCTTAAAGTGAGACTAGGATAATAAGCTAGTAGTATCCTTTTGGACATATCAAACAACTTACAAGACAACTAGACAAACTCCCTTTAAACTAATGTACATGACAAATGCCAACTCACCAATTGAATTCTTCATCCCCAACTTGAGAGTTATTGTACAAAAATGATGTGAAGATAGGGAAGCTTAGACTAGCTACCTAATTGAACTTAAAGACCTATAAAAAATGAGACTATTAGCCACACATGAACTAATATGTGAGAAGACCGAATGGAAAGCATATTTTGATAGGCACATCAAATAGAGAGACTTTGAGAAGGATGACCTATTGTTGCTCTACTCAATCAAATATCACAAGTAGAAGATAAAATACAAAGGTTGCAGCCCTTTCCCTATGCACTAGATTAGTAAAATGAGCAATGTGGAGCTTGAGACCTTGAAGGGTGAAGGAATTGGATTTTTCAACTAAAGATGCATTAAAAAATATTATTCACCAACACACCCACTATGTGGACCTCCTATGATGCTACCGTCAATCATTGTACATGATGTGAAAGTCACAAAGAACTACCTGCTTATCTTAGGATCAAGCTCATTGCAAAGATAGAGCACACCACTCATTGCAAAGAGAGAGCCCACCATTGATGCTCTAATAGACAAGAGTGCTACTTACAATGCCATGACATGCAAAGACTAGACCAAATTCAGTGAGCAACCTCAACTAACAATGACCACTATCAAAATCAAACCATACAAGGGCACACCTTACACTTTCCTATGAAAGTGTAAGGTTATGGTAACAATCAAAACTAAAAGCCTTCCTACTATTTTTTATATACTATCTAATGCAAAAGGAGTTGGGAAAGAAACTTTGCTAAGATGAAGATTCAAATGACAAGCTAAGTGTAGTATCAACTATGACACTCAGTGATGAATACATTTGGCTATACTCAATGTAGAATACATTATGTCCTTCGGTAAGGGCATGCTTGTTTCTTCAAAGCAAGAAAGGCCATGTCCTCAATGCCACCCAATACAATGCCTATCAAGGGGTCTAAAATCTTACTCATAATGAATTGCTCAAGGCTGGTAGAAGCAGACCACCAAGAACTAGTGAGTGAGATATCCAAACTAAATATGACTCTTAGAGAGTGAATTTCTAAATATTAAGATCCATTTTAGGGCCAAACACGCCATGTAAGGATTTGAATTAATTCTTAATCACATCTTAACTAGATAAAAATAGGGAAGGAATGCTACCTTACTAATTTCTTGTTTTTCTCCAATTTTAGGGTCAAGTTAGCATTACATAAAAAAGAAACCTCTCTATTTTCTCTCTCTTTCCTTTCCTTTTATATTTAATAGTCGAACTACCAAAAATTTTGAGTAGGACCTCAAAACATTTTCTAGTTTTCAAAAGTTTTGAATATGATGGTTTTTTGAATTTGATTATGTTTTTTTTGGCTTTGATCATTTCAATTCTTGTACTTTTATTATTTCATATGTTCTTTTGTTTTTTTATTTGTTCTTTTTTCTCTCTTTGTCTTATTTCTCTTCTTGCCATTTTTCATATATTTTTATGTGCCACTGGAGGAACCTTGTTGTATCATTTGGATTGCAAGAAGCAATAGACAGAATAAGGTATTGTTCAAAATATCAAAAGTATACTTTTTCCTTATGTTTACATTTGCAATAGTTTTAGATGTCCCAAATAAACAAACCTTTGATAATTATTACATGGTTTTTTCTTTGTCTTCTTTCTTCTCTCACTCTTTCTCCTCTACGTATTTGTATGTACCATTAGAAGAAGCTTGAAATACCATTTAGAGTATAAGAAGCAAGAAACTAGTCAAGGTAACATTTGCAATACTCACATTAAATTTTTTTCTCCATATTTCCATTTGTAGTGATTTAAGAGGTCCTAATAAACATGTTTTTCATAATTATAGGCCCTTGTTTCTCTTTTCCTATGAGGCGATTATGTTGAATGTAAGAAGATTCTTAACTTTATTATTAGAATTATCCATAGTAATCTTTCTTTTTCATCAAGGTGACTATTGCCTCAACAAGTTTCTCATTTATATTCTTCTTCTTTTTGTGCTTGTCATATATCTAAGAACTGTTGAATATTCTAGGACTTTCTCTTCTTTCTAAGAGATATGGATGAAGATCCATAAAGAAAGAAGAGTCATACTCGTATAGTGGTGAAGATACCACATTTGACATGGAGAGAAAGAAAGATTCACAAGGTTCTCACTAATATTGATGTGTGGATGGAGAATAATATCTAGATTTTGTACACTTTATGATACAATTAGGTCTATTAAAGCTAGAAATATGTGGTTACTAGGATATTGCAATTGTTTGCACTTTCAATATAAAATCAAGATTCATAGTGCAAGAAGAATGCTTTATCAAAATCATTATGATTGGAATACAAATATGTATTAAATAACAAGTAAGTGGGTTAACTAATGGAAAGATAGAATGAAAATAATTGAATATGCAATCACAGAAGCTCAAGTAAGAGAAAATTGAGAAAATCATATATATGGGATCTCAAGGGAAACAACAATACCAAACAGGATGAATGACCTCTTCATATAAAGACAATAGTATTTTTATCCTTTAAATTTAGCTCATAAGTTTTGCATTTTCTTTTGTAATTTGAAATCTATTAGTTTTCTTGTGCAATACCATTTTATTAAGGCATGGAGCATTCTTTATTGATAATTAGGGAGCATTTTCAATATAGCACACCCAAGGCATAAACTAATCCACTACCAAGCAAGAAAGTATTTATTTATCATAAGATGATAGTAGCATCTAACAAAACATGCAATAGAATTTTAAAAATATATTTAAAAAGATCAAAATCAATCTGAATAAGAACTTTCTCATTAGTTTGATGAGAGGGTATACAATACACGTGACTTTAATCACATTTTTGTAGAGAAATCAATTGAATAGCCTTCAGTTTTTACAATTATCAATTTCCTCATCTTTCTTTTGTTTTTTCTTCTAGCAAGAGAGCATTTTATTTGTTATGTATGAGATTTCTTTCTCTTATATTCTTGCATTGGGGACTATCCAAAGGATTAGCCAAGGCATGAGTACTATAACATAATAAATATCTACTTCTTGAACCATTGAGTCTGGATCACATCCAATAATCCTAATTTTGTTATATTTTTTAGTAACTATAACCTTGCTTCTATTTGAGGACATGTGAAAATTTCTAAAAATCAAGCTAAAGTTCTTTGTACATATCGTACTAAGATGGGCTCACCTGAGTCTTACTATAATAAATATTTAAAACCTTTACATTAATCCTTGGCAAGTACATTCATACTAAGATGGGCTAACTTAAGTCTTAGCATAATAAATATTTAAAACCTTTGCATTAATCCTTAGCATAATAAATCTTTAAAAACTTTACATTAATCATTGGCAAGTAATTGAAAATTGCAAAATCCACCTCAAATCTAAGCCCTTATGCTACCAAAAATTAGATATTGTATCTAATAAGATGAATTTTTCATTGCAATCATCCACAAATTCATTTTCACAAGATTCTGCAATAATACATGTGCAATAGTCCTTCCTAAGCCTTGTTCCTAAGCCTTGTGGATTCCTCAACATCATTCAATATAATGAACCACTTTTCAAGTATAAGAAGAATGGAATTTTTTCTTGAGTGAGCGACTTAGTAGCATGTGGGATGTCTTTTCTGTCCCCTTCTTCAATCAAATTTGTTACACTATAGGATGTCGTGATGTTATGAGGACACAGTGTGAAAAAGTATGGAATGCATCATCATCCGACTTCTTTATTGATCTAGAGAGTCAATGTGATATGAACCATTAGTACTAGTGTAAGTTGCATGGATTATCCGAAACTACTAGATTTTTGGATAATTTTAGCCTATTTTTTATATTATTTATTGTAAAAATTCAAAAAAGTTAGAAAAAAACTTCTAGATTAGAATGGCATGCAAAAAGCTAGTTGCTTTTTCAACCAATTAGGGGATTTTCACAAGAGGGGACATATTGACGAAATCGCGCGCATCGCAATCACTGTAAACAGGCAGAAAACCGAAAATTGAATTGAAAGAAGAAGGAGTGATCTGGGAGATCTGTGATCAGGTATCGTGCAGTTTTACCCCCCTTTCGGAGCCAACAAAACCATTAGACTTGGGTTCCGAGCAGCAGAGAAGGAGCTGTAACTTTTATGCACGTTTTGTTCTACGAAGAAGCTCCAGGAGATCTAATGCCTGGAGATTGTTTCTGAGTAGTGTGAAGATTCCAGGTTCTTTCAATACATATTGATTCAATTCATTGTGATTTGTCTTTGTAGTGTTTACCACTTGGGTATTCTCTATCTTCTCTTCCATCTCCTATCTCTACTTCCTTCTACTTCTGATCCCTGATGGATTCAACCTTTCGACAAAAACCCCTCCGACATTGGTGAACCCGACGTGAAAGGTCATCAGAAGAAGAAAATACAAGATGGGAGAATCTTTGAATACATTCTCCAGTGATGTTTTGCAACAATTGGTGCAAAATATGAATATGCTTATGCAGGTACAACAACAACAATAGGTGATGGAAGCTTCAGCTCAAACAGAAAGTGTTGTGATGAATGCTTTGCAAGCAGTTGAGCGTGAGGTAAAGCTATTCAATGGCAAGAATGTGTCTGCATATGTATATACCTATGCTCAGAAGATGGAATTCTTTGGGGTGGCTCAATCTGCATGGAGCCGGTATTTTGTACGTGTTACTATTTATGAACTGAAAGCACAGATTATTGAATTATACTTACAGGATGCAGACTGGGTAGCCTTCAAGAAGACACTCAGGGAATAATTTTACATTGAGGACACCAGTTTGATTACGCGCAAGACTTTTCAAGGGTGGGTTTTACAACCCAATAAGGGTCTTGTGGCTACGGAATTATTAAGAGAATGTGAAAGTCGATTTGAGCAGTTGGATCTTGCAAAACAGCTAGCTCTTGCAAGTCAAAAAATTGAATTGTTTCTACATGCAACTGATCCTGAGCTTTAAGAGAAGCTTGATGATTTGCTAGAGGATCAGACTACAGAGACAGGTTTGAAAACAGAGTGGAGACATGTCAAGAAAGTTGTTACTGCACTTGTGAAGAAGCATAGAAGAAGAAAAAGATTGCATGTCTCTAGCTTGCCCATTGTTACGGGCAAGACAATTGATGTATCAAATAAGTCACCTACTTCTGTGGCTAACCCTATGGCTGTAGCTGCTATTGTTCCCTCTGTTAGGGAAGATGTCTTAGAAGAATTGGTCAAAGGCATGCAGGATCTTCAATTGAAGGTTGCAAAATTGGACGAAAAAGGACAAGAGGAAAGGGGATGGGCAGTAGCCCCTAAGCCTGGAAAAAGATGTATGTGGTGTGACAGTTTGCAGCATGAGAGAAAGGACTGTGTTGCCTATCAGGAGGCCTTGGCATGACAGCTTATCTTTTGGAAAGATGGCAAGATCCATGCACAAGAAACGGGATTGCCTCTTGCTTTGAATTTTGGAAAGGGAGGTATGCAGAAGTTGTTGGAAGACTTGGCTGTCCAAAATGCTTATGCGGCAGTACATGCTTCTACTTTTGGTCTACAGTTGGATAGAATGCATGGCCAAGTGATGGTTGGTCCAAAGGCTGAAATATGGACACATGCTTTACATGTAGCTAAAAAGAGAAAGGTCATTGATAGTGAAATGTCTCATGCAGGGCAAGACATTCATGGCATAACTGGTTGGGAATCATCGGTAGATGCATATTCAGTGTATGCATATTTAGCAAAGGTACAAAACACGAATGTACTTGTGGAAGAAAAATAAAAAAGAGATGAAGATATTGCAGGGACATCTAAAAGAATGACAAGAAGAAGTGTGGATCAGCCTAAACCTACAAATCAGCCACCTCCCGAGCATGTCATGGAAGAGGTCAGTCACAGGAGCAAAAACAGGATAACAAACAAGAGAGCAAAAAGAAGGGCAAGCAGCCAGGATATAAGTTGCAATCTGACATTGAGACAGCCACAGATCTTACGAAGGTTCTTGAAGAATGGATCTTAAACAACCGGGTGGAATTTACCTTAGGAGAGGTTCTTGGCATTGCCAAGCGAGAATTTCATGATGAGATCATTGACATAATTAAAAGGAAGTGTCCATTTCTTGGTGATACCACTAGTACATTGCTGCAATTTGAAGAGGAAACTGGTTTGTTGGGTATTCGGGCTGAATATGAGCATGAAGTAAGTACAGAATTGTCTGTGCAGGATGCTACTAATCAATGGACAGCATGTGGCAAAAGAGAAGAAAGTGGCTGAAAATGCATTGTCTTGTAGCAATATGCATGGTGGAGTAAGGCAAATGCAACAATATGGAGAAGAGACTCTAGGATTTATTCCTCGAAGTCACTACACAAGAAATCATTGGGCTAGAGCTACCACTAAAACAGTAGTGAAAATAGGAGAATGTGAAACTCCTTGTGTTGCTTTACTTGACCATGGGTCTGAGATAAATGTCATTGAGCAGGGATTGTATGAAAATGGTGCATGGCCTATAGACATTGATCATGGTTTGCAAATGAGTGCAGCAAATAATTCTTTAGGGGAGCTCTATGCTACATGTCCTAATGTAAAAGTGACGATTGTTGATGTATATGAAGAGCAACACTTCTTTGTGCAAGATAATTCCTCATATACAATGATTTTGGGACAGCTCTATATTACAGGTGTGCATATGGAAACAAAGGTGCTTGATGATGGTTTTGCTTATGCAGGATGCTACTAATCAATGGACAGCATGTGAAAAAGAGAAGAAAGTGGCTGAAAATTCATTGTCTTATAGTAATATGCATGGTGGAGTAAGGCAAATGCAACAATATGGAGAAGAGACTCTAGGATTTATTCCTTGAAGTCACTACACAAGAAATCATTGGGCTAGAGCTACCACTAAAATGGTAGTGAAAATAGGAGAACGTGAAACTCCTTGTGTTGCTTTACTTGACCATGGGTCTGAGATAAATATCATTGAGCGGGGATTGTATGAAAATGGTGCATGGCATGTAGACACTGATCATGGTTGGCCTATGAGGGCTGCAAATAATTCTTCAGGGGAGCTCTATGTTGCACGTCCTAATGTAAAAGTGACAATTGGTGATGTACAGGAAGAGCAACACTTCTTTGTGAAAGATAATTCCTCATATGCTGTGATTTTGGGACAGCCCTATATTACAGGTGTGCATATGGAAACAAAGGTGCTTGATGGTGGTTCTGCTTATGCAAGAGTCAAAAGCAAGGATGGGAGAAAAGCAGTCCAATTTCTTACTATTTGTGTTAATCATCCTAGAAATCAAGATACGCTTCGAGAGTCTCCTTTGGTTCCAAATGCAAGGGAATTCAACCTAGATTTTCATTAAGCACTGCTATAATGCTAGGCTACAGTAGTGTTTTTCAGTGGGTGTACTCACCTCTTGATGAAATGAAGCATGTATTTACTATTGGTAATTCTCACTTTTCAGCACACAGTTCATGTTGGTTTAAGCCTATGGAAGCTATGTGTACGGCTAAACGCATATCTATGAAATGGGCTACTAAGAAACTGAGAGCATTGGGGTTGTTAATAGTTGAAAATGATGGCATTTTAGGCATCTTTTATGGGCTGAATATTATTGACACTATGGCTGAAATTTCAGCAACTATACATGCTGAAAATGAGGCTGAAAACAGAGTGTTGTCAGTATGTTCTTTGGATATATATGATGTTATAGCATTGTTTGTTCGGCAGGAAGGATTACAATGGGCTGAAGCACTTGTGGAGACAAAGTATAAGATAGTTAACAAAAAGGTGAAACCAATTGCTTTACCACTTCCACTAGAGATTGAGGGTATGTATGAAAAAGTGTCAAGGCATCCAAGCTTACGAGATCCTAAAGATATAGGTCATCAATTTACATCTGAAACATTACAGGAATTGAAAGTTGTGCATAAGAGTTTCTTTTTCCTACTGAGAGAGATTGTTTTATGTGGATGTTGGCTAGACATGGGAAGGCATTTGCATTTCAGCCAAGTGAAATAGTTTGTGTGGATCCAAATGTTGTCTCTTCTATGGTCATATTTCCTGACTGATGGACTACTAAAAGGTGTGCCGTGGATTGGGACTAGCGGACACCTCACAGGAACATACTCCTGAAAGTGCTCAAAGGTAGACCATAACAAATCCATCCTGGACTGCAATCTTTCCACTTTATCTTGAAACAATAGACACAATGTGGCCTGTCTCTGGAGAACTACCAAGTCCTGCTTAGAGAGAGAAGGAATAATAGGAACATTGGGGCTTGGAGGAATGGACCATGACTGTGCCAGTTGGTCTTGCAACTGCTTAATCTGGAAAGCTTGTGATTGCACTGTATTATGAGCAGTCTGTAAAGCTGACAATTTTGCATCTAAAATATTCTAAAACTCTTGAGCTTCTTTGGACATCCTCTCTTTCTCCTCTGAGACTCGAGTGACCTCTGACTGAGCTTCTGTTAACTGAATCTTCAAAGAAGATATTTCTTCTCTCTGGGTCTCAATCATTTGGGTCTGCTGCTCCATCTACTTAAACAAATCTGCAAGTGTGTCTTTAGCAGAGGCTAACTCTGAGGTTGCCTTATGCAACTAGTCTTTGGACTGCATCAGTTTTTCATAGAAAGAAGTATACAGCTATTGAACACAAGCTGTCACTAAAAGTTCAATCGAACACTAGATGTCATTACAAAGGAATGGAATAGCATCTCCTGATACTAAACTATTCAGTGAAGGGACTGATATTTCCAAAGAACCCTCTCTATGTGCCCTGAACAAATTGTTACATGTGAGGTAGGCAGGGAGTTCAATGCTAGATGTAGCAGGAATTGTGACTGATGGAAGGACTAAAGGAGCTTTATCTGCCACATGCTTCAAGCGCTTCCGTTGAATGACCAATGGAGGAGGGGAATCAAGATCCTCTATCTCAATAGGTTCTGAATCTTCTGAAGGTGGTGGGGGAGGAACTAGATCAGATGGAGAAGGTGGAAGCACACCCTTCTTAAGGCCTAAGTATGTCAAGAAAGCATATAAGTAGGAACCATAAGTGACATTTGTGACATTCCCTCTGGTCACTTTGACAAAATGTTGGTCCATCTTTGTAATCAGGTAAGTACTCCAATCAATAGCCACCCCTTTTAACACCATCCTGGAAGCTGTGAGAAGAGTTACTTGGACAAATAATGGGATGGTGTTTTGCCAGGCATAAACCTGTCTTGGAGAAACTGGCAGACTAACTTCCAAAGAGGATCAGTGATCATGGAAAAAGATACTCCGGAAGTGTTTATCACTTTCTTGAGATCCAGAATCTCATTGGTTTGCTTCTGTAACAGCTTGAGAATCTCATCATTGGAGAATAATTATCTAGCTGTAACAAAGGGCTCTCCTTTGTAGGGAAGAGACAAAGCCTTCTCTAACCCTCGGGGTGTCAACACCATGGAAGCACCATGAACCAAGCCCGACTTCTTACTGTATGATGCAAGAAATTCATCACACAGGGATGGATCATCTGGAATCAATGGGAATGAGGCAGCCACAAAAGTTGCAAGTCCTGCTTTCGCTATGGCTCAAAAGCCAATAGGGAAGAATAATCCCTATTGATCAACAGGATATACTGGATAGGAGGAGGAGCGTGAGGCACCATTCAAATGGAAAACATACACACCACAAAACACAAACAATCACAAAGAATGCCTGTAAAACAACCAAAGAGTTATAAAAAAGAAATCAATCAAAAGAAGGACACACACAGACGTAACTAACCAATTTACCACCCCAAACAACCCACATCCTAGAAAAAATTCGGCATGACCTCTACACATATGCGACCGAAAACTTCATGCGATGCAACAAACAGGCACCCAAAACCCCGTATCAAGCAAGAAAGAAAAAAAATTGCGAACCGTACCAGTAATCGTAGCACATAAGGAAACCATAATACCATAAAAAACCTAATCAGGACCTGACCATAACCTTGACCAACAATTTCAACTTAGAGGACTTTACGCGCCCATCCCACGAAGCGGGTTTATTAAAAGGGGAAAAAAAGTGCAGTGAGGGGAAATTGTTTTAATGAAGGGTTCATTTTAAAAAATTATTAACAATGGGTGATATTTTATTAGGTTATAAACCTTAATAAGAAAACGACGGTTCCTTCTTAAAATGTTAATTACAATTTATTAGGGTGAAACGGTGCTTTAACGAAACCCGGACAACGATTCCCAGACTGGGGTCTCTAAATGCAAATTTATTAATTAGAAATTAATAGTGATATGGAGCATTTTTTTGCCAACGCGTGCTTTTTTGTGACGGTTGGTTCATTTTTATTAAAAACTAAGGTGCCTCTAAAGCACACGTAGTGCGTGCAGACTGAACGGCTGGTTGAATTTAAATTATTAAAAAATGTGTGTTTAGCGCGAATGTGCGTGGAAAAGTATTTGAATATAGTTTATTTTAGCAATTAACTATGGTTAAGGGATAATAAAAATGAATGAATCTCAAAAATAAATACTTAGTAGGGGTGTTATGTAAAAGACTGAAGGCGCACGGAGTAGTCCCCAAATGCAAGGAATCCAGTCAAAAAAAACAAACACCATTGACTAGAAAAAATAAAGCACCTTAGTGTTTTTGTGTTATTTTGTTCTTTTTGAGTTGTATTTTAGGTGTGTTTGTATTGTGTATATTGTTTGGTTTGGTTTATTTGTTTTGTTTTTTTTCTAATTTTTTAATAATAATTATTAAATCGAGATATAGGACACACGAATATTTTGTGAAGTGTAAGGGTGGAATTTCAACAATCCAACAAGTGTCAACAATGTGTTTGAATTTATCCATGATTTTTCAGTTGATTTTTGGAATTTAAAATAAATTTTCATGAGGTGAGGTATTAAATTTAGGGTTTGGGCTTCAAATAATACTTTTGCCATTTATCGAAGCATTGCTAATTGAAACATTATTGGCAAAAGGAGCAAGGAGACTTGTGGAATTTTTTCGAAAATGTTTTTGAATTGTTACTAATTTTCAATGAATTTTACTCATTTTGCATGTATTTTTGAAGGAATTTTGAAATTTTAAAGTTTTTGCAATTTATTTTCTTGAATTTTCACTTTAGAAAATATTCCAAATGATTTCAAAAATGTTGGAAAAACATTTAGAAATTTTTTTGCAATTTTTTGGATTTTAAATAAATTTAATAAATTTTTAAAGATTTCAGGTATTTTATGTTTATTTTTATGTGTTTTTATATATTTTTCGGGTTTGGAAATTAAAAGGCGGTACCCGCGCTGCGTGTGAACAGCTAAAGATGGCTGTGTGTGAACGGATGATTGCAACACTCCACCGCACAGACAAACCAGAAGCGTGTCCTTGCGCGTGAACACCCGCTAACCACACCTGAACACTGAGAACGGCCACACAGTGAGAAAACAACGAAGGAGGAGGGAGAAGGGGCAGAAACCGGGGCTGTAAGGGGGTAGCCTAAGGGAACTAGGTGACTGAGTAGGTTAAGTTAATTATGTTAACTAAGGCAATTAAAGCAATTAAGTTAGTGTAGTTAGTTAAATCAATTAGGTTAGTTAGGTTAGTGGAGTTTGTTAAGTTAGATTAGTTGTAGTCAAGTTAGTATGTTTAAGTAATGTAAGTTAGTGTAAGTAATGTTAGTCTATTTAATCTATGTAAGTAATGTTAGTCTGTTTAAGGAAGGTTAGTTAGGTTTAAACTAAGGTTACTTAGGGTGAAACTAACCAGAGGTGGGAGAGGGAGGACAGATGTTGTGACGGTGAAGGAGGAGGAGGAGGAGTAGGAGGAGGAGGAGGAGTGGGAGTGGGAGTGGGAGTAGGAGAAACAGGCGAGGCGGACGGTCGCACAGGGCGGCAGCAGGCGAGGCGGACGCAACGGTCAACGGCGGCGGGCGGCATGGGCACGGCAGCAGTCAAGGCGGGGGTAGCGAGGGAGAGGAAGGACGTCAACGGCGGTGGCAATCGGTAGCGGCCACGGCAGCCAGCGGTGAGGGCAGCAAGGGAGAGGAGCGAGGAAGGAGAGAAGGCGGTTGTAGGTCGACAGGAGGGGAGGCAGAGGATGGCGCGACGAGGGAGAGGACGGAGGGCGCACGGGAGAGGTAAGCGATTTTTTGGTTTTTTATTTAATTTAATTGTTTGTTTTTCAGCTTTTTTTTAGTTAATTTGTGTTTTTTGTTTTGTGTTGTGTATTTTCTTTTTTTTTTGTGTTGGGAAAAAAAAAAGAAAGTTTGTGGGTTGTATGATTAGTTTTTTTCTTTTCTTTTCTTTTCTTTTTCTATTTTTGTTCTTTAAGGGATTGGATTGGGGTATTTGTTGGTTTTTTCTTTCTTTCTTTCTTTCTTCCTTCCCTTTTTTTTCGTGTGTGTATTGTTGTTTTTGGTTTTTATTGATTATTATTGTTATTGTGTGTTTTTTTTGTTTTTTTAAATAAATTTTAATGTGGGTTGGTTGGTGGTTATGTGTGGTTGAATTGTGGGTTTTTTGTTTCTTTTTTTTTAATAAAAATAAATTGGGTATGGGTGTGCAAAAGGAACGCACCCCCCGTCCCGTGCACATGCGCGGGGTGGGGGTACAACAATTTGCAATAACGGGATCAAACGAGGCAGGGACAGCAATGCGTGAACCACAGATGCCACGAGGGCGTCCCGAGGCGCGTAAAACCAAAAACAAGCGCATTCATGCGCGACACAAGAAACGCAGTCACACGGCAAAAAGAAATAAAAACTAATAAAATCCAAACCGTTCATCGGATCGAAAAATCGTAAAAAAGAAAAATGTGCCCGGAGACAAGGGGAAGATGATGGAAACATGCAATACCGGGTCTGGGGCAAAATCAGGATGTTTACATGGGAAAAACACAAAAACAAGCCCGAAAACACATACGGGTATTAATATCGAAAAATTCGCACGTCAGAACGAAGTGCGAAAAGAAGGAAAACTGTGCAGAATAATGTGTCCAACAACCCTATAACGGCAAAACACAGTTCCGATCAAAATAGGACGCGTTCACATGGGAAAAACCCCAAAAACCAACCCGAAAATAGATTCGAAAAGGAATAGAAAAGGATCCGTGCACCGGAATAGAGGACAATAAAAAGAAAAAATGTCCAGAAGAAAGGGATTGACAGGGTTGATGCATCAAAACTCAAGTTGGGGGAAATTAGGAGGGGTTCACACGGGAAAAACACAAAAAAGGCACCCGAAAACACTTTGAAAAATTAAAAACTAAAAATCTGACAGTTGGAAGAGGGTGAAGGAAAAAGGAAAAAGTGGGGGACAAGCTGGAAGGACACAGGTGTCAAATAAAACTGGAATTCCGGTTAAAATTAGGGCAGGTTCACATGGAAAAATATAAAAAATAAGCACGAAAAGGGCCCGAAAACCCCCAAAAATTAATAACGGATGAACCGTGGATCGAAATGACATGGGGTAAAAGGGAAAAAATTCAAGGGGAAGGGACAGGACAGGGTTGGCACATTAGATCAGGGTTCCGAAGCAAGGAAGATGCATTCACATGGGAAACTGTCCAAGTTACAGGAATTGCTTCAAAAATTGATAACTTAAGAACCGACTATCGGAACATGGGTTGGTAAAAAGGAAAAATGGGCATTTCAAAGGGACAAACACAGTTGTAAGGTTGGATATGAGTCTCAATGAACGTAGGGTACGTTCACATGAAAGAGCGTAAAAACAAAGAATAAAGGCAAACGGTCAAGGAACAACCCCGAGGACAGGGTGAAATAGAATGGAGGAGTGGGGAAGGGACCCCACCAGGGTTAAAATGAAGTCACAGGGTAGATGCATGATCATAGCAGGATATATGCATGGGGATATGCAACATAGACGCACAGGGACGCATCCCCACACTTAAAACTTTAGCATGAAGGGTAAACCGAACATCAAGGACCTAGTACCACACATCAGACCCAACCACGAACGTCCCCACACTTAAGACATGACCGTCACTGAGAAACAGAAGGTGTAGGGTTAGAAAAACTTGGCCCATATTGCCGAGGAGGAATGTCAATGATCGAGATTGCGTCTTGTATCGTTGTCGACTGCAGGAGGTATCAAGGTGTCTTCATAGCACACATCCTTCATCCTTCATGGCAGGGACCATGCGGCAGCACCTAGGGAGGTAGCTGGTTGAAGGAATCGCAGGAAATTTGTCAATGACGATGGATATTGCACTCAACTCACAATCACTCAAATGGAATGAAAGAGCAGTCACTCGTCCCATTACTAACATCACTCGAGGAAATAATGATGAAACCCATAGCTCACACCCAGTTTAGGAATCGACAAGGGGGTGGTGCAGAGGGAGTATGCCAGGGTGCATAATTGATGGTGCATCAGTGCGTCCAACCCCTCTGGCATAGGTGCAAGTAGGAAGGCCAGGGAGCCTTGCAGTACAATGTACAGAACAAAGTGACATGTGTTGGGGGTAAAGGCGCCTCCACCTAGCCGCCCATGTATTACTACACTGACAGTCACCGCGACTGCACACTGCAGGTGGCGAGCGCCCATCACCGTCACTTTATTCTTTATTCTTTTAGTGACAGTTTGAATAAAGGAAGGCCTGGTCACACATTGTGACTGTTGGAGTTCCCATTTCTTGTCTCTCTCTTTCTTGCTCTTGCTCTCCTGCCATAGCTCTCAAGTGCAAGCTTTGATCCTTCTCACCTTTCAACTGGTATTAGAGCTCGGCTTTCCGATTCTTGAGCTTGGTTCATGGCATTCTCAGCTTCCCATCGACTCCCTACTCGCATTGGGTCTCTATCCCGGCAGCCATATCTGACTCCTTCAAGCTCGCGTCACTCCCCAGCTTCCCGAGCACCTTCTTGGCCCCTTTGGGCACCCTCAGAGCATTCACACAGAGGTATACACTCTTTCCTTGCAGGATTCTATGCTAGTCATAGGGTAAATAGGGAAGGGGCAGCCATTAGTGAGCTTCCATGTGGTGTTTGAAGCCCTTGCAGGTTTGCGCTAATTGTGCCAGCTGGGCAGACCATTTCCAATCAGCATTTGAATGCTCCACTGAAGCCTGGCACACTCTTGGTAGTTCATACCCTCATTTGGGCACTCCCTATTGCCGGTTGGTATGTCTTGAGCTTTGACAAGGCTTGGAGCACTGACAGTGAGCTTCTTCTTGGCTGGAATACATAGCAGACCTGCTATTCACAGGTCTTGGCAGACTTCTGCAAGTACATTGGAGCTCACCTATACTTCATATGATGCCCATACGCCATGGGAACAATGCCCATTGTTGGTGGATGTAATGCTTATGGTTTGCCATCATTTTGGCACTGATTTGGGACTAAAATTTCTTAGTTTTGACAGTCATTTCATGCTGTAATAAAGCGGGCTGAAGCTATTCTACATGCTTTGGGTTATGCCTATTGGTTCCGGATTATGTCTTGATGTATGCCATGAAGTATTGATCTTTGGGGTACGACTTCGATCTTGGATTTCATTCCGGATGCTTTTGGAAGAGCTTTGACATTACCCACTCATTGACATGGTTCATGCTTGACAGTGGTATATGCTTTGACAGTGATGCTCCTTGGGTTTATGCATACCCATTGCCTACGGCTTGATGCTCATGTCCCGGTTGATTACCCTATGCATATGTTGAGCTTGAGTGCTCATTGAAGCTCTACTTTGGATGCATTTTGGATTATCTAGAGTTGTCTTGGATGTTACTTGGCTTGTCAAAGTTTGGATTGGGATGTACTTGATGTCTTACATGCTTATGGATGCTACATACGGATGCTCTACCACCTACATGTTCGAGATGTACTATTGATGTATTGTCTTGGACTTATGTCATTGGCACTGAGTCTTGCCTTGGTTTGAGCTCTTGAGCTCGTACATATGGCTTTTATGCCAGTGGGAGCATTCTTGAATGCTTATCGGACATTGAGCAGGCTGTGCTTTTATGCATTGAGCAGTTACATGCTATTGAGCAGTTACTGACACTTGAGACTTTGGGATTTCTTACCCTTTGGGATGATGCATGGTTTATATATCTTGGTTCACTGTATGCTTATGAGCTAAGTCTCAGATTTGGATCCGTATCTTTGTGAGCTGACACCTACTTGTGTCAAGCTTTGGTAGTGGCAGGAACACTTTGCCCCGTTGACTGGGGGGTGTGCCTACTCACTGGCAGATGTTTGTATGACATGTTTGGGTGTTGGATTCATGCTTATCGACTGTCATATGCCTATATTATGCCCGCATGATGCCGGCTTTGGTCTTGGCAGTATCTGATTGACTTGGGATCCGATTTTGATACTGTTAGCTCTCATTTACTGAAATCTGTCATTTATTACAGGAAGCATATATGTATGGACTGACATGGATTTTTCATGCTGAAATATTTTGAAATGATGTATTTTCACTAGTACTTGGTGGGCAGCAGCTTTGGTTATACTTTTCTTGCCATTTTCTCTTGATTTTGGTGATTTTTTTGTCATTTTCTACAGTAAATAGCAAGCAGTTTTGAACTGTCAGCCTGCATTATGGCGAGTTTGTCCACTGAACATGCTATTTTCAACATCACTAAGCTTGATGGTACGAATTACTCTTATTGGAAGAGCAAGATTTGGCAAGTGTTGGTGCAAAAATCGCATATCAAACCTTTGAGTTTGAGCGGACATCCACCTGCAACTATGCCAGATGAGGAATGGCTTGAGCTTGATGAGTTAAAGTCCACTATTGTATTATCTCTCACAGAACAGGTTCACTACAATGTATTTGAGGAAGAACAGAGTGCATGGCAGTTGTGGGATAAAATCAAGAATCTCTATGACAAGAAAAGTCCAACGAGTCAGATGTATTGGTTGAAGCAGCTTATGGATCTACGCATGAAGGAGAATGTGACCATGTCTGCTCACTTGAGCCAGTTCCATGCTATACTCAAGAACTTGACTTCGCAGGATATCACTTTTGCAGAGGATGTCACTCCTCTTTTCTTGCTTGGTACTCTTAATGAGTCATGGGATGTATTCCGCACTGCATTATGTGCCTCTACTGCTACCTTGAAATTATCTGATGTTGAGAGTGCTCTTTTGCAGGAAGAGGTTAACCGTAAGAATTTGGATGCCTCTTGTGTGTCGCATGCTATGACAGTTAGAGGTAGGAATGATGGATATGGAAAGCATGGCAGTGGCAGTGGCAGTGGCCGTGGACGGGATTCTCAGAAATCTCAATCCGAGTCTCGTGGAAAGTCACGTAGCAAATCTCGTGGCAGGAATGCAGATGTTACTTGTCACCATTGTGGGAAAAAGGGCCATATTAGGCCACAATGCCATGAACTGCGCAATGAAAGGCGCAAAGATAAGGGGAAAGACAGTGCGGGATAAGTCTTCTAATCGCAGCATAGTACCTGCAAAGTCTAGTTTTAAAATTGAAGACATTAATGTTATGCAGCCTGAGGATGTTGATGATGATGATTATATCCTTGCAGCTTCTTCTAGTGCTTCGCAGATGACAGAGATACACTCTATGTATGCACAGTGTTGGCTCTTGGACTCATGTGTGTCCTTTCATGTGACACCTTGCCGAGAGTGGTTTCATTCATATCGTATTGTTTCAGGTTCTGTGCGCTTGGGTGATGATAGCTCTCTTGATATTGTGGGCATTGGTGATGTTAGGCTGCAATTTCCTTCTGGCAGCAGTTTTGTTATGCGGGATGTACATCGTGTACTTGCTTTGACATGCAATCTCATGTCAGCTGGACAACTTGATGACGCAGGATATCATGTATATTTTGGAGACTCTGCATGGAAGATCACTTGTGGCATATTTGTGATTGCGAGAGATGCCAAGGCCGGCAGCCTCTATCCCTTAATTGTATCAGCTTCTTCCTTTGATCATGTTTTGTCTGTGGGTTCTATCCCACATGTATCTCTTTGGCATGCCCGTTTGGGCCATATGTCTTTGAAGGGAATGAAAATGTTTTCTAGTTTGCAGTATTACTGCCCCTTGATTATGCATGTTTTGATTCATGTGAGCATTGTCTTTATGGCAAGCAGACTAGGTCTATGCATAAAAAGTCTGGTAGGCCACACATGAGTGAGCCCTTGGCATTGGTACATTCGGATGTCTATGGGCCCATGCCTTGTCAGTCTATGGGTGGTGCCAAGTATTTTGTTACTCTCATAGATGATTTTTCATGGAAAGTTTGGGCTTATCCCCTTAAGCTGAAATTCGATGTCTTGGCTATGTTTTAGAGATGGCTTGCATTGGTTGAGAACCAGTCTAAGTATAGGCTAAAATGCCTAAGAACAGATAATGGGGGTGAGTATGTTTCACGTGCTTTTGAGCAGTTATGTGATGAGAGGGGTATTAAGCATCAGTTGACCGCCCCCTGCACCCCCCCCAGAATGGTTTGGCTGAGCGGATGAATAGAACCATCCAAGAGTGTGTATGTAGTATACTTAGCCACGCAGGCCTACCACAGAGCTTTTGGGCTGAGGCAGTTAGTACAGCTGTGCATATCATAAATAGATCACCTTCTAGTGGTTTGGATTTCCAGGTTGCCGAGGAGGTATGGACTGGAAAACCTCCCTCTTATGTGCATCTCCATGTCTTTGGATGTGAGGAATTTTGCCATGTGCCCAGGGACAAGAGAAGTAAGCTAGATCCTAAGAGTGTCAAATGCATTTTCCTTGGTTATGGGGATGTAGGCGAGATGGATTACCATCTCTGCGATCCGCAGGCGCGGAAAGTCATGCACAATCGTCATGTAGTCTTCCATGAAGACAAGATGCATAGGTAGCCTGAGAGAGTTATTGAGATTCGTAGGGTCATATTTCAGGAGGAGCCGAGAGCTCCCGCACAACCAGTTGGACAACCTACAGCTGCGGCAAATTCTCATGGTCAGGGTGTTGGACAAGCAACTGGGCAGGCAACAGAGCCTGCCGTGCAACAGTCTACTAGAGACAGATGTCCACCTGATAGATTTCATCCCTTGATGCATTATGTCTTGGTTACAGATGCAGAAGAGCCTTTCACTTATGATGAGGCTATGTGCAGGGGTGATAGTCACTCCTGGGAGAGGGCTATGCAGTCTGAGAAAGACTCCTTGCATAAGAATGAGACTTGGGATTTGGTTTCCTTGCCTAAGGGCAAGAAGGCTTTGCCATGCAAGTGGGTGTACAAGCTGAAAATTACCCCTGGACACTCCAAGCCGACATACAAGGCTAGATTGGTAGCAAAGGGTTTTAAGCAGGAACATGGTGTGGACTTTGATGAGGTCTTTTCTCCTGTGGTTAAGATGACCACCCTGCGCTTAGTCTTGGCATTGGTTGCTCAGCTTGACTTGGATTTATACCAAATGGATGTCAAGACAGATTTCTTACATGGGGACTTGCATGATGAAATTTATATGGAGCAGCCTAACAGCTTTGCAGAATCTGGAGCACCTAGTGTGCAAATTGAAGAAAAGTCTTTATGGCTTGAAACAGGTACCTAGGGACTGGTATCATAAGTTTGATACCTTTATGCAGTCACAGGGCTATAGCAAGAGTGTTATGGATCCGTGTCTTTACACGAAGAAAGCCCGTGATGGTTATTTATTGATTTTGGTACTCTATATGGATGATATGTTGATAGCAGGGAAAGCTCATGATGAGCTAGATGCTCTTAAGGCTCAGCTCAAGAAGAGCTTTGAAATGAAAGATCTGGGACAGGCCGCTCACATACTTGGTATGCGCATTAGACGCGATAGGCATTAGGGACTCCTCTACTTGTCACAAAGGGAGTACATTCATAAAGTCATTGAGCGCTTCCGCATGCAGGACGTAAAGCCTATTGGCTGTCCATTGGCTTCTTATGTGAAGGTATCACAGGCTGATTGTCTGCAGATAGACGAGCAGAGGGCCGAGATGGCCAAGATTCCCTATGCATCTACAGTGGGCAGTCTTATGTATGCCATGATAGCCACTCGTCTAGATATTACCTTTGCAGTTGGTGTTGTGGCACGCTATATAGCTATACCTGGCAAGAAGCATTGGGATGCCATGAAGGGTATCATGAGGTACCTGAAGGGAACTGC
This sequence comes from Lygodium microphyllum, assembly GCF_053477565.2. Taxonomy (NCBI): domain Eukaryota; kingdom Viridiplantae; phylum Streptophyta; class Polypodiopsida; order Schizaeales; family Lygodiaceae; genus Lygodium; species Lygodium microphyllum. The sequence continues at coordinate 49,050,682 of NC_141155.1, forward strand.
AGATATGTGCATATGCTATGGCAGTCAAGATACAAGAGTCATTGGGTACACTGACTCTGATTATGCAGGACATGCAGATAGTAGGAAGTCCACTTCTGGCTATGTATTCACATATGCTGGAGGTGTTGTTTCTTGGATGTCCATGGTACAGAAATGCATGTGATGGGACCTGAAATGGGCCAGCACTGGCTATAGCACTAGTCGGACCTCATGCTCATGACACACAAGCACCCTCACGGCCTCACGGACCAGGAGCGTCAATCTAATGCTGAAGGACAAACTGCCCTAAAGCTTAATTCTTGCGTTTATAGTTTATAGTCTAACATTTCCCTAAAACTCCTCAGAGGGAGATCCCAAAGTACTTAGGCATAACGCCTCATCGCACACATATGGAGGCACTCCACCGACTAGTAGTCGAAGCCCCATTGCAGCTCTCCTACATCTCAGGGATTGGCCCTTTGATGCACTGCTAAACATATAACACATACGAGCACAAACTCCTCTCAAGGTACCAATATTTACGTTCTAGGATGTACCATTCCTCACTACAATTTCCCCTTAAGACCCAACGGCTAACCTATAGCATAGGATATCCTCTCATACTCATCGTTGGTCAGAACCTAAGGAAGACATGTGCCATGCATCCAGGAGGTTTTTCTGATACCTTTTAATTATTATGCTTAATGCAAATCGTGTATGGCTATGTGCTTAGATAAAACAAAGATCAGCATCGTGCATAGTGCATAAAGCATTCTTTCCATGAATTTCACTAACGCGTGCTATGTTGAAAGGAGGCACCGAGCCATATACTCATGCTACCATCCTCTTTATTTAAACCGTTTCCTATATACCAAGTGCAATGCATAAATCAATTCTTTTCTTATCTTTCAATGTTTCAGCCTCTCTTCATCCAACTCTTAGCATTTTGCATCATTGATCAGTTAGATAGGGTTTCTATGTATTTCTCCCTTTTAAAAGAAGAATAAATACGCACAAAACATAGACATAGGGACAAACTGAGGCAAAGATCATGCTTTTCCATCATCATACATTGCACAAACATAGATATAATTTTCCCTAATTTTCCTCAGCCCGTTTTCCATTTTTTCCTAATTTTAAACCCTTTTTTTTTATTTTTGGGCATTTTTCTCTATTTTTCCTTAATAAATAATTATTGAAAATGAAAGTTGATTGTGGGCTGTGGCCCTTAGGTTCATTGATAGAAAAAACTCAGATTTAGTTGGTGTGACATATCATATTTCTCATTTATATAGTAAAAAATCCAATTTTACCCTTAAAACATATGTTTTTTTATATTTTAACACTATTTCTGGCCATCTAGCCTTGTATTTTCTGATTTTCAGAGCATAAACTGATCAAAATCATGGCAAGCAATGTCATAAAGAATTTGCATCCCATATGAACAAGATTTTATAAAGCAAATAGCATTAAAAGATCATTTTTCTTCATAAAAATAGCATTACCACTTATTTTCAGGTCTCGGTTTCTTGGTCTTGATTACGGGACTGATTTCCATCATGCATTTAATGCTCAGCATCTTCAAGAACAGCACTCTTCATGTCTCCATCCATCGGGAAGCAATCCGGTCTCATCCGGACAAGCTTTCCTCCATCATTCTTCATTGTCTTCTTCCACACAAGAACAGCCCCTTAAGGGAGAGAGAGGGAGGAGAGAGAAAGACTGAAATCAGAGATCTTCATCCATGCCACCATTTGACGGGCGAGAGGCGGCGATAGAGTCAGCATCCAGGAGGGAATCAAGGCCCATAATCATTGGGGGTGGTTGTTCACAGGCAGGAGGATGGATGATCAACATATGGGCGTAAATTTTGGCGCCTGATGGCGCCTCCATCTCCCCACGTTTTTTCCCATGCTACCCCTCCAAACTTTCATGTGACATTTAAATTTTTTGGGCTCCCAAAGGTCACTTGCCCATTTTGACCAAATTTTGTCCACCCCTTTGCAAATTTAACCGTTTCCTTGGCCATTTCCCCGTCCGGTGTCCAAATCAAGTGCTGTAAATTTCGGTGAGTCCAGCTTGACGTCCTGCATTGGCCGGTAACTCTTGACAACCCACACGGTAGTCTGAAAAATTATCAAAAATCAACAAGTGTTGCTCGGGTGCCTTTAAAGCACTTGACGCTTAAAATCGTCCTAGCTAGAGCCGCCGCCTTCAACGTTGAATATTTTTCCCTTGATATTCGTAATTTTTAGCTATTTTTAAGCACTTCTCGGCATCAAAACTCCGCTCTCATTGGCGGCCACGGGATAGGGTAACTCGGCCCGTCGAATCCCACAACAGATCTGCACAAAACAACCAAAGGAAGCATCAAGCTGATACAGAATAAATACATATTAAAGCACAGCACAACGCTCACCCTACCCCCTAATAAAACCAAGGCATGACATCCACAAGGAGTAGGCCTAGCATAATCTAATAGAATATCCAAAGCTAGTCACTAATCAACTGATCCAACACGGCCAAACTAAAAAGAACTATCAAAGGGGTTGCCCTAAGTGGTGGTCTGAACTGCCTACCTAACTAAGGATAACACAACCAAGAACTCCTATTAGGCGAGGACTCCTATAGCTTGATCAAGAAGATTTTTTTTTTTTAGCACATTTCTTCTTTTAGGGTTTTTATTTTCCATACTCGGGCATGTAAAAAGGAGGGAGCTGAGCATAGTGACCCAAGGAGAACAAGGCATCGGCCTCAAGACCTGTCTCGATATCCAAGAACCTACCAAGCCCTCGCAAGGCAACACTTAATCCTTTTTTAACGCTCACTTTTATTTTCGCTCCAACCTTCCTTAATTTCTTCTTTTCTAGCAAGAAGCCACCCCTAGGAAGACAAGGCATCGGCCCCAGGACATGTCTCGTTCCCAGGAACCTACCAGGCCTTCGCAAGGCAACGATCAACTGCGTATAAATTTTCCTTTCTTTTTATCATCATTATTTTTCCTTCGGCAGGCTTCTCTAACTACCTCACAACTAACAAGAACTCCTAGAACGGCTGCCTAGTAGGCTAGCAGAACAGGGTCAATAGAACAACCTTCTAAAACAGGTCTTTTGATGCCTGGCAATGTCTTTACAGGAGGCAACGACTACTCAGGCCTCCCTCAGACATACCCAACCTAAACCTGGGACTTCATGCCTTGGGCGCCGGTCCCCAACCAAGAAAAGAAAATCCCCTACAAGTACACGGACACAAATAGCATAAAAACCACAGTACTCATAAAGGAAAGATATCACCTGGATAGGGCCACAAGAAGCTTCCACGCAACAAAAGGCTCCTTCCAAGCTCTTCTTCCGAACCTGTCTAGCACAAGCCTAAAACAAACAACCATTAACCGCACCTGTACTAAACAGAAAACTGGCCCTCTTGGCCTAATGAAATAAAGCACTTCACTACAAAACTTGATCTCTTGGCCTAACGAAATCAAATAGAATAGCACCTACACATCCTTCCCTGAAAGAATCCAGATATACAATAATAGGCTCCTTCCCAAGGAGGAAAACACAGGGCTCGTAGCCCTAAACTAAATGCATAAGGTTATGACTCATCCCTCCTGCATATATAGCAAGAGGCGTACGCATAATATGTTGTCTAATCAACCTATGGGTCCAGGATAATAACGGTAGATTGGTCTTGGCTACTCTTTGCATCACCCATATCAACCATCGTCTGCCATATATTGTATGCTCTGATAACATTCCCCACAAGCAATCGGGTCCTGTTTCATCATTGATATCCAAACTAGGACCACATTTAAAGAAAAGGTCTTTCTCATAAGCGAGATTTGCCAGTGAATCCGCAAACTGATTCCAGTAACGTGGAATCAGCTGAAAAGACACTCTCTCAAACTCCTCAAGTAGGGTCATAGCAGTTCGATGATACATACAAAGAATGGGACTGGGAATCACCTTTTACTAATAACCAACGAATACCACCTTGTTTGGCAATATGCAGTCCCATAATGAAGGCTTTATACTCTGCCATATTGTTAGTGAATCCTACCCCGAGATAAGCAGCTAACTTCATCGTAACTCTTCATCGGGGATCTCGGATTACTACTCCAACACTCCCTTTTTTATTAGGGCCCCTGGACGCTCCGTCAAAATATAATGTGTACGTCCACAATGGGTTTACACAACCTGCCATCATCAACTCCTCTATTCGTAATTATGATAATCAAAGTTTAGCATGTTGAGAGGATGAACTGACGGCTCCATCCCACCTTCTTCATTAAACTCCACAGGGATACTTGTCAATAGTCATAAGCAGTGATGGCAGAAGACTTTGATCTCCCACACAAAGGTTCCGTCTTCTTGCTCAATCCCTTTGTACCTTTGCTCCACCAGATAAGTTTCCCCTAATGGTATCTCTGCTCCAGATATGGATGCTCCAAATAAGGGATTAACCGCCCCATCAACCAGCTTTAAAGCTCTTTTGCAAGTTTCAAATCATCCCCAGCATGGACCTGCAATGCATTTCTTTTGTATTAGCATACTTAGAAATAATAAGGTTTAATCTTATTAAGATTAACCTTATTTTTAAACTCTACTCCCTGTAGATCAACTAATAGAGCCGTAGACCTATTTTTCCCAAGCCTCACAATCTTGTAGGGACCATCCCACTTAGGTTCCAGCTTCCCTGGAAATAGCTCCCTATGTGCATCATAATAGAGGACTAATTGCCCTTTTTTAAAGGTATATTTCTTCGCCCTAAGGTCATGCAACTGCTTCATCCGACATTTAGCCACCTCCTGGTGTAATAAGCTCTGCAATTTCAACTCATCCAAGTGGGCTATAGTCGTGAAACGTTCAAAAAGGGAATCCTCATCTCCCAAAGAGTGGTTAATTGCAAACCGTATGGTTGGCAACTCGATCTCGAGGGGTAACACACACTCTTTCCCATAAACTAATTTAAATGGAGTATGGCCGGTAGCTCGCTTAAACGTGGTATTATATGCCCATACTGCCACATACAACTTCCTGTCCCGGTCTCGTTTCTTCTCAGAGACTATCTTAGACAAGATCCCCACAAGCTATTTATTAGTACTTTCCACCTACCCATTTGCTTGCGGATTATAAGGGGTCGTTTTATTATGCTTGATTTGCCAAGCTTCTGTCAGGCTTTTGATCACTTTGTTCAAAAAATGGGTTCCACGGTCCGACACTATTTGCTTCAATGGACCGAAACGGCAAATAATCTACTCTAAGAGGAAACTTGCAATTTCTTTTGCATTGTCCTGCCTCGTCGCCCGCGCTTCTGACCATTTTGTGAAATAATCAGTGGCTACTATAATGTACCTCTTCTGGGTGGTAGACGACCGGGTAATAGGACCCACAAAATCAATGCCCCACTTCTCAAATGGAAGGATAGCCATGATAGGCGTAAGTGGGTGTTTCCTATTCTCTCTACTGTCATGTCTTTGACAGGTATCACATTTCTTTACATACTCAAAAGAATCTTGGAAGATGAACGGCCACCAATATCCAGCTCGTAAAGCTTTCTACGCCATCAACCGTCCCGCGAAGTGCCCTCCACATGCAGAGTCATGACACTCTTCCAAGATAAAAGGAACCTCATCAGGCATCACACATCGGCGGTAGATATCATCAACACCTTGCTAATATAGTGTTCCTGCAATCAAGGAAAACTTTAAAACCTGTTGTTTGATTTTCCTCTTTTCAGACTTTGACAAACTAGCTCCCGTCTCTCCTGTTGATAGATAATGTGTAATAGCAACATACCAAGATGGGATAGAAGCTGTATCAATTTTAAACATTTCCTCAATATCACTTCCTTTAGCCAAAGTCTCTTTCGGCTCCCCGAAATCCACAAGGTATTCCACAATACCCTGCAACCTTGGTGGCTTACTCTTAATCTCATAATCGAACTCCTGCAAAGTGATTAACCACTTTGCCAAATGATCAAGCGGCTGCAGCTTGTTCATAAGCGATCTAAGCCCTTCCGCCTTTGTATAGAATACTATCTTTTCATAGAGGATGTAGTGCCTGAATTTCTTAGTCCCAAAGACCATCGCAAGACACAACTTCTCCATATAGGTATAGTTAATCTCTGAAATGCCCAATTTCCAACTAGCAAAAGCTATCGGATGATACCACTTTTCCTCTCAGATTTGAGCTAAACAGCAGCAGCTGATACTATGCATTGTGGTTGCTGAAAATATATAGAACACCTCACCCCTTTTAGGTGCTTTTAAAACGGGTGCTTTTACTAGCTCCTGTTTCACATCCTCGAAAGCTACCTTACAAGGGTCGCTCCATTCAAATGAACGGCTAAAGGATAATAAATTCGTTAATGGTAACGTTCTTTCTGCCAAGGCATTTATAAACCTCTGATAATACCCTATCAACAACAGAAAGCTATGAACCTCTTTTGGAGTGCGTGGTGGACTCATAGCGACTATAACCTTGATCTTTTCAGGGTCAGTTGTGCTATCCCTACTGAACTGACCACATGGCCCAGCAATAGCCCATAAGGTACTCCAAAGACACACTTCCGTGGGTTAAGAGCGATACAAAATTGTCTGCAACCCTCAAAGCACTTTCTCAAAATAATCAACATCCTTTCCCTTACAATGGTTGCCCCCAGGTCATCAATAAATACTTTCAACTCATCTGGGGAGATGTCACCAAAGGTCTTGTCTGTTGTTCATTGCCACGATCCAAGTGCATTGCATAAACCAAAGGCCATCACATGGTACGCAAAAGTACCAAAGACCGTAATAAAAGTTGTTTTCAACTTGTCCTCTTCTACAATTGCCATCTGGTTGTATCCTCCAAAGCAATCCATGAACGAATATATTTCCCTACCCGCTAATTGATCCAAAATCTGGTTAATAAATGGCAAACGGGTAGTAATCCTTAATTGTCTGCTTATTCAGTTCTCTAAAATCTACACATAAACGGATCTGGTTATTTTTCTTCTTCCTGATAACAACTAGTGAACACCATTTTGTGTGTTGTACATGGAAGATTAAACCCGCCTTCCTTAACTTCTGTAACTCCTCAAACATACCGTCCCTCAATTCAAAAGGCATATGCCTTACCTTCTGACGCACAGGACGACTGCCATCTTTTACAGGAATAGTATGAACAGCCAGGCTGGGAGGGATACCTCTCAGCTCATCATAACTCTAAGCAAAGATATCGCGGAATTCTTGAATCAAGGACACATAGTCCTCCCTTTCTGCTGAACTGAGCATGGAACCTAATTTAATTGGCCGCCAATCATTCGGCGTGCCAAGGTCTAACTCAATCACATCCATGTCTCTTATCCTATCTTGAGGCTCTATCGGCTCATTTAGAGTTATCTGATAGATATCCTCCGTAGTGGACCCCTCTTTAGATTCATCGCTGGATGATGTCTCACTACCAGATGGATCGTCTGCTATCTCTAATTCAGTGGAAGATAAAGGAGCTCTCTCACTTTGAGGAGACTTAGGATAAGCATCGACTATTACTCGATTAGCACCTCGACCTAGAACCACTTGACCGGCAGGTATATCGACTTGACAGTCTGTTCGTAAGATCCAAGGCCTACCTAGCAAAACTCGATAGCTAGGACCTTAGTAATGCAACCTTCTAGTTGTCTTAGACTATCATCAGCCATTCTCAGAAGGGTGGAGCTGTCTTTCTAGATGCCTAGACCCAACCTCTCCATCAACTCTGAACTCATGATATTGACAGAGGATCCAATGTCTACAATGGCATGTTCCACTAATATTCCATCCACATAAGCTGGAACCCTAGGGCAGTTCTTTTCAGCATGGTCAAACCAGTCTTTCCCTACTCGTGCTATGCCCAAAGGTTCTACAATATACCCAATACGTAGGATCTTCTTAAATTCCTTGCGTACTCCTGGAGATAATTTGATCAATTGCAAGAGGTTCACATCTGGTTTAACTTCACAAAGAGAACTTGCTAAATCAAAGTCATGATAAGTAGCCAAAGCTCTCTTTTCTCGCCAAACCATCCTCTCTTTTGGTCTTTGGACTGGTTTTGGTGCTTCTTTCTTTGCTCTTGCCTTCTTTCTTGGCACTTCCTCATCCTTCTTAGGGTCACCTTTCCTGTCAACTGGCCTTAGCGGTCCCCCTTCCATGCTAGGACTTTGGACTTGCGTCCCCTTATCCCCTTACTTAAGGTTTGCCTCAACCGGTTTTGCATTATCTTTATCAACCTCTTTAGCCTTTTGGCCTCTTGTCACGGCTCTTAAGTTAGAGGTTTCAGCATCATTGACTCGTACACCCTCAATAAGGCTGACTCCGTTGCCTTTGGCAACTCTTCTATAGTTGTTTTTCCCCTCTGCAATATTTGTCTTGGTGCATCATTCTGTTGCAAGTTATTCCCTTGCGCTCTATGATTCACTGGGCCCGGTTGTTTACTCCCTTATTGGAGGGAACTAATCTTACTCCAACAGGTAGCAGCTAAATGGCCCGACTTCCCACAAATGTCACATTTCACATTTGGACAGTTTCTAGGGAAGTGCTGTCCACTACACCATTTACAACTGAATCTAGAGGATCCACCCTCTTCAGGGTGTCGACTCCCTATCAAATTTTGTTTCTTCTTCAAGAAATTAACGTCGACAGCTATTTGTCGATATTGTTCAAAAATCATATCGGTATAATGCTTCATCATATCCTTGACTTCGCCAAGGACATTAGATGCACTCGACTCATAGCCTCGATCGTCAACCTGTCGTTCCATTGGCCTAACAATCTGATTTGGCATTGGCTGTTGACCCATAGGAACAACATTAGAATTTGAAACTTGGCCTCCAACATTTGGTGGAGCCAACTGACTTGCCATAGGAATAGTCACACTGGGAGGAGCCGGTAGTAAAGGTACATTCGAAACCACACTCCCTCTCCCAATAGGGTTAGTCATAGGCATCCCTTGACTTCCATTCATCAATGATGGATTGCTTCCAGGTACTAAACCCCCATTAACATTCATTCGAGAGGAGTAGGCCATTTGTAATCGTGCTTCTACTCCCTCTGCCTGCGTAATAGCAGTGTCTATGTCTACCAAGGCCACACTACTCAATTGTACTTGGATATTAAAATCCAACCCATGCAAAAAGTATTGCAATTGGGCAACCGGCGAAATGGGAATGTAAGTCTATAACTTACGAAATACTTCCTTCAACTTCTTGGCATATGCTTTCACATTCTCATGAGGATCTTGGCGCGTTACATTCAAGACCCGCAACCAATATTGGCCACCTCTTTCAGGGGCATATTCCGCTCGAAAAGCTGCATAGAATTGATCAATGGTGGTTATGGTTCCAGACTCTATGCTATGATACCATACCGCAGCCCTTCCTTTTAACGTCATATTGAAGAACATCATGATATGTCCCTCGTCTTGGATGCGATAATTGAACATCAATCTCTGAAATTCACAAATGTGAAATTCTGCATCCTCTTCCGCTAACCCATTAAAAATGGGTAAGGAAACTCCTAAGGCTGGTAAATCTGGCATCCCTGCAGGAATTACAATAGGTTGTGCCATGATGACAATTGGATTAGCAGTAGGAGCTTGAAGTGACGAATTCACACCCCCACTTGAAGTGGGTAAACTTGGTGGAGGGGAGGAAGAACTTACGCTTCCTCCTACACCTAACGGAGTATGTGGAGCAGCTGGGTGACTAGGACCATTGTTTCGTATACGTACTAGGATACTCCTTTGAGAAGAATAACGACTTACGATCTCTAAACGCCGCCTAGCCCTCTCAGCACGTTCTGCTTTCTGGATTTCGGCTTGACAGTCCTTGTTAGAGAACATAAACCGACTTCCTTTTGGTCCCTAGAAATCCTAGATCCGAAAGCCACCACTTATAGGCGGCTCCTAGCAGACGCACCACTGATGGGACCTGAAATGGGCCGGCACTGGCTATAGCACTAGCCGGACCTCATGCTCATGACACACAAACACCCTCAGGGCCTCGCGAACCAGGAGCGTCAATCTAATGCTGAAGGACAAACTGCCCTAAAGCTTAATTCCTGCGTTTATAGTTTATAGTCCAACATTTTCCTAAAACTCCTCAAAGGGAGATCCCGAAGTACTTAGGCATAACGCCTCGTCGCACACATATGGAGGCACTCCACCGACTAGTAGTCGGAGCCCCACTGCAACTCTCCTACATCTCAGGGATTGGCCCTTTGATGCGCTGCTAAACATATAATACATACAAGCACAAACTCCTCTCAAGGTACCGATATTTACGTTCCAGGATGTACCATTCCTCACTACAATTTCCCCTTAGGACCCAACGGCTAACCTATAGCATAGGACATCCTCTCATACTCATCGTTGGTCACAACCTAAGGAAGACATGTGCCATGCATCCAGGAGGTTTTTTTGATACCTTTTAATTATTATGCTTAATGCAAATCGTGTATGGCTATGTGCTCAGACAAAGAAAGATCAGCATCATGCATGGTGCATAAAGCATTCTTTCCATGAATTTCACTAACGCGTGCTGCGTTGAAAGGAGGCACCGAGCCATATACTCATGCTACCATCCTCTTTATTTAAACCGTTTTCTATATGCCAAGTGCAATGCATAAATCAAATCTTTTCTTATATTTCAATGTTTCAGCCCCTCTTCATCCAACTCTTAGAATTTTGCATCATTGATCAGTTAGATAGGGTTTCTATGCATTTCTCCCTTTCAAAAGAACAATAAATACGCACAAAACATAGAAACAGGGACAAACCGAGGCCAACCTTGTGCTTTGCCATCGTCATACATCGCACAAACATAGATATAATTTTTTCTAATTTTCCTCAGCCCGTTTTCCATTTTTTCCTAATTTTAAACCCATTTTTTCCATTTTTGGGCATTTTTCTCTATTTTTCCTTAATAAATAATGATTGAAAATGAAAGTTGATTGTGGGATATGGCCCTTAGGTTAATTGACAGAAAAAACTCAGATTTAGTTGGTGTGACATATCATATTTCTCTTTTATATAGCAAAAAACCCAATTTTACCCTTAAAACGCATGTTTTTATGTATTTTAACACTATTTCCGGCCATGTAGCCTTATATTTTCTGATTTTCAGAGCATAAACTGATCAAAATCATGGCAAGCAATGTCATAAAGAACTTTCATCCCATATGAACAAGATTTCATAAAGCAAATAGCATAAAAAGATCATTTTTCTTCATAAAAATAGCATTACCACTTATTTTCATGTCTCAGTTTCTTGGTCTTGATTATGGGACTGATTTCCATCATACATTTAATGCTCAGCATCTTCAAGAACAGCACTCTTCATGTCTCCATCCATCGGGAAGCAATCCGGTCTCATCCGGACAAGCTTTCCTCCATCATTCTTCATTGTCTTCTTCCACACAAGAACAGCCCCTTAAGGGAGAGAGAGGGAGGAGAGAGAAAGACTGAAATCAGAGATCTTCATCCATCCCACCATTTGACGGGCGAGAGGCGGCGATAGAGTCAGTATCCAGGAGGGAATCAAGGCCCATAATCATTGGGGGTGGTTGTTCACAGGCAGGAGGATGGATGATCAACATATGGGCGCAAATTTTGGCGCCTGATGGCGCCTCCATCTCCCCACGTTTTTTCCCATGCTACCCCTCCAAACTTTCATGTGACATTTAAATTTTTTGGGCTCCCAAAGGTCACTTGCCCATTTTGACCAAATTTTGTCCATCCCTTTGCATCTTGACCGTTTCCTTGGCCATTTCCCCGTCCGGTGTCCAAATCGAGTGCTGTAAATTTCTATGCATCCGGCTTGACGTCCCGCATTGGCCGGTAACTCCTAACAACCTGCACGATAGTCTGAAAAATTATCAAAAATCAACAAGTGTCGCTCGGGTGTCTTTAAAGCACTTGACGCTTAAAATCGTCCTAACTGGAGCCGCCGCCTTCAACGTTGAATATTTTTCCCTTGATATTTGTAATTTTTAGCTATTTTTAAGCACTTATCAGTATCAAAATTCCGCTTTCAATGGCCCTTTCTACTACAGAGGCCAAGTATGTTGCAGCCACCACTGAGGCTTGCAAGGAGGCCATTTGGTTGGGTCGTTTGGTTTTGCTGACCTTTGTATTGATGCTATCCCTACACTGCATTCAGATTCTATGAGTGCTATTCAATTAGCCAATAATTCGGTCTTCCATGCGAAGACAAAACACATTGAGGTGAGGTATCACTTCATACTGGGGTCATTGAGGACAAGTTTGTTGATCTTGTCAAGATTTCGACTAACCAGAATCCTGCAGATTTGCTCACGAAAAGCCTCTCTACAGAGCACTTTGCCTTCCTCAGGAGATTGATGGGCGTGGGATGAGATGACATCTTTCCTCATTCTATTGTACATGTGTACATGTCATACTGTCTTTTCCTATTTCTTTTCACTCCTCACTAGGGTAGATTCACCTTTAAGTGGGAGGTTGTTGGGGGTAAAGGTGCCTCTGCCTAACTGCCTGTGTATTACTACACTGACAATCACCGCAAATGCACACTGCAGGTGGCGGGCGCCCGTCACCGTCACTTTATTCTTTATTATTTTATAGTGACAGTTTGAATAAAGGAAGGCCCGGTCACACATTGTGACTGTTGGAGTTTCCATTTCTTGTCTCTCTCTTTCTTGCTCTTGCTCTCTCGCCATAGCTCTCAAGTGCAAGCTTCGATCCTTCTCACCTTTCAATGTGTCCTGTGTTGTATCCATCCCGTGGGTGCATAGGGAAATAGAAACATACCTGACTCCAATGGTCATAACATCTCTCAATCCTCACCTCTCAATAATTGATTGAAGAAACACCAGTCATACTCAGCCCACCCTCTGTCTCACACTCTGATAGATACAAAGGGCAGCCCATTCTTGAGACCCATTGATGTAATCCTCACCGTCACATGTGCAGAGGTTGTATGCCTTGTGTGCGTTTAATGGTGCAACTGTGCATCCCACCTTGTGCCGGCATACAGTGCAAGAAGGAAGGCCAGGGAGCCTTATGGTGCAATGCACAGGAAAAAATCATGCATTGTGCATTGTGAGGCCCATCCCGTGCACGCAACACTCCATTCACACATCTCACCTCTCATTTGATTTAAAGGGAAAGACTGGTCACTCACCCCACCCTCTGTCTCACGCTCTGATAGATACAAAGGGCAGCCCATACTCACGTCCCCATCCTATTAGGATGAAAACTCACATCACTCAAGGGGTTGGTGATGAAGATCGTGGCGGCTGTTGTTGTCATCAGGATCTTGAAGACGAGGCGTACCCAAGGAGGCAACCTACAAATCTCAGACTTCAATGACTTGTAAAAAAAGTCATCTATTAAGGACAGACGGACTGATATTGCAGAGATAGTGCACTAAGGGAGGTGGCTTTAAATTACTTGCTGAAAAGATTTTGCTGGTGATGAGTCAGCTATCCTAAACTGCGGGGTGTTTCCACCTTTTCCATAGTCAGCTTCCCGCCCATTTCCACCATTTCTTGGAACGAGGCGTGTTATGACAGGGAATTTCTTCATTTTCTCCCATAATAGTTTTATTTGTTTGTTTTTCTTTTTCTTTCTTTCTTTCTTCTTCTTCTTTTCTTTTCTTTTTTTTTTTGTTAAGAAAGAAAATGGTAGAAAGACCATGTGACAGGACCAACCTCACTACCGTTGTTGGATCAGACGAGATGAGAACAAGGTCGGGTTGAGATTTCTCTGCGACGAGGGGTTAACAGAATGAGACCGCCTCATGAGGAGAATCATAAGGGCTATCAAAAGCACGACGAGAAGGACAGTGCAATGCCCAAAAGGGAAAGGGTAGGTCGACTATGATTATCAAGATCCCTAGGGAGGAAAGTACTTTTTCAGATGATAGTCATTGATCAGGAAAGGATCATCAGAGGCGTCAACGGTCTGCACCTGAATAGAGCTATTAGGATTGACAACAAGTATCTTGTATGGGCCTATCCACCGTTGTTGAAGCTTGCCAGGAAACTTGCCAAATCTCAAATCATAGGCCAGGACAAGATCACCTTCTTTGAACTCCTTATGCTTGATGAAACTGTCATGATAGACCTTGCGTCGCACTTGAGTGGTTTCCATGCACTGTAGGGCCATCCCCCAAATCTCATCCAATCATTCCAAGTATAGGAGACAGCGTTGCAGTGACTCATTATCTCCCAAGTATTCTTTAACTGCCACTCACAAAGGGGGCAATTCCAGTTCAACAGGGAAGACGGCTTCTGTACCATAAACTAACTGAAAAGGGGTCTGTCTTGTAGGTGTCTTATGGGAGGTTCTGTATGCCTAGAGGGCCTCTGTAAGTCGATCGTCCCAGTTGCGATGATGTGCGGCAATCATTCTTGTCAAAATCAAGCAGAGGATACGATTGGTGACTTCAACTTGGCCGTTGGCTCTAGGGTAGTAAGGAGTAGACTTGCGATGGCGGATCTTATATGGTTCTGTTAGCTCCTCCATGATTTTGTTAAGGAAATGAGTACCTCTGTCACTTATCAGCTCGAGGGGACTGCCAAAATGGGTGAAAATATTCTTGTACATGAATAGGGCTATGCTGTTACCATCGTCTCGTCAGGGCTTTAGCTTCACACCACTTTGTGACATAATCCGTACACACTAGGATATATATGTTCTGCTTCTATCTGGTAGGTGGATCAATGGGACCCACAAAATCAATCCCCCACTTCTCGAACGGCTTTAGGGGAAGAATGGGTTGCAATGGCATGGCAGTTGTTTTGGTGGGTTTTCCCATTCGCTGACAAGCATCACATCTTTTGCAGTAATCATATGCATCCTTGTGGAGGGTCGGCCACTAGTATCCTACTAACAGAGCCTTCCTGGCTTTCACTTCTCTTGCGAAGTGTCCACCACATGGTTCGTCATGGCATGCTTTCAATATTATGCCAATTTCATCCCCTGCAACACATCTTCGCAATACTTCATCTTTGCCTCTCTTGTACAGTGCACCGCCTAGCAAGGTGTAGGGGGCTGATTCTAACATAAGCTTCTTCTTCTCATGGCTTGAGATGCCAGGAGGATACTGTTGAGTCGCCAGGAGGTTGGCTATGTCTGCATACTAGGGAGTAATTGTTTCAACTAGAAACAAAGAAGCATCAGGAAGGTCTGGATCATCCTGTTCCTCTTCTTCTATTTGAGGGATCCGTGATAGATGATCGGCTAGGACATGGGAAGGGCCAGGCTTAGTGACCACTTGAAAATCGAACTCTGGAATAGGAGCAACCATCTCATTAGTCGTCCTTTAACATCTGCTTTGTTCATCAGGAAGGACAGGGCTTCATGATCCACATAGAACTTGAAATGCGTTGACAATAGATAGTGTCGAAACTTCTCCAATGCAACACCATTTCTAAGCATATTGAGATATTGAGCTCCACTTGTGATATGCCAGGGCGACCGTTGTGCATTTATGTCACCGACTTGTCAGTGCAGATGCGGTTGGTACACCGCCCATGAATAATAGCTAGATGACAGCTATCCTTATCTACTCTAGTTCGTGGCTCAGTTAGTATGCCACCTTAGTTAGTTGAGTTTAGTTTGAGACCCATATATAGGGTTCTTTTATTTCTATATATTTGAGTTCTTTTGGCTTACACAATTAAGAAGAGAAAAACTGTTTTTCAGCCTCCACCCTTGTGTGTATTTCCCCATTGTGCAAGCAAGAAAGCTACAAGTGAGACTCCTTCCTTCTCTCCCACAATCTTGACATGGTATCAGAGCCTTGTCCATGGTAAGGAGCTCAAGAAAGCAAGCCAAGTTCGCGGTGTTCTGGTAAGAGGACCAGTGTTGCTTTCATTCTTCTATTTTGGGAGCAAGTCTCTGCAGGTAGCACAGCTGGCAAGTGTAAGAGTGCATTGTCTCAGGTTGAGACGCCCTTTGCGGTGAAGCAAGAGGGTAGTATATGCTGCGGGAAAAGGGCTTTAGCCCTTAGGTGACCTTGTTTTTTTTATTTGAGGCCATTTCGAGGCCTGTTTTGGAGGTGGAAGTTTTCTGCACGCACTCAAGAAAAGGCCTAGTTTTATGCTGTGCGACCACTGTTCTGCAGGTCGATGAAAAGTTACTGTAGAAATTACATCATATGTCTATGCGCAGAGACATTGGGAGTTACAGAATCATCCTTGTTGCCTGTTGATACAAAATCGTCACTAGGAAATGACTGTGTGGTCAAATACCACTTTCGTCAGTTTTGCAGATTTGCCCTTGTGAGGCTAAAGCTGTGTTCGTTGCAGTGACAAAATTTTTTGCAGTGTTCTGTAATGGCGTCTGATTCTCTTTTACAGATTGTCACTAAAAAGCTTGACAAGAACAACTTCCAAGCATGGAAGTTTAGAATGACGAATTTCCTTATGGGTAAAGAATATTGGGAATTTGTTGCAGGAAATGAAGAAGAACCAGTTCTTCCTGATGACCTGGTTTCTGTTGGTCAAATGGTTGAGCAGGGCTTGCAGGTGAGATTTAATTCCCATGGATGCTTTGTTGAGGATATGAAAAATAAAGGTCGCTTGATAGCAAAAGGAAAGAAGAAGGGCAGAATGTTTACATTAGATGCAGACATGCCTGAATTGAGTGTAGCAATGTTTGCACATGGGACCAGTGTAGTTGCAGATATTGATATCTGGCATAAACGCATTGGTCATGTTAATGTACAGCGACTTAAATCAATGCAGGCACAAAATATTGTTGCAGGATTGCCAAAATTCAAGGTTGCAGAAATGCATAAGGTATGTGAAGCCTGTCAGTTTGGAAGACAGGCAAGGAAACCATTTCCTAGACATGTTCAAGAGAGTAAGAAGCCATTGGAATTAATCCACTCTGATGTGTGGACTACTAAAGTTGCATCTCTTGGAGGCTATCATTATTTTGTCACTTTTATTGATGACTATAGCAGAAAAGTTTGGGTGTATTTTATGAAAAAGAAAAGTGAAGTTTTTGGGCATTTCAAAACTCTTAAAGCTATGGTTGAAAAAGAAACAGACCTACAAATAAAATGCCTAAGGTCAGATGGAGGGGGAGGGTACCTCTCAAATGAGTTTGCAAGGTTCCTACAGGAGCATGGCATAAAGCAGCAATATTCATGCAATCATACCCCACAACAAAATGGAATTGCAGAAAGGAAAAATAGGCATATTGGAGAGGTATCTCGTGCCATGCTCAACGAAAAAGACTTGCCAGATTTTTACTAGGCTGAAGCAGTTGCTACAGCAGTCTACATAATGAACAGGACTCCCACTGCAGCAATACATGGGATGACTCTAGAGGAGAGGTATACTGGTAGGAAACCAGATATTTCTCATTTGAAAATTTTTGGTTGCATTGCCTATGTTCATGTGCCAGATGAGTTGAGATCCAAGTTGGATCCAAAAGCTGAGAAGTGCAACTTTATTGGTTACTCTCTGCAGCAAAAAGGGTATAGATGCTATAACCCTTCTACTCATAAGTTTACAATGAGCAGAGATGTTGTTTTTTATGAGATGAGTAGCTGGTATAAACTAGTAAATGTGATTGATAATGTAGATGCACAAAATGGTAATACTGCACAGAATTCACAGCAGCAGTCACAAGATATTAGTGGACCTGGAGCGTCCTCTAACAGTGGTTCACATTCTTCGCCATGGATAGGCAGATTGAGATCAGGAGAATCTTCTCAAAGCAATGCAAATAGTGGTATGCAGGTATCACGAAAAGGAAAAGAGAAGGTAGATCAGCCCATGTTTGATGTGAATGCAGGTCACTCTTATGTGGATGGTGAATCCAGTGGCTCAGAACAGAGTATTGATGATGAGTTGGGTATTCCTTCTATTGTTACACTTGGAGTAAGGAAGACCAGGGATGTTTTGAGAGCACCTGGGAGTGAACCTACTTTGCGCAGGTCTACCAGAGCTAGGTATCCTATGGATAGGCTGAAATATGATGGATTTACAGCCATTCTTTATGCCTATATAGTCAAAGTGATACAGGAACCAAAACCCACTTCTTTTGAGCAAGCCATGGAAAAAGAAAAATGGGAGAAAGCCATGGATGAAGAAATGGATGCCTTGGAAGAAAATGCTACATGGGAATCGGTACCGTTGCCTAAAGGTAAGAATGCAATTGGCTCTAAGTGGGTTTATAAGGTGAAGCACAATGCAGATGGTTCTGTGAACAGATACAAGGCAAGATTAGTAGTGAAGGGGTATACACAAACATATGGCATTGATTATGAAGAAACATTCAGTCCGGTTGCAAGGATGGTAACCGTAAGAGCAGTCATTGCTATGGCTGCATCAAAGGAATGGTCTTTACATCAGATGGATGTAAAGAATGCCTTCTTGCATGGTGATTTGCAAGAAGAGGTATATATGGAGCAGCCACCAGGTTAAGTGCATGCTGTTCATCCTGAGTTTGTTTGCAGGTTGAAGAAAGCCTTGTATGGCTTGAAGCAAGCACCTAGAGTATGGTCTGACAAGATAGGACAGTATCTTGTCACTATTGGCTTTCATATTTCCAAGGCAGATTTCTCACTTTATGTGAGAAAAACAGAGAAAGGTATTATGCTGCTTGTCATTTATGTTGATGATTTGATTATCACAGGTGATAGTGATGAAGATATCCTTCATGTGAAAATGCTATTGAAGCAAAAGTTTGAGATGAAGGATTTGGGAGAGCTGTGTTATTTCTTGGGCATTGAGGTGATTAGATCACCAAGTGGGATATGGCTCTTGCAGAGGCAGTACGGATTAGACATGCTGTCTAAATATGGGATGACAGGCTGTAAGCCTATTTCAGTTCCTTTGGAGCAGAATGTGAAGCTGAGCGCAGATGCAGGTGAGCTTCTGGAAGACCCTACTATGTACAGACGCATAGGAAGTTTGATTTATATGACTATTACCAGGCCAGATTTGAGCTATGTTGTTGGATTGGTAAGTCAATTTATGCAGGCTCCAAGGAAACCGCATTTGGATGCGGCTAGACGCATACTCAGGTATGTGAAGACCACATTGCAGTATGGACTATTTTATGAGACTGGGGTTCAAATACAGTTGCATGGATACACTGATGCTGATTGGGCTGGTAGTATTTCTGATAGACGATCTACCAGTGGATATGTGTTCTCTTTTGGGAGTGTTGCAGTCACTTGGAGCAGCAAGAAACAGCCTATAGTTGCCTTGTCAAGCACAGAGGCTGAGTACAGGGGCCCAACAATGGCTGCATGTGATGTAGCTTGGTTGCATAAGCTACTTCATGATATGCATCAGCCTACAGATGGGCCAGTTGTCATTTATTGTGACAACATGAGCAGTATACACTTGGCCAATAACCCAGTCTATCTTGCTAGAACAAAGCACATTGAGGTGCATTATCACTATGTGCGAGAGAGGGTTTTACTAGGTCTTATTGATCTAGTTTATGTCAGCACAGAGAATCAGGTAGCTGACATATTCACAAAGGCATTGGGCGCAGAGAAGTTGCGCAAGTTCAAAGACCTGCTTGGTGTGCAGGAATTGGGATTGAGCTCGAGGGGGAGTGTTGAGATATCGAGCTCCACTTGTGATATGCCAGGGTGACCGTTGTGCATTTATGTCACCGACTTGTCAGTTGCAGATGCGGTTGGTACACCGCCCATGAATAATAGCTAGATGACAGCTATCCTTATCTACTCTAGTTCGTGGCTCAGTTAGTATGCCACTTTAGTTAGTTAAGTTTGGTTTGAGACCCATATATAGGGTTCTTCTATTTCTATGTACTTGAGTTCTTTTGGCTTACACAACTAAGAAGAGGAAAACTGTTTTTCAGCCTCCACCCTTGTGTGTATTCCCCCATTGTGCAAGCAAGAAAGCTACAAGTGAGACTCCTTCCTTCTCTCCCACAATCTTGACAAAGCATTCAAGCTCTGTCATTCTGTAGTTCAGTTCCCTATCAATGACCTTTTGGCTTGCATAATAAATGGGTTAATCTAATTTAGAGGGGGCCTTTTGACATAGGACAGCACCTAGCCCTTCAAAACTGATGCATCTGTGTGCACATGGAACTCCTTCATCCACTCAAGAGGTTGTAAAATAGGTTCTTGAATAAGGCATTGTTTTAGGGTATTAAAGGCTTCTTCACAGTCATCAGTCCAAAGAAAATCTGCATCTTTCCTTAGGAGCTTGTGCAGAGGGGCTGCCTTGGTTGCAAAATGTGCAATAAATCTTCTGTAGTAGCCCACATGGCCAAGAAATCCTCTCAATTGCTTGAGGTTTGTTGGTGCTGTTAAAGTGGCAATCTTCTCAATCTTCACCGGGTCTGTTGCAATCCCTTGTGCCGAGACAATATGGCCCAAAAGAACTCCTAATGAGACGCCAAAGACACATTTGTCAGGGTTGAGAGAAATCACACACTCTTGGCATCTGTCAAAACATTACTCTAGGTGTCCCCAATGCTCACGGATTAAGCTATAGACACAGAAGTCATCAAGATACACCTCAATGAAATCATGCAAATGATTCTAGAAGGCAGCCATCATTACTCATTGGAAGGTGGCAGGAGCATTACAGAGCCCAAATGGCATCACTCTATAGGCATAGGTCCTGCATTCTGTGGTGAAGGTTGTTTTGGATTGGTCCTCTTCTGCAATTTGGACTTGATTATATCTGTTGAATCCATCCAAGAGGGAATACAGCTCATGGCCTGCCCCACTGTGTCCAACAGTTGGTCTGTAAAAGGGATAGGGAAATGATCCTTCTTTATCTTCGAATTGAGCTTTCGAAAGTCCACACATATTTGAAGTTTCCCGTTCTTCTTAGGTACTATCACAATGGGCAAAACCCATTCACTGTTAGCCATGGGATAAATGAACTCTGCTTCAAGAAGTTTCAATAATTCAACCTTCACCAGAGCAGAGTAATTAGGATTCATACGCCTTTGTCTCTGCCTTACAAGTTTGGCATCAGGCTCTAGGTCAATGTGATGTTGGCATACTATGGGATCAATCCCCTTTAGGTCTTTATATGACCAAGCAAACACATCTAAGTTCTCCTTTAATCCTTTAATAAGTCTCGCAAGAACACTAGTTCTTCTTCTGGAAGATTGAGACCCACTTTCAGGTGATGTTCAGTACCATCAATATCCAAGAACATTACTTGTCTTTCACCTTCTACTTCGCAGATAATGTCCCACGCATTGCTTCTGGATAGAGGTTTGACTCTTTCAAGAGAGTAGTATCATCATCTGATGTTCCACTAGAGCCAATGTCCTTCTTCTGAACACATGACTCATTCGTCTGTTGAGGTTGTTGGAAGGGTATCAGAGCTTTGTTTGCTTCTGTGTGAGTGATAAATTCTTTTGGACTTAGGGATTCATCTTCAGAGGATGCGTTGTCGTGCTGCTGCACATCCGAGCCGTAAACACCTCCATTTTTGTTGTGCATCTATGTTATCTTTTCGCGTGTGATTCATTGTGTGTGATTGCTGCATTATCTTCCTGTCCTTTCAATACCTGCATCCAATGTATATATTCCACTAGTGTGTGTGTGTGTTTGTGTGTGTTTCTGTTTGTATGCATGTTGTGTGTGAGTCAGAAAAATATGAAAAAATGATGCCAAAGGACATTATCAAGTTGTTAATTTCAATGATGATCTCCAAGAAAAGTGCAGGAAATCGTGGAATCAAAGGAGGCAGAGTAGAAGTTAACATTAATAAAGGTTGATTCTTCCCTCCTGAATATGCTAGAATTCGCCATGCCAATGAAGCCAAGACTGCGAAGAAAGGGGGGATTTTTGAAGGCGCTATCAATGGCAGGCTGGCAGAAAAAGAGGAGGGCAGGGATCGACGAGGAGGAAAGTCTTAGGAGGAGGATGACGACTATCATGAGGACGCTGCTATGACGGAGGTCACTTTGACGAGCAGGGAGATGAAATGAAGATTGATGTCAGAGCTCTAAAACCAAAGACAGGTGAAAAGACGAAGTTGATGAAGAGGGAGGGCTCCATCGAATGACAGAAGAAGATCGTAGCCACAACAGAAGACCTGAAGGTGAAAACAACGTGCCGTAGAGAGAGCCGAAGGAAGCTCGCCAATGGTTACCATGAACAAAAATGATGAAGCAAAGGGCAGGAACAAAATGAAGATGAAGCCGAAGCCTCATCAGCAAACATGATGGCAGAATGAGAAGGACGATGGAAAGTAGAGAATTGAACGGAGGGGAAGACGTAGACCAAGAGAAGGACCAAGCTGTAGATGCATATGGAGGCGAGAGTGAAGATGGCAGGCTATCGGCACGAGAGGACGATTGCAACAAGGAGTTGATTGTGGTGAAAGATGAATCATAACTCGAAGTGAAGCGAGAAGAAAGGATGCCTATTCGATGCCGCTTCACGCTTTGAAGTTGCTTTTGCTATTATGAAGCGAGTAGCTGCCTTATAATGGTGGATCTGTAGGAGTGGAGAGGACGAAGACTCGTCCGCTCTTGATGATGATGAAGTGCAGTAGGTTTACAGTGTAGGAGCCTGGTGCTTCGATGAAGCCTTTGAGCACTGCGGAAATTCTGGAATGTTTCGACCTGAGATGCTACTCCCAATGGGTTCTTCCTAGTACTTAAGAAGGAAGATGATTAAGGCTACTGTCCTCAGCTTCGCCAAATCCCTGATTTTAGAGGCAAGCACCGCAAGCAGGTCGAGTTGAATCGTTTGAACCAGGAAATAAGGCTTCTGCAGAAGGAGCTGGAGGACCTTTAAAAAAAACAAACTGATTGTGTATCCGTAGCTTGCAAAGAATTGGTCATGAAGATTGAAAATACTCCTAATCTCCTTTTGTCCAGGACAACTAATTTAGGGGCACAATCTACCTGGAACTGATGATTTGATCAGCCTGCAGAGATAAAGAGATGTTGCTGGATATGTTAGAGTGGCAGCACCTCCTCTTGAATCTGTCAAGGTTCTGCTTTGATGCTCCAACCAAGATAGGGATTTTGTGCAATCTCTCCAGAGAAAAATAACATATCGTCACCTGATACTCTTTCTTGTGGCACTTGATGCATATATAAAGGCACCAGAAAGAATAGATGTTATTGTGATGGTGGCTCCTGCAATGACTTCATGTATTTTACTTGACAAACAATATAGAGTACTTTGGCATCAAAAATTTGAGTTCTTCTTGTTAGCCTCTTTCCTTACTGTATCTTGAACCCCGTGTTCTGCAGCTCTTGCGTGAACTCTACGACATTTTTGGTGAACCCGACGTGAAAGTGCTGTGTCAATTTTCAGCAAGATGGAAGACTCGCAAGAAGAGATGACAGATGACAATGTCATGAAGCATCTGTTTCAGTCATTTACAACCTATATGCAGCAGCAAGCTCACGCGAAACATGATAGTGATGCCATGGATGCCTTGAAAGCTGTCCAACAGGAGATGAAGCAGTTCAACGGCCAACAAGTTTCAACTTACCTGCATTTGTATGAAGAAAAGATGAAGTTTTTTGGGGTTTCTCAAGATGTTTGGAGCCGCTACTTCTTGCGGATCGTGGTTCGCGCGCTTGAAGTCCAAATTTCAGAAATTCAAGGAACACATGCTGTATGGACAGAGTTTAAGAAGGCATTAAAAGATGAATATTTCCTGGAGGATACAGGTCTTATGAACCGCAGGAATTTCTTAGCATGGGTTTCTATGCCTAATAAGGGACTTTCAGTTACCGCCCTTCTGTGAGAGTTTGAGAGCCGCTATGATCAGTTGGATGGAACTCAGCAGCAAGCTTTGGAGATGCAAAAAGTGGAATTATTTTTACAAGCTGCTGATGCTGATTTACAAGAAAAGTTGGATGATCTTTTGGAAGATCAAGCTACCGATTCAGGTTTAAAGACCGAGTGGAGACATGTCATTGATGCTGTGAATGCTCTTATTAAGAAGCAGCGCAGGAGAGTATGATTGCATCGTAATACAGGATCTGCTTTTGAAAAATCCTTGGAGACCTCTACTTCTACCCCTGCTGCAAGTTCTATGCCTAAGCCTACTCCTCCTGTTGTAAATCCACCAATTCCTACTGCTCCATGCCCTTATCCGTAGATGATGTTATTAAAGGCTTGGTAAATTTGATGATAGAGGCAGTCAAAGCTGAAGTTGGAAAGTTAAAAGAGCAACTTATGTCAGTACCTGCTGTAGCACCTGCTCCAGCGACTGCTTTTCCAGCTGGCCAAAGAAAAGGGTGACGATGTATTTGGTGCGATAGTACAGAGCACCAACACTGCAGAGATTGTGATGCTTTTTAGGAAGCGCGTAAGAAGAACGTAGTGTTTTGGGGACAAGATGGGAAGATATGGCTGACAGAGACTAGTGCTCCTCTTGACACGAACTTTGGTAAGGGAGGCATGAAGAAGCTCGTTGATGATATGGCTGCGCGATCAGCTTATGTGAGTGTTAGAGGAGATGCTTCAGCTTATGGAGTCCAGCTTGAGCAGAAATCAGATGAAGACTCTGCCTGATGGTCCTCTGCCTTGGAGATAGCGAGAAGAGGGAAAGTTCAGGCATCCACTATGACTTGTGTGGGCTCCAGCATTCGAGGAGAAATGGGATGGGATTCTCCTGTTGACAGGTATTCTATTTTTGCTTATATGGCGAAAACACAGGGTTTAGATGCCATGGTTGAGGAAAGGAGAAGAAGAGATGAGGAGGGTCTCAGCACCTCCAAAAAGACTAGAGGGGGTGACTTTGTTTCACCACCTATTACAGCTCCACCTATGACGAGTTCTCCAGCTCAATTAGGTCCTGAATAACCTATGGGAGACAAGCAGATGAAAGAGAAGAGGCAACCAAGAAAGGAGCCAAGATTCAAGCTCTTGTCAGACCTTGATATGCAGACGGATATGAGTAAGATTTTTCATGAAAGAATTTTGAATAGTGAAGTCACTTTTACTGTTGGAGAAGCTCTTGGGATTGCTAGAAGAGAAATACAGGATCAGATGCAAGATCTTTTGCGAAGGAAATGACATGCGATGGAAGGACCTGCTTTACAGGGATTATGGCATGGAGCTCTTGGGGAAGAGCATGATGATGCAGTGATGGTTGAGAATGCTTCTATCAATCCGCAGTTGGAGAAAATAGTTCAGCCTATGCAGTATGAAGATGATGAAACCCCTATCCTCATTTCTCGCAGTCATTTTTCACGCAGTCATTGGGCTAGAGCAACCACTGAGACGGTGGTAAGGATTGGAGAGAAACAGATTCCTTTGGTTGCTTTATTCGATCATGGTTTTGAGATTAATCTTATTGCTCGAGGTGTTTATGAGAGTGGCAAGTGGCCTATGGATGCAGAGCATGGCTGGCGCATGAGAGCGGCCAATAATACTTCTGGTGATATGTATGCTGCTTGTCCGAGCATCAGAATTTCTATTGGTAATGTTGAAGAGGATTATCATTGCTTTGTTCAGGATTCTTGCTCTTATCCGATTATTCTTGGACAGCCTTTCATTACAGAAGCAAGAATGGAGACGAAAGTGATGGATGACGGCTCAGCCTATGCACGGATACGCAGTAAGGATGGTATGCGAGCTGTTCAGTTTATGACTGTTGGAGTAAATCATCCGAGAAACAGGGACTCCTTGCGTGAGGCACCACTACCTGCGAAGGAGTTGGATTTTCATTAGGTACCGCTGTCTTGCGAGACGCCAGTGGTACGGAGCGGAGAAAAGAGGAGATCTCGCCTCTTGGCAGCCAGTCTTTCTCCACTAATTTTGTTGGTTTTTCTTCAGATAGTTCAGTGAGTTATCAGAAAATTTCAGATTTGTCTAGAGCTACCAGGCAGTACATTGGTCGTAAGGAGAAAGAGTTGAAGATTGCAGGTATTTTGCAAGCAGAAGAGCATGTAGATGGGCTGTATGAAGGGATGTCTTATGCGGATACATTGTATGAGATAGGAACTATGCTGAAAACTTATGTATGTAAGGGTTCAAAGATCATACTTGTGCAAACCTTGGATATGTTTCAGGAAATTTCTGATTTTATGCTGAAAACAAAGTTAGAGGCTGAGAAAACTCAGCAAACTGAATCTATGGCTGATCTTGATCAGCTTACAGAGTTGCAGAGGGCTGAAACCTTTCAGCCAGCAGAGTTAAATGCTGGAAAAATTCAGCATATGGAGTATGAGGCTGCACCCATGCAGTCCATAGAGCCGAGGGCTGAATCCATTCAGCCAACAAAGTTTAATGCTGAAAATTTTCAGCATACAGAGTTTCAGGCTGCACCCATGCAGTCCATAGAGCAAAGGGCTGAGATCTTTCAGCCAACAGAGTTGAGAGTTGCTGAAAAATTGCAGAAATTGCAGCAAAGAAAAGAGTGCCTGACTGATGCCAAGGTTGACATGAAGTATAAAAAAGTTGATAAGAAGGTTAAGCCGGTTGCAGGGACGCTTCCTCCTGATAGTGGTGAGCAGATAGAAAAAGCTATGAAGTAGCCTATGTTGAGAAATCCTGCAAATATTGGACATAAATTTATAGCTGAAACTCTTGCAGAATTGAAGATTGGAAATGATGATTTCTTGCTTCCAATGGAAAAAGAATGTTTTAGAGAGATGCTTGGACGTCATGGTAAGGCATTTGCTTTCTTTCCTCATGAAATTGGCTGCATTAGTCCCGAATTGGTAGCGCCTATGGTCATCTTCACTGTCCCTCATGTGCCATGGAATATACGTCCTATACCTGTGCCTAGAGCACACTTGCCAAAGCTGATAGAGTTGCTGAATGAGAAGATTAAGATGGGGATTTTGGAACCCTCTTCTGCGCCCTATTCTAACAGGTGGTTTATTGTACCAAAGAAGAATGGTACCTTGAGATTTATTCAGGATATGCAGCCCGTGAACAAAGTGACAATCAGGAATGTGGGAATAGATCCAGTTGTGGATGAATTTGCTGAGGCTTTTGCAGGACGAGCCATCTATTCCCTAGGTGACTTGTATTCTGGTTATGATCAATTTCAGCTTGCCTTGGAAAGCAGGGATATTACTACTATGCGGACACCTATTGGTCTTGTGAGGATGTGTACCTTGCCTCAAGGTGCCACCAACTCAGTTGCTCATATGATGAATGCTATGCATAGAGTTGTACGAGACTATATTCCGCAATATACCATGCCTTTCCTAGATGATGTGCCTATTAAGGGTTGTGCAGAAGAAGAAAAGAATGAGAGTCTTGATTTGCGAGGATGTAGACAGTTTGTGGCTGAACACTTGGTTGCTTGTGAGCAAATATTGACACGATTAGAGGAGGTGAATTTGACTCTTTCAGGGTTGAAATCTGTCTTTGGTGTTAATGAATTCATCATACTTGGGCATATGGTTGGTTATTATGGCAGGAAGCCTTCACCTGCAAAGGTGGATGCCATAAGCAGGATTGCAGAGTATTGCTCGACTACTTTAGAGGTGTGGAGATTTGTGGGAGCTTGTGTATTTTACATGATTTGGATTCCTCATTTTGCTCACATAGCAGATGTTCTCTATCAGTTGCTTCGAAAGGGGTAGAAATTTCATTGGGATGAGAAGCATTCGAAAGCCATGCGTAAACTCAAGAAGCTATTGTAGTCAGCTCCTACTCTTCGCAAGGCGGATTATCAGTGTGGACGGCCAATCATTTTGACAGTTGATACTAGCCCCATTGGCATAGGTTGGGCAGTGGGACAGGATGATACTGATGGAAATAGATATGCAATCCGCTTTGGAGCTAAAGTTCTTAATGAGCGGCAGAGGAGATATCCGCAGATTAAAAGAGAGTTGTGGGGAGTAGTCACTGCACTGAAGTGTGATAAAGGGTATTTTATTGGCGCTTCAGTTGTTGTGGAAACAGATTGTTTGCCTTTGCTTGGCATGATTACTAGCTGTTCGACTCCAGATATAGTGATGCTTTGGTGGATTGCCTATATCAAATCATTGAATCTAGAGTTTCGACACATAGCAGGAAAAGATAATCCAGTTGTGCTGACATGCTATCTAGAGCGAGATATGAGGATGAGAAGTCAATGCTTGCAGAAGATGATGAGACAGAGTTTGCAGCTTCTGTCCTTGTTCATGATTGTCATGTATCTACTGTTGAAGCCTTTATTGAAGAACTCTATGTTGACGAGTGGCTGCAAATTAGACAGTATCTAAGTTCATTGACTCAAAGAGCTGATTGGACAGATGATGAATTCAAGAAAATCAGAAGAAAGGCTTATGGGTATTTCTTGAAAGATGGTTTTCTTTGGAAGCATCCAAAGAAGAGAGGTGGCTTACCCTTGAGAGT
The DNA here is from genome assembly GCF_053477565.2 of Lygodium microphyllum. Classification (NCBI taxonomy): domain Eukaryota; kingdom Viridiplantae; phylum Streptophyta; class Polypodiopsida; order Schizaeales; family Lygodiaceae; genus Lygodium; species Lygodium microphyllum. The sequence goes on from NC_141155.1 coordinate 49,078,957, forward strand.
AGTTTGTGAGGTAGTGATGCAGATACAGATTATGCGAGAGTTTCATGAGAGTTCTTGGGCTGCTCATAGAGGTGTGTGGGCTACCTATGAGAAAATCAAAGAAAGATACTGGTGGAAAGGGATGTATAAAGATGTTTCCCACTTTGTGGAGACTTGCAGGGACTATCAACTCTACTCTTTAGTGCGGCATCGTGATGAGTTGCATCCGACCTATCCACTATGTATGCATTATAAGTGGGTGGTAGACTTGGTTACTTTGCCAATGGGACTTTGGCAGATGAGATATCTTGTCTTGGCTAGGGAGGATCTTACAAACTATGTTGAAGGCAGATCTTTGCGGACAAAGACAACCACTACAGTATGTAAATTCTTGTTGGAAGAAATATTTTGCAGGTATGGATGTATAGGCAAGATTACAGCTGATCATGGAGAGCTAGATGCAGACAAAGCTAGAGAATTTTTCTCACGGCTTAGGATTAAGTTGGCTCTTACTACTGCCTATAATCCAGAGGGAAATGGCAAGAGCAAAAGAGGACATCCGCCGATAGTTAAGGCATTGGAAAAAGCTTGTAGAGGTTGGATTGGAGATTGGCCGAGATTACTACCTTTTGCATTGTGGGCAGACCACTCTACACATAGCGTGACTACTGGATATATGCCTGCAGAGTTGATGTATGGGCAAAAACCTGTCATGCCTACAGAAATCTGTGCTCTCATGTGGAGTGCTCTTCCATGGCATGATAATTTATCAAGAGAGGAGCTTCTAGCTCTTCGGATTCGTCAACTAGAGAGAAGGACAGAAGATGTGCAGCTAGCAGTTGATCGTTTGAAGGCAACCTGACTCAGAAACAAGGACAGATTTGATTTGAGGCATCGCTTGAGGCCTAGAGCCATAAAAGAAGGAGATTGGGTTCTAGTCTATGACAGTAGTCTAGAGAATCAGCATAGTAGCATGAGAAAAATGGTTCAAAGATGGTTTGGACCGTATGAGGTGAAACAGGTTTTTGACAATGCTACCTATGAGTTGGCTGAATTGGATGGGACGATATTGAGGGTGCCCATTGCTGGAAAACGAGTGAAGATTTTCAAGAGAAGAGAAGATGAAGAGTATGCACTTGAAGCATTGGCAGAAGAAGAGCAGGTAGAAGAAAGTCTAGCAGAAGAAGCAGAGAATATGGATGATAAAGTTGATGGAGAAACAGGTCTACCAGAACTGATGAAGGACTGGACCTGTTTGTGGACTTGGATGATCCTGGATAGTTGGCTCATCTAGAGGATGCGCAGGTTTGGAGGGGGTGGATGTCGTGCTGCTGCGCATCCGAGCCGTAAACTCCTCCATTTTTGTTGTGCATCTGTGTTATCTTTTTGCGTGTGATTCATTGTGTGTGATTGCTGCATTATCTTCCTGTCCTTTCAGTATCCGCATCCAATGTATATATTCCACTAGTATGTGTGTGTGTTTGTGTGTGTTTCTGTTTGTATGCATGTTATGTGTGTGTCAAAAAAATATGAAAAATTGATGCCAAAGGACATTATCAAGCTGTTAATTTCAATGATGATCTCCAAGAAAAGTGCAGGAAATTGTGGAATCAAAGGAGGTGGAGTAGAAGCTAACATTAATAAAGGTTGATTCTTCCCTCCTGAATATGCTAGAATTCGCCATGCCAATGAAGCCAAGACTGCGAAGAAAGGGGGGATTTTTGAAGGCGCTATCAATGGCGGGTTGGCAGAAAAAGAGGAGGGCAGGGATCGACGAGGAGAAAAGTCTTAGGAGGAGGATGACGACTATCATGAGGACGCTGCTATGACGGAGGTGACTTCGACAAGCAGGGAGATGAAATGAAGATTGATGTCAGAGCTCTAAAACCAAAGACAGGTGAAAAGACGAAGTTGATGAAGAGGGAGGGCTCCATCGAATGACAGAAGAAGATCGTAGCCACAACAGAAGACCTGAAGGTGAAAACAACGTGCCGTAGAGAGAGCCGAAGGAAGCTCACCGATGGTTACCATGAACGAAAATGATGAAGCAAAGGGCAGGAACAAAATGAAGATGAAGCCGAAGCCTCATCAACAAACATGATGGCAGAATGAGAAGGATGATGGAAAGTAGAGAATTGAATGGAGGGGAAGACCTGTAGACCAAGAGAAGGACCAAGCTGTAGATGCATATGGAGGCGGGAGTGAAGATGGCAGGCTATCGGCACGAGAGGACGATTGCAACAAGGAGTTGATTGTGGTGAAAGATGAATCATAACTCGAAGTGAAGCGAGAAGAAAGGATGCCTATTCGATGCCGCTTCACGCTTTGAAGTTGCTTTTGCTATTATGAAACCTGCGAGTAGCTTCCTTATAATGGTGGATCTGTAGGAGTGGAGAGGACGAAGACTCGTCCGCTCTTGATGATGATGAAGTGCAGCAGGTTTACAGTGTAGGAGCCTGGTGCTTCGATGAAGCCTTTGAGCACTGCGGAAATTCTGGAATGTTTCGACCTGAGATGCTACTCCCAATGGGTTCTTCCTAGTACTTAAGAAGGAAGACGATTAAGGCTACTGTCCTCAACTTCGCCAAATCCCTGATTTTAGAGGCAAGCACCGCAACAAGCAGGTCGAGTTAAATCGTTTGAACCAGGAAATAAGGCTTCTGCAGAAGGAGCTGGAGGACCTTTAAAAAAAACAAATTGATTGTGTATCCGTAGCTTGCAAAGAATTGGTCATGAATATTGAAAATACTCCTGATCTCCTTTTGTCCAGGACAACTAATTTAGGGGCACAATCTACCTAGAACCGATGATTTGATCAGCCTGCAGAGACAAAGAGATGTTGATGGATATGTTAGAGTGGCAACACCTCCTCTTGAATCTGTCAAGGTTCTGCTTTGATGCTCCAACCAAGATAGGGATTTTGTGCAATCTCTCCAGAGAAAAATAACATATCGTCACCTAATACTCTTTCTTGTGGCACTTGATGCATATTTAAAGGCACTAGAAAGAATAGATGTTATTGTGATGGTGGCTCCTGCAGTGATGACTCCTCTTTTGTTGCCAAGCAAGGCTCATGTATCAAATGAACAGGATCAGAAAAAGCATCAGCATTTTAAGCTGACCATACTACTAGCACAGTGAGCAATGCTGCCCACAGAACTCCATTGTTTTGACATTGTATGGATTTCTGAAAATTGTTTACAGGGATTACTACCCAGCAGATTTTAACAAGTCTATGTGTCAATGGCAAAACTGATCTCGAACACCTGGATGTAAAGCTGGTTAAGAGATACTACAGATTTTTCTAAACATGGACTTCATGTATTTTACTTGACAAACAATATAGAGTACTTTGGAATCAAAAATTTGAGTTCTTCTTATTAGCCTCTTTCCTTGCTGTATCTTGAACCCCGTGTTCTGCAGCTCTTGCGTGAACTCTACGACAGCGTCCAAGAATGTCACATAGCACGGACCTTCTAGAAGCCGAGGCTTTGATAGCTCTGGTTTCTGTTGGCAGGGGGCATCATCATCATCTTTTCTCTAGATTGAACGGTCAGGGCGACAGGAGCCGCTGGTGAACTTAATTTTTATGCCTTTAATCCATTGCTTATACATATTATGCATACTTTGTGGTCCATTGGCCAACCCAAATGGAACCATGGTCATTTCATCCAGCACCCTGAGATCTTCGGCCTCTGAGGTCTCTGTAGGGACATCAGCAAGATCATCCGCTATCAGAGGAAATTCTTCATCCGCACTTTCATAACCTACTTCATTTTCTTCCTCATCGTTTTCATCCTCTTCCTCTGGAGGCTCTGTCTCTGCTTCTGTAGAGGCTCTGTAGGAGAAGAACAGATCTTGTGCATCTGCATCTATTTCTGCTTCTATCATAGCTTCTGAATCTGCTCTGCCTTTGTCTCTGGCTCTAAGTCTCTTACTGTCTCTGTGACTATCTCTGTATCCGCTCTGTCTCTGTTTTGCATCTGCTCTGTCCCTATATCTATCACTGCTCTGTATCTGTTCTGCCTCTATTCTATCTTTGCGACTGTCATGTAACAGGGAGAACAGTACATCCTTGCTTCTATTTCACTGTCAGAGGTGATTTCAGAAGTTAATTCTAGTTGAGGCAAGAGGTATTCTCCCATGGACAAGGACTTTGTTTCCCTTGATAGTTGGCTTACAATGCCCACTGTTAGGGACTGTGCCTCTGTTTTCTTAGGAAAGATCTTCTTAACAGCATCTTCGTCTCCTACTGTACCATCTATTACCTCATTGGAGGAGTCAGTTATGACTTCAATGGATGTGGATCCATTGCCTTTTTGCAATCCATACAGCTTTAACACCACTTTGTTGGGTCCTCTGCCTAGGGTTAGGGTTCCTTTGAACCAGTCTATCCTGGCTCTTGCTTCAAAAAGCCAAGGTCTTTCCAATAGCAGAGGGTATAAGGTCTGATAAGAATTTGGTTTGACCAGCAGATATGTCAGCCAATAGTCTCTTCCTGCAAGGGTTGTTTTGACGTATGGGAGGATGCCCAACGGTTTGATTCTGCTTTGATCTGCCAATCTAATAATCCACTGTGTAGGTTGAATTCCTTGCAACCCTAAGTCCTTCATTGTCACATCCGTCATTATGTTTACTGATGAACCTCCATCAATCAATGCATCTGAGATAAAGCATCCTTCAATCCATACACTAATCTCTGGGGTTCCAGGATCTAGGAAGGCATTAGCCAATCTACTTCCTTTACAAGCTCCGGGGCCTTATTGGTCTTGGTTGCTATTGAAGGAGCGATCCTTAGTCCACGTCTTCTTGTCAAGATGCTTTTGAATTTCTTTCAATAGCTGGGAGATAGCATCAGAAACCATCGGAATGTTAAGTTTGGTTTAAAAGTGTCTAGGTCTTTTACCAAGTCATAATCTTTGATAAGATCCACAGGCTTCTCTAGCCAGCTAGGAAATGGAGCTACACCCATTTTCATCTTTCGTTTTTCTTCTAGTAATTGCAACATCGGCACTTCCTATGTTTTTGGAGGTGCTTCTATCTCATCTATCTCCTGGACCTTTGGTCCTGTCTCTGTGACTCTCTGAAGCACTATAGTGCTCTGTACTGCACTGTTCTGTCATATACTACTCTGTCCCTCTGTTGGCAGGTTGAACTTCACAGTCTTGAAAAGAGAGTTATTTTCGTTCTAAACAACTGGATCCTTCTTCTTGGTGCGCATAACAGTGGCAACTTCCAACTCTACCAAATTGGAGGCAGGCTCTTGTGCCTTCTGTTGGCTATCAGTGTCATTGGCCTTTACAGGGGGGCTGGGCTTAGACAGTCCTTTGCAGTGTGGCCTTTTCCTTTGCATCGACTTCATAAGGGCTTGTTATCCATAGATCATCTAGGGTTTGGACAATTCGGGGAGATATGTCCCTTATAACATTCCACCTCTAATCTCTGACCACCGCCACACTGTCGTCCTCTGTAACTTTGAGAGGGAAACCTCCTTGGACTGAAATTAGGACCAAATTTTCTAGGCTTTGGTCCAATATCTTGTAATGTCATTTTGGATTCTAGCAAGTTGAATCTCGCATTTTCATCCTTCTATCTTCGTTCATGCATCTCTTTCAGAGAGCAAATATCCTCTGTATGGTTCTTCCGCAAACAATAGGAATAGAAGGCTCCAGGAATGATTGGTTTTGGGGTATATTCAGTGGCTAAATGTCACACTTGATGACACTTTCCAACCATGTATTAGAGCGCATCACATCTCTTCCAGCTCCCACAGGAGTGGATATATTGGTGGTATTCACCTTCAGTGTATGTAGCTACTCTGTAATCACATCTAGAAGCTCTTTCTTGATACTTGCAACTGAGTTGGATAAGTAGTCCTTCAGATTTTCACCTCTTGACATGCTTGTAGTAGGGTTTTGGGAAGCTTTTGTAATTATTGCATACACTGGTTGGGTCGATCCAGAAGGTCCTCTATTCTGGTTCTGATTCAGAGCTCCTGCTGAGACTTGGGGTTATTGATTCCAGTTGGTAGGGTTCCACTGTTGTTGAGTCGCCATTGGAGGAACTGTTTGAGGCCACTGTTGTTGTGGTTGAACCATCATTTGAGGCACTGTCATTTGTGGTAACCACAGTGGATTAGGTGCATTATACTGCGGCACTATTTGCATCTGGGGATAGGGGTAGGGAACTGTCTCCCTAGGATTGCATTTGGTAGATATACCATTCCTGGCATGGGAGGAGGTAAGACTCCTCTTCCTAGAGTCATTGATAGCCTAGCTTCAACTTCATCATACAATCTTGCACCTTCCACTGCAGCTTGCACATTGACTAGTCTTCTCAATTCCATGAACTTGCGAACTTCTGGTTGTAGTCCTCTGAGAAACACTCCTTTCTGAATACCTTCATCCAAATGATGGTTAGTCTATCTCTTCAGGATGGATTCCATTCGCGAGACATAAGCTTCTACTCTTTCTCTAGAGGACTGACTTAGGTTCATGAACTCCTCTCGTATCCGCTCTTCAAAACCTTCACGCCTGAATTTAGTGAGGAAGGCCAACTTCAGGTCGTCCCATGTGCCAAAAGTTCTTGCTGCTTGTCTCTCATACCACTGAAACACCGCGACCTTGAAAGTGGCGGGGAATATTGTTAACCAATGCTCAGGGGTTCTGGCATTGTTAGCCACACATGCTACCATAAATTCTGCTACATGAAGGTCAGGGTCTTCATTGTACTCTCCCTTAAAAATTGGCAATAGGACTACATTTGCTGGGCTGTTATCAATATTTCCAGGACAAATCTGACTAGGAAGGGGACCTTGAGTTGCCATGGGGACTTCTATAAAGAGTGCTTTTAGAGCGTCAAAGGAGGCTTCTACTACAAGCTCATTCTCAGCTTTGATTTTTTCCTTCTCTCTTCTTACATACCTCTAGACTTGTTCTAACACTTGCCTCTTGATTGCGTCATTCATCAGGGGGTTGGCTCCAACCGATCGTTCAGTACTCAACAGGATAGTATTAGAGAGGGCTTCAGTCTCTGGGGGATTCTCTGGCCAACATCTCTTCTACTTCCCTCTTTTCAACATCTCTAAATTCAACTTTCAAACCACTACAGAGGGGGAGATATTCCATTCTGAAAGTATCAAAACTCATTCTTCTTAGGATCATTGTTGTGTAATTATAATAATGCCATCTTTTGAGGGTTTCAACAGTGTATGTTGTGAAAAACACTCTGTCTACCAACTTCCAGTGGGTTGCTAATTGGATCGAACAGAAGATTGTCAGCGCACCAAGCATCCCACGTATCTTGCTGTTGAGCATCCACGAACAAATTTCAACTCTTTTCCTTCTTGTTTTCATGAACCTCCACGGACCATGACTCGTGAAGCTTCTTCACAATCTTCCACTTGATGATGTCTGGAAACTTCTCAATGAATGCCAAATCTTCCATGGATGGTGGTCATTCTCTCTGCTTTTGCTCTTCAATTTGTTCCCAAACAGTTTGCCACCAAGATGAAACTCAACTGCTACATGTTGGAGTAAGATTAGTTCTCTCCAACAAGGGAGTAAACAACCATGTCCAATTAACCATCGCATATAAGGGAATAATCTCCAGCAAGATGAGGGACCAAGACAAATATTGCAACGAGGAAAGGCTACTGTAGAGGATTTGTCTCATGGCAGTGGAGTCAGTCTTATTGAGGCCATATGTGTTAATGATGCTGAAACTTCTAATCTACAAGCCGTAACAAGAGGTAAAAAGATCAAAGAGGGTGACAAAGGAATTGTAAAACTTGTCGAGGGAAGCCCTATGCAAGATGCCAGGGAAAAGCAAGTCCTGAATCCTGATATGGAAGGTGGACCTTTAAGACTTGTTGGTAGTAAAGTTGATCCCGAGAAGGATAAAGGATTGCCAAGAAAGAAGATAAAGGCTAAAAAAGAGGCACCAAAGTCGATTGAAAGACCAAAGGAGAGAATGGTTTGGCGCAAGAAGAGAACTTTGGCTAACTACCACGACTTTGACCTAGCAAGTTCTCTTTACAAAGTTAAACCAGACGTAAATTTCCTACAATTGATTAAGCTTTCTCCAGGAGTATGCAAGGAATTCAAGAAAATCTTGCGTATAGGATATATTGTAGAACCTCTGGGCATAGCTAGAGTGGAAGAAGATTGGTTCGATCATGCCAAAAAGCATTTCCCTAGGGTTCCAGTGTATGTGGATGGAATATTAGTGGAGCATGCTATCGTGGACACTAGATCCTCCATCAATATCATGAGTTCAGATTTGATGGAGAGGTTAGGTCTAGAGATCCAAAAAGATGGCTCCATAATTCTTAGGATGGCTTATGATAGTCTAAGACAACCGAAAGGTTGTATCACTAAAATCCAAGTTACAGTTGCGAGTGTGGAATGCTATCTGGACTTTAGGGTGATAAGGTTTGCAAGAGGTCCTAGCTATCGAGTTTTGCTAGGCAAGTCATGGATTCTATGGACAAACTGTCAAGTTGATATACCCATTGGTTGAGTGATTATAGGTCAAGGTGCCCATCGTATAATAGTGGATGCTTACCCTAAGTCTCCTCAGAGTGAGAGAGCTCCATTATCCTCCAATGAACTAGAAATAGTAGATGATCCATCTGGTAGTGAGACGTCATCGAGCGATGGATCTAAAGAAGGGTCCACTACATAGGATATTTATCAAATAGCCTTGAATGAGCCGATAGATCCTCAAGATCGAATAAGAGATGCGGGAGTTATTGAGTTGGACCTTGGCACGCCTAATGATTCGCAGCCAATCAAATTAGATTCCATGCTCAGTTCGAAAGAGAGAGAGGACTGTATGTCCCTGATTCAGGAGTTCCATGACATCTTTGCTTGGAGCTATGATGAACTTGGGGTATTCCTCCCAGTCTAGATGTGCATACCATTCCTATAAAGGAAGGTGCCCACCCTGTACATCAAAAAGTAAGGCATATGCCTTTTGAACTAAAGGATGGCTATTTGAAGAGCTTCAAAAGTTCGGGAACACAAGTTTGATCTTCCTAGTTCAGCACACTGAATGGTGTTCACCAGTAGTTATCTAGAAGAAAAATAATAATCAAATCCTTCTTTGTGTAGACTTTAGAGAGCTAAATAAACAAATTGTTAAAGATTACTACCCATTGACATTTATTGACCGAATTTTGGATCAATTGGCGGGTAGGAAAATATATTCGTTTATGGATTGCTTTGTAGGGTATAACCAAATGGCGATTGCTAAGCAAGACAAATTGAAAACAACATTTATCATTGACTTCGTCAATACCTTTGTGTACCATGTGATGGCATTTGGGTTATGTAATGAACTTGGTTTGTGGCAAAGAACAGCTGACAAGACCTTTGATGACATCTCCCCAGAGGAGTTGAAAGTATTCATTGATGACTTGGGGGCAGCCACCATAAGAGAAAGGCAATTGATTATTTTGCATAGCTCTCAACCCACGAAAGTGCATCATTGGAGTGCCTTATGGGATATTGTTAGGCCATGTGGTCAGTTCCATAGGGATTGCAACTGACCCTGAAAAAATCAAGGTCATAGTCACCATGAGCCCGCCATGTACTCCAAAGGAAGTGTATAGCTTTCTGTCATCAGTAGGGTATTATCGAAGGTTTATCAATGCCTTGGCAAAAAGAATATTTCCACTGACGAACCTATTGTCCTTTAACTATCAATTTGCATGGAGTGATGCTTGCAAAGTATCTTTTGACGGTGTGAAATAGGAGCTTGCCAAAGCACCTGTTTTAAAAGCACCTAAAATGGGTGAAATGTTCTATATATTTTCAGCAGCAACCATGTATAGTATCAGTTGTTGCTTATCCCAAATTTGGGAGGAGAAGTGGTACCATCCAATAGCTTTTGCTAGTCGGAAGTTGGGCATATCAAAAATTAACTACACCTATATGGAGAAGTTGTGCCTTGCGATGGTATTTGCGACCAAAAAGTTCAAGCACTACATTCTTTATGAGAAGGCGGTTTTTTATACAAAGGCGGAAGGACTTCGGTTATTGTTGAATAAGTTACAACTGCCTGATCATTTAGCAAAGTGGTTAATCACTTTGCGGGAATTCGATTATGAGATTAAGAGCAAGCTGCTGAAGCTACAGGGCATTGTCGAGTGTCTTGTGGATTTCGGAGAGCCAAAAGAGGTCTCAGCTAAAGAAAGTGATATGGAAACTTTGTTCAAGATTGATACGACGTCTATTTCCTCCCGGTATGCTGTTATAACGCACTATCTTTCTATGGGAGAGATTGGAGCTACTTTATCAAAATTTGAGAAGAGGAAAATTAAATAGCATGCATTGAAATTTTCCTTGATTGCAGGAACACTATATCAGCAGGGTGTTCATGATATCTATCCCCGAAGTGTGATGCCTAACGAGGTTCCATTTATATTGGAAGAGTGCCATGACTCCGCTTGTGGAGGGCACTTTGCTGGCAGTTGACAGCACAGAAGGCTTTAAGAGCTGGGTATTGGTGGCTGTCCATCTTCCAAGATTCATTTGACTATGTCAAGAGATGTGATACATGTCAAAGATATGACATTAGAGAGAATAGGAAGCATCCACTTACGCCGATTATGGCTACCCTTCCATTTGAGAAGTGGAGCATCGATTTTGTGGGACCTATTACCCCGTCATCTACTACTCATAAAAGATACATTATAGTAGCAACTATTACTTTACAAAGTGGTCAGAAGCACGGGCAACGAGGCAGGACAATGCAAAAGAGACTGCCAGTTTCCGACTTGAGCATATTATCTGTCATTTTGGTCCACCAAAGGAAATAATATCGGACCGTGGAACCCATTTTTTGAACAAGGTAATTAAAAGCCTGACTGAAGCATGGAAAATTAAGCATAACAAGACCACCCCCTATAATGCACAAGAAAATGGACAAGTTGAAAGTATCAATAAGCAGCTTGTGGGTATCCTATCCAAAATAGTCTCCAAAAAGAAGCGGGAGTGGGATACAATATTATATGTGGTGGTATGGGCATATAATAAGATGTTCAAACGAGCTATTGGCCACATCCCATTTAAATTATTTTACGGGGAGGAGTGTGTCTTGCCCTTAGAAATTGAGTTGCCAACCATTAGGTTCACAATCAATCATTCTTTGGGTGAGGAAGATGCCCTATTCGAGCGTTTTACGACTATAGCCCACTTAGATGAACTTAAATTGCAAAGTTTATTGCACCAAGAGGTGGCTAAATGTCAGATGAAGCGGTTGCATGATCTAAAATCGAAGAAATGTACCTTTAAGAAAGGGCAATTAGTTCTATACTACGATGTGCATAGGGAGCTATTTCCAAGAAAGCTAGAGCCTAGATGGAATGGCCTTTACAAGATAGTTCGGTTAGGTAAAAATAAGTCCACCACTTTATTAGATGATCTACAAGGAGTGGAATTTAAGAATAAGGTTAATCTTAATAAGATTAAACCTTATTATTTCTGAATATGCTGACGCGCTAAATGCATTGCAGGTCCATGCTGGGCTGATTTGAGACTTGTAGGAGAGCTTAAATTGGTCGTTGGGATGGTTAATCCCTTATCTGGAGCACCCATATCTTGAGCAAAGATATCACAAGGCGAAGCTTATCTGGTGGAGCAAAGGCTACAACGTGATTGAGCAAGAAGACGGGACCTTTGTGTGGGAAATCAAAGTTTTCTGCCATCAATGTTTATAGATTTTGACAAGCATCCCTGTTAAGTTTAATGAAGAAGGTGGGATGGAGCTGTTAGTTCATCCTCTCAATATGTTGAATTTTGACTATTATAATTACGAATAGGGGAGTTCTTGATGGCTCGCTGTGTAAACCCATTATGGACGTACACATTATACTTTGATGGAGTGTCCTAGGGGCCTAATAAAAAAGAAAGTCTTGGAGTAGTTATCTGAGATCCACGACGTAGAGTTGCAATGAAATTAGCGGTTTATCTCGGGATAGGATCCACTAACAACAGGGCACAGTATAAATCCTTGATTATGGGATTGAATATTGCCAAGAAAGGTGGTATTCGGCTGTTGTTGGTAAAGGGAGATTCCTAGCTAATCTTAAATCAACTTAATGGGACATATATAGTCTGGAATCCCATCCTTCGTATGTATCATCGAACTACTATAATCGTACTTGATGAATTTGAGAGCGTATCTCTTCAGCTCATTCCACGTTATTGGAATCAATTTATGGATTCCTTAGCTAATTTTGCTTATGAAGAGGACCTCTTCTTCAACTGTGGTCCTAGTCCGGATGTCGCTCTTGATAACGAGACGGGACTTGAATGCTTGTGGGGAATGTTATTAGACCGCGCATTATATGGCAGGCGATGGTTGATATGGGTAATGTGAAGAGTGGCCGAGACCCATCTACCACTATTATCTTGGACCCACAGGTTGATCCGATGACATGTTATGCGTACGCCTCTTGCTATATATGTAGGAGGTATGGGTCACAACTTGATGCATTTAGTTTAGGCCTGAGAGTCCTATTTTTCCCCTTGGAATGGAGCCTATTTTTTCATATCTGCCTTCTCCCAAGGAGGGATCTATATGAGTTGGTTTTCTTTATTTCTTTAGGCCAAGAGGGCTAGTTGTTTTAAAGTTTTAATGATCTATTTCCTTAGGCCAGGAGGGCCAGTTAGTTTTGTTGTGTCATGTTTGATTTCTTTACACCAAGAGGGCTAGTTAGTTTGTAGTGAAATGTGCTATTTCTTTAGGCCAAGAGGGCCCTATGTCTGTTTGGTGCAAGTAGGTTTAATGGTTTGGCGTTTAGTGATTGTATTATACAGGTTGATGAAGTCGCTGGAGGGAGCCTTTGCTGTGGAGGAGCTTCTTGTGGCCATTTCAGGTGGTTTTGTCGCATCTTTGCAAGTCTTTTTCCCTTAAGCAATTAATGATTATGTGTCCATGAGGGTTACTTTCTTTTGTTTTTTGGGGGACTGGCAATCAAGGCATGGAGTCCCATGTTTAGGTTCGGTATGTCTATGGGAGGTCTGAGTAGTCATTGCCTCCTACAAAGGCATTGTCGAGCACTGAAAGACCCATTTTAGATGGGCGTTCTAGTGACCATGTTCTATTGACTTGCTAGGCGGCTGATCTGGGAGGCCTTGTTAGTGTGAGGCAATTAGAAAAGCCTACTAAAAATACCCAAAATGAAAAAATCCTAATTATCCGAAAGAAAATATATGAATATACGGATGTGTGTAAAAAGGGGTTCTAACCCCTCTAAAATATAGAAAAGGAAAGACATCAAATTTTTTAGCAGTTGTTTATCGCCTTGCGAAGGCCTGGTAGGTTCCTGGGAACGAGACAAGACTCGGGGCCAATGCCCTGTCTAGCATCTAGCTGAACAACAAAGAATACAAGAAGGTTGGAGCAAAAATAAAAGTGAGCATTAAAAAAGGATTCAGTGTCGCCTTGCGAGGGCTTGGCAGGTTCTTGGGTACCGAGACAGGACCTAAGGCCGATGCCCTGTTCTCCTTCAGTCACTACTCTCATCTCCCTCCTTTTTACACACCCGAATATAGAAAATAAGAGGCTAAAAGAGCAATGTGCTAAAAGAAACTATTTCTTGATCAGGCTATAGGAGTTCTCGCCTAGTAGAAGCTCCTAGTTGAGTTTCCTTAGTTAGGTAGGTAGTTCAGACTACCACTTAGGATGACCCCTTTGATAGTTCTTTTTAGCTTGGTTGTGTTGCAGTAGATGGTTAGTGACTAGCTTTAGACTTTCTATCAGATTATGCTAGACCTACACCTCGTGGAATCATGCCTTGGTTTTCACAAGGGGTAGGGTGAGAGCTGTGATGTGTTTTGTCGTGTATCTATTTTGTATCATCTTGATGCTCTTTGTGATTATGTTTATGTGCAGATCTGTTCGTGGGATTCGACAGGCTGAGTCGCCCTATCCGGTGGTGGCCAATGACTGATGATTTTTTATGCCGTGAAGTGCTTAAAAATAGCCAAAATTTTTGAATTTCAGGGAAAGGCGGTGATTGCAATCAATACGATTTCAAGTGGCAAGTCCCTAAAGCGCTAGTGCTTATTTTCATGGAAAATCAAACAATGGTGGATGGCTGAAATGAAGTTTTCCTAGATGCAAAATGATATCAGGAATCCAATGCAAGTCTCGGATCTCCATTCCAAGGTCGTTTGATCCCCCATTTAATCCCCGCAAGGTTCAAGGTTGTGAAGTGGCTACTAGATCTGGAAGCTGGGAAGAGTGGGACAAGGCCTAGCTTTGTAGATTTCAGCTTCACAGAACCACCCGTCCAGACGGATCTCAATTCCGACGTCGTTTGCCCCCTCAAAACTGAAAACCCCACTTGACGAAAGTGTAAAAGCAAAAGTCATGAACTAGATACTTTGGGTTTAAAAGCTTAAGCTTGGCAAAAAACTCAAGAAATGAAATGCCATGTTGGGGGGGAGAGGGTGGGGGGCGGGGGGGGGATTGCGTCAGTCGACGCCTCCCAAATCCCCTTTTTTTTGTGATTTCTGATCAGTATGAGGGATGAGCAATCCTCTTGGGCCTAAGATGCCTCTATTCTTCACCCTTCATCACCATAAACAAATCAAGAATTTATGCACTAAGCAAAGAGATTAAAAACCAGTCTTTCTCTCTCCTCCCTCTCTCTCCTGCATAGAGGCACTTCATGTGGCAAGAATCAAGAAGAGACTTGGGAGATGGATACTTGTCCGGGAGGCACTGGATTGTTCCAAGAGGCTGAGGAGGCTAAAGGCTGAAGATCTATGTTGAAATACATGGCTGGTTGGTCGATACATGTCCCAATTAAATATTCAAAAAACCCGAAACACGCAAAAAGGCAATAGGCTCTATTTTATGAAAGAGTTTTGCTTGTTTTTTATCGTTCATGGTCTAAATGGTGTGCACATGAGTTGAAATTTTATTTGAATGTTCCTTGCATTATATTTGAGGGTTGTAATCATTGTTATGCAGAACCCGTATTGATTTACAGCAATTATAAATTTTCAAAACCCGAAAAAACACAAATTTTGATGGAAATTGATAGTTTCTTTGATTTTGAGTGGGAGAAATGAGTGGACATGGGATAAAAGAAGGAAAAATACTAAGTTTCAATTTCAATGATCAGTCATCAGAAAAAAACCAGAAAATATCTATTTTCTATTAAAAATAAATACAAAAAATAGAGAAAATGGGAAAAATGGATTTTTTGCATTCGAAAAAAGTGAAAAAATGATATCTATGTATGTGAATGTCTGACGGGGTTGAAGCATGAGGTTAAGCCTCAGTTTGACCCTTTTCCTTTGTGTTAAAGTGTGTATGTATTGCTTTTACATACAAAAAAGACATAAAAGAACCTCCACACCTATGCAACGCAGCAAAATTTAAATGGTGAGGGGGAGGATAATGTTATACAACAGTTTAGGCGCTGAAATAATACAAAGTCTAATTTTTCTCTTTATGCATAACATTTAGGATGCGGTGTATTTGGAAATAATGGATCTAGCAGCATGAGGTTCGCCTTGGTGCTAGGTTTCTGCAATGAAGCATTGTGTATTAGCGAAAATTCATTAAAAGGGTTGTTTTTGCATGACACATATGCTGATTTCAAACCATAACTATTTGTGCATGATAAGGCATCCACTGTTGCATGAATCATACACATGGTATCTATTCTTGGCATACATAGCAATTGGTTGAATTATAAATGACCCACGTTGGAGAGAGTAAGGCACCCAAGCTGTAGGTCTAGACGGTGGGTCCAACGGGACAAGTAAGTGAGGACTAGTACATTCCTAGAACGATATAATATTGGTACCAAGAGCGGAGTCTATTTCGTATGTGTTATATGTGTTAGCGACGCATCGAGGGGCTAATCCCCAAGGTGTAGGAGGGTCGTAGTGGGGCTGTGGCAATCAGCCGAGGGGTGCATTACACCAAAATGTGTAGGGCCTCCCTCTGAGAAGTCTTAGAAGGTTAAGGGTTGGACTACAAATACAATACAAACGCAAAATGTACGTATGATAGTAGGGCAATGTGTCTTGTAGACACTCGTGGCCGCGAGGCCGTAAAGGGTTGTCTTGTGCATGTTAAAGGTCCGACTAGTGCTATAGCTAGTGCCGACCCATTTTAGATCCCATCACTCACTGGTTCTCGTTGTTCAAACATGTGCTTGTATCAACTCTTTCAACAGGTCCTTGCCCTCATTACTAGGCTTGCATGTTATGTTAGCACTTCCTTACCTTTCCCTCGAGGTTTAATAAGGTCACCCTTGCTAAAGGTTGTGACTATCCTTACACACGATAGTGTCAAGTGTATCCTCTATGCTACGTAATCAGCCTCACACTTCGTTACCCTTTTGAAAGGTTGTCTGAGGAGGGTTTCCTTTCCACAATTAGCACTATTTGGAGGAACATGGAATAGGATAGGCAAGCTTTTCGTTTCAATGGCTACAAGGATTTTGCACTTTCCTATAAGTGCTTGTGAGTGTCCCCCATAAGGACTAAGAGTTGGATTAGTTGGTGTGAGCTCTGGTTGGTCTAGTAGGGTTCATGCGTCATACGTCAAGACATTAAATCAGCTCCTTCATCAATGAGGGCATCTCTGAGTCTTGGCTTGTAAATTTCAACCTTCTGATACATACCTTTGAGTCCCCAACTACATGACCAAATGTGGATTCTCCACTGATGTTTTGGATCGTCTATGCAGTGCTATTCAAGGTGCATCTATCGTCAAGACCGTCATATTTAGTCATCCTCGCAATTGTAGCTTAATGTTTTTCCATTCCGCTTTGACTAGATGCAGTCCGGACGCAACACATACGTGTTTTTGTGGTGTGGCCTTTCTGCCCTTGTTGGCTAGATTGGCCCATTGAGGTTCTAGGGTCTCTGTTTCGAGTATGGGCATTTGGTTGCTCTTTTGCAAGTGAGAATCCATGCTTGTGTAGAGCCATTACTACAATAGGATCAAATTTGGAGGACCTGTCACGGTGCGCATTTTCTCTCCAACCTACTTAGGGGAGGTGCGAAGGGGGCCCCCCTCTGTGAGGGTCCGAGGGGGGATTGCCCCCTCTACGAGGGTCCAGGGGGCAGTCCCCCTCGACCCGCAGGATCGTTACCGTAAACACCATGCATGATTTGAAGGACCGTTCGTAGCCAAGTTTTGAACTAATTGCTCTAGATTTCAGTCTAGTGGTAGGTCTATAATGTGCCTTTGGGTCTATACAGTCTCTATGTCGCTTTTGGGGTCTAAGGGTCAAATACTTGAAAAAATCCAAATTCAGTCCAGTAGGTCTGAATTGCACGGGCCAAGTGACCAATTCGTATGGGCCAAGTGGTAGGCGTCCGAGTCGGTTGGTGTTGGGCCGAGTCGGCCCCGACAAGCCGAGGGCCGAATATCAAGTTGGTTCAAATGCTTGATTCGGATGGGCCAAGCGAAAGGCGTCCAAATACTGAATGGTTGATTTGGCCGAGGGCCGATTGGTAACTTGTCCGAGTGGGGTTGGCCAAGAGCTTAGTGTCTGCGTGGGCCGAGGGCCGAATTCTTCACATATCCGAGTAAGATGGGTCGAATGGTTGATTCAGCCCCGGGCCGAGTGCCAATTTTGGGACTCAGCCCAGAATCGTTATCACTCGAACAGGTCGAGCATGACGCATTTTTGCTGAACTCCACAGAATTCGTTGCGCCGAGAGATCGAGGCCTTCCTACTTGTCGAGCACCTCTAGATTCAAGCTACTCGTGCAGAGGAAGGTGTGGAATCACCTGTGGTGGGCAAAGAACTCCTCGATGGCAAGATTGAAGTATGTCCATGCAATGAAGCTTTCTCTCTCTCTCTCCGACTCTCCTGAAACCTTGCAATGCAAAATATGGCCTTCCTTGCTACTCCTGGCCCCCTATCACCCTGCCCAGTCTTGTACTCACTTAGTCTTGCTCCTTTCACCAATATTTAATCCAAATTTTCATTTTTTTCCCTTATTTTCCCTATTTCAACCTATTATACAGCAACAGAAAACCCTATTATGTGCTCCAATGTTTTGCTCCTATCCTTCCTAAATGCAAGAAAAAATCATAAGGGAAATACCTACACTACTCCATCATGCTTTTGCAAGTCCAAAAACCAAAAACATACTTGCTAAGGAGATCGAATACCTCTTCAAACTCCCTCGCTTCCTACATAGCTACCTTAAGCACCAATTTGGGAAAACCCTGCTTCCATGCTCGATTCGAAGCGCGCAAGCGCTCAAGGCTTGAATCTGTTTGTCCCGACAACGGAACCAAAATGTGGGAGCTCTCGCTCAACTACCAAGACCCACGGACCGCTTATCGCTTCAAGCATTCCAAGCCGAGCACTAATGGCTACCTCTCACATAGTCGGTGCGCCATCCATCTGTACAGGTGTAGTGAGCTTACCTCCATGCCCGATCATGTTACCTCCTCTCCCGAGTACTCCGGTAGCTCCACGATTTGAGTGCAAGCTTCAAGCGAGCTCCATCCTCAAGCTCCCCACTCTAAGCTCCATTGCCGCGAGCAAGACAAGAGAAGAGAAGAGAATAGAAGAAGAGAGGAGAAAAAGGAGAGCTTTTCCACCACAGTCCCTCACCCTTGCACACTCACTCCCTCACACTCCCTCTCTCAAGCACAAGCTCAAGTAAGCAACAAGAAGAAGAAGAAGAAGAAGAAGAAGAAGAAGAGAGCCACTTTTGGCTACACACAAGAATGGGCTTCTCATTCACTTTTCAACTTTATATACAAAACCTTAAACTCCTTTTGGGCGGTCATCCCCTTATCCCCTTTTTTACATGGCCGGTAGGCTCTTTTTCCTATTGTTCTCCTATCTTCCTAGCTTCCTTCCTCCCGGTCATCTACCTTTACAAATTGCACAGGTGAGAGCCCGGCACTCTTAAAATAAATCATGGTGCGCCTTGCACCTTTTTTACAAAAGTATTGACTTGCACTTTTCTCGTGCACCTTTCTCCTTGCTTTAGGACTTTTCTACACTTTTTATGTTTCCACATTCTTCTTGGCATGCCTTCGTCTTCTGTTTCACTTTTGCCTTGGCCTTGTCTTCTACTTTAGATTTTTGGGCTTTTCCACCTTGTTCATTTGAGGGTTAACAATGTGGAATGATTTAAATCCTCATAACCTACTAGATATTCCATATACACCTCTTTTTGCAGCTCACCATGCAAGAAGACCTTGTTTATATCCATTAGCTATAAACTCCAATCTTTGGGTACTGCCAAAGAAATCACACATTTACTAATTGCCATCCTAGCAAGTGGACTAAATGTCTCATCATAATCTATTCCATGTGTTTGAGCATAGCCTTTTTGCAACCAGCCTGGCCTTACACTTGCTAATAGAACCATCTACATTATGCTTAATTTTGTAGACCCACTTATAACCAATAGCTTTCTTACCCTTAAGCAATGGTACTAGATCTTAAGTCTTATTAGCCTCTAATGCAGCCATCTTCTCATCCATTGATGCATTCCAATGAGCATGATCTATAGAATCTTCAAAATAAGTGGGATTAATATCCTCAACCACCTTTGCTACATAATTATAATGGTGAGCTGCATAATATTCAAAATCAAATCTTTTAAAAAGGTATCTAACCCTACTACACTTGCATACCATTGTATCACTTACTAGAGCCTTTGCATTACCATGTTCTTTTTGTATATCTAGTATTCTAATTAAAGGAATACTGAGCTCATAGCCCAAGCTCTTTGAATCACTAAAATCTCCATCAAACCCTAAATGACTAGTAGATGCATCATTATCCATCTAATACTTTCTTCTTGTCTTTGTCTTTACATGTAACACTAGTAGATACACTTGAAGATGTGGGACTACTCAGACTCCCAAAGACCAAGGGCTACTATAGATATAGTACCAAATGATGTTTTTCGTCCATTAAGACTCTATGAATCATTCTTCAGGGGTCATCCCATCCCCATCCCATGAACTGCAACTATGGGAGTTCTGTTCATAATATAGATAGTAGTATGAACAACTTTAGACCAAAAATATTTTGGCAAATTCTTTTCAACCATCAATGCCCATGCAACTTCTACAATATGTATATTTTTCCTCTCTACAACCCCATTGAGACTGGATTTTAAGTGCCAGGAGAGAGAAAATGAAGGAAAAATGAGCTTAAAGGTAAGTGGCTATGGTTGTCCTATCAAAACAGGTACCAGGCGACTGGTAAATGAGCTCCCACGAGCTCCACAAGTTGAATCTACTCAAACCCTTTAAGATGGAGGACCCTCACTAATGGATCTAACATGCCCTAAGAGGTTTTGTACCTATTTTTCCCAAATTAAGAGATCTAATCCTTCAAATTGGTCATTGTCAAAACTGCACCCAGATTTGGAAAAATGCAAATGCATGGCATGGTGTGCATCAATCTCCTTGATTTTTATACCAACAAGTTGCGCCTTGACCTAAAGAACAAATATCGAGAAGAAATCTTGAAGAGATATGGCCGGGTTGATGAGATATGGCTGCTCCAACATGTTGAGATATCGAGCTCCACTCGTGATACGCCAAGGTGACCGTTGTGTATTTATGTCACCGACTTGTCAATTGTAGATGCGGTTGGTACACCGCCCCTGAATAATAGCTACATGATAGCTATCCTTATCTACTCTAGTTCGTGGCTCAGTTAGTATGCCACCTTAGTTAGTTGAGTTTGGTTTGAGACCCATATCTAGGGTTCTTCTATTTCTTTGTACTTGAGTTCTTTTGGCTTACACAACTAAGAAGAGGAAAACTGTTTTCAGCCTCCACCCTTGTGTGTATTCCCCCATTGTGCAAGCAAGAAAGCTACAAGTGAGACTCCTTCCTTCTCTCCCACAATCTTGACATGGTATCAGAGCCTTGTTCGTGGTAAGGAGCTCAAGAAAGCAAGCCAAGCTCGCGGTGTTCTGGTAAGAGAAGTAGTGTTGCTTTCATTTTTTGTTTTGGGAGCAGATCTCTACAGGTAGCACAGCCGGAAAGTGCAGGAGTGCATTGTCTCAGGTTGAGACGCCCTTCGCGGTGAAGCAAGAGGGCAGTATATGCTGCGGGCAAAGGGCTTTAGCCCTTGGCGACCTTATTTTTTTGATTTGGGGCCATTTCGGGGCCTGTTTTGGAGGCGGAATTTTTCTGCACGCACTCAGTAAAAGGCCCAGTTTTATGCTAAGCAGCCACTGTTCTACAGGTCGGTGAATAGTTACTGTAAAAATTGCATTATATGCATGTGCGCAGAGACATTGGGAGTTACAGAATCATCCTTGGTTCCTGTTTATGCAAAATCGTCACTAGGAAGTGACTGTGTGGTCAAATACCACTTTCGCCAATTTTGCAGATTTGCCCTTGTGAGGGTGAAGCTGTGTTTTTTGCAGTGACAGAATTTTTCGCAGTGTTCTGTAATGGCGTCCGATTCTCTTTCACAGATTGTAACTGAAAAGCTTGACAAGAACAACTTCCAGGCATGGAAGTTTAGAATGACGAATTTCCTTATGGGAAAAGGATATTGGGAATTTGTTGCAGGAAATGAAGAAGAACCAGTTCTTCCTGATGTTCCCAATCAACAGCAAATGCAGGCATTCAAAGCATGGCATGAGAGAGCCAGGAAAGTTATGTACTGGCTGTCTATCAGCATTTCAGACTCTATGATTGTGCATATTCAGGATGCAAGTACGCCAAAGGAGGCATGGGATACTCTGTCAAAGATGTATAGCACAAATACGCAAGCCAGGAAAATGCAGCTCAAGCAAGAGTTGCACAATGTGCAAAGAGAAAATATGAGCATCAATGACTACCACATGAAGGTGAAGAAGATTGCAGATGCACTTGCTTCCATTGGGTCACCAGTGGAAGATGATGATTTAGTTTCTGTGACCTTGAATAGTCTAGGAAAGGATTATGCGCAGTTTCGGACATCCATTTCCATCCGTGAAAGATTTCCTGATTTTGAGGAGTTGATTGCTCTTCTAATTTCTGAGGAGCAGAGAAATGGTGGTGCATCTTCATCAGGAGGAACTTCAAAAGAAGTTGTCTTCTACTCAAATGCTGGAAGAGGTAGAGGCAGAGGTAGAGGAGGCCGATTTGGAGGCCGTGGTAGAAATCAAAATATGCAGCAAACTCAAGAAAACCAGTCCTATGGAGGAGGACGTGGTAACTCTAGAGGCAGGGGGAGCCAAAGAGGTCGTGGTGGATGGCAAAGAGGTCAAAATGCAAACAGTAATGTTGAATGCTACTACTGTGGTAAAATGGGTCATATGGCTAAAGACTGCTATAAAAAGCAGAATGACATCATGAATGGAAAACTGCAACAAGGGAATTATGCATCTTCTAGTAGACAGGGTGATGATAGAAATGAGCATCTGTTTATGGTGCAGCACATGAACAATTCTGTGACAAGTGCAGAAGAAAGCAATGATGTATGGTATGTTGACTCAGGTGCATCAAACCACATAACATGTCATGCAGAATGGATGGAGGATGCAAGGAAAATGGAAAAACCAGGATTTGTGGAGACTGGTGATGATACTGCACATCCTATTGTGCAGATTGGAAAAATTCCCTTGTCTATGCAGGATGGGAAAAAGAAATACATGTCCGATGTATTTCATGTCCCGAATATCACCAAGAATCTGGTTTCTGTTGGTCAAATGGTTGAGCAGGGCTTGCAGGTCAAATTTAATCCTCGTGGATGCTTTGTTGAGGATATGAAAAATAAAGGTCGCTCGATAGCAAAAGGAAAGAAGAAGGGCAGAATGTTTACATTGGATGCAGACATGTCTGAATTGAGTGCAGCAATGTTTGCACATGGGACCGGTGTAGTTGCAGATATTGATATCTGGCATAAACGCATTGGTCATGTTAATGTACAGCGACTTAAATCAATGCAGGCCCAAAATATTGTTGCAAGATTGCCTAAATTCAAGGTTGCAGAAATGCATAAGGTATGTGAAGCCTGTCAGTTTGGAAAACAGGCAAGGAAACCATTTCCTAGACATGTTCAAGAGAGTAAGAAGCCATTGGAATTAATCCACTCTGATGTGTGGACTACTAAAGCTGCATCTCTTGGAGGCTGCCATTATTTTGTCACTTTTATTGATGACTATAGCAGAAAAGTTTGGGTGTATTTTATGAAAAAGAAAAGTGAAGTTTTTGGGCATTTCAAAACTCTTAAAGCTATGGTTGAAAAAGAAACAGGCCTGCAAGTAAAATGCCTAAGGTCAGATGGAGGGGGAGAGTACCTCTGAAATGAGTTTGCAAGGTTCCTGCAAGAGCATGGCATAAAGCAGCAATATTCATGCAGTCATACCCCACAGCAAAATGGAATTGCAGAAAGAAAAAACAGGCATATTGGAGAGGTATCTCGTGCCATGCTCAATGAAAAAGACTTGCCAGATTTTTATTGGACTGAAGCAGTTGCTACAGCAGTCTACATAATGAACAGGACTCCCACTGCAGCAATACATGGAATGACTCCAGAGGAGAGGTATACTAGTAGGAAACCAGATATTTCTCATTTGAAAATTTTTGGTTGCATTGCCTATGTACATGTGCCAGATGAGCTGAGATCCAAGTTGGATCCAAAAGCTGAGAAGTGCATCTTTATTGGTTACCCTCTGCAGCAAAAAGGGTATAGATGATATAACCCTTCTACTCATAAGTTTACAGTGAGTAGAGATGTTGTTTTTTATGAGATGAGTAGCTGGTATAAACCAGTAAATGTGATTGATGATGTAGATGCACAAAATGGTAATGCTGCACAGAATTCACAGCAGCAGTCACAAAATATTAGTGAACCTGGAGCGTCCTCTAGCAGTGGTTCACATTCTTCGCCATGGACAGGCAGATTGAGATTAGGAGAATCTTCTCAAAGTAATGCAGATAGTGGTATGCAGGTATCACGAAAAGGAAAAGAGAAGGTTGATCAGCCCGTGTTTGATGTGAATGCAGGTCACTCTTATGTGGATGGTGAATCCAGTGGCTCAGAACAGAGCATTGATGATGAGTTGGGTATTCCTTCTATTGTTACACCTGGAGTAAGGAAGACCAGGGATGTTTTGAGAGCACCTGGGAGTGAACCCACTTTGTGCAGGTCTACCAGAGTTAGGTATCCTGTGGATAGGCTGAAATATGATGGATTTACAGCCATTCACTATGCATATATGGTCAAGGTGATACAGGAACCAGAACCCACTTCTTTTGAGCAAGCCATGGGAAAAGAAAAATGGGAGAAAGCCATGGATGAAGAAATGGATGCCTTGGAAGCAAATGCTACATGGGAATTGGTACCTTTGCTTAAAGGTAAAAATGCAATTGGCTGTAAGTGGGTTTATAAGGTGAAGCACAATGCAGATGGTTCTGTGAACAGATACAAGGCAAGATTAGTAGTCAAGGGGTATGCACAAACATATGGCATTGACTATGAAGAAACATTCGGTCCGGTTGCAAGGATGGCAACCATAAGAGCAGTCATTGCTATGGTTGCATCAAAGGGATGGTCTTTACATTAGATGGATGTAAAGAATGCCTTCTTGCATGGTGATTTGCAAGAAGAGGTCTATATGGAGCAGCCACCAGGTTATGTGCATGCTGTTCATCGTGAGTTTGTTTGCAGGTTGAAGAAAGCCTTGTATGGCTTGAAGCAAGCACCTAGAGCATGGTCTGACAAGATAGGACAGTATCTTGTCACTATTGGCTTTCAGATTTCCAAGGCAGATTTCTCACTTTATGTGAGAAAAACAGAGAAAGGTATTATGCTACTTGTCATTTATGTTGATGATTTGATTATGACAGGTGACAGTGATGAAGATATCCTTCATGTGAAAATGCTAGAACAAAGCACATTGAGGTGCATTATCACTATGTGCGAGAGAGGGTTTTACTAGGTCTTATTGATCTAGTTTATGTCAGCACAGAGGATCAGGTAGCTGACATATTCACAAAGGCATTGGGCGCAGAGAAGCTACGCAAGTTCAGAGATCTGCTTGGTGTGCAGGAATTGGGATTGAGCTCGAGGGGGAGTGTTGAGATATCGAGCTCCACTTGTGATACGCCAGGGTGATCGTTGTGTATTTATGTCACCGACTTGTCAATTGTAGATGCGGTTGGTACACCGCCCCTGAATAATAGCTACATGATAGCTATCCTTATCTACTCTAGTTCGTGGCTCAGTTAGTATGCCACCTTAGTTAGTTGAGTTTGGTTTGAGACCCATATCTAGGGTTCTTCTATTTCTTTGTACTTGAGTTCTTTTGGCTTACACAACTAAGAAGAGGAAAACTGTTTTCAGCCTCCACCCTTGTGTGTATTCCCCCATTGTGCAAGCAAGAAAGCTACAAGTGAGACTCCTTCCTTCTCTCCCACAATCTTGACACAACAAAGATAGGTAGGTGCTGTCCACAAACACAGTTATGGCAGCGACTCTGAAAATAGGAAATTTTGAAGGTATATTGCCCAATCTCAATGATTGGGTGCCAAGGAGGAGCTTTGGAAGTATAGAAACACTTCTCCAAAAGGAAGTTCAAAGAGATTTGGCCTATGGAGAGAGATATGAAAGCTTCAAGCTAATAGGGTGCTGCTGGCTATGGCTGCCATGGAAGCTTCATTGAAGGTAGGAATGCAAATGAAGTTGGAAATAGGGTCCAGTACTCAAACTGAGTTGAGCTGAGATAGAAAGGAGCTGAGAGAAGTGAAAGGAGAGTTGGGCCATGCTCAGCTAAGCTCTGATACCATGTTAAAATACGCAGGATCTAGAGCATGGCTATGGTGGCTTGTAAGTATAGACTAAACTCATGATGACATTGACTGAAGACCACAACTGTTACACAAGTGAATTAGGTTCCAAGATGGAAGCTTGGACTTATAAACACAATCTTGTGTAGAACTGACAAAGATAAGACACTTATTTGAAAGTACAAAGCATCATGACATTGTATTCATTCTACATGAAAAGTGGTAGTCAAGTACAATGCTTTATAGTTGTTGGATGGCTACAGTTTTCCTCTCTGTGCATATGGGATTCGGTCTGCCTGCATGTCTTAAGCCTAGAACTACCTCATACAAAGAGGCTACAATAGGTGTGATTGAAAATATCTCAATAAGCATTGTAGATACGTTAGCAGCAACAACTAATGCAATGCATGATTATGATGATTTGGTTTCATCTACGTTGGGTTGCCTTAATAATGAGAAGTCTTGAAAATCATTTGTTACTTATGTGTATGTACGGAAGTCATTTCCAGATCTTGATGAGTTGGTCTCTCTCACGATTATTAAAGAGACCAATATATAGGGTGAGTCATCTGAGAGAAATGGTGAACAGGTCCAAGCATTTTACTCAAGTTCAGGAAGAGGACGTGGCAAATCCTCTTCAAGAGGCCCTGATATGGGACGCATTGGTAATACCAGCAAAACAAGTTAAATTAGCAATTTGGTGAAATGCAAGTTTCAAGAGGCCATGGAAACTTTAGAGGCAAGGGATCTCTAGAGGAAGAGGTGGATGGCAAAATAGAGGTTTTGGAAATTCTACTATCATTTGTCATTATTGTGGTATAACAAGTCATATTATAGCCCATTGTTATGCTAAGAAGAATTATATTCACAATGGTGAATTGCAGCAAGGAGACTATGCATCATGTTTACGATAGAATGCAAACAAAAATGAGTATCTATTGTTATGTAGTACATAACGAATGCTATCACAAGAAAGGGAAAGATAGAGGATTTACAAAATCCATGTTATGTTCAGAGAGGTGATGATTCATGCCACCCAATTTCATACATTAGAAAGGTTCCCTTATCCTTGCATGATGGTCAAACAAAGAGTCTATCAAATGTATTACATGTGCTATCAATCACAAATAATTTAGTGTCTGTTGGCCAAATGGTAGAGCAAGGGTTGTAGGTTCGATTTAATGCAAAAGATTTTTTTGTAGAAGACTTTAATGATAGGTGTAGATTGGTCGCAAAAGAAAGTAGAGTTGGCCGCATATTTACTTTAGATGTTGGAATTCGTGCAATGAATACTGCTATGTATGCTAAAGGAAAAGGAGTGCTTTTGTAGATATTAAAATACGGCATAAACGTATTAAGCACACAAATGTGCAAATGCTAAAATTAATGCAAACCAAGGGATTGATTACATGAGGGTTGCCTACTTTTAGAGTTGCAGAATTTCATAAAGTGTGTGAAGCATGCCAAATTGATAAGCATGCAAGACAATTCTTTTCACATAATAAAGATATGAGTAGAAATATACTTAATGTTGTGCATATAGATGTTTGGGAGCCTATGCAGAATTTCATAAAGTGTGTGAAGCATGCCAAATTGATAACCATGCAAGACAATTCTTTTCACATAACAAAGATATGAGTAGAAATATACTTGATGTTGTGCATATAGATATTTGGGGACCTATGCAAAATATATCTCTTGGTGGTAGCAAATACTTTGTCACATTTATTGATGATTGTTCAAGGAAGCTGTGGGTATATTTCATGAAGGGATAGAGTGATGTATTTGAGTAGTTCAAATCTTTCAAGATGGATGTTGATGGATGTTGAAACAGAAATAGGATTAAAAGTTAAGTTCTTGAGATCAAATGGAGAGGGATAGTACCTCTCTAATGAGTTTAGTGGCTTCTTGAGATCTCATGGGAAAAAGAGATTGTTTACTTATAGGTATACCCCACAACAAAATGGGTTTACAGAAAGAAAAATTAGGCATATTGTAGAAGTTACACTGGCATTGATGGCTAACAAGAATATGCAAAAACATTTGTGGTATGAAGTTGTCCATACTACTATGTATATTATGAATATAACTTGCACAATTATAGTTCATGGGATGACCCCCAAAGAATGCTTTACAAGCAAGAAGTCTGATGTGTCACACTTAAAGTGTTTGGATGTATTGCATATATTCATGTGCCAGATGAGCTATGAGAGAAGCTTGATCTAAAGGCTTAAAAATGTATTTTTATTAGATACTCTTTAGAGCGAAAAGGATATCATTGTTAACCATGTCACAAGTGAGTTCAGAGTGAACAAGGATGTTATTTTTCATAAAATAGAGCAGTTGGTATGCATTTAGTAGTGATGTATTAGATGATGATAATGATCATGATTATTGTGTATGGAAAGAACACCAATAATCGCAAAGCCTTAGTGGACCAAAAACATCGTCTAGTACTACACCTACAATTAGCACTTTGTCTAGGAGACTAAGGAGTAGCCCCACATTTTCAGGTGGATCTACAAGTATTACAAGTAAAGACAAAGGAAAGAAGAAAGTTTTTGATGGTAATGATGCAACTACTAGTCATTTGGGATTTGATGGAGATTCTAGTGGTTCAAAGAGTTTGGATAATGAGCTTGGTATCCCTTCAGTTAGGAAACCATATGTACAAAGAGTACATAATAATGTAAAGGCTCCAATGAGTGATCTAGTGGTGCGTAGGTCTAGTAGGGTTGGATACCCTATTGAAAGATTTGGCTTTGAAGGTATTATAGCTCACCATTATATTTATATGGTGAAAGTAGTTGAGGATGTTGAGCCCACTTGTTTTGAGGATGGTGTTGGTCATGCTCATTGGAATGTAGTAATGGATAAGAAGATGGTTGCATTAGAAGTCAATAAGACTTCGGTTTTGGTACTCTTACATAAGGGCAAGAGAGCTATTGGCTCTAAGTGGGCTTAAAAAATCAAGCATAATGCAAATGATTCAATTAGTAGATATAAGGCTAGGTTGGTTGCAAAAGGCTACACTCAAACATATGATATAGATTATGAAGAGATATTCAGTACAATTGCTAGGATGGCAACTGTTAGATGCATGATTGCTTTGGCAGCAGCCAAAGGTTAGAGTTTATAGCAAATGGATGTTAAGAATGCCTTCTTATATGGTGAATTACAAGAAGAGGTGTGTATGGAGCAACTAGTAGGTTATGAGGATTTTGAGCATCCACATATGTGTCTAGGTTAAATAAGGCACTCTATGGGCTGAAGTAAGCACCTAGAGTAGCATGGTCTGACAAGATTGGAGAGTATCTTGTCAATATTGGCTTTTATATTTCTAATGTTGATCACTCACTTTATATGAGAAACGGAGATGCAAATTTGGTCATGATAGTCATCTATGTGGATGACTTGATTATTACACGTGACAATGACAATGGAATTGATGAAGTTAAGGATTTTTTTAAGAAGGAGATTGAGTTGAACGATTTGGGTGAGCTGAGATACTTTCTTAGTATTGAGGTGATCATATGTCATGATGGTATATGGCTATCCCAAAGGCATTATGGCTTGGATATGTTATTCAAGTATGGTATGACAACATATAAGCCTCTTTCCGTACCATTGGAGAAAAATGTAAAGTTGAGTTCTGACATTGGGGATGAGAGTGAAGACCCAACTATATTCAGGAGGATAGTAGAGAGTCTGATTCACATGACTATGACATAGCCAATAGACTTGAGCTATGCTATTAGCCTTGTCAGTCAGTTTATACAGATGCCTAGAAGGCCTACTAACACATATTGAGGTATGTGAAGTCTACTTTACATTATGGACTTCTTTATGAGGCAAGTAGTAAGGATATACAAGTATTTGAATATACAGATGCAGATTGGGCTAGTAGCATATCAGACAAAAGATCTACTAGTGGATTCATGTTTTCCCTTAGTAGTGCAGCAGTTGTATGGAGCAACAAAAAGTAACCTCAAGTTGCTTTATCGAATACAGATGCTCAGTATAGTGGTGTTGCTATGGCAACATGTGAGGTGGTATGGCTGCAAAAGTTATTGGGTGATTTGGATGTGCAGGGAGATGATCTGGTTATTATTCACTTTGGCAACATGACTAGCATATAGCTAGCTAGAAACCCAATGTTCCATGCTAGGACAGAACACATTGAGGTACACTACCAGTTTGTGAGAGAGAAGATACTTACATGAGA
This sequence comes from Lygodium microphyllum, assembly GCF_053477565.2. Classification (NCBI taxonomy): domain Eukaryota; kingdom Viridiplantae; phylum Streptophyta; class Polypodiopsida; order Schizaeales; family Lygodiaceae; genus Lygodium; species Lygodium microphyllum. The sequence goes on from NC_141155.1 coordinate 49,108,922, forward strand.
GATTAACTTGGTATATGTCAGCACATAGGATTAGATAGCTAACATTTATTAAAGGCATTAGGTTTAGAGAATCTTTGAAAGTTTCAAAGCTTACTTGGAGTTGTAGAGATATAGTTGAGCTTGAGGGGAGGTGTTAAGATAGCAAGCTCAACATGTGTAGACATTGATGATGGACCACCTGGCTAGAAGGATCTGTACATCTACACTTAGTACATCAATGGTCATTATGATGCTCATATGGCCATTAACTTATCACTTAATTGTATTTAGTTTGTTGCACCTACCTACAGTTGGCATATTTATAGTGCTTGTCGATGAATATAGTTAGTTATTCACTGTTTAACTTAGTAGTTCACTTTCTGTTATGTTGAATCTTATCTACACTTTGTGTACATTGTATTGTGTGTGGAAGAAGAAGAAAAAACTAGAAAGAAAATGTTTTGGCCTCTATCTCTCTTCTTGTGCTCTTGAGTGAGATTCCTCTTATGTGTATCCCCACCACACGATTCTTGACACATGTGAGGTGGTATGGCCGCAAAAGTTATTGGGTGATTTGAATGTGCAAGGAGATAGTCCAATTTTCATTCACTATGACAACATGAGGAACATACAAGTAGCTAAGAACTGATTGTTCCATGCTAGGACAAAACACATTGAGGTACCCTACCATTTTGTGAGAGAGAAAGTACTTGCAAGAGAGATTGACATGATATATGTCAGCACACAATATCAGATAGCTAACATTTTCATAAAGACATTGGATGTAGAGAAGCTTCGAAAGTTTTGAAGCTAACTTGGAGTTGCAGGGATAGAATTGAGCTTGAGGGGGAGTGTTGAGATGGCAAGCTCAACACGTGTAGTCATTGATGATGAACTACCTAGGTAGATGTGTCTACACGTCTATACTTAATATGTTAGTGGTCATTATGATCCTCACATGGCCACTAACTTATCACTTATTATATTTAGTTTGTTGCATCTACCTACAGTTCATATAATTATAGCACTAGCTGATTAGTATAGCCAGTTATCCACTGTTTGACTTAGTAGGCTAATTTTCTTTATATTTTATTTGTCGATACTTTTTGTACATTGTATTGTGCATAGAAGAAGAAGAAGAAACCAACAAAAAAATATTTTGGTCTCCATCTCTCTTTTTGTGTTCTTGAGTGAGCTTCCTCTTGTGTGTATGGTGTGTGTTTGATGTAGCAGCTCAAGCAATTTCCCCCATCATGCAATTGTTGACACACCATAGAGCGAGGGAGGCCCCTCACAGGGGCAACAAGAAAAGAGCATCGCATGCACTTGAATACAATATAGATCATCACCAAGCAAATGAGGCTTCTCCCTAGGCTTAAGAGCTCCCACATTGCTTGATTTGATCCTTGTATGCACTAAACACCATATGAATCACCATAGAGTGAGGGAGACTCCTCACTAGAGCAACAGACAAAAAGTGTCACTTGGTATTGACCCTCATGTGCACTTGAATACTTTATGTGGATGATATGTTGATTGGTAGGAGAGCTCATGATGAGTTGGATGCTTTTAAAATTGTATCTCAAGAAGAGATTTGAGATGAAGAATATAGGGCAGGTCTCGTATATTATTGGGATGCGTATAACATGTGATCTCTCTAAGGGGCTCCTTTACTTGTTACAGAAGGAGTACATACAAAAGGTCCTTGAGCACTTCCATATACAAGACGTTAAGCCTATTGGCTATCCTTTACCTTCCCATGTGAAGATCAATTAGATAGATTGTCCTCTCTCAAATGACAAAAATGCCAAGTTGGCCAAGATCCCTTATGCATTTGTGGGGTTACATTAACTCCAACTATGTGGGGCATGTAGATAGTAGGAAGTCCACCTTTGGGTGCATCTTTACTTTTGCTAGAGGTGCTACTTTCTTAGATATCCAGGGTGCAGAAATGCATTGCCTTCTCTACTACACCGAGGTAGAGTATGTTGCAATCACTGAGGCTTGCAAGACCCCATGGTTAGGCCGTCTAGTGTTAGACCTTCTAGTGATAAGTTCTATTCCATTCTCATCCATTTGTCTTTGCAAGGGATTGAATTCAAGGATGATCTTCTCCCCATTGTTCCTCTTGGTTACACTACCTGAATCATGGGATAGATTTTGTACTGCTATATGTATAAACATATCTACAAATGGGCAAAAGTTACAAATGTAGAGGATGCACTCTTGAATGAAGAGGTTAATAAAAAGAACGTTGATGCTTTTTGCACCTCTCATGCTTTGACAGCTAGAGGCAATAATGGTAGGATTAGTCATGACCACAATGGAAGAGACTCTCAATAGTCTTATTCTCAGTCACGTGGATAGTCTTACAATAAGTCGTGTGGTCGTAAGTCCTCATTGACTTGTTATTACTATGGAAAAGTAGGACATATTCAGTGCGATAGCGCTATAAAATGAATGATGACAAGCTCAAGGAAAAGGGCAAGGGTAAAGTACATGACAAAAAACATGATTGTAGTATTCTTCCTAGCAAGTCCAATATTAAGATTGAAGAGATTAATGTCATGTAGATTGATTTTGATGATGATTTCATACTTACATCTTCTTCTCTTGATATTTCACAATTAATTGATACTTTATTAGGGTATACGCATTGTTACCTTCTTATAGAATTAGAGGCTTCCTTTCATCTGACCCCTCATAGAGAGTGGTTTCACTCCTATTGCAGTATGACCGAACCTATCCATTTGGGTAATGACTCGGCATTAGGGATCATTGTGGTATTGGTGTTATCCAGTTGTAGTTTGGTCCAAGTAGTACATTTACTCTTCATGATGTATGTCATGTATCGGCTCTCACGAAGAGCCTTATCTCTACTGGCACTCTAGATAATGCAAGTTATGTAGTTTCTTTTGGTGATTACTCATTCAAGATTATCCATGGAAATCTTGTCATTGCACGTGGTGCTAAGTCAAATACTCTCTACCCCATGCTTGTATTTAGATCAATCAACCATGTTTTGGCAATGGATGCAGTTCCACATGTATCTCTTTTGCATCATTGCCTTGGACATATGTCCTTGAAAGAAATGAAAATGCTTACCCATGTAGTATCTTCTATCCCTTGACAATAAGTGCTTTGAGTCTTGTGATCATTGTTTATATGGCTAGTAGACATGTACTACACATAAAAATTCTAGTATGACTATCGGGACCTAAAACATGCCTGACACTAGCTATAGTGGAACTCTATAACACTCTCAAGACAACCCCACACGGCCTCGCGGCCAAGAGCATCGAAGGGACCACTGCCCTAATCACTACTATAGATATTGTGTTTGTAATACAACGTAGTCCAACAATCGCCCTTCCTTACTCCACTGAGGGAGATCCCATACATCTTGGCATAATATACCACATAACACAAACATAGGAGGCAACCCCTCCAGGTCGAATGCCATGGCCCCACAATAGCTCTCCTACACCGAGAGGATTGGCCCCTTGATGTGCCGCTCTAACACAAATAACATAGATGTAACAAGCTCCACTCTTGCTTTAAATGATCCTTGAGATAGAAATTTCCTCACTTAACAATCTCCCAAGGAACCCAAATGCCTAAACCTATAGCTTAGGTGCCTCACAACTCAATGCAGGTCATGTATATCAGAAACCAATTGCAATGCATCTAGGAGTTACCATGTGATATGGGCAATGCAACTATGAATGCCATAATGCTCAAACATTTTATCGATCATCTTTGTGTGGTGCAACAAACATATATTTTCATGATTTCAGTCTATCTACATGCCATGCTTTGTTGCTAAGGTCAGCCCTGAGCCTTCTCCTGCAACTTAACCCCCTTTTAACTTAATTTATAAACGTTCTATATGGTATGCACAAAAAAATAGACTAGAATTTCATATATTTTCAGCTATTAATCAGCATCAAAACCCCTCTACTCCCCTACCGTTTAGGTTTTGCATCATTGATAAGTGTAAAGAGCGGGTTTTTTGTGTGTTTTTCTTATAAAAAGTAATAAAAATGAAGATACAGTTGAACTAAGGCTTATCCCTCATGCTATAGCCATGACATACATTCACGAACATCAACCTTATTTTTTCCTAATTTTCTAACGCAAAAAGCTTCTTTTTTTCATTTTTTGCTATTTATCTTCATTTATTTCTTCATAAAAATGTGATTTTTCAGAATTATGCATTCTCAACTAATCATGTTGACTGAATACTAATTTTTCTCAGCTTGTTATCCCATACACATTTCATTCCCCAACCTAAAATGGAAGAATTTCTCATTTTCCTTCATTTAGGACGCATTTTGGCCTTTATATTACTAATTGCAACTATGTATGACTACCGGTTCTACATTTTTTCATGCACAGCCCTCAAGCATACTTCAAACATGATTCATAAAAAATTTCTTTCCATTAGCACATCATTAAAGCCATCTAACATCAAGACAATGCAATTTTCTTTGTAAAATTTAGGCATACCACGTATTTGAGTGTTGCATGTTTTTATGAAATGATTTCGAGCAGCCCATGGATCCATCATTTGTTCCCCGTTAGCATTGGACATTGCCTCTCATCCTCCCTTCGATCTTGGAGCAATCTGGTCCACGTCGGACAAGCGTCCTTCATATTATCCTCTTCTTTATCTTCTGTGTGTGATCGGCCTCTTAGAGGAGAGAGGAGGAGAGAGAAAGACTGAGTTTTGTTCTCGGTCATCAGCTAGTCATTGTGCGAGGCAAAGGCGGCGATTGAAAGTGAAGGATTAGAGGAATACACTGATAATCTCTATTGTATGCCCTGCTTTTAGGCTGCAATTGGTCTCACGGGAAAAACATCGCCTTGTGGAGAGGGGGCGACGATCTACATGCCGCCATTTTGAAACGGTGCCCCCCCCCCCCCCCCCCCCCTCTAATCACGTTTTTTTAATAAAATTGGGGGCCCAAGGCCCCCCCAATAAGTCCATGCCCAACTTTAAAACCTTTTGGCCCTTCTTGTGACCTTTGTTTCGTCCAGCTTCTGAACTAGCTTGTCCGACATCCAAATTGACCACCACTGAAAATTCTTGCATGCCTGTGACTCGGGTCTTGGACTGTCAATCACTCGCTTTGGCTTGATCCGGTGTCCGAAAAATTTATGAAAATTCTGCAAGTGCTCTTCGAAACTGCTTTGAAATTCTACCTTAAATTTACTCTTATCCAAGTCTTTACCGCACTTTTTCAGACTTTAAAATCCACTCTCAATGACACTCATGGGTGAGTCTTTGGCTCTTATTTATTCGAATGTATGTGGTTCCATGCCCTACAAGTCATTAGGTGGCATGAAGTGTTTTGTTACCTTCGTTGATGATTATATACATAAGGTCTAGGCATATCCTATTAAGCAGAAATCAAAAGCCTTGGCTACATTTCAGTTTTGGATTGCTTTGGTTAAGAATCAATCTGGGTTTAGGCTGAAAGGCCTAAGGTTAGATAAAGGGGGTGATTGTACCCTTTGTTCTAAGTCTTCTTCATTCTTTTTCTCTAAAGCCTTCAGTTTTTCTTTAAGTTGTCTCTAAATCCTATGAGCAATTTTGTGAAGAAAGAGGTATTAAGTGTCAGTTGACCGCCCCATACACCCCACCCCCATAATGGTATAGCTAAGCACATGAATAGGATAATTCAAGAGCAAGTTCATAATATGCTTAGCTAGGGAGGCTTACCACAGCATTTTTGGGCTAAGATAGTTGCTACTACCATACACTTGATTAATCGGTCTCCATATACTACTCTTGACTATCAAGTTACAGAAGAGGTAGGGTCTGAAAAAACTCCCTCATATGCTCATTTGTGTATCTTTGGTTGTGAGGCTTTCTACCATTTTCCTAAGGACAAGCATAATAATCTGGATCTTAAGTCTAGGAAATGCATCTTTCTTGGTTATGGAGATGCAAGTGAGATGGGCTATCGCTTATGGTATCCATAGGCTCGAAAGGTTATCTGCAACCATGATGTTGTTTTCCATAGGAGAAAATGCATCAGAAGCCTGAGCATGTCATTAAGAAATGCAAGGTGATATTTTAGAAGGAGCTTCTTGCTATTGTACAGCCAGCTAGATAGCCTGTTATAGGGGTTGATGCTCCAGTGGCCCATGTCTCTAATGCTCCACAAGTTGTACAAGTCCCACAACCTGGGTCTACTAGAGATAGATGGCAGCCTGCACAGTTTGAGCCCTCTATGGATTATGTTATGGTGACAAATACTGGTGAGCCTCTTGCCTATGGTGAGGCCATACGTAGAGGTGATAGTCACTCTTGGGAGAGGGCCATGCAATGCAGTCAGAGTATAAATCACTGTAGAAAAATCATATGTGTTAATTGGTTCCTTTGCCTAGTGGAAAGCGTGCTTTGCCATGCAAATGGGTGTACAAGTTGAAAAGTACCCATACACGCCCCAAGCCAACCTACAAGGCTAGATTGGTTGCTAAGGGTTTTAAGCAAGAGCATGGTGTGGACTTTGACGAAGTCTTTTCTCTTGTTGTGAAGATGACTACCATGTGCTTGGTACTAGCTTTGATTGCTCAGCTTGACTTGGATCTTTGTCAAATGGATGTCAAGATGGCTTTTCTTCATGGGGACTTGCATGATGAGATTTACATGGGGCAACCTAAGGGCTTTGCAAACCCAACCAAGAAACACCTAGTGTGTAGATTGAGAAAGAGCCTTTATGGCCTTAAGCAAGTACCTAGGGAATGGCACCACAAGTTTGATGCTTTTATGCATTCATAAGGATATTCCCCTAGTAATATGGATCCATGTTTATACACAAAGAAGACTCATGATGGCCGTCTTATAATTTTAATACTCTACGTGGATGATATTTGATTGTTAGGAGCAATCATGATGAGCTAGATGCCTGAAAAGGTTAGCTCAATAAGAGCTTTGAGATGAATGACATAGGACAAGCCTCACATATTCTTGGGGTGTGCATTATGGGCGATCACTTCAAGAGGCTCCTTTACTTGTCTCACAAAAGGAGTACATCTAGAAGGTCCTTGAGCGATTTCATCTACAAGATGCTAAGCCTTACCGACTATCCTTATCTTCTCATATAAAGGTCAGTCAGGCCCTAACATAGCATTTGTAGCAAGAATTGTGGCACACTATATAGCTATACCTAGCAGACAACATTGGGATACTGTAAGGGGTATCATGAGGTACTTGAAAGGCATAGCAACTATGTGCATTTGTTATGGTGTCCAAGATAAAGGATTTGTGGGGTACACTGACTCTGATTATGTAGAGCATACAGAGATAGTATGAAGTCCACCTTTGTCTATGTCTTCATCTTTGCTAGAGGTGTTATTTCTTAGATGTCCAAGATGCAAAAATGCATGGCCCTATCTAGTAAAAGGCAGAGTATGTTACAGCCACTACACTGAGGCTTACAAGGAGGCTCTCTAGTTAGGCCATCTATGGTGGTAGCCCTTGGCATTATTGATGAGATCTATATATTGCATTTAGATTCTATGAGTTCTATTTAGTTGGCCAAGAATCCACTAGTCTTCCATACAAAGACAAAGCACATTGAGGTGCATTATCACTTTATTCGAGAGATCGTTGACAAGTCCATTGAGCTTGTCAAGATCTCAAACTGTTCAAAATCCTACAAATCTACTCACTAAAAGTCTCTCGATGGAGCATTATACCTTCCTTAGGAAATTGATGGATGTTGGATGAGATGACATCTTTTCTCATCATGTTATACTTATGTACATTTGTACTTTGTCATTGTTTTCTTATTCTCTCTTCACTAGGGGCACATTCACCTTTAAGTGAAAGATTTTTGGGGGTAAAGGCACCTGTGCCTAGCCACCCATGTATTAGTTACACTAATAGTGCATGCACCATGTATTGGTTATCTGCACACCTGTTGTCAAGAATCAAGTGGTGGGGGGACTTGCTTGAGCTACTGCGCCAAACACACATTGTATACACAAGAGGAAGCTCACTCAAGAACATAAGAAGAGAGATGGAGGCCAAAACGTTTTCTTGTTAGTTTCTTCTTCTTCTTCCACACACTATACAATGTACACAAAGTATAGATAAGATACAACATAAAGAAGAGTGGCCTACTAAGTCAAACAATGCATAACCGACTACACTAATCGACTGGCGCTATGTCTTTGCCAGTTGTAGGTAGGTGTAACAAACTAAATATAATAAGTGATAAGTCAGTGGCCATGTGAGTATCATAATGACCACTAACGTGCTAAGTGTAGATGTGTGGACACATCTAGCCAGGTGGTCCATCGTCAATGTCCGCACGTGTTGAGCTTGCCATCTCAACACTCCCCCTCAAGCTCAACTCTATATCTGCAACTCCAAGTAAGCTTCAGAACTTTCGAAGCTTCTCTACACCCAATGCCTTTGTGAAAATGTCAGCTATCTGATCCTGTGCATTGACATATACCAAGTCAATCTCTCCTGCAAGTACCTTCTCTCTCACAAAGTGGTAGTGCATCTCAATGTGTTTTGTCCTAGCATGGAACACTGGATTCCTAGCTAGCTATATGCTACTCATGTTGTCACAATCAATGACAACTGGACTATCTCCCTGCACATCCAAATCACCTAATAACTTTTGCACCCATACCACCTCACCTGCTGCCATAGTAGCACCGCTATACTTAGCCTCTGTACTCGATAAAGCAATTGTAGGTTGCTTTTTGCTGCTCCATGTAACTGTTGCACTACCAAGGGAAAACATGAATCCACTTGTAGATCTTCTGTCTGACATGCTACCAGCCCAATCTGCATCTATGTATCCAAAGTCATGTACGTCCTTACGTGCCTCATAAAAAAGTCCATAATGTAAAGTGGACTTCACATACCTCAATATACATCTAACTGTATCCAAATGAGGCTTTCTAGGCATCCGCATAAATTGACTGACAAGGCCAATAGCATAGATCAAGTCTGGCCTTGTGATAGTCATGTAAATCAAGCTCCCTACTATCCTCCTGAACATAGTAGGGTCTTCTATCTCATCCCCAACATCAGCTCTCAGCTTCACATTTTGCTCCAATGGTACTGAAAGAGGCTTACATGCTGTCATACCATACTTGGATAACGTATCTAAGCCATACTGCCTTTGGGATAGCCATATACCATCATCACATATCTGATCACCTCAATACCAAGAAAATATCTCAGCTCACCCAAATCTTTCATCTCAAACTTCTTCTTCAAGAAGTCCTTAACTTCAGCAATCCCATTGTCACTGTCACCTGTAATAATCAAGTCATCCACATAGATAACTATGATGACCAACCCTGCATCTCCCTTTCTCACATAAAGTGAGTGATCAGCATTAGAAATACAAAATCCAATATTGAAAAGATACTCTCCAATCTTGTCAGACCATGCTCTAGGTGCTTACTTCATCCCATAGAGTGCCTTCTTTAACCTGCATGCATATGTGGGATGCACTAAATCCTTATAACCTGCTGCCTGCTCCATATACACTTCTTCTTGCAATTCACCATGCAAGAATACATTCTTAACATCCATTTGCTGCAAACTCCAACCTTTGGCAACTACCAAGGCAATCACATACCTAACAGTTGCTATCCTAGCAACTGGACTGAATCTCTCGTCATAATCTATGCCATATGTTTGAGCATAGCCTTTTGGAACCAGCCTAGCATTATACTTGCTAACTGAACCGTCTGCATTATGCTTGACTTTGTAAACCCACTTACAGCCAATAGCTTTCTTACCCTTAAGTAAGGGTACCAAATCCCAAGTCTTATTGGCTTCTAATGCAGCCATCTCCTCATCCATTGTTGCATCCCAATGAGCATGACCAACAGCATCCTCAAAACAAGTGGGCTCAACATCCTCAACTAGTTTCACCATATAAGCATAATGGTGAGCTGCATAACCTTCAAAACCTAATCTTTTAACAGAGTATCTGACCCTACTAGATCTGCATACCACCGGATCACTCAATGGAGCTTTACATTACTATGAGCTCTCTGTACACCTGGTGTCCTGACTGAAGGAATACCAAGCTCATCATCCAAGCTCTCCGAACCACTAGAATCTCCATCCAATCCCAAATGACTAGTAGATGCATCATTACCATCCAGCACTTTCTTCTTTCTTTTGTCCTTTCCTGCAACACTTATAGATCCATCTGAAGATGTGGGGCTACTCCTTAGTCTCCTAGACCAAGGGCGCACTGTATGTGTAGTACCAAATGATGTTTCTGGTCCACTAAGACTCCGTGATTCTTGTTTATCTTTCTGCACATAGTTGTCCTTATCATTATCATCATCCAAAACAATATCAGCAAGTGTATACCAACTTCCCATCTCATCAAAGATAACATCCCTGCTCACTCTAAACTCACCCGTGACAGGGTTATAACAGCAATACCTTTCTACTCTAAAGAGTATCCAATAAAAACACATTTTTTTGCCTTTGGATCAAGCTTCTTCCGTAGCTCATCTGGCACATGAATGTATGCAACACAGCCAAATACCTTCAAGTGTGATACATCAAGCTTCTTGCCAGTAAAGCATTCTTCAGGAGTCATCCCATGAACTGCAGTTGTGGGAGCTCTGTTCATAATGTAGACAACAGTATGGACAGCCTCAGACCAAAAATGTTTGGGCATATTCTTTTCAGCCATTAATGCCCATGTAACTTTTGCAATATGACTGTTTTTTCTTTCTGCAACACCATTTTGCTGTGGGGTATACCTGCAAGTAAATTGCATCTTTATCCCATGAGTCCTCAAGAAGCCACTGAACTCATTAGAGAGGTACTCTCCCCCTCCATCTGATCTCAAGCACTTCACTTTTAAGCCTGTTTTTGCTTCAACAGCTGCCTTAAAAGATTTGAAGTCCTCAAACACATCACTCTTTTCCTTCATGAAGTATACCCATAGCTTTCTTGAACAGTTATCAATAAATGTGACAAAGTATTTGCTGCCACCAAGAGATACGTTTTGTGTAGGCCTCCAAACATCTGTATGTACTACATCAAGTATATTTCTGCTCACTTCTCTATCATGCGAGAAGGGTTGTCTCGCCTGCTTACCAAATTGGCATGCTTCACAGACTTTATGCAATTCTGCAACTCTAAAAGAAGGCAACCATGTAACCAATCCTCTGGACCGCATTAATTTCACCCTTTGCACATTTGCATATCCAATACGTTTATGCCATATTTCAATATCTGCAACTACTCCTTTTCCTTTAGCATACATAGCAGCATCCATTACAAGAATTACAGCATCTAAAGTGAACATCTGGCCAACTCTACTTCCTTTTGTGACCAACCTACACTTATCATTAAAGTCTTCTACAAAACAACCTTTTGCATTGAATCTAACCTACAACCCTTGCTCTACCATTTGGCCAACAAATACTAGATTCTTTGTAATTGATGGCACATGTAATACATCAGTCAGACTCTTTGTCTGGCCATCATACAAGGACAAGGGAACCTTTCCAATGTGTGAAATTGGGTGGCATGAATCATCACCCGTCTCCACATAACCTGGATTTTGTAAGTCCTGCATCTCTCCAAACCATTCGACATGACTAGTCATATGATTAGATGCACCTGAATCGACATACCATACATCATCATCTGTCCCCTTTCCTGTAACTGCATTCATCATATGCTGCATAACAAACATACGCTCATTTTTGTCTTCATTCTGTGGTGAAGAAGATGCATAGTTTTCTTGTTGCAATTTACAACTATGAATATCATCCTTCTTTGCATAGCAATGGGCTGCAATATGGCCTGTTTTGCCACACTAATGGCAAACAATAGCAGAATTTCCAGAACCTCTATTCTGTCATTCACCTCTTCCTCTAGAGCTCCCCCTGCCTCTAAAGTTTCCTCTGCCTCCAAAAACCTGCATTTCACCAAACTGTTGATTGAACCTGTTTTGGTGGTTATTGCCAACACACCCTATACCACGGCCTCTCAAAGAGGATCTACCACATCCCCTTCCTGAACTCGAGTAAAATGCTTGGACCTATTCACCATTTCTTTCAAATAAATCACCCTGCATATTGATCTCTTCAGTAATCATGAGAGAGATCAGCTCATCAAAATCTGGAAATGGCTTCTGTACATATACTGAAGTAACAAATGATTTCCATGCCTTCTCATTGTTAAGGCCACTCAGAGTGGATAAAACCAAATCATCATCATCCAGCATTGCATCAATTGCTGCTAAAGCATCTGCAATGCTCCTCACCTTCAACACATACTCATTGAGACAGACATTTTCCCTTTCTTCAAGGCATTCAACTCTTGCTTGAGTTAAATCTTTCGTGCCTTTGTATTTACTGAAAACATGCTCTCAAAAATTCTTCAGGCTGCATGTGAAGTTTCTGCATTCTTGATATGTCCCAGCATAGTATTATCAATAACTGCAGGTAGCTAATACATCACCTTTTTGTCTTTCGCATTCCACTCTTTCCATGCTTTTAACTCATCTGCAGTCGGAGGGATAACCAGCTCTGGCTCCTTTTCTTCACCTGAAACAAATTCATAAAGGCCCTTTCCTATGAGGAAGTTCGTCACACGGAACTTCCATGAAGGGTAGTTGTTCTTGTCGAGCTTCTCAATAATGGGATTTCCATTGTTCTCTGTCATTATCACAAACAAGGATATAACACAGTAAGCTAGTCTTCTGCAAACTTCCACAACACGTGCACAGCAATACACCAAGCAACCTTTTTCACTGATTGCTCAATAGTACATGTAATCTGCAACCTGTTTGGAGATAAACCTTATGTTTTCTTTCTGCAAACACCTCAAAAATTACAGATTCGCAATCTATAACCTACGCACTCACTTTCGATCAATACAGCCGAAATCACAGAGTGTACCCTGAAACTATTGTATGCAACCTTGTGGCTCTAAAACGGGACCTGAAACGTCCTCAAATGCCCAAAATAACTGCGGACAAGCCCTAAAGGACTTATCTGCAAAATATACAGTGATCTTCTCGCACACCAAATCTCATAGCAATCTGAGATTTTTACTCGACCCTGCTTCCGGTGCCTCCACATGCACTATCCAAGAAAAAGAGTGGAAGAGTGGGAGAGCTTCTTACCCATTGCTTGCTTGCTCGAACCTTTCTTCTTCTCCTTCACTTCAGCCTTCAAAATCAGCCTCTCTCAATGGCACAGCTCTGATACCATGTCAAGAATCGCGTGGTGGGGGGACTTGCTTGAGCTGATGTGCCAAACACACATTGTATACACAAGAGGAAGCTCACTCAAGAACACAAGAAGAGAGATGGAGACCAAAACATTTTCTTGTTGGTTTCTTCTTCTTCTTCCACACACTATACAATGTACAAAAAGTATAGATAAGATATAACATAAAGAAGAGTGGCCTACTAAGTCAAACGGTGCATAATCGACTACACTAATTGACTGTCGCTGTGTCTTTGCCAGCTGTAGGTAGGTGTAACAAACTAAATATAATAAGTGATAAGTCAGTGGCCATGTGAGTATCATAATGACCACCAACATGCTAAGTGTAGACGTGCAGACCCATCTAGCCAGGCGGTCCATCATCAATGTCCACACATGTTGAGCTTGCCATCTCAACACCTGTACACTGCAGGTGATGGGCAGCCATTACTGTTACTTCATTATTTATTCTTTCAGTGATATTTGAATACAAGGAAGGCTAGTCACACATTGTGATTGTTGGAGTTCCCACATGTTCTCTCTCTCTCTCTCTCTCTCTCTCTCTCTCTCTCTCTCTCTCCCTCCCTCCCTCCCTCCCTCCCTCTCTCTCTCTCTCTCTCTCTCTCTCTCTCTCTCTCTCTCTCTCTCTCTCTCTCTCTCTCTCTCTCTCTCTCTCTCTCTCTCTCTCTCTCTCTCTCTCTCTCTCTCTCTCTCTCTCTCTCATAGCTCTTACTTCTGCTCCATGCTTCCACTTCAAGGCTCACTCCCTTTACAAAATAGGTAAAAATTGATCCACGACATGCTATTTTAACCATGGATTGGCTAAATCTCTCCAAGGTCTTTGTCAAAGTCGCAAGATTAGTCTCTACTCCAAGTCTGTACCACCTATACTTGGCTGTCTTAGATGAACTGACTTAAGAAATAGAAAGATTTAGTTGAAATGTTTCCAAACTGGCATCAAAGAACCATGCTTTATCATGAAGTGAACTAAAAGAGAGAAGAATAGGAGAGAGAAAGACTACTAAATGAGAAAGACTACAAGAAGAGAGAGAAATAAGGAGGTGTGAGAAACACTAGAAAAAGAGAGAAACACAAAAAAGAAAAGAATATGTCAACCATGAAAGCTATGAGGATGGAGCTAGCAAAAAGACTTGTACTATGTCGAAATTGGTTATAAAATGATTAGTACCTTTACCTTTTATACTTCCCCCTATGTACCCTATTTTCCATCATCCTTTTGTCCAAGTTTCTAGCTTGAGAGTTGCAACTTTCCATCATCCTTTTGTCCAAGATTCTAGCTTGAGAGTTGCCAAGGCAGGTTCTTGTAGTAGTCAAAATCCTTGAAAGTAGCCAAAAATCTTGAGAGAATTCAAAAAATTCAACTATTAAAATGTATGTTTCTTACCTCCTATCCTTTTATTCTCTACACAAAGGCAAATCAATGTTTGATTTCTTTTTATATACAAGGAAGTATGTTTGATTATGCAAAGAAATTTTCTTTTTTTGTATGCAAAAAAAATGTTTCGACGTTTGAGTTAGAACATGCCTTATGAAAATTGATTTTAGCATGTGCCCTACATTGAGTACAATGATTTTGGCATCTCATAAGATAGTGAAGATGTTCCTCTGTCCTTTGGATAAATTGTATCATCTTTCTTAGAGAAATTTGTTTCAACACGCTATGTTTCAAATGCAAGATAATAGTTCTCTACATAGCCTAGGTCAATAAAAGTTGATATATATGTCTTCCTGAAGAAGTATTGTTCAATAAGAAAAAAAAATTGCAATATAAGTCAATTTTTCTCACTTAAAAAAGGGTATCTTATGAAAAGAAATTTGAGGTTGTTTTGTGTGCACTCCATGATTTTTGCATTTCATAGGACACTTGGAGGAATGTGTCTAATGAAATGCATTTTCATCCTTTGTGCCTCTCCATACGGCTCCTTACTATTCACATTTCATAAGGCACACTTAAATATCCTTGAATTGTTTGATGTTTGTTATTGAAAATATGCCATGGTTGATTTTGGTGTCTATCATGGGGGATTCACTAGTAGTAATAAAGAGACATCACCTGCGTGCAAGAAATATATGAAAATATCCCTTATCTATCCCCTATTTATGGGACCTTACCTTATAAAATGTACCTTCCTTCCCTTAAATAACCCCCCTCCCTTAAACTCACGTGGTACCATACAGTAAACCCTAGTGGACCCCCCGGAGTGTCTATAAAGGCTTAGTTTTTGTTATTTTAGGTTTATAGATGAAATTTTCATGGTTGTATAGCTAAATATTATCATCAATATGGCAAGAACAAAGGAAACTATAAGGAAGCATGAGTTTGATCCAAGGCTATTGCCTCAAAAGATCAAACAATCCACAAAGCCTGTCAAGAACACCAAGCCACCAAAAAAAAAAGATAAAGTTTTCACAAGGTGTGAGAGATGTCTAAGAGAGATTCGAAAGGGAATGAGAGCCTCGAACAATATAATCCCGAAGCTTCCCTTTTAGAGTTTGTAGGGAGATATGTGATAAGCATTCTCTTAATAGTTTTAGATAGACAAGAACAGCTCTTGATTGTATCTATGAGGCTACAAAGAATTTTTTGATTGAATTATTTCAGGATGCTTACATCTATGTTGCTCATGCACATAGGCTACAAAAGAACAAGTAGCGAAATGGAGAGAGCACAAGTGGGGGAAAAAAAAGACAACAAATCAAAGTAGTTGGGGCCATTAGAACCTGAGGTCTCTCACCTGCTTCAAAGTGTTAATCAACAAGGTCGCAATGTACATGATTTTTACTTGGTGATATAGGCACAATAGGGAGGACATTATTGTTTTTATCTCAAAGTGTGTTGAGATCCTCAAGGATAAAAGAAGATAAGTCAATGATTCTATTCTTCTTGTAAGGTTAAGATATAACATACTCAAAAAAATTATTTAGGTATAATTTAATGTGCTAACTTACACTTTTATTGTTAAGTGGAAACACAAATCATCTTGACAATTCAATGTATTCATTCTTTAAGTCCATCCTCACTTGATGGAGTGCACATGATGATCTAACCTTTAGGATTATAATAACATCATCATTGAACCAAACATTAATATCCAATATAGGATCTTTACTAAAATCATCAAGGTTTTGGTCTAAAGCAACCAGACTATCACCAACATAATGCCATCTACTATAATAAAAGCTAAAGATGAAATTCTGAGTAGCCATCATATATTTACAAGACACAGAGTCATGATCTATTTTACAAGTTATCTTGCCTTCTATCCTTGTATTCCACCCTTCATCAACAATTTGCAAGACATGATTGTATCCCAATGTTTTCATTGACAACATAGCCTATGATCTTCTTATCTTAGTATTGGAAAATAAGTTGATAAATACAATAATAGGTATAAACCAAGTGATCTTGCTTAGCCTACTTGAGATATTAGGTTTTAATACTCTTTGTATCTCAAAAAATATTTTACATCTATAGTTTTCACTAGTGGTCAAGTTTGGTAAAGGCCATTCAAAGCTTTAAAAGTCAGGCAAAGAAATGAGAGATATTATTCCCCATTGGCAATGTGGTGCTAAGGCAACATAAGAATGGTTGTAAAAGAATATCCCATTCTCTAAAAGTTGTGTTTTTCTCCTTTGTACATTTCTTCTTCAATAGAACTAAGCATTACATCAATAATATTGATTAAAGACTCAATCAACCGGTTGCCATTCCTCAAGATTAGATGGATAAACATCTACAAAACAAAAAAACTCTATCATAGTATAATTGAATATCAAGTTTGAGAAAATAAATACATTATGGATTAGATACTTACAATAAGGCAAATGCATTGAAAGATTTGAGGTTCTACATTTCAAATGTAACTCTCTATGCATAAATACATGTTGTCCTAGTACCTCTTTTACATTGTTCTTATTCGCTACGTTTGAAATCTTTGATTCTTTCCTTTCAAGTAGAGATGAAAGAGCTCTCACATCTTTGTCTTTGTCCATGTCTTACTACATGATGATCCAGCTATCTTTGCTAATAATAGTAAGAATCCATCTTGTATTATTTTGAAATGAATTAAACATTGATATGGATGTTATTTGAGAGCTTGGGTGCCTTGTTGAAGGTTGGATTTTTGTATCCATGGCAACAAGAAAGGGAGAGAAAGGAACAAGATAAAACAAAGCAGGCAAAGAGACAAGAGGAAGAAGACTGAGGAAAGAAGAGGAGTATAGCTTTTTATGATTTGGATCTATATTTATTTATCGTTATCATACAATCCCAAAGATGTCATTAATGTAAAATACTCCAAGATCATATCCTATGAAAATTTGTAATAGTATTGTTTTTATATCTTTCCATAAAATTATTTTTTTGATTTTTCAAAAATAAAAGTTTTCTTACGAAGGGTTTTATCCCATTGACCTAGGTTATTCTCTCTCCACATCCTAGAATACACTTTCAAGACCTCAAAATTCCCTAATTGATAATTATTCCCATCTTTGATTAACACTAGTCTTGTAATTTGCTACAAAAGTGACTACAAGTCACTTTATTAGCTCTAGTCTTATTTCACTATATTTGAAATAACATGTACATATGATATCAAAATTTGATGGAACTTTACCAACATGGTAAGATAGTAGAGTAAAAGTTTTGAAACAAGTTTTAAGTGAAAATAAATTTTCTACAAAAATTGGATTTTTAAAAGTGCCACATTTTCCTAAACAATTTCTTCTTAATCTTTCTCGTTAATGAGAAAGATTAACGAGAAAAATTCATTTTCTCGTTAATGAGAAAATGAATTTTTTTGTAGAGGGTCCAAACCGCCATAAAATTTGTTTTTTTGCTACAAAATTGGTATTAAGGAGTTTCATTACTTCATCAACTATAAACCTATGAAGAACCAATGGAGTTGTTTTCTAGTTAAGTAATGCCCAAGAGCACACATGCACTCGCATAATGTTTGCATAATAACCTATACACGATTTGAGTCCTCAATTGTGGGGTAACACTCTAGATTTGCTTGGAGCTTAACCCATCCCCCAAGCCAACAATAGATATCTTATGCACAAAAAATAAGTTGGCACTTTCTCCTGGAGAGAATGCAAAGACCTTTCTCTCTAGGAGAATGTGAAAATTAATTTTCTACAAAAATTAGATTTTCAAAAGTGCCACATTTTCCTAAACAATTTTTTCTTAATCTTTCTCGTTAATGAGAAAATGAATTTTTTTGTAGAGGGTCCAAATCGCCATTTTTTATTTTTTTTTGCTACGAGACTAGTATTAAGGAGTTTCATTACTTCATCAACTATAAACCTATGAAGAACCAATGGAGTTGTTTTCTAGTTAAGTAATGCCTAAGTGCACACATGCACTCACATAATATTTGCATAATAACCTATACACAATTTGAGTCCTCAATTGTGGGGTAATACTCTAGATTTGCTTAGAGCTTAACCGATCCCCCAAGCCAACAATAGATATCTTATGCACAAAAAAGAAGTTCGCACTTTCTCCTAGAGAGAATGCACAAGAGTTTTTCTATTGTAAGTACAAGAGATTGCAAAGAACTTTGCATCATCACCTCTTCTTGTCAACAATGACTATTCCTTCTATTACAACCTTTAATTCAATCCTCTTGTCCTTCCATAATTATAAGTCATTGGAAACTATTAATTAAAGATACTATAAGAATATAACAATATTCAGTAGCCTTGTCACCCACCACCACTTCAACCATGAATACCAAGAAGCACATTTCACCAACAATTACTAGAACTCTAAGGACAATCTCTTGCATCCCTACCATCTGCGGCTTTGGTGCAAGCCAAAGCATGCTACCTATGATAAGCACTAACGTGGAACCGGTACTTGTCTAGGAATGACAAAATGGAATGAGGAAAAGTGAAAATATGGAATAAAGAAATATTAAGTCCAAAGCATTGAAGATCAACTTTTGGATCACCTTGGGTTAGTTAGGATACAATGAATTTTTTTTTACTAGACACGAGAGCCATGCTCACTCCTATGCAAATTGTATTTATTCTCATAGGCTTTCAAAGTTAAAGCCAAGTGCTCTATTTAATTTTTCAAAGTTAGGACAACCCATAGACCTTAGGAAAATCATGCAAGTAGAGGAGAACCAATCATGAGGCCACAAAGTGGACAAGATGCTCAAGAGGGGTGGAAACTCTTAAAACTTATACAAGTGATGAAAAAACTTTGAGTCTTCTTGTTCTTGCTTCTCTTTCTTCTTGCTTGTGAGAGAGTGAAGGAGAGGGAGAAAGTGAGAATGAGATAGATTGAGGGACTAGAGAGGTGAAGCTCCATCTCTTCTCTTTTTCTATCAATTCCTTCTTGGTGAGAGGTGAAGTAGAGATTGTGAGTGAGGTAAAGTGAGAGAGTGTGCAAAACTTGAATGAACCTATTCTTGCTCATCTTCTTCCATTATTATTTCTCCTCTCCATGTGCACGTGAAGTTGGTGGCAAGAGTGTGGATGACTTGAGAAACAATGTATGGATCGTCGAGTACACAACAAGCCTTGGAGTGAGACTACAATAAAGAGATAAGTTGATACTCACTACACTCGACATTGGTTTACATATATCTTTTCTTGGAGAAAAATTGTAGGTATTTGATCTGTTTTGTGTAAATCACATCTAATGGTTATGTGAGAGGTAGCCATCTATGTTCATGTGTTGAAGCTCTTGTAAGAATAAAAATTCACCCTTAGTCCTACATGTCGCACGCATGAAGCACAACATACTATATTAAGCATACTAACTTAGTACTATTAATAACCTAAATGTTAAACCTACTACTATTAACATACTAATCTACTTACAACTTATTAATATGATGATATTATTAATCTATTACTAACATTTTTATCTACTACTATCAATATGAATCTAATAACTCACTAACTAATCAACGAACTAACTAGTCCACTAATCTATTAGCTAACTAATCTAATTCTTCTATTATTTCACTACCACTAATAATTTATTAGTCAATCTACTAGCCTAGTACTAATTTGCTAGTGTTGCTAACCTACTACCTTTAACATATTAATCCAAATATTTAATCATCAATTATCTTAAATATACCAATTTATAAAATCATTATTTAACGTATTCACTCGTGACACAATGAAAGTTAATATGCTAAATTATCTTGTAATTTTGAGGCTTGTGCAAATGCAATAATCTCCACTATCCTCATATGTTGTCTAAGTACATGTAATCAAGCACTAATTTACACTAGTTGACATTGTTTAAGCATTGAGTGATATTCATGTACACTACTTACTCACTTAAAGCTCTTGAAAGAATAAGAGCCTCCATCCAATGTCCCACCATTGAGCTCTCATATAAAAACCTTGCTTTTAGCAACTTGTCAAGCTCATTTCTAGAAGCATGTGCATACCTTGGGTTCATGAAATATGGCCTTTACTTAAACAGTTATTCATCAAGGACCATGCAAATACAATTAGACTAGTGAAGTGATACATGAAAACCAAGGCCCTACTACGATTATCTAATTTATCAATATTTACCAACATTCCTAAGCATAGTGATAAGTCTAGCATTCAATCTACATGTGATATGCCTCACTCAAGGCTGGAAGGAGGGGAGAAGGCCACATCCCAAAATCACCACAATGAAAGAAAGAGTCTTAACAAACAAGTGATTAAATTTGCATACAATTTATATGGTCCTAGAAAGGTCAAAGATTTGATGATACATGGCATAACATGTCAAGGACTCCATAATGAATAAGCTCCAAATAATATATAGAAGATTCTAATATCCAAGAATGCCAACATATATGTGTCAAAATTTATGATCAAACCACAAACTAGTATTGCATGATTTTATAAAGCCAACAAGCAAACAGTTTTAAGCATGGCTTCTGCAACTAGACAAACATCTTTTTCTTTGCGAAGGTGATAGATGATAGACCCAAAAACTCATCATTCATGGTAGATGGATGATCCGAAATATTATGAAAACGTTCCAACAAAATAGGACAATTTTTGCCTATTTCTAATATAGCATGCAAAGATAAGAGTCGAAAATCCTATTGTTTGAAAGAAATAAATAACGTGATATTAACATCCTCAACTGCATAGGCCAAAACAACATAGCTCAAATATTGGGTTCGATTCATGTTATCTTTGACAAAGAAAAGGTGAAGGCTTTATAATTCAGCTAGTCAAAAAGTTTAATAGAATGGCATCACAGCCTCGTTTTCAGGTTAACATGGACTACATATAGCCTTTCATGTTGGCATGAAGGCTTTATGCAAATTTGTTTATTTGTTGATGAGACAAAAAATTTGTAGTATACACGTACGCTGGGGGAGCGCGGTTTTGGGGTTTTTTTCCCTCCTGGGGATATAGATATATATATTTCTTGTATTATTTGTCAAAAGAAGTACGCTCCCTGCTATGTCTGAGTGACTTGCCTGCAAAGTAACCCACTATCACAAGCGTTAGGCCCACTTCCTTCGGGGAATATTCACTACAATGTGCATTCCATGGAGTTGCACACTCTTGTGCTAATGTGCTGATTCAAAGAACATTGAAAGTGCTTTTACATGAGTATCCATTCCCAAAAAAACTCCAGCCCCAATCCCAATAAAACTCCGGCCCACATTCAATGACCTTAATTTTACATGATCTCTCCTACTCAGCACCATCTCACCCTCTTATATCAGACCCAGATTTTGAAACCGTTAAGAGATCAAAAGCAGTTACAGATACAAAAAGGAAGGACCAAAAATGTATGCCAAGTAGGATTATGAGAATAAGTTCTGCAGGTAGGAGATGCTTACAGAGCTCAATCCAACCGAGCTTATTGTTCATTTCAAGGCCTATGCATATAGCTCTATACAGGATACAAACCCAATCTTCAAGAATTACAATTGGGCCAGTCCACCCTCAAGCATGGGCCACATAATGGGGTACTTAATCCCCAACACTTGGTGAAACTGTGACAACTAAGAATAGCCTGTGAAAATATTACAAAACCAAGTAATGGAGACAAAACTTGCATACAGGAAACCTTTCACCTCTAGTAGGTGAGAACTCAACGAATGTCCAGATAGACATTGTAAGATGCATCAGAATGCAAGAATAAGGTCGTCTTGCATAAAACACTGTACAAAGTTATGTCACCCAAAGAGGCGCAAGGAGGTACTGACATACTCTTCCGCTCCTACCGAACCAACTTCTGTGCCTCCATGTTGGGAGGGTTCTGGAATAGCCAAGGACAAGGAAAGCCCTGGTGGCTCCCTGGGATCCATAAATACATCTCCAAGATAATCCTTCTCACTTTGCCTTTTTGTATCAAGAAGCTGCATAAACAAAGGCAGCTCTCTCTGCTGAGATGGATTCATTGCACCGAGAGTGAGATTCAGATCAGGTATATGCACTCTATTGCTAGAAACTTTCACATTGGGCAAATTCGTTCTAGTAGGCAATTCCATGTCAGGTACACTGGCTGTACTTTCCTGAACGGGCAGTTCAAGGTCAGGCACACTGAAAACAGTACTTCGAGCAGGTGGTACGTTCAACCAAGAAGCAGATGGTTCTGATGAGATGCCATAAGGGTAGCTTGAAACTACCAATTTTTTGACAGGACTAAAGGAAGGGCATTCATTTTCATCATCCAACATTGAGATGTTCAATGAGCCAGAGTATTCAAGATGTTTGGAAGCACTGTTAGAGCATTCCCCCTGCTCCATACTTGATCCTAGTAGGATACCTTTTGGAACATCAGAATAATGATTGGGAACTGCATCTAATTTAACTTCTGAAGTTGCCATATCATACTCACTCCCATCAATGTCCATTGGGATCATATTCAAATCTGCTACAGCAATTGGCCGTTCCCTTGATCCATTTGTTTTCTCCCTACATAGAGACTCACTGTTACTCTCCCTCTGTGAACCATTACCTTGCTCTTCTGCCGTCCCATCGCTTGTGACTTTCCTTCCAACAACTGAATCTCTTTGCAACTTTCCCTTCTGAGCAAAACTCCCTTGGCTTCTTTCCCTGCTTTCTGTTCTGCGTTGACCTGATTGAGCCGAATCAGCAGAATGTGAATTAGATCTTGAATGATGGAAGGAGCGATGTCTGTCAAAGTGACGACCTGATCTTGATTGTGATCGCGATCGTTCTCGATGACCAGAAGGGGACCAAGACGGAGATCCTGGAACTGGATTCTGAGACCAATGCTTGCCATCTTTGTCAGGTCCTATGTCAGCAAGCTCTCTGTGCCTCAGCTTCCCACGGTCTCTCCCCAGTGCCACCTCTCTCTCCTGTTCCATGTCTTTTGGCCGCTCTCTTTCCCTTTCTCTTTGCCTTTCTTTGCCCCAATCTCGAACCTTCTTATCTCTTTCCCACTCCCTATCTCTATCCCTCTCCCTTCCTCTATCCCGATCTCTCTCTCTTGTTTTATCCCTTTCTTTGTCCCTATCCCAATCCCTATCTCTGTTTCTCTCTCTAATCCTCTCCCTCTCGCGTCCCCTCTCCCATTCCCACTGTCGCCTCTGTCGGTCCCAATCCCTTTCCTTCTCTTTTCTTCTGTCTCTATAATTTTCCTTAAATCTTTCTCTCTCTCTATTCTTATCCCTATCCCTATCCCTATCCCGATCCCTGTCCCTGTCCCTATACTTATCCCTATCTTTATCCCTATCCCTGTTTCTGTCCCTATCTCTGTCCCTGTCCCTTTCCCTTTCCCTATAAAACCCTTTCTCAAGTTCCCTGTCACTGTCCAAATTTCTTTCAAAGATTCTTTCACGAATACCTTTATCTCGATCCTGGTATCTTGTTGGTGAACGAGGGCTTGAACAAGGAAACTTGCAAGAAGCCCATACATCTCCCTGTCTTTCTGAAGGGCTTGAGGAGACGATCACTGTTGGTGCAGAAGACTGGAAAGGTCTGGGCTTGTCAATGCTAGCTGGAGACACAGAAGTGTTCACTAGTTTCGCAGTTGTAGCAGCCATAGTATCAGTATGGCTATCACCCTGAAAGAGAGAGCGATGCACAATTCAACATCTCCATCAAAAAGCATACATAGATCCACGCATAGCACCATCTTACCTCTTCCACAACTTTGGCAGAAGACACAGGTAGTTGTACATGCCCTTCCAATGGCTGTGACAGTACCTTTGCAGCTGAGGACCCACGGTTTAATTGTTGAAATGTCACCTCAGGTACCATCTCAGCTAGATCAGGTCCAAGAACAGCAGCAGTGGATGAACGTGAGACCTGCTCTTGGTGTTCAAGTTGTTCAGAACTCTTCATAGCAGCCTGTGTTGGTGGTGCAGAAGCTTGAATACTTTGCTGACGAGGTGGCTGGTGAACTACAGGGAAGCTTGATTCAATGAGACCAATTGAACCAACATCTTTCACCATTGCTTGCGCTCTATCAGGACCTAGTTTCTCAGATTCTGTCCCTGTCACTTCCGAGAATTCACCCTTTTTGCTTTGTGACATAACAAACTCCTCATCTTTTAGAGAAGAACCAGAACCAGGTTGCAACAGTCTGCTATCAGATAAGCTTTTCGATTGCTTTGGTGCAGTGACAACAGGATGTGAACCAGATTGCTTTGGGGTAGGCTTCCTGTCTCGAAAAACTGCCCAAAGGAACATAAAATTGTTCCAACCTGCAAATCCACAAAATTCATCATAACGTAATCCATTGTGAAAGCAGCATGATATGTGCCACTATCATGTGCCTGAAACTAAGATGTACAGAGAAGCCCTCATCTTCCCTCAATCAACATTAATATTACAGAAGGCAAAAGCATCCCACCTCATTTTAATTTCTAAAAATGTATGAGGTCAATATATCAAACATAAATTGATGGAGAAATACATCATAAAAGGCAATGAAGAGTAACTGGCAGAGAAAACAAACACCATTGTGGAAAAGCATACGGATGAAAACTTGAACTAGGGAGTCTTACTAAATCAAGATAAAGGACAATAGAACAACTTACATTGAGATCCAGGAGGCAGTAAGTTGGAGGGAAAGATCAAAAGCTCCGCATCCTCAATATAGCCTTTTAAAGCTAAGTCATGCTTCATCAGCCGTTCCACCAGGGGTATGTATGAGTGTGTGTGGCTACAAGTAAAAGGATGTCAGCTGCTCTCTCTTACTTGCTCATATTAACAGATCAAAAGACAGATGGAAAGAAAGACAAAGTAACATCAGCATCTCCTAAAAACCCAATCATCTACACGTAGCAAGTGTTGTGATGGAAAATTTTGAGGGATTCTGTTTGTCCAAAAATCATATTATGGAACTGTATTCTATATCATATAAGTACACCAGTTTTTAATGAAGAGCTTAACTCCATTAAGGCAAAAATACTACCATAGCATTTGCTAAACATCCCATTGTGTTCTTACCTTTCTTTACCACTGGCAAAAAAGTAGAGAGCAATGTTGTCATTGATAGGAGGACTCTTCTGAAATTGCACAGGCCAAGAATTGTGTTCACTGCTGCGAGGAAGCTCCTCTAAAGGTAAAGAAGCTTCCAACTTTTTAGCAACCTCACGAACCTTGGGCAATGCTCGGTTTGATGGATTTGCTTGTAGTCCATGAAAACTAATCTGAGAGTTGCCGTTCCCTGTGACTTCAAATGTGCCCCTGCAACAGCACATGGATAAACATTTACAAAGCTCATCTTTGCATCTCTATCTTGTCATGTTGCTCAACCAATCCAGATACTTTGATACTTTAAGCTTAATTGACTTGGAAAAAGAACTAGAAAACAAAGATCTGAGTGATGAAAACCCCATCATGCTTCTCCTCTCCAAGCTTTGGCCCTGCATCATCTTGACTACACATCCTAGAATCAGGTTCCAAAACTGCAATGTGGCTACATCACTTACACAAGCATAATCATGAGATCACCCCTTTGTATGAAGGAGCTAGTTTCTCCTCATAGTGCACGGTGTAGATCTCTCTTCCGTACTGCAAGAGTGGGGGTACAAAACAAGGTTTTGGAGAAAGTATCCAAATTGAAGATTTCAAAATCCCAAAACGACAAGGGACGTGTTTCTTAATGTAAGAGAAAACCATCGGTCAGCTTCATTGTTCAATGTGTTTGTATCAAAAATTCAAGCATTGAACAAGCCACGTTGAGCATAGTGACTGTCGAAAGTAGTAGCATGTTGTGGACACCCACAATTCAAGTTGGGGCACCCCACTGTCATGGACATGTACTGTGGTAAACTGCATGGACATAAGGATCTATTCAAGCCAAAATATCACCACAAAAGTGCCTGCATATTGTTGACCCACTTAGATGACTATTTCAACCATTAAGAGCAAACGATACAAATGTTGTCAACACCTAGAATATTTGTGAAGGTTTGACCTTTTCAAAGCCTCTCAAAGATCATTGTAAATTGTCCATCAATCCTTCCTCCTTGTTTCTTGAGCCTTTAGGCCAGCCATGTATTGGAGTTTGTAGAGCGATCAATGCTCTCTTTGTGGTACAAGTTCAAGCAATATAAGCTAAAGACATACAGAAATGGGCTAGTCGTTGGCGCCAATCAGGTGTTGTTTGTCCAAGATTAGTTGGGTAAAGTATTACTTCAGATTTAGGAATATTAAGCTTGATGTAAATTGTGATTAATCAAGTACCCTACCCAAGAAGAAAAGCAGGTTTCAATTAGCACACCTAAGTTATGCCTGTGACCAAGGATTAAGGCCAATAAAAGTATAGGGATCAAGCCAATTAATACATCTAAACAAGAGCTAAAGCCAAGTAGGCAATTGAAGTGGCACACAAGTGCACACTTGCTAAGATTAATGTGATTATCACAAAAATGGGTCACGTCATTATTCATGGTTGATAGGTGAATCAAAAACACACACAGCCTTATTTTCATCACTTTCCTTTCACCCTGCTTTGTCTACTAATTCCTAATTACAAATCAGAGACCGGCAATCTACAACCAAGATCTTGGTATGAAGAGATGTGGTCTTCAATGAACGCAATATACTACAGACTGGCTGCACACTCCCAACAAAGATCCACTTTGTGTGTTAGAAGAGCAAGATCCCTTCATGCCCTAAATTTGTTGTAATATAATCATCTTCATGATAGCCTCTAAATACCAACAAACCATGAGAGAGTTGAGGACCGTTCTCTCTAACTACTCCCACGAAGACCCATGGTAGTTTATTAGGCTCACTCTACCTGCTCTATTTGCATCTTTCTTCATGGCACATTATGTTGCACAACGAACCAAATAGCAAATGGCAAGATGCTAAAGATTCTCAAATGGCATAAAGCCATGGACCAAGAACTTGAGAGAGAATTAGTCAAGACGAAAGTTGAACTCTCATAGAGCATCCTCATAGTAAGAAGGTCATTGAGCCTTAAAAAATATTCCACACTAAGTTCAAAGCAGTATGGTATGTCAACAAGCCCAATTGACAATGCAAGGATTTCTGCGTTGTACATATCATGGCTATACATGTACTATATTTCAGTGCATTGCATTTCTGCAAGGATGGCGCACTTAAGCTTGGCCAACTTGTATTCTGGCCTCCTTGGTGACCTGTATTTTTGGACTCCTCGGTTGCTGGCCAACCTCATTATTACTGGGAGCACTCTATTGGTTGCCCACTGCCCATGCCTCTGTACACACCCTTGTACTTTGGTATATTGATTCCGTTTCCTAAGTTCATTATTTATGAGTTCATGTGTTTTTGTTCTTTTATTAAATGTTGTGTGTTTACTGCAGCTTCATCCCTTTGCTTCCATAGCTCCAAATCTGACAAAGTCATACTCCTCCAATAAACAAACACACAACCTACAAGTCCAAGGATAGTGCAAGGTACAAAAGAACCATAGCCATCATGGCATTTAGCATAGAGAATTAGCTGGACAAGTAAAGTATAAGGTACCCAAATAGAAGTAGCTTGTGTGTATGTTGTACAACCCAAGAGTTTGGGGCTTGGACACAATAGTAATCATAGTTGTTGACATCGAGCATAAGCTAGACAAAAGAAAGTGCTATATCTCCAACTTAACAAAATACACATTTATTGCACTCCTTGACAAAATAAACCCAAATTCGTTTTATTGGGCAGTATTAAAGGCGAGTCACACATCCCCCCCTAACAACTGCTATAAAAAGCCCTCCAAGGTCCAACATTGCTCCCAATGCGAAAATGCTGGCCTATCCTGCTGGGCAGCATCAAAACACAGTTTTGTCCTACGTGCCACCCTGCAAACACAACTTTTCTAGACACAAAAATACCTCCCATAGTCACCCCTATGTCATTTGAACTGCTGCAATAGGCGGCTGTCCACCAAATCCAGCTGCTCCTGGACAGCTGTCACCCACAATGCAAATGTCCAAACTGCTGCAGCTGTCCACCAAAACGCAAGTGTGTCAAGGACTACTACAGGTGGCTGTCACACCTGTCCACCAAAAAGCATACTTGGCTGCATCTCCACTGCTGACAATGCAGCTGTTAAGAGACCAATATGAGCAGCAGAAAGTCACTCAGCTGACGGCAGCTTGAATCCAGAAAGAAAATGCTAAAAGTGCTCATGATGCTATATGTTGCAACACAGATATGCGACTGATGAAAAGTGCTGCCAAAAAACCTCAATTCGCTAAGACATTGTTGTATCCAATATCCATTTGCAAAACACAGCCAAAACTGCAGTCAATCCTAATCAATACCTCCTTCAGTCTCACCAAGCTAAGACAGTGCCAGTCAAGGCAGCTGGAGGGTGAAATGCTGCTTCAGCAATCAGAATGGAGTTCCAGAGATAATGCCATGTGCTCTGATACCATGTCAAATTAAGCATCAGCTAAAGAATGACCAAAGAAATGAATAGACACATGCAGCCCCACAAAACTTCACAGTTAGAATATATCAAAGCAATATTATAAGATGGCAGCCTCAGGTGACACAATGGCCTTAACACAAGTGGCTAATAGGACTGGTCATTAAAATGACCAAAACAACCCTAAAGGGACTAAAAAAAGTCAGAGCTCCATAAGCATCCCCACATAGGGCTCATAGCCAAAAGATGACAGCACATTTACTCTCTTCCACCACCTCCCTCACAATCACACCCATCCTATTTTAGGGGAACCATAAGTGCGGCAGCCCAAATCCAAGTAGTTCCCAATGTAAAGACATTTTTAGCTCCATACACATCATTCCATATTTCATTTTGACCCTTCAAGTCATGATACAACACTCCCTTATCCCTCCCTCTTTCCCTCTAAGCATGGCATGCATACATGTGTCTGCCTATCATGTGTATGCACAAGTATTGTACATCTCAATTCACCTTTAAGCACCTAGGTGCATGAGTATTATGCATGTGTACACATGCATTAAAAGTGTAGTCTGCGCAAATGCACATGTGTACATAAGTGCAAAGCTCATATTTTCTTAACATGTGGCTGCATGTCTCATGGTTATGTTCCTATAAGTAAAACTTACAATCGGAAAGTCCCATCATAAACCAGTATGTATAAGTAAGAAACCTACAGATGTCTAGAATGGAGAATTACAATGCAAGTTTAAACATTGTTTATGTCCTTATTACAGTAAATTTATCATATAACACCAATTTTAGCACACTGTTAATAAAGCCCACATGCAAGTGCCATGTATAGATCAAATACAATAAAAGCAAACAACAAATTGAGTTAAGACAACATATGTTTTCCTGTGAAAAAACAAGCAACTATACAAACAGCAGGCACTATGTAACTTACTGCCAAACAATTTGAGCCTCAGGATACACTTTCGTAGATTCTTGATAGCGTGTGACAAGATGATTTGATGGGACACCAGAAACCCCAACTGAACCAGAGATGATTGTTGTACCTGCTATACCCTTAGAAACAGGCACTGGAATGACCACATCCTGATGATCTTTTGGCAAAAGAGTCACCTGTACTGCAGCAGGGAGGCTCGAAGCAGCTGCAGTTAGTTGAAGCACTGGAGTCTGGCTAATATCTGAAACGATATTAGCAGGCACAACCTTAGAGATTAATGACTCAGGGAGTCTGATTCTCTCATGAGGACCTAATAGGCTCTGCCCTGTATGGATTTTCGTATCACTCTTTTCACTGATGTCTTGTTCCAGTGTGTGCACTTCCTCTTTTCGTTCAGCCTCCAAAGAGCTCGAGACACGTGAAGGAACCTCATTTGGAAGTTGCTGCTGCTGTTCATGCAAGTTTGGCAGTTGTGAAAGAACAACTTTAGAAGCCATTTCTCTGCTCGCTCCAGTGGTCTTAGCAATATTGGCCATTTCAGATGTTGGTATTTTTAATTTTGCAGATGAAACATTATCCACATTTGACACAGCACTTTTGAGAGCACTCACAGTATCTGAGGATATTGATGCAGTGCTAACTCTATTACTACAAGTCTTCGCAGTATGTCCCAATTCCTTACACCTATAACATCTTGTACTGCCGAGCGAGGGGGCAAAACTTAAAGGACCCCACATCAGATGAGATCTACTTTTCACAGGCACATTACCCCTGCCTTCTTCATTCTTGGCAAGTCCATCTGCAGCAGACTTTTCACTAACTTCCTCTGAAGGAAGAGCTTCGATGTTTGAAATGCCATGATGACTTGGTTGTAAAATTCCCCCTGCCTCTTCACAAGCTGTAACAGGCTCTTTAACTATTTGTGAAGTAATCTGGTGGAATCCCGAAGCAGATGTTCGGTTCTCATCTGCATCAGAAAATGAAAAACATACAGAAAACAACACCAACAAACAAATTGTCAGTAACTTTGTGCCAGAATGAAAATAACTTTAGGCAACTGCAATTGCCTTCAAAGCAAACAAACCTGCAGTTCCCAAAGCTACTGTCTTTGAAGTATCAACTCTCAAAATTTCTGTTGCTTTTGTTGTTGTCACTTTGGATGAGCTTGCCAGAAGAGCAACCCTTTCATTTTCTTTAGAATCAGCATTCTCAAAGTCATGTATGACAGGAACTTGAGAGCCACTGATACTTTCCACAGGGGGTACAGAATCCACCCTATTAGGGCTGACAAGAGAGGCTTCATTCTTCAGTGGCATATCCTTTACCTGCTGTAGATTGCAACTTTCATATCTTACCGGTTTCTCAGACTGGTCCGTATGAGAAGAAGACATGGGATCGATGTGGTGTGTATCCAAGGATTTAGTCACCTCAGTTGGTCCATTTGTCCTTGATTTGTTTTCTAAAGGACTGGCAAGAGCTACGTCACGCCTTAAAACCACATCACCCTTGCTTTCTACTATCTTTATCACATCTACATCAGAGTGTGTACCCTTCACACAAGGTGTTAAAAGAGAAACTTGATTATTGTCCAATCTTGTTTTATGCTCCACAATAATTGACCCAACAGCTTTGGGTAATCTAGAAGCATTCATTCTAACCGGTGTCCTTGTTATTTGAGAATGCACTGATAAGCCGTCTCTTGGTACCAACTGAGCACCAACTTCACTAGTTTCTCTACTGATTTTACTGCTTATCTGTCCCTTTGAAGCAAAGCTGGATTTGGAGGGAAGTAAGAATGAAGGCACTGTGTCAATATGTTTTGATGATCCTGAGTTTTTTAAACCAGTTAAAGTATTCGAGGGTGCATTTGCAGGCTGATTGCTGGTTTGAGTACCGCCACTGGCCTTGACAGTATTTACACTAACTGAGGCAACACCCGCTGAGCTAGGGGCAGACACAAGCCGACCCTTCAATGTCTGGCCTGACTGGACAGGATTGGAACGCAAAGGATGAGAAGGAGAGGATCCAACCGCAG
The DNA here is from genome assembly GCF_053477565.2 of Lygodium microphyllum. Taxonomy (NCBI): domain Eukaryota; kingdom Viridiplantae; phylum Streptophyta; class Polypodiopsida; order Schizaeales; family Lygodiaceae; genus Lygodium; species Lygodium microphyllum. The sequence goes on from NC_141155.1 coordinate 49,140,968, forward strand.
GAGCAATTTTTCCACTTCGCGAAGGGCCTGCTCCTTCGCCTAAATTGCTAGCACTAGTTTGAGATACCAACTTCACTTTGCCTGTATCTGGAATTTTGAAAGATCCATCCCTTGAAAGACCTGGCTTCTGAGGTTGGTTTTGAGCTACCTGAACAGAAGGGCCCATATTCTCCACCGTCTGTTTTTTAGTAACTGGTGCATCTACAACATCATCAGCTGCAAACCTTTTCGCAGGAAGTTGAGATATAGGAACTCCTTTCAGTGCCCTTTTTTTATCTGGACCTAATCTCCTTTTCTGTAGCAATGCTGAAAGTCTTGAACGAGCATTGCCTACATTGCTCTGTTTTCTTGTGTTACACATGGCTGGTGACCTAGTCAGAATAGGATTAGATCTGGAATCTGAATGTCGCATTCCTTCAACTCTCTGCTTCAATTTGCAACCTTCACATTGATAATACCCTTCAGGAACTTGACCCAACAAATTTTGCACACAATACCTGAACAAAATGACCAGTGAAACAGAAACATCATCAAGCAGAATATTGCACCACATATTAAGTTTTCATGCCCAAAAAGCTTGCATGCTTACACATGTTCTCCTGCATTACAGTCGCTGCAAATAGCGAGCATATCATCATACCCAGTATCACCACACACATCACAAATCCTCACCTAATAGTGGATACCAACAGTCAAGAAACATTATTGAAACTTCGATACCAAGATTGAAAAAACAAAAGTGTCGAGGTATAAAAATCATGAAGACGAGACAAACTCCAACACCCTTAAAAATATTCATTAATGACTTTTAACCAAAAACATTTCACAGAAATAGAAGACAAAACCTACATCATCTGCACTGGTTCCTTCTGCAATGTGAGGTAGTAGCAAGTTAACATCTGAATCACTAGGTGCCCTTTCTGTCTCCATACTTGCACAAGCATCTGCTTTCGGTAGGATTTCTTCTTCTGATTCTCCCTTCTTCTTTACTGCACCTGCATCAAGCTGCCCTCCAAGGTTTCTGTCAGAGTTAGTATGTAATGTGTCAGCACCTCTGGGCATAGCCATCAGCTCATCTTTGACAACCAACAAAGGCCTTGTCTTTCTCTCTGCCGAAATAGCCTCTGCCGATATGCATGAGGTTGCTGAATGACTACAATGTGATACTGACTCCTGAATACTGGTTTGTGGAGATGGCGGTTGAGCATCAGACATGTTTGTATTATCATGGTTACTTCTTGCAGCTGCATTAGTAACAACTATCTGACTAACAAACACATCATTCATCTGCACATCTGCCATAGGCTCCACATCCTGAGCCTTGTTGTCTGTTTTGAGCACTGATCCTACACCACTCTGATCATCTTGCGAAGCATGAGCCTCATTTTCCAATGCTGAACTGCCCATTAGCCCTCCCTTCATCACCCTGACCTTATTTGTTGAGCTCTTCTTTTTTGGTGACAAACCTGAAACATGGCCACTTTGAGCAGTTTCACCATCAGAAGCACCTACAGTGAGAATGGTTACTTCACAGGGAGAAGTTTCCTTCAGCCCACTTATGTCACCCTGATTTCTCTCTCTTTCTTTATCCAAGACTTTTGATCCACATGTCTGCGTTCCTTGTGCCGACTTCTCCAGTATGTTGGCTTCATCTCCCTGCAAACCACCAGCATCTTTCCCGCAGTGACTGAAAGCACTATTTTTTAATTGTGTTGTGCTAACCATGGTTGGTTTGACTGTCCTAGGTGACAAGCTTGGCGTCTGTTCATTCTTATTGCCTAAAGATCGCTCAATACTTCTCTGCATGTTGTCATTTTGGCCACTTACATTAACTTGATTATACTCATTTTGCTGTTTGATCTCTGAGTTTCTCATTTCATTCTTTGCAACCACCCGGCTTGCAGGGACTTCAGCCACTTCTTCTTTATCACTTGAGCCTCCAGATTCGGTGATCTGCTTTGGAATGGGAGTTTCATTTGCAGCAAGAAAACTCCCCAATGTTGACACTTCAGCATCCTCTGTATCCAGTGCCACAGCCTGTTCAGGAGAGCTATTGCAATCAAAATCAGCTGTAATCTTTCGCCTAACCCCCATCTTTCGAGCTCGATGCATGATAGGAGACTTGTGGGCAGCATCCAGAAATGTCCCACTTGAATCGTACGTTGTCTTACAAAGAGAAGTTTCCCTGGAGATTGAACTTGTGCCTTTCAGCACATCAGTTTGTTCTATGGTTCTTTGTGTGTCTTCATTCAATTTGTTGGCACTCGCTGCCAGTGCTTGTTCTTCACAAACTCTCTCTGATGCTGCCTCATTTGGTATGCAATGTGCTGGCTGCCCTTGGCATTTATAGCAGCACCTGATAGCATCCGGAGTTGCCTGCATTCATGAAAGAAGAAATACTTTGTGGTCACAGAAAGCCAAACATCAACTTGTCACACTCTCAATATGAAAATACAAACAACCACAGCTAAATGCATACGTTATCTGGCATTTCCAGACAAAAACTGTGGTATCCTGCTCCACCTGCTCAGTGAAGGAATGAGACACAAACAAAATCAGGCCTGTGAAGCTCAAGTCAGGAGCAGAAACAAGAAAAGTCTTGTGAATTTTCAAAGGCATCTCTCACATAAGCTGCAATTTTGAGACTGGTTTCCATCAAGGTGATTTCTGCAGTTGGCACAAGCCTGTCACATCAAGGTAAGTGCTTTAGATGGCTGGCATGCAGATAAGTGATGAAAAATGTTTTAACATTCCCTTCAAGTAGAATGTAATGCTCAGTACCTCTAGTGCTTTATAATCGATTTCACTGTCAGTTTCATCCAGAGGCCCTTGCATTCGAGCTTTTCCCTCCAATACAGCAGTTATCTGCATAGCCATTCTCAGATTACACACCTGACCAGTGACGATGTTGAAATAGCTTCAAACAAAGAGACACCTAAGTTGTAGAGTTGCAGAGCAGTTGTACCCTTGGCTTATGCAACTTGGAAGTTCTTTTCAAAAGCTCAGAAATAGTCCGCTGTTTGTAGCTTCCCATTATGCGTGAGCACTAGACACCCTGCATTATCCAAGGTTACATCACAATTACACCAACTCAGTGTTGATTGCACTTTCAAATCCAGCTAAATCCTGTTCCATAAACAGTGTGCAATAATCACAGTGACTGTGCATCCGAAGTCAAATCACCATGTGATGTTATTGCTCTCAGAATATTCTCAGATCTTCATAAATATCACGCAAGAATATGAGACGCGGCATTCAATGGTCTGGCATCTGTTAGGTATTAAGTGCTTGGCCAAAAGAATTACGTGAACTTATGATGTTCAGGGCTCTACACCTGCCCTTTCAAAGCATCTGTCCAACTAGCACAATACTGAATGCCAGTCAGCTTCATGTCACCATATAAATTACAGACAAAATGCCAGACAGGAGCACTATAGATATATCTTGCAATCCTTGTGTCAGTCCCAAAAAAAAGAAACAGGAGGCAGGGGAAAAAAAAAGGAAAACACAATACAAAAGCACCCATGTTAGAAGCTGAAAGGTGAAAACTTGCTTGGGGCAGCCTTTGGCACGAGCCGAAAAGAACAAGAAGGCAGACAGACGAATCTGTGAGCAGCACCAGCCAAGCGAGATCAAGCTGGTGTTGGGCCTGCTCTTGACCCCTGCAAAATTAGACAAATGACAAATTGGGTAACATTTAGGGTCAGCAAAGCATGTCGATTGCCTCCGCAGTGTGTCCAAGTGGTACAGGGGATCACAGGCGTATTCTCCAGCAGAAAAGCCAGGGATATGCAACAAGTTGTGTCCTGTATGTAGGTGCTATGTAGGTTCTGTAGTCCGATGCCCCTCTTCAGACCGGCGCATCGCAAAGCTTCGTCCTTGCTGCAGCAGGATCATTGGGAAGGGCATGCGGCAGATGGATATGCACAGGAGGGAGGGTTGCTGTACAAATAGGTAGAAAAGGGAGGGGGGCTTGGCGATCGATTGCAGAGGGCAAGGGGAGGGCTTATGTCTGCCGTTAAGCAGCCCTGTCTCTGCGTGTCTCTCTCTCCCTCTTTGACTTTCGATCACGAGATGATCTCTATTCTTTTAATCTTCTGTGGAAGGAAGAGCAGGATCAAGGTCGCGTTGTTGTTGGCTATGGCGACGGATCTGCCGGTGCCGATCTGTCGTGTATTGCCAGGGACAGTGTGGTAATGATGCTGGCAGCCCATTCAACAAAACAAAAAAGAGGAGGAACAAAACAAAAAAAAAATAGTAATAAAAAGGAAACAAAGCACGGGTTTGCTTGTGTGAGAGAGTTTTGTTTTTCTTTTCGAAGAGGGGCGAGGGCGCCTGATGGGTGATGATGCCTGATGCCTGATGCCTTCTCCTCTCTTCTTTTCTCTTCTATTCTGTTTCTCGAGAGGATGGGCGGGGCGAAAACTGCTTGTCGACAAGGGGAGAGATAGAAACAGAGACACAAGACACAGAGAGAGGGGGGGTAGGGGGAGATGAGCTCACATCATCGTCCCGTCAGAGTGCGCTTTTGGACGGTCTTCTGGCACTTTGCGCTTCTCTCATATACGCCTTCTTCCTCGTTCTCTCTCTTTTCCCCCCTCCCCCCATAAAAGGTACGCCCTCGCTCTCCTTCTCTCGAGTGTTTCTCTCCCCCTCTCTCGAGTCTCTCCCCCCCGGCCCCCCTCTCCCGTCTCCGCGACCCCAGTCGTGGCTTGAGTCTCGTACATTTCCTTTCATTTCATCCCGACTACATTTCAAAATCTTTACACGGTCGGCCTTCATTGTTTTTGGTTCTTTTAATCAACGATAATAATTACCAATAACCAAAAATACACTGTCGGCCTTCATTGTTTTTGGTTCTCTTAATCAATGATAATAATTATCGATAACCAAAAATATGAGAACGTCATCAGATATGCCGGTTTAGAAGACAACAATGTGATAAAAATCACAATCACTTTGATTAAGTTTGGGGTGGCAAACGTTTCTTTTTCCTTCGAGAGGAAGAGTTGATATGCATTTGCCAAAAAAAAAAAGCGGGGCAATTTGCAAGTCTTTTTGGATGCGAATAGATAGATATATTTTCATGCCTCAAGTAAGGAGACTTAGCATCTTAGATTTGGGAGTCCTAAACAAATCATTTGATGACAACTTAGAAGATTTGTGCATGAGTACCCTATTTCTATACGAGTAACCTTTTTCTGCTTAACCAGAGCTATTTGCATATGAGAGCCCAGCAATATTCCATAATTTGAGAGACTCCTCGTGTACATTGGCTTCATTTATAAAAATTGCAATTTTCATCTTATGGTGGTGTTTAAGCCATAATATTGAAGTTGCACTATGACTCTAGCCCATAAGGTTCTAACATCTAAGCACTTCCAAAACAAATGCATGATGGACTCTTGCACTAATACATCCAATACAGATTAGAGACCCTTTTAAACTTAGTATTTATGTCTTTAGTATGAAGGCATCTCAATGTAATTCTCCATGACAGTATGTATAGTTATTGGTTAGGGGTTGCAAACCAAACTTTATCTCACTCTTAACCTCCATTTGTGAGTTATAATGAGGGGAAAGGCATCTTTCTATCTCCCTTTCCTTTGAGGAAGCACAAATTCGTTGGTTTTCCAAAGTCTAACATTTTTTTAATCTTGAAGGCGGAGTTACCCCTTATGATTAATTAATCATGCATTCCCACATTCCATCAAGTCCAATTCTAATTGAAGGGACTAGTCCTCCTTTCTATGAGCCACCTCTATGAGCAAGTTTTTCTCTTTGTCTCAATAGCAACTCTTTGGAAGCACCAAGAGCAACCAAATCACCTAGAGAAGGTCATGTCCCCTTTACACCTAGGCTCCAACTTCCACTCCAACAAGTTGTAAACATTGTTCCACTACTTATGGATGTCCCTAATTGAGGCCAATGGAATCTTTAAGGGGGGCCTAGCAAGAAGCTTATCTTCCCAAGAGAGAGCCCTCTTAGAAGGAGGCTTAGTTAAGAAAGCTTTTGCTAATGATGGACCAAGGTTGGGACGATTCTAATTGCTAGTCTAGCTTGAATATCAACCTAGTCCCTTTAGCTTTAAGGTCTCAAGACAAACATCCCCCATCTCTTCTAGTGGTCATAATCATTGATACTAGGAGGCACAATCACAGTGGATTCCGTGAGATTTTACGGTAGATTCTATAAAATTTATTTGTTGACTAGGGCTCGTATATAAGGTGAATTCCTTGTGCGAGAAGTTGACGGGAACACCTGTCCTTCTCAAGTGTTTTATTAATTAATGTGCACATGGGTGATTCCACAGCGGGTAATTCCGCAAATTTCATATTAATTAATTAAGTTATTACGAGTTTAGAGTGTGCACTTGAATTAATTTGAGATTAGGACAGTGTTCCAACCTATTTTAATTATTTGTAGCTGAAGACTGTTAGGTATTCACTATTGTTTGTTTATTTTATTTATAAACAATTGTGAATGCTTCAGTTGATGTGTAGAGCAGGTATTGGTGGCTTTGGGTAGCACTGGGCGTTAGCGTAAGTCCAAGCATAAATCTCATAATTATGATTAGTTATCTTAAGTATAATATATAATATTATGTATTTATATGATATTGTATTGTTAAAATTATTACTCTATTTGTAAGTTTAAACTTCTTTAGTAATAATTAGATCATTGTCCTTAGTATTATTAATTTATTTATTTTTAATATAGACTAATTTAGAATATGAGATTTAAGATATACTTTTATTGAAATAAGCTTTCTTTATGGAATACCTTGCTATTTTCTTAATGTGGTTAAGTTTTCGAATGCTTTTCTAGGTTTCTTTATAAAAGCAACAAGATCGCACGCAAAACAGGAAAACAAGGTGAAACTTGAGTTTTTTGTTGGTTCCTCATCCGAAATCAAAATTCAGAGCTTTAAGAGATATTTTGGGGGTTTGGGCACGCTCTAGACGCGATGGTGATGTCAAAACGCTAGGATTCAGAGCACAGAATTTTCTATAGCAACTACAGCGTGTTACAGAATACCTCTTGACTCTTAAAACTCTGTATTTCAAATGATATTTGTACTTTCTTTGTAATTATATGTAAGATATGAATGCAAATATCTATGTAAAACTATAATATATAATTAAGAATGGCAAACCATGGCTTTTGCCATGGGGCGGGTTGAGCCCAATTATGTGTTTTTCTCTTGTCTTTCTCAATCTATTGAGTTATTCAAATCCTCTTATGTATTATAATGTTGTTTGTATTTAATAGTTGAGATGTTTGATTTGCTAGATTTGCCACGTGTTCTGCTTCGTACCAATCATGTTCCATGCCAAAAAATCTATTTTGATTTACCTCTATAGCTAGGAATTCTTTTAGCACCTTCTCTAGCTTTGACCACTAACTCTTGGCAATGGAGTCCACTATAGCCACAAAGGTGATTATCATAGAAAGAAGCTTGTCAATGATTATTACCTTCCCTCTCTAAAAATGAGAAGAAGTTGGTTATACATTTTAATCTTACCATCCAACTTCTCTATGATCCACTACACATTTTATTGTTGTGATATCCCCAACCCGAAGGGGCAACTAAGGTACTTAAACAACATACCTGCCTCAAGGACTTTAAAGTTACATTGCTTTACCCATTTTGATGGATCATCCTAGCCTACATAAACAACTTCTGACTTTTCATTACTCGCCAATGAGCTAGAGACAATAGCAAACCCCTCATATACATCTAATAGTCTCTCTATGTTGCTTTTCCCTGCAATCAACATATAGGAATTATCAGAAATTAATAGTTGGGTGCAGTACATTGGATTCCCATTAGGCAAAGAAGCCCTTGGATGGTGACTTTTTGAATATCATAATCAATCACTTTCAAGAGTGAATCAACTGTGATTGCAACTAACAAGGGGGGAAGGGGCACCCTTGTCCCACTAATCTCTTCAAATGAAAAGGGCAAATAAATAATTCCATTTACAACAATTGCAATAGCATTAACGAATAAAGTATTAACTAGTTTAGAAAATTGGGAGTTTTATTTGGCACAACAATGATAAATCCTCATCTAACCCCATCATAATCTTGATCTAAATTCATATTCAAGTCTACAATTTGGCCCCTTCTTTTAAGTGTATCATCAATTGAGACTATCAAATTCAAGGTTGCATCATGAATCTTCCTCCCAACTAAGAAGCCTCATTAGGAGGGGTTCAAAGTTTTGTGCTGAAGAAACTTTATGCCATTGTGTGTTATGATCTTATAGCAAACATTGAGCATGGTAAGAGTGTTCCATTGTCCTAGCTTACTTATGCTAATGAACTTAGGTAGTGATTTGATTCTTCCCATGTTGACAATTTTAGTCATTTCCCCTTTCCTCATGGTGGTATTAGCAAACTCACAAATGCCATTTTCACAAACCTCCAATATTACACCATAAACCTCACTCGGATCCCATCTAAGCTTGACCACTTCCCCTTTATTCATCTTGTTGGGGGTAAAGTTACATGTGCCTAGTTGCCCGTGTATTAGTTACATTGATAATACTCGCATACACACACACACCTATACACTACAGGTGGTGGTGGATGCCCATCATTGTCACTTCATTCTTTATTCTTTCAATGACATTTGAATAAAGGGAAGATCGATCACACATTGTGACTATTGGAGTTCCCACATCTTGTGTCTCTCTCTATCTCTCTTGCTCCTTACTCCTTCCACCGTAGCTCTTGCTTTTTCTCCATGCTTCCACTTCAGGGCTCATTCCCTTCGACTGATATCAGAGCCATTGCACCAGCATTGAGAAGCTCAACTTGACATTGCTTCAGCCTATGGAGAAAAGCTTCAGCTCTCACAACTTCAATGGTAGCCATGGATTCTTCACCCCAAGGTATGACTTAGTGCTATTCTTCTTCCTAGTGATAGTAGACTTGGTGAGGCTTTCTTTAAGCTTCAACTCTCACAACTTCAATGGTAGCCATGGATTCTTCACTCCAAGGTATGACTTAGTGCTATTCTTCTTCCTAGTGATAGTAGACTTGGTGAGGCTTTCTTTAAGCCTTCCCCTGGCCCCAGTCATCATTGCATTGGGCTCCATTTGTGGGAAGTAATAGCTCCAACAAGAGGGGTTGCAAGTAGCATGTTTGCCCCTACTATCCCTGCCCCTCTTCTTGCCTCATCTAGCACTTCTCCCACCTCCCATTTGGCCTTGGCCTCTACTCCTTAGCTAACATCTAGATAATCACCCTTTGGCACCCCGTCATTGGTTACTAGCTCCTAGAGTTGGATTTGAGCCTTCCCATTTCAATTTTTGATTGTGTATTCATAGTGGTCTGTTATATACTCCATGTGGATAGCACTTCATTCATTGTCTAGAGATCGCTTATGCTTCTTGGAATGTCTATTTGATGCTAGATCATCTGGGGATGTTGGAATGCTATGGGACTGATTTGGGCACTATTTTGGTCAATTTTACAAAGGTGTTTTATTGCTATAATAAGCAGGATTGAATGCTATTTTATCACTAAAACCATATGCCTATTGCTCCTGAGTGCTTATTTATCGATTATTAGGGGTGATGTATCAATGTTTATGGTTCATGTTACATGCTTGGTTTTTGTGCTCCCGAATTGTATTTTGAGTTGAGATTGGAGCTTTGAATCTTGACATTGCCATTCATTGTTATGTATGGCTATTTGATGCTCTGGTAAAGAGCTTTGTCAAATACTTAGGTCGAATGCTCCCAAATATATGTTACTTGGACCTTGGATGTATGGATTCCTTCCACATGATATTTTCGTTGCGAAACACGGATCCTTGAGCAAGGTTTAGCTATGGTGGTTGGAATTCATGGACAAGAAGCATGGTGACTTAGAGTATTACTCAAGTGAATTAGGTTTCAGGATAGATTAGCTTGGACTCATAAACACAATCTTGAGTAGACATGGACAATACTAAAAGTACAAAGTACAATAAAATTCTCATCAAATGATTGTCAAGTACATTGCTTTATGGTTGCAGGATAGTTCCACTTTTTCCTACTATGCCTGTGGGATACACGAGAGTTCTTTTAGTTGTTGCATGTTCCTTGCCTTACTGCTCCATACAAAGAGACTATTATAGCACTACAAGATATAGGCCTTATACCAACATTAAAAGCGACGAAAATGTTCATAAAGAAATTTTCCCCCATCGTCGCAAAAAGCGTCATTATTGGTGACACCATAGAACAGTCGGTATCAGCATCGTTATCAACGTCGCTATTTGCGTCGGCAAATAGCGACGCTGATAACGATGCTTTGCGACACATTTTGTGACGCTAATAGTGACGAGTGCAATAAATTTGCGACACTAATAGCGACGGTAATAGGGGGGAAAAAATTTGTGGCAGGGCAGCCATATATAGCACTATGTGCTTTATTTGGGCCATACAAAATAGTTTCAGAAATGTGTATAATGCTCGTGTAAATAAAGACAAAGTGTACTTAAATCATAACACTGATACATGAAATAAATACATGATCACATAATGAAAGCGACTGGTACAATCATGGCAAGATACTACTACTACATAGAAAATGTCTACACAGATCATGTGACCAAAAAAGAAGGGTATGTGAGCTCCAGGGATCCAAGGGCGAGCTATAAATCATCGCCATCCGAAACCTTGTCCCGCCACACAGGAGCATCAAATGGACTCTGCAAAAAAAGAAACAACTACACATCAATCCACCATACAATAATGCATTCTAATTAAACATGGTAACTACGGATAAAAAAGATGAGTGACTTACAGGGCTGCCGCGTCCATACAATCGGTCAATCAATGCAGTGAGACCATATCTCTCTACATATCAAGTCTCAAGGCTGGTGGGATCGTGAGTTGTGATGGAGTGCTGCAAAGAAAACAAAATACAACTGCTAGAAACACGATTGTCAGTACAAAGGATATTGCAAAAAAATAAGTAAGCAAAACAAAATAAAAACTTACAAAGTCCTCCAAATATGTCCTGTGGTCACCACTCCCAAGATGATGGACCACTCCGGTCTCTAGTCGTGCCCTCGCCACCTTGCGCTGCTGTCTCCAACATCTTGGAGAATCTGTATCCTTCTCCCTGAGTCGGCGCCAGTCGTCCGCGTCTAGCCACTCGGGCTTTGAAGCCCCACTCTTGAGTGCCTTGCGTGCGTTAGATCGTTTGTGTGACATATATGCATGCATGCACTCCACCATCCAGCCCGTAGAAAACCTATTTGCTATGGCTGGTACCGGAAACTCCTCATGCAAGGATGCTACTATGTAGTCCTTGCTCCCCTCTCGTATATTCTTCCAATGATCTAAGACGTTGTGCCAAAAAACTTGTTGGCACAACTCTGTCATGCGAGCCATCACCCTCCTCCCTTCATCATTCATGATGATGGCTCCTGACCTATCATCTACAAGGTAGGCATACCCCTCTCGGATATGCCTAAGATGGGTCCTCTTCCACCTGCAACCACACTCCTAGGCATATCTAGGAGACCCCTATACATCTGGTGTACCTACCGGGGTAGTATCTATCAAAGTAGTATCCATAGGGGTGCCACCACAGACGATTGAGTAAAAGTCGGAGTGAGTGGAGTAGATGTCCCCACAGGTGTGACAAATCCCAGAGGTGACGCAACTCTAGCAGAACGATGAGACGGAGACACTGCGTTCGTACCTCCATAGCAACCACCTAAGCCATGCTCTCTTGAACCGCCACGAGAACGAGTAGTAGCACCTGTATCCCGAGCGGACCGCGAGCTCACTGCATCCGAATCTCTACAACGTCCCCTTGAATCACTTTCTCCATCTGGCCCAAGTCTGGAGCATCGACCTCGTCTACTAGAAACTGAAGCATCAGAGCGCGCCGAAGTAGATCTAATAGAGCGGCATGATGGTGTCCGAGACAGCTCCTGGTCCGCCATATCTCTAAATCTCGCCATCTGATCTAGAGACATACGCGTGAAGATCTCCTACAGCTCCTCATCACTATCTCTCGACTCATCCTGATGATCTAAATATCCACAAAGGTCACCTGCACAGACAAAAAATGATATTAGCATAATCAATATAAATCATACAAAGTATGGTAATATAAATCTTAGAAAAATGATCTTACTTAAAAATGCATATCTTATGTACCCTTATAAGCGATTCATCAATGAATTGAGTAGGTGGATGCTCCAAGTATGAAGTATCCTATGGTCCCATATCAATCTCCTGACACAACTCCGCATACACTGAAAGGTCGATAGACATGTCAACACAAAAGGATGAGTCCACCTCGTTCTCAAAGAATTCTTGGACTCCTATATTTCCATCATTGTTACTCGATGCTAGCTCCTCTACATGCTCCAAGCTTTCTATGGCCTCCACCCCTTGCGATATCGACCCCTCTATTTGCATATTGTCCTCATCTATGCTCGAAACATCGCTTTGATCATATACTCTCGCACTTCGGGGAACTGAAGGTATAACATATCACCATCGAGGTTGTTGGGGGTTTGGATAGAAAATTACATATTCACAATCACGTACAAGAGAGATTTAACTATTGTGACATGTACCATGCCGTAATATAATCAAAAAACACATGAGTTCATCCACCTATTCACAATGGGCTGGCAACACAAATGTGTTGCGTAAATACGTCCTTTTTTTTTTAGAATCTATTTCGAGAAATCCAGACGGACCTCGTCGAACTGTTGCTCCAGCTCCTTCAAGTACCACTTTGAACCACTGCACATCGAGTATGATCATGGAGAAACTACAGTAATCCACCGTAACAATACTTTGCAAGTTCCCAAAATACTCCATCTCATCTATAACCGTGTTTGGATCCATTGCTCGTCGTCAGCTCTATTGCTCGAACCTTGACATAATACCACAATCTGTTGTGAAGCGCATTTTGTCAATATGCTCCATGCGAAAATGTCGACTGCGTGACTACGCTGCACTATATATTTTGTACTGTACATTGAAACACTCAATTAGTTGTCGCATATAAAATATAGATACGACAAACCCTAAACATGTCATCACCTTTGGACTACATCCCCTCGAGAATTCCCACTCCTCGATTGAGACCTCTGTCCCTTCGCGAGACGTTGCGGTCAAAGCTCCATGCAACCATTGCGTTGACATAAACTGCAACATCTCCTCTATGCCCTCGGGATATCAAATCAGTCAATGGCACATACTATGTCAAAATCCAAATCGTGCTTCCTCTCGATCTTTCCTAGCTTGCTGGTACCTAGCGAGCCACGTCTCCATAGAGGCATGGTGCAATATACAAAAGCGATTCACTTTCTTCTCCATTACAACATCCATTCTTTTTTCTACCCCATTTCCAACCACCACATCTCGGATCAGTCTATCATCATCCTTTAGTGACCATAGTATACTGTTGTTTGAATCCACCATTGGTAGCCATTGTGAAATATGCACTAGCACCTCAGACACCAACCAACCTTTAGTCATGCTACCTTCTGGCCGAGCTCATTGTTGCACAAAGCCTTTTAGGGTTTTCATGAAGCGCTCCAAGAAGAACATCCATTGCGTATGAACAGGTCAAGCAATCTCCACTTCATCTACAATATGCACAAGAAGGTGAATTTGTATCATGAGCATGCTGGTAGATAGGTATTTCTCAAAGAGACAGATTGTCTCCACTGTTCCCCGCCTCGCGAATTCAATAGAGGATGTCTTAATCTCCTTCTGTGAGCTCCATTGCACTAAAGTCAATAACCTGTAAATTGCCCAGCGTATTTTTGGAGTAAGGCAACCTGCGATCGCGATCGGTAGTACAAACTGCCACAAACGAGAAAGCATTATGAACAATGACTACACTCCAAATAGCAAAATACGCAAGCCACTTACAATCCATTCATAGTACAAACCTGACATATCTTATACCAATCATGGGATTTTAGCCCTGATAATTGGTCGTCTTTAGAAAACGCAGACCTAAGAGAATGCATCATACTCATCGACTTGACTATTTGCTTCACAATGCGCTCTTCTTTAGTGGACAAAACCCAAGGAGTGCGAGGTAGCTGCAAGCGACCATCAACACTCGATTGCGGCCAAAGCACCTCCATTTTGCCTACCTCCTTCAAATCCATTCGTGCCCCTACAGTGTCTCTCTTTCCTATGATGTGATCCCATAGCAAGCTGCCCACGTTCTTGAAAATATGCATGGGATCCAACAAGTGGTTGATTTGTAAGTTGGTCCAATATGGCAACTCGTAGAAAATTGAGAATCATCGCATTCTGTTTGAATGTGACTCCGTGTGGACCATTTTCAGCTCGTACTAGCTTTGGGCATTCATACGTGCTGGAGGTCGTCCAAGAAAACCTTCCCTGAGCTCATGACTCTTTGGCAAGAAAGCAATGTATTCTTGATATACCATCTTCTTCATGGTTTGTGACCTTCCGGAGTCTAATTGTGGCCTGCACAATGGACATGCATGATAACCCGAGGTAACCAGACATGTCCTAATACCTCTATCCAGTGAATACAAACTTTAATGAGCTATGATAGATATTACCAACGAGAACGGAAGCCTACTTACCTGAGCACTCTCCGAGCCCCGGAAAGTCATGCATCGTCCACATGAGAATGGCTTGAATATTGGCGGACCGTTGTCGTTGCGTTAAGAGTTGAAGGTCTACCACCGGGGCTTTTAGTGCAGAAGAAGAGTTTAGGATTCAAGATTCAAGAAGGGAAAATGGATTGGGGTTTAATAAGATCTGGGATTTAGAAATGATTTAGGTACGGAAGAAGAGTTCAAGCCTTTTCACTATGTACTTAGCATACATGAACAGAAGGAATAAGATTAACTTGATTACATCAAATGCCTCTGGATACATACATCATATCATAAAGGATATTTTCAGATTCTCAATTCATTTATGAATGTCAAATGCAAGCTCTAATGGCATTTATTTCAAGTACATAAATGGTTTTCAACCCTTTGGTTCAAGTATATTGTTGATAGATTCAAATGCATCCAAGATTTGGGCCAAAGATACATGAAATGAATTGAAAAAGTATTTTTAAAGCTTCAGCCCTGTTTTAAAACAGAAAATTCTAGCCCATAATCAAGTTCAAAATGAGTGCATAAACTCAAGAGGAAGCACTTCTAAACATTCATGAACAATGTCTTGAAGAAAAGAGGTCATTTCCTTCCATTACAACCATAAAAATCCCATTTTTGCTCATAAAAATGGACCATAATAGTGGGCTGCCCTGTTTATGACTGGTTATTTCAGCCCATAACAGCCCATAAGTCTTCAATATCCTCACCCTTTGCTTGCCCCAAAGTCACTCAAGTACTTGGGTACAAGTCGGGCTTCATTGGACCAAGAATAAGGTAAACGAAATGAGAGAAGTCGTGCATAAGAGCAGGCTGAATACTCTTCTCTCAAATTTCCCTCTTTTATAGACTGTTTTAGCATGCATTTTCGTCAGACCAAAGAGGCAGAGAAGTGGAGCTCTCACCATGTTTACATATTCAGTAGTTGGGCCTGTTGATATTTAGTTTGCATGCTCCAGCTCTCTCCAGTTTGCCTCAGACAGTGCAGTTCGCATTTTGCGCCGAAAAACACGGGCTGCTCCCTGCTCAATCCCTGGTCACTTTTTGACCAGCCTAGGTCACTTGTTGGTCACTTAAGTCTGTTACTCCTGGTCCCATGTGGACCTAGTGGACTTTTGGCAATTTTTGGCATCTTTCTTGGAATCTGACCATATTTTTGTACTTGAATTAATGTGATTTATCCTGCAGACTGTCAATTCCTTCCAGATGACCAAGTTGTAGGTTCCCATAGACTTATTTTTCATAAATATACATGGTATAACTGAAAATTATATGCTAAATACAAAAGAACTTGTATAACTAAGGTGGTTATTGGATAACAATGTCTGAATTTTGTATGCAAATTTCTTATATAACTTCCAGCGAAGCTCTTCTGTGTTCAAAAGAATCCCATGATTTATATTGTGAACAGTAAACTCTTTGACATTCACCCCCTCCTAATCTGCACATCCTCCGGCATGTGCCATTTCATAAGATTACAGGTCAAGGAGGGTCTTCTTCTTCATCTTCATTCTCTAAGTCTTTTTCTTCCTGCATGTCTTCAAGTAGAGGACTTATATTTAAGTCATCAAGTTCATAAGTTGAAGATTCTCTTTATTTGAAGAGTTTGATTCATTTCCCAGCTATTGGAATCTTTATCATGGTCCCATCTATTTCAGCCAAAGAGTAAGTAGCATTATTATGTACTACTTTTACAACATATGGTCATCGCTTGGCTAACTTCCTATGAGCACTATATTGATTGTCCAGGCTGCTATCATAGACAAGAACCCAATCATTCTCTTGAATAGCTCTTGGACGGAGTCGATGATGCTTGTCAAACCTCTTCTTATTCTTGAGTCTTGCTGTTTTTAACCTTTCAATGGCTGTTTTGACATCTTCTGGCCTTCTTTCAAGTTGCCTTATGCGTAAAGACAGCAATTCTTCTCTATTCATGCCTTCATCCCAAGGCAAGATACTCCATGTGACAATGGATTCCTCAATAGGCATAACGGGTGGCTGTCCATACATAAGTTCAACTAGCATATATCCTGTCACTGCACTATGGGTAGTTCTATCAGCCCATAATGCGAATGGTAGCATTTTAGGCCATTCCCTCATCTTCCCTTTGCATGATTTTGCTAAAGCTTTAAGAATTGGTTGATGGCCTCTTTCACTCTTTCCATTGCCTTTAGGATTGTAGGCTGAAGTAAGAGATAGCTTAATTCCTAATTGAGCAAAGAAATGGCGAGCCTCATCGGCATCCAATTCCCCTCTATCAGCAGTTACTTTAGCAACACATCCATACCTGCAAAATACTTCTTCAAGTAGAAATCTACAAACAACATGAGTGGACTTTGTTGTCAAGGCCTTTCTTTCCACTTGATTTGTGAGATGTTCTCTAGCAAGTACTAGATATCTCATGTTCCAAATTCCTGAGACATGGTTACTAAATCAATAACCCATCTATAGTGAATGGATAAAGGATAGGTAGGCTAAAGCCCATCTCTATGCTTTACCATAGAATACATTTGACAAGCATGACAAGACTCAACAAAATGCTCAATGTCTTTATACATGTTTTGCCACCAAAATTTTTCTTTTATTTTGGCAAAAGTGCCCCGTATGCCTCTATGACCAACCAGTAGGCTTTCATGGAATTCTTGCATGACAGGCATTAGGAGGAACAGGATGATCTCTCAATCGATCCCTATTCCGATGGTGATTAACACAAACATTTAGGAATTGAACAGCTTTATCATTATCCTTGCTTCTTATCCGAGCATATGATGAACCATCATCAAGAGCCTTTGTCTCTAAATGAGACTCGAAAATAAATGGTTGTCCAAGAATGATAGGATAACTGCAGGAATCTTGAACAAAGAAATGAAATTCATCTTTTACATTACCAATAGTAACTTGTACATAAGGACATGGTGCATAAAGATCGCTAGAAGAGTTATTGGCTGCCTTCATGCACCATCCTGGGTCCACATCAATGGGCCATCCACTATTCTCGTAGAGACTTCTTGACATAACATTAATTTCTGATTCATGGTCTATAAGGGCAATGCATGGAGTTTCTTTCTCACTGATTTTAACAACAGTTTCAGTAGTTGCCCTTGCCCAATGGGTACGGGAATAGTGACTACTAGGAATAAAGTGAGTTTCACTTTCTTCTTGTATATTGTGAAGAAGAGTCTCTTTCTTATGCGTGGGCTAAACTTTAGATTGGGAAGTTCCCACCATTATGGCTTCTTCAGCTTCTGCTTCATAAATGTCTTCATCTTTGGCTTCTATGGCTGCAATCAATTCTTTGATTGCCTCCAATTGAATCCCTTGAGTTTTCAGCTTCTCTTCATCCTGCAAATACACATGAAGTACTTGCAAAAGAGCATGTATAGATTCTTCAGTTTCCTCACCAACATATTGTCTTTTACGTTTAATTACATCAAATATTACATCATGAAATCCTCGTTTTGCAATACCGAGAATTTCACCTAATGTAAATTCAATTCTACTTCCAAGAATCCTTTCTTCTAGGATCCATTTAAGATCCGTTGCGGTCTCTATGTCAGACTGCAACTTGTAACTGGGATGTTTGCTTTTTCTTTTTCCTTCTGTCTTCTTTGCTTGAGGGGCATCTCCCATGTCATATTCTGGTGGCGGCGGATTTTCAGCAGCCTTCTGTTGGTCTGGTTTACTTCTTGTTATGCGTTTAGTCGGTCCTGAAGAAGAAGGACCGGCAACATCTTCATCTCTTCTTCTCTTTTCTTCTATCATGGCTTCTTGATTATTAATTTCAGCTAACCGGGCAAAAGCTGAAAATGAATCCACAGGCTCGGACCATCCGGTTCTCCCTCGAATACATTGACTGGCAGAGGTTAAATCATCCTTACTTGCCTTGCCTTGCTCCATGCGTTCCAAGGCCTGCGTCCACACTTTAGATTTTGCATCAGTTTTACATGCTTTAACAATTTCATTAGTTGGCTCAATTTGCAACCCATAAGTTGCAGCATCAACAGTTGCATAGGCCGTTCTTGTTGCCAAATCCTCCAATCTTTTCTTCATGCCACCGTTGCCGAAGTTTGGCTCAAGAGGAAGCCCGGTTTCGGTTGCATGAATTTTACCATCCTTCCAAAAGACTAATTTTTGTGCTTCAGCTTCATGGAATTCACCGCACTCCCTCTTGTCATGCTGAAGGCTATCACACCAAATGCAGCATCTTTTGAAGCCTTCTCGTGTAGGCCTTTGGGCAGTTGACCGACCCCTTTCTTCTACTTTTACATCAAGCCTTTCTACTTTAGAATTAATTTCTGTTAAAGTAAGATGGAGATCCCGCATGCTTTTAATTAGCTCGTCCATGACATCCTTCTTTGGAGAAGGAACATTAGAATTTCTTGATTGCTCGGTCATAGAGACAGGAGGACGAGAAACTGGAATAGGCTCCTTCATAGATTTAGTTGTTGGGGGGGTTGATCCCCATCTTAAACGCAATCGCTCTCTTTGAGCAATCATATTAACTACTTCAGTGACATCACTCCAAGCAGTCTTCAATCCCGACTCAGAGTCAGGGTCTTCAAGTCGGTCAGTCAATTTCTCCTGAAGAGAAGAATCTGCAGCCTTTAAAAACAATTCAATCTTTTGACTTTCCATACCTTGTTGGTCATCAGGATCTAGTTGGGCAAATTTGCTTTCAAATTCTCGATGAAGAGCAGTAGCGGTTAGACCCTTATTGGGCCTTTCGACCCATTCGATGAAGAATTTCTTTGTCATAAGGCCAGAGTCTTCAAGGAAAATTTTTTCTCGAAGAGCCTTCTTGAACACAGTCCATCCAGCATCTTTTTGGAAAAGACCATGAATTCGGTCCTGGAGACCATGCACAGCCAGGCGAGCAAAGTAACGGCTCCAGGCATGTTGAGGAACTCCAAAGAAGACCATCTTATCAGTGTAGAGGCGGATAAAAGAGGACACATTTTGTCCATTAAATTGCTTGAGCTCATGCCCAAGTGCTTCTAAGGCCTTAATGGCAGCAACATCAATCCGCTCTTCTTCTTATCTCCGTTGTTATTGCAATTGCAGTTGTTGTTGTTGGCTCTCTTGCATTAGACGAACCAACTGTTGCAAAGCATCTCCTCCTGAACTTGATGATTCTCCCATTGGACTTCTTCTTCCGCAGCGGACCTTCACGTCGGGTTCACCACTGTCGTCGCATTAAGAGTTGAAGGTCTACCACTGGGGCTTTTAGTGTAGAAGAAGAGTTTAGGATTCAAGATTCGGGAAGGGAAAATGGATTGGGGTTTAATAAGATCCGGGATTTAGAAATGATTTAGGTACGGAAGAAGAGTTCAAGCCTTTTCACTATGTACTTAGCATACATGAACAGAAGGAATAAGATTAACTTCATTACATCAAATGCCTCTGGATACATACATCATATCATAAAGGATATTTTCAGATTCTCAATTCATTTATGAATGTCAAATGCAAGCTCTAATGGCATTTATTTCAAGTACATAAATGGATTTCAACCCTTTGGTTCAAGTATATTGTTGATAGATTCAAATGCATCCAAGATTTGGGCCAAAGATACATGAAATGAATTGAAAAAGTATTTTTTAAAGCTTCAGCCCTATTTTAAAACAGAAAATTCCAGCCCATAATCAAGTTCAAAATGAGTGCATAAACTCAAGAGGAAGCACTTCTAAACATTCATGAACAATGTCTTGAAGAAAAGAGGTCATTTCCTTCCATTACAACCATAAAAATCCCATTTTTGCTCATAAAAATGGACCATAACAGTGGGCTGCCCTGTTTATGATTGGTTATTTCAGCCCATAACAGCCCATAAGTCTTCAATATCCTCACCCTTTGCTTGCCCCAAAGTCACTCAAGTACTTGGGTACAAGTCGGGCTTCATTGGACCAAGAATAAGGTAAACAAAATGAGAGAAGTCGTGCATAAGAGCAGGCTGAATACTCTTCTCTCAAATTTTCCTCTTTTATAGACTGTTTCAGCATGCATTTTCGTCAGACCAAAGAGGCAGAGAAGTGGAGCTCTCACCATGTTTACATATTCAGTAGTTGGGCCTGTTGATATTCAGTTTGCATGCTCCAGCTCTCTCCAGTTTGCCTCAGATAGTGCAGTTCGCATTTTGCGCTGAAAAACACAGGCTGCTCCCTGCTCAGTCCCTGGTCACTTTTTGACCAGCCTAGGTCACTTGCTGGTCACTTAAGTCTGTTACTCCTGGTCCCATGTGGACCTAGTGGACTTTTGGCAATTTTTGGCATCTTTCTTGGAATCTGACCATATTTTTGTACTTGAATTAATGTGATTTATCCTGCAGACTGTCAATTCCTTCCAGATGACCAAGTTGTAGGTTCCCATAGACTTATTTTTCATAAATATACATGGTATAACTGAAAATTATATGCTAAATACAAAAGAACTTGTATAACTAAGGTGGTTATTGGATAACAATGTCTGAATTTTGTATGCAAATTTCTTATATAACTTCCAGCGAAGCTCTTCTGTGTTCAAAAGAATCCCATGATTTATATTGTGAATAGTAAACTCTTTGACACCGTCGACCATCGCGCTTGCTCATATCTTGCACAGTGACTCTCTCCTCTCACAAAATCTTAAGCTCATCGACTAATGGACAAAGATACACGTCCATATTTTTGACTTTGTAGTAGCTGAGAACGAGTAAGCTAAGGATGAGATGTCCTTTCTTCGTAGAAAGCCATGGAGGGATATTGTAGTTGACAAGGACTATAGGCCATACACTGTAAGAAGTTGAGCGCAGACCGAATGGTTTTATGCCATCCATTGCAAGATCGAGCCAAAGATTCCTTGGCTCTCGGGCAAAGCCTCGGAAGGTAGAGTCAATGTGGCTCCATGCGCATGAATCGGCTGATATTCGTTGAACTCTATCTGTGGATCTATTCTATGTATGCCATGTTGTCAAGCTCGCCATGTCGGATATACGAAACATGTGGTTTATGCGGGGGATAAGCGGAAAGTGTTTAAGAACTTTTTGAGGGATGGTTTGTCCTTGCAAGTCCTGTCGATACCTATGAGCACCACACTTTGGACATGTCTTTATAGTCTCGTATTCTCCTCGAAACAGTAAGCAATCATTGATACATGCATGGATGCTGTTGTAGTCCATGCCAAGCTTTCATAAAACATGTCATGCATCATCACGAGACTTAGGCATGGTATTTTCAAGTGGTAATATATGATATTTCAGTAACTTGAAAAAAAATCATAAAACGCCTTGAAAAGGCACAAATGTTTTTAATGATAGTACCAAAAAGAAATCAATGAAGCATATGTACAAGGTACCTGAAAAACTCGGTCACACTCGCATCGCTCCACCCGTATTTTGCTTGCACACTTAGTAGTGCAAGGAATGTCTTTAGGCGAGATACTCAGCACCCATCATATAATGGTATGGATGCTTCCTCTCTAAGCGGATCAGAAGTCTTGACATCCATGGGCATCAATGCATCGATCATTGCCTCCATCTCAAGCTCCAAGATTGTAGGTAAGTCTCGGAGGCTGTCTGTCTTCTCTGATATTGATGGTATAGATTGGGTAGTACCTTCCAAGTGGTGGATTGGCTCAGGCACTCCATCCATCGCACACCCACGAACTCTTCTAACTGGCCGCAAAGGGTGCACTCCTCCTTAGGACGAGACGTCACCTCCCTGGATAGAAAATTTGCCAGCCACACCTAATCTTTTTGTATATGGTATTCAATTAGCTTGTGAATACAATGCATGATTGATATAAACTTTTCTTACCGTTTGCTCAAAATCTAAGATCATCTGATCAATGATCTCAGATTGAAACATGCCGAAGCGTCATACGTGTTCTATAGTCAATCGACGTTTTCGTCTAATAGCTAACACACTGATTAAGATACGCCTCATGATCTTGAACATTACAACCTTCATCGTTTTCCATTTTTTCTACGTTACGACAAACAATATATTTTTGTTATCATTCTTTTTTTCTTTCTTAAATTGTTTGAGAAGGGATTTCTTCTCTTGTAACTCAACAAAAATTAACGTATGTAAAGTCTCTACCCACCCACAAATTAACGTATGTCAGAGTGTTTCCTGTCTCGTGGTATTGCACCAGACCTCGCCACCACTCTCTCTTTGTTTTTTATCCATTCATTCTCTTCTCTCCTTCCATCTCTCTCTCTTTTTCTCTTTCTTTATTATGTTGTATGTTTATTCCCTCTCTCTAGTTCCTTCTTCCTTTTTCTCTTCCTCTCCCTCTCTCATTTTCTTTAACAAAACATCTCTCTCTCTCTACCACTACCACTACCACTACCATTACCACTATAATAAACAAGAAAAGAAGAAAAAACAACAACAACAACAACAACTACTACTACTACGACAATAACAACATACAAGAAAAGAAGAAAAAACTACTACTACTACAATAACAACAAACTAGAAAACTACTAGTACTACTACCACAATCACGACTACAACGACTATGACCACTACTACGACTACCACAACAACTCTCTCTCTCTCTCTCTCTCTCTCTCTCTCTCTACTACTACTACTACCACTACCACTACAATAAACAAGAATAGAATAAAAATCAAAAACAACAACAACTACTACTATAACAATAACAACAATAACAACAACAAACAAGAAAAGAAGAAAAAACTACTCGTACTACCATTACAACAACAACAAACAAGAAAACTAAACAACAATAAATAAGAAAAGAAAAGAAACTACAACAACAACAACAATAAACAAAAAAATCACCACCACCACCACCACCACCACCACCACCACCACTACCACTACCACCACCACTACGACTATGACTACCACAACAACAAACCACTACCACTATAATAAACAAGAAAAAGAAGAAAAAACAACAACAACAACAACTACTACAATAACAACAAACAAGAAAAGAAGAAAAAACTACTACTACTACTACTACTACAAACAAGAAAACTAAACAACAATAAACAAGAAAAAAAAAAACTACTACTACTACTACTACAACAACAAACAAGAAAACTACTATTACTACTACTAGTACTACTACTACAATCACGACTACGACCACAACTATGACTACCACAACAACAACAAACTAGAAGAGAAAAAATTAAACAACAACTACTACTATCACTACCACTACCACTACCACTATTACGACTATCACAACAATAACAAACAAGAAAATAAGAAATTAAACAACAACTACCACTAACGCTACCGCTACCGCTACCGCTATCACTACCACTACCACTACCACTACCACTACCACTACCACTACCACTACCACTACTACGACTATCACAAAAACAACAAACAAGAAAATAAGAAATTAAACAACAACAACCACTACCGCTACCGCTACCGCTACTACTACTACGACTACCACAACAACAACAAACAATAAAAAAAGAAAAGAAGAAATAAAACAACAACAATAACAATAACAATAACTTCTCCCTCCCTCTCTCCCTCCCTCTCCCTCTCCCTCTCTTTCTCTCTTTTTCTATTATGTTTAATGTTTTCTCCCTCTCTCTCTCTCGTTCCTTCTTTCCTTTTCTCTCTTCCTCTCCCTCTCTCATTTCCTCTCCATCTCTCAATACACATTATTTTTAACAAAAACAAGTAAAAGAAAAAGAGAGAGGAAAAAAAAACAAAGCAAGAAGGAACAATGCACTCACCATAAAGGCTCGAGGATGGATTCGACGGCTCCTCTTCGCGATGGCAACTCCTCTTCGCCCTCCGTACACTTCCTCCTCTTCTTTGCAAATGGTGGCAGCGGCGGTGAGAAGCTTTCATTCTCCCTCTTTCTCTCTTTCTCTCTCCCTCTCCCTCTCCCTCTTAAATGCAAGATGGAGTTCGCTCTCCCTTTTGCTCTCTCTTTCGTTTGTTCGCGCAAAATAATGTGCTCGGGCTTTGGCCCGCATTTTTTCATCTAAGCACCATCGCTATTTGCATCACTATTAACATCGCACTTGCAATGCTAATAACGATGCAAATAGCGATGCCGCTATTTTGCGTCGAAAAGCGTCGTCGCTATGCCTCCGTATCCTTGTAGTGTAGGAGTGTGATTGCATATTTTTCAACACCCCTCCTCAATCACAACCATAAAAACACTGAGTATATAAAGGCTCATGAGTAGAACCTTGCTAAGTGTAGACATGGAAAAAACCAACCATATAAAGTTAGAGGCTATCACAATGCCTCACTAAGTGTGTAGAGGCTGTAGTATATAGGTTACATGAGGAGTACAAGGCTTATGACTGGAGCATTAATACAAGTACATACAAGGCTTAAAAAGTTTGTCTGAATAGTGAGAATAGAAGGACTAATGAGGCTTGTCTTTCTACTCTTGAGTGTCTTCTTCTTCATGGTCTTCTTCTTCTTTGACAATTGCAAGGTAGGCCTTCTGTGATATTTTCCTGGCATGATAAAAATTTTCAATGCACCCAGTTCTTTTGCAAAAGTCACAAACAATATCTTTATTCCCTTTGTACTTGTTGTTGACATAGAGTAGCTATTCTTCTTGTGAAGTGCTTTCTTCTTCTTTACCTTTGAGCTTTTTCTCTTCTTCAAGGAGTGATACTTTGATGTCTACTAGCTTTGGATTTGGCATATTAAATAGTGTGGTGGAGACATTACCAAATTCTAGAGGAAAACTCTTAAGAAAGACTCCAATGCATAGATCTTTATCCATTTTTAAGTTAATCCCTACAAGTTGAGTTAGTAGACTTTCCATATAATTAAGGTGAGTTACAAGGGATGTATTAGCCTTTATATCCACCCTAAAAACCTCAATCAACAATCCATATTTTGAAGATTTAGATTGGGCATTAAACAATGTGTCCAATTGTTCCCAAGTGGCATGCGATGTATCACATGTATCTACATGGTGGATATAATTGTCATCAAGCTCAAGCTTGATGATTGCTTGGGCTTTGTCATCATTCTTTTCACCATAGACCTTTCTTCCTTGTTTGCCATGTGTGGAAGTCTGTTCCTTTGAAGTAGCATGATGGTGAATCTTTGCCCATACTGGATGGCAGGAGTAGTAGCAAATCAACACCAAACATATCAAATCAGACTAGCAAATGAGCTGACAAGGATTATCTCAAGAGTCACAAGAGTTATTAGTATTAAACAACATTGAATGAGTCCCAAAAAATATTACGCTTGAAGCTTTATATTGTTGTTGCTTGATGTTATTGTTGATTTCTCCCCTCCTTGCTGACTTGAAGCGTAAATCTTGCTGGAGACTGAGCGTTATAGTGAATTAGAGTGGTAGTGATAGTTGATCCATGGAAAGTAAGAAAATGAAGGGATTTATAAGCTTGAAGAAATGTGGCTATGGCTGCCACAGTTAGGATTTTGACAGGGGCTTGGTCTTTTCTCCTAATAGCTTGAGGAGTGCACCATTGGGGCTAATTTTTGGTGAGGAGAGAGCTTAGATGCCAAGCTCCAAATTCCCTATGATCACAAGATAGATCATGGCTTGTTTTTGCACTATTCGAGGTGTACGATCAGATCCTTGGACAACGATTGGCGATTTCTACAATACTGGAATAGGATGTCACTAATGTCAGAGATTAAGGTGCCAACCTCAAGTGCCCTGAGTCAAGGAACAACTCCCCAGAAGAAAGCTTGTTGAGATATGGCCTAGTTAAAGAGATCCAAGAGCTCCAACAAAGTAGGGTGCTCGTTGGCTATGGTAGTCAAGAGAGGTAGAGTGAAAATGGAGTGAGAGATAAAGTCATCTTGTGTAGTTGAGTTGACCAGAGGTTGTGAGGAGCTAGAGAAGCAATGAGCTAAGTTGAACCATGCTCACTATGGCTATGATACCAAGCTGAGAAACACGAACTTTGAGCAAGGTTTAGTTATGGGGGTTGGAATTCATGGACAAGAAGCATGATGGTTCAAAGT
Organism: Lygodium microphyllum; assembly: GCF_053477565.2. Taxonomy (NCBI): domain Eukaryota; kingdom Viridiplantae; phylum Streptophyta; class Polypodiopsida; order Schizaeales; family Lygodiaceae; genus Lygodium; species Lygodium microphyllum. The sequence continues at coordinate 49,167,550 of NC_141155.1, forward strand.
ATTAAGTGAATTCATGGACAAGAAGCATGGTGACTTACAGTATTACTTAAGTGAATTAGGTTCCAAGATAGATTAGCTTAGACTCATAAACACAATCTAGAGTAGACATGGACAATATTGAAAGTACCAAGTACAATAGCATTCTCATAAAATGATTGTCAAGTACATTGCTTTATAGTTGCATGATAGTTTCACTTTTTCTCACTTTGCCTATGGAACACATGATAGTTATTTTAGGCTATTGCATGTTCCTTGCCTTATTACTCCATACAAAGAGGCTATCATAGGAGTGTGATTGCATATTTCTCACTATAGTTTTGAGCTTTTTTTGCTCATTTGGTATTCGACTTTTGTTCCAATGGGAGCCACTACTTAACACTTAGATGTTACATTGAGCATTTGGTTATGTAGTTGAGCTTAAGGATCTTACAGTGAGATTGTGGGACTTGGTGATATGTACATGTTCTTGTCATGCTTTATGTACACAGCTAATGCTTAGTGGGCTAATCTAAGATTACTTTTGGGTCGGCACTTATCTCTGTCACGATGTTGTCAGTGATGTATGCATCTTGGTTGATTATGTACTGGGCTTCCGTTACATTGCTTAGTCTGTTGTGCCTTTGGTTGGTCTCTTCTATTACTTGTGAGACCCACTCTATGCATGATTTTTATGCTTATGGGATGTATCTAAGTCTGACACATTGATCCTTTGATAATTATCGGTGCCAGTCACATATTCACTCACTGCTAGTTGGAGCTACTGCTTGGTAGTTGTACTTTGTCTTATATGAGTGATTGCTCATCCTTGCCATTGACTACTTACTGTTATACTTCATTTTCTGCATGCTATGATTGCAATTTACTGCATTGTTTATAGGAGTAGTCACCTCCATTTGATGGTTCTTTGCATTGAGTATTGTGGATAGTTTATTACTTGGTCAGTACCACTTATTTTTAGCCTGATTTAGCAATGACTTGAGGGTTATTTGCAGTAATTATAGCATCCTACTTTGATAGTTTGTGCACTTATTTGCCTTCATTATGGTTGGTGGCTTGAGTGATAGTGCTATCTTTAATATTGACAAGTTGGATGGCACCATCTATAGCTACTAAAGGCCCCAAATCTGGCAAGTTTTAGTGTAAAAAATGCAAGTTAGGCCTTTAAAACATAAGGGTGTCAAGCTCAAACTTATTGATGCAGAGGATTAAGCTAAATTAGATGACCTATGCAAGTCCATCATATTATCCCTCTTTAAGTAGGTGCACTATAATGTTGTTTCTGATGGGTAGTTCACATGGGAATTATGGGAAAAGATTTGTAATATCTATGATAAGTAGAGCCCCACTTCTCAAATGTATTGGCCGAAGCAACTCATGGACCTTTGCATGAAGGAGGGCACTTCTATGTCAGCTCACTTAAATGAGTTTCATTCCATCATCAATCATTTGTCTTTGCAAGGGATTGAATTCAAAGGCACTCTTATTTCCTTGTTCCTCTTAGTTACACTGCTTGAATCATGGGATACTTTTTGTACTACTATGTGTACCAACACACCTACTGATGGGTTACAATTGTAGGATGTAGAAGGTGCACTCTTGACTGAAGAGGTTAACAAAAAGAATGTTGATGCTTCTTGCACCTCTCATGCTTTAATAGTTAGAGGCAATAATGGTACAAGTGGTAATTATTGCCGTAGGAGAGACTCTTAACAGTCTCAATCTTAGCTACCTGGATAGTCTTGCAGTAAGTCCTACAACCACCATAAGTCCTCATTGACTTGTCATTACTGTGGAAAAGTAGGATATATTCAACCATAGTGCCATAAGATGCATGAGGACAAGTGCAAGGACAAGGGCAAATATAAAGTAAAGGACAAAAATGATGATCACAGCATTGTTCCTAGCAAGTCTAGTGTTAAGATTGAAGAGATTAATATTATGTAGATTGATTTTGATGATGATTTCATACTTGCTGTTAGCCATGGTCATGGTCTTACACTTTATGGATAATGTATTATACTCTTAGCATGGTTGGACCTTAGTTATGTTAGTCTTATGTGTGAGGCAATCTTTATTTGTCTCATGAAGTTTAGTACCTCATCAAGTGCAATTTTGAGGCAGTTAGAAAACGTGGCTTGAAGAGGCATTTGGGTGCATCATTTTCATGGATCTGATCATCTATGATGTCTATGCTTGATGTATGATGGATTCATATGATTATAGAGAGGATCTAACAGTTGGCACCATCATCTACTATGTATTTCTCTTATTTGCAGCATGTTCTCTGTGATTTACTTCTTATTCTTTGATTGGTAGTGCTGAAGTTAGTGTTCCTATGTCTCTATGTGGTTAGTTCTAAGTTTTTATGAGTTTTGGTTATGAGATTTGGGATTTACCCCATGAAGCATTCTTTGTCCTGTTATGTATTCCGCATAGATAGGGAATCAACACTTTGGTGATCCTGCCATACTTTTTTGAATCTCTAGTGTGCAAATTTTGAAAGGTGAGAAGGATGAAGCTTGCTTGGAAGAGCTATGGCGGGAGAGCAAGAGCAAGAAAGAGAGAGAATCAAAATGGGAACTCCAACAGTCACAATGTGTGATCGGGCCTTCCTTTATTTAAACAGTCACTAAAAGAATATAGAATAAAGTGATGGTGATGGGTGCCTGCCAGTTGCAGTGTGCAGTGTGGTGGGTACTGTCAGTATAGTAATACATGGGCAGCTAGGCAGAGGCGCCTTTACCCCCAACAAGTTTAACAGCAAAATGACATTAGATGATGCAAGAAATTTGAAGCTATGTCATCAACAACGACTGTTTTGGGGAAGACAACCTAATTTCCTATATGCAGTTTGAAAGTTTTTTTTGGGTGCAAAACTTGTGCACAGACTTGAAGTAGTAACAACTGAGATTTGTGAAAAATGACTTTATTTTATGGATGAAAAACATATTTTTTTAATAGAGTTCAAAGGGTTTTCTGCTAGTATATGCTGCCATTGATTCTCTTTGTCTCTGTGTTCAAACACCATTAAAAATGGCAAAGGTTGAGGCCGAAAATTCAGAATCGCTGTATGGAGCAAGATCCCTGTATGGAGTGCAATTTCTATGTGAATTGATTTTTTTGTTTGAAGCAAAATTCATGCATAAAGTAGTAGTTCCTGCATGAAGCACTTTCTGTATGAAGCAGAATCGTTGCAAGAAGCAACTATGTAGTATCATAGCTAAGGGGGATCAGCCTTATTCTAGTGTTCTTTATTTTGGATGTTAAAGCATAATCAAAATAATCTTCTTTGTTGATATACATTTGAGAATCTGGTAGATTCTTGAAGCATTCGTAGATTACTTGAAGCAGCATGATGCAGATTAAAGGTTTAACTTTGCATTTTTGCATATATATCAAAGAATTACCCGTACCCATCAAATGTTATTTTAACCCGCAACAAATCCAGAGATTTCAGAGAGTTATTGGCACGACAATAGTAGGGGTTATTGCAAAATGATGCCGAGGAAATAGGAGGGAATCCCATCCTAGATGAAGAAGTGCTTTCCTTGTTTAGAGAGGATGTCTAGGATATTGGTACCTCTGCTGGTACCATTATAGCATATCATTCTCCTACCACATCCAATGAATCTCCTCCAAGTCCCATTGAAGATGAAAATGGAATACCTAAATTGGATTATTTTTCAACTCCTCCTGATAGAGCAGCAGAAAGATTGCATCATTTGGTGTTAGGGAGTACCGTCTTATTGAGGAGTAGAGTAATTATAGCAAAGAAGTCTCTTACTTTTGATCCTTTACCTCCAATAAAGAAGAAGAAGCCAAGAGCTATGAATCCTAATCCACCACTTAACCCTAAGGTTAGGGCATCTAAGTTCTATGGCAAAAAGAAAGAAGATCCTAAATGCCATGTTGGACAGTTTCAAACAAGATGGGTGGCCAATGGTTTTAATAATATGTTTGGGGATTAGGTCAGATTATAGCAATTTGCAGCAACCTTCAAGGGTAAAGCCATGGATTGGTACAATACTTATGATGTTGGACATTTCACAACATATCATAATCTTAAGAATGCTTTTCTAAGCAGATTTAGAAAATATAAGATTGCTCAAGATGTTTTGAAAAAGTTAAAGCAAATCAAGCAAAAGAATGTGTTAGTTCAAGATTATGCCCAAAAATTCAAGAACCTAGTGAATAGGTTGAATCGACAGGATAGGCCTTCATTGGATTTACAATACTCATACTTTGTTAAGGGGTTGGATAAGGGTATTGCAAGAGCCATTGCTAATGTAGAGGTGGAAAGTAATAATACCTGATGCATTGGTTGAAGCGGCACAAAGAGTGGAAAAAAGGCTTGGTATGAGCAAGTCTAAGAAGAAGAGTAATCAGGATTCTTCAAATTCTAATCCTAATGAATCTGATTCTAATGATAGTGTTGATGATGAAGATACCTCATCAGGCTCTAAGAAGATTCTGAGTCAAGTGATTCGGATGTTGAAAGAAGTAAAAGGAGGCAAAGCTGGCATAAAAAGAAATCTAAGAAGGATAAGTGTTCTTCTAAGGAGAAGCAAAAGGGGAAAGAGAGAGGAGAAAAGACAACTTTGGAAAAGAGGTTGGAAAAGAAGATAAAGAAACAACTCTTGGATATGGGAGTTATGACTTCTTCAAGAAAGGGGAAGTCATGTAGTATATGTCAGAAAGTTGGCCATGAAGTTAGAGAATGCTGGTACAACCCAGTCATGCGGAATACAAGACAATATACATCACCCTTAGTGGCACCCATAAATCAAATTGTACTAGGAATGGTACATCGGAGAGGATTTAGAGGTTTTGGCAGGAGGGGTCAGCCACCTAAAAAATGGGGCAATGACCAGCACACAAGGTAGTGGAATAATGCTCAGCAAAGGCAACAAGGGCTTTGCTATTATTGTGGCAGGCAGGGACATATGTCAGGACCTAACTGTGAGTTATGGGTACACCATAGGGATGAAAGGGGAATGTAGACTAGAGAGCAACAAGGAATGCCACCGGCAAGACTACCCCATGGACCGCAACCACCGGCACTCACAGTAGTGGTCTTGGTTGAGATACCCTATGAAGTTACAGATGGCCAAGCACTAAGTCAATCGGTAGAGTAGAAAACTAAAGCAGTAAGTCAAAGAGAGGTGCTGAATAAGGATGTTTTAGGTGTACCCAATCATGGGTTAGAACCGCGGTTGGGTTGTGTTTGTTCAAATTGCATAGTTGTGGAAGATTGTTCGGATGAGATAGTAGTTTTGGACATTACTAGGGAAAAAGTTAAGCAAAAGATTAATTGGGAGGACCAAGAAAAGGCTAGAGAAGTGGTCTCTAAGGAGGTTATGAAGTTGCAAAAGAAGCAGCACTCAAAACAGTGTAAAGATGAAGAATTGCCCCATGAGGACAAACAACAATATAAGTTTTTGATAGCAGAGCAAACCAGTGACTAGCATTAAAGTTTTGACCCATATGAGTCATTTCATGGTCATTGCAAAGATTATGTCTAATCAGGATAGGGTATGAAATCATCATGATGGTGATAGTGGACTGATCTTTGAGTGTCAAGAAATAATCCCCACACAGTTGGAGGTGGTAGATTATAAGGTTCCAACCATTCAAGTTGAATACTTGGGTAGTAAGTTTGATGAGGTACTACTAGATGGAGGCTCAGGGGTTAATATTTTGCCTGAAGAACTATATGTGACACACAAATAGCAAGGACTTGTTGCAACACCATTTCAGGTTAAAGTGGCTAATCAACGAAGACTTCAACCTTTGGGCATACTAAGGAATCAACTCATTCGAGTAGTGGGATTGAAGTTCAAGGTCACTTTTGTAGTTCTTTGTATGGAAGGCTTAGGAGATTCCTATAATATGTTGTTGGGAAGAACTTGGTTCAGATTAGCCAAGTTGAAACAAGATTGGGGTTCTAATATAATAATTATCCCTTGTGGGGGGAGGGAGGTTAAGTTATCTATTGAGAATCAAGTGGTATTGAAGTCTAAATACCGTCCATTAGTTGCTAATACAATTAATGTAACCCTTGAGATTGCAGACGATGAGGATGAACTTTTTCTGCAGGCTAATCCTACTGTTATACTTGTGTTTGAAGTGGATGTTGAAAAGATTTTGTCTCAATATAATGTTTTTTCAGCAATATCACCTTTGCAAAGTAATAACTCCATGCAGCAAAACAATGATGACTCCATAGAGCGAAATAGTGACTCTATAGGCAGAATAGTGATTTCATACAACGGAACAATACTTTGGTTGTGGAGAGTAATGTTACTCATGAGGAGAATAAAGAACCTAATTTGGAAACCCTTAAAGAGCAAAAGAAGCCTTCATTAGAGACAAAGGAGGATCTAGACAGAGTAAGTCAGCAAGCCATTATTGATGTAGAGCTGAAATATGAGCACACTATGAACAAGTCAACTAGGGTGTTTGAGGATGATGTTTAGGTAGTATATTTGGAAGCTGAAACAAGTTCTAAATCGATAAAGATGAGTATTTTTGTTGATGAAGAATTCAAGCAGCAATTGATAAATTTGTGTAAAGACATTCAGGATATCTTTGCTTGGGAGTATATTGACATGAAGGGATTTGATCCAAGGATATGTCAGCATAGGATTAATTTAAAGGCAGATGCAAAGCCCATTATACAGAAACCGTACTATATGAATCCCAATTATGCTAAGTAGGTGAGGGAAGAGATTGACAAACTTATTTGAGTTGGCTTTATTAAACTCGTCAATGAAGTGACTTGGTTGTCACCTATTGTTATGGTGCCGTAAAAGAATGGCAAGATACGGGTTTGTGTGGACTATAGGAAATTGAATGCAGCAATAATCACTGATCCATTTCCTCTTCTATTCATAGATTCTTTATTGGATGATGTAGCAGGCCATGAGATATATAGTTTCTTGGATGGTTTCTCTAGATATAATCAGATCCACATGCAACCAGATGATATGGAGAAAGTAGCCTTTATAACGGAGTGGGGAGCATTTGTGAGTACTGTGATGAAATTTGGGTTAAAGAATGGACCACCAGAATTTCAAGGTGCAGCTTATAAAACATTTGATCAGTATCTTACATCTTTCATGAGTGTCTTTATAGATAATTTTTGTGTATTTGGTAAGAAAGTGGATCATTTGCAGCATCTTAGATTGTGTTTTGAGAGATGCTGACAATTTGGAATGTCACTCAATGCGTTTAAATCTATTTTTGCTACTAAAAGAGGAGTTCTTCTTGGACATATTATACCAGAGGAAGGTATGGCTATTGAGCCAAGGAAAATTCATGTTGTTTAGAAGGTTGTTGTCGCTACTACAGTCTCAGAGGTGGTGTGCTTTGTGGGGCAAGTCAAATGGCATAGTCGGTATTTGCGGTATTTAGCTCATATTTGTGCTCCTCTTACTTTGCTTACTAAGAAGGGAGTTCAATTTGTTTGGAGGCATGATCAAGATAATGCTTTTGGGATATTGAAGAAGATGTTGGGTGGCTCCAATCTTGCAACCTCCCCAATGGGATATACCATTTCATGTGTTTGTAGATGCATCTGACATTGCAGTGAGTGTAGTTTTAATGTAAGAAAGAGTGGTTGGTTGGTTTAGGCCTGTTTACTATGCAAGTAGAAGGCTTACATTAGCTGAAAATAATTATACAATAACTGTAAGAGAGGCTCTTGGGATGACATTTGCATTGCAAAAATGTTGGCATTATCTATTGGGAAATCAAGTCATTTTTCATGTTGATCATCAAGCTTTATTGTATCTCATTAACAAACCACAGCTTGTAGGAAGATTGGCAAGGTGGATGTTACTTTTGCAAGAGTTTGACTACAAAATAGTTCATACACTAGGTAAAGAGCATGCGGTAGCTGATTTTCTAAGTAGACTTAGTTAGTGGACCCTACCCTGCATTGGGGGTAAATGATTAGTTGCCTGATGGAGAGTTGTTCAGTGTGCAAGTAAGTCAATTCAATTCCTTCTATGATCAAATGTTGAATTTTTTGCTTCATGGAGTGATGCCTACAGACTTATCAAGAGATCACCATAGAAGGTTGGCATTATAGAGCAAAAACTTTCAAGTTATTATGCATGCAGCACATGCAAGACTCATTGGAGGTCATTTTTTAGGAGAAATTACATGTAAGAAGTTTCTTCAAGCTAGTTTGTGGTGGCCTAATGTACTTAAAGATGCTTATCAGTGTGCAAAGGAGTGCATTATGTGTATGAAGGAAAACCACAATCGAGGGATCAAATGCAAGATCATCCAATTTTACTTTTAGAACCTTTTTAAAAGTGGCATATTGATTTTGTGGGTCCTATCAAGCTAGTTGCTTGTCAAAGTAAAAATCAGTATATTTTGGTTTGTACTAACTATTGTACTAAGTGGGTTGAAGCTAAAGCTTTGTAGGACAATAAGGCAACAAGTGTGGCACAGTTTCTCTACTCTAACATAATGACTTGGTTTGGGGGCCCCATAGAGTTGGTTGGGGTAAGCATTTTTTGAATAAGTGATTAAGGAACTGACTTCTAAACATATGATTCTGCATAAGAAATCTACACCTTACCTCAGGCAAATGGGCACGTTGAAAGTTCTAATAAGATTTTGCTTCGGATTCTTAAGAAGATAATTGTTGATAACCGTAAGGATTGGGATACTAAATTGGACTCAACATTGTGGTCTTTCCGCACAGCACATAAGGTGTCTACTGGTTTAACTCCATTCAAGTTGGTAATGGCCTTGAGGCAGTTGTCCCCATGGAGTTCTAGGTTCCTAGTTTGAGAGTGGCTGTTATTTATAGGTTGTGTCCTAAAGAATTAGTTCATGCTAGGTTGCAGAAGTTAATGCAGCTAGAAGAAGATCGGATTATAGCTCATTACCTTTCAGTAATGGTGCAATCAAGAAGATAGGCATGGGTAAACAAACACATCAAGAAAAAGATAATTAAAGAGGGAGATCTTGTTATGGTGTATAATTCAAGGCTTGGAAAGCATCCAGGAAAGCTAAAGTTGAGGTGTACTAGTCTCTACGAGGTTGTAAAAGATGTGGGTCAAGGTACTTTTGTGTTGGCTACTTTGCATGGTTACATACTCCAGCCTACAGTAAATGGGCTTAGATTAAGAAGACTAGTACAACCAAATTATGATGATGTACCTCATGAAGTTTAAGAGAAACCAACAGTTGCTGTTAATTTGATTCAACTATTAGTAATGTTGCCTCAAGGAGTAAGCAATGGGATTTTACCCCATAGAGCAGTTTCTGATTCCTTACACCTTATGATTTTTCTTAGCGTTGCTTGGATTGATTCTTTACAAACACAGAACCATTATTTTATTGTCAGATGTTGGCAGATGTTGTTATCTTTTCTATTACTTATGGTCTTCATAAGGAAGCTATGCAAATTTAAATGTTGCTTTATGAAGTGCAAGATACTTTAGAGTTGTTCTTTGTATTGTTACAAGAGCAAAGGAGCTTCATGAAGTGGTGGCACTTTATTACATTAGAAGTGGGCTATGGGAATTTGCGTTATGGTGGTTATATTTTTAAAGCCTTTTCACAATATATTATGACTTGTCAAAGTCTTATCATGGCATGGAGGGAATGTGCATTAAAAGGCCTTTTACCTTTTAATTTTGGATTTGTGCATGATGGTTTAGTAGAGCAACTGATTTCAACTCCAGTTCTTGTGGGAATGGAACTGTGTGAAGACATTGAGTTTTAGTTGTGTGAGGCTTATTTGAAGAGACTTCAGACCTAGTAAGTACATTTTGTCATCATTGTGTGATACACTCTCTCTTTTCTAGGAGTGTAACTCATTGGGAAGTAGGGAAAGAAGAAAAAGGGCAAAGCATGAGAAAGAAGACACGCATGTTGATGCTTGTGCCCATCCAACAACGCCATCCTGCAACTCCACGCCATCTTCTTTCTTCGTACTCTTCATCTCTTTACCTCTCTGATTCTTAGCAGGATGTGGCAGCAGCTACCATGGTAAAAACGAAGCAAGGAAAGGTTTCTAAACTTCCTGTGAAGAGAGGAAGACAATAGTCTCGAGAGTTGTTCCTAATCATGGACGAGGGTGAGCAATAGTCCTCTAGATGTTACTCCTTCTAAAGCCAAGGATTCAACACCGAAGAATTTGTCTACCATGTCTAGTGATGACAACGGTGAGCTATCCACACCAATGATTGATTGTTCTATTCTTATGGATACAAATGATCCCAATACAAAGGGCTGGTTGAAGCAGATTGGTTTGCTTAATTTTGCAAGTTGCCTTGGGATGCTTGGGGTAATAATGTACATGCCTAGCAACAATTGTTGATGATCCGAGAGAGTGGCGAAATTGGTGGTCAATTGGAACTTACTCCTCTTTTGGCTCAAGTATTCTCTCTTGAAATCAATGATGGACCAAAGCATTGGAGGTGTACCGATGAAGTCATGCAACAAGAATTTGGACCTTCTACTAATGCTCGAAATCAATATGTCTTGAGACATGCTGACCCAAAAAGAAGATTATTCATAAAGTGGTTTATGCAAAGGTTTTTGTTGTTCATTAAGGCAGATGTCATTACAAAGGATACATTCAATATTTTATGGTATGCTGAAAATGTTGGAGTTCCTAATTGGCCCGAACCTGTATGATAAGCTGATGCAAGAAGTCCATGTACCAACTATTCGAAAACAACAGTAGAAAAGTAGGATTGGATCTATGTTGGCGGCCTTGTATGCTCATCTGCAGGTTGGTGTGCCTGTTCATATGCCTATGTTCCTCAAAATCTTGAGGAAGCTTGTTCTTTTATGATAGGTTTACATTGGTTTATGACTGAAATGCATGCTAGTGGTGCAGTGAAGTTGGATGTAGTGCAATCTTTGCAAGAGCAATTGGCTTGCATGAAGACTAAAAGTAAATTGTCTTCAATTGCTTTCAAAGAATGGACATCTAATAGGAAGAATAAATTCAGTGAACTTGATTTGTTGGCTAAGGAAAATGCTAAGCTTAATTAAGGCTGATAGAGTACTCTTGGATGCTGGTTTGCAACCTCTTTTAAAGGTCGAAAGGCAATTCTTGAATGACATGGAGGTTGATCTAAATGGGTTTGTTTTTATGCAACAAGATTTGGCTTCAATGAGAGCTGCATTGACTACTTTGATGCATGATTAGTAGGTGGGTATTGCTAATAGGATGTCACAGGTTATATCTTGGTCATATGTAGTTTTACAGTAGTCATTTGTGTCTCAGAATATGGAAGCATTTATTCATGAAAAGAATGCTCTTAAGGAGAAAATTGATGGGATGCAGGTTGAGTATCATAGACTTGTGGCAATGGTTACTGCTTTGTAGAGTGTTAAGCATATTGATCATGTTGAAAATTGGTCTTATGATGCTGATGTTATCAAGGTTGATATTAATGATGTATTGCATGATATTCATAACCAGGTGTAGATCAGGGAGCTTACAATGGATAAGATTCATGACATGGATGTTTTACCTCTTGGATCACATGAGCAGCATGACCAGGAGCAGTCTATTACGGATTGCCATGATGCTCATGAGCCTCCTAGCTCATGAGTTACTTTGATGTACCATTGACAAATCTATTTCTTTGTTTGTCCATCATACTTATTTCATACTTGATATGTATGCCTCTATGTGATGCCTTTATGTTTTGTTTTGATTGTCTCTTGAGGGGATTATGCAACCATTTAGAAGGCTATAAGTATCCTACTAGAGAGGCTCTACTTATGGTTTTTCTTTGTGGCTTACTTCATGGTGCAAGACTATGGGTAAGGCATAATTTTTCTCATTAGATTTGTCAAGATTTGGATAAGACATTTTGACTTTAGGGATCATGCAAGGGTTCTGTCATGGCTATGCTAGCCATCCACTATGCCAGGTGTTAGCCATGAGACAGTTAGAAAACGTGACTTGAAGAGGCATTTTGGGTATCATTTTCATGGATTTGATCATCTATGATGTCTATGCTTGATGTATGATGGATTCATATGATTATAGAGAGGATCTGACAATCGGTGCCATCATCTACTATGTATTTCTCTTATTTGCAGCATGTTCTCTATGATTTACTTCTTATTCTTTGATTTGTAGTGCTGAAGTTAGTGTTTCTATGTCTCTATGCGATTAGTTCTGAGTTTTTATGAGTTTTGGTTATGAGATTTGGGATTTACCCCATGAAGCATTCTCTGTCTTGTTATGTATTCCACATCGATAGGGTAACAACACTTGCACCTTCTTCTCTTGATACTTCACAGTTGATTGGTGCTTTGTTAGGGTATACTTAGTGTTGGCTCATAGATTTAGGGGCTTTCTTTCATGTGACCTCTCATAGAGAGTGGTTTCACTCGTATCATAGTTTGGCTGGATTAGTCCGTTTGGGTAATGACTTGACATTGGAGATAGTTGGTATTGTTGATGTCCATGGTTCAAGTTGCATATTTACTCTTAATGATGTACATTATGTACCGGCTCTTATAAAGAGCCTTATCTTTACTAGCACTTTAGATGATGCAAGTTATCTAGTTTTTTTTGGTGATTTCTTATGGAAGATTACTTGTGGGATCTTATGATTGCACATGGTGTTAAGTCCAATACTCTCAACCCCTTGCTTATATATGGGTCAATTGACCATATTTTGGTAGTGGATGCAGTTTAACATGTATCTCTATGGTATTGTCACCTTGGGCATATGTCCTTGAAAGAAATGAAAATGCTTACTTATTTACAGTACCTTCCCTTGACTACAAGTGCTTTGAGTCTTGTGATCATTATTTATATGGCATGCATACACACAACACACATAAAAAGTCTGGTGTGTGACATACATGGGTCAGCCAGCCCCATTGGCTCTTGTTCATTCGGATTTATGTGGTCCCATGCCCTACAATTTGTTAGGTGATGTGAAGTATTTTGTTACTTTCATTGATGAATATACACATGAGGTCTGGGCATTTCCCATTAAGTAGAAATCGAAAGTCTTGGCTACATTTTAGCATTGGCTTACTTTGGTTGAGAACTAGTCCAGGTATAGGCTGAAATGCCTAAGGTCAAATAATAGGGGTGAGTATGTCTCTAAAGCCTTTGAATAGTTTTATGATGAGAGGGGTATTAAGCGTTAATTGACCGCTTCATACACCCCACCTCAGAATAGTATGGCTGAGTGTGTAAATAGGACAATTCAAGAGTGAGTTTGCAGTATGCTTAGCTAGATAGGCTTACCACAACATTTTTGGGTTAAGGTAGTTACTAATGCCATACACTTGATAAATCGGTCCCCATCTACTGCTCTTGACTATTAGGTTGCAGAGGAGATATAGTTTGGAAAACCTTCCTCATATGCTCATTTGCGTGTCTTTGGTTGTGAGGCTTTCTGCCATGTACCTAAGGACAAGTGCAATAAGCTAGATCCAAATACTAGGAAATGCATCTTTCTTGGTTATGGGTATGTAGGTGAGATGGGCTATCACCTATGTGATTTGCAAGGTAGCCATGATGTCATTTTCCATAAGGAGAAAATGCATAAGTAGCCTAAGCATGTTGTTAAGATATGTAGGGTGATATTTTAGGAGGAGTCTCTTGCTATTATACCACTAGTAGCTAGATAGTTTGAGACAATAGGCCGATGGCCTAGTGGCCAAGGTCCTTGATGCTCCATAGGATGTAGAGGCCCCACAGCCAGTTATGAGGCAATCTACTAGAGATAGATGATAGCCTGCATGGTTTGAGCCCTCTATGAATTATATTATGGTGACAGATGCTGGTGAGTCTTTTACTTATGATGAAGCCATTCATAGAGGTGATAGTTACTCTTAGGAAAAGGCCATGCAGTCAAAGTATGACTCACTATAAAAAAAACATACATGGGATCTGGTTCTTTTGTTCAATGGTAAGCATGCTTTGCCATGCAAGTGGATGTACAAGTTGAAAAGAACCCCTAGATGCCCCAAGCTAGGATACAAGGCCAGATTGGTTGCTAAGGGCTTTAAGTAAGAACATGGTGTGGACTTTGATGAAGTCTTTTCTCATGTTGCAAAGATGACTACCCTATGCTTCGTACTATCTTTGGTTGCTTAGCTTGACTTGGGATCTTCATTAGATGTATGTGGAGATGCCTTTTCTTCACAAGGATTTGCATGATGAGATTTACATAGAGCAGTCTAAGGGCTTTGCAGAACATAGCAGGGAACACCTAGTATGTAGATTGCAGACGAGCCTTTATGGCTTTAGGCAGGCACCCAGGGAATGGTACCACAAGTTTGATGCCTTTATGCATTCACATGGATATTCTTGTAGTTATATGGATTTGTGTTTATACACGAAAGAGGCTCATGATGGCAGCCTTATGATTTTGATCCTCAATGTGGATGATATGTTGATTGTTGGAAGTGCTCATGATGAGTTGGATGCCTTGAAAGGTCAGCTCAAGAAGAGCTTTGAGATGAAGGACATGGGGCATGCCTCACATGTTCTTGGGATGCGCATTATGCGCAATCTAAGGGACTCCTCTATTTGTCATAGAAGGAGTACATCCAGAAGGTCCTTGAGCGGTTTCATTTGCAAGATGTTAAGCCTATTGGATGTCCTTTATCTTCTCACATTAAGCTTAGTCACGCTGATTGTCTATTTTTACTTGAAACCCTTAGCTACCAATCTGGCCTTATAAGCTATCTTGGAGTGTCTAGGGATACTTTTTAGCTTGTATAACCACTTGCATGGCAATGCCTTCTTGCCACTAGGCAAAGGAACTGAATCCCATGTATAGTTAGTCTATAAGGAGTTAAAATTTGATTGCATAGCCTTGTTCCATGTGAGTGACTATCATCTCTGTGCATAGCCTCATCATCAGAGAGAGACTCACTTGCATTTGTCACCATAACATAATCCATGGAGGATATAAAGTGCTCAGGAGGATGTCTAGCTCTAGTAGAGTGTCTCAAAGCATGCTGATCCTACCCAAAAGATGAGACTTGGGCCACTGGAGCATTAGTTATTGTAGGATATCTAGTTGGTTGTACAAGAGAAATATGCTCCTCTTGGGAGATTACCTTGCATATCTCAACCATCTACTCAAGCCACTTGTGTATCTTTTCCTCATGGAAAACAATGTCATGGATGCGGATAACCTTGTGAGCCTACGGATCCCATAGATAGCTCGATGGGACGAAATCCTCCTCACCTTGCTCATTAATGGTCCTTTCACTTGAGCCCTTCTATTGCCCCTATGCTAGGAGTGACATTGATGGGCTTTTTGTGACCAGGGAGAGGTGCTCTTGAATAGGATATCTCTTCAGTGTCTCCCCTACTTCTTCTTCCCTTTCCATCTCTCCCATATCTTCTGGGATGATGTTCTCATCAATAGCCCTCCAAACCCTATCATGGATGCTTTTGATGCAAGTATTTTTCTATATGATTCAATTGTGGTGGTTGAAAACTCACCTCATGCAGGTTTTTGTCTTGATGAGACAATGCCTTGGCTAATGATTCAATCATTTAACAGACATATGCATTCAAATTCACTTCATCTAGGGCCCTTGTTGTGATGCTTTCAAGCATCATCACTGGTATTCGGGTCATGAGTGCATTGTATTGGTGATTATAGAAAAGGGCATGCACCATCTTTGCCTGTAATTGGTTAGGGATATCTGCTAAACTAATCCCATGATTGGTGTGTACCTTTTTCTTTGACATCTTCACCATGCTGTATACATCCCTCTTCAATCTCTTTCTCTGTGTGTTTGCCAAACCTAATGCCTTCTCCACTATTTCAGGGCTGAGTGCAACTTCTATCCTTTTGGCTGAGCCTCCTTGCATGATGGTTACTATACCACTATCATTTCTTGCATTGAAAGATCTCAAGAACTCGATGCATCTGCACGGTCAATTTTTTGGCCAACCTTCTCTATGTATTTGTGGAGATTGCATTGATAAACTATTTGCTTTACTGCATCTTTCTTGGTCACTAGAGCTATTCCAAAATGCTGACGCTATGGTATTTTAGTTGATTGTAGACTTGTGTCTCAGTGGCCAATTGGTACCTATTGTGCTCTTCCTCCAAGAATGAAAGATGTCCTGTCATCTCAAGTTCCTATTATGGCACAACAGCTTACAATTAGCTCATTTGAGAGTATCTCTTGCATAAACAGAAAACGATTATGAACAAACACTATGGAATGGTGCAATGTTCCAGTATAAAATGGAAATTCAAGTAGTCCACACATTCCAAGTACGAAATCCATAAAAAATTTCCTAAGTACAAGTTCAATTTATCCGTCCTTTTTTGCTTTTGAAGTTTGGTTTGAAGTTTTGAAGTTCAAGTCATGTTTTCTTTTCCATCCTTACCCCCTCCCCCCCGAGAATGGTGAAGATCCTTCCTAAGATTGGAGGATGAAGGGTTAAGGTATTAAGAACCTGCTTGTTGTGTTTTATTTCTTCATGAGCCAAGCATAGAATTGTGGGTTATACTCTATTTGAGGCCTAATGCCTACGTGTGTAATGTAAGTCAAGACATTAGTTTAGGAAGTCACCAGAGTTCATCTTGTTAATAGCGATGTGTAGTTCTTCCTTAGTTAGGAGTTGATTCAAATAGGTATGGGTCGTAACATGCTATTCTAAAGGTCAATTGTGCATGATGGCCAATACTCTGAATGTGGTAGGAGCCACATAGGTCAGATTGTACTCTGAGGTTTTGATTGCATGTCTTTGCTTGGCATTGGTCATAATTTGGCAGCCCTTTTGTTCCCATTGGAGACAGAGAGCATACCATTTTTGTAGAAAGGAAGAGTTAGACTTGGCTAACTGTTTCACCTCTTCTAAGTTTTTGCGTTATTTCAGAGACTTTGTTCTTGCTGTAGGAGGTGAGAAACCAATGTTTGAGAGCTTTCTCTCAAGAAATCTCATTGGCAATCAAGTCCTTGGCCACCTAAGGAATCTTGACGACATGAATTCATATTCTTCCCAAGTGCATGGCAAGGAACGTACATTCGTTTTTGCTAATGGCTCATCAAGGAGGCATAAATCCAATCATTTGTAGATTTTAGCAAATGTGGTAAAGATGGCATCCAAGTATTTGACGCAAGTGAGCAGGTCGTCCCCCGTATTTGCAGCTAGGTCAGAGGCCAAAGTAAGGATAGATCTCCGCTCATAGGAGGGTCCAAGGCCTCGGGAGGTTGGGGTTTGGTTTGGTTGGACTGGAGAACTTAGTTATTGATACCTACTTCATGGGTTGGTCAATGGGGTGTCTATCAGTCACTTGTATGATGGGTTGGTCTTGCGGCTCAATTAATGTGCTGCTTTCTGCTTGTGGAGCAGTTGGGACAGCAGAAGTGTCAGGTTGAGTCGGTGGTTCAGATACAAAGGGCTGCAATTTTGGTCGATAGACCCGTTGAGGCTCGATGGGTTTGGCTCCTTTTTAGTCAATTCATTTCTCATACTTAACTAGCTTAGAGTCTCATGGAGATGGGTTAGAAGGCAGTGATTGAGGGACATGCATGCCACTCATGGCATTGGGCAACCAAATCCAATTTTTGCCTTTGTAATAACCATTAATCTAAATTTAGATGAGATATAATGAGAACTATAACTTTTCTACAATATCAAGAGAGATATGACATGTCAAACTACTATGCATGTAGAGCTTATTGACAAGGGTATTTAGACCATGCTTTTTTGCAAATATTGTTTCTAGCCTAGTGGGATCAACCTATAATGGAGCGTTGCACCAAACAATATAACTTTGGGGGAGGGGATCACCCATTTATGAAAGTGTATCATATGGTCTTTAAAAAAAAAAGGATTTTAAAAATATTCTTTTTACACATAATTTATACATTGAAAGATACCATATAGATGGGTTATTCACATATAAAGAGGAAAAAATGTCTTTTATTTAGAGAAAATTGAGAGAAAAATATTTATATATAGTGAATCCCCTGAGGAACACAAATCAACATTGTTTAAATTATCTTAATTTTACAAGCAGCATTTAAAATAGTAAAACCTTAATAATAAATGTGGAGAACTTAATAAATTATCCAAGTAGGTTCTACGGCCACAGGTGATGTACAGTCCCAATCTCAAATCATGCCCTTATTGTTTCCCTCTCCTCCTACTATCTGTTACTAAGAGGAAGTGGTCTCCTTCTTGAGTCTTCTCTAGTCCTCCCTATCTAGCAATGTGGGCTTCTATACGAGCAAATCTACTCCATCATCCACCCTATTGAGAATTGATTAGCAAAGTTAATGGTACAGGAAACTCTTGATGTAAGGATACTATCACATAGTCCTTACTATTCTCTGGTATATGCTTCCATTTATGCAAAATATTGTGTTAAAATAGCTATTGGCACAACTTATGCATTTAAGTGATGAGCCTTTTTCCCTCATTGCTCATGATAATAGTACTGGTGGACTTTACTATTCTCTACCATGTACTTCCACTTATGTAAAACATTGTGTTGAAATAGCTAATGGCATAACTTATGCATTTATGTGATGAGCCTCTTTCCCTCATTATTCATGATAATAGTAATGGTGGCCTTTTCTATTCTCTAACATGTGCTTCCATTTATGTAGAACATTGTGCTGAAATAGCGAATGGCACAACTTATGCATTTGTGTGATAAGACTCTTCCCCTCATCGTACATGATAATAGTACTAGTGGCCTTTCTTCACTAAGTAGGTGCAGCTTGGAGGGAAAACATAGCATGGTTTCCCACCTAGGAATACATTACAGAGAATATCCAGAAGAATGTTGTGTATAAGATGTAGTTGTAGGAGTGCTACTTGTAGATGATTGACTAGATCTAGGTGTCATAGGGGAGACATTATCTATGGAAAAGGTAAATATGGGTGACCTACATCCACTTGATTGATATCTTCAAGTCCCCTATAGCCACTTGTAATATAGTAAGGAGTGCTCATATGATGAGGGCTTCTAGTACGATGAGAATTCACAGTATCAACATCTCCATAACATCCACTAGAGCCACCGGCTCAAGCAGTCAAGTGACATGTATTTAAGCCACCCTCTATAGCTATATTGGAGTATCTAGATAGAACATTGGATAAGGACAAGGTTGAGTATACCTAGGTAGAACATGACAACTCAACATATACTCTGTCTTTAAAATGGATAATCTAATTTGGAGACATGTGAAAACCTACATGCGATCCTCATCCATATATTGTTGGTTCATGGTGCCCCTACAGTAATCAAGTGCAATGACCTCCGTAATCAAAGAGAAATGTTAGTTAATCTAATGTAGGGATGAAAGATAAGTATAATAAAAACATATATGTGCAGTTGTGTAAAAGATTTAAAAGCATATGATGAAGTCTCAAAATAATACAACGTCATCTATAGCTCCATAACTTTATATTGGCATAGCTTTGCATACATTGGAAGATCTATGCGAAGATCTCTATAAAAAGAAGAGTTTATTTCATTCTCAAAGAATTCTTGTACACTCTCAAAGAAATCTTGTACACTCATCTTCTGCACTAATTGTTCCAAAAATTTCGAGCCTATCTCCTCTGACCTATTGTAAGCACTATTTGACCTCCTCTTCTCGTAAGCCTTTCTTCTTTATTTGTCCAATTTCCTTATACATGTAGCAACATTGCTTTCATCATATACTTAAGTTGTCCTAGGTGTTACATGGACAATATACAACTAACAAGGTTGTTGTAGGTTTGGGTAGAAGATAATCTATTTAGGGTTTTTCAAGAACCAATCATTCATTATAAAAAGGTTTTTACTGCCTTCAATTTGTTAATGCTTAAAAAAAGGATTTTCGCCTACTCATAGTGACTCAATAAGATAAACAAATTTTGCAAATCATTCCATTTCTTCTCAAAATCTAGCTTCTAGAACCCAGTTATCCCTCACCAAATATTGGCCCGTGCTCTTTCCAAGTCAACTTAAACCATTGCACTTCAAAAAAGCTATGATAATCTTCTAAAATCCCACTTCACAAGTTGCCAAATTACTCCATATCCTTTATCATAATGTTTAGATCTGTGGCTCACTGTCGACTCTCTTGCTTAAACTTTACCATTGCACTACAATGTCTTATTGTTAAGTATAATTTATCGATATACTTACTAGAAAATGTCACCCACTTGACCACATCACATTGTAGACTTTGTACAATGGATTGAAAACTAGGATTGGATATCATTTACAATAAGTGGATAAAGAAACAACAAAAGTGCATGGTTTTCTTTTGAGTACGTGTATGGAGAACTTTCACTCCTCTCATGTGACTACCTTACCTGCTCATGCAAAAACTTCATAGGGGTGAGCCATAAGTTCCTCTAAGTTATCAATATATAAAAATATTATTGACGTGTATTGGCCATGCTATTGAAGCCACTTCTCTAGGATGCATTGTAGAGTATATAAAAACCATTTACCTTCTACTCAATGCTTCCATCCATCCTCTTCTTCTCTATCCCATTTCCAATTGTCACATCCACAGTTAGTTGATGATCCTCCTTGAAAGCCTATATAAATTTTTTGTGAGTATCCACTAGTCATGCTGCCCTATAGATAAGCCTGTCATTGCACAAGGCTCTTTGAGGTCTTTATGAACCATTACAAAAAGAATATTCATTAGCTATACACTAGTCCTATAGCCTCTAGTTTGTCCATGGGATGTATTAGGAGGTGTGTTTATATTGTGACCATGAATATGGACAATTACTTCTCCGCAAGGCAAATCATCTCCACTCCACCTTTATTGTTTTAAGGATGTTCTTACTCCTTCTATGAGATCCACTTCACCAAGTCCAACAACTTATAAATGGTTGAATGTATGTCTCGAGTAAGGAAACTGGAAATCACAATCGCTAATATGCACTATTAAAATTCAATCGCATTATTTATCACAAATCAATGCATAATATAAAACATAAGAAGCACTTAACCAAGTCAACAATTGCCTTGGCTGGCATAAACCTCATACATCTGATGGTAACAATCATGGGATTAGAGTCCTATTAACTAGTTATTCTTGGGAGATACCTCCCAGTATGCTTGCTCATGTCCTTCGTTGTACTTCCCTCCCACAATACCTCAATCTCATCAATCACTCAATAGAGTTAAATGCCCATATTCTTGACCTTATAGCATCTAGGCTCAAGAAAGTTGAGGATTAGGTCTCATTTCTTAGTAGAAAGCTATGGTGGAATATTGTAGCTAACATGAACTATAAGCTATGCACTAAAGGAGGTCAAGTGCAATCCAAATGGATTCATGCCATCCATAGCTAGACAAAATCAAACATTTCATGTCTCTTTTGTAAACTCCAGAAATGTTGAATCAAAGTGATGCTACTCTTATGAGTCTATGGTACATGGCGGGTACTATTTTTCAATCTATTTTACACATGCCATGTTGTGAGCTTGCTATTCGTGTAGTCTGAAGCACATAATAGATAGATGATATGAGAAAAAAGTGTCTAAGAACCTTTTAGGAGACTGTTTGACCTTGTAGGTCTAATTGATATCTACTAGCACTACACTTTGAACATGTAGCAATGGACTTATATTCCCCTTGAAAGAGCACACTGTAGAGGCGAGCTTATGCTCAACCGCCAAGATCCACGGACCTTATTCTTTCAAGCATTTCAAGCCGAGCACTAATGGCTATCTCTCACATAGCCGACAGACTATCTCTCTCTATGAGTGTAGTGAGCTTACCTCCATGCCTGATCGAGTTGCCTCCCTTCCCGAGCACTTCCATAGCTCCACAATCCAAGTGCAAGCTTCAAGCGATCTCGATCCTCAAGCTCCACGCTCCTAGCTCCATTGCCATGAGCAAGACAAGAGAGAAGAAGAGAAGAAGAGAGGAGAAGATGGAGAGCTTCTCCACCACAGTCCCTCACCCTCACACACTCACTCCCTCACACTCTCACACTCCCTCTCTCGAGCACAAGCTCAAGAAGAAGAAGAAGAAGAAGAAGAAGAAGAAGAAGAAGAAGAAGAAGAAGAAGAGGAGAGCTACTTTTGGCCACACACAAGAATGAGCTCCTCATTCACTTTTCAACTTTATATACAAAACCCTAAATCCCTTTTGGGTGGTCATCCCCTTATCCCCTTTTTTACATGACTGCCTTTTTTTCCATTGTCCTCATATCTTCCTAGCTTCCTTCATACCACCCATCTACCTTTACAATTTGCATAGGAGGGAGCTTGGCGCTCTTTTACAAAAAGTTTTAGGGACGCCTTGCATTTAAAAATGCACTGGTGGGTTGCAGCCTTTCTTTGTACCTAAAAAGAAAAGAAGGCGCACTACTTGGGGGTGTGTCTACTTTACCATGTGGTGCATTGTGCTCGTGCTAGTGGAATTGGGAGTTGGGCAAGCCTAGGTGTTGTTCCTCACTTAAGGACCCATTTTGTGCATAAGGGAGGTGCAGTGCGTGTAGCTTAGGGTGACATGTCTAACCATAAGTGAGTATCACCTCTCTAGGTATGTTATGCTCTTAATGTGCCCTAAGCATAAAGTGGGGAATAAAAATGAGGCTAGGGGGTTAGGGACAAAGCCGAGGGACAAAGCCGGCCAACTGAAGCCACCAAAAGCACCCAACTTGAGAACCCCTAGGTGCAGTGAGTGTGGCCTATGTGGGGTAAGTTGTGGTTTGTTGTGATTTTTTCTCTTTTCTTCTTCGTCTTTCTTTCCTTCTCTTTCTTGTTCATTTTCTTTTTCTTTCTATTCTTCTTCTTCCTTTTTTTTCGTGGGGAATTACATAGGCACAATGAGAGCTAAGCTTCGTCGTCTGAGTGGGGTGGAGAAGGGGGCCTAAGAGACTTATTTAGGAATTTTCAACTCTGCAAGTACCCCCTTGAGGTTCAAGCAGACTTGTAGAGTGGTGATAGAGAGAAACGGATGACTGCATTGTGTAAAGCGGCTATCATTCACATCTTCTAGAAGGGATAAATAAAACAAAGGGAGAAGATTAGCACGCATTATCAGTTGAGTCATAGCGCAATTGTCTATGGCATTGGGATCAAAGTAAAGGGGCAGAAGGTTGCATTCTTGTGGATTAGGATTTTGCCTAAGTAGTGTTCTAAGTAGCCTAAGGTAATTACAGGTAGCAATGAATGTGGGGTTAGGGCACGAGGAGAATTCATCCACAAAACAAACGATAAGGGCCTCCTCTGGTGCGGTACAACTGGCATTGTAGATCATAAGAAAGTCATTCTTGCCGTGGACATTGGGATCAAAATCCACTCCCATTCTTTGGGGGTATGGCATGAATATTGGGTTGTTGTGTTCGAATGGGAGGGTGTTGCAGAATGCCACCCAAGTGTCCATATTTATGTCATAGAGACACCTTCTCCATGTAGGCTAGCACTCATAGCCCAGCACTCCTCTCGGGACCTCAAAAACCTTGTCCTGTCAAAATTCCACATCCTCGGTGCTCTAGAGGGTGGGGTTCTACTCTCTCTCCTTTAGCCATCTATCTCTTTGCCTGCTTCTAATGGTAATCACCTCTTCCACCATCTTAATGGAAAGAGCTCTGCGCAACTTAGTGGGGAAGTGGAAATTAAGATCAAAGGGCTGCCTTTGTCGTGCCGCTACGTGCACACCGTGTAAAAAAATCTGGAGTGTGGCTTCCTTTTAGATTTAGAGAGCCAATGCCACTTTAGGCATTAGTATTAGTATCCATGGTTCAAAATATTAGATTTTTTTGGATAGGTTTTTAGTCAATTTTTGATATTCTAGATATTATCTATTGTAAAAATCCATAAAACTATAGATAACTTCTAGATTAGGAGGACGTGTAAAAGAAAGCATGTAGCTTTCAGCCAAATTGAGAGGATTTTGTGTAAAAAAAGAGATTAGTGAAATCGTGTGATGCATGATCGTTGTTTTCAAGCAGTGAATAGCACTCCGAAAGTGGGAGATGAAGAAGGAGTGATCTGGCAGGATTCTTGCCAGGTTGATATTTAACCCCCCTTTCGGAGCCATTGGAAGCATAAGATTGGCGATTTGAGCAGCATAGAGGAAGGTATTATTTTGTACACGTTTTTGTCTATTAGAGTTATATTTTCTCATAATGCTGAAAGAAACTGATAGGCTTCATCTTTGTTAGTATTCTTCTATATTTTCTAATTCTTTTTGGGAGTATTCTTCTACATATTCAATCTCTTCGAACCCCTTCTCTTCCGTCTACTCCTCTCCTTGAATCTACCTACACCCTGCTGTCTCTTATCTTCAAGAACTCGGCTCGAAAACTTCAACCCTTCTCTTATCTCTACCATCTTCAAAGTCAAAGCTCTTGAACCCCCATACATTCTTCTCTTGCCAAACCCCTATGGTGACCTTCAACCCTACGTGCTGCGACATTGGTGAACCCGATGTGAAGGTCGGTGCAAGAGAACTCCAAGATGGGGGATTCTTTAGGAGATGCTCTAGAACAATTGGTATGCATACTACAGCAGACTCAACAACAACAAATCCAAATGTTACAACAACAACAAAAACAAGACGAAGAGAAGATTGATTCCATAGCTATCAAGGCCCTAGAGGAAGTTGGGCGTGAATTAAAACAATTTAATGGTCAAAATGTCTCTGTTTTTATTCACTTATATGTTGAAAAAATGCTCTTATTTGGTGTACCACAACATGCATGGAGCCGTTATTTTGCCAGACTAGCGGTCTTCAAGAAAGAATCCATGGTCTTTTTCAACAAGATGTAGATTGGGCTGCATTCAAAAAATCCCTACACGAAGAATTCTTCTTAGAAGACTCTGGCCTAATGACGAAGAAAAGTTTCAATGAATGGGTTGAAAAACCCAACAAAGGTTTAGCTGCAACAGCTCTATACCATGAGTTTAAAAGTAAATTTGGACAACTTGATGATGAAGACCAACAAAGTATGGAAGATCAGAAGATTGAATTATTCCTTAGGGCTACAGATCCCATTCTGCAAGAGAAGCTTGTTGATTGCCTAGAAGATGCTACCTCTGAATCAGGAGTCAAGACTGCATGGATAGATGTTACTGATGCAGTTAACATGATTGCTCGAAGAGAGCGGATGCGACTAAGATTGGGATCTACTTCAACTTCAAAAACTACATTGATGGAGCTTGTTCTACCTTCAAAATTCCCTATTCCTTTGATTAATCAACCAACTCTTTCTTCTTCTGTTCCTTCTAAAAATGATGTAATGGATGAACTCATTAAAAGCATGCGTGACCTTCATCTGAATCTTACAGAAATTAGTTCCAAAGTAGAGAAGCTGTATGTCAAAGTCGAAGAGCGAGGACGAGCATCAACTCAAAACCCATGAGAGAAGGCTTTAAGAGGCGCTGTATTTGGTGTGACAGCCAACAACATGACAAGAGGGAGTGTTCTGCCTACCCTGAGGCTGAAGCACAGAAGCTTGTCTTTTGGAAAGACGAAAAAATTCATGCAACTGAAATTGGTCTTCCACTGGAGCCAAATTTTGGCAATGGTGGAATGAAGAAAAAATTAGAAGATTTAGCTGTAAAGAATGCCTATGCAGCAATTGATGTAGCTACCTATGGGCTGCAAATTGAGCCAATTAAATCAAGTTTGAAAGCATGTAAAGCTAATGTGCAATCTAAAGTATGGATGCAGGCAGCACTAGATCAAATGGAACGTGGTAAAGCAGCCAAAGAAGATTTGGCTAATGCCAAGGTCAATATATTCGAGGAATAACTGGTTGGAAAGAACCGGTAGATTCTTTTTCTACCTTTGCACATTTGGTTGACATCAATCATAAAGAAGCCTTGATTGAAGAAAAGAGAAGAAGAGAAGATAAACCAGGGCCTTCCTTTTCTGGCCCTCCAAAATGGGTAACTAGAAGAACACCTGAACGACCAAAGCTTGTTGAAAATATAACCCCAGATCAAGAGATGGAAGATGCGCCACAAACAAAGAAGACCGAAGAAAAGAAGAAAGGCAAGCAGTCAGGCTACAAATTGCAGTCTGACATAGAATCTGCAACCAATCTCAAACGAGTCCTAGAAGAACGAATTCTAGGAAGTAAAATTGAATTCATCTTAGGCGAAATTCTTGGAATTGCCAAACGTGAATTCCATGATGTTATTATTAATGTAATCAAAAGGAAAAGACAATATGTTGGTGATGAAGAAACAGTGCATGCTTTTTTGTAAGTTCTTTGAGTTTTTGTGCAGGATGAAGAGAAGCTGACTTCACAAGGAATTCAACTTGAAGCAGTTAAAGAATTAATTGCAGCAATTGAAGGTGAAGATAAAGAAAACATGAATGCAAAAATTAAAGAAGTGAAAGCTGAAAATGTAATGGTCGGCTGGTCCAAACTAGTTGGGCAGCCCACCTCTAAAAAAGAAGGCTGTCTATAGCACATGCATGAGGAAGAAAAGGCTCGGTTCATTCCAAGTAGTCACTACTCCCGTACGCATTGGGCAAGAGTAACAACGGAGACAATCATCAAAATTGGAGAAAAAGAAACACCATGTATTGCACTCTTAGACCATGGCTCGGAGATAAACGTCATGGCAAGGAGTCTCTATGAAAGTGGCGGATGGCCCATAGATGTTGATCCAAGTTGGCGAATGAGAGCTGCAAACAACCCTTCTGGAGAGTTATATGCTGCATGTTCTAATGTGCAGGTAACTATTGGAGACATAAAAGACAATTTTCACTTTTTTGTTCAAGACTCTGGTAGTTACCTTATCATTCTTGGGCAACTTACATTTTTGAAGTCCACTTGGAAACAAAAGCTCTTGATCATGGTTCTTCCTATGCTCGAATCCAAAGTAAGGATAATGAACAAGGTGTCCAATTTCTTACTGTTTGTGTTAACCATTATCGAAACAGAGATCGACTGCGTGATTATCCTGTGCCTCCTAATGCCCGAGAATTTAAGGGTTTTCGGGCTGCACTACTATAAAGGGAGGCTATGGTAGAGTGTCATGTAAAAAGATTGAACCTCCTCATGCAACAGAAATTGTGTCTCTAGCAAATTTATATGTATGTATAGCTAATAGTATGGGTTGTTATAAGTCTCTTCCGGCCATGACTAAGGCTAAAAGAAAATATTTATGTCATGTAAAAAAACGAGCTGAAAACTTATGACATGATGGCTGAAAATGAAGATATTTTGGGTATTTTTTTTGGATTGATTACTACTAATACATTGGCTGAAATATATGCAGCTACTCATGTAGAAAATCAGGCAGAAAATCAGTCCATAGAAATGTACATTGGATTTTTATCAAACAATTCAAGAATTTGTTGAACGGGAAGACAATGGTTTACTCAACAAGGCTGAAGCACAAGTGGAGACAAAATACAAGACAGTGGATAAGAAAGTCAAACCTGTGGCAGTCCCACTGCCTCCTGAAAGTGAAGGACTCATTGATAGGGCAGCAAATCAGCCAAGTCTTTGTGATCCTTCCAACATTGGATAAGAAAGTCAAACCTATGGTGGTAGTCCCACTGCCTCCTGATAGTGAAGGACTCACTGATAGGGCAGCAAATCAGCCAAGTCTTTGTGATCCTTCCAACATTGGTCACAAGTTCACAGCTGAAAGTATAAAAGAGCTCAAAATAGGTGAAAATTCTTTCATTTCGCCGGCTGAAAAACACTCTTTTATGCAAATGCTAATGAAACATGGAAAAGCTTTTGCATTTCAATCAAGTTAAATAGGTTGTGTGGGTCCAAATATTGTGGCTCCTATGGTCATTTTTACGGTCCCACATGTGCCTTGGAACCTCAAGCCCATTCTCGTTCCAAGGATGCATTTGCCCAAATTATTGGAACTTCTAAATGAGAAGATCAAAATGAATATTTTAGAACCTTCTTCAGCACCTTACTCAAATCGATGATTTATTATGCCTAATAAAAATGGATCTTTATGATTCATTCAAGATCTACAGCCTGTCAATCGTGTCACAATCTAAAATGTTAGTTTGGGTCCAATTGTTGATGAGTTTGCTGAAGCTTTTGCAGGTAGAGCAATTTATTCTATGGGCGACCTATATTTAGGATATGACCAATTTCAGCTTTCATTAGAAACAATGAAGACACCTCTTGGATTGGTCCGCATGTGCACTCTACCACAAGGTGCAACAAACTCCTTAGCCCATATGATGAATGCCATGCACAAAGTCTTAAGGGACTCTATTCCACAACTTACTCTTCCATTTCTTGATGATGTACCTATCAAGGGATGTGAAGTCAATGAAAAGAATGAGGAGCTTGACAAAGATGGTTGCATGACATTTGTAGGTAACCATATTCATGATTGTGACAGGATTTTGATAAGGGTAGAAGAGGTACATCTTACCCTTTCTGAAGCTAAGTCGATTTTTGGAGTAGAAGAAGTCCTAGTGGTCGGTCATCTATGTAGCCCCTATGGACGCAAACCTTCTCCAATCAAGATAGATGCCATCAGTAGAATGCAAGAAAAATGCACAAATGTTTTAGAGGTGAGAAGATTTCTTGGCGCATGTGTATTCTATCTCATATGGATACCACATTTTGCTCATGTAGCCGAAAATATTTATCAATTATTAAGAAAATGCTAAAGATTCTCTTGGAATAAAGAGCATACTCTCACTATGTGTAAATTAAAGAAGCTATTAATTTCAGCCCCCATTGTCAAAGGGGCTGACTATTCAAATGGTCAACCCATTATCCTTACTATGGATACAAGTCCCATTGGGATAAGATGGGTTGCTGGCCAAGAGGATCTTAAAGGTAACAGGTATGCAATTCGTTTTGGAGCAAAAGTTCTCAATGAATGTCAAAGAAGGTATGCACAAGTAAAAAGGGAATTGTGGGGAGTTGTAACAGCATTAAAGTGTGATCGTGAATACTTTATAGGTGCTTCTGTAGTGGCAGAAACTGATTGTCTTCCACTCTTGGGAATGATTGCCAATTGCTCTACACCCGACATTGTCATGCTAAGATGGATTGCATATATTAAATCTCTCAATCCCAAATTAAAGCATATTGCAGGGAAGGCGAATCTAGTTGTTGACATGCTATCACGTGCAAGATATGACAATGAAGAAGAGCTAATGGAAGAAGATGAGGCTGAAGAATCTATACTTGCTGAATTTCATTCCATGGCTGTTGAAAATACATTTTCAATTACTGCATATACTGGTCCAAAGCTGAAAACAACAGGATGGTCAACTAGAAGCCAGCATGCTCATTGCATTGCTCAAGTTCTAGTTCATTTCCTTGAAGAAGATTATGAAGAAGATTGGCTAAAGATTGGCCAATATTTGAGCACAATGAAGAAGAAGGAGACTTGGACTGATGAGGAGTTCAAACATATCAAGAAGAAAGCTTATGTCTTTTTTCTTAAAGAAGGACATCTATGAAAGCACGCAAAAAAGAAGAAAGGAGTGCCTATCCGAGTTTTAGGTAACAAAAGATTGCAACAACAGGTAATGAAGGAATTTCATGAAAGCCTGTGGGCTGGCCATAGAGGCATATGGGGAACCTTTAGTAAAGTCAAAGAAAAATATTAGTGGCAAAACATGTATCAGGACATAGCATATTTTGTTGAAACCTATTATGTGTGTCAAATGTATTCTATGGTCAAGCATCGAGATGGGTTACAACCAACTTATCGTTTGTTTATACATTATAGATGGGTTATTGATCTTATAACCATGCCTACATGAATATGGAATATGCGGTATTTAGTGCTTGCAAGAGAGGATCTAACCAATCAAGTTGAAGGCAAAGCCTTAACAACCAAATCCACTCAAGCTGTTTGTCATTTTTTTCTTGAAGAAGTGTTTTGTAGATATGGTTGTGTGGGTAAAGTAACTGCAGATAGAGGAGAGTTAGATGCTGATGAGGCACGCAACTTCTTTGCTTAATTGGGTATTAAGTAGGCTTTAACATCATCCTACAACCATGAAGGCGATGGAAAGAGTGAGAGAGGTCATCAACCTATTCTCAAAGCTCTAGCAAAGTCTTGTAGAGGAAAGATCAAAGAATGGCCTAAAATGCTACCTTTTGCATTATGGGGGCTGACCGAACTACTCACAGTTCAGTGACTGGCTATATGCCAGCTGAACTTATGCATGGACAACAACCAATTATGCCATTTCAAGAATATATTCTCACATGGAGTCTTTTACCTTGGGAGGAAGGCATCAGTAGAGAAGAGTTGCTAACTTTGCGCATATGGCAGCTAGAAAGAAGGCCTCAAGATGTTCAAGCAGCTATTGAGAAGCTAAAGACAGCTAGACTAAAGAACAAAAGAAGATTTGATAAGCGACATCGACTTCGGCTAAGAGCAATTCAAGAAAATGACTAGATGCTTGTCTATGATAGCAACCTAGACAATCAATATAGTGCTTCTAGGTAGATGGTAAAGCGTTGGTTTGGCCCATATATGGTAAAGGTCGTTCATGACAATGCCACATATTCATTGGCTTAATTGGATGGAACAAGCATGAAGATACCCATAGCTGGAAAAAGAATCAAGCTCTTCAAATGAAGAGAAAGTTCAACATATGAGCTAGAAGACTTGAATATAATTCAAGAGCATGAAGACATAGAGGAAGAAGAAGGGACAGGAGATGAAGACATTGACATGGCAGAAGATACTTCTTCTGACACTGCAAATCCGTAAGACTTTGGCACATGCCAGAGGATGTGCAAGTTAGGAGGGGGTGGATGTTGTGCCGCTACGTGCACACTGTGTAAAAATATCTAGAGTGTGGCTTCCTTTTAAATTTAGAGAGCCAATGCCACTTTAGGCATTACTAGTAGTGTCCATGGTTCAAAATATTAGATTTTTTTGGACAAGTTTTTAGTCAATTTTTGATATTTTAGATATTATCTCTTGTAAAAATCAATAAATAACTTCTAGATTAGGAGGACATGTAAAAGAAAGCATGTAGCTTTCAGCCAAATTGAGAGGATTTTGTATAAAAAAGGAGATTAGTGAAATCGTGTGATGCATGATCGTTGTTTTCAAGCAGTGAATAGCACTCCGAAAGTGGGAGATGAAGAAGGAGTGATCTGGTAGGATTCTTGCCAGGTGTCTTGATATTTAACCCCCCTTTCGGAGCCATTGGAAGCATAAGATTGGCGATCTGAGCAGCATAGAGGAAGGTATTATTTTGTACACGTTTTTGTCTATTAGAGTTATATTTTCTCATAATGTTGAAAGAAATTGATAGGCTTCATCTTTGTTAGTATTCTTCTATATTTTCTAATTCTTTTTGGGAGTATTCTTCTACATATTCAATCTCTTTGAACCCCTTCTCTTCCGTCTACTCCTCTCCTTGAATCTACCTACACCCTGCTGTCTCTTATCTTCAAGAACTCGGCTTGAAACCTTCAACCCTTCTCTTATCTCTATCATCTTCAAAGTCAAAGCTCTTGAACCCCCATATATTCTTGTCTTGCCAAACCCCTATGGTGACCTTCAACCCTACGTGCTACGACACCGTGCATTCTCCTATTGCTCCCAGACTATGAGATTTGCGTGAAAGCTTGATGGGAGTTCATTTGAGGTTGGTGGAACGGGTGCAGTTGGCCCTATTACTAGTCTAGCATTCAATCTTCTCCTGGCTTCCTCCACCATCTGTTTCCTCTTTTCTTTCGATGCTGCTTTCTTTAGATAGAGGTGCCTATTGGTTATTGGTCTTCTGGGGGTGGAGAGGGAGGAGGTGGGACTGATTCCTCCTCATGAGGTCCCATCTCGACGAAGTTCAGTCCAGCTTCTTCCTCTTTGTGGGCTTCCTACTGCGCTCCTTTGACAAACCCTAATGCGTCCACCTCTTGTGGGGTCAAGCTTGTTTGCAATAACATATACTTTCTTTGTTCTTCGAAGCTCAGGAAGACTCCTGCTGGTGGAGATCCTTCTTGTGTTCTATGTAACATGGAGTTTGAAGAATAAGTGTGGGAGTCATAGACAGAAGAGCATATAGAGACTAGAGAGAGAAAAAGAAATAGTCGTGAGGAAGAGGGTGCCATCTTTTTGAACGAATTGGAGAGAGGGAGAGATAGGAGGGTTTCGAGAGCACAATCAAAACAAAAATATTGCAAAAGAATGTAATTGGAGAACAAAAGCGGAGAATTGAAATCAATACTTTGTTGTTGAAGATCATCGCCATATCCTTTTCTTGATGCTAAACTGGAGCTTCAATATACCTATCTAATCTAAAGTGATAAGATCTCTCAAGAGATGAGAAATGATGAGCTTGCGGTGCACAATGACTGGATAGTGGCCAGATGGAAAGAGGACACGGCTTCCAAAGACGCGACGACAACCCACGGACTTTACAAGTATGCGCCTAAACCGTTTAACAAAAATAGAGGTTATAGCATGAGTAAATCTTCAGTTTATTATTTTTAGAAAATGTTTTGAAATGTGTTTTCCTATGCTGAATGGTTATCTGTATTTATGTGGACATGTTTCTATTTTCTAAAAATAGAAAATAGTAAAAAATGCTTGAAAAAGGTTTAGAAATGTTACAAATAAATTTTTATAAAATTGCTGATTGAAAAATTATAAGTTATGATATTTTTTCCATAAAGATAGTAAGTTTGAAAATATAATAAATTTTTTTCATAATGTTTAAAGACTATTAAATATATTTAAAATTCAAAAATAGTTATTTTGAAAAGAAAAGTAACAGTTTCTATATAAAAAATGGATTTTCTATCAATAAAAAAATTATGCTATTCATGGAGAACTAAAAAGATAATTTTTGATGTGTCAATGGAGTTTTTGTAAATTTAAGGAAAAGAGAAACAATTTAATTATATTGTCTTTAAAAGATGTTTACATTGAAAAACATGATGTTTTTATTTTGAGAAAATTAAAAGATATGTGGTGTGCTGTTTAATAACATGGGGGGGGGGGGGGGGGAATAAGAAATGTAATAGTCTTTTATAATAATCGCTTATGTTAAGGAAAAACTATAGTCCTAAATTAACAAAACAATTATTTGATGGCATAAGGAGACGCCTCAGTATCTAAGTTGAAATTCTATATTTTATTTTTCTATAAATATTATTTGAGCGATCAAAAGAGTTAAGAGTGGAGGGCCATTAGGATAATTGATATAACTGAGGGGATACATTGGGGTTTTAAAATGAGATGTGTATGTGGACGTATAAAAGTGTGGAAAGAACTTGTTTTTGTCATGATTGATGTTGGAAAATAAATAAAAAACCAATTAATTGTCTAAACGTTAATAGCAAAGGATGAATTGTGTAAAACAAAGAAGGAAAACGTTTTAAAAGGGAAATTAAAGTTTATGAGTTTATCGCACGTCAGTTGATTTGTTTTGAAGGTTTGATGATTAAAACAATACAAGGAAATAATTTTATAAAAGGTGGAGAAGGAAATATTTAAGAAGGAACTTAAATGGAGATATACTTATAGACTCTATTGAATTTATGTTGTGAAATAATATTTCTAAAGTCAAATATAAAATTTCCTGGGAAAATAGAATAATTAAGTAACTTGTTTAAGAGAGTACTAGTTGGACTACTTATAGTGAAGGGTTATCATAAATATTTGGAAGGTTAGGCAAAGTTATTGCAGTTAGTAGTAAAAATCACCTGTCTAGTGCAACAACTCTTAGGAGTTGGCTTGACAACTCGGTTAAAAGTGGCTTGGTCATTGGTTAGTCAATGGCTTTAGTGATTTTTTCCATTTTAGCTTGCAAATCTTCATAAAGCCCCATGATCTCTTCATTGTGTCTTCACAGATGCTGTGTGGCTTCGGTTTCTTCATCTAGTCTTGCTTGCCATTGAGCTTCCACTTCGTCCTTAGCCTAGAGCTGTTCTTTGAGCTCATTGATCTCAATTTGGACCATGGCTATTTGGCGTGTGTTTTCTCCAATTGGAATGCAGCCATGGCCTCCTTTTCAGCTTCGAGCTTTGTTGCCACTATTTTCTTTTCTTCCTTGGCTATTTCCAATAGTGAGAGTAGCTGTTTTATATACTCATTGTACTCCTTAGCTGGTAGCTCTGTCGTGGGTACGTAGGTGGTAGAGGCTTCCACCTTCTACCTCTTTGGATCTTGCTTGGACTTGGCATCAACTGCTTTTGCAGCCAAGTCTCTTGGTCCCTGTCATTGGGGTACCCTCTCTGGTCTCTTGGGTCGCCTCCTTATTTACAAGGTACTACACCCAAGCTAAGACATTGCTAGAGTCTAGTTTTGGCGTGGAGCCCTGGATGGTTGTGATTGTGGGTGTGGTTGGCACTAGGGGGTAGGAATGGGCACAATTGGTTCCTTGCCCTTGCCTTCTCTTGGAGGAGGTGGTAAGATTTCCAGCACATGGGTGCTCAAGCTTGGCCCTTCCTCTCTTGGGGGGCTCATGCTATCTAGCTCATCTCTCTTGCTTTGCTGCTCTATTGATTGGTGCGTAGCTAGAGCCATATCCTCATTCTCCTTTCTTTTCAGCTTTGCCTCTTCTTCGACTGCCTTCCTTTTTCTCTCCTCCTCAAACCTTCTTGCTTCTTTTCTCAACCTTTTTGCCTCTTCTTCAACTTTCTTCTTCCTTTATTCTTTAGTCTTTTTAGACTCCCCTGCTGCGAGCCCTCTGCAAATCTACTTTTTCTTTTTTCTTTCTTTCTTCTTCCATCATTCCCTGTGAAGCTTTCCTCGTTTGCTCCTTGCCCCTCTATGTCGACTAGTCTGTATCTCTCCTTCCCCTTCATCATCAGTCTTTGTTTCTTCACTTGTATGTGTATGTTGCTCTTGTCGAGGAGGTGATCTTAGTGGTGTCTCTCCAACTCCTTCTTCTTCTCCTTCTCTCTACCCTTTCCCCTTTGATAATGGCCGTAAGGACCCACTGAATCCAATGGTTGAGGCCTTAGAAGATGAGGCTTTCCTTTTGACCTTGGTAGCTAGGGACTCTCCTCCTACTGGCCCTCCTCTTGTTGCCAAGGCCTTAGCCGAGGTCTTGATGGACTTTCTCACAAAATCATTGAGATTCACCTCATCTAGTGATCATGCTACGATGCTCTCTAGCAAAGGGACATTAATGCGGGTCATGATGGTGTTGTGCCTCTGACTAGAGAACAACGCATGCACCATTTTTGCTTGGAGTTGAATCTTAGGGTCGAGGATATCTGCCAAGCTGATGCCATCGTTGGTATGGACCTTCATCTTGTCCACTCCTAGCATGGCATACATATGTCTCTTTGACTTTCGTTCCACCTTATTGGCCAATCCCAGGGCCCTTTCCACCAAGTCTGGGGTTAGCTCAATATGTACTTGGCGAGTCTCTTTGCCCTCTCTCACAGTGACAGTGCCATGGTTCCTATTAAAAGTTCTTAGAAATTTGGCACAATGGATATAATCGACTCCTTGGCTCACTGTTTCCATGTATTTCTACAATTGGCATTGGTCTATAATCCACCTCACGGTGGGTTCCTCGATGGCCACGTCCTCTAGATAGAGGACATGCCGAAACTTAAATTGGTTAAAGGCTCGTGTTTCCATTGAAAGGTCGTATTTTGCCTGCTCTTCTTTTGAAAAAGGCAAATTTCTAGCCTTTTCTTGGCTTGCCATGATGGGTGCCTGTCATGAAGCCATATTCACCATTAGTGCTTTTCAAAATAAATACAAGCAGAAGGAAATGACTACATACTTGATGAAATGAATTGCTTGAGTGCAGAAGTAAACTTTTTCCTCCAAGTAGTCTATTGATTTAAAATTTTATTGACATTTTACTCAATCACAAGTTGTTTCATCCTACCATTTCTATTTTTAGGTATTGATTGAGGTTTCTAATGTGTGCTTTTCTTTATTGTTTTTCTTATGTGTTTGGGTTGATTCACCTTATCCACTCCCCCCTCTGAAATGAGAAGAATCCTTCCTAGGATTACAGGCTGGAGGATGAAGGGCCTTCAGCACATAATCTTAGTGTTTTACTTTTGTATGAGCCAAGTATAGAAATTTAGATTATATTCTAAATTAGCATAGTTGTCCATGTTAAAAAGGCTGATGCCTACATGCGTAATGTAAGTGAGGACATCAAGCAAGAAGTCAACAGAGTCCACTTTGCTACCAATCTGTAGCTCCTCCTTAGTGAGGATGTGATCTAAATAGAGATGTCCCCTAATGTGTTCTTCTAGGGGTTGATTATGGATGGTAGTCAACACCCTATAGGAAGTTGGAGCTACATAGGTGGGGTCATATTCCGATGCCTTGATTGGTCTGGTGGCCATGATCCTTGTCAGCAAGTTGTTTCAAATCCTTGATTTCTTGGTCTAGTGGCCATGATCATGTTCTTTTTATATGACATAATGAGATGCTGTTTGATTGCTTGTTCTTTTGGATATCTCAGTGGCAATTAACCCCTTAGCTACTTTGGGAGCCTTAACGATTACAAATTCTGACTCCTCCCAAGAGCAAGGGAGTGTATGCACTTCTGTTGCTATAGGCTCTTCTAAAAGACCTAAGTCTAGTCAATCATAGCTTTTACCTAGTGTCATGAAAGTAGCGTCCAAGCATATAAGGCAATCAACCAAGTCATCCCCCGTATTTTCAGCTAAGTTTGTGCCAAGGTTAGAATTGATCGTCGGCCATAAGAGAGTCTAAGGCGGACAGTAGAGCATGTGGTTGATGCTTGACAAAACTAGAGAGTTCAGCAGAACTGATGGTTGTTGCTACTTGGTTTGCTCTTGAGGTTGTGGCTTGGCCTCATGTTTGATGGGTTTGGTTGGAGCTACAGGTGTCGCGCTACTAGGTGCTTCTAAGGTTTGAGAGGGGCACTAGCGGGACTAGATTTGTGCAGTTTGTCAGTAGTACGCTACAGTTTTTGGGCGATAGATTGTTTAGGACTTGGTGGTTTAGGCTTTGGAGGTTCTATGGAGAGGGGCATGGGTGTTTGCTCCTAGGCGACAGTCCTTAATGTTTAGGTACCCATTTGAACTGGGGTTCATGGGCTTCCGCGTTGGGTTTCATGGGTTGCTGGCATGGAGGCTTGGCGGGTTGTGACGAGTCACAACCCCCCTCAAACTTGATGGCGGGTTTCCCTATTGGTGGCTTTGTAGACTTTGATGGAGTTATGCAGCCCTTGCTAAAAGCTATGATAATAGGTATGTTGCCTGTGGCGAAGGTGAATTTGCTGGGACTCGTAGTCGACATTGCAATGAGTTTGCTTTTTAAACATGTGTCCTAATAACGATTCCGTACTTGCATCTTTAGTGTTTGGCAACACATAGAAGATCATTGGTATGCTTTTAGACTCGATGAAGACATCAACCTTGCACTTTCCCAAGAGTGTGTATGATTGGCCCCTATACAGGCTGAATTTGGCGTTAGTGGGATGTAGTTGTGGTTTGCCGATTTGAAGCCAATGATCATGAGTTAAGACATTAAAGTAGGCTCCCTCATCGATCAGTGCATTGAAGGTGTGTGTTTGCTTGGCAGTGACCATTATGCTTAGGTAAGCTAGTTCTACAGCTTCCTCATCCTCATTGTCTATCTCAGTAATAGTGGCCACTTGTACGTTGACAGGGAGTCCTAGCATTGGAGGCTCATGTAACGGGTGCATGGGAGGATAATACTTCTTGATGTGTCTGCCATTGAAGAAACATATGCCCACTCCTTCTAGGATTTTGAGTTCCACATTACCAGTTCTACTGATGTCATAGAACCTAAAAGGCCCTAGCCCTCAAAACTTCATCTTCTATTCATGACCCTTGATAGAATACAAGAGTACCAAGTCTGCCTATTCGAAATCTCACTGTTTGACATGCTTGTCAAACTAGCTTTTGCGTCTTGCCTTTCTCGCATATTAGCACATGGGTGGCTAGGAGTCGAGCTTCTAATAGGTGTTCTAGCTCAACTAGGCGCTCTGTCCATGCCTCCTTTCCATCCCATATTTCTTGATGAGCAATTCTCAGGCTAGGAACAAAGAACTCTGCAAGTAGAATTGCTTCAGTTCCATACGTCAACCTGAAGGGAGTCTGACCGACTGCCGTTTCATAAGTCGTACGGTAGGCCCACAAGGCTACCATGAGTTTGTTATCCCAGTTGTTGGGCGAAGCAGAGACTACCTTGGTCATGATGTTTACTAGGATTTTATTTGTAGAATCAGCTTGGCCATTCACCTAAGGGTAGTATGGCGAGGATTTATGATGGATTATTAGAAAGGTGGATAGGAGATGAGCTATCACTTCATTGATGAAGTGTGTGCCTTGGTCGCTAATAAGTTTGATGGGGCAGTTGCGAATCGTGAGATCACTTGCTCCCATAAGAACTTAGCAGTGGTCCTAGCATCATTCTTTCTCGTAGCTCGTACTTTCGCCCACTTTGTGAGATAGTTTGTGGCAACAATGATGTACTTCGCTTGTGAGTATTGCGCTGCAGGATGATTCACCCAATGAAGTCGATTCTCCATTTCTCAAATGGTTGCCTTGCAATCATTGGAATCAACTCCATTTTGTCCTTGCAAACTGGTACCTTGGTCCTTTAGCACTCATCACAGTGCTTTACAAATTGTGCTGCATCTCAGAAAAGAGTAGGCTACCATAGCTAAGACTGTTGCACCTTGTGGGTTGTTGTGTCTCCATTGAAATGCCCTCCTGCTATTCCACCGTATGCCTCTACTAGCGCATCATGCATTTCATGCTCGCACACACATTTACACAGCAATCCATCTTGCCCTAGCCGATAGAGTTGGCCTACTATCAATTGATAAGGTTGGACTTTGAGAATGAGTTGCCTAAGATAGACTTTTTCCATGGGTCATTTAGGGAGTTCGTGCTCAAGTACTTAGACTATGTCATCTACCCAATAAGGCGTCAAATCAGCTTTAAACAAATCTCTTTCATTGGATAGACTGAATAGATGTGCATTAGGTAGTTTGTCTATAATGCCTTGCCCAATGGCTTCTCCTATGGGGATGGGAGACATGTGGTCGGCAATATAATGCTGCTTTTCTTTATGCACAACCATGGAGAAGTCAAATTGTAAAAGACGAAGTAGCCATCGAGCTATGCATCTTGTGGCACACGGTTTATTAACAAGGTAGATCAGGGCTTGATTGTCAACAAAGAAGGTAAAGGGCGTAGCCAAAAGATAGTGCTGAAACTTCTTTACAACAAATACCATGGCTAATCTCTCTCTCTCCGTTGTCAAATAACTCATTTCCATATTAGTGAGTTGTTTGCTAGCAAAGCTCACAGGATAGTCTAAGTTGTGTTCACTAGGTTGGCAGAGCACCACTCCTACAACGAACTTAGAAGCGTCAATGTGGACATGAAAAGTGATTGTCGAGTCTGGGGCTTGTAGAATTGGTACAGTGGTTAAAGTCTTTTTCAACTCCTCATATGTGCATTGGCATTCCTTAGTCCACTCAAATATAATCAGTAGCTTGTATAGAGGTCTAGCAATCAATGCATAATTCAACACAAACCATTGATAATGCCATGTATGGCCTAGGAAGCATTGAACTCCCTTGTAATCAGTTTGGTGGTGGAAGATCAATGATAACCCTAACTTTCAAGAAGTCGATGGCAATGCTATTCTTCAACACCACATGCCCTAGGATGCATCCATGCTTCACCCACTAGAATTGGCACTTTATGAGGTTCAACAAGAGATGATATAATTGACACCGTTCGAAGGCGGTGTTACGCGAGCGGTGATTGAGAGCAAGCCTCACTCACAACTCGATAACGAGACGTTAAGGAGTGCCGGTTGGGATAATTGACTTTTTTGGATGCACAACACAACTTGAAAAATTCAAATATTTGACAATACACCACGAAAAACAAAATAATAAAGAACTGCCTCTTGTAGCTCAAACAGCTAAAACCCTAATTCGGGTAGAGCATCACACAACCACAACTCAACAAAAAAAAATCCAACAATTTGAAAACAAACCAAGTGAAAAATATTCTCGTACCTTAACAACCATGATCCGACGCTCGACGCTTTGACATCCAAAGGCTCAAACTTTCAAATTAGCATGACAAGAGCTCACTCTAGCATGCGACCCTCCACTCTCCTCTCTCACAAAATACAATTGTAATCAAGGGGGAAGGCCCTTAACTCTCCATTCTCATCTCCTTATATAGTTTTCTATCCATACTCACATACATTAGGCTTTTTGCTTTCAGCTTTTGGCTTTTGCTTTTCTACTGCTTTTCACTATTTTCGTTTTTTATGCTATATGCCTATTTGCAACTTGTTTGGATCATAAATATGTCATTTGAACTCCGAATATAGTTGTTTGGGTACTCAAAACGATCGGAACGCATCTGGTTGACAAGCCTAGCTCCTCAATGTTCAGTAGCTATTGACAAACATAAGCTTCATCCTGTCCAAAAAAATACCAAGCTCGACCAAGGCTATCAAGTTTCACACTCAATAAACCAAACATTTTGACAAAAACAAATCCTATGCTAGACAAACACAAGAAATCCAATTACGAAATAACAAAACAAACTGTCACGCAAATAACTAAGCTAGCAAAAATCAAACCTAACTACAATTTGACTAGGGATTTTGAGTTTTTGGAAAAATGCTTGACATATTTAGCCCTCCCCCTAGTTTGCAAACATTCATGTGCAGTAGTTATTTTCATAAAACGATGAAACATTTATAAGCCAATCAAAAATCAAATCCAATGATCTATCCACAATCTTCTCAACAAACACAAATGGCACATTTCTCTCAAACAACTCCTTTATAGGTAGACAAAACTCATCCATGAAATTCTCATCAAAATCCTTGAGACAATCCTCTCCATCTAAGGAAAATACATCATCCTCCAAATTCTTCAAATCCCAACCATAATCCAACATCTTCAAACCCCTCAAATCGCAACCACACTAAAAAATGTTCATATCCCACCTATCCTCCCTAGGAAAAACCATGTTACTTCTAGAGTCTCTAAATAAAGTTTTGACCCTTTCTTTGTTGCCAATCTCAAATTCATCCACTGATTCATCTACAACTTCTCCTAAAGATACTATGTAAGGATCTCCCAACTCAATATCCAGATCATAAAAAAGAGTCAACTCCGGACTCATAATGCCACAAGAACCAACAACATCTACAAAGGGGGTCACTCCAGGACACCCAACCACATCACTTAACTCATCAATAATACAAGACTCCATCGAGTCTTTCACACACAAAGAGTGGTAAACACCTTCCATAGTATCCTTACAAGCAACCTCACAAGAAACATCATCATTACAAATAGCATCTTCACAATGCAACAACTTTGGGTCAATAACCTCAACCAAAGACTCCTCAACTACCAAATCCTTAACTTCCTCCTCACAAATACCTTCCAACTCTATTTCCTTGGTTTTAAATCTCTCTTCCCTCAAATTTTCAATCCTTTTTAAAGCCTTACTCAAATTCTCTCTTACATTCTCATCAACGTCACTCTCAAGATCCTCAAAACCCCAATCAGAATCATCACAAATCCTAGGAGAACTCAAAGAAACTGAAAGACTATCAGATTAAGTTTTCTCTTCGACATTGTTGCCTAAAACAACCAAACAATCATCATCACAACTATCAAGGAACATGAGGTTAGGTCTACTCAAAACAACATCATCAACACCACAAACAAAAGCCTCTCCAGGGCTACTCAAACCATCACCAACCAACTCAAAAGACTTATCAGAGTCAACAACACCAACACCAAAATCACAACATGAGTCAGAACCCAAAACCTCAATACTCTCTTGATCATCAAACTCACAATAAATCTCAACAAACTCATTAGGCAATAAATTTGAATTCTCAACTTCATCTTGAAACCTGTTAGTTTTTAAGCCCTCCCCCTCATAGTTTTCCAAAAGACTCAAAAAATCATCCTCAATTCTCTCTTCCTCTCTCAAGCAATCAGATCCATCTATACTATCACCAAGGAAAACAAGCACACTCTCTAAATTGTCTTTACTCTTTGCAACACTGCCATGACTATAAAAACTTTCATCACACCTTCCCTCATCTTGCTGAAGTGGATCCCTCTCAACCACGACTATGGAAAGATGATGAAGACTTGAGGATGACCTCTATAGTACCTCAAGGAAAAGGAATGAGTAAGGTTCTAACAAAAGAAGAACTTCGTAAGTTAAATAGTTTTTGTGTGCTCAATAGTGATGTAATGAGCAAATGGGTGACATTATATAATGAAGCAAGGGCAAGAAGAAAAAGCGAAAGACAAGAATTTCGTACTAGATATGGACGTAATGTCTTATTTCTAGATCATCTAAATGCGCTCCCACGTCATATTGATATAGATTGGTTACATGAGGAAATGGAGAGAATGGAAAAAGAGGAGGAAATTAATATATCTCAAGAAGAGTGGGAATACGCACGAGGTTGCTTATCAAAGGTGAGACATACTATCAATTAATTTGTTTCTATAAGTTTTATTTTATATAAATAATTGACATGTTTGATCTTTTATCTTTTACTACTAGTGCACATTATTCAATGCACTTTGGTGTGAGGGTAAACATCTTCGAACTCAACATATAGATGAAAAGAGAAATACCCAAGATTGTAGTGTCCTTGCTCACTTCGAGGATGCCAATGGTACCATGGAAGGTTATTGTGGCTTGATCCAAGATATTCTGAAGCTTGACTTCAGATGATTCTTTATATATGTATTGGATGTGAAGTGGTAACAAATGGTGAGCATTGCACAATCAGACGTCATCCAAGTGGTTTTGTAATAATTGACTCTACAAAATTTCACCAAAACAAGAATGACACATTAGTACTACCTCAACAATGTGAGCATGTATATATGCAAAGGCTAATTTTTTTATATGTATACATGTGATATATATACACAATATAATAAGTACTTAAGTTTTTTGCTTTTGTTTTTCAAATACAGGTTGTGTATCATCCAATGGTAAACAATAACCGATGGTGGTATGTCATTCCTATATCTAATCGTTCAAAACCAATATATGGTAATATCACCGACATGGAGATAGCAGATGACAATCCAACAATTAATGATGATGTGCATGATGACACCATAATGGATGATATGCGTGATATAGTACAAGATGAACCTTGCGAGGATGTTCAAGGAAACGTAGAAGAAGACAATAATGTGATTGTCGATGATATTGATGAAGTTATTGAGCAACATAGCAACACATCTGATAGTGGGATAGGCTTATTTGTTTCGTTACCTCTTGGTAACATAGACCTAGAAGTAGATAGTTTAGCAAGGGCTGATCTCATTGAAGATGAGATGGACCATTCACTGTAACATACTTAATTTGCTTATTGATTCAATGTGTATTCCTAATTCTATGGTTTTTATCATGCGCACACGTGCATACTCAAGAATCAATAGTCAATTTTAAAGCTAAATTGAATTTTCCATAATAAAAAGGAAGTATCTTTTATCATCTTCAAGTACATAGAGAAATTACGAGATACATATTGCAATGCTTGCTACTAATTGTAAGGTTATTAACTTTGGTTTTTTAATTATGTGAATTGCAATTTTAGGTGGTTAAATAATTTTGCGTCTGCTGGCGCGTCTATATTAGCGTCTATTTGCGCGGATATATAGACGCAAAATTTGTGTCTATTTACACGCACGTTTACACGCACTTATAGACACTATGATAGACGCGCCTGACTTTGCGCGTCTAACATGCGCGTCTATGCCTCATTTCTGTTGTAGTGCAACATACTCGTCCTGCTTTAAGTTAAGATATTTCTGAAGTCTCCAGATTGTTGCGGTTGTGGGCAGGAGCTTTGGCTTAATGCCCTGTAATTTAGATGAACTTGTAACCTCTTTTTGTAAGAAACCATAGCCACTGCGACTTATACCACTCTCATCCATGGCGCATTGTATACCCTCCACAAAAATTGTGTTTGGGCTCACAAATCGCTCAACAACTTGCCTTTGCACTACCTTAAATTTCTTCTCTTCTATGAGTTCTTCTGTAATCTTTGAGCTAACAAGTGGCTTAAGTCGCTTTGCAAGGTTGTAGCACATCCGTAAACAAGAGGGAAAATGTAAAGCAAGGAGACATAATAACAAAAAAACACAAAATAGTAAGACAAGATATTCCTAACCTGATAGCCCTTATTCATTTCTACATACCTCCAGATCCCACCTTCAAATCCTCTATGTTCTTTAGTTCTCGTTTCCTTTGTCGAGGTTCAAGCAATGTTTGCTTCTATCTCAAAATTTGTAGCTGCTTGTTCAACCTTTCTATCTCCTATTGTTGGGATTTGATCTTTTCTTCTTGGAGGTTGCATTCCGCCTTTAAGTTATTGATGGTACTGCTCTTGATGTGCATCATTTCACTCTCCATTGTAGGTGTTGTAGAGATAGCTTTGCAATAGCTAAGAAGGCCATTCTTGCCATCTCTGACAAACCTAAGAAGGGTAGTCGGGTTTGAAAAGGGTGGGGTGCTAATAGTGTGAGGATCTTTGGGATAAAGAAAACCATCACACCAAAGGTCGACATGCCTTGCCCCTCCCTCATGTAGTTGCGTTTCTGAGATGTAATTTTCTCCCCTCCTTTTTTGTAATGGGGCATAAACATCCTCTACATCTATGTGGAGGTGATACTTGGCATTGGTGTTGAGAGGAGATTGCTACATGTTTGTGTCTGCCATTGCACCTATGTGTGGTGGATTTTGTGAGTTTGTATCTGCCATTACACCTACGTGTGGTGGATTTTGCACCATTGCTACAAAAGCAAGAAAGGCTTTAGAAGACATTCACTTTCTAAAAGTTTTGAATTTAGGGCATTTAATGATGTTGCTTTCAAGAAGCTGATTTAGTATCTCGACCATTTGGTACAGACGGGGACACTTTTTGGCCCAAAAATGAGAAAATGTGCTATTTTTCTAGAGAGAGAAAGTTCAATGTTGTATTTTCTTAGAGGG
Organism: Lygodium microphyllum; assembly: GCF_053477565.2. NCBI lineage: Eukaryota > Viridiplantae > Streptophyta > Polypodiopsida > Schizaeales > Lygodiaceae > Lygodium > Lygodium microphyllum. Next base: position 49,212,454 of record NC_141155.1, read on the forward strand.
CCCGTTTTTTACCACTAAAATTCTCTAATGCAAGACTTTTGAGAAAAATCAAACAAGGATGTGAGACCTTTTTAATATTGCTAGAGAGTTGAAGCTGGAGGAGAGAGAGAGGAATCTTGAATACATAGAGAAATTGTTAGATAAATATAATGATGTTTTTTAAAATGATCTGCAAGGTATGTCTCCTCCTAGATTAGTTGATCGTGCTATAGATTTGTATCCAAGAATAGAATCCTATTCTTTAGTACCTTATCGGTTTAATATAGAAGAGCTGAATGAGCTTAAATTGCAGCTTCATGATCTCTTAAAAAAGGAATTTATCAAACCCATTGTATCTCCTTGTGGTGCTCCTATCTTGTTCTAGAAGAAGAAGGATGGGACATATAGACCTTGTATTAATTACAAAGGTCTTAATAAGCAAAATGTGAAGAACAAATATCCCTTTCCACATATTGATGATTTATCGAGCCAAATGAGTGGTGCAAAGGTATTTTCAAAACTAGGCTTACAATCATGTTACCAACAAATTCGTATAAAGTCTAAGGATATTCCAAAGAATACTTTTTAGACTAGGTATGGTCATTAGGAATTCACAATTCTAGCTTTTGGATTAACTAATGTACCCGCTACATTCATGTGTTTGATAAATAACAATGTTCATGCACATCTTGATGAATTCATTCTTGCATTCTTGGATGATATATTTTTATATTCTAAATATCATCATGAACATGAGATACATCTTTAAAAACTCTTCAAATCTTAAGGGAATATAAACTTTATGGGAAATTGAGTAAATATTTCTTTGCAACGGAGTAAAGGTTTCTTTGCAAAAGATAGGATTGCTTATCTTGGAAGAGTTATTTCTAAAGAGGGAATTCATATACATCTAGAGAAGGTAAATACTATTGTTAATTGGCCTATACCAAAATGTGTGGAAGATGTAAGAAACTTCTTAAGATTAGCTCAGCTAGTCCTTTGATTGAATTGACAATGAAATGAAACATTGAAATGGAAAGTAGTTAAAAATTGAACATGAAAAATTCATGAGATGGGAAAACCTTTTATACTATCTTGTGATGGCAATGGGAGCAATTAGTATATGTGTTGACACACAAGAGGGAAGAGAATTGGTTTATGAATCTTGAAAATTTAGGAGATATGAGATGAACTATCTTGGACATAACTTAAAACTTGTTGTTGTAGTTCATAATCTAAAACATTGGACACATTTGTCACTTAGTGTAAACTTTGAGTTAAGAATTAATCATCAAAAGTCTAAAATATATTTTCACACAATCTTTGTTAAATAATCAATAAAAGAGATAGTTGCAATTACTATGTGAATATGACTTTGATATCAAACATGTATCTACAAAGAAAAATAAAGTTGCTAATGCTTTAAGTCATGGACCTATGTGTAATAGTTTATCTATTATACAAAATAACTTGATTGATGATGTAGGACTTGAAGTCTCCTTGAAGTACATGATGATTCCATGTATTCTAAAATTGTATTGTTTTTAAACAAAAATTTCAGTGATATGTATAATGGAAAGTTTCATATGCTTAAGGAAAATATTTATTATCTAAATTGTTTGTGTATTCCTATCGCTTCAAAATACAAGAAAGAAATTCTTAATGATTGCCATAATTTACATTTCTTTGCTCATCTTGGATTTTCAAAGACTTACAACAAATTCAAGAACTCATTCTTTTGGCTAGGGATTATTGAAATGTAGAGAGAGAAAATATGTAGAGATGCGATAGAGAGAGAAGAGACATACCATATACACTCCCAAAGACTATATCATTTTGATCACAATATACGCCAATCCTCGAGGTGTAGGAGAGCCGTAGTGGGGCCGCGGAAGTCAGCTAAGGGGCACTCCATTTGTCTGTGCTTACATGGTGTATTACACTAATATGTGTAGGGACTCCCTTTGAGGAGTGTGGGAAGGGTTATCTATTGGATTATAATCCATACAAATATGAAGTTCTACATTAGAGTGAGGGTATTTCACCCTTTACACGCTCCTGGCTACAAGGCTGTGAAGGGTGATTTGGATGCGTAGTAGTAGAGACCCAACTAGTGCCATAGAGCTAGTGTCGGGCCCATTTTAGGTCCTGACATGTGGTGCATTTGCTAGGAGCCACTAATAAGTTTTGGTCTTTGAATCTTAGTTAATAGGGACTAGTTTATTAGTGTATGCCAAAAGGCAATAAAATAGATCCAAAAGACCGTCAAGTTGAGTTTCAAGAGCAAGAAAGAGCTGAGTAGGCTAAACGGTGGGATGAAATTATCAAGAGATATCCTCCACAAAGGAGTGGTCTGATATTCATCTACAAGGGAGGGGTCCCCAAGAACAGTTTGTTAGGAGGAGGAGGAAGTTCTAGTACTTTTCCTCTCCTAGTTAGTTAGCTCACTTTGAGTGGAGTAATAGTTTCCATCATTCAAACTCCTGTAGCCAATCTTTGTGTCACCGTGGTGCAACCCATTGCAATCCCAATAGGAAAATCGGACTTGCCAACCTTAGGATTTCCTCTATCCATTTTTAATGGATCAATAGATGAAGATGTGGAACTTCATATTAATAAATTCCAAAAGTTAATGTTTAATTATCGAATCCAAGATAAAGGACACTTGATGATGTTCTTTAATATGGTGCTAAAAGAACGAGCTGCAATATGGTATCACAGCCTAGAGGTTGGAACCATAACTACCATTGATATATTCTTTGTGGTCTTTCGAAGAGAGTTTGCCCCTGAAGGGGAGTTTAGTATTGGCTATGTGTTCTCAATAAAACATGTCAAGAACTTCACGAGAATGTTCAAGGCTATGTTAAGAAAGTGAAGGAAGTATTTCATAAGTTGCAAACCTATATTCCTATTCTAGATGCTGCTCAACTCTAATACTTTTTTCATGGATTGGACTTTAATATTCATGTGGAATTGAGGAGTGTTACTCTTACCGACATTGATATGGCTATTACATGAGTAGAGAAGGTAGAGTTGCGATTACAAGTGGCCTGTACCTCTAGAGAAAACTAGAATCCAAGTCTAGGTGTTGAAAATACTTTGGTATTGAAAAATGGAGGTCAAGGGGGGACACTCATGAGTATTGCCAATGGAAGAGGAAGCATGATTCAAAATGTGCCCATGTTGCTAACTCCTCCTAGTGTGACCATGCCTATGGTTCCACCAAGTGTTGATGGAGGCCAAACAATAAACCCTAATGTTGTTTCAAGGAATCAACGACCAATTCCTAATCAAGTCACGGTTAGGCCAATGGAATGAGAGGTAGACGATCATGGCTATGAGTCAAGGGCCTCGAATGGGCTTGGAAAAGTTAAGGATATGATGAAGCACTATGCTGACATGATCACAAAACAATATAGAAAAATAACTATTGATGTCAATTTCCTTAAGAAGCGCAAGAATTTGATAGGGACTCAATGCCCTGAAGAGGGTGCCCCCTCAAGATTCAGGTGTAAGTGGTGTGGCAGCCAATGTTTCCCTAGGAATTCTCTGAATGTTAAACACGACATATATAGTAAGTCTAGCCACTTAGCTAGTACCTATTGGGGCAATATTAACTCTCTCCAGCAAAGAAGTAAATAGTTAGGTCTAGTCAACCATCGAGCACAAGGAAATAATCTCCAGTAAGATGAGGGATTGAAACAAATATTGCAAAGAGGGAATGCTATTGTAGAAGAGCTATTTAGTGGTAGTAGAGTCAGCCTTATTGAAGTTGTTTGCGTAAAAGGCGCTAAAGTTTCTAATTTACGGGTCATTACAAGAGGTTAAAAGGGTAAAGATGGTGACAAAGACAAGTAAAACTTGTTTGAGGAATACCCTAAGCAAGATTATAAGGGACACAAGTCCTTACTCCCAATATGGAAGGTAGACCTCTAAAAGTTGTAGATGGTAAAGCTGACACCAAGAAGGACAAAGAATTGCTAAAGAAGCAGGTAAAAGCCAAGAAAGAGGCAACAAAGCCTATTCAAAGACTAAAGTAGAGAATGGTTTTGGCAGGGAAAAGAGAGCTCTTGCTAGCTATCATGAATTTGATCTAGTGAGTTCTCTTCGCGAAGTTAAGCCAAATATAAATCTCCTGTAGTAGTTGATTAAATTGTCTCTAGGAGTGCATAAGGAGTTTAAAAAGATTCTACACACGGGGTATATCGTGGAGCCCTTGGGCATAGTGCGGGTAGGAGATGATTTGTTTGAGCATGCTGAAAAACATTATCCAAGAATAGCAACACATGCTGATGGAATATGGAATATTAGTGGATCATGATATCGTGGATACGGGATCCTTTGTCAACAATATGAGTTCAGAATTCATGGAGAGGCTAGGATTAAAAATAAAAAATATGCATCCACGATTCTCCAAATGGCTGATGACAACTTGAAGGGTGCATTATTAAAGTCCATGTGACCGTTGCCAATGTGGAATGCATTTTGGACTTTAGGGTGATTAGGTTCACAGGACGGCCTAGCTATTAAGTATTGCTAGGTAGGCCATGGATCTTACAAGTGGATTGTTAGGTTGATTGATGATCTACGAGTAGCCAGCACACGGGAAAGACAACTGATCATTTTCATGAAATGTTTTGAGTGTTGCAAACAAATTTGCATTGCTCTTAATCCATGAAAGTGCAACTTTGGGGTGCCCTATGGATTGTTAATGAGTCATGTGGTTAGCTCAGCTAGTATCATGAGTGACAGTGAAAAGATAAAGGATATAGTTACTATGAGTCTTCCATGCACTCTAAAAGAGGTACACAATTTTCTATCATCAGTGGGATATTATCGGAGATTTATCAATGCATTGGTAGAAACAATATTACCATTGATGAATTTGTTATCTTTTAACTATCTATTTAATTAAAGCAAAGCTTGTCAAGTATATTTTGAGGATATGAAGCAAGAGCTAGCAAAAGTGTCAATTTTGAAAGCACCCAAAAGAGATGAGATCTTTTATATATTTTCAATGTATCAGCTATTATTGATCCAAAGTTTGGGAAGAGAAATGGTATCATCCAATAGCCTTTGCTAGTCGTAAATTAGGAGTATTTAAAATCAACTATACTTATATGGAGAAATTGTGCCTTGGAATGGTTTTTGCAATAGAGAAATATAAGCACTATATATGAGAAGGTGGTATTCTATACGAAGGTGGAGGAACTTAGACTATTGATGAACAAGTTACAGTCACCTGACCATTTAGCAAAGTGGTTAATCACCTTGCAAGAGTTTGATTATGAGATTAGACTTAAGCCACTGAGGCTGCAAGGCATTGTGGAATGTCTTGTGGATTTTAGGGAACCAAAGGAAATTCTGAGGCTGAAGCAAGTGACATCGAAGGTCTATTTAAGATTGATACATCTTCCATCCCTTCCTAGTATAGAGTTATAATGCATTATCTATCTACATGGGGATTTGGGGCTGCTTTATCAAAGTCAGAGAATACAAATATTAAGCAACAAGCACTACGCTTTTGGATTATAATTGGTTTCTTGTATTGTAAAGGAGTGGATGAGATTTATCATCGATGCATAGTACCTGATGAGGTACCATTCATTCTTAAGGAATGCCATGATTCAGCATGTGGGGGATACTTTTTTGGATGGCTTATTGCCAAGAAAGCTCTCCATGTTGGACATTGGTAGCCATCAATTTTCCAATATGCTTTCAGTTATATTAAGCACTATGATGTTTGCCAATGGCAAGCATGATGCTAGGGATAATTGTAGGCAGATGCTGAACCCTATTTTAGTTATGTTACCCTTCAAAAAGTGGGGTATCAATTTTTTTGGACCAATATACCCTTCATCGACTATGTGGAAGTGTTATATTATTGTAGTAATGGACTACTTTACAAAGTGGCTTGAAGCTCAAGTAATGATAAAGGATATGGCTCGTTTTATTATAGAGCAGATTGCTTGCCGGTTTGGTCCACCTAAGGAGATGGTGTCTAACCAAGGGACACACTTTTTCAATAAGGTTTTAGTAGCCTTGACGGAAGTTCTGAAGATTAAGCACAATAAAACTACCCCATATAATCCACAAGAAAATGGTCAAGTTGAGAGTATGAATAAACAACTTATAGGGATCTTATCCAAGATAGTGTTTGAATTTAAGTGAGATTGTGATGAGAAATTGTATGCGGTAGTTTGGGCTTTCAATACGACATTGAAGAGCACTATAGGTCACATCCCATTCAAGCTAGTATATAGGAAAGAGTGTATCTTACCATATTGGGAATAGAGTTGCCCACTGTGCGATTTGCTCTTAATCATTCGTTGGGTGAGGCAAAAGCATTGCACAAAAGATTTATTTCTCTTGCGTATCTTGATGAAATTCGATTGCATGCTTTATTACATCAAGAGATATGGAAGAAAAGAATGAAAGTGCTTCACTAAGAAATATAAATTTGTGAAGGGTCAGTTGTTTGGTGCTATAGTACGATGCTTGTCGTGAGCTATTTCTTGGAAAAGTAGAACCCAAATGGGATGGGATGCATAAAATTGTACATATAGGAAATAATGACTCTATAGCCCTTTTAGCAGATTTATAGGGGGTAGAGTTTAAAAATAAAGTTAACTTTAATAAGTTGAAGTCTTACTACGTGTAAGGGCTAACGTTGGACTTGGTGCCTATGCAGGTCTTTCATGATTTAGCTTGAACTTGCAGTAGGTACCAGGACAATCAGATGGAAAGAATCATTAATTATCTTGAGCATCCATATTTAGAGCAGTGTTATCACCAAGGTCAAGTGATTTGGTGGAGTAAAGTTTATTGGGTTATTGAGTAGAAAAATGGATTTTCACATGGGATATTAATGTCTACTACCACCATTATCAAAGGATTTTAACAATTCCTATCAAGTTCAACAAGGAAGGAGGAATTGTACTTGTCATACATCCTCTCTCTCAGTTCAACTTGGATTATCATAAGTACGAGTGAGCTAATAATTATGGCATGGCCTATTAGTGAAGGCTGAGTCTATAATTTGTATTTTGATGGAACTTCTAGAGGGCCCGCTAAACATGTGAGCATTGGTATGGTCATTAAAGATCCCCAATGTAGGGTTGTTATGAACATGGGAGTATATTTAGGATACTCTTTTACTAATAATATGGCAGAATACAAGGCCTTGATTATGGGATTGAACATAGCCGAATTTGGTGGTTATTCGGTGGTTTTTGGTGAAAAGTGACTTGCAGCTAGTGATCAACCAATTGTATGTGACCTATAGTGTGCGGAGTCCCATCTTACAGATGTACACTCGTGCAACCTTAGATATATTGCATATTTTTGAGACGGTGACTTGTCAGCTAGTTCCTTGACAATGGAATCCCTTTGTAGATTCCTTTGCCAATTATGCTTTTGTTGAAGATGTATTTTTCAATTGTGGTCTAGGGAAGCTCTTACAATAACCTTCTAACATTAGCCCAAGACTACTTTGGGGACTTGTTATTGACACATTTTTTGGCCACGGATGGCTTGTTTGAGTTATGAGTTAGGTAGAAATTCAGGATCTTATTTTATCATGGACGCATAGGATCTTTTATCGTCATATTTGTCAGACAACCCTTTCTATTTATGTGGGGGGTTAGCCAATAACTTGATACATTTAGTATAGGACCTAGGGAGCCCTTATCCTTGGTCGATCTCATGCTTCAGTGAAGTCATGCCGGGGCCAAGGGTTTGATTCATGAGTACGCTGTTGAATGGTCATTTTGTGGATTATTTCATTAGTCCAAGAGAGCTAGTCATTTTGCACTAAAATATCACATTTCGTTAGGCCACCAAGAGGAGCATGTGTCTGGTTGGTGTGAGTGTAGCTACCGGTTCTATTTTAGTGTTGTGTTGCTATGCAGATTTAGCAGAACCTGGATGAATCCTCTTGCTATGCAGAAGCTTCTTGTGGCTAAGTCTAGGTGATGTTCTTCCTTTTATGAGTACTTTTCTTTTCTATTATATGTGTTTTTGTACTTGTGGGAAAATTTTCCTTTTGTTGTTGGGGACTGGCAATCAAGGCATGAAGTCCTAGGATTAGGTTAGGCATATTTGAGGGAGGTTTAAATAGTTGTCTATCTCGTGTAAAGACATTATTAGGCATTCTAAGACCTTTGTTTAAAAGGCAACCCTAGTGACCCTATTCTACTAGCTTGCAAGGTAGTTATCTAGGAGTCCTTGCTAGTGTGAGGTAGTTAGAGAAGCCTGCCGATATAAAAGGAAGAAACAAGAATGAATACACTTGCAATATAAAAATAGAGAGGCGTGTAAAAAGGATTCTAACCCCTCAAATAGAAAAATAAGAAAGAAAAATCTTAAAAGCAATTGATTATTTCATTGTGAAGGCTTGGTAGGTTCTTGAGGAAGATTCTAATGCCTTTGTCTTCCTAGGGGTGGCATCCAGTTGGAAAAGACATATTAAGGAAGGTTGAAGAGAAAATAAAAGTAAGCAAAATAGAAAAGATTTAAGTGTCGCCTTGAATCTCAAATGGACTCTGCAATAATATAAACAACCAAAGATAAATCTAGAGTATGGAATGCATCACAAAAACTATAAACTAGAAACATGAAAGAGACATGAATTACCAAATAGTTGTGTGCATACAATCTATCGATGAGTGTAGTGAGATCATGTCTCTCTGCAAACCAAGTCTCCAATCATCTAGGGTGACAGTTTATGATTGAGTGCTACAAGAAAAACAAAGTAGTATTATTGAAAATAAGATTATTAGTAGAAGTAGTACGAGAAATAAGAAAGTGAATATAACCAAAAGAAAACTTACAAAGTCCTCCAAATAATTCCTATGACTACCACTCCCAAGATGATGTATGACCCTTGCCTCCAACCTATCCTCATCGCCTCTCTCTATTATCTCCATCTCCCTAGAGAGTCTATAGTCTTCTCCTTGAGTCTCCTCCAATCCTCTTTGTACAATCACTTAGGCTTTGGTGCACTAATCTTGATAGTCTTGTATGCATCTAAGTGTCTATGTGACATATATGCATACTTACAGTCTATTAATCTAATGGAAAACTAATCAGGTACTATAGTGACCATGAACTCATGCAATGATGCTATCATGTAGTTCTTGATCCCCTCCTATAAATTTTTTCAATGACCAAGAACTTTATGCCTAAATACTTATTGACATAACTACCTCATGTGTGCAATCACCCTCCTCCCCTCATCATTTATGAGAACGACACTGACCCTCGTGGAGTGCATCTAAGGTGCATCCTCTCCCACTTGTAACCACACTCCTAGGCATAAATAGGAGACCCATGTATATTTGACATACTTAAAGAGGTGGTATCTCTTGGAGTAGCACCCATAGAAGTGCTATTCATGGATGATTTGAGCAAAACCCAGAATTAGGGAAGTAGATCTCCCTATAGGTATAGAAAATCTTAGAGGTGAGAAGTGTCCACTTGATCAACGGGATCAGGACACTATATCAATATCTCTATAGTATTCAAATTAGCCACCCTCTCTAGAATTTGCATAGGATCAAGGAGTACTAATCATCCATGGGCTCACAATATCTGTATATTTGTAGCACCCCCCAGGACCACCCCTAAAATGAGGAGGAGAGGAAGTCTACAACTCTTCGAGGCATCCACCAAAACCACCACCTCCACTGAGTAAGAAAGGTGTCCCTAATCCTCTCATCATGGCTAGTCTAGAGCTTCAAACTCACCTATTGGAGATCTATGCATCGGAGAGAGTATCGAGGTAGAGTGCACAAAATGCCCAAACAACAATTGAGAGTATTCATAGTCTACCATGTCTTTGAAGTGCGCTATCTGATCTAGAGACATGCATAAAGTTCTCTTACGGCTTTTCATTTGTGTACCCTTGGCTCATTGTACACTAAATTTCTTCAAGGTGTTGCAGGCATACCAAATATGTCGTGGGTTTGGGTAGAAGAATACCTATTTAATATCAATTAAGAGCATACCAAAAAGAAAAAAAAATAGTTTGTGGATTGTTTTGTGCTATGAAAAAATTAACAAAAAAGACCATGCACCTATTCATAGGGACTAAGCAAGATAAATGTATTGTGTAAATTATTTCATCATTTCTCAAAATCTATATCCACGCATCCAAATGATCCTTACTGAATGGTTGCCCCTACTCATTCCAATACCACTCTACATCTAATATGATCATGGGGAAGCTACAATAATCTATTGAAATAACACTTTGCAAGTTGCCAAAGCATCCAACATAATATTCACATCTATGGTCCATTGTCAAATATCTTGCTCAAACTTTGCCATGACACCACAGTCCACCATGGAGCACATTTTGTCAATGTGATCAACTAAAAAATATTGCCCTCGTGACTATGCCATGTTGTAGACTTTATACTATATATTGAGATGCCTAGATTAGTTGCTGCATATAATTGCTAGATACAACAAGAAAGAAAACATATGCTTTTCTTTACATCCCCTCTATAATTCCCACTCCTCTTTAGAGACTTTCTCTCCTTGGCATGAAGTTGCTCTTGGGATATCAGACCGCACCAACTTCTCCATGCCCTTGGGATATCAAACTAGCCATTGGCATGTAGCATGCCAAAATTATGATTACACTACCTCCTATTCTCTCCTAGCATGCTTGTATCTATCCAATCACTTCTCCATCAATACATGGTGCAATAAACAAAAAATAAAATCTTTTTATCCTCCATGACATCATCCATCCTCTTCTCTATCTCATTACCAAGTACCACATCTCTTATTAGTTTGTTGTCATCCTTTAGCATCCATGACATCCTGTTATCTGAATCCACCATCATCAGCTACTTTGAGATATATACCAATGCCTCTTCCTCACACTAGTTTACCTTCAACATGTTGCCCTCACGATTAGCCCATCATTGCATAAAGCCTTTTAGGGTTTCTATGGAGCATTCTAAGAATATCCATTAGGTGCACACTAGCTCTATAATATCTACTTCATCCACAAGATATACTAGGAGGTGAGTCTCTATTGTGAATATGCTTTTGGGTAAGTATTTCCTCGGGGAAGTTACTATATGTATATTCTCTACATCACGTGTGTTCAAGCCCTATTTATAAATATCATTATTTGTGATTTTTTGATGAATAAAACATAACCCCTTTCTATTCAATCTGTAAATAAACCCTTTATATTACACACTTATGTATGTAAAAAATGTATAAAAATGGTATTTTAAAAATACCTTATTTTGAACCCACATGATGCACACATATATTCATGAGTAACTTACCCAAGATTATTTCTCAAGAGACAAACTATCTCTAGTACTCCTTGCCTTGCAAATTCAATGGATGATGTCCTTATCTCCTTTTTCAAGATCCATTATACTAAGTTTGACCATTTATAAATTACTAAATATATATTTGAAGTGAGATACCATGTGATCACGATCTGTAGTATGAACTACCAGAATGTTAGGACCTAAAATAGGCCTCAACACTTGCTCTGGGGCTCTAATAAGGCCTCTTATGCTCACCAAACCACCCTCATGGCCTTGTGGCTCGAGGTGTGTCTAGAGGTTATAGACTACTCTAAATGAAGAAAGCATTTGTATTGATTTTCAATCCAACAAGTTTCCCTTCTCAACTCTTACAGAGGGAGTATCTCAACATATAGGTGACTAGTAGTCAATTCACATACACAAAGAGCTCCACCCCCCCCCCCCCCCCCCCCCCCCCCCCCCAAAGCCAAATATTGTGGCTCCTATAGCTCTCCTACACCCTGAGGATTGGTCCCAAGATGTGTCATCTTATACATAGAACACAAATGTATAGTAGATTCCTCTCATAATATAAACATAATGATCTAGGTGACTGCATATATTTTTCAATTGATCAATTTTCCAAGATATCGCACTACCCTATAGCAAAGGGAAGTCTTACACTTTCAACATTGCTCATCACCTAGATATACAATTGCAATGCATCTAAGAATTTATCTTCTGATACCATATTTAGATTGTAGATACAAATTGTATGGCTCTTTATGCTCAAACAACTTAAGCATAAACCACCCGACATAAAGTACACAAATAATATTTTTTATGATTCATTTCTACTAGTGTCATGCTACGTTGTTAAGGAACATCACTGGGCTCACATCCGTGCTATTGAACCTCTTAAAACTTATATAAACCACGACATATATACTAAGATATACAAAGAAATCAGAAACTTAATCAAATATCTTTTCATTTTAGTCCCACACCCCCTACTATCTACGCATTTATTTGTTTATACAAATGTAGAGAGATTTTGTGACACTTTTTCATATAAACAAGTCCTAAATACATACTTTAATATAAAATAGAGACAAACTAAGAGAGACCCTCATTCTTTACAGTCATTACACAATCACAAATATTCTCCTAATTTCTATAACTTTTAATATGCTAAAATTATTTTTTCTCAAATTTTCTCCTTTATGTGACTATGTTTCATGAAATTCTCATTTATTTCAACATAAATTATTGATTTTTTGAGTGTTTTTATTTGTATGAATTTTTGAAGTGTGATCCATCAGTATACTTATTTTTATGCCATATGAACATCATTTTATCCCTAAAACCTAAGAATAATCCCATTATCCATTAAATCTCGTGTTTTGAATTTTGTGATTTTATTATTTTTAATATGACTAAAGGAAAATGAATGAATTTTTAAAATGATAGATATCGGTAAATATATTTAAAATATTTTAATTATTTATCCATCATATGCACTAATGATTCAGCATAAAAATTAAATAAGAGGTGCTTACTCTAAAATTCAAATATGTATAACTCGTATTCCAAAAAAATGGCATCCAAATCACCCATCTATATGGCATTACACTTTGGAACCATCATCCATCCCTGATTCATCAAATTAGCCCCCCTCTCTCCCTCATATGTAGCCATATGAACAAGGAACAAAGAGGAGAGAGAACACAAGAGAGAAATACTGAAAATTGATCTTTTCATTCCATTTATCATTTTTTTCAATGTCTAAAGCCATGGATGGCAAATAATTGAGGAACTCATGCTCAAGAGGAGGGAGAATATGGCAATATGCAAAACAATTAAACTTTATGGGGAAGAAAGGGCACAAAAAAAAGACCCCTCCCTCTCTCCCCCCTCCCATTTGTGTGTTTTTTGTGACTTTTCACCTTACTAACCATGATTAATACTATCTTCCAATTTATCTAGTTTAAATTTGGCATGTTTACACTTGACTACAAGTGGTTTCAACTTGAACGGAGGTGCAAATAGCCTCGAAATCATGATTTGATTAATGAGTGGCTTCCTAGCATTGAAATCTATCACCCTAGTCTCCATCACATGCTTTTTGGCTTCAGGATCCAGTAGCTGCTTCATAACACCAAACCTTGCGGTCATTAAATGGGGACTCAAACAAACTCTGATCAACAAACAGACACTTGAGTTGGATTTGTAGCATCGAAATGCATATAGAGAAACTTCAACTCCTTGATCTTTAATCATTTCATTTTGCCCCAAAATTGCCTCTTTTACAAGTCTAAGGCTGCTTTTGCACTTGAATTCAAGCTTAAAAACTAGCGCTTTTTGGTGACCACGTGATAAGATGACTCAATCAGTTGAATCCACAACCTAATATTCACAAATATAAATCATAAAGATCATCAAGCTACTACAAATAAAACACACAGTAGAGCACAAACACAGCTCTCACTCTACCCCTGATTATATCAATGCATGAAGTCTAGAAGGGATAGACCAAGCATAATCTGACAAAGAGCCAAAGCTAGTTGCTAATCAACTGCTTCAACACAAAGTAGTTAAAAAGAACTATCAAAGAAGTCATCCTAAGTGGTGGTTTGACCTGCCTTCTATAGGTGAGGACCCAAGGAGAACAAGGAGAACAAGTGTTGGTCACAATTGGACCAAGAACTCCTAGGCAAGGATTCCTATAGCTTGGTATATAAAAAGTCACATATTTTTCATTTGATTATATTTTTTCTTTAGTATTTTATACTCAGGCATGTACAAAGGAGGGAGTTGAGCATATTGTGATCCAAGGAGAACAAGGCATTGGCCACAGGTCCTGTCTCAGTATCCAAGAATCTACCAATCTCTCATAAGGTGACACAAAATCCTTTTATTCTTTCACTCACTATTATTTTTGCTCCAACTATCCTTATTTATTTTTTCATCTAAATGCCACTCCTAGGAAGACAAGGCATTGGACTTGAGTTTGTTGACTTGTCCCTAAGAACCTATTAGGCCTTCCCAAGGCAATGAACATCTACTCTTGGAATTTTTCTTCCTTTATTTTCTTATTTTAGAAGTTAGAACCCCTTTTTACATACCTTTGTATCATATATATATTTTTAATATAATAATTGTTCTTGATTTTTCACTTGGAAAGCTTCCCCAACTACCTCACAACTAATAGGGGTTCCTAGAAACAGTTCCTAACATACTAGCAAAACAGGGTCACTACATTTACTTTCAAAAAGAACTCTTAGAGTGCGTGATAATATCTTTACAAGAGGTAGAAAAATGCTCAAACCTCCCTAGACACACTTAACCAAACCCTGGGATGTCATATCTTGAATGTTGGTTCCAGACAAAAGAAAAAATTTCCACATACATATACATATATAGCATAAAGGAAAATAACCTTTAAATGAAGGATATCACTTGGTGGACTTGGTCCATAGGAAGCTTTTGTGCAACAAGAGGCTCCCTTTAAGTGCCTCGTCAAAAATTTTTAGTACAATACTAAAACAAAAAACCATTCATTGTACTCGCACCAAACAAACAAATGGCTCTCTAAGTCTAATGAGATAAATCGTTTTACTGCAAAATAAATAGCCCTCTTGGCCTAATGAAATCAAACAACTCTCTACAAGAACAAAGACCCTCTTGGCCTAGCAAAATTAACCAATAAAACACACCATTTAGCATCCTACTATTGAAAATAAATCCTTGGTCCCCACATAAACTACACTAAAGCATTAAACTAGACCAAGGGGATAGCCATTTAGGCCCTACACTAAATGCATCAAATTATTAGCTAGCCCTTAGCATAAATGGCAAGGAGGGTACTCAATGAATGTGTTATTGAATGATCTCATATGTTCATGACAGAATAAGAATACGATCAATCGCTACATGGCTCATAATCCATACAATCTGGTAGGCCAGGCCTTGCGGCCCAGCCATTTCCCCCTCACGACCCTCAAACCGGCACGCAGAGAGAAAAAGAGAGAGACGCGCGAGAGAATCAAGAAGGAAACTAAATCTTTTCTCGTGAAAATGTGATAGCATACATTGGTAGATATAGGTGCTTTGCACCTTTTGGCATCACACAAGGTAGATTCACATACAACGTAGTGTGCCCATTTAACCCTTAACACCTGGCACGCATGAGGGACCAATTGTTTACAATTGAGAACCCACTATCCTCTTGATAGGATGTCAAATGCCTTATCCCTCTATGTCTAAATATTACATTTGGTTACAAAGAGTGGAGAATGATAACTTTAAAATCTTGATTTGGCATTGATTCACCAAAAGAGTCTTCCATAAGCTTGTCCAAGATCGTGCTTCTTGCAGGCTCTGCATCTCTAGGTGGTACATCCGGTCTTCTCTTTGCCTGGTATGCCCCCTTTGGATCACTTCGTCCTTGCAGAAGTCATCCTCTTGAATCTGGTTTAGAAATACACCTTCTGATGTCCATGCCTTTGAGTCTTTTTCCTCACGCTTTACATCTTGAAGAGGATAGGGTGATGGGTTTTGAAGATGAGTGGTGCATGCGTAGTGATAAGTATGAGGATAAGGTTGCTTTATTGTGAATACATAAAGATAGTATCTATTATTTATATATGTGCTATATAATGATATATATGTCTTATATGGTTAATGTGGCATAGATCACGCTGTGGTGTTGATGATGAGACACGTGGCAGATGTCAGGCAAGGCGCCAGGTGACGCATGATGTGGTGGTGATGGCGAATTGGCTGATAGCTGGAGGTTGAATAGCCGCGCGGACAGGACTGCCATGGAGACGAGGGCTTGCTGATGGCTGATTTGCACGTGGTTGCCACGACTGGCTAAGGTCCCGACGACGAGGTCTGCGACTTGTGGGCTGATGGCTCGAACGACTTGCTGATGATGATGAGACGGATGAATTGGAGCTGCGCGCTAATGGTGACGAGCCAGAGGCGGCGCATTCAGGCTGTTGCAAGCTAACTCTGTAAACCAGAGATTCAGGCAAGTGTCGTCCACTCCGTGGGAGAGAGAGAGAGAGAGAGAGAGAGAGAGAGAGATTGTTGATGAGGGCACATATGCACTTGTACAGAATGATCTCCCTCTTCCAGTAGCAAATCTGTAACCAGAAACTCACAGGTATCGATCAGGATGGCAGGATCGCCAAGTGGTAGGCCAAGCCTTGCGGCCCAGCCATTTCTCCCTCACGACCCTCAAACCGGCACGTAGAGAGAAAAAGAGAGAGACGCGCGAGAGAATCAAGAGGGAAACTGAATCTTTTCTCGTGAAAATGTGATAGCATACATTGGTAGATATAGGTGCTTTGCAGCTTTTGGCATCACACAAGGTACATTCACATACAATGTAGTGTGCCCATTTAACCCTTAACACAATCCATACTAATCATCTGCGACAACCAAAACAAGACATGTCAGCAAGGATTCCCCATAGTGGTCATGGACTAACAACAAGAGGCAATTGTAAAAACCCCTTAGAACCACATTTAAGAAAGACATCGTTAACAAAGGTATAATTAACGAGTGAATTTGCAAAGCGATTCCATTGTTTGGAAATCAAATGGCAAGTTATTACCTCAAAGATCTCAAGGGCATCCAAGGTTGCACGATGGTACATTCTTAGAATGATATTTCTCATACTATATGTCCCATTTAATTGATTGATCACTAACTATGAGTTTCCTTTTACCAATAACCAGCGAATACCACCACATTTGGCTAGATTTAACCCCATTGGCAAGGCCTTGTATTTCACCATGTTATTTCTAAGAGTAATTCCTAAATATACTCCCATTTTTAAAACCATGCGATGATGGGATATTTAATGACAACCCCAACACTCGCATGCTTAGCAGGTCCTCGAGAGGCTCTATCAAAATAGAATGTATATACCAAGGATTCATAGGTGTAACCTTCCATGGCAATCAATCTACCCATACTTATGATAATCAAAGTCTAATCGAGAGAGAGGGTGTAAGATAGGTACAATTCCTTCTTCTTCATTAGACTCAATAGGGACACTACTAAGAACTCTATGACAATAGTGGCAATAGACTTGAATATCCCACGTGAAAGATCCATGTTGCCAATAAGTAATGTGATAATCCTTACTCCACCAAACCACTTTGCCTTGGTGATAATGCTATTGTAAATATGGATGCTCAAGATAAGGAATATTTTTTCCCATCCAATAGTCTTGGTACCCTTTGCAAGTTTAAGCTACCTAAAGGACCTACAAAGGTATGAAGTCCCACCTCAACCCCTATACGTAATAGGGCTTTAGTTTATTTAAATTTAATTTATTTTTGAACTCTAGCCCTTGCAAATCTTCTAAAAGGGCTATAGAGCCATTCTTTTTTTATACGAACAATCTTATAAGGACCCTCAGGGAAGTTACTATATGTATATCCTCTACATCACGCACGTTCAAGGCCTATTTATAAATATCCTTATCTATGAATTTTTCATGAATAAAACATAACCCTTTTCTATTCAGTCTATAAAAAATTTCTTTATATTACACCCTTATGCATGTAAAAAAATGTATATAAATGGTAATTTAAAAATACCTTATTTTGAACCCACATGATGCACACATATATTCATGAGTAACTTACCCGAGTAAGGACCATCCCATTTGAGTTCCAACTTATCTAGGAAGAGCTCACCATTGGGCATCATAATATAAAACCCATTGACCCATAGTAAATTTATACTTCTCAGCCCAAAGATCATGAAGCATTTTCATTTTCTTCTTCCTTACTTCTTCCTGATGTAACTAGGCTTGTACCCTAATCTCATCAAGATGTGCAAGGGAAATGAATCTTTCTTATATGCTTCCTCTTCACCCAAAGAACGATATAGAGCAAACATTACTGTAGGTAGCTCAATCTCTGAAGGTAATACACAGTCTTCCCCATATACTAATTTAAAAAGTGATATGGTCTATAGCTCTTTTAAATGTTGTATTATAAGTCCAAATAACCATGTACAACTTCTTATCCCAATCACGCTTACCTTTGGATATATAGTCTTGGATAAAATCCCCAAAAGCTGCTTATTGGTACTCTCTACTTGCATATTAGTTTGGGGGCTATAAGGTTTGGTCTTATTATGTTTAATCTTCAAAGCTTCCATCAAAGTCTCAATTGCTTTACTCAAAAAATTATCCTAGGATCAGACACTAGCTCCTTAGGTGGACCAAAATGGCAAACAATCTACTCCAAAATAAAACTAGTCGTTTCTTGGAATTATTCTTCATCGTAGCATGGGCTTTAGACCACTTTGTGAAATAGTTTGTCACCACAATAATATAACGCTTTCGTGTAGTCAACGAAGCCTTATTGTCATGTCTCTGACATGTTTCATGTCTCGTGACATACACAAATGCATCCTAGAAAATGGACAGCCACCAATATCTAGCTCTCAAAGCTTTCTATACAATCAACCATCCAACAAAGTGCCCTCCAAAAGCGGAGTCATGACACTCTTCTAAGATAAATGGAACCTCATCATCATGTATGACACATTGGTGATAAATATCATCAGCCCCTTGCCAATATAGTTTTTTTGTAGTCAAGGCAATTTTCAAGGCTTGCTCCTAATTTTCCACTTTTTAGCCTTTGACAAAGTGGCTCCAACCTCTCCTATGGATAGATAGCGCATTATGGTAGAATACCAGGATGGAATGGAGACCATATTGATTTTGAACAGACCCTCGACTTCACTACCTTTAGCCAACACTTCCTTCGACTCTTCGAAATCCACAAGATATTCAAAGATGCCCTAAAACTTCGGTGGCTTGCTCCTTATTTCATAATCAAACTCCTGCAAAGCGATCAACCACTTCACTAGGTGGTCAGGCAGTTGCCACTCATTCAATGATAGCCTTAGCCCCTTTGCCTTTGTATAAAAGACTACATTTTTTTATAGAATGTAATGCTTGAATTTCTTCATTGTAAAGACTATCCCAAGGCACAATTTCTCCATGTAGATATAATTAATCTCAAACACCCCCAATTTGTGATTGTCAAATTCAATCGGATGGTATCATTTGTCCTCCCAAATTTGGACTACACAATAACTAATACTATACATTGTAGTTTGCTGAAAATAAATAAAATATCTCACAAATTTTAGGTGCTTTTAGGACTGATACTTTTACCGATTCTTTCTCACATCCTTAAAGGATACTTGACATGAAATTGCTCCAAACAAACATACAGTTAAAAAACAATAGATTTGTTATTACTGGCAATGTTCTCTTAGCCAGTGCATTAATAAATCATTGATAATATCCAATTGACAACATAAAGCTATGTACTTCTTTAGGCGTACGTGGTGCACTCATAGCAAAAATAACCTTTATCTTTTCAAGATCAATTGTTGTAACACTTGCCAAGATAACCACATGCCTCAATAACAATCCATAGGGCACTCTAAAGATGCATTTTCTTAAGTTAAGAGGACTACACAATTGACTACACTACTTGAAACATTTTCTTAGAATAATCAGTTGTCTCTCCCTTGTGGTGGCTACCCTTAGGTCATCAATAAAGACTTTCAACTCATCTGAGGAAATCACCAAAATTTTGATCAGTTGTATGTTGCCAAGAATTTAGCGCATTGCATAATCCAAAAGCCATAACATGATATGCAAAGGCTCAAAATACAGTGATAAATGTCATTTTCAACTTATCTTTCTCTACAATAGCCAGTTGGTTATAACCAACAAAGCAGTCCATAAACCAATAGATATCCCTACCAGCTAACCAATCTAGAATTTGATCAATAAATGAAAGTAGATATAGTAATCTTCAATCGTCTGTTTATTGAGCTCCCTAAAATCCACGCAAAACCAAATTTAATTATTTTTCTTTTTCTTGATAACGACCAATAAATAGTACTCCATGTGTTGCATACAAAATAACAAGTCAGCCTTATACAATTTTTGTAGCTTCTCAAATAGTATGTTTCTTAGCTCAAAAGGCATACACCTTACATTTTATCGAGCAGGCCGGCCATCTTCCTTCAAGGGAATAGTATGCATAGCTAGACTAAAAGGAATATCCCTTAGCTCATCATAGCTCTAGGCAAAAATATCTCATAATTATTCAATCAAGGACATGTAGTCCTTCCTCTCTTCCAAGCTAAGCATAGACCCTAATTTGATCAGTCATGGCTCATTCAACTTACCAAGATGTAGCTCAATCACATCCGCATATTTGATTTTATCTTGAGCTTCTATCGACTCATTTAGAGTCACCTATTAGACATCTTTTGTAGTGGAACCCTCTCTTGATTCATAGCTTGATGAAGTGTCACTGCTAGAAGGATCCTCTAATGCATCTAATTATCTCGATTATAAAGGTACCCTCTTGCTTTGAGGAGATTCAAGATATGAATCCATTATTACGTGTCTAATACCTTTGCAAAAAATTAGACAACCAGTGCATATATCCACTTGACAATTGGATTGCAATATCCATGGAAAATAATAATTGATGACTTAGCCACCTTTTAAACCTAGTAACCCTAAAGCCAAAAATGCATTCGACATTAGCAACATTCACATGGACTTTGGTAATGCAATCTTCCAGTTGCCTTAAACTATCATTAGTTATCCCAAGAATTGTAGAGTCATTCTTTTAGATTTCCACTTCCACTCTTTCTATCAATTTTAAACTCATAATGTTAATGAAAAATATTGTATCCATAATGGCATGATCCACTAATATGATGTCAACATATGCTGCCACCCTTAGGCCATGCTTTTCAGCATGTTCAAACTAGTCATCTCCCACACAAGTTATTTCTCAAGGGTTCGCATGAAGGATCTTCTTAAACTCCTTACACTCCTAGAGATAATTTGATTAGTTGCAAGAGATTCATATTAGGCTTTACCTTGCAAAGAGAATTGAATAAGTCAAATTCATGATAATTAGTAGTGGTTCTCTTCTCTCACTAGACCATGCTTTTCCTTGGTCCTTGAATGGGCTTTGGTATCTCTTTCTTGGCTTCTACCTTCTTCTTTGGCATCTTCTTATTGGATTCAGCTTTGCTCTATCAATAGCTTTTAGAGAACCAACTTCCACATCATGGTTAAGGACTTGCATCCCCTTATCATCCTATTTAGGGTTTGTCTCTATAGGTTCTACATGATCTCTAAACGCCATCCTCAACCTTTTTGTCCCATTGTAATGGCTCTTAAATTGGAATCTCGAGTGGTGTTGACATGCACATCTTTGATAAGGATGACACCACTACCACTAGGCAACTCTTCTACAATAGCATTTCCTCTCTGCAATCTTTGGTTTGGTCCCTCATCCTACTAAATGTTATTTTGTAATAAGTTTCATACAAACAAGTCCTAAACACATATTTTCATATATAAATGAAGAAAAATAGAGGTAGACTCTCATACTTTATCTTCATTACACAAGTATAAATATTATCTTAAATTTTCATAATTTTAATGCATTAAAATTATTTTTTCTTATTTTTTTCCTTCATTGAACTATTTTTAATGATATTTTCCATTTATTTCAATATAATTATTATTTTTCCTAAGTGTTTTTATTTATATGACTTATGTAAAGTGTGATCCATTAGCATACTCATTTTTATGCCATATGAACATAATTTGATTCCCAAAACCCAAGAACAACTCCATTTTTCATTAAATCTTGTGGTTTGGATTTTGCAATTTTATTATTTTTAATATGAGTAAAGAAAAATGAATGAATTTTTGAAATTAAAGACATCAAAAAATATATTTCAATAATTTCTAATCATTTATTCATTATATGCATTAAGGATTCATTATGAAAATTAAATAAGAGTTGCTTACTCTAAAATCTGTATATGTGCGCCTCATATTTTGAAAAAATGAGCTAGTAACACTATTTTCTAATCATTGACACATCCAAATCACCCAATCTATGTGCCATTACACTTTGGAACCATCCTCCATTCCCAATTCATCAAATCGGTCTCCCTCTCTATCTCTCATACGCAGCCATATGAACAAGGAACAAATAGGAGAGAGAAATAGCAGAGAGAAAGACTAAAAATGGATCTTTTCATTTTCTTTATCATTTTTCACAATTTCTAAAGCAAAAGATGGCAAAGAATTGAGGAATCTCATGCTCTGGAGGAGGGAGAAGATGGCAACATGTAGGAAAAATTAACATTTTATGGGGAAAAAGAGGAACCAAAAAAACATCCCTTCCTCCCCCCTTTTGTGTGTTTTTTGTGGATTTTGGCCTCACTAATCATGATTAACACTAACCTCCAACTTATCTAATTCGAATTTGGCATTTTCACACTTGACTACAAGTGATTCTAACCTGAATGGAGGGGCAAACGGCCTTGAAATCATGATACGATTGGATGGATGGATTCTTGGTATCAAAATCTATCAATTTGGCCTTCATCATATGCTTTCTAACTCTCGAATCCAATAGCTGCTTCATAATGCTAAACCTTGTGGCCATTAAATAGAGGGTCAAATGGACTCTGATCGACGAATGGTAACTTGCATCTAGGAAAAGGAAAAATCCAATTCCTTGATTTATAATGGTTTCATTTTGTACCAAAACTGTGTCTTTTACGAGTCTCAAGCTACAGTTACACTTGAATTTCGGCTTTAAAATCTGAAATCACAGAAATGTAATACATAATAAACTATAGATTGATATAAAGTAAAAAAATATTGGTAGTACTTACTCAAGTCAGGTACTATCAAGGTTGGGACAAACCTAGCATATCTTGTACTAATTATGGGATTTTAGTTATATTAGCTAGTCATCTTTAAAAAATCCAGGCCTTAGACAGTGTATAATGTTGGTGTATGGATAGACTTGATAATAGACTTTACCATGTGCTCCTCTTTAGTAGTGGATATGACCCAAGGAGCTTGAGGTAGTTGCACATAACCATTGGAGCTCATTTGTTACCAAAATGCCTCCACCTTGCCTACATCCTTCAAGTCCATCCATGCCCCCAAAGTGTCTCTCAAGCAACCAATATTCTTGAAAATGTCCATGGGATGTAGTAGATGGTTCATCTGTAAATGTGTCAAATATGGCAGCTCATAGAAAATTAAAAACCGTCATATTTTGCTTGAAAGTGGTTCCTAGTGAGCCATCTTCCACTCATAATAGCTTTGACATTAGGAAAAAAATGAACTCACAAATGGGCCTTTTAGTCCCTCCCTCTCTCCTCTTTAAAACAAGGAAAAGAGAAGAGAAGAATAGTAAAATAATCATCTTCTCTCTCCACTTTTACAATCTAGTTTTACCTTTTTTATATTATCTACAAAGATATACTCACATTCCTTCTCTCTCCTCATTCAAGAAGTCTTTTTCAACCAAATTTTATATTAAAAAGGAGTTAGCTACGGGAGTGTGGTGCTTCGTTTTCAATGAAAAATGATTAGTAGATATGAGGTAATTTATTTTTTAATCGAGAAAAAGGAAAATAAAATTTTGAAAGTTCCTTTTAAGATATTTTGGGGATTTTTTATATTCTAGCTTTTGGTAAAAAAACAAATCAACTGGTCAAATTTCGTGTTTTTTGGAAATGTTTTTGGTGGTAAAATACAAATTTCTAAAATATGAAAAATCTTGGACATCCCTACCCTTTGAGCTATTTTTCCCCATATTTATACTCTCTCTAATGGTTCTATTATGACCTATTCTCTGTGTTTATGCAACCTTCATTAACAGAGTGAATTACTTACACCCTCCTTTCCCTTGGCACCTTTGTGTGCTTCTCTGTGTTTATGCAACTTTCATTAACAGAGTGAATTACTTACACCCTCCTTTCCCTTGGCACCTTTGTGTGCTTCTTTGTGCATCTCCACTCTACTTCGTGTGACAACCAAGTAGACTTCCCATTTCTATTAATAAAAAAATGAATACAGGAAAGAAAGAACTGCATATTGAGGTAGAGATTGAATATGCCCCATTATTCAAAAGAACCCAGCGTACTAGTGCCAACCCTCAGGTTTTGTAGAGTTATAGGAAAATGGGATTGAAACATGTGGACTTGTGGGTTGATGGGCGAATCTACCCAATTGACCCCTTAAACAATAGACCTCAAACTTTCTCAGGAATCACAAATTTGCTGAAGTATATGTGCAAGGGTGAAAATGGGTTTCTCGGTGACACTAGGCGGCTCAATGATCAGGCATTTAAAGTATTTACAACTTGCCAAGAAACCATAAAAATTTATCGTGATGTGATCATTGCACATCAACTTTATATACAACAGCTTATAGGACAAGTGGTACAGCTGAATGACACTATACTTCAACAAAAAAATCAAATTATTTCAATACAGGGCACTATCCATGACATTGGTATCTCATATGAGGAGGCAAAGGCACAATTGGACGACCTGAGAAAGATCAACATCAAGCTAACACATGAGCATAAATGAAAGAAGAAGCCAATCAATGAGTTAATTGTGAATGTAGCAGCCAGTGGAAGCGCCGTATCAAAGCATGTAAGGTAGCTTAGAATGAGAACCTAGGTGAGGGTGAAGTTGGATCATGTATTAGTAGATTGCTAAAGGCAAGTACATTGGAAAATACTTTTCGCAATCCTAAGTTTAAGCTTTTGAAGGAAAAGGTGATTGAGTGCACATTAAAAGATGTGTCAAACAAGTTCTCAGCTCTGGATGCACAATCCATTTGTGATAGTGTTGGTATTAGATTAATGACTTACTCAAAGATATTCAAAGGTGTGAAGGCTGAGAAACTTAATACAAAGGTTTTGGAGCTGATAGGAGATCCCATGCATGGTCAATATGTGAAAACACAAGGTTGGGACAAAAAATGCATATGAGGTGAAGTTCATGGAAAACAAGGTGCAGTCTGGTAATGTACTACAATACGTTTGTTGAAGAATGTAATGATAAATTGCAGTTTGTTATAAAATTATATGAAAGTGAGGTTGTCAAAGGAGTAAAGATTGAAAGAGTTAGTGTAACTCTGATGAACAGAGCTTTACAATTTGACAAGAACAACACAGGGAACTTTAGTGTTCAATCTGAACACCATGTGTGGTGGCTCACTACATTTGAAGTTTCTAAGGAAACATTTGAGGTGCTGGAGTTGTTCTTTATACACACAAGCATTCCAAGCATCATCGATCATTAGGAACATGGTGAGATGCTCTCAGTTGAAGGGTATGATCAATACTTGGTTGAATGGCATATTGTAGGAGAATTGAAAACTTTAAAATGCATGTGTGGAATCTCCAATGGTGCAAATACAAAGAATCCATGCCTATATAGCTTGATAGAGAGGGTGGAAGGAAAGTACGAAAAGAAGAACTGGAAAAGGGTGACAAGTGCTGCACCGACGCGCAATAGAGAAGATCCTCTTGGAAGCCCATCTTCAACATTCCATTGGATCTTATTCACATTTGTTCATTGCATTCTTTTGTCAAAATCATCGAGAAACTTGTATATGAATACATTTGCTTTGCTTATAGGATGCAACCAGAAAAAGAAGCCATTGCAATGTGTAAGAATGTGAAGCGAGTGCTATTAGAAATTGGGCTACACAAGCATCAAGTGATGATTGAAAAAGATGATAACAGATCAAGAAAATCTGGTAACTTGCCAAAAAACATTGCTTTGAAGGAGCAAAGGCTAGGAAGTTTCTCTCAACACCCATCAATAAGGAAGGGAATGTCACGGTTTGTAGGCCACAAGACTACGATGGGTGGAAAAAGTTACATTTTGCAATTTCTCATCGAAGTAATGGAGGAAAAACAAGGTTGAGGCCAAAGCTAAGGTTTGGATAAGTCTTAAAAAATTGGCTGCCTTACTTCGCAAGATGGTATTTAAAAATGAAGATAAGCAATAATTTATCGATGCTATGCATAGCTTCTACAAAAACATGGTGGAAGCGTGGGGCAAAAGCTCTATCACACATTACATGGTGCATACTAAGTTAATACTTTAAAATTGTATGAATTGTATAGACTATTGAGCATAGTTTTTCTCATGTGTGATATGTGTCTTTGTAGCATATCCTTGAGGCACATAGGCCATACTTTGTAGAAAAGGAAAGCATCGGAGTCTGGTTCACACAAGGGATGGAAAATTCACATTGGATAGCGTGTGGTGCATACCAAAGAAAAATCGATCATGGTGGAGGGGTGAATGGTAGCAATCCAATGATCCAATTGCTATCTTGGTGGTATAGGATGATAGTAGCGGATGAAACTAAACTCTTGCAAAAGAGAGCAGATGAAAGTGTTGATGAATCGGCTTAGACATGATGGAATCACGTCCTGTCACTAAAAGAGTGCGTTATGAAACCTCAAGTGCTAAGGAAGACCATGCCAAGTGGCTAGAAACAAGGCTTTGACAAGGCAAAAAATGGGTTCAAAGAGAGCTAAGATAGTAAGATGAACAATGTGTTCAGTGTAAATGCAATTCATAGTTTAAAAGAGAAAGAGAGAGTGTGCATCTATGGGAATGAGTCTTACAGTTTAGGGTTATATAAAAGAGGGTTTCACTTTCTATCTTTTTCATTGAGTTCTCATATCTCTTGTGCAGGAAAGATGGCTAGGTCTAAGGTAGTTGCAAATAAGCTTCCACTCAGAGCCCCATATCGTGTTCAGCCCCTTGAAGCATCTACTAGCTTAGATGCACCCCCTTCTCAACCCAGCTTCCTCAAGCCACCATCACAAGGGTCCTCCTCAGCATCCCCACAAGAAGTGCAAGTGGACTCTAGGTACAGTAGCCCTGAGAGAAATTAGGAGGTATCAACTCTCTTTTGATCTCATCATTCTGAAGGGGCCAGCTTCTTGAGACTTGTTCTTGAGATTGTATAAGACCGTGGTTTTTGGCACAAGGTCAGGATAGACATGATCGCTTCACAAAAGAATGTCTTCGTGTGTTGCAGAGGCCTTTTTAGTTGACTTGATGACTGCTGCTCAACGTTGTGCAATACATGTGAAGTGCATCACTGTAACTCCCAAGGACTTCCAACTTGTAAGAAATCTTCAAGCAGTGAAGGATGCATTCGTTTCAATGGAATGAACACTGTTTGTAATGTTATCTTTTTTGGCATAGTGTTCTCTTTCTGCATTGGACATATGACTATGTCCCAGTGCAAAACTATTATACATTCTCTTAAAATATGAATTAAATTTTTACTCTTGTCCTTTGCTCTCAACTTTGACTTTTCATCTTTGATGTATTTTCAACTCTTACTTATAGTTTTTGCTAGCACTGTCAATTTCAATAGAAAAAACATGTAAACTTTACTCCTAATGCCTCTGTATAGTTTATGTGGTGCGAAGTTTCTAAGGGCCAGTAGTTGTGATGTTGATTTCTTGATTATCAATCCACCCATAATTTTGGTATGGGATAATTTTTAAAATACTAAAATATATTGAAATGTGAAGAAACTTCAAATGTGCACTCATTAGGCGGCCAAGAGTCCTTTTTTTTTGGAACAAAAATGCATGTAGACTCCAAAAAGTGGCTCTAGATGCCAAACTTCGAACCAGGGGTCTGCATGCATTTTTGTTCCAAATAAATAAATAAATTTGGACTCTTGGCCACCTAATGAGTGCACGTGTGAAGTTTTGTCACAATTTGATAAAAGGTTATGGATTTACGATCATCGATGGATAGTGCCTATGAAGTTGCATAAACCCGGTTTTGGGGTTTAAATGGGTTAAAGGTTCATTATTCTTCTCATTTTCATATCCTTCTTTCTTTGCTACCTCCATTTTCACACCCCCAACCTCTGTCTCTTCTCCATATTGCCCTTCTCGAGCTTACATATGGCACGCACCAAGCAAGCTTGTTGCCGTTTCGGCCACAGGAAGACCTCATGCCAAGGCCCGCCACTTGGACCACAAGGTGGAGCCTCCTCTAGTGTAGTAGCATATGCTCCCCATAGAGCACAAAAACCACCATAGAAGAAGAGAAGATGGAGACTGGGCAGTGTTGCCCTAAATTGGGAGATAAGGAGAATCCAACGCAGATATGAGCTTCTCATCCCAAAAAGATCTTTTCATAAGGTTGTTTAGGAAGTCATGCAAGACTTGGAGCTGAAAGGGATGGGAAGATTTTGGACACGACTGTGGGATGGCCCACCAGCAGGAAGGTGGATTGCTGTAGCTATGGAGGCCTTGCAAACGGCTGTTGCAGAAGGGTTTCTCATTGACTTGTTCAATAATACACAGCTAGCGGCCATCCATGCAAAGCACATCACAATCACATATAAAGATATGAACTTTATCATTCGGCTTCGACATGACAAGGGGACTTCTCCATAGGTTATGAGATTAATGATGCAAGGTTTTGTAATGAGTGTTATAGCACCATAGCATCTTGGAAGGCCAAAAAATTTTGTTTACTCTGCCACATTGGAGTATTTATATATATATACATAATATCTCATGCCATGTGTACTCAATTCAAATAATTGAGTAAAGCTATTTTGTTTTGTTTCTTGAAATGCACGACTCTTTATTTTTTTAAAATGTACACATGCATGTAATACGTACGTATACGAGTTATGTTATTTCTTATGCACAATCCCAAGTGTAGTACTATGCGTTGACATAATTAAATTGGATTATGTTAATGTATGTGAATGTTTCATTCACAAACCACACATTATTGTCACACTTACACGAACCACACATTTATTTAATAAATATTTATTTATAGAAAAAAGTAAAATATATTATATTCATCAAGAAAAATACATGCGATGGTTGATAGTGAGGCAGATACAAAAAGCAAATAGCCAACAAGAACTCTCATTTGTTCCTTGGCTTTTTCATCGGTGCCAGCTTTTCCGATGAAAATAGAAGTTCCTTCTTTGCTTAAAAAATGACACGCTTCCCCTTTAGCTCTTTCTCCAAGAGAAGTGGATCTGACACTTTAGCAAGGTTACCTAATGTAGCAAGCACACACATTGCTCCACCACACGTTTGGTTAAACAAGTAAATAAGCTTTGATTGCTTGATTAGCACCACCTTCTCCAAGCTAGATGTCACAGGTATCGCTCGAAAAGGTCCCAAACTTAGTCAAAGCTTGAATTTTCATGATTGTTTCTTGCCTTCGTGGTGAGCACTTCTTATGGAAGACCACTAAGTTTGCAACTAGGTTGTCAACGAACTCCTTTAGAGCTGAATCCTTCCGTCAATCTGCATGCCGAGCTCCTCCTTGCCTTGATGCAAACTCATCTATATACAATATGTCCTAAACAAAAAAGCCAAATCAAACAATATATTTAGCAACTAACCTAGATTTATTAGAAAGCGAGGACACTTGACGGGCCAAAAAGTGGCCCCAGATGCCACAAGGCAGTTGTAGGCATCATTTTTTTCCAAGATTTCACCAGTGGACTCCGGGGGACTCGATGCACCCTACTGTCAAGTTTCTTTGTATATAAATATATCGTAGTTAGAAATATCACATTCTCCAAATCATATTATATCTTCATTTCCTCGTGTGTCAGCGAGGCACCTCTTTGGGCAGAGGGATCTACAAACTCCTTGGTAGGAAATTGGGGCCTTGGTCCAAATAGATCATGCTGTAGTGCTTCAAATTCAGCATGTGACACAAGTTAATCTTCTTCAATCGAGGTAATGTGCTCCTGTGGTGCTATGATGACACTCACTATATCTAAGCTTGTGCCATCATATCTTCCAATCTTTGCCATCGTCAAATGCACATCCATGTAATCATAATCGATTAGGTCTTCCATCGAATCCCTGACTAGGATGGAAAAAAACACTTCTTCCTTCATTTCCAAGTATTGCAGCACATCAGATAGAAGTAAGTATTGTACACCATTTAATTCAATGGGCGTCAAGGAGGCAAGGTTGGGTTTGTCGACTTATGGCTGTTCTGAAGAAGATGGCACCATGAGAGCCAACCCTTGCTCTATTCCTCTTCAACATTTATGATCTCTTCAATTGGTTCTTCTTTGGTGTATGTGATAGCAACAACTTGTGGAGTTGTATTTTCATCGATCTCCTCCTCTAGGGGTGTATCCAATGCAAGGAGGCAAATTGCCAATGCGCAATCACACTCTAGGGGATCTAAAGGTGTTGTATCTGGTGCACTATCCATGGGAACAATGCATACTTTGTGCGAAGGATCCACGTGGGCCAAATACCTATTCAAAATTTTTTGGTGATTCTTCCCCGAGCTATTCTAGGGACACCCAAGTCATGTCGAATCCCTCGATGGGGTAGTCTTCCAAAACCTGAAGGGGGGGATCCAAAGATGAGAGCACGCATTCAAGGTTGAAGTTCTTAGAGAAAACCTAAAATATCTCATCACCCTGGCTAGCAAAGATAGTCGCATGGATCCACTCATCAAATTGTGCACGAGCATCCATGTAGCAGGTAGAAGGGATGTGGTGGATATAAAGAGATGAAGAGAGAAAGTGCGAAATGAAACAATGAAATAAGAATTAAACTAGTTCTACCTTAAAAACCTTAAGTTTTAAACCATTAAGGGTTGTTTACGTATGATATTTAGTTATGTATTTACTTACATATTTGTAAATTTTACATGCATATGTAAATGTGTTGATGTGGAAAGTGTATAGCAAGAGTATGATTTTTCATCAATACTATAATTTTTAAATGTTGCAAGTTTGTAAGTGACAATATTCTATTAGCAATTTTTTTTTTGAAATTTTACAAGTGTTGGATATTACAACTTGTGGTGTTGGGATTTTGAGGGAGAATCTACAATTTCTAAAATATGTGGAGCCACACACTTTCCACTGGTAACCGTATCCTTAGCTCTCGACTTCAAATTTTCCTACCATCTAGTTTAAAATAGACGATAACAGGTGGATTCTATATTAACATTGTAATTTCCTTGTGCATTATACTCAAGGTCCAATCATCCTCCATTTGCAACACTTGGGGCTCGCGACCCTCACAAATGACAATAACATCCATAGATGCACTTTCACGCGTGTCTTGATCAAGGCACAACCATTTACGTTTGAGCATCCTCCATCTACGATACTTGAACAGTAAGCATAAAGTCTGTCGTGTGAGAAAGTACGTGTACTTGGAAAGAAAAGTTTGCCGATCCATTCCAAAGTAAGATAATAGTCAACTAAGAGAAAATTTTTACATGAAAACCATGTCCCTTGTTGTGACTCGACACTCCACTGTGTCAGGACTATGCAAAAATTACAATCGGTATGAACTTGCTTAGATGTACATTCTTTGAGCTGGTGCTTTTCTCCATAGAGTTCAATATGTTTACTAAAATTTTTGTGCTACACATGCAAAATGTCGCTGCTACACAATGTCCATTCTATGCTATTAAGATTCGATATGTGCATATAATCAAGGGTTCCACATTATTGACCCCCCTTGGGCAATATGTACTTGGAGTCATAGAAAAAAACAATGTCCTCTGCGAGCTACTTAGCTCTATGCCCCTCAAAGAGCAATCTACCAATCTTGAGGTGGTAACACTTAAAAGAACCTGTGAAACTCTCAACATTTTGCCACTCATAGCAATCCAAAGGGTATACTTCTGTAAATATGACATAAGTAGTTACGTAGATATCATGAATTTTCTCATTCTCAATGAGTTGCAAATACTTACTATTTGCAATGTTTTGTTGAAAGGGCATAGTGGGCACAATATGTATTTGTTTTTGCATGAATACATATTGTACAAACGCCTCTATTATAAGTTGAGAATCAACGTTCCTTTGTTTGAGAGCTAAAATTTTACCCTTCCAGTGCTTTGATACATCTATAATTACAGATGCTTTCACCCTAAAAGCTCCCTTCATACTTGGACGCATATGTACCCAAGACAAGAAATGATACGTATTAGTGATCCAATTCCCTTCTTCATCTTTTCTCTTATGTACTTCTATCGAGAGAATGATTCTTCTTCTCTCAAGCATTATAACCTACGCATTAGATGTAAAGAAGTATGTATTAACCCCTAAATAATAAGCATTTTAAGTCTGTCTAATAATCACCAATATGCCATACAAATCAACATGGCATTAAGAGATGTTTACACTTTTGTAAATAGACACAAACATTGATATCAAAACACATGTAGCACAAGATTACTCAAAGAATTTTGCCAAAATAAATTTTATTATAATGAATAGGAGTCTAATTTGACTCAATACCTTGTATGAAACATGGGTATTATAGAGTAGTTGTTACAAGGATAACACTCACATGGCATGCAAATCTTAATAGGCACATTGGATTGACATCTGAGATATTCTATGGCTCAACACATTGTGCGTTATATGGATAATATGATACAAGAGTTTCATGGATCATTGCCAATTGGCATGGAGATCCAAATGGACATAGAGGACCAATAAAGCAGAGGATTTTTGAACCATTGACTTCCAGCAGATCCATATCATCCAACACAAAGGAATCACTTGCCACATCAAAATAGTCGATCGAGAATTATGTGCCTCACCCAAACCTTGTATACTACCTACATGTACAAAAAAATACCTATATGAATCCCTTTTAACAAAAATACTTGCATGAATCCCTTTTAACAAAAAATATCTAGATACCTGCATAAATAGAAGCAACACAAAATAGGGCCAATTTACCTATAAGCTAATCTACTAAAGATAATATTGAATCCTTGCAGATCAAAACCCATTGCAAATGATGGAAAAAAGAAAACATCAATCCCATCAAACATAAAAGTCACTAATTAAATGAATAAATTTTGGTACCACAAAAAAGAAAACATCAATCCTATCAAACATAAAAGTCACCAATTAAATGAATAAATTTTGGTACCACAAAATATGATAGATTTATCGGTAAATTAAGCTACATAATCTCTGCTCTACCTTGTGTTAACTACTGCAATAACAATTGATCCTTAAGTTAGAACTAGCATCAAAACCTATTGTGAAGATAATAGAAAAGGGATAATGCAGAGAGGAAGAAAGAAAGAGAGTGTGAGTACATGGGAGAGAAAGAAATAAGCACCTATCCACTCTTGCCCAAATTGATCTCTGCAAAAGACAATATCAAGAGTTAGTATTTACATGAACATATATTGAAAAAACTGTAGAAAAGAGAAAGCATAAAGAGAGAAAGAGAGGAGAAGAGAGACATGAGCACTTATGCAATGTCACCCAAAATTATCTATGCAATAAAACAACAACAAGGGTTAAAACTAACATCATGTTGTATTGAAAAGATAGCAGCAAAAAAAAACCAAATAGAGAGAGAGATTAACACCTTTGTCTCTTGCTTTAAATAAACTCTATAAGAAAACAACAATTAGAACCAAAATCAATTTCTATTGAAAACACAACATAAAAGAGAAACAACACACACACACACACACACATAGAGAGAGAGAGAGAGAGAGAGAGAGAGAGAGAGAGAGAGAGAGAGAGAGAGAGAGAGAGAGAGAGAGAGAGAGAGAGAGAGAGAGAGAGAGAGAGAGAGAGAGAGAGAGAGAGAGAGAAGCACCTCTGTCTCCTACTCAAAACAACCTCTGCAATAAAACAACAATAAAAATACGAAATGACATAAAATCCCATTGAAAAAATAGCAAACAAAAGAAAATGCAAAGAGAGATGGCAGCTGCGTTTTACTTGAAATCTGGAGCTGCATGGAGAAGAAAGTGCAAAGGTAAGCAGAACGCTCAAAACTCTAATTACTCTCGCTAGGGAGCTTCAATGGAGACAAAAATTCACGATATAGAGAAGAGAGGGAAAGTGGTATGTTGCTCAACTTTTGGGTCAAACTGATTTCGTGAGAGGAAAAAAAACCGAAATTGAAAATTCTCCAAAAAAGTGGGGGAAATACGAGATGAGAGAAAATCAAATTTGGTGTACTATTCATCCTCCCTTTTTTAAAAATCCCCCACTACCCCTTTAATACGAGATTTTGAGAGAGACGATTCACTCTCCATGGATGTCAACATCTAGCCTTCCTATTGGACAATCCAAAAGACCCACATCTTAAACTATATTATTTTTAAGGGCCCATTTGTGAGTTTATTTTTTTCCTAATGTAATTCATTCATGCAT
The DNA here is from genome assembly GCF_053477565.2 of Lygodium microphyllum. Taxonomy (NCBI): domain Eukaryota; kingdom Viridiplantae; phylum Streptophyta; class Polypodiopsida; order Schizaeales; family Lygodiaceae; genus Lygodium; species Lygodium microphyllum. Next base: position 49,246,834 of record NC_141155.1, read on the forward strand.
AGGGTCATCTAAGAAAATCTTCTCTCAAATCATGGTCCTCTTGCAAGAATGTGGCATGCCCTTTTGGAAAACTTTTGGCTATAAAGGAAACCAGCCCTCAAACCATCTTCTTCTTCATCCGTGAACTTGGGGAGTCCAAGTCCAAACAATGGATATACATGGTAACCTAAGATCACTATGCTTGCCACAATATCTATATCTAGTCAACACAAATATAAACAAGCCATGTTAGACACAATTACTAATCATAATGAAATCTTATTTACTTGAGCACTCCTCGAAACCCAAAAAGTCATGGATGGTCCACATAAAAATGTCTCATATATTAACACACCACCTCCTAGTATGCTTGCTCATGTCTTTCACAATAATCTCCTCCTCCCAAAAAATCTTGAGCTTGTCAACTAATGGACAATGATAGACATTCATATTCTTGACTTCATAGCACCTAGGAATGGGCAAGCTTAAGGATTAGGTGCCCTTTCTTCATTAAAAAGCCATGGCTAGATGTTATGAAGTACACACTCTAAAAAGTCAAGTAGAGTCTGAATGGATTCACACCATCCATACTCCTTTTAGGAGAAGTAATGGTACTTTTCATAATCCAATGCAGAAAAATGGACAATAAAGGCCTACGGGACCAGTAATATGTTGTTGATGCCAATAGGAAGGTCATATGGCTACATATTGTCCAAATGCACATAAAAAGCAGGAATATACTCCTCTATCCAGGAGGTGTAGTGGCGAAGGGCATCATGAAGAGAATTTTCCTAAGTGCGAAGATAACAAAACTAATGACAGGGGTACGCTAATTTCTAATGAGCCCTCAACCTCATCCGCAAATTTAGTTGAAGTAGAAAGAACAAGGCAAGTGAATGGAGTTAGGTCTAAATTCATACCCCATAGGGTGACCTTTAAGGCTGACCCCATGATTGGTGTGGTTACTAGAGCACAAAAGCAGCAAACGAGAGGAGCAAGGTCTGGAGGAAGAAAGTCTAAAATTAAAGGGAGTATTGAAGGATAAATCTAAGGATATAGATCCTAATGTAGAGCTACTTGACTCAGATTCTCCACAACATTCCTTTGACCATCCATTATTACCTGTGCCTTTAGCAAATCCTAAGATTCAAGTAGGAGTAGCTCCTTTTCCTGAAATATTGATACCTCCTAAGGAAGGAAGTAAAGATCAGGTAGAAGTAGTAAACATGACCTATGATCTGTGGTCTGCATTAGAACAAGTATCTTTGACCATTAGCCAAGTTCGGCAATTGCTAGAAATAGCGCCTACATGTGGAAAGCAGCTTTATCATAAATTAGTTCGGCGTCGAAGGAAGAGGATTGAGACTAACACTTCTAAAGTAACCACAAATTTTTCCAAAAGAAAAACATCCAAGGACGTAAAAATAGTAGATTTGTTTGTGGATCTAGGAGCTCTAGTTATTTATACTACTATTAATGGCCACTTGCTGAATGAAGTGCATTTAAATGGTGGCTCAATAGTCAATTTGATGATAGAACAAACAATGCAAGAATTAGGGTTGAAGAATCTAGAACCTACCCATATCGTTTTACGTGTGGCTGATGAAGAGAAAGTGATTCCTAAGTTGGGGTTACTTCGAAATGTTCAATCTATAATTGATGGTCTAGAATTTCATGTGAATTACTTAGTAGTTTGCTCATTGTCAAATATCTCTTCATATTATGTGTTGTTGGGTCCAACCTTGGTTATACCAAGCCAGATGCACTCAAGATTGGTATAAAGGTTCAATTGTGATTGTCCTAGAAATGATTGCGTTAAAATATAAGTTATTTCAAAAGGATCTTTGAAAGAGTTAAGAGATGGGATGGTTAGTGAAATGGATGAGAAATCCAACAGTGAGTTACACGATTCGAAAATGGAGAGGACCAATAACGAAGGGCCTTATGCCTGGTTATTTAAAACACAACGCCCAGCAAGAGTAGAAAAAGTGGAGGTAAATATAGTACATCAGGCTCACAAGGTAGAACAGATGGGTATTGGTGAATATGATGTAATATTTTCATCAAAAAATGATTCGGATGTCTATGTCTAAAGATACAACCCTAGACTGCTTAATGCTCTCTACAGGTGGGGAAGCTAAATATTTTGATGATTCGTTTGAAACATATTTTCGATTATCCATGGATCAGGAAGAAAATAATCAAGAAGATGCATTTTTTACATATAGCAAGGCAGAATCGATTTTTATGGATGAAATAGAAGAGTAAGAGATGCTTGAGTTAGTGACATTTAATGTTGACGATATCTCAAGAACCTCTTTGGAAAATATGGGCGAATTTAATGTTATTGAGAGTAATAATGGCATGCTTAAGAGTATAGTTTTTACTATTTTTCCTTATGACGAAAATGCTCCACCCTTTGGATTTGAACAATTGCCAGATATAGCTAAAAGAACTTATTGTTACCAGCTAGAAAGAACGGAAAGAGAACGGAGAAGTAGAAATAGGTGCAAACTATTACAAAGACCAATATTGCATGATGATGAGATGACTTTGAAATAGGTTTGCACAAACATCTAGTGAACATCATGGTAATTATGATAGGATTATTAGAGAATTAAATTAGGCTTTGGAAATAGAACGTGAGGCAGCAATGGTGGCTGCTGTAAATGAAGCAATGAAGAAAATTATTGAGTTACAAAAAGAAAAGGAAAAATTTCAATTTAGAGAAAGCTGATATCTAGATGAAATTTCACTTCTAGAGTTGTATTTAGAAGAATAGAGGTCAAAATTTAGTAGTGGGAAGTTACAGATGGAACAAGCCTTACCTATAGATAGGAACTACTAGGACGAATATGAAAAGACTAATAGATTTTGGGAAAAAGATAAATCTAAGTGTACTTTTGAACCAGAAACTCCTACTAGTGCTCCTTGGTTGTATCATCCTTTTAAGTGCTTCAATGGAATTACGCAGAAGATGTATCATTGTTCTAAGGGACCACTAGTTGGTCATCAACAATTCCAATCTAAACCCACTAAGATCAATATGCAAAATATGCCAGAGGTTGTATTATCTCATCCCAAAGAAAGGGTGATGGATTTTACTATCTATGGGGATGGAAAGGAACCACAACTTAGATGGTTTGAACCTATAACACCTAGGGATTTTGTAGAGCTTAAGTAAGCCATACATTATTTGGGTTGTCCAATTCAAGGTGAGGAAAATGAGGATCTGCATTCATTCATTCTTAAGCTTAAGGGTAACCAATGGTCCTGGAGTTTAGATGATCAGGAACGTTTAGAAAAGAATAATAAGATCTTAGTACGTCAATATCGTCGTAAGTTAGATGCTCAATATCCATGTGATTTAGAGCATATATCTAGTGTAATTGATTCTATCAAATCCTCATTTATAATTAAGTCTAATAAGGATTTAAACACCACTAATGGCTGCTTGGGTGAAAATTGGAAAATATATATTGCAAAATCATTTTCTGAGATAGAAAATGTCTATAGGATAAAGGTTGATGGTGCTACTCAAGATAATCTCGCTATTATTCCTTATAGGGCTTTACCCTTGGTACATTCTATGAATGCTAGGGAAGAAGAACCAGAATCAAGTGTCAAGAATAGTTTTCTTGAAAATGTATCAATGGGGATATCTGAGGATGTACCTACAACTAAGCCTTGAAAAATAGCCTCTTTGTTTCTCAAGAGCCCGAAGTGGAAGTAGTTAAGATAGAAATGATAGAAGGGAAATATTTAAATCTAGGAGCTCAATTCGAATCTCAAGATCAGTTTGAGGAAGTATTACGAGCACATGTTGGGGAATTTGCTTGGTCTTGTATTGGCCTTAAAGGTATTAAAACTGAACTTTGTCAGCATTATATTGATCTAGAACCAGGTAGAAAACCCGTATGTCAACACCAATGAGGAACAAATCCTGTGTATGCACAACTGGTCAAAGTTGAGATTACTAAGCTTCTTGATGCAGGATATATTTATCATGTTGCATATAGTGAGTGGGTTTCCCCTATTATGGTAGTATCCAAGAAGAACAGTAAGAAGATTTGCATTTGTGTTGATTATAGAAAGCTAAATAGAAAAACACTTAAATATAATTTTTATTTGCCATTTATAGATCAAATACTTGATAAGGTTGCAAGCCATGAGCTATATTCTTTCATGGATGGGTTTAGAGGCTACAACCAAGTGTTAATTCATCCTGAAGATCAATCCAAAACTACCTTTACTACTGAATGGGGTACATTCGCTTATAAAGTAATCCCTTTTGCTTTGTGCAACGCACCTGCAACATTTCAAAGAGTTATGGTTGTTTCTTGCCAAGATTTTCTTCGACAATGGATGGAAGTTTTTCTAGATGATTTGTGTGTTTATGGGACATAAAAAGAAATGCCTGATCATGTGGTGAAAGTGTAATGAAAGAAACCTAACTGTCCTAACTAAGGGGAAGGAGAGAGAGAAGGACTGCAGAAGAAGAGGAAGAGGAGAGAGAAATGCAAGAAGAAGAGAGAGAAAGAGGGAGAGAGGAAGAAGAAGAAGAAGCCACGGAAGCTTGAGAAGGTGAAAAGAGAGTTTTGTGATAATTTCTGTGATGCCTCAAAATACCCTTTTACACCTTATATACCGTCAGTGTGACTGGTATATTCCCATGCCATGGTCCCATGATCCCCGTTCATTACAAACCATCCCGTCTCATAAAGTTTTTATCCTAAAATACAAGGGATGTAGTCATGGACTGTAAAGGTGTGCTGTAGGAAATCAGCCATAACTTTGTGTGGGAAACTCTGAATGGGATCATGTGGGTGGGGCGGGGCTGCAATTAGGTCAGGACCAAAACCGGTACAAAATAAAGGGATGTCCAGGAATTACTAGTGTGCTGTCCCAGATGGTATGGCTGGAGAAAAACAACCATAACTTCCACTAGGGGACTCCGATCGGGGCAAGTAAGGTGCTGGAACGGAGCCCTTCAGGTGTACTTTCAGCCCAGGCATGGAGGATGGGGCTGAAAATGGACCAGGACCAAATCTGGTACAAAGTAGGTGGTTGTCCAGATGTAGACTGCAGCCCAAAACAGGTGTCATGGTTAAGTTCCAGCCAATACGGCCTCCTTGAGGTGTGGAAATTCATCCAATATAGATGCTGGGCGCCAAGAGGCTTCCTCTATTGGTAGGCCTTGCCATTTGATCAGGTATTCATGTATGGAACATGTGCGGAGTTGCTTTTCACGTTGCCCAATGACCGCTTCAGGAATATACTGGATAAGGCTCTCCTTATCTATGGGTGGTAGCTCCTCTACATGATCTTTGGGAGTGCCAAGGGTCATTCCTAAGCATGTCATCAATGGGGCAGCTATACCGGGGTCAAAAGGAACCCGTTCGGTGAGTCATAAAACTGATCGGAATCAATATCCTCATATTCAGCATTTTCAGCAAGTGTCATTATTGGAGAGTTGTCATGCATGTCCTCTTCCAGCTTGTCACTATCTTCCAGCACGTACATGCTATTAAACTTGACAGTGGCGTTCTTAAAGGAGCATTTGGATGCATGATCAGTCGTATACTTATCCCCGCATTTAAAGCACAAGCCTTTGGCTTTTCTATCCTTGACAACTTCAGGAGGAATGAATTTTTGACCGTTAGGACTGAAGCCATTCCTTGCCTTACTTTCAGCATACTTTGTGTCACTTTTGGAGGGTGGTGCTGTCCCAAAACTGCCATATTTCCTTTCAGCATTAAAAGTGGGGTAAGTAGGAATTTTGGGGTTGCCATTCCCTGCATTGTTGCTGCGATAATTATTAGCATATGGGGGTTGCCTGATAGGGTATATTTGCTGTCTTGCAATGGGTTGCATGCTCTCATTGCGGCGGTATTTTTGACCATAGCGTTTGGCCAATTCTATGGCTGCAAATAGGGTGGCTGGCTTTTGAGCCATTACATCAGCTGAAAGATGCGCATCTAGCCCATAAATGTATTTATGTAATTTGGCCTCATCACTGAGACTGCCTCAACATACATGGATAGGTTCATAAATTGGTTGGTGTACTCCCTCACGGTGAGATTTCGCTGATCAAACTGATACCATTGCCTAGCCAAGCGTTCTTTTTCCACCGCGGAGACAAAAATTTGGATCATATGCATCTTGAACTCTTCCCAATCACGAAACTGCTGATTTTCTCTTTGAACGAATCTCCACCATGTGTGGGCAAAACCTTCTAAATGAAGGGAGGCAAAAATGATATTTGCCTCATCGGTACGGGGGTAGATGAGAAAATAGGCTTCCAATTTAGAGGTCCATTTCTCTAGTTCAGCCGGGGATGAGGATTGCCCATTGAATTTAGTAAACACAATCTTGTCACGCAGCTCATTTGGGCCCGGCTGCCCATGAATACCATGTGTTACATGTTACCCATACATGCCTTGCTGTCCAAAATTCCCATGGGGACCATGCTGCCCGTGCATTACATGAGGACCAAATTGCCCATTAGGACCTTGCTGTCCAAAATGTCCATGCTGCCCATTACCATATACATGCTGCCCATTGCCATATGCATGCTGCCCATTGCCATGTGCATGCTGCCCATGCACTCTGTGCATTCCATGCTGCCCAAGATTTGCATTGGAGCCATTCCCTTGAGTGTGCAAGTAGCTTCAGTTACGGGGGAGTTGGGGTGCCAAGGATGGGCTTGAAGGATTCGTAATGGGGGAGGGGAGGAGGGGATCATCATGTCGAGTGGAGGGCTCACCTGTCTCATAAGTGATATGGGGGATGCCATGGGTACCACCAAGACCTTGTGGGCTGCGCCCGGTCTCCAAGGGGGGAGGGCGATTAGCCTCACGGGGAGGGACATACTTCTTGGGTCGATCCGAGGGGGGGCAATGGCGGGGATGAGGGCGCCCATGCACTCTATGAGTAAGTCCATCTTGGCCATCATCTCGGAATGATGGTGATCTTGGCAGGTTTCCATCTCCCTGTGGCGTTGCTCCATCTATCGATGTCGTTCAGCATGACGGGTCTCATGTTGGCATAAGGTTTGGTTGAGCAGAGACAAGCGGTCTATCTCGGGGGCACCCTCTTCAAACATGTCTTCACGATCCTCCTGGGCTGAGCTAGGATCGTTCATTGAGGCACGGGAGTCCCTTATTTCACGCTGAAATTCCTCCTGGGCCTTTGCTTTACACCTTGTGGCCTGCCATCCCAAGTGCAGTCCACCAGACCCCTTGTTACAGAAATGACGATAACTTGAGCTAGGGAACTTCGATTGCCAAACTTTTTGATTCAAATGAAAGCCCTCAATCCCCTCTACAAGGCTGTGTGAAATAATATTTGATAGTAAATGATCAGGGCTTTTCTGTAATCACTTTTTGTGGGCTGACTATGTAGGACTGGTGCTTGTCCCACAATACACCTGGGCACAAAACTGAGTGTATCTCCCAAACCGTAGGGCGGAATGGGGAGGTTTTTAGTTCAAATCAAAGGGGAAGATTCCCTCTTCGAATCAAGCTATAGAGACCACGCTCATTCACACAAGAAGGCTTTGCAATAATCAACTTTTGTGGGCTGACTGTGTAGGACTACTGTCTGTTCCACAGTACCTTTGGGCACAAAACTGAGTGTATCTCCCAAATCGTAAGGCGGAATGGGGAGGTTTTTAGCTCAAATCAAAGGGTAAGATGCCCTATTTGAATCAAGCTATAGAAATTGTGCTTAGTCACACAAGAAGGCTTTGCTATAATCAACTTTTGTGGGCTGACTGTGTAGGATTGGCTGTCTGGAATACCCTGCAAAGACTCCCTCAAGGAGCATACTTTATCGCAATGGTGAGGGTCTTATCCCAGAAATCCAAGGCCTCAATGGTGGCTCTCAATGCCCCATAAATCCATACATCCTTTGCATCCATAGTTGTTGAGACCAATTCCATAACTGCATACCCTGCCCTTCTTGCATTGCATCCACCATACATTACCAAGTGGTTCGTGACATTACCAATGCATGTGGGGGCTTGTAGGCTCAAGTGATCAGGGTTTGGTCTATTTCATCAGATGTACCAACACCTGCAATAATTCTTTGGGCTCCGGATCACCGGGAGGTGGGAAAAGTTCCCCCCGGCCCAGGTTATGCACCCCTTCAGGGTCTTTGATGGCAAGGGGGGGTCACTCCTCTTTTGTCTTGCCACCTCGCCTGGCATCCGGCTTTTCCTCACCTAGAATATACATGCCAGACATTTATTAATTAAACACTTAGCATGAGATGCATTTCAAGAATCAAAATTTTGGGCTTTTCATGAAGTGCATGGAATTGGAATGGGAAATAGGGATAGAGAGCTTACCGGCAGTGATTCATTGCCTACTCGCCCTTATATAATGGAATTTTTTATCACTTCTTGGCTCAGCCAATTCACAAGAAGCCAAAAGGGTTATGGGTAAGCAAAAATATAATCACAATGAAGCTTCAGCATGCGTAAAATCCATTTCAGTACTATTAGATCAAAGGGAAATGAATGGGATTAATTCTCAGCATGCATTCAATGTCTAGGACTCCTATTATCTACTTGGACTCATACATTCTCTCAAACAAGTGGATGGGATTCAACAAGAGGCTTAAACAGAGAGAATGAGAGCCAAGAATCGGTTACCTTGAGTCTTTTGGAGAAGAAGGCAGCCACTAATACCACCTGAGTCCTTCATGAGAGCTCCACTTTGATCCCGCATGCTCCATAGCTCCAAAATGGTTGGCTTCGTCAAGAAAGGGTGAAGTCAAGCTTGGGGCAGGATGGTTCAGGACCTTCCCATGAAGAGTTCTTGTTGAAATTGAAGTCTTACTCCATATCCATGGCTGCCCACAAGTGTAAGCCTTCAAATCTTGCTTGTAATCTTCTTCCCGTGCTTCTTGATGCTGAAATCTTGAGCTAGGTTGAAGAGGGATTCCTGGGGACCAAAAAGAGACCAAAATCTTCAAGATTTCTGAGCTTGATGCCAAGGTTCCATGGCGCTGCCATGGACTGCACTAGACCAGGGTTTCTTGAAGTGCAAAGGGGAGTCCAAGGGCTGAGGAAGATGCCTCTAATGCTACCCAAGAAGGTTGCCAAGAGCCAAGAGTGAGGCTAGGAAGGAGAGGAGGGCTATCCAGCAGGCCAGGAAGTAGCCCGTTTTTTGAGCCGCAAATTTCGGGTTGCTCTTGGGGGGGCCACAGGCTGGCTAGATCAGGCTTGCTACTACTCAATGTGATGCTCCAGCTGAGGGGAAAGCCTTGAGACAAGCCATTCTTGCTGAGGAAGGGGGGGGAGCAAGATTTCTGAGTTTCTTAGGCTGGAGCTTCCATGGCGGCTTGGGAAAAAGTAACTGAGTTTTTGGCCTTCTCTAACTGTGCTACCCTCCTTTTTACCCAAAACCCTAAAAAACTTGCATGAAAATTAGCGACGACCTGTCAAATTTGTTTGCCCGCCTCCAGATTTGTCCATGGTTCTTGGGAAAGCTCCAAGAAAGGCTGCCACAATCTTTAAGAGGCCTGACAGCCTGCTTGAGTACTCCTGTGTACCTGTGAAAGAGATGTAATTGGAGTTTTCTAATTGTGGGAAATTGTGAGAGCCCTAAATCTATGGGGAAAGAGAAGGATCAAGGACAAAGCTCTGATACCACTTGTAATGAAAGAAACCTAACTGTCCTAACTAAGGGGAAGGAGAGAGAGAAGGACTACAGAAAAAGAGGAAGAGGAGAGAGAAAGGCAAGAAGAAGAGAGAGAAAGAGGGAGAGAGGAAGAAAAAGAGGAAGAAGAAGAAGAAGCCATGGAAGCTTGAGAAGGTGAAAAGAGAGTTTCTTGATAATTTCTGTGATGCCTCAAAATACCCTCTTACACCTTATATACCATCAGTGTGACTGGTATGTTTCCATGCCATGCTCCTGTGATCCCCGTTCATTACAGAAAGTGTTTGAACATAATGATGAAGTAAGTTCTCCTTGAACCCTGATAAATGTGTTTTTGGAGTGCCAAAAGGAACGTTGTTGGGGCATATTATTTCTAAAGAAGGCATTGCTATCGATCCGGCTAAAATTTCTAAGATCTCCGCACTTCCACCTCCAACAAACCTTAGGCAATTGCATGAATTTTTGGGGCATCTAAATTATTATTGACAATTCACTTTTGATTTCACAAAAATGGCCTCACCTTTGACAAATTTACTACGAAAGGATACTCCTTTTAATTTAGTGGCTGCTTATCAAGAAGCATTTGAATTTCTTAAGAAAAAGTTAATTGAAGGACCAGTATTGGCACCCTGGATTGGACAAAAGAATTCCATATTCATGCTGATGCATCTATGTATGATGTAGAAGCTGTTTTATGTCAAGTTGATGAGAATAAGGTGGACCATCCAATTTATTATGCAAGTCATAATTTAAGTGATGCACAAAGAAATTATACTACCACTGAGAAAGAATGCTTATCAATGGTATTTGCGATGGAAAAAATTTGTAATTATTTATTAGGGAATAAATTTACTATTTATGTGGATCTTAAAGTGCTAAAGTATTTGCTTAATAAAGCAAAACTTTTGGGATGCGTGATTTATTGGATGTTATTTCAAGAGTTTGATTTTCAAATAGTTACTCGTCCTGTTAGAGCTCATGTTCTAGAGCAGATCATCTTTCACAATTATTACATCTGATAAAGAAGAAGGTGTGGAGGATGATTTACCAAATGCATTACTTTTTACTGTGGAGATGCAAGTTTCATGGTATACGGATATTGCAAATTTTCTTAGCACATCTCGTTATCCACCTGGTGTTGATAAACGACGAAATCAAAAAATTTTAATGCAAGCATGCTCCTATGAATTATTGGGGGGTTACCTTTATAAATTCTTTCCACGCGAGGGTATCTATCGACGATGTGTAAGGGAAGATGAAGTCCCTCTGGTTCTTAAGGCATTGCATGATGATGAGCTGTGTGTTGGCCGTTTTGACAGTGAATTAACTGCAAGGAAAGTTCTATTAGTTGGTTATTGGTGGCCTACACTATTTAAAGATGCTTATTATTACTGTCAAAAATGTAATGTCTGTTAGAGGATTGGTTGTCCTTCTAAGTGTTTCGCTACACCTTTGATACCTATATTGGCATTAGTACCTTTTGAGAAGTGGGGAATTGATTTTCTGGGCCCAATTGATCCGCCTATTAGATATAGATCTAATTGTTATATCTTGGTTTGTACTTATTATATTACAAAGTGGGTAGAAGCGAAAGCACTTAAGATGGATAAAGCCATTGAGGTGGCTAAGTTTATGTATGAGAATATCATTACACATTTTGGTTGCCTAGTGGAATTAGTAAGTGATCGAGGTTCCCATTTCTTGAATGGTCTGATTAGCGAGTTAACAGAACTATAACAAATTAAGCATCGCAAATCAACACCTTATTATCCTAGAGCTAACACTCACGTTGAAGTAACCAATCGGATTATTTGTAGGATTTTAACTAAAATGGTTGCTTCTCACAAGCGAGATTGGGATGAACATCTATATGATGCATTATGGTTCTATAGAACCACTTATATGGTGATAGTGCAAAATACACCCTTCAATTTAGTTTATGGAACTAATGTTTTTTTTCCAATTGAGTAAGAGTTGCCCACTTTACAAATAGCCCTCTCATTATGATTAGGTGAGGCTGAATTGTTGAAGGAAAGGATTTTACAATTGGTGAGGTTAGATAAGGAAAGATTGTTAGCTTTGTAGAGCTTAGAAGCAATGCAGAAATGGCGTAAGGCATGGCATGATCAGAATATTAAAATACGAGAGTTTAAAGAAGATGAGTTAGTTTTATTATATGATAGTTGATACTACAAATTTCTTGGGAAGCTCAAAATTCATTGGTTAGGACCTTTTAAGGTTGTTAAAGTAATTTATGATAATGGTTCTCTTGATGTACAAGATATTAATGCTGAAAAATGAGATATTTAGAGTTAATGGCCTCCGTCTTAAACATTTTGGGACTTAGTTTAGTTAAGGGAGTTAGGCAAGTGATCAGAATAATCCTTTAACTAATCTATATTTGGGTTTCTTTTCTTTTGGGGGTTTTTAATGGGATGCAAGTATGGCTTTTCTGTGGGGATGGATGCACTTTACCCTTGTCTTGATGCTAATAGTTCTGATCCTATTCATGTCAGGCCTTATAGTATTCTGCATTTTCAGACTCATGAGAGGTTCATATATGCACCAAGAGGAGAGGCCTATTGCGGTTTGTCTTTTGCAATCATTTTTTGTTTGCAATACCATCCACCCTCTGGTTGTAGACAGTGTCAGTGGCATCTTTTCGTGCATACGCAGCCCTTGTGTTGGCAATGTCATACATACTTTCAACACTATGGAATTACTATAATTCAAGATGCTATAGCTTACACTTATCAGCACCATGATTATGATAGTGTATTCTCACCTGAGCGTGGTGTCCCTCAGTCTAAGGTAGGTAGAGAGCAGCAAGAATTTTTCTGATATCAAGTTGTTGTTTACCATTTTACTCCATCATATCTCGATGATCAAGTAAATGTTAGTTGTCCTTGTTGGAATTATATCTGTTGGTATATGGATGCAATCAAGGGCTACTCTTTAGAATGTTTACTAGTGGCACCTATGCCGCCCTATTATGATGATGCAGGTGCAGCTTTGCTCCATGATGTGATGGAGGTTTTTAGCGATGCACCTGATAGCCGATCTATGACATTTGATGTGCCTATGCTAGAGGCTATTCGTGAACATCCTATATTTGATGGTTTAGTTGATAGGCTTGACTTAGTGTGGATAATTTTGGATTAGGGTTATTGTTTGCAATAGAAGATCTTAGGGAGTTTGAAGATTTTAGTTTAGTTATTTTGTTTTCTTAAAGCCTTTTAGGATTTTTACTTTATTCTACATATTTAAAAAAAAATTAAAAATAAATATTGAAAAAAAAACTTTTGTTTTGTATATACCTTTATATTCTAGGTTTTAGTGCACTTTAGTTTAGTTAGTCTTTGCATGGTTAGGTAGTTAGTTGCACGCATGGTTGGGATACTCCTTCAGTGCTAGGAGCTCATTACAAGTTTGACTAGATGGCTAGTTTTCAAAGGAATTTCACTCTTTATTGATCTAACATATTAATGGTTTAGTGGTTAGTGGTTGAGTTCTGTGCAGGTTTGATGATTGTTGCAATTTGCAAATCACTATGTGATTATCTTTGCATTATCTTGGAGTTGCAATATCCATGTACATAACAAGTTGTCTCATATCTAATTTATCTAATTATATTTTTTTGAAATAAGGGAAAGTTAAAAAATATAACTTGATTGAAATCATTTAGAGTTTTCCAAACCTAAATACCTACAGAAGAAACACAAAACTTAATTTTTAAAACACAAATACACTGAAAGATACATAAATAATGTAGTCTATATAAGAGTCCATCCACATGGGATGGGACTTAGCACCAGGGAGTGATTGAAAGGGGGTGATGTGTGTGCATGACATAGTGAATTTCATTGTATGGAAGTCCGATTAGGAATCCAATAGAGTTTTCCCTATCTTTTTGTCACTTTACTACTGATATGTGGAGGTAGCTGAAAAACAAGGTTCTGTCCACGAAATTTTGACTAGGAGTAGTGTGGACGAGAGATATTGAGCGAATGAGTATCTTTGCTTATCATTTGCCCACAACTAGAGCGACTAGTATTATGTGCTAGATTAGATTCCTGAGCGAGGTTGTTGAGTTGAAATATTTGACCATTCAATTAAGTGATGCATTCTTAGCCTTCTAATTGATCCTTTATTTAAAAAAATAAAATAAAATCCAATCCAAATAGCAAAAGTTCAAAAGAGTCTATATATTTATTCTTTGAAAAGCAAAAAAGAAATAAAGAAAAAAAACAAAAAGGAAAAAGAAAACCGCATTGAGACTATAGGATTAAAGAAAAAAAAAAGAAAAAACAACAAAAGAAGATAACCATTGCCTTTGAGGTCCTCGTAGACTGTAGGGATTTCCTTGATGGGTGCCCTGCATTCGATGCCTTGCATCTCTTTGCAGTGGGACCTTTTGGGAAGAAGAATAAATGTATATAATCTTTTGGCATTGAAAGAAAGCCACTACTATTAATTTAAAAAAAAAACAAATAAACAAAACTCTGGACAATTGGAACTTAGAGACCATTGACTGGTTGTTCTAGTAGAACATGGAGGGTTAGCAACTAAACCATAGGAGTCCTATTTGGTCTTGTAATATTAGCTTGCTTTGTTGGGTTCTTTGTTAAGCATGGACCTTATTAGTGAGGCTATTTCAAAAGCCATCTTCCTAGTGGGATAGTAGTGTGGCATTTTCTTGCCTAGAGGGATTATTGTTGTTTAGCGGCTCTAGAAAGCTTCCTACTTGGTATATTCTATGCACTGGATGAAGCTATGTTATACAATTAAGTGGGGAGAGTGAGTAAGGGAAATTTTAGTACGTACAAGTTTTTACATAACTTAATTGAAACATTCATCTTGCTTTCTTAATAATATGACACCAGTAAATATTTTCCTATATTTTCATTGTCTACTAGTTTTCTATGTGTGGTTTTGCACTTCTTGTAGTGGTGCTCGTGAAGCTGGTTCACAATTAAGTGAGGGAGAGTATATATTTTTTCTTTTGAGATTGCGTATCAGTGCTTGTGGTAGCTGTGTTCGCAATGCTGGATGTTCGTGATGTAGCTGTAGTCATGAGGACAATTCGTAAATAAGTGGGGGAGAATGACAACACCTAGAACCAATGCCTAATATTGCAAAAAAATTTAGCGAATTCTACACAATTGGCACATTGTTACCAAATTTTTACATTAATTTAATGCAGATGTGGTGTTCACTGTTGCTGTTTTTGGATTACATGGCTCTGCAGTCTGCTGGCCAAGAGATGTTGATACAAGGAAATTCTTGTATGAGAGGAAGGTGGTGCTATAGATAAAATCTAATAGATTTGCTTAGTAAATCTCAACCATGACCAATCTAAAATTTTCACATAGGGAATTATTATAATCTAGAAAAGATAAGATTTTTTCTTCTCTCCCATGATTCTCTTCTTTCCAACACCAAATTTGATTTTGCTTTAGTGAAAAGAGGCAGGTCTAGGAGCTTTGTGGTGGTTCGGCACATCACTTAAGTAACACTTGCATGCCCCTTATAACCCACAATGCAAAGTATAGTTCATTTGGGGGCAATTTCAATGTGAGTATGTATCCACTTGAAGATGTGATGTTACTTGCACTTGTTATGCTAATTTTTTATTCATTGATTGTACCTTAGTTCATTGGGTCAGATCTTGCATATAGGTGTATAAGGCAGATAGATGGCCAAATGTCCTACCTTGTAATATACTATTCACATTTCTCAAATAGAGGACTTAAGTGCCCAAGCAATTTAGTACGCAAGAAAACAATCAAAATGGTGGTTTGCAAAATGGTTTCGACATCCTGATGTCGTGGCCCTGTATGAGTACATTTTTATATGGGATGAAGACCTTGGTGTTGACAACTTTGATGCTGAAATGTATATAGAACTTGTTAAAAAGTACGGCCTTGAGATATCTCAACCTGCTTTAGAGTCAAGTCACAAGGTGACTTGGAGAATGACAATGCGCTTAAAAGAATTTAGAAATTCATAGAGTGACTACAGAAAGCTTTGCCCGATGCAAAGATCCAAATAAGCCTCCATGTAGGGGGTTTGTCAAGATAATGGCTCCTGTGTTTTCAAGAAATGCATGGAAATGTGTTTGGCATATGATTTAGAATGATTTAATTTATGGATGGCGTCTTGACTTTGCCTTAGGGAGGTGTGTGAAGCCTACGTATGAGAAAGTGGGAGTTGTGGATACTCAATGGATAGTCCACATGCTTCTCCCATCTTTGGGTTTCCAAGGAGAATCAATCAATGGAAAGGATCCATGGGAAGGGGTTAGAGAAAGATGTCAGTATGAGTGGAAGTTGTTCCACAAGTGTGTGTGGAAGAGGCTAACCAAGAGGCTCTTAAGGAATCTAAGGGTCATTAGAACCATGACCTAGGGATATTAGTATGATACTCACTTTGGCAGCTCACTGAAGACTTGACCTGAGTTTGTGGGCATCATTCGTTATATGTTTGAAGTAAACATGGAGATTTTAGGAAAAATGATGTATAAGAAACATGATTGGTAGAGATAATAGTCCAACTATCATTAAGAAGTTGGAAGGGAAGGAAATGAATTAAAAGGAAAAAATGAAAATTAAAAAAGAAAAAAACAATTGGAGGCCGTTGGAGATAGGAAGGGTCGTGAAGAGAAGGGGGAACCATCTTCTGCACGTTGCCATCCATGCACTTCAGCGCTTTGATGCA
Source organism: Lygodium microphyllum (assembly GCF_053477565.2). Classification (NCBI taxonomy): domain Eukaryota; kingdom Viridiplantae; phylum Streptophyta; class Polypodiopsida; order Schizaeales; family Lygodiaceae; genus Lygodium; species Lygodium microphyllum. The sequence goes on from NC_141155.1 coordinate 49,263,195, forward strand.
TTCCACTAGAGAGGAGATGGCGAAGAAGCCATCTAGGAAAGGGAAGAAGGCATGGTAGACTAACATCCGCTCCAGAGACGTGGATGACTATGTCAACAGACCTGCTCATGATGAATGCCATGGTGGCTCCTTGGATGCTCTCCTTGATGAGCACTCTTCTTCGTCGATAATTACGCATGCACTTTTGAGAGAGAGAGAGAGAGAGAGAGAGAGAGAGAGAGAGAGAGAGAGAGAGAGAGAGAGAGAGAGAGAGAGAGAGAGAGAGAGAGAGAGAGAGAGAGAGAGAGAGAGAGAGAGAGAGAGAGAGAGAGAGAGAGAGAGCAAAGGACTATCTCAAGGCTCGCCCCGACAGATTGCTGCAACATCGCATTTCATGATCCGACAAGGAGTTGACTATATTCTGTTTTCAAGGGACCGAGCATTTCTTAAACAGTGTGGTGTGTTTGTGTGTGAGAGAGAGAAGTCTTTTCGTCGCTTTCCCTCTCATCACAGGCATAATATGGAAACTTGCAATGACTTCCTTGCAAGAGGTTATTGCTAAGCTCCACGCGCATCTTTCCTTGCCTCACCATCCTTAATGCCCGAGTCCCACACATAAGAAGAAGATGGAGATAGAGGAAGTAGAAGAGAAGAAAAAGGAGCAAGAGGAGGTTGGCAAGGTTATAGCATTGTTGACCATGATTACATTGCTTATCAATTTAAAAATCTTGAATGGTTGGGAAAATGAAGTTTTAAGAAAGTGTTCAAGTGTCACAATCATAAATTCAGGGTAATTAGAGTGATAAAATTTGTTCGAATTTTTTTTCCATCAACAAGTCCTTATTGAAGTTAGGATATTACAATATCTCTGAAACAAGTGGCCTTAGAAGCAATATGGAAATTGAATTACAGAGTGTGAATGTGTATTCGGATGGGAAGAGCTGATTGATTGATTTCCTTTGTTGGACTACTGCGGAGACACAATCTTCAAAAGAGCGATTTCGACTCGTATTGTCAAGTAAACGTCTTATCTCATTTAACAAAAATAAATGGTGTGACGTGAATATTTTTTCAATTTATATTTTTTATAAAATGACTTTGAATCTTATTTTCAACTCTGAATGGTTGTTTGTATTTATGTATGTTTAATTTTATATTTAAAAAATCAAAAGCAGCCAAAAATGCGTTAAAATGGCATAAATGAGTTTTTATGAAATTTTTGGTTGCATAATTATGAGTTATAATATTTTTTCATGAAGTTTATAATGCTTAAATTTACTAAATTTTTTGATAATATTTGTAGATAATTTAACATGTTGACAATTTTAAAAATAATTATTTTTAGTAAAATTTTAATTTTTATTTAAAAAATTATTTTTTACATAAATAAAAATTATGATCTTTTAATGGAAAAGTTGGAAGTCAACTTTTTGATGCTTTATAAAATTTCTTAAAAATATAAAAAATAATAATTTAATGTTATTCTTGTTAAAGAAAATATTGATATAAACATTGTGTTTTTGATTTGACATAATTGAGAGTATACGCGGTGTGTTAATCTATGACATGGAGAAGAAATGTAAGGGTATTTCATGATAGTTGCTAAGTTAGAAAATAACTACAATCCTTAATCGAATTATAAACAACATAAAATTAATAATTTATTTATATGATGGCTTGAGGGGATGTCTTAGTATCTATATTAAACTTTTACAAATTAGTCAATTTAAAAAAATGTTTACATGATCGTTAAGATAAAGAGTAGGGGGCCATTAGGATAATTAATAATTAAAGGGAGATATGGAGGTTTAAAATAAACAATGTATGCGTGCACATAAGAGTGCGGAAAGAACTTGTTTATCATGATCGATGTTTAGTAAAATGAAGAGGAAAGAAGAATGTTTATTGATTAATAAATAATAAAAGGAATTTATTATGCAAAGGCATAGAAGAGATAATTTAAAAAGAATTTAAATGGAGATGTGTAGATAGATCCATTGGCTCTATGTTGCCCTAAAATTAATTCCCTAAGGGATAAACATCCTAGGGTTTTGTATTTTAGTGTCTAGTATGGAGATCTAGTCGTGAAGAGTTAAGAGATAAAGTGCAAGATTAAGCAAGCTTATTGATGCCCTAAATATTAGATTAGTTGGACTACTATGAACGAGTGTCGTAACTATAGAGGAAGGCTAGATAAATCATAAGAATTAGTTACCAATATCACCTATTCAATGCAACAACATACATGAGTTGGCTTGACAACTCCGTTAAAAGTGGCTTGGTCATTGGCCAGTCAGTAAAAGCTCCTGAAATAATAGGAGTGTGTCCATTGGTCCCAATGTGGAGCTCATGGAGTGCAACAAAAGTCATGAGATTGAGAAGGCTCACGTCCTAAACTCTATATGCAATGATCCAAGTCACTTTTTTGAGCCTTGGAGCCTCAAGAATCCAATCTAGTTTCATGCCTAACAAACCATGGAACCTCACTATTCATCCAACGGCCACCAATCATTGGAGTCCTTACCTAAAGGGTTTTCCTATCTTTAGACTCGTTTAGACATTGCAAGTCTCAACTACCAAATGTTTACTTGGAGGGATGCATTATCTCTTGATCTCATGCTCCAATTCATGTGGCTTCACAAATCAATACTTTCTAGAGTTTAATAAGTTCCCTTGTTATTATAGGGTCCCTTATGATGTAGTAGAGTATCCTCCCATTTGATTTGAGGCCTCCTAAGACCTTTGGATTGGTGAGCCAATGTCTCATGATTTTAGTCCATGGATATCTAGTTTCCATCCTCTTTAAGTAGCTTCATGCTCAAAAGGCATATTTTCTCCTTGAGCTCTCCACCCCTAGTCCTATATCATACTTATCTATAATTATTAGGTACCAAAGAATGGGCTTAGTTAGTTTCAAGTTTCCATACTTTCACACAAATTCTTTAAACAATATTTCAATAGATGTCCAAAATGTTTTATTGAAGTTGAAAATTGTAGCTACAAAAATCATTGATGACATCGCCACCTTTAGGAATAAGATTCTACTTGAATAGTTGACTTAGAAGTAGGCTATCTAGCAAGCTTACTTGTTCCCTTAGCTTTAAGCCATTCCACTTTCCTTCATAGTAATTTCTATGTCTAGAGGTACATCAAGGTACCTAAAAAGCACTCCATGCTCAATCATCTTGAACCCATGTTAATAAGCCATTGGGGTGGGCCCTTGGACCCAAATAATATTAACGTAATCTTAGGAACACTTATCTTAGCCATTGATAATTCAACAAACTATTGGCAAACCTGAATTATGTTATCTACATTTTCTTTCACAATAAGAATAATGCTAGAGTTGTCATCAACAAATAATTGTGCCACAAATGTTGTCACCCCAAAATAGGGAGATCCTTTGATTATATCCTCCTACAACTTACCATCAATATGTTGGAGTAATGTCTCTTTGATCATGAGGAAGAGTAGAGGGCAACTGGACAACTATGCCTCATAGACTACACCAACTAGTAGATCTTTGGGGTAAGACCATTTACTTAAACAAAAGTTGTTGCTTCAAAAAGTAGGAAAGCAATTACCAAAGGCCATTGGGGAAATACACAAAAAAAAAGGCCAATATAGAAAAAGTGGTTAGCAAAAATCCAAAGTTATTTGATGATTTTTCTAAATCCATTCTGAGATAAATATGAATTTTAAGTACAACTTTGATTCTTAATTGCATAGACTTGTACAATAATGTATATGCACTATTTAATCATAAATAATAGGCTTCACTATGGTAGAATTATCTTGTACATTGGTTTGTAGATATGTTTAAGGAGTTCCAAATTCAAATTCCTAGCCACGGTAAGGCACAAGTATCCTATATGTATAGAAAGAGTCTAATGGGAAGCCAGTTGATACCATATGACTTATCAATTTTCATTTTTGATAGTACATATTTCAACTCTACATCCATGAAAAGCATATCGAGAGAGAACACAAACTCATGAGTAATTCTTTTATTTAAGTCCTTGGAAAAGCTCTTAATTCTCAGTTCATTACTAGCTATCTCAATAGATATTTGACTCACAAGAGTAGACATGTGTGTCTTAAAGGCATCACAAGTATATCCTTGTCAACTTCCCAAATTTTACCTAAATTTCACATTTATTTGTTTTATTTTTCACAAAATTTCTCCTACTAAAAAATGATATGGAATATTAATCTCATTCTCATCCCAAAGCAATGGTTACACTACTAGAGAAAGAGAGAGAGAGAGAGAGAGAGAGAGAGAGAGAGAGAGAGAGAGAGAGAGAGAGAGAGAGAGAGAGAGAGAGAGAGAGAGAGAGAGAGAGAGAGAGAGAGAGAGAGAGAGAGAGAGAGAGAGAGAGAGAGAGAGAGAGAGAGAGAGAGAGAGAGAGAGAGAGAGAGAGAGAGAGAGAGAGAGAGAGAGAGAGAGAGAGAGAGAGAGAGATGTGTCAAACTATAGTGCACCAAACATGGTGTGATGACTTTTCTTAGAGTCGAATGTGTAACTAAGTGGTCGACTTAGCCATAGTGTGTGATAGTATCAATTATTTTTGACCTTTAAGGCAAAAGAAAATTGCACGTATTTTGCAATGATCACAATCTTGTATTTCCAAAAAATACTAGAGGGTTTCATCCATAAGTATTGTTTTCAGCTATTATAGCCAAGGTTTGAGACTATATGACATATTAGGCTATTACTTAGGGCTTGGAGTTTGAGTTCTTGGTGCTCAAGAGCAAGGGTACTATCATTGTTTGACATGTGATACCTTTGAAAAATCGGGGATATGAGATTGACTATACCTATCATGAGATGAGGCATATTAAGGTGCTTGCATCGCAAGATTGTGTGAATGACCATGATGATAAGGCAAGTTTATGAGGATGAAAGACTTGCATAATTGAGATAGCATGTGACCATGGGTCTAGAGGCTAATGTAAAAACCTAAGGTAATTTTTTAAAACAAAATCTATATGCTTTACTATTATGTTTGTAGTTGCATAATATATCCTAGTCCCTGTTGAGATATCGAGCTCCACTCGTGATACGCCAGGGTGACCGTTGTGTATTTATGTCACCGACTTGTCAGTTGCAGACGCGGTTGGTACACCGCCCATGAATAATAGCTACATGATAGCTATCCTTATCTACTCTAGTTCGTGGCTCAGTTAGTATGCCACCTTAGTTAGTTGAGTTTGGTTTGAGACCCATATATAGGGTTCTTCTATTTCTTTGTAAGAGAGTTCTTTTGGCTTACACAACTAAGAAGAGGAAAACTGTTTTCAGCCTCCACCCTTGTGTGTATTCCCCCATTGTGCAATCAAGAAAGCTTCAAGTGAGACTCCTTCCTTCTCTCCCACAATCTTGACATGGTATCAGAGCCTTGTTCGTGGTAAGGAGCTCAAGAAAGCAAGCCAAGCTCGCGGTGTTCTGGTAAGAGGAGCAGTGTTGCTTTCATTTTCTGTTTTGGGAGCAGATCTCTGCAGGTAGCACAGCCGGAAATTGCAAGAGTGCATTGTCTCAGGTTGAGACGCCCTTCGCGGTGAAGCAAGAGGGCAGTATATGCTGCGGGCAAGAGCTTTAGCTCTTGGCGACCCTGTTTTTTTGATTTGAGGCCATTTCGGGGCCTGTTTTGAAGGCAGAAGTTTTCTGCACGCACTCAGGAAAAGGCCCTGTTTTATGCTGTGCGACCACTGTTCTACAGGTCGGTGAAAAGTTATTGTAGAAATTGCATCGTATGCTTGTGCGTAGAGACATTGGGAGTTTCAGAATCATCCTTGGTTCCTGTATATGCAAAATCGTCACTAGGAAGTGACTGTGTGGTCAAATACCACTTTCGCCAGTTTTGCAGATTTGCCCTTGTGAGGGTGAAGCTGAGTTTTTGCAGTGACAGGATTTTTCGCAGTGTTCTGTAATGGCGTCTGATTCTCTTTCACAGATTGTAACTGAAAAGCTTGACAAGAACAACTTCCAGGCATGGAAGTTTAGAATGACGAATTTCCTTATGGGAAAAGGATATTGGGAATTTGTTGCAGGAAATGAAGAAGAACCAGTTCTTCCTGATGTTCCCAATCAACAGCAAATGCAGGCATTTAAAGCATGGCATGAGAGAGCCAGGAAAGTTATGTACTGGCTGTCTATCAGTATTTCAGACTCTATGATTGTGCATATTCAGGATGCAAGTACGCCAAAGGAGGCATGGGATACTTTGTCAAAAATGTATAGCACAAATACTCAAGCCAGGAAAATGCAGCTCAAGCAAGAGTTGCATAATGTGCAAAGAGAAAATATGAGCATCAATGACTACCACATGAAGGTGAAGAAGATTGCAGATGCACTTGCTTCCATTGGGTCGCCAGTGGAAGATGATGATTTAGTTTCTGTGACCTTGAATGGTCTAGGAAAGGATTATGCACAGTTTCGGACATCCATTTCAGTTCGTGAAAGATTTCCTGACTTTGAGGAGTTGATTGCTCTTCTAATTTCTGAGGAGCAGAGAAATGGTGGTGCATCTTCTTCAGGAGGAACTTCAAAAGAAGCTGTCTTCTACTCAAATGCTGGAAGAGGTAGAGGCAGAGGTAGAGGAGGCCGATTTGGAGGCCGTGGTAGAAATCAGAATATGCAGCAAACTCAAGAAAACCAGTCCTATGGAGGAGGACGTGGTAACTCTAGAGGCAGGGGGAGCCAAAGAGGTCGTGGTGGATGGCAAAGAGGCCAAAATGCAAACAGTAACGTTGAATGCTACTATTGTGGTAAAATGGGTCATATGGCTAAAGACTGCTATAAAAAGCAGAATGATATCATGAATGGAAAATTGCAACAAGGGAATTATGCATCTTCTAGTAGACAGGGTAATGACAGAAATGAGCATTTGTTTATGGTGCAACACATGAACAATTCTGTGACAAGTGCAGAAGAAAGCAACGATGTGTGGTATGTTGACTCAGGTGCATCAAACCACATGACAGGTCATGCAAAATGGATGGAGGATGCAAGGAAAATGGAAAAACCAGGATTTGTGGAGACTGGTGATGATACTGCACATCCGATTATGCAGATTGGAAAAATTCCTTTGTCTATGCAGGATGGGAAAAAGAAATACCTGTCCGATGTATTTCATGTCCTGAACATCACCAAGAATCTGGTTTCTGTTGGTCAAATGGTTGAACAGGGCTTGCAGGTCAGATTTAATCCTCATGGATGCTTTGTTGAGGATATGAAAAATAAAGGTCGCTTGATAGCAAAAGGAAAGAAGAAGGGCAGAATGTTTACGTTGGATGCAGACATGTCTGAATTGAGTGCAGCAATGTTTGCACATGGGACCGGTGTAGTTAAGTTTGGGTATATTTTATGAAAAAGAAAAGTGAAGTTTTTGGGCATTTCAAAACTCTTAAAGCTATGGTTGAAAAAGAAACAGGCCTGCATATAAAATGCCTAAGGTCAGATGGAGGGGGAGAGTACCTCTCAAATGAGTTTGCAAGGTTCCTGCAGGAGCATGGCATAAAGCAGCAATATTCATGCAGTCATACCCCACAACAAAATGGAATTGCAGAAAGGAAAAACAGGCATATTGGAGAGGTATCTCATGCCATGCTCAATGAAAAAGACCTGCCAGATTTTTATTGGGATGAAGCAGTTGCTACAGCAGTCTATATAATGAATAGGACTCCCACTGCAGCAATACATGGGGTGACTCCAGAGGAGAGGTATACTGGTAGGAAACCAGATATTTCTCATTTGAAAATTTTTGGTTGCATTGCCTATGTACATGTGCCAGATGAGTTGAGATCCAAGTTGGATCCAAAAGCTGAGAAGTGTATCTTTATTGGTTACTCTCTGCAGCAAAAAGGGTATAGATGCTATAACCCTTCTACTCGTAAGTTTACAGTGAGCAGAGATGTTGTTTTTGATGAGATGAGTAGCTGGTATAAACCAGTAAATGTGATTGATGATGTAGATGCACAAAATGGTAATGCTGCACAGAATTCACAGCAGCAGTCACAAAATATTAGTGGACCTGGAGCGTCCTCTAACAGTGGTTCACACTCTTCACCATGGACAGGCAGATTGAGATCAAGAGAATCTTCTCAAAGCAATGCAGATAGTGGTATGCAGGTATCACAAAAAGGAAAAGAGAAGGTTGATCAGCCCATGGTTGATGTGAATGCAGGTCACTCTTATGCGGATGGTGAATCCAGTGGCTCAGAACAGAGCATTGATGATGAGTTGGGTATTCCTTCTATTGTTACACCTGGAGTAAGGAAGACCAGGGATGTTTTGAGAGCACCTGGGAGTGAACCTACTTTGCGTAGGTCTACGAGAGCTAGGTATCCTGTGGATAGGCTGAAATATGATGGATTTACAGCCATTCACTATGCATATATGGTTAAAGTGATACAGGAACCAGAACCCACTTCTTTTGAGGAAGCCATGGGAAAAGAAAAATGGGAGAAAGCCATGGATGAAGAAATGGATGCCTTGGAAGCAAATGCTACATGGGAATTGGTACCTTTGCCTAAAGGTAAAAATGCAATTGGCTGTAAGTGGGTTTATAAGGTGAAGCACAATGCAGATGGTTCTGTGAACAGATACAAGGCAAGATTAGTAGTCAAGGGGTATGCACAAACATATGGCATTGACTATGAAGAAACATTCAGTCCGGTTGCAAGGATGGCAACCATAAGAGCAGTCATTGCTATGGCTGCATCAAAGGAATGGTCTTTACATTAGATGGATGTAAAGAATGCCTTCTTGCATGGTGACTTGCAAGAAGAGGTCTATATGGAGCAGCCACCAGGTTATGTGCATGATGTTCATCCTGAGTTTGTTTGCAGGTTGAAGAAAGCCTTGTATGGATTGAAGCAAGCACCTAGAGCATGGTCTGACAAGATAGGATAGTATCTTGTCACTATTGGCTTTCAGATTTCCAAGGCAGATTTCTCACTTTATGTGAGAAAAACAGAGAAAGGTATTATGCTACTTGTCATTTATGTTGATGATTTGATTATGACAGGTGACAGTGATGAAGATATCCTTCATGTGAAAACGCTATTGAAGCAGAAGTTTGAGATGAAGGATTTGGGAGAGCTGTGTTATTTCTTGGGCATTGAGGTGATTAGATCACCAAGTGGGATACAGCTCTTGCAGAGGCAGTATGGATTGGACATGCTGTCCAAATATGGGATGACAGGCTGTAAGCCTATTTCAGTTCCTTTGGAGCAGAATGTGAAGCTGAGCACAGATGCAGGTGAGCTTCTAGAAGACCCTACTATGTACAGACGCATAGTAGGAAGTTTGATTTATATGACTATTACCAGGCCAGATTTGAGCTATGCTGTTGGATTGGTAAGTCAGTTTATGCAGGCTCCAAGGAAACCACATTTGGATGCGGCTAGACGCATACTCAGGTATGTGAAGTCCACATTGCAGTATGGACTATTTTATGAGACTGGGGTTCAGATACAGTTGCATGGACACACTGATGCTGATTAGGCTGGTAGCATTTCTGATAGACGATCTACCAGTGGATATGTGTTCTCTTTTGGGAGTGCTGCAGTCACTTGGAGCAGCAAGAAACAGCCTACAGTTGCCTTATCGAGCACAGAGGCTGAGTACAGGGGTGCAACAATGGCTGCATGTGAGGTAGCTTGGTTGCATAAGCTACTTTATGATATGCATCAGCCTACAGATGGGCCAGTTGTCATTTATTGTGACAACATGAGTAGTATACACTTGGCAAATAACCCAGTCTATCATGCTAGAACAAAGCACATTGAGGTACATTATCACTATGTGCGGGAGAGGGTTTTACTAGGTCTTATTGATCTAGTTTATGTCAGCACAGAGGATCAGGTAGCTGACATATTTACGAAGGCATTGGGCGCAGAGAAGCTACGCAAGTTCAGAGACCTGCTTGGTGTGCAGGAATTGGGATTGAGCTCGAGGGGGAGTGTTGAGATATCGAGCTCCACTCGTGATACGCCAGGGTGACCGTTGTGTATTTATGTCACCGACTTGTCAGTTGCAGACACGGTTGGTACACCGCACATGAATAATAGCTACATGATAGCTATCCTTATCTACTCTAGTTCGTGGCTCAGTTAGTATGCCACCTTAGTTAGTTGAGTTTGGTTTGAGACCCATATATAGGGTTCTTCTATTTCTTTGTAAGAGAGTTCTTTTGGCTTACACAACTAAGAAGAGGAAAACTGTTTTCAGCCTCCACCCTTGTGTGTATTCCCCCATTGTGCAAGCAAGAAAGCTTCAAGTGAGACTCATTCCTTCTCTCCCACAATCTTGACAGTCCCTACCTCACCATGAATAATATCATGAAGGCCATTATGTGTTGCTTATTTGCTCCTCTATTATTTGCACTTGATGTGCTAGATATCACATGAGAGAACCATTCTCACTACCTTGAGAGAATGGTTGAGTTTTTGATCTACTCTTTTAGGCTATCTTTATCATAGAGATGTGGTGCCTCTTCTTAGTGTTGAAAAACACGGACCATGTTGAGAAACATGGTTCTAGAACTAGATTGGCTATGGTGGACGCAAGTCACACGATACATTATCATAATGAGGAATTGTAACTCAAGTGAATTAGGTTTCAAGATCTTGGACTCATAAACACAATCTTGAGTTACTCAAATTGATAGTACCATTGCATTCAAAAAGAGAGCAAGTGCAGTGATTTATAGGGATAGACTTGGCTACACTTTCCACCACTGTGCATATGGGATTTTGCATCCTGAGCCCACATTGCTCCATACAAAGAGGCTAAGTTGGGTGTGATTGCCAATATCTCAACACTTACTACCTTGTATATTCACTCTTTACAAGTATTGTGAGTTAGATTCACATTACCTCGATTGAGTTGTGATGAAATCTAGATTGCATGATCATGAGTCTTTTGTAAGTTGTAGCAGGAATCTTTTGACTTATTACACTTCTCAAATGAGCATGGTTATTGGCTGGTTGCACCTATCTAGGCTAGTGCCTTCACAATATTATATGCAATCCCAATCTCTTGGTTTTGTCCTTGTAATTGACTTGGGTATGACTTTAATCACTTCACATTGGTTGATACCTCTCACTTGTCTCTAAAGCTATTTGAAAGTCTATGTAGGTCCTTTCCTAGCATATACCAAATTTTTTGAAAGAACTCTATAGGGAGTCCATATGAGTTGGTGACTTTTTATTTTTCATCTTCTTTATCATAAACTCATATTATTATTCTACCAATGACCTATTGAGCACACACATTCACTCTCAAAAAACCTTGAAAGCAAGATGCTTGTCAATTGATTAGGAATAAAGTTATTATCACTTATACATGATTTGGTTTGATGACCAACATAGATTTTGGAGCTAATTGAAAATATAATTGAAGTTTATGCTTTTAGGGGGGAGATCAAAACATACACATGCTTTAAGGCTATAGATTTGATCATGGAGTCAAAGAGAAAAGTGGAGGGAGTGCATGTGGGTGGATGTGATGAGAAGAGTGTACCTTGGTGCCGTGGAGGAAAAGAAGGAGATACGTGTGGAGTGTTTTTTTAAGCAAGGAAAAAGCTAAGTGAAAGGCACTCCTATTGGGAAAAAAAATATGACTACATGGGAGGGAAAAGGAGAGATTTGTGGGCGGGGGCTGCATCCTTATGTTCTTGTTTGATGGAAGGTGCTTCTCACAAGGTAGTTGTATTATTGGAGGAGTTTGTACAAAGAGAGAAAAATTTCTATTCAAAATAGGTAAATTTTTTTGGATCAATGCATGTATAAATACTTGAGGACTATGTGTCATGCTGGTGATTGCAAACCACCATCCAAGTTATAAGGGGGCACTCTAACAAACATGAAGAGGAGTACCATATGGTGGCTATATTTTGTAGTGAGCTTAGATACCAAAGGTCTAAGATACAAGCCACTAGAGCTCAACTTTTATGTTGAGAGAGGTATCGACATTTTGTAAGAGTGTTGCCATAAAAAGGGTTTCTTTAGATACCAATGACAAGCTATTGTGAGGAGAGCAAGAATTGTCCTTTGCTGGAGATGACTTTGAAACAAAGGACCTTTTCGCAATGGTTTCAATCTTCAAATGCAACAAATGTGATTGAATTTTGTGTGAGCCCTTTGAGCATCCAAACTAAGAAGATCTGCGGTGAGTAGATATGAAGAACATATGGTTTTTTTAGATTGAGGTCAAAGCTCAAGCAAATGGAGAAAACAAGTTGACAGAAGATTGATTGCAAGATATTTGGGATTGCAAATAGACTTGGATAGAGGAGAGCCTATGTGGGAAGCCTACAATTTCTTATCATTGAACCATGAAATGTAATTACAAAAGAAATACCATAATGGAGAAGTTATGGTAACAAGTGGCTAGTCATAGAGCAACTCCACAAAAGCAAAAAGATAAAGCTCGCGTTATGCTTCTATACGAATGAAAGCGATTGATAAAGAATCATAATATTACAAATCGTAGCCAAAATTTTCCTTTCTGTCTCCATAGTACTATGTAGTAAAGATATGCTCAATTTCTATCACACTCTTTTCATGAAGAGTAAACAAGGTGAAACCTTTGAATACTATATCATATGAACTGTCAAAATCTAAATCTCCTCCAATGTTTTCTAGTCCTCTTTCTCTTATCAAAAAGAGCTTAAAGGAGCTTAACTTGCCATCACTAAGCCTCTGCTTCTATATTTCATTAGGGATATCAATTGGAACTAATTTTAGTCCTTCTTCTGTCTTGCTTTACTTTTAATCCTTTGTCGATTTGTGGCTCGATGCAATTGCCCTTTGATAGTTCATAAACCTTTTTCTCCATAGGCACAAAGATGTGAACATGTTCTAGAAACACATATATTTTCTTCAATATTATTTTAGCATCGGTGAGTGCCAAGCTTGTGATGCTTGAAAGATGTCTCTCAAATATTGATAAAAGTGGAGCGTAATCCTTGCACACATTTCCTTCATTTTCTATGCATACGATGCTCTCTTTCTTTTTGTTGCAATACTATGGGGTCTCCCAAGATACAATAGTATATTAAAGGAGAGTAGTTGGAGCATTTAAGTAATTATCAACAAAGTACAACCATCAGAATTCATACTTTGAAGTTTCAACACTCAATTAAGAGTTTGATCAATCCTATCATTTCATTCATGCTCCCCCAAAATGAAGATGTGATAATCTTCCTATATCTTCTTCAATGATCTTAACCTCTATACACTCAACCTTGGTCCACATGTAAGGTAGCCATGGTAGACACTAGCCACTAAACTTATATTACTTCAAACATTGTATACAATATTAGGAAAAATAAGATTAGGCACATTGATGGTAGAGAAAGGGAGTGATATATATCTACCTAGGAATTATCCATTCCCAAGAAATTCATGCATAGTCAATATTAAGATCCCTCAAATTTTCATATTTCTTTGCATGTTTAGTATGTTGGCTCACATTTGTAATTGAAATACCTAACCAGAATACATGGAGCTCCTCATCCACAAATTGGAAATACACTTTTGTATCTTTTATCTTGTGTTGACTAGGAATTCACAAATTGAGAATATATGACACTTCATGGTTGTGAGCCATGGAGAATATTGTAAATCACCGAAAGGATATGCCAAATAACTTTGGTTGACCCCATCCATTACAAGGTTGAGTCTCAAACTTTAGGATAAAGTCCAACCACTAGTCAGTATGTTTCAATGCCTTGTAATCCATAAGAAAACATAGTGCACCATCAAAGGAACAAGTTTTAGAATGCCATGACATAAGGACACTACATTCAACAATTTGAATATGTATGGGATCTATGGTACGATGGGGAAGTGACAAAGCACTTCATTGGTACTATCCCACCTTGCATGATATTCTAATACAATCAATATCATATTTTGGGCACATATTTAAGCTCTTAAATTTATATTTGAAGTTAGTTTAGTGATTATCACATGCATGCAACATCACTTTTCCACCATTTTAGGCACACATATATGCTTTCATATCCAATTTTTATAATAATTTAGTCATGAGCATATGCATGGATCATGTTGTTCCTAACTTTCAACCTTTGCACCACCATGTTTGCCTCATCATGAGGGTTAGGCATGACATTTTTTAAATTAGAAAAATAGGTTTTTTGAGCAACCTACAATCCATAAACCAATGATATTATAGACTTGAATCACCAACATGGCATATGCTATAAATGCTAGATCGCCATATACCTAAATAAAGCTCTTTACACTAAGGCATCCATAAAGGTATTTCAAGTTTTAAGAACAATAAAGATGCATTGAGCCTAGATATTCTTGATCCATCATATAGTTGTAATATCCTGATTCGCTAATAAAAGCACGCGCATGAACTTGTCTCAAATGAATATGAAAAATGGGATAAATGAAATTTTTTTAAATTTCCCCCTATCCCTCCACCCGACTGACGAGCTGGAGGGGGAGGGAAATAGTAGGAGCCATTAAGCTCCTTGTTGGAGCCTTATGGAGGGAGGGGGGACATGCGTGTTGACACGCAGGGGAGGGAAGATCCCCCCTCCCCTCCACTATTTAAACGAGGGGGGGGGGGGGGGGGCGCTGAGGATGAAAAAAGGCTGGAGCCGTGAGGAATAGAGGAAGAAGGGTCGGAAGAGGCCGTGCCGTTGTTGCGTCGTGTGGCAACCAAGAGAGAGGGAGGAATAGAAGACGCTGAGGCCTCACCGCCTGATCATCACGCCTTCACTCGCCGCCGTAGTCTGCCTAATAAGCTTCCCCCCTCCCATGTGGAAGTTTTAGAAGCTTCCTGGGGGGAAGCTTCTAAAGGACCTTCTTAGCCCCCTTTCACCCCCCCTCTTATGCCCTTTTTAAAACCCTTTGTTTCCCCCCCCTCCCGGGTTTAATCCCCCTAAGCCCCTTGTTTCCCCCCTTCCGGGTTTAATCCCCCTAAGCCCCTTGTTTCCCCCCCTCCCGGGTTTAATCCCTCTAAAGCTTTTTTCCCCCCCTCGGTTTTAAAATCCCCTAGGATTTTTAAATTCCCTTTTCCCCTTAATCCCCTCCCTTGACTTTGGGAACCTACCCCCGGTTTTAATTCCCCTAAGCCCTTTTCCACCCCCTTTTAACCCTTTTTCAACCCCCCTCATAACTCTTATTTTCCCACAACTCCCTAAGCTTTCTTCCTAATCCCCCCCCGTATCCCCATTATTATTTCCCCCCCCCCCCCCCCCCCCCCCCCCCCCCCCCCCCCCCCCGAACCTAAAAATCCAAAACATCATCATGGCCTCGGATGGTATCCCGTAAGGGAGAAATAGCCGTGAGATAAAAGATAGGGAGGGAAAGTAGAGGGAGTGAAAAGAAGAATTGAAGGAGGAAGAGTGGGAAAAAGATAAAAGAAAGGGAAGGGAGGAGAATAAGTGCTTTCTATTCCTTCTACCCCAAGTCAAAATCCTCCAAGGGTTCCGTGGTTGCAAAACCACACTCACCCATAAACTTTTTTTTGATCCAAAGAGACGGTGGAATTCCAGAAGAAAGAGAAAAAGGCTATCTCACATTCGAACTACGATGCCGTCGAAGAAAGTCCAAGGTGTAGCTGCGGGAGGGTCATCTCCCGGTATCCATGTGGATATCTCACCCCAAAACCAGGTTTTTCTTCTTGGCTTTAATTCGATTTTAAGTCGATCATGTAAAGAAAAATTGTTAAGGATAGGATATAATTGTTCGAGTTATTTGTAACGAAGGAGTTTAGCTTATGAATGACAATGTATAGAACTTAGCTTTCTTCAAATTGCATCAAGCATTATAAATTACGAGCAAGATTAACCATTTACTATAGTAGTATATTTTAGTTAAATCCTAAGGTGTAGAAATTATATCTTGCACCATTAGTCTTATTCCTTTCGCAACGAATCATTGTAAATGGATAAATTCATGAAAGGTTTCTTTCGATGCTCAAATTACTAGGAAGTTATCTTTGCTAATTGTACATCTTAGCAAGGCAAATGTTGTTATTTGGCATGAGTTCATCTGTAAGGAAAACGGAAGTCAAAATTAAGCTGTATTGACTGGAAGTAAATTGTCACAAGGATAGCAAGACCGTGACAAGACGATTAATGTTACCTTCCGAAAGATAACTGAACCAATCTAAACATAGAAACATTCATACCCTAAACACTTGACTACTTTCCTTACTGTAGGGACAATCAATTCATAAAGATAAGGAACTAGGGTTTGTCCCTAAGGTTCTTAAAGGAAGAAACCCTAGGCTTGACATACGTCAGCTTAAAGAATCTAAATAGATTATTCCATCACAGGACTTGTGCAACAAATATGAAATCATTTAGTCTTGTGATTGATTCACAAGGAGAAAGGGTAAAAACCCTCATCAAGGACGGCAGATCCCTACGCAAGTTATCTTGCAAAAAGACGTATTTTTGGATATCCTTCTAAACAAGGAGAGTTGTAAGCCGGAAACTAGCATATCTAAGGCACTTTAGGGTTAACCAAATTGGGTATGCCCTACACCAGAATGTAAAAGATATTGCCAATTTACAAGACACCTTGGGAACGAGTGTTGATACACTCAAAAAGGAAAGAACACTTCCTTAGCAGTTTGCCAAACAACTAGGTTGTTTAATGGAAATGTTTTGCTTCCTAGAGATTTTAGGACTCTGTTTGAATTATGAATTACAAGTTAAATGAGTACCTATACTTCAGGTTAAAGGCCTGAAGGGAGAGGCAGCTTCAATTACCCTCGACTGCCTGCCTAACCCTAACCAAGGGGGTTGTTGACCGCGCCGGGAACGTGGACTGAACCCGCCGTGAGAGGTCTCTCCGTTGAGCTCTACTTGGAGTAGGAGGACGCTTGGGTGCCAGGGGGGGCTCTGGCCGTAAATCCCTCGCCTTCCGGGTCCTGCACAAGAGGCTAACGTGACTCGGGATTGGATCTCGAGGCCCACATACTAGTTGACGGGCGGAAGCTTGGAATAGTGATCCCTAGGGATTACTGGATAGCCTTCGGGCAGATTATGGACAAGCCTACGGGCGGAACTCCTTGTATTTCAAAGATAAAATGATGAAATATTAAAGAACTTGCTTGATACTGTTTTACTATGTCACGTGATAAGATTACGTGAACCCCATGGGTCCGTCCTACGGTTGGGTGGTCCCGGTTAGCCGGGAACTTTTCTAAAAAATCTCGAAGAACAGCGGAATGAACATCATCATCAAAACGAATAACGAGAACGATGACCTAGAGTTACGTCTTACCCGATTTACGTTGTTTTAGGGGAACGGAATGGGACTATGCCTTATGGCAGAGAGGTTGAGCTTTGCATCCCTCTCGTTTCCCATTCTCCTTGAACCAAGTACAGCGTGAATCCGCTTTAGACCTGGCGTTTCTGCGTAAAGTAGTTCGCTCGCTTCTGAAAAACCCTAATTTCGGTCGATCCTAAGTGGGAAACGGCTAGGATACTTCCGCTACGTGGCAGACGCGGGAAGACCTAGATCGCAAAACCCGTACATTCCATGGGAGTGTCGGGCGGAGTTTTCTAGACATCCTTTCCGATGGACTGCTAAGGCATATCCTGGATGATACTAGGGGACACGTTACAAGTTGGTATCAAAGCCGACCAACAACGGAATTGTTTGTATGAGATCTCAATAAAATGAAGTAAAGAAATTGTTGCTGTCCAAACATTTTCTCATCTTCAATGCTGTCTTGCAGAACTATGAAGCGTGGAACAAGTTTTTGGTATTTCGGGTCATGTTTATGACTGCAATGCATTCTCCGCTTTATAGACAAAGAATTGGGATGATGAACATCCTGGAGCAGATTTATAATCCATCACCTTTATACATAGAACGAAGATGGACAGGGTCTTCAGGAATCTACTACATAGCCGCCCACCAGTTTGCTTATCTACAGACCAACCTAAAGAGGATCAAGTGGTTGGAAGACTTGAAAGTCGTGAAGCTGTTCATTTTTGTGGAAGCTCACGTAAACTCGACTTTACATATTCAAGGTCGGAGGGTTGAAATGAACTCATATGTATATGAGGAAGTAACCTGTGTAATCCCAGCCGACAGGATTAAAGTGTTGGGCCGCCATGAGAAGTATGGATTCCAACGGAAAGGGTTTATCCGGAACTTCCAATGAATTATCGATTCCTAAAGATCCATGACCCAAAACCCTACTATTACACAGTTCCTGTAGACAAATGCAATACAACGTTGTTCTCCCCAAACTGAATGTAATGATTGGATTATCATCACACGGAACGTTGTATAAGGCTATGCCCATGTAAATACAAATAAAGACTTCTTTTTATCAATATCTCGCTGTGCATAAGAGTTGTTAAAAAGTTAAGTAGCTTCATTATTTATGAGATAGCTGAACTAAAAAAATGAAAGTTAAGCCATCATCGATTATTATATAATAACGTTAAGAAAACTTTTATCCAGGCACAACCCCAGGTACAGGTTCCAAATTCGCCTCCTACATCAAGTACTGCTGTGACCCAGGAGAAGAAGTTCCTCCTCAAGCAGATAAAGCCACCCGAGTTTGATGGGAGAGGCAGATTCGTCCAGGCTGATGCTGAAATTTGGATTGAATCCATGGAGGATTACTTTGAAGCAGCTGGTACTGCACCTACAAATCAGGCCATGCTCGCCAAGTTAAAACTCATCGGCGAAGCCAGACTTTGGTGGAAGCAATGGTGCAGGGATCAAGGGACTTCAGAGGGGTCCGTTACCTGGGAGAAGCTGAAGAAAGCCGTGCAGGGAAGATATTTGCCACCTGCATATCGCACGCAGAAAATGAATGAGTTCTACGAGCTAAAACAGCTAGGACTCACTCTTGACGCATACTACTCTAAATTCGTCTCACTCTTAAAGTATGCGCCACAGATGGACATGACGCAGCAGGTGTCCAAATTTTGTGCAGGCTTAAATCCACCCATAAATACCCATCTCGAATCTATGCGTCCATCAGATCTTTAGGATGCACTCATTCAAGCGGCGCCTATAATTCAGGAGGTGCAAACTAGACCAAGGGGTAACAAAACTTGGTCCTATAGTGACCCGAACAGAGGAACATTCAGACCTCAAATGAAGAGAGTTCAAGGTCATAATCACGGACAAAGGAAGAAAGCAAGGACAAATAACGTCAAAAACTTTGTTCCTACTCAAAGTAATGGCCGAAACCTCCGTTGTTTCCACTGCAACGAACCCGGTCACTTCAAGAGGCAATGTCCCAAGCTCAGCGGAGGACATCGTCAAACGCCTTTCCAAGGTGCAGGCCGCGGTCAAGAAGCCGCCACCCGTGGAAGAGGAAGAACTGCCTGCATTGCCAATAGACAAAGATGCGAAGAAGAAGAAGAGGAAGATCCGACTATGGAAGCAGAATTTGAAAGAGCGACAGTCCATGCCGCTTTACACAAGAAAGGGCCGAATCGCCAGTTTTCGGTGATTCAGACACCGTCGGACTATCAAGGTAAAGGTTTCAAAACCTTGATTGATTGTGGCAGTACACATTCCTTTATCTTACCAGCATGTGCAAAAAGATTAGGAATAGCCACACTAGAAGCACCTACCCTGCTTGTGGAATTGGCAAACGGTCGCGAGGTAACTAAGGTGGAATTCTTTCTGGGAGGAAAGAAAACCTCAGTCAAATTCAGAGTCATGAATTTAGGTATCCATGAGTGTCTACTCAGGATGGATTGGCTTAAGCCTAATGACGCCTACATCCACTGTGGAAAGGGTCAAGTTTCCTTTCAAAACTTTGAAAGGGAGTTTGTCACAACTCAAGGTGAGGCAGGAGTGCCAAGAATCCAATTAGCCAAAGTATCTAGGATCATAAAAGGAGTCAGAAAAGGATTACCCGTTTACCTGATCAAACTCAACAAGTTAGATCAAAAGCAAGAGTCTTAGGAAGGACCTTCTTGGCTAAAGGAATATGCTGACGTATTCCCTGAGGAATCGATTGAACTTCTGCCTCCAAGAGAAGTAGATCATGAGATTAGGCTAGTGCCTGGAGCTGCACCAATTGCAAGGAGACCTTATAGAATGTCCATAACGGAAGCAATTGAGTTGAAGGAACAACTCAAGCAACTGTTAGATCAGGGTTACATCCGACCTAGCAACTCACCATGGGGAGCTCCAGTACTATTCTAGAAAAAGAAAGATGGGACACTTCGACTATGTATTGATTACCGAGGGTTGAATCAATCAACAATAAAGAACAAGTATCCTATTCCTAGAATAGATGAGCTTCTAGATCGTCTTCAAGGTGCAAAGATCTTCTCCAAGATTGATCTCAGGTCAGGTTACTATCAGATAAGGATCAAGGAAGAAGATATTCCAAAGACGGCCTTCAATACAAGATATGGGCACTTTGAGTTCTTGGTTATGTCATTCGGGCTTACAAATGCACCTGCCACCTTCAATAGATTAATGCAGGATATTTTTAGACCATATCTTGATGATTTCGTGCTTGTCTTCTTCGATGACACTTTAGTCTATTCCAAACAGGAAGAAGATCATGAACCTCAACTTCGGATTGTCCTTGAGACAATGAGGTCTCATAAGCTGTATGCAAAAATGAAGAAGTGTGCATTCTTCAAGCGGCAGATTGAATATCTGGGATTCATAGTATCATTAGAAGGAATATCAGTAGACCCAGCCAAAGTCAGAGATGTGCTTGAATGGCCAATACTAGTATCCGTCAAAGAGATACGTAGCTTTCTTGGATTGACAGGATGGTATAGGGTCTTCATCAAAAACTATGCTTTGATTGCAGCACCTCTTACAGATTTACTAAAGAAGTAGACTTCCATTACATGGTCAACTTCAGAACAAAATAGCTTCGACAAACTGAAGCAAAGTTTGGTATCAACACCTATTCTAAAACTTCCTGACCTCAATAAGGAGTTCGAGGTAGTAACTGATGCTAGCATTCTTGCCTTGGGATGTGTACTTATGCAGGAAGGTCATCCAGTAGCATACTCTTCAAGGAAATTGAAGAGTCATGAAAAGAATTATGCCACGCATGATTTGGAATTACTAGCTGTCATCCATGCTCTAAAGCTTTAGAGACACTACCTGTTGGGTAACAAGTTTACTCTAGTAACCGATCATAAGAGTCTTAAATGGATTTTTACCCAGAATGAGCTCAACATGAGACAACGTCGGTGGATTGAAGTATTGGAGGAATATGATTTTGAAATCAAGTACCGACCAGGGAAAGAGAATGTAGTTGCTGATGCACTCAGTCGCAAGGCATTCCTAAATTCCCTAATCTTGCAAAATCCATCAATGGCCAGATCTCTGGCTACAAAAGTATCTATGCCAAACAACCCTATACTTGAACTAGCTAGAGAGGAAGCATGCCATGATTTGGCCTACCAAACAATGATAAAGGAAATATCTACCAAGGAGCAGAATCAGAAGTTGCAAGCTAAGTATAAGGAATTTTCCATTGATAATGGACTTGTCTACTACAGAACAAGGCTACGTATACCAGCAAGCCAGTCACTTAAGCAGAAGATATTATGGGAAGCTCATGATTCTCCTTTCGCAGGACATCCTGGCTATGCTAAGACTCTTAATGCAGTTAGGAAGAGCTACCATTGGGAGAGGCTTAAAGGTGACGTTCTCAAGTATGTCACTGAGTGTTTGTCTTGCCAATGTATCAAGGCCGAACATGTCATGATGCCAGGGAAACTGCAACCGCTTGACATTCCCCAAATGAAATGGGAATTCATCAGTATGGATTTTGTTGTGGGCTTACCCCAAGTCCAAGGAGGATACAATTCCATTATGGTTGTGGTTGACATGCTTACCAAGGTTGCATACCTGATACCAGTAAAGACAAACTATAAAGCCTCCGACATTGCAAGATTGTTTATCAAGGAGATATTCAAGCTACATGGGTTACCTAAAAGAATCATTAGTGATTGAGATTCTCTCTTCACATCACACTTCTGGAGAGCTATCTTTGAAGCTATTGGGAACGGATGGCCAAACAGAGCGAGTAAATCAAGTCATCGAGAATATGCTTAGGGCATACTGCTGTCGAGAGCCTAAGAGGTGGATTCAATACTTGCCTTTGGTTGAATTTGCCTACAATGCTTCTTACCAACAGAGCATTCAAATGACCCCTTTCCAGGCATTGTATGGTCATGATTGTCGAAGTCCCCTAAACTTTTCTGATCCAACCCTAAGAGTTGAAGCTTCAAGACAAATGTTGGAGGACATGGATGATCAAATAAGATCAATAAGACAAGACATACAAGCGGCCAAGGATAGGCAAAAGGCATACGCAGATTTGAAACGTCAAGATAGAGTCTTCGAAGAAGGAGACATGGTCTTCATTCGTGTACGCCCTAAAAAGAGTTCTCTATCCCTAGGAGAATGCAAGAAGCTTAGTCCAAGGTATTGTGGGCCATATAAAATCCTCAAATGCCTAGGACCCAATGCTTATAGATTGCAACTCCTTGAGAACCTAAAGGTTCACAATGTATTCCATATCAGCCTATTGAAGAAATATGTACCTAATCCTAACCATGTACTTAACGATCAACAAGTTGTAATGCCTAGTCAAGGAGTCCTTGAACTAAGGCCTGATAGGATCTTAGATGTTAGGGAGAGACAATTAAGATCCAGAACCTTGAGAGAATGCCTCATCTAGTGGAAAGATTATCCCGAAGAGGATGCCACTTGGATAGATGAAGGCACACTCAACCAACAATATCCCCAGTTTATCTCGAGATGAGGACATCTCGATTCCTCCAAGGGGAAGAGAATGTAATATCCCGATTCGCTAACAAAAGCACGCGCTTGAACCTGTCTCAAATGAATATGAAAAATGGGATAAATGAATTTTTTTTAAATTTCCCCCTATCCCTCCACCCGACTGACGAGCTGGAGGGGGAGGGAAATAGTAGGAGCCATTAAGCTCCTTGTTGGAGCCTTATGGAGGGAGGGGGGACATGTGTGTCGACACGCAGGGGAGGGAAGATCCCCCCTCCCCTCCACTATTTAAACGGGGGGGGGGGGCCGCTGGAGATGAAAAAAGGCTGGAGCCATGAGGAATAGAGGAAGAAGGGTCGGAAGAGGCCGTGCCGCTGCTGCGTCGTGTGGCAACCAAGAGAGAGGGAGGAACAGAAGACGCTGAGGCCTCGCCGCCTGATCATCACGCCTTCACTCGCCGCCTGATCATCACACCTTCACTCGCCGCCGTAGTCTTCCTAATATGCTTCCCCCCTCCCACGTGGAAGCTTTAGAAGCTTCCTGGGGGGAAGCTTCTAAAGGACCTTCTTAGCCCCCTTTCACCCCCCCTCTTATGCCCTTTTTAAAACCCTTTGTTTTGCCTCCCGGGTTTAATCCCTCTAAAGCTTCCCCCCCCCCCCCCCCCCCCCCCCCCCCGGTTTTAAACCCCCCTAGGATTTTTAAATTCCCTTTTCCCCTTAAGCCCCTCCCTTGACTTTGGGAACCTACCCCTGGTTTTAATTCCCCTAAGCCCTTTTCCACCCCCTTATAACCCTTTTAACCCTTTTTCAACCCCCCTCATAACTCTTATTTTCCCACAACTCCCTAAGCTTTCTTCCTAATCCCCCCCGTATCCCCATTATTATTCCCCCCCCCCCCTCCCCCCGAACCTAAAAATCCAAACCATCATCATGGCCTCGGATGGTATCCCGTAAGGGAGAAATAGCCGTGAGATAAAAGATAGGGAGGGAAAGTAGAGGGAGTGAAAAGAAGGATTGAAGGAGGAAGAGTGGGAAAAAGATAAAAGAAAGGGAAGGGAGGAGAATAAGTGCTTTCTATTCCTTCTACCCCAAGTTAAAATCCTCCAAGGGTTCCGTGGTTGCAAAACCACACTCACCCACCCATAAACTTTTTTTTGATCCAAAGAGACGGTGGAATTCCAGAAGAAAGAGAAAAAGGCTATCTCACATTCGAACTACGATGCCGTCAAAGAAAGTCCAAGGTGTAGCTGCGGGAGGGTCATCTCCCGGTATCCATGTGGATATCTCACCCCAAAACCAGGTTTTTCTTCTTGGCTTCAATTCGGTTTTAAGTCGATCATGCAAAGAAAAATTGTTAAGGATAGGATATAATTGTTCGAGTTATTTGTAACGAAGGAGTTTAGCTTATGAATGACAATGTATAGAACTTAGCTTTCTTCAAATTGCATCAAGCATTATAAATTACGAGCAAGATTAACCATTTACTATAGTAGTATATTTTAGTTAAATCCTAAGGTGTAGAAATTATATCTTGCACCATTAGTCTTATTTCTTTCGCAACGAATCATTATAAATGGTTAAATTCATGAAAGGTGTCTTTCGATGCTCAAATTACTAGGAAGTTATCTTTGCTAATTGTACATCTTAGCAAGGCAAATGTTGTTATTTGGCATGAGTTCATTTGTAAGTAAAACGGAAGTCAAAATTAAGCTGTATTGACTGGAAGTAAATTGTCACAAGGATAGCAAGACCGTGACAAGACGATTAATGTTACCTTTCGAAAGATAACTGAACCAATCTAAACATAGAAACATTCATACCCTAAACACTTGACTACTTTCCTTACTGTAGGGACAATCAATTCGTAAAGATAAGGAACTAGGGTTTGTCCCTAAGGTTCTTAAAGGAAGAAACCCTAGGCCTGACATACGTCAGCTTAAAGAATCTAAATAGATTATTCCATCGTAGGACTTGTGCAACAAATATGAAATCATTTAGTCTTGTGATTGATTCACAAGGAGAAAGGGTAAAAACCCTCATCAAGGACAGCAGATCCTACGCAAGTTATCTTGCAAAAAGACGTATTTTTGGATATCCTTCTAAATAAGGAGAGTTGTAAACTAGAAACTAGCATATCTAAGGCACTTTAGGGTTAACCAAATTGGGTATGCCCTACACCAAAATGTAAAAGATCTTGCCAATTTACAAGACACCTTGGGAACGAGTGCTGGTACACTCAAAAATGAAAGAACACTTCCTTAGCAGTTTGCCAAACAACTGGGTTGTTTAATGGAAATGTTTGTGCTTGCTAGAGATTTTAGGACTCTGTTTGAATTATGAATTACAAATTAAATGAGTACCTATACTTCAGGTTAAAGGCCTGAAGGGAGAGGTAGCTTCAGTCACCCTCGACTGCCTGCCTAACCCTAACCAAGGGGGTTGTTGACCGCGCCGGGAATGTGGACCGAACCCGCCGCGAGAGGTCTCTCCGTTGAGCTCTACTTGGAGTAGGAGGACGCTTGGGTGCAAGGGGGGGCTCTGGCCGTAAATCCCTCGCCTTCCGGGTCCTGCACAAGAGGCTAACGTGACTCGGGATTGGATCTCAAGGCCCACATACTAGTTGACAGGCGGAAGCTTGAAATAGTGATCCCTAGGGATTATTGGATAGCCTTCGGGTAGATTATGGACAAGCCTACGGGCGGAACTCCTTGTATTTCAAAGATAAAATGATGAAATATTAAAGAGCTTGCTTGATACTATTTTTCTATGTCACGTGATAAGATTACGTGAAGGGACCAGTGCTTAACAGGGTTAATTAAAGAAGCTGATTGTTATATGTCAAAATAATGTGTTAGATAATTACATAACTAAAACAATCCGAGAAAAGTGTGGAGGATGGACCATGGGTCCGTCCTACGGTTGGGTGGTCCCGGTTAGCTGGAAACTTTTCTCAAAAATCTCGAAGAACAGCGGAATGAACATCATCATCAAAACGAATAACGAGAACGATGACCTAGAGTTACGTCTTACCCGATTTACGCTGTTTTAGGGGAACGGAATGGGACTATGCCTTATGGCAGAGAGGTTGAGCTTTGCATCCCTCTCGTTTTCCATTCTCCTTGAATCAAGTGTAGCGTGAATCCGCTTCGGACCTGGCGTTTCTGCGTAAAGCAGTTCGCTCGGGTCTGACGCTAGTTGCTGTTAGCTAATGACCAAACAGGAAAACCCTAATTCCGGTCGATCCTAAGTGGGAAACGGCCAGGATACTTGCGCTACGTGGCAGATGCGGGAAGACCTAGATTGCAAAACCCGTACATTCCATGGGAGTGTCGGGCGGAGTTTTCTAGACATCCTTTCCGATGGACTGCTAAGGCATGTCCTGGATGATACTAGGGGACACGTTACAATAGTGATGTATTACTCTCTCTCTCTTTAAATCATCAATACAAGGGTCATCATGATGAAGAAGATAATATTTTATTTGATCCATATTTGATTTGATTTGACATATGAATGCTTATTTCCCCAAGTGTGCCTTTTGAGTACATTTGGATGATTGAAATGCTTTTACTCTGGATGGGTAGTCCTCATTCTATGATATATACATCTAGTTGCAATAAGTGAGCAAATACAAATAAGTCTCCTAGTATAGAATAGGGTCTACGATTGCACCAAAGATGAGTTTTGTTGTTATATACGTCAACATATTTTTTAGGGATTAAATCTCTTGCACTCTAAGTGCATTGTGGCAAAACATTTCCATCTAATAGCCATCTTTTTGTCATTGCATGGGAAGCCTATTCCTTTGGTAGTATTCCTTAAGCCTCATAACATATATCCCTCTCATGTGACCCTTGAATTTTGCAAAAAAAAAAACAGAAAATAATGTAAAATAAAAAGAAATGATATGGAGGAGCAAGCTGTTGGCCACTTCTCCTACTCCCCGTTCGATGCACTCCCCTTCCTAATGGACCACTTTGCTTCCCCCCTCTGGATCTCTCTCCTGTTCCTTGCTGTGCTTGCCCCCTAGACCCAATACCATTCACTTCTAACTCATTTTTTCTCCTCCCTACAATCCTTACTAGTTCTTGCAATCCCCATGGCCACTAAGCAACCCCCTCCCCCCACTAACATAATAGTAGCCACCGCCATCCATCCCCCCCCTCCCCCCGAAAAAAGTGACAAAGTACAAAGTGTGCATATAAGTATAATTGGATGAGGAATAGATATCATCTCATTCTACACCCATCATCTTTCTAAAGAAGACATAACCGTCCACTTGGAGAATTTTAATGAGTAGAGATGCAAGATTCTTATCTATAAAGATCTTGAAAAGCTCTATCTGCTTATCCTTAATCACATCTTTGATAAAGTGGTAAGAAACCTTAATGAGATTTTCATTCCATCTATTGTAGATGTGACAATCACAAGCTTTTTGACCTTGTTGATTAAATATGGTTAGCAAGATGCTTAGCCTCTCATTGCAATGCATCCTAAATGTTGTTCAAGTATGTCCTCATTTTTAGAAGTGTAGTATATGAACCCTATGTAAGCAAGGGTTCATGAGAGAAGGTGAGGTGTGAATGGACTAGAGGATGGGGGAAACCCTAACCCTACCAATGGCTTTATAAGTAGCCCTCAGGGTCACTCTTAGTGTACAAGAAAGAGTGTACAGTTGCACTTCTTGAGCTGTTGAATAAGGAAGATCTTCTTCTTGTACTGTGTGAGCTCTATTCTCCCTCTTGTGCACACTTCTTTAAGTAGATCTAGAAAGTGTCTCAAAATTTCATAGCTAGTTGTGTGTTGTAGGAGGTGCAATGCTGGTCCCTTCCATGGGGCATTGCTAACCCCCCAATTGGGATATCCCCATCTAAAAGAGTTGGGCACATTTCTCTCTTTGT
The DNA here is from genome assembly GCF_053477565.2 of Lygodium microphyllum. Classification (NCBI taxonomy): domain Eukaryota; kingdom Viridiplantae; phylum Streptophyta; class Polypodiopsida; order Schizaeales; family Lygodiaceae; genus Lygodium; species Lygodium microphyllum. The sequence continues at coordinate 49,290,838 of NC_141155.1, forward strand.
TGCTCACACAAAGCAGAAACCTAACTATCAGACTTCATGATACCCATAGCCATGTAGGTGAATGATTGATTTTTTAGGTTCTTTCTCCTTGAGTGCCACTATCAATGATTCTAATCACTCCCAAGAAAACTTATGATCCCATTGCAAGTCTGAAGACTCATTCTTGAAGGTCTTTCTTAAGAAACAAGGAGCATATACAATTTTACTTAAGCTTCAATCACCTTTCTTCAATGAGTATTTGATAAGCTTAGTTGATTGGTGCTTCTAAGCATCAAGAGTGTTTTTGCACATTGAGCCACTGCTGGTTGCTATTCAAATCAATGGATTTTAGCACTTCGAATAAGCTCTTAAAGTAGCACAAGTGGACAACCACTTGTTTCAAATGTATGGTCAACATCTAAACCTACATCTCATCATTTTTCCTATACCATTGTAAAAGCTATGCAAAAGTATAAGTAGAGGGTAATCCAAAGCAACATTTTCTTGCTCGTTATTCAACAATTTAAAGGATTTTAAGCCCTTAAGCACATTCACTAAGTGCTTGACTAAAGCATTATCTTCCTTTGGTACGGCTATGTGTAATCTATAAACACATATACCAGTTCATCTCTTAAATCACTTCCAGCCTTTAAACATTATTTCATTTGTTTCCACTTTTATTGCCTACCTTGTAAAGGATTAGACATTGCTATTGCCCTATGCAATAGGTACTACCTTCCTTTCATGGCCTATATTGATGTAAAACCTAAAATATGCAAGTTTGATGGGAGAGACATCACCCATGGTAGGTATTAGTGAAATATAAAATGATGGAGAGGGATTATTGGCCTTTATCAAAGGGATCAAGGCCATTGACCTATCTAACCCCATAGATGTAGAAGATGATGAAAGAGCCCAAGCCATCATAATGTTGCATGTGGATGAAATCCTTAATCCACCATATCGATCAACTTGTAAATGCAAAGGAGAAGTGGCACGAGTTGGAGAGATTGTATGGTGCAAGAGGAATGAACTCCTAAATCTTTCTCAAAATAGAGTTTTTCAGCTTGGAACACAAGCAGGAAGAAAACTTGAAAAAGTTCAGCTCCCACATGAAGACACCGATGGCTCAACAAGCTTCAGTCTAAGCTCTAGTTTCTAAAGAAGTTACCATTGCAATACTTGTAAAATCTGTAAGGAAAGTCTTCCCAACTCTTGTAACTACTCTAACAAATGTACCAAATCATACAATTGAAGGTGTTATTTAGTCTTGTTTGGATGAGGAGAACAGAAATCAAAAGGAAGGTAACACTCGCTTAGCATTTACCTCAACAAACTATGACCAAATCTTAGTCCATACTATTTCTATTAAATGTTCCTTTTGAAATAAAAAGGGACATATTGTTGGAGACTATTGGAAAAAATATCCCAACAAGATGGAAGTTCAACAATGTAAGCAAATAGAACATATCACTAGTAAATCTCCTAGCTCTCTTGGAGCACCAGCAAAATTGGAGGCCAATTGTGTCTCTAAAGCACTTGATGAGACCGCCTTTTATATCTATGCTATATAATCCAGTGCCACCTTGGCATTGAAGGGGGGGTGTTGGAAGTATAGCATATGAACCCTATGTAAGTAAGGGTACATGAGGGAAGGTGAGGTATGAATGGACTAGAGGACAGGGGAAACCCTAACCCTATCTTCTAATGGCTATATAAATAGTCATGGCTATATAAATAGCCCTAAGGGTCACTCTCAATGTAGAAGAGAGAATGTACCAGTTGTACTTCTTGAGCAACTAAATAAGCAAGATGTTCTTCTTGTACTTTGTGAGCTCTCTACTCCCTCTTGTGCACACTTCTCTATGCTGCAACTTTAATATTCTAACACTTATCACATCCATATTATACTATAAGTGATCGATTCTATCATGCATGCAATATTTTAGTGTCTTTGCTACATCCATCAGATCACACACACACACACATGCACGCACGCATGCACGCACGCATGCACGCACACACACACACACAGAGTGTCCATGGTTAACACTCAAGAGTCTTGCCTCCTCAATTGCTACCCATCCACAAAAAAGAATACTAAGGGGTATTCTTCTCTTTCTATTCTTTTCTTTTTCTTCATGGATGTATATTTTTCCTTTTGCTATTCTCTTTGGCTTTCAAATCAAAAGAATGACATGTATATTGTAGATAAGGGCAAAAGAGTACATACAATATATTAGAATATTCTCTCTATCTGTCTCATATGTGTGTCATTAGTGGAAGATATGGAAGGCATTTATTATGAAATGATATCACAAGAAGATCATGGTGTTGGACATGCATAAAGAAATATCTCCAACTCACTAGCATGTGTAGCTGAACGCAATCACTTGCAAGTTCTCTTGATGAATACATGCACAAGAACTTATTTTCCACACTAGCCCCTTGAAATTTCAACAAGGAACCTAATTATTGAGTGTTAGTAAATTCTTACACAAGTCTAATCAACTCATTTGTTTTTCAAGAACTATATTAATACTCATAGCCATCCTAGACAAATCTATCTGATGGTTAAAATGTCAAACTTAACAAACAAAGAACTTTTTGATGTTGACTATTCAACCTTTGTTGATGAATATATATGCCTTTAATATTGACCTTAGGATATGCTAGATGACTAATTTGGATGCTTTACATGGTCTTGGATTGGAGATATTAGAACTAAGAATGGCTAATTCAAATAAGAATGTGAAAGGTTACTCGATGAGGTATATGTAGTTTAAATTTCCATTAAATGATGTGTGAATTCGCTTTTTCTCAATCTATAGGTTCTATGTTTCAAAGAGGACATAATTGCATGTGCATGTAGAGAATACACATCTATATATGTGGAAGGCATATGCTCTTTAAGTGTATATTACATGCACATACAAACACACACACACACACACACATACACATAATATATATAATATGTATGCACAGAGAGAGACAATCATGCATCTCTCTATACATATATTTTTTAGAGTTCTAATGGAAACTCCTTGGTATGCACACAAAGTGTGTTTGGGGTTCATCTCCCTTTTACTTTATCTTTACTTCTTTCTTTTGCAAGTTTGAAATGTGCAAACACAAATGTATGGCTACAATTAAACACTATTTACTCCTCATTATGACTTTTGTAGACTTTAGCATTAATACCCTCCTAAACTTGACGTCAAGCACTGAAAATCATTTTAGCCTTTTGGATCCATGAATGCAATTTACGAAAATATTAGTAGTTTTCTATAAAAGATTATGGGTCATGAGGTCCTATATAGATAAAATATATTAAGTTGTCTTACTTTCAATGATATTAATTGGACACCCAAAACCCTAGCTTGCAACTCATTTATCATTAACATGTCGCGATGGACTATTGTGAGTTGTTGATACAAGTGGATTGTTATGCTCAACTAGGCACGGTGAGATAACCAAGACTACTGCACATAATGACTTTAGAGTCTGCCATACAATGACGCAGATAATATTGTTTTGACCCTTGCATAAACTGTAATCATTGTGCATTTTCTTGCTCCTACATTAATTTCAATCCCATATCTCCCAAGAAGAGATAAATTTTCCATTCAAAAGATCACAAATGATAGTCCCAATAAGGGTGGGGGAATGCAATCCACTTAACAAATGAAATATCACCATATAAATAATTAGTTGGTTTACCAGAACTTATTGGATTTTGCTATATTCTATACAAGACAATTATTGTAGTTACACATTATAAAGGCTTCATTATATTTAAACAGATCTATAGTAATATACTATGTAAAAAGAATTAACTATACAAAAAAGTTGAGCAGTTTGCTAGTTATATGTAGGATTCTTGTACTTTTTATGTAGTAGAATTAGTTAGTGAAACTTTTCCCGAGTAAGATAAACTTAATAGTTTTTGAATAATTTTGATTCGTTTTGCTATATAGCAACGGGTTTAGAGGTTCTTGTGAAAAATAACCGTCCGATGAGTCGTGCACAGCAAAGAGACTTGTTTAACACGGCGAGGCCCGAGGGTGACTCATGTGCGTGGAAGATGGTGGGTTGTGCACAGTAATGAAGAGTTGAAGATGAAGAGTCGTGCACGTGATGACGAGTTGTGCACGGATGGAGCTGCTTGTGCTCAATGGTTAAGAAAATCATGAAAACAGTTGTCCAATTAGTGGTTCCAGGCATACAAGCCACCGAAGGTGAATGCATAGATTAAAAAAACGGCCATGCAAAGTCAATCCACTCCAGCGCCCGGTAGGTCGAGGCAGGGGATGTCCCAGCAGGGCGAGACAGTCGTGGTTGTCGCTCTGAGAATAGGTATGCCGCCCGAGGCGAGAGAGATGATAGTAGGTGGTCCAGACTCGAGTCCTTCACCTGTGCACGAGTGTGGATAGTAGGAGAGTGTTCGGGGAGCGTTGATACAAGATGGCAGTTGACAAGGCAAAAGCGCGATCACAAGGCAAGTTGCAACCATCACAAGGCAATCGGGACGAAAGACAAAGTCGACGATACGTGGCAGCTCGATGCTGTCAAGGCCACCTTAATTGGCTTGTGCACGCAAGTGGAGATATGATCACACCCCTGCGAATTGGGCTTGTGCATGCGAGTGGATTTATGTTCCGAAGATCACCCTACCCACACAGCGAAACCTACTTGCATTCATAGTACGCCAACGTGCAGCTGCGTTCCAATCCAACAATTACTACGATCGAGGAGAGTCCAAAACAAACAAATAAATATATCCATAAATATTGCAAAACACGAGTCTATATAAAGGTTGGGAAATATATCCAACGACGGCTATATAGAAAGAGCTTGCATGGACCATAGGGCAAAAAAGGAAAGCATGTGCACTCCACAAATCTAAGCAATTGCTATAGCTCATCACCGTCTGAGAGCTCATCCCGACGCAATGGAGTATCAAACATACTCTGCAATATAAGCAACCACAGATTAATCCATAGTACATGATGCATCATAAGAAAACTAATAATTGAAAATAGGAAAGAGACATGTCTTATTAGGCCGTTTTATAAATATAATCTATCAATGAGTGTAGTGAGATCGTCTCTCTGCATAGTAAGTCTTCAAACCTATACAATCACGATTTGTGATTAAGTGCTACAAGATAAGCAAATTAGCATTGTTAGAAATAAGGTTATTAGTACAAGTGATATCAAATAAGAAAATCAACGTAACAGAAAGAAAACTTACAAAATCTTTCAAATAACCTCTATATCTACCACTCCCCAGATGATACATGACCCCTACCTCCGACCATCCCCTCACTGCCTCTTATTGTTGCTCCCATCGTCCTAGAGAGTCTTTGCCCTCCTCCTCTCTGAGTCTCCACCAATCCTCTATGTCCAACCACTCAGGCTTTGGAAGATTGCCACTTTTGATTGCCTTGTGTGTATCTAATTGTCTATTGACATGTATGTATGCATACAATCTAGCATCCATCCTATAGAAAATTAGTCCGCCACTATAGGTACCAGCAACTCCTCGTGTGTGTAAAGATGCTACTGCATAGTTCTTACTCCCCTTCGATATCTTTTTTCAGTGGTATCTTTTTAGGTATGTTGTGCCTAAATACTTGTTGGCACAATTCCCTCATGCATACCATCACCCTCCTCGCCTCGTTGTTCATGAATACATCATTGATTTTCTCATCTAGTAGGTATCTCACTACAAGATATAGGCCTTATACCGATGTTAAAAGCGACGAAAATATAAATAACAAAATTTACCCTCGTCGTCGCAAACATCGTCGTTATTGGCGATGCCATAGAACAATCAGTATTAGCATCATTATCAACGTCGCTATTTGCGTCGGTATTGTAGCGTTGATATTGATGCAAATAACGACGCTGATAACGATGCTTTGCGACGTAAATAATGACGTGTGCAGGTAAATTTGCAACGCTAATAGCGACGATAACAGACACAATTTTTTTCATACAAAATAGTTTTTGCACTGTGTACAATACTCGTGTAAACAAAAATAAAATATACTGAAATCATAGCACTGATACATGAAATAAATACATGATCGCATAATGAAAGCGACTGGTACAATCATGACAAGATATCACTACTACATAGAAAATGTCTACACAGATAGGGTGACCAAAAAAGAAGGGTATATGAGTTCCAGGGATCGAAGGGCGAGCTGCATATCCTCACCGTCCGAAAGCTCGTCCTGCTCTGCAAAGGAGCATCGAATGGACTGTGCAAAAAAAGAAACAACAACACATCAGTCCACCATACAATAATGTATTCTAATTAAACATGGTAACTACGGACAAGAAAGATGAGTGACTTACAAGGCCGCCACGTCTATACAATCGGTCGATCAATGCAGTGAGACCGTGCCTCTCTGCATATCAAGCTCGGGGGGTTCACTATATATATATTCTCTATATAACATGCATTCATGGCCTATTTATAAATATCCTAATTTGTAAATTTTTCTTGAATAAAACACAACCCTTTTCTATTCAATCTGTAAGTAACCCCTTTATATGACACCCTTCTATATGTAAAAAATGTATAAAAATGGTATTTTAAAAACCCCTTATTTTGAACTCACGTTATATATACATATATTCATGAGTGACCCCCCCTGAGATATCAAGTCTCAAGGCTGGTCGGATCGCGCTTTGTAATGGAGTGCTGCAAAGAAAAAAAATACTAACTGTTAGAAACATGATTGTTAATACAAAGGATATTGCAAAAAAAAAAAGAAGCAAGCAAAACAAAAGAAAAACTTATAAAGTCCTCCAGATATGTCTTGTGGCCGCCACTCCCAAGATGATGGACCACTCGAGCCTCTAGTCATGCCCTCACCGCCTCGCGCTACTGACTTCAACGTCCTGCAGAATCTATAGCCTTCTCCCTCAGTCGACGCCAGTCGTCTGCGTCTAGCCACTCGGGCCTTGCAGCCTCAGTCTTGAGTGCCTTGCGTGCGTCCGATTGTCTGTGTGATATATATGCACGCATGCAGTCCATCATCCAGCCCGTAAAAAATCTATCTGATGTGGTTGTAATCAGAAACTCCTTATGCAAGGATGCTACTATGTAGTCCTTGCTCCCCTCCAATATGTTTTTCCAATGATCTAAGACGTGCCGAAAGACTTGTTGTTACAATTCTCTCGTTCGAGCCATCACCCTCCTCCCCTCATTATTCATGATGATGGCTCTTAATCTATAATCGACAAGATATGAATATCCCTCTGGGGTATGCCTAAGATGGGTCCTCTTCCACTTGCGTCTACGCTCCTGGGCATATCCAAGAGACCCCTGTACATCTGATGTATCGACCGGAGTAGTATCTATCGGAGTAGCACCCATAGGGGTGCCACCTATAGACGGTTGAGCAAAAGCCGGAGTAACTGGAGTAGACGTCTCCACATGTGTGACAAATCTTGGGGGTGACGCAACTCCAGCAGAACGACGAGACGGAGACACCGCGTCCGTGCCTCCATAGCATCCACCTGAGCCACGCTTCCTGGAACCGCCACGATAGCGAGGAGTCGCAACTGTATCCCGTGCCGACAGCGGGCTCACTACCTCTGTATCTCTACAACATCCCCCTGACCGTAAAGCCCTCCCTCCCTCTAGCCCAAGTCTGGAGCGTCGACCTCATCTGCTCAAAGTCGAAGCATCTGATCGCGCCAAAGTAGATCTAGTAGAGCGGCCTGACGATGTCTGAGACAGCTCCTGGTTTGCTATGTCTCTGAATCTCGCAATCTGATCTGGAGACATTCGCGTGAAGATATCCTATAACTTCTCATCGCTCATCCCTTGACTCATCCTAAAAAGGTTACCTGCACAGACAAAAAATGATGTTAGCATAATCAATTTAAATCATACAAAGCACGATAATATAAATCCTAAAAAAACAATCTCACTTAAAATGCATATCTTATGTACCCTTATGAGCGATTAGTCAACGAATTGAGTAAGTGGATGCTCCAAGTATGAAGTATCCTATGGTCCCATGTCAATCTCCTGACACAACTTCGTATATACTGGAAGGTCGATAAACATGTCACCACAAAAGGATGAGTCCAGCTCCTTCTCAAAGAATTCTTAGACTCCTGTATTTCCATCATTGTTAGCCGATGCTGGCTTCTCTACATGCTCCAATTAGCTTTCAGTGGCCTCCACCCTTGCAATATCGACCCCTCTATTTGCATATTGTCCTCATCTATGCTCAGAACATCGCTTTGATCATATACTCTCGCACTTCGGGGAGCTAAAGGTACAACATACCACCATCGAGGTTGTCGGGGGTTTGGATAGAAGATTATCTGTTCACAAACATGTACAAGAGAGATTAAACTATTGTGACATGTACCACGTCGCAATACAATTAAGAAATAAATGAGTTTATGCACCTGTTCACAATGGACTGGTAACACAAAGGTGTCACGCAAATCCATCCATTTTTTTTCGAAATCTATTTCGAGAAATCCAAATGGACCTCGTCGATTTGTTGCTCCAGCTCCTTCAAGTATCACTTTGAACCACTGCACATCGAATAGTATCATGGAGAAGCTACGGTAATCCATCGTAACAATACTTTGCAAGCTCCCAAAATACTCCATCTCATCTATAATCATGTTTGGATCTGTTGCTCATCGTCGGCTCTCTTGCTCAAACCTTGCCATGATATCATAGTCCATTGTGGAGTGCATTTTGTCAATACGCTTCACGCGAAAATGTCGTCCGTGCGACCACGCTGTACTATATATTTTGTACTGTACATTGAAACACTCAAATTAGTTGTTTCATATAAAATATAGATATGATAAATCCTAAACACATCATCACCTTTGGACTACATCCCCTCGAGAATTCCCACTCGTCCATTGAGACCTCCATCCCTTTGCGAGATGCTGTGGTCAAAGCTCCATGCAACCATCGCGTTGACATGAACCACGATTTCTCCTCCATGCCCTTGGGATATCGAATCGGTCGATGGCACGTACTACATCGAAATTCAGATCGTGCTTCCTCTTGATCTTGCCTAGCTTGCTGATACCTGGCGAGCCATATCTCCATAGAGGCATGGTGCAAAACGATTCACCTTCTCCTCCATTGCAGCATCCATTCTTTTTTCTACCCCATTTCCAACCACCACATCTTTGGTCAGTCTATCAGTGTCCTTCAATGACCATAGCATATTGTTGTCTGGATCCACCATTGGTAGCCATTGTGAAATATGCACTAGTGCCTCAGACACCAACCAACCTTCAGCTATGCTACCTTCTGGCTGAGCTTGTTGTCGCACAAAGACTTTCAGGGTTTTCATGAAGCACTCTAAGAAGAACATCTATCGTGTATGGACAGGTCAAACAATCTCCACTTCATCTACAAGATGCACAAGAAGGTGGATTTGTATCGTGAGCATACTGGTAGGTAGGTATTTCTCAAAGAGATAGACCGTCTCCACTGCTACCCACTTCACAGATTTAATAGAGGACGTCTTAATCTCCTTCTATGAGATCCATTGCACCAAAGTCGATAACCTGTAAATGGCCCTGCGTATTTCTAGAGTAAGGCATCCTACGATCACGATCGGTAGTACAAACTGCCACAAATGAGAAAGCATTATGAACAATGGCTACACTCCTGATAGCAAAATGCGCACGCCAATTACAATCCATTTGTAGTACAAACTTGACATATCTTATGCAAGTCATGGGATTTTAGCCCTGATAATTGATCGTCTTTAGAAAATGTAGACCTGAGAGAACGCATCATACCCATCGGAGTGCGAATAGACTTGACTACTTGCTTCACAATGCGCTCTTCTTTAGTGGAAAAAACCCAAGGAGTGTAAGGTAGCTGCACAAGACCATCAGCACTCGACTGCGTCCAGAGCGTCTCCATCTTGCCTATCTCCTTTAAATCCATTCGTACCCCTATAGTGTCTCTTTTTCCTGTGATGTGGTCTCATAGCAAGCTGCCCACGTTCTTGAAAATATGCATGGGATCCAACAAGTGGTTGATCTGTAAGTGGGTTCAATATGGCAACTCATAGAAAGCTGAGAATCGCCGCATTCCGTTTGGATGTGATTCTGTGTGGACCATTTTCAGCTCATACCAGCTTGCGGCATTCATACGTGTTGGAGGTTATTCAAGAAATCTTCCTTGAGTTTATGACCCTCTGGTAAGAAAGCGGCGTGTCCTTGATATACCATCTTCTTCATGGTTCGTGACCTTCGGGAGTCTAACCGCACAATGGACATGCATGATAACCTGAGGTAACCAGACCTGTTTCAACACCTCTATCCAATGAATACAAACTTAAAAGAGATAAAATATAGATATTACCAACGAGAACGGAAGCCTATTTATCTGAGCATTCTCTAAATCCCGGAAAGTCATACATCGTCCACATGAGAATGGCTCGAATATTGTGAACCGTCGACAACATCGCGCTTGCTCATATCTTGCACGGTGACCCCCTCCTCCCACAAAATCTTAAGCTCATTGGCTAATGGACGAAGGTACACGTCCATATTTTTGACTTTATAGTGGCCGGGGACGAGTAAGCTAAGGATGAGATGTTCTTTCTTCGTAGAGAGCCATGGAGGGATATTGTTGTTGACAAGGACTATAGGCCACACACTGTAAGAAGTTGAGCGCAGACCGAATGGGTTCACGCCATCCATTGCAAGATCGAGCCGAAGATTCCTTGGCTCTCAGGCAAAGCATGGGAAGGTAGAGTCAATGTGGCTCCATGCCTGTGAATCCGCTCATATTCGTTGAACTCCATCTGTGGACCTATTCTGTGCATGCCACGTTGTCAAGCTCACCATGCCGGACGTACAAAACATGTGGTTTATGCAGGGGATAAGCGAAAAGTGTCTGAGAACTATTTGAGGGATGGTTTGCCCTTGCAAGTCCTTTCGATACTTGTGAGCACCACACTTTGGACATATCTCCATAGTCTCGTATTCTCCTCGAAACAGTATGCAATCGTTGATACATGTATGGATGCTATTGTAGTCCATGCCAAGCTTTCGTAAAACATGTCGTGCATCATCACGAGACTCAGGCATGGTATTTGTAGGTGGTAATATATGATATTTCAATAACCTGAAAAAGATCATAAAACACCTTGGAAAAGCACAAATGTTTTTAATAATAGTACCGAAAAGAAATCAACGAAGCGTACATACAAGGTACTTGAACAACTTGGTCACACTCGCATTGCTCCACCCTTATTTTGCTTGCACACTTAGGACTGCAAGCAGTGTCTTCAGGCGAGATACTTGGCACCCATCATATAATGGTATGGATACTTCCTCTCTAAGCAGATCAGAAGTCTCGACATCCATGGGAATCAATGCATCGATCATTGCCTCCATCTCAGGCTCCAAGATTGTAGATAGGTCTGGAAGGCTGCCTGTATCCTTTGGTATCGACGGTATAGATTGGGTAGTGTCTTAAAAGTGGTGGATTCGCTCATGCACTCCGTCCATCCCACACCCACGAACTCTTCTAATTGGCTGCAAAGGGTGCACTCCTCCTTGGGACGAGACGTCACCTCCCTAGATAGAAAATTTGCCAGTCACACCCAATCTTCTTGTATGTGGCATTCAGTTAGCTTGCGAGTACAATGCATGATTGATATTAACTTTTCTTACCGTTTGCTGAAAATCCACAATCGCCTGATCAATGATCTCAGATTGAAACTCACCGAAGCATCATACGTGTTCTATAGATAATCAATGTTTTCGTCTAATTGTCAGCTTGCATTGAGAGCAAGGACATGAGACACGTTGATTAAGATACGCCTCGCGATCTTGAACAACAATACCTTCATCGTTTTCCATTTTGTCTACGTTACGACAAACAATGTGTTTTTGTTATCATTCTTTTTTTCTTTCTTAAATTATTCTCCTCTCCTTTCATCTCTCTCTCTTTTTCTCTTTATTTATTATGCTGTATGTATTTCCTCTCCCTCTCTCTCGTTCCTTCTTCTTTTTGCTCTTCCTCCCCCTCTCTCATTTTCTTTAACGATCACGGCTACGACTACGATGAAGACCACGACTACGATTACGACCTCAATTACAATCACGACTACGACTATGACTACGACTACGACCACGACCACGACTATGACCACGACCACGACCACGACCACGACTACAACTATGACTATGACCACGACTACGATTACGACCATGACTACGACCACTACGATGACCATGACCATGACCATGACCATTACCATGACTATGACCATGACCACAACTATGACTACGACTACGACTACGACCACGATCACGACCACTACGATGACCATGACCACAACTACGACCACGATCACGACAATGACTACGACTACGACTATGACTATGACTACGACCACGACCACGACAACGACTATGACTACGACTACTTATATAGAGATGAAGAGAGAGACAAGAGTTAGGGAGAGAGTACGATCACAACCATGACTACGACCATGACTATGACTACGACCACGACTACTACTACGACTACGACTACGATGACCATGACCACGACTACGACTATGACTACGACTACGACTACAACTACGATCACGACTACGACTACAACTACAACTACGACTATGACTATGAGTACCACGACCACGACCATGACTACGACTACGACTACGGCCACGACCATGACCATGACCACGACCACGACCACGACCACGACCATGACCATGACCATGACCATGACTACGACCACGACCACGACCATAACGATGACTACGACTACTTATATAGAGATAAAGAGAGAGACAAGAGTTAGGGAGAGAGTAAAGTTAGAGAAGAAGAGGAGAGAAGTGAGAGAGGTAGAAATAGAAAGAGAGATAGAGAGAGAAAAGAGAGGGGAAGAGAGAAGGATTTAGGGAGAGTATAGGAAGAGAGAAAGAGGAAAGATTGAGGGAGAGAGAATGGTTGAGAGAAGAGAGAGGAGAAAGAGAGAGACATCCGACTAGAGCATTTGACACCCATAGCCAATACACCGTGGAGAACACAAGCACAAATTGACTACGACTACGACCATGACTATGACTATGACTACGACTATGACTATGACGATCACGACCATGACCATGACTACAACTACGACTATGACCACGACCACAACTATGAGTACGACTACGACCACGATCACGACCATGACCACGATGACCATGACCACGACCATGACCACGACTACGACTATGACTACGACTACGACCATGACGACGACTACGACTACACCTACTTATATAGAGATGAAGAGAGAGACAAGAGTTAGGGAGAGGAGTAAAGTTAGAGAAGAAGAGGAGAGAAGTGAGAGAGGCAGAAATAGAAAGAGAGATAGAGAGAGAAAAGAGATAGGGGGAGAGAGAAGGATTTAGGGAGAGTATAGGAAGAGAGAAAGAGGAAAGAGTGAGGGAGAGAGAATGGTTGAGAGAAGAGAGAGGAGAAAGAGAGAGAGATCCAACTAGAGAATTTGACACCCATAACCAACACACCGTGGAGAATACAAGCACAAATTGATTATGACCACGACCACGACCATGACTACGAATTCCCCTTTACCATTTACAACTCACCCACCTTCTCTCCACACTATTGCACACTACAATCTCTATGAGGGCATGAGATTGGAATCTCCACAGATACCAAAGCATGATCTGTAGCTTGATGGTTGTATATATACTACTACTCATGGAAGAAACCTTAAAATAGTTATTATGCTCAAACATATGCTTGTTAGAGCAGAAATTTGTTCCTAAGAATATTCTAAGGATGAAAGAGGGTTAATGATAAAAGATTATCCTTCTTTGCAAGTAATTTTAAATTATATTTTTAAATTAAAATTGATAGTTGAAGATGAGTTTCCTAAGAGATCTTGTGGTGATGCTGTTTTAGTTTTTGCGAAGCATTAGAATGATGTTGCTTTAGTTTTTTGTATTTGTCTTTTTAAGAAGAGATTGATTTTTATGGAATATTCAAAGTTATTTTTTGGATTTACGTTATAAAAAATAAATGTTTTTCTAACTGATAGGCTGATTGCCTTCGTTGTATACTTCTACAAACGTTCTTGTGCCCTCATAGGTGGATATTTGGTTACATGCTAAACCTCCCCCAAGATTAGTGGCTAGATCCCTTCACCAAGGGGATAGTTTGAGCATGGTGGAGGCTAGGACAAGCCCCATGTATAAGAGGTCTCTTTGTAGGAAGAACATTATGCTAGGAGGCGTAAATGTGCTAGGGTTCTCTAGCCATATATCCCTTAGGTTTGTTGAGGATCGGCCTAACCCCTGGCCTAACCCCTATGAGCCTAAGATAAGCTTATTGTAAGGTCTTATTTCCTTTTCTCTCTTTCTCTCCCTCTCTCATTTCCTCTCCCTCCCTCACCCTCATCCTCTCTTTCTATCTTTCCCTATTAGGTTCAATGATTTTTCTCTCTTTTTCTCTCTCATCTCCCTCTCATTTCCTTTTCTCTCTCCTCTCCCTCTCTCATTTCCTTTTCTATCTTTCTCTCCCTCTCTCATTTCCTCACCCTCCCTCACCCTCACCCTCTCTTTCTCTCTTTCCCTATTAGGTTTAATGATTTTTCTCTCTCTTCTCCCTCTCTCATTTTTTCTCTCTCCTGTCCCTCTCTCATTTCCTTTTCTCTCTTTCTCTCCCTCTCTCATTTCCTCTCCCTCCCTCACCCTCACCCTCTCTTTCTTTCTTTCCCTATTAGGTTTAATGATTCTCCTCACCCTCATGCTCTCTTTCTCTCTTTCCCTATTAGGTTTAATGATTTTTCTCTCTCATGTCCCTTTCTCATTTCCTTTTCTCTCTTTCTCTCCCTCTCTCATTTCCTCTCCCTCCCTCACTCTCACCCTCTCTTTCTCTCTTTCCCTATTACGTTTAATGATTTTTCTCTCTTTTTCTCTCTCCTCTCATTCTCTCAGTTTTTCTCTCTCCTCTCCCTCTCTCATTTTCTTTTGCTCTCTTCCTCTCCCTCTCTCATTTCTTCTCCCTCCCTCACCCTCTCTCTCTCTCTCTCTTTCTCTCTTTTCCTATTATGTTTAATGTTTTTTCTCTCTTTTTCTCTCTTGTCTCCCTCTCTCATTTCTTTTTTTCTCTCCCCTCCCTCTCTCATTTTCTCTCCCTCTCTCGTTTCCCTATTATGTTTAATGTCTCCCTCTCCCTCTCTCATTTCCTCTCCCTCCCTCTCTCTTTCTCTCTTCCTCCCTCTCCCTCTCTCTCCCTCTTCCTTTCCCATTTCCTCCCTCTTTCATTTCCTCTGCCTCCCTCTCCCTTCCTCTCCCATTTCCTACCTCTCTCATTTCCTCTCCTTCCCTCTCCCTCTCCCTCTCCCTCCCTCTCCCTCTCCCTCTCTTTCTCTCTCATTTCCTCTCCTTCCCTCTCCCTCCCTCTCCCTCTTCCTCTCCCTCTCTTTCTCTCTCATTTCCTCTCCCTCTCTCAATACACACGAATTTATGTACCAAAAATAAGTAAAAGAGAGAGAGAAAACTCCCTCTCCCTCTCTCATTTTCTCTCCCTCCCCCTCTCTTTCTCTCTCCATCCCTCTCTCTCTCTCTTTCTTTCTCCATCCTTCTCCCTCTCCTTCTCCCTCTCTCATTTCCTCTCCCTCTCTCAATACATACGAATTATACATCATTTCCTCTCCCTCCGTCTACGTCTCCCTCTCTTTCTCTCTCATTTCCTCTCTCTCTCTCTCAATACACACGAATTTATATACCAAAAACAAGTAAAAGAGAGAGAGAAAACTCCCTCTCCCTATCTCATTTTCTCTCCCTCCCTCTCCCTATCCCTCTCTCATTTCCTCTTCCTCCCTCTCCCTCTCCCTCTCTCAATACACATATTTTATACCAAAAACAAGTAAAAGAGAGACCCTCTCCCTCTCCCTCTCTCATTTCCTCTCCCTCCCTCTTCCTCTCCCACTCTTTCTCTCTCATTTCCTCTTTCTCTCTCTCTCTCTCTCAATACACACAAAATATACAGAAAACAAGTAAGAGAGAGAGAGAGAGAAAACACAAAAGCAAAGCAAGAATAGACAATGCACTCACTGTAAAGACTCGAAGAAGGGTTTGGCGGCTCCTCTTCACCCTCCGTACACCTACTCCTTTTCTTCATGAACGGCGGGGGCGGTGAGAAGCTTTCTTTCTCTCTTTCTCTCCCTCTCAGGAAGATGGTCGCTCTCCATCTCGCTCTCCCTCTCGCTCTCTGTTTCGTGAATACACGAAAAATGACGTGCTCGGGTTTTGGCCCACATTTTTTTGCTCTGGGTACCGTCGCTATTTGCGTCGCATTTGCGATGCAAATAGCGACCCAAATAGCGACATTGTTATTTATCGTCGCTAACGCTCGTCGCTATAGGTTCATATCCTTGTAGTGTCTGTACTTGGTGGGGTACATCTAAGGTGCACCCTCTCCCACCTGCTATGCTTCTAGGCAAAATCAAGTGAACCGTGCTCAGCATTCAGGCCATCAATTGATGGGCGAAGATAGGCGATAGAGTCAGCAGGGAAGGAGTAATTCGGGGGTAATGTTGGTTGCATGGGTTGTGTGCAGGCTGCCATCTCCATCCCCAAAGATGGAGCGCAAAAATCGGCGCTGATCTGCCCACGTTTCTTCCTTCTCTCTCTCTCCACGATTTCATGCTAACTCTTATGTTGCATAAAATTCCTTGGGCTCCCAAAGGTCATGCCCACTTTGGCAAAAAATAAGTCCACCTCTTCGCATCTTGACCGTTTCGTTGGCCATTCCCCCGTCGGACTCGGAATTGAGCTCTAAAAAATCCTGGGCGTTCTGCTTAGCATCCCGCATTGGCCAGTAGCTCGTATCAACCCGCACGAGTGTCTGAAAAATTATGAAAAATCAACAAGTGTCGCTCGGGCACCTTTAAAGCACTTTGACGCTTAAAATCGTCCTAGATCGAGCCACTGCCTTTGACGTTGAATATTTTTCCCTTGATATTCATAATTTTTAGCTATTTTTAAGCAATTCCCGGCACCAAAATTCTGCTTTCATTGGTGACCATGGGATAGGGCGACTCAGCCCGTCGAATCCACGAACATATCTGCACATAAACAACCAAAGAAGCATCAAACTGATACAAAAAAAATATATAATAAAACTCAGCACAATGCTCCCCCTACCCCTGGACAGAACCAAGGCATGACATCCACAAGGAGTAGGCCTAGCATCATCTAATAGAAGATCCGAAGCGAGTCACTAACTAATTGCTCCAACACAGCCAAACTAAAAAACCTACCAAAGAGGTTGCCCTAAATGGTAGTCTGAACTACTTACCAACTAAAGGCAACACAACTAGGAGCTCCTACTAGAAGAGGACTCCTATAGCCTGATCAAGGAGTATTTTCTTTCAGTACATTTCTTCTTTTAGGGTTTTTATTTTATGAACATACTTAGGCATGTAAAAAGGAGGGAGCTGAGCGTAGTGACCCAAGGAGAGCAGGGCATCGGTCTCAGGACCTGTCTCGGCACCCAAGAACCTACCAAGCCCTCGCAAGGCGACACTTAATCCTTTTCTAACGCTCACTTTTATTTTCGCTCCAACCTTCCTTGTTTTGTTATTTTTGTTTCCCCAACAAGAAGCCACCCCTAGGAAGACAAGATATCGGCTCCGGGTCTGACTCATCCCCAGGAACCTACAAGGCCTTCGCAAGGCGATGATCAACTGCTTATACATTTTCATTCCTTTTCTTTTCTTTGATAGGGGTTAGAACCCCTTTTTACACACCTTCATATTTATCTTTATCTTTTAGGATGTTCAGGGTTTCTTAGCATCATCATTTTTATCTTCTGGCAGGCTTATCTAACTGCCTCACTACTAACAAGAACTCCGAGAACGGCTGCCTAGCAGGCTAGAAGAATAGGGTCATGAGGCTTCCTTCTAAAACAGGTCTTTCGATGCCTGACAATGTCTTTACAGGAGGCAATGACTACTCCAACCTCCCTCAAACATACTTAGCCTAAACCTGGGACTTCATGCCTTGGTTGCCGGTCCCCAACAAAAATGAATCCCATCGACAAGTACAAATACACATATAACAGGAAAGAAAGGTACTCATAAAGGAGAGATATCACCTGGATTGGCCACAAGAAGCTTCCATTGCGGCAAAGGCTCCTCCTGGCTCCACCAAATTACACGAATCACGAAACCTGTCTAGCACAACACTTAAAACAAAAACCCGATTAAACGCACCCGCACTAGGTAGGGAAATGGCCCTCTTGGCCTAATGAAATAAACCACTTCACTACAAAACTGAATCGGCCCTCTTGGCCTAATGAAATCAAACAATACTATGCATAACATCCTCCTGGAAACAACTATAATAGACATCAAAGCATACCATTCCCAGGGGAACCGAGGCTCGAAGCCCTAAACTAGGTGCATTAGATTATGACCCATCCCGCCTGCGTATATCGCAAGAGGTGTTCGCATCACATGTCGTCTAATCAGTTTGTGGGTCCAAGATAATAAAGGCAGATGAGTCTCGCCTACCCTCTGCATCACCCAGATCAACCATCGTTTGCCAAAGAGGGCATGTTCAGAAAGCATACCCCACAAACGACCAAGTCCGGCAGTGATGGCACAAGACCTTGATCTCCCAAATAAATGTCCTGCCTTCTTGCTCAGTCACCTTGTATCCTTTTCTCCACAAATGAGCTTTCCCTAATGATACCTCTGTTCTAAATATGGGTGTTCTAAATAAGGGATCAAATGACCCATCAACCTCTATCACAATGTCCTTGTAGATATTTGATCGATCGCCTAGACCTGCAAGGCAGTCATAGTATTAGTGCAATCAAAAATAATAAGGTTTAATCTTATTAAGATTAACCTTATTTTTAAATTCTACCCCCTCAAGGTCAGCTAACAAAACTGTGGATTTATTCTTTCCTATTCTAACGATCTTATAGGGCCCGTCCCATTTGGGCTCTAGCTTGCCTGGAAATAATTCACATCGTGCGTCATAATACAGAACAAGCTGTCCTTTCTTGAAGGTGTATTTCTTGGCTTTGAGGTCGTGTAACTGCTTCATTCGGCGCTTCGCCACTTCTTGGTGCAATAAGCTCTGCAGCTTAAGCTCATCTAAATGTGTCAGTGTCGTCAAGCGCTCAAAAAGTGCGTCTTCATCACTCAAAGAATGATTGATGGCAAACCGAATAGTCGGCAGCTCAATCTCTAAAGGCAAGACACACTCTTCCCCATATACTAACTTGAACGGGGTATGGCCAGTGGCTCGTTTGAAGGTTGTATTATAGGCCCACACTGCCACGTATAACTTTTTATCCCAATCTCGTTTCTTTTCTGACACAATTTTGGACAGAATGCCCACAAGCTGCTTGTTGGTGCTTTCAACTTGCCCATTGGCTTGGGGGTTATATGGGGTTGTCTTGTTATGCTTGATTTGCCACATCTCTGTCAAACCTTTGATCACCTTATTCAGGAAATGGGTTCCGCGGTCCGACACTAATTCTTTCGGTGGACCAAAACGGCATATTATCTGCTCTAAAAGAAAACTAGCAGTTTCTTTAGCATCATCTTTCCTTGTTGCACGTGCTTCTGACCACTTTGTGAAGTAGTCAGTTGCTACAATGATATACCTCTTTTGCGCAGTCGACGACGGAGTAATAGGACCCACAAAGTCTATTCCCCACTTCTCAAATGGAAGTATCACCATAATAGGGGTGAGTGGTCGTTTCCTATTCTCTCGACTATCATGTCGTTGACAAATATCGCATCTCTTAACATACGCAAACGCATCCTGGAAGATGGCAGGCCACCAATAACCTACTCTTAAAGCCTTTTGTGCTGTAAGCCGTCCAGCAAAATGGCCACCGCAAGCAGAATCATGGCACTCTTCCAAAATGAATGGCACCTCATCAGGCATCACACATCGGCGATAGATGTCATCAACCCCTTGCCGATATAATGTACCTGCGATCAAAGCAAACTTTAACGCTTGCTGCTTAATTTTCCTTCTCTCAGCTTTAGATAGCTCGGATCCCGCCTCTCCCGTTGATAAATAATGCGTTATTGCAGCGTACCAGGAGGGAATAGATGCCGTATCTATTTTAAATAACAACTCCATGTCACTACCTTCAGCCACAGATTCTTTCGGCTCCCCAAAGTCCACTAGACATTCCACGATGCCTTGCAACCTTGGTGGCTTACTCCTGATTTCATAATCAAATTCCTGCAAAGTGATTAACCACTTCGCTAGACGATCAGACGACTGTAGCTTATTCATCAATAATCAAAGTCCCTCCGCCTTCGTATAAAGCACGACTTTCTCATAGAGAATATAATGCCTGAATTTCTTGGTCCCAAAGACCATCGCTAGACACAACTTCTCCATGTAGGTATAATTGATTTCGGATACCCCATCTTTCGGCTAGCAAGAGCAATCAGGTGATACCACTTCTCTTCCACATTTGGGCTAAACAGCAGCTGATACTATACATGGTGGCTGCTGAAAATATATAGAACACCTCACCTCTTTTAGGTGCTTTTAAAACAAGAGCTCTTGCTAGCTCTTGTTTCACATCCTCGAATGCTACCTTACAAGGGTCACCCCATACAAACGAACAACTAAAGGACAATAAATTTGTAAGCGGCAACGTTCTTTCTGCCAAGGCGTGGATGAATCTACGGTAGTAACCAACCGAAGACAGAAAGCTATGAACTTCTTTCGGAGTGCGTGGTGGACCCATGGCAACTATAACTTTGACCTTCTCGGGGTCTGTCGCAATTCCTACCGAATTGACCACATGACCCAACAATAGCCCATAAGGTACTCCAAAAACACACTTCCGTGGGTTTAGGGCGATGCAGAATTGTCTACATCACTCAAAACATTTTCTCAAAATGATCAACTGCCTTCCTCTCATAGTGGCGGCCCCTAAGTCATCAATAAACACCTTCAACTCTTCACTGGATATGTCACCGAATGTCTTATCTGCTGTTCGTTTCCACGAACCAGGCGCATTACATAACCCAAAGGCCATCACATGGTACGCAAAAGTGCCAAATACAGTAATAAAAGTTGATTTCAACTTGTCCTCTTCTGCAATTGCCATCTGGTTATATCCTGCAAAGCAATCCATAAACGAATATATCTCCCTACTCGCTAATTGATCCAAAATCTGGTCAATAAATGGCAACGGGTAGTAGTCCTTAACTGTCTGCTTATTCAGCTCTCTAAAGTCTACACATAATCGAATTTGATTATTTTTCTTCTTTTTGATCACAACCGGTGAACACCATTCCGTGTGTTGCACAGGAAAAATCAAACCTGCTTTTCGAAGCTTCTGTAACTCTTCAAACAGCCCGTCCCTCTGTTCGAAAGGCATACGCCTTACTTTCTACCATACAGGAGGACTGCCCTCTTTCAACGGAATTGTATGCACAGCAAGACTAGGAGGAATGCCTCTTAACTCATCATAACTCCAGGCAAAGATATCACGAAATTCCTGAATCAAGGCCACATAGTCCTCTCTTTCTGCTGTGCTCAGCATAGAACCTAATTTGATTAGTCGTGAGTCATCAGGCGTACCAAAGTCTAGCTCAATAACATCTGCATCTCTTATACGATCTTGGCCCTCTATCGGCTCGTTCAAAGTGATCTGATAGATGTCTTCCGTAGTGGATCTCTCTTTGGACTCATCACTCGATGATGTCTCACTGGCAGATAAATCTTCTAATGTCTCCAATTCTGTAGAAGATAGAGGAGCTCTCTCACTCTGCGGGGACTCAGGATAAGCATCAACCACCACATGCTGGGCACCTCTACCGAATATTAGTCGACCGGCGGGTATATCCACTTGGCAGTCCGCTTGCAAGATCCAAGGTCGTCCGAGTAATACTTGGTAACTTCGCCGGCCTGGAAAACGAATCACCCTAAAGTCCAACAGGCATTCTACATTTGCAATAGTGACATGGACCTTAGTAATGCAGCCTTCTGGCTGTCTCAAACTATCATCTGCCATTCTGAGAATTGTGGAGGTATATTTCTGGATTGCAAGACCCAACCTTTCCATCAGTTCAGAACTCATAATGTTAACAGATGATCCCGTGTCGACAATGGCATAATCTACTAATATCCCATCGACATAGGCTGCAACCCTTGGGCAATGCTTCTCAGCATGCTCGAACCAGTCATCACCAACTTGCGCAATACCCAAAGGTTCTACGATATACCCAGTATGTAGGATCTTTCTAAATTCCTTGCGTACTCCTAGGGAAAGCTTAATAAGCTGTTAAAGATTCACATCCGGCTTGACTTCACAAAGAGAGCTCGCCAAATCGAATTCATGATAGTTCGATAGAGCTCGCTTTTCACGCCAAACCATCCGCTCTTTAGGTCGCTGAACCGGCTTTATTGCCTCTTTCTTCACTTTCACCTTCTTCTTTGGTGGTTCCTTATTGGCTTTACTCTCTACAGGCTTCAAAGGTCCCCGTTCCATGGCAAGATCCAAAACTTGCGTTCCTTTGTCGCCTTGTTTAGGGTTTCTGTCGACAGGCTTATCCTTGTCGGCTTCTTTACCCTTTTGACCTCTTGTAAGAACAGCTCGCAAATTAGAGGTTTTAGCATCATTAATACGTACAGCCTCAATCAAACTAACCCCACTACCACTTGGTAGCTCCTCCACTGTAGTCTTTGGTCGTTGAAGTATTTGTTTAGGCCCATCTTCTCGCTGGGAATCATTTCCTTGCGCACGATGATTAACAGGCCCTGGCTGCCAACTACCTTGCTGGAGGGAACTGATCTTACTCCAGCAAATAGCTGCTAAATGGCCGGATTTTTCACAGATGCCGCACTTAACATTTGGGAAATTTCTTGGATAGTGCTGTCCATCACACCATTTGCAATTAAACCTCGAAGGTGCACCCTCATCTGGGTATCTACTTCCTATTAAATTTTGTTGTTTTTTAAGGAAGTTGACATCAACGGCTATTTGCCGATACTGCTCCGTAATCATGTCGGTATAATGCTTCATCATGTCCTTAACCTCGCCAAGAACATTGGAAGCGCTCGACTCATAGCCTTGGTCATTACCATGTCGTTCCATCGGCCTAACTATTCGATTAGGCACTGGTTGTTGCGCCACAGGCATGGCATTAGAATTGACCGCCTGGCCTCCACCATTTGGAGTCATTTGACTGCCCATAGGCATCGACATGCTAGGGGGAGCTGGTAATAAAGGCACATTCTGCATCAGGTTTCCTCTCCCATTAGAGTTAGCCATCGCTATCCCTTGGCCACTATTGCCATTGGCCATCGCCATATTGTTTCCTAATACTAAACCCATATTCGAATTGCCTTGAGAAGCATAGGCTGCTTGTAGTCGTGATTCCACCTCTTGTGCTCGTGTAATGGCAGTATCTATATCCCCCAAGGGGACACTACTCAACTGCAATTGGATATTAAAGTCCAAACCATGTAGGAAATATTGCAATTGGGCAGCTGCGGGGATAGGAATAGAGGTGTCCAACTTACGGAAAACCTCTTTTATTTTCTTCGCATAAGCACGAATATCCTCGTGTGGTTCTTGGCGGGTCACGTTGAGTACACGCAACCAATATTGCCCACCCCTTTCAGGGGCAAACTCCCTTCAAAAAGCTCCATAAAATGAATCAATATTCAATATGGTTCCGGCTTCTAAACCATGATACCATATAGCGGCTCTTCCTTTGAGAGTCATGTTGAAGAACATCATTAAATGTCCTTCTTGGATGCGACAGTTAAACATCAGCTTCTGAAACTCCCTAATGTGGAGTTCCGCATCTTCCTCAACTAACCCATTAAAAATGGGTAGCGGGTAACCTAGGGCCGACAAATCCGTCGTTCCTGCTAGAATTGCAATAGGCTGCGCCATAACGAAAATTGGATTTGCACTAGGAATAGGGAACGGTGGGGTTACACCTCCCGCACTTGATGTAGACTGGCTTATGGAAGAAAGGGGGCCACTAGAACTTCCACCTTCTCCTAACTTACTGCTTGTGGCCCCAAGACCACTAGATCCACTCCCTCGTAAGGGTTCAGCACTGCTACGCTTAAAGGAATATCTTCTAAAAATTTCAGCACGTCGCCTAGCTCTTTCGTCTCTTTCTTGCTTTTGAATTTCTACTAGACGATGCTTATCAATAAATAACGGATCAATCTCAGTATCCTTTGGCATAAACTGCTAGTTGGTCCCTAGACAACCAGGATTTGAGGACCGCCACTTTTAAGCGGCTCCCGGCAGACGCACCACTGATGGAACCTAGAACTGGCCGGCACTGGCTCGTGCACTAGCCGGACCTCTATCTCACGCGCTCAACAACCCCACGGCCTCGCGGCCAGGAGCGTTGATGACACATACACTGCCTTCCTAAATATCTTGTGTTTGTATTACGTCGTTTGTAGTCCACTCTTCTCTCACCCACTACTCCTCAGAGGGAGTCCCTTACACATTGCCTAAGGGCACGAAGCATAGACATAGGGGTTCCTCCAACGGCTGAATGCCACCACCCCTCTGCGACTCTCCTACACCTTGGGGATTGGCCCCTCGATGCGTCACTCAACATATAAACATTTCGCACAAAATCCACTCAAGGTACCATTTAATCGTATACAGGAATGTACCGTTGTCCTTACTTCTCTTTCCCCTAGACCCCACGACTAGTCTATGGCTTAGGGTGTCCTGTCTCTCACTCAACGTGGGTCAAGGTCCTATTGAAAGCAATTGCTGTGCATCCAGGATTTCTGATACCTTTAAATATTTCCATGACTTATGCATAGTGTAGATGCTAAGTGCTCAAACAATTATAAAATCAATATTGTGCACATGTGGAAAACATCCTTTCAATGATTTTCAACTACCGTTCTTATGCGGCGTTGCACGAACCTAGCACCGAGGAAACCCTCGTGCTACTAGGCTCTTATTTTATAATTATTCACCGACCTATATCGCATGCAAACAAAAACCAGCAATCTTTTCATCATTACTCCGCATTGAGACACATTTTAACCACTCTACCCTCCCATCGATCAAATGTTGCATTGTTGTATAGATTTATAAGGCATTTTGCCATCATTTTATGTGTAAAAAGCGGGAAAAACACACTAGAACAAGAAGGTGGGGTTGAACTGAGGAAAATCCTCATGCTTAAGTCCCCACAAACATTCACGAACATTGTTCTTAATTTTCATTAATTTTTCGCACCCAAAATGCATTTTTCTCTATTTTCCTTGTATTTTCCCTTATTTTTTGCATTATTTAATTACTAAAAATTCAAAATAGGTTATGGTCTATGGCCCATAGTTCCTTCTTGCAACAAAATGAAAATTTAGTTGGTGTTCCTATTTATTTTTCCATTTTTATGCCCAAAAACATCATTTTCCCTTGATTTTCCATATTTTACGTGTTTTAGTGTATTATTTTGAGCCATAAGATGCATATTTTTCTGATTTTCTGATTATGATCAACAAATACTCATGGAAAACAGCAACATAAACAATTTCTAGCCCACATGAACAACATTTTATCAATCAAAAGCTATGAAATCTCAAATTTCCTTTGAAAAAATTGAATTACCGCTTATTTGCATGTTTCGGGTTTCGTGTCCATGGCTGCAAATCTGAAAATCAGCAGCACTTCATGCTCATGACGATCAAAAATCACCATTTCTAGCCCATGAAGCAATCCGATCGATGCCGGACAAGCCTCCATCATTCATTCTTCTTCCTTCCTCTTCACACATGAATCCCCCCTTAGAGGAGAGAGAGGGAGGAGAGAGAAAGACTAGATTTCTATCTCAGCATTCAGGCCATCAATTGACGGGCGAAGACAGGCGATAGAGTCAGCAGGGAAGGAGTAATTCGGGGGTAATGTCAGTCGCATGGGTTGTGTGCAGGCTGCCATCTCCATCCCCAGGGATGGAGCGCAAAAATCGGCGCTGATTTGCCCACGTTTCTTCCTTCTCTCTCTCTCCACGATTTCATGCTAACTCTTATGTTGCATAAAATTCCTTGGGCTCCCAAAGGTCATGCCCACTTTGGCAAAAAATAAGTCCACCTCTTCGCATCTTGACCGTTTCCTTGGCCATTCCCCCGTCCGAACTCGGAATTGAGCTCTGAAAAATCCTGGGCGTTTGGCTTAGCATCCCGCATTGGCCAGTAGCTCGTATCAACTCGCACGACAGTCTGAAAAATTATGAAAAATCAACAAGTGTCGCTCGGGCACCTTTAAAGCACTTTGACGCTTAAAATCGTCCTAGATCGAGCCGCCGCCTTTGACGTTGAATATTTTTCCTTTGATATTCATAATTTTTAGCTATTTTTAAGCAATTCCCGGCACCAAAATTCTGCTTTCACTGATCGGTCTTAATCATAAATTCTGAACCCATTAAGTAGTGTTTCCACTGTCTGAATGCTTGTACAACAGCTAATAGTTCTTTGTCATATGTGGAATATTTTAGTTCAGAGGGTTTCAGCTTACAACTAGAATAGGCTATAGGATGATTATCCTGCATAAGTACAGCTCCTATTCCTGATCCACTAGTATTAGTCACTACTAGAAAGAATGGTCTATTAAAATCAGGCAACTGTAGGACAGGGGCATGGGTTAAGGCATGTTTCAATAAGTCAAAGGATTTCTGTTGATTTTCGGACAAATGATAGACAATTCCTTTCTTCAGAAGTTTAGTCAGTGGTAAAGCAAGTAATGAAAAATTATGTACAAACTTCCTATAAAAACTAGCAAGACCAAGGAACGAGCGTAACTCATGCACATTTTTAGGTACAAGTCAATTCAATATTGCATCTATTTTCTTAGGATCAACTTTAATTCCATCAGATGATACAATATGACCTAAATACTCAATTTCTGTTTTAAAGAATTCACTCTTTTCAGGATTTGCATACAGCTGATTATCTTTTAGTAACTGGAAAACCAATGACAAATGCTCATAATGTTCTTTCTCATTTTGACTAAACACCAAAATATCATCAAAGAAGACAATTACACAATACTGATATTTCAAAAATATATGGTTCATCATTCTACTAAACGTAGCAGGTGCATTAGTAAATCCAAATGGCATTACTAAAAATTCATAATGACCAAACTGTGTCCTAAATGCAGTTGAATATGTCTGACTTATCTAGTCTCACCTGATGATAACCAGACTTAAGGTCTATTTTACTAAATATAGCAGATCCTTGCAGTTTGTCCATAAGGTCATCAACTCTAGGAATGGGATACCTATTCTTTACAGTGATCTTATTTAAAGCTCGATAGTCAATGCACATACGATAGGTATTATTCTTTTTCTTGACTAACAGAAAATGTGCACCAAATGGAGAACAACTAGTTCTAATTAATCCTCTATTTAGTAATTCCTCAACTTGACTCTGAATTTCTTTTTTCTCTATTTGGTTATGCCTATATGGTGCTTTGCAAGGTGGTTGTGTGCCAGGAATCAAATCTATTTTATGGTCTTCTAGACGTGAAGGAGGTAAACCAGGTGGTAGGTCTTCGGCAAAACAGTCTTTAAAATGTGCAAGAAAGTCTTTATGCCTAGGATGCATATGATTTTCTTTTACTTGCAATTCATTCACCCAAATGAGATAAGATTTACTACTCTTGTCTAATGCACGTTTAGCTTGAGTATGCGAAAGCAGTGGAAAAATATTAGATGCATGCATACCATACAATGTAATAGGTTGTCCTTGAAAAGTAATATTCATTGAATATGTGGAATAATCTAGTTCTGGGTTATGTTGGTGACGCCAAGACATACCTAAAATAATGTCACTCGACTGTAATGGAATAACTAGGAAATTTCTTCTTTCTATGTATTGACTAATTTGAATCTCTAAGTCATGCACTTCCTGTGTACCATTATACCTAGTGCCTAAGAATGCTGCTTTAATGCGATAATGCGTAGGTACAGTCTGTAACTTCAATTCCTTTACTAATTTTGCTGAAATAAAATCATGAGTGCTACCATCATCATGCAAAATAATCTTTTCCTTTCCATGCACCAAACATTTCATAGTCAATAAAGAATGTGAAGTTGACATACTTGGTAAAGTATCCGAAGGAGTAGTAGTGTCGTCCTCATCTTCTGTAAAATCAGGCATATCTTCATGTTCGTCATCGTCCATTACTCCAAGGTAGTTGGTATGGGCAGGTGGCTTCTTTGAATGGCAATTTGCTGCTAGATGTCCAGTCTGGTGGCATTTATAGCATACTATTGGCTTGGCTTTGTTACATTGTTTGCAATGGCAGGAAATCTAGGGACATTAGGATTTGGCTGTGGAATAGGCTTAGGGTTTTGATTGACATTGGATGGTAATGCAGGTGGTTTTGCCCAATTTTTACGAAAAGATGATGAAGAGAAACGACCTGGATTAAATCTTCTAAAATTGGAATTGAATTGCTTAGATCCATAGTTACCATTGGCTTGGAATTGTTGTGGACGTCTGTCTCTACCTCGCAGCTTGTCTTCAGTGTCGTGAGCTAGTGAAATTGCGTCTTCAAGAGTAGCAGGATTGAACATGTTAACTTCAGCGTAGTAATGCCCAAGGAGTCCAGACATATACTTGCGCTTGTGTGTCGTTTCATGTACGTCTTCAAGCATGCGTAACTAGAGTAGTGCATTCCAAAAATGCTATGTGTACTGAAGAATAGGCTCACGATCCCGTTGCTGAAGAAGATCCCATTGCTTAATAGCTTTCTCATGAAATTGAGGAGGAAGGAAATTCTGCATGAACTTCTTCTTGAAATTCTCCCAGGTAGTGGGACAATCTGTACTCTTGCGTACCACAGTCCACCAAAGAGATGCTCTGTCCACTAAATGATTAGTGACACACTTGATTTTATCTTTTTCTGCATAGGTTTCCTCATGAAAGTAGTCGTCAAACTGACTACTGAATGCAAGAACAGTTTTTCCTTCTCGTATGCCATTGAAAGTACGGAATTTGAAACTTCTTTTACTTATCTTTGATTCCTTGTGGATGGGTGGAGCTTCGAGAGTCGCGTAGATGGTACGTCGGAAAAGATCTTGAGATTGAGGTTCTTCTTTGTCGGTAGACGATTTTTGTAAATTTGCCAATTGAACTTGCAATGCTTGCCTAGCCCTTCGTTCTTTATCCAATTGCACCATGATTAAATCTAGCTTTTGCTCCATCGTAGGCTCAGGTAGGTCGCCTTCAGCCATAAGATCATCCATATATGGTTCCGTCATCCTACAAAACTCAAAAGACCTTTCGCACTCAAAATCAAGTTAGCGGGATGAGCGTAGCTCAAGTTCGGGAATACAAGGCTTATGTATTTTTGGGTGTAGCTTTCACAATCTTCGAAAAATCTGCGTTTTATCCTTCTTCATATGCTGAAAATGCTTCAGCAAACCTACGTATGGGTAGAGTACCTTCCAATGAACAACTTTGCAGTTCGGAGTTTTTGTGCAGGAACAGCTCTTCTATGAGTTTTGGACAGAAGTCAGTTTTGACTCTAGTTGGCTTGTCTGACTTGCAGAGTACCAGACTAATGTGACTTGCAGAGTTTGTTGACTTGCACAATTTAGTCGATTTATCTGACTTGCAGGATTTAGACTTGAGAGACTTGCTGAACTTGATTGGTTGTGTGTGACCTGAAGTTTGGGATGACTGGACTGATTAGTGCTTTGTGTGATTAAGCTTGGTAGCTTAATGCTACTGTCAACGACAAAATTCGTGGGGGGGGCCGTTTTTTTTTCATGATCGAAAATTCCGCGACGTCTTCTGATACCTCACGAAAAAAAATTGGAAGCTTTAAGCTTCTTAAAGCTTAAGCTAAGCTTCTTAAGCTTTAAATTTTGAAGCTTGAAGATATGGAGGTTTATGACTTATCTCTGTGTAACCACGACTTGATGAAGAAAATGTAGGAGTGGTCCTCCGCCTCTGTAAACCGGTCCTTCGCGATCCAATGATGGAAACATGGGTTCTTGATCGCCAGAAATCTGTCTGTATCGACGGTTCGCGACAAGATTGACCGTAGAGCCCGATCGTTCCAGGAGCTCCGCCTTCACACGAGATGGGTAGCCATTGGAAGCTCTTGATCTCAGCTTCGCTCTGATACCACTGGTGCGCAGATCGGATGCTATACGCTTGCATAGTGAATGCCGGAAGGTCCCCAAGAACAATAGAACTCTACTTTTTGCACAAATTACAAGGTAAAAAGCATGAACGACAAGAGCAAGAGACCAATCGGGTACAATCTCCCCCCATGCCTTGTGTGAGCGCTCCACAAAGCATGTATTTTATATATTATTCATCTTCAAGCTCAAATAATAGCCCAAATTAGACAATAGCAAGCTTTTAGCTTTTGAGTTTGCTTTAACACAAAATAGGAATAAAGCTAATGGACGGTGCCCAAAGAGTCTGGCACGCCCAATACAATGTCCAAATAGAAATAACATAATCGTACGCCCATGCGCATACAAAATAATAATAAATATCCGACGCCTCAATAAATAGGCGTGACAAAATATAGGCGCCATGCCTAAGGTATGCGCCCATCAAAATATAATCCATAAATCGAAAACCCACTATCCTCCAATGCTTTCCTCCGCCAACTGCTGCTATCTCTACACATCAACTGAAGCATTCACAATCATTAGTAAAATAGTACAATTAAACCGACAAAAGTGAATACCTAGCAGTCTTTAGCTACATAAATAAATCAACTGGTTAGAAATAAATCCTAACCTTAATTTATTACGAGTGCGCACTCTAAACTCATAAATGTTTATTAATTTAATATACATTTTGCGGAATCACCCGCTATGGAATCACCCATATACACACTAAATTAATGAAACACTCGAAAAGGACATGCGTCCCCATCAACTTCTCGCACAAAGAATCCACTTTATGTATGAGCCCCGATCATCAAAGTTTACGAAATCCACCGTAAAACCTCACGGAATCCACCGTGAAATATGCCTCCTGGCATGAGAGAGAGAGAGAGAGAGAGAGAGAGAGAGAGAGAGAGAGATGTCAAACTATAGTGCACCAAACATGGTGTGTTGACTTTTCTTAGAGTCTCAATTAGGATGCGTAGCTAAGTGGTCGACTTAGTCATACTGTGCCATAGTATCAATTATTTTTCACCTTTAAGGAAAAAAAATTGCACATATTTTGTAGTGATGACAATCTTGTCTTTCCAAAAAATGTTGAAGGTTTCATCCATAAGTATTGTTTTCAACTATTATAGCCAAGGTTTGAAACTATATGACATATTAGGCTATTACTTAGGGCTTGGAGTTTGAGTTCTTGGTGCTCAAGAGCATGGGTACTATCATTGTTTGACATGTGATACCTTTGAAAAATCAGGGATATGAGATTGACTATACCTATCATGAGATGAGGCATATTAAGGTGCTTGCATCGCAAGATTGTGTGAATAATCATGATGATAAGGAAAGTTTATGAAGATGAAAGACTTGCATGATTGAGATAGCATGTGACCATGGGTCTAGAGGCTAATTAAGGTAGTTTTAAACAAAAAAATCTATATGCTTTGCTATTATGTTTGTAGTTGCATAATATATTCTAGCCACTACCTCACCATGAACAATATCATGAAGGCCATTATGTGTTGCTTATTTGCTCTTCTATTATTTGCACTTGATGTGCTAGATATCACATGAGAGAACCATTCTCACCACCTTGAGAGAATGGTTGAGTATGCTTTGATCTACTCTTTTAGGTTATCTTTCTCATAGAGATGTGGTGCCTCTTCTTAGTGTTGAGAAACACGGACCTAGAACTAGATTGGCTATGTTGGATGCAAGTCAAACACATGATACATTATTAGAATGAGGAATTGTAACTAAAGTGAATTAGGTTCCAAGATAGATTAGCTTGGACTCATAAACACAATCTTCAGTGACTCAAATTGACAGTACCATTGCATTCAAAAAGAGACCAAGCTAATCTATCTTGGAACCTAATTCACTTTAATTACAATTCTTGATTCTAATAATATATCGTGTGTTTGACATAGCCAATCTAGTTCTAGGTCCGTGTTTCTCAATACTAAGAAGAGGCACCACATCTCTATGAGAAAGATAACCTAAAAGAGTAGATCAAAGCATACTCAACCATTCTGTCAAGGTAGTGAGAATGGTTCTCTCATGTGATATCTAAATCTTCAGTGACTCAAAAAAGACGGATGAGGCTTGTCCTTCCCATGGTGGTCTTCTTCTTCCTTTGCTCCATGGTCTTCTTCTTCTTCTTGCTTCTTTGACATCCTTTGTTTTTCTCAATCTTCTTGGTCTTTTGTTTCAGTCTTTCATCTTTGTTAGTCTTGGTCTTATGCTCTTCATCTTCATTGTGCTTCTTATCCATTTTTTGGGTGCTTAGTACTTCTCTTTTTGCTTCAGTCTTCTTGACACGGTCATTTCGCTTCATGATTTTGCAAGTGAACACATTGAGGGGTACATGGGCTTGGTTTGACAAACTCTCATACATGAGATGAATTTTGGGATACATGAATTCTTATATTTTATTTGGCTCAATGGATAGACAATCATTGAAAAGTCTTGACATGGCATTGGATTTTCTTTTGAATCTAGACACATGTGCATGGTGCAAACAAATCATGTTAAATGTGAGAAGGTCTTACCATGAGTATACTTGGGTAGTGTCTAGTCCCTCGTACAAGGTGCTTCACAAATATTGAAAAAGGTACACAATGCTAGTGTCAAAGGACACTTGATGGTAAGTGTGAATGGTATCTAGTTTCAAGCATGGTCAATATGCTGCAGATGTTCAACAGTCCAACACAAGCAGTATGAAGCACAGCTAGAGAACTTAACCGGTTGATCAATGCTTGAAGTGTAAACACACATTAAAAGAACTAGCTTGAGAGTGAAAGGAGAGATTTAATTGTAAGTTTTTATAAAATCTTGAGAGATTTAGAATGATAAGAGAGACTGAAAACACGCTGTTGCAACCTGTCGGCGGCCTCTTACGCTCGCATGTAGATCTCTTCTCCCGCGTTGAACATGCTGATTAGGCTCGTTTTCCCACACATCCCATTGCTAGTACACAGGTCTAGCGGAGCTAATGTGACTGGTCTATTCTCTTTCACATGCCAAGAAATGAAATGACGAAGACTTATTCAGGAAACACCTGCTGAGAGCGTGCAGCACGAGTCCTTTTTTGCTGAATCTGACAAAGACGTTAGGGATGATGGGCCGATGAGTGGGCTGATGAGAGACGTTTCCTTTTTTAGAACTGGTCGATCTTTTCCTCTGACTTTTGAGAGGGCCTTCACCTCTTTCTTGTCTTCTTTTTTCTATCTTTCCTTTCTTGGCTTTGTTCTCTCTCTCTCTTTTCTATCTTTGCCAGAGACAGAAGTAGACCCCCTATTTGAGGGATAAGCAAAGCCTCAGTTTCTGAAGGTAAGGAAAACCTCTTCCTACTAGACCAAGCTGTCCCCAAACTTCTTTCACAAGCAAGCCCTTAGCTTATCGATAAGCTGCCCCCTTACTTAGCACCTCCAATGCGAACCTCAAACCAAGTTTCTTGAGCAGCACCTCCTTCCTTGAGCTTCTTCACCTCATAGAAGACAATGGATGTGTGGATGGCCTGAAGAAAGTGAGATGGAAATAGGATTTTGATGGCATGTACAAGGAGAAAAATCAAATAGGAAGGATTTAAAGTATGCAGAGAAGAAGTAAGATATATCCACTAGCTATCTAGCTCAGCTATGGCTCTAATAACATGTTGAGAAACATGCATCTAGAACTAGATTGGCTATGGTGGACGCAAGTCACATGATACATTATCATAATGAGGAATTGTAACTTAAGTAAATTAGGTTCCAAGATAGATTACCTTGGACTGATAAACACAATCTTGAGTTACTCAAATTGATAGTACCATTGCATTCAAAAAGAGAGCAAGTGCAGTGCTTTATAGGGATAGATATGGCTACACTTTCCACCACTGTGCATATGGGATTTCGGATCCTGAGCCCACATTGCTCCATACAAAGAGGCTAAGTTGGGTGTGATTGCCAATATATCAACACTTACTACCTTGCATATTCACTCTTTACAAGTATTGTGAGTTAGATTCACATTACTCGATTGAGTTGAGATGAAATCTAGATTGCATGATCATGAGTTCTTGTAAGTTGTAGCAGGAATCTTTTGACTTATTGGACTTCTCAAATGAGCATGGTTATTGGTGGTTGGTTGCACCTATCTAGGCTAGTGCCTTCACAATCTTATATGCAATCCCAATCTCTTGGTTTTGTCCTTGCAATTGACTTGGGTTATGACTTTAATCACTTCACATTGGTTGATACCTCTCACTTGTCTCTAAAGCTATTTGAAAGTCTATGTAGGTCCTTTCCTAGCATATACCAAATTTTTTAAAAGAACTCTATTATTAGGGAGTCCATATGATTTGGTGACTTTTTATTTTTCATCTTCTTTATCATAAACTCATATTATTATTCTACCAATGACCTATTGAGCACACATGTTCACTCTCAAAAAACCTTGAAAGCAAGATGTTTGTTCGTTGACTAGTAGGAATAAAGTTATTGTCACTTCTACATGATTTGGTTTGATGAGCAACATAGATTTTGGAGCTAATTGAAAATATAATTGAAGTTTATGCTTTTAGGGGGGAGATCAAAACATACACATGCTTTAAGGCTATAGATTTGATCATGAAGTCAAGGAGAAAAGTGGAGGGAGTGCATGTGGGTGGATGTGATGAGAAGGGTGTACCTTGGTGCCATGGAGGAAAAGAAGGAGATAAGTGTGTAGTGTTTTTTAAAGCAAGGAAAAAGCTAAGTGAAAGGCACTCCTGTTGGAAAAAAAAGATGACTCCATGGGAGGGAAAAGAAGAGCTTTGTGGGTGGGGGGTGCATCCTTATGTTCTTGTTTGATGGAGGGTGGTTATCACAAGGTAGTTGTATTGTTGGAGGAGTCTGTACAAAGAGAGAAAAATTTCTATTCAAAATAGATAGATATTTTTGGATCAATGCATGTATAAATACTTGAGGACTATGTGTCATGCTGGTGACTACAAACCACCATCCAAGTTATAAGGGGGCACTCTAACACACATGAAGAGGAGTACCATATGTTGGCTATATTTTGTAGTGAGCTTACATACCAAAGGTCTAAGATACAAGCCACTAGAGCTCAACTTTTATATTGAGAGAGGTATCGACATTTTGTAGGAGTGTTGTCATTAAAAGGGTTTCTTTAGATGCTGATGACAAGATATTGTGTGGAGAGCAAGAATTGTCCTTTACCGGAGATGACTTTGAAACAAAGGACATTTTCACAATGGTTTCAATCTTTAGATGCAGCTAATGTGATTAAATTTTGTGTGAGCGTTTTGAGCATCAAAACTAAGAAGATATGCACTGAGTAGATATGAAGAACATATGGTTTTTTTAGATTGATCTCAAAGCTCAAGCAAATGGAGAAAACAAGTTGACAAAAAATTGATTGCAAGAAATTTGGGATTGCAAATAGACTTGGATAGAGGAGAATCTATGTGGGAAGCCTACAATTTCTTATCATTGAAATATGAAATGTAATTACAAAAGAAATACCATAATGGAGAAGTTATGGTAACAGGCGACTAGCCTGGAGCAACTCCACAAAAGAAAAAAAGATAAAGCTCACGTTATCTTCTATATGAATGAAACTGATTGATAAAGAGTCATAATATTGCAAATCATAGCCAAAATTTTCATTTCTGTCTCCATAGTACTATGCAGTAAAGATATGCTCAATTTCTATCACACTCTTTTCATGAAGAGTAAATAAGCTAAAACCTTTGAATTCTATACCATATGAACTGTCATAATCTAAGTCTCCTCTAATGTTGTCTAGGCCCCTTTCTCTTATCAAAAAGAGCTTAAAGGAGCTTAACTTGCCATCACTAAGCCTGTGCTTCTATATTTCATTAGGAATCTCAATTGGAACTAATTTTAGTCCTTCTTCTGTCTTGCTTTGCTTTTAATCCTCTGTCGATTTGTGGGTCGATGCAATTTCCCTTTGATAGTTCATAAACCTTTTTCTCCATAGGCATAGAGATGTGAACATATTCTAGAAACTCATCTATTTTCTTCAATATTTTTTTAGCATCGGTGAGTGACAAGCTTGTGATGCTTGAAAGATATCTCTCAAATATTGATAAAAGTGGAGCGTAATCCCTGCACACATTTCCTTCTTCATTTTCTATGCATATGATTCTCTCTTTCTTTTTGTTGCAATAGTATGCGGTCTCCCAAGATACAATAGTATATTAACGGAGAGTAGTTGGAGCATTTAAGTAATTATCAACAAAGCACAACCATCAGAATTCATAACAAGTCTAGACTCATGACTTTGAAGTTTCAACACTCAATTAAGAGTTTGATCAATCCTATCATTTCATTCATGCTTCCCCAAAATCGAGATGTGATAATCTTCCTATATCTTCTTTAATGATCTTAACCTCTATACACTCAACCTTGGTCTACATGTAAGGTAGCCATGGTCGACACTAGCCACTAAAATTATATTACTTCAAACGTTGTAAAAAATATTAGGAAAAATAAGAATAGGCACATTGATGGTAGAGAAAGGAAGTGATATATATCTACTTAGGAATTATCCATTCCCAAGAAATTCATGCATAGTCAATACTAAGATCCCTCAAATTTTCATATTTCTTTTCATGTTTAATATGTTGGCTCATATTTGTCATTGAAATACCTAACCATAATACATGGAGCTCCTCATCCATAGATTGGAAATACACTTTTGTATCTTTTATCTTGTGTTGACTAAGAATTCACAAATTGAGAATATATGACCCTTCATGGTTGTGAGCCATGGAGAATATTGTAAATCACCAAAAGGATATGCCAAATAACTTTGGTTGACCCCATCCATTACAAGGTTGAGTCTCAAACTTTAGGATAAAGTCCAACCACTAAAAATGTTTCAATGCCTTGTAATCCATAAGGAAACATAGTGCACCATCAAAGGAACAAGTTTTAGAGTGCCATGACATAAGGACACTACATTCAACAATTTGAATATGGTATTGGATCTATGGTATGGTATGGCATATGCTAACTTTAGAGTCTGCCATACAATGACCTAGATAATATTGTTTTGACCCTTGCATAAACTGTAATCATTGTGCATTTTCTTGTGCCTACATTAATTTCAATCCCATATCTCAAGAGATAAATTTTCCATTCAAAAGATCACAAATGATAGTCCCAATAAGTGTGGGGGAATGCAATCCACTTAACAGATGAAATATCACCATATAAAATAATTAGTTGGTTTACTAGAACTTATTGGATTTTGCTAGATTTTTTACAAGACAATTATTGTAGTTACGCATTATAAAGGCTTCATTATATTTAAACATATCTATAGTAGTTTACTATGTAAAAAGAATTAACTATACAAAAAAGTTGAGCAATTTGCTAGTTATATGTAGGATTCTTGTACTTTTTATGTAGTAGAATTAGTTAGTGAAACTTTTCCCGAGTAAGATAAACTTAATAGTTTTTGAATTATTTTGACTCGTTTTGCTATATAGCAACTGGTTTAGAGCTTCTTGTGAAAAATAACTGCCCGATGAGTCGTGCACAGCAAAGAGACTTGTATAACACGGCGAGGATGACTCATGTGAGTGGAAGATGGTGGGTTGTGCACAGTAATGAAGAGTTGAAGATGAAGAGTCGTGCACGTGATGACGAGTTGTGCACGGATGGAGCTTGTGCTCAATGGTTAAGAAAATCATGAAAACAGTTGTCCAATGAGTGGTTCCAGGCATACAAGCCACCGAAGGTAAATGCATAGATAAAAAAACGGCCATGCAAAGTCAATCCACTCCAGCCGGTAGGTCGAGGCAGGGGATGTCCCAGCAGGGCGAGACAGTCGGAAGGTGGTTGTCGCTCTGAGAATAGGTATGCCGCCCGAGGCGAGAGAGATGATAGTAGGTGGTCCAGACTCGAGTCCTTCACCTGTGCACAAGTGTGGATAGTAGGAGAGTGTCCGGGGAGCGTGGATACAAGATGGCAGTCGACAAGGCAGAGGCGCGATCCTGTGGCCAGTTGCAACCATCACAAGGCAATCGGGGCGAAAGACAAAGTCGACGATACGTGGCAGCTCGATGCTGTCAAGGCCACCTTAATTGGCTTGTGCACGCAAGTGGAGATATGATCACACCCCTGCGAATTGGGCTCGTGCATGCGAGTGGATTTATGCTCCGAAGATCACCCTACCCACACAGCGAAACCAACGTAAAGCTACGTTCCAATCCAACAATTACTACGATCGAGGAGAGTCCAAAACAAACAAATAAATATATCCATAAATATTGTAAAACACGAGTCTATATAAAGGTTGGGAAATATATCCAAGGACGGCTACATAGAAAGAGCTTGCATGGACCATAGGGCAAAAAAGGAAAGCATGTGCACTCCACAAATCTAAGCAATTGCTATAGCTCATCACCGTCTCAGAGCTCATCACGACGCAATGGAGTATCAAACATACTCTGCAATATAAGCAACCACAGATTAATCCATAGTACATAATGCATCATAAGAAAACTAATAATTGAAAATAGGAAAGAGACATGTCTTATTAGGCCGTTTTATAAATATAATCTATCAATGAGTGTAGTGAGATCGTGCCTCTCTGCATAGTAAGTCTCCAAACCTATCCGATCACGATTTGTGATTAAGTGCTACAAGATAAGCAAAGTAGCATTGTTAGAAATAAGGTTATTAGTACAAGTGATATCAAATAAGAAAATCAACGTAACAGAAATTCAACTTACAAAATCTTTCAAATAACCTCTATATCTACCACTCCCCAGATGATACATGACCCCTACCTCCGACCATTCCCTCACTGCCTCTTATTGTTGCTCCCATCGTCCTAGAGAGTCTTTGCTCTCCTCCTCTTTGAGTCTCCACCAATCCTCTATGTCCAACCACTCAGGCTTTGGAAGATTGCCACTTTTGATTGCCTTGTGTGTATCTAATTGTCTATTGACATGTATGCATGCATACAATCTAGCATCCATCCTATAGAAAATTAGTCCGCCACTATAGGTACTAGCAACTCCTCGTGTGTGTAAAGATGCTACTGCATAGTTCTTGCTCCCCTTCGATATCTTTTTTCAGTGGTATCTTTTTAGGTATGTTGTGCCTAAATACTTGTTGGCACAATTCCCTCATGTATACCATCACCCTCCTCGCCTCATTGTTCATGAATACAGCATTGATTTTCTCATCTAGTAGGTATCTCACTACAAGATATAGGCCTTATACCGACGTTAAAAGCGACGAAAATGTAAATAACAAAATTTACCCCCGTCGTCGCAAACATCGTCGTTATTGGCGATGCCATAGAACAGTCGGTATTAGTATCATTATCAGCGTCACTATTTGCGTCGGTATTGCAGCGTTGATACTGACCAAATAACGACACTTTACGATGTAAATAACGACGTGTGCAGGTAAATTTGCGACGCTAATAGCGACGGTAACAGACACAATTTTTTTTCATACAAAATAGTTTCTGCAATGTGTACAATACTCGTGTAAACAAAAACAAAATATACTGAAATCATAGCACTGATACATGAAATAAATACATGATCGCATAATGAAAGCGACTGGTACAATCATGACAAGATATCACTATTACATAGAAAATGTCTACACAGATAGGGCGACAAAAAAAAAGGGTGTATGAGTTCTAGGGATCGAAGGGCGAGCTGCATATCCTCACCGTCCGAAAGCTCGTCCTGCTCTGCAAAGGATTAAACATGGTAACTACGGACAAGAAAGATGAGTGACTTACAAGGCCGTCGCGTCTATACAATCGGTTGATCAATGCAGTGAGACCGTGTCTCTCTGCATATCAAGCTCGGGGGGTTCACTATATATATATTCTCTATATAACGTGCATTCATAGCCTATTTATAAATATCCTAATCTGTAAATTTTTCTTGAATAAAACACAATCCTTTTCTATTCAATCTGTAAGTAATCCCTTTATATGACACCCTTCTATATGTAAAAAATGTATAAAAATGGTGTTTTAAAAACTCCTTATTTTGAACTCACGTTATATATACATATATTCATGAGTGACCCCCCCCTGAGATATCAAGTCTCAAGGCCGGTCGGATCGCGATTTGTAATGGAGTGCTGCAAATTAAAAAAATACTAACTGTTAGAAACATGATTGTCAGTACAAAGGATATTGCAAAAAAAAAAAAGTAAGCAAAACAAAAGAAAAACTTACAAAGTCCTCCAGATATGTCTTGTGGCCGCCACTCCCAAGATGATGGACCACTCCAGCCTCTAGTTGTGCCCTCGCCGCCTCGCGCTACTGACTTCAACGTCCTAGAGAATCTATAGCCTCCTCCCTCAGTCGACGCCAGTCGTCTGCATCTAGCCACTCGGGCCTTGCAGCCTCAGTCTTGAGTGCCTTGCGTGCGTCCGATTGTCTGTGTGGCATATAGGCACGCATGCAATCCATCATCCAGCCCGTAGAAAATCTATCTGATGTGGCTGTAATCAGAAACTCCTCATGCAAGGATGCTACTATGTAGTCCTTGCTCCCCTCCAATATGTTTTTCCAATGATCTAAGATGTGCCGAAAGACTTGTTGTTACAACTCTCTCGTACGAGCCATCACCCTCCTCTCCTCATCATTCATGATGATAGCTCTTGATCTATAATCGACAAGATAGGAATATCCCTTTGAGGTATGCCTAAGATGGATTCTCTCCCACCTGCGTCTACGCTCCTGGGCATATCCAAGAGACCCATGTATATCTAGTATATCGACTGGGGTAGTATCTATCGGAGTAGCACCCATAGGGGTGCCACCTGTAGACGGTTGAGCAAAAGCCGAGCAAAAGCCGGGGTAACTGGAGTAGACGTCTCCACAGGTGTGACAAATCCTGGGGGTGACGCAACTCCAGCAGAACGACGAGACGGAGACACCACGTCTGTGCCTCCATAGCATCCACTTGAGCCACGCTTCCTGGAACCGCCATGATAGCGAGGAGTCGCAATTGTATCCCATGCTGACAGCGGGCTCACTGCCTCTGTATCTCTACAACATCCCCCTGACCCTAAAGCCCTCCCTCCCTCTAGCCCAAGTCTGGAGCGTCGACCTCGTTTGCTCGAAGTCGAAGCATCTGATCGCGCCGAAGTAGATCTAGTAGAGCGGCCTGACGATGTCCGAGACAGCTCCTGGTTTGCCATGTCTCTGAATCTCGCAATTTGATCTAGAGACATTCGCGTAAAGATATCCTACAACTTCTCATAACTCATCCCTTGACTCATCCTGAAAAGGTTACCTGCACAGACAAAAAATGATGTTAGCATAATCAATTTAAATCATACAAAGCATGATAATATAAATCCTAAAAAAATGATCTCACTTAAAATGCATATCTTATGTACCCTTATAAGCGATTAGTCAACGAATTGAGTAAGTGGATGCTCCAAGTATGAAGTATCCTATGGTCCCATGTCAATCTCCTGACACAACTCCGTATATATTGGAAGGTCGATAGACATGTCACCACAAAAGGATGAGTCCACCTCCTTCTCAAAGAATTCTTAGACTCCTGTATTTCCATCATTGTTAGCCGATGTTGGCTTCTCTACATGCTCCAATTAGCTTTCAGTGGCCTCCACCCCTTGCAATATCGACCCCCTCTATTTGCATATTGTCCTCATCTATGCTCGGAATATCGCTTTGATCATATACTCTCGCACTTCGGGGAGCTAAAGGTATAACATACCACCATCGAGGTTGTTGGGGTTTGGATAGAAGATTACCTATTTACAAACATGTACAAGAGAGATTAAACTATTGTGACATGTATCATGTCGCAATACAATTAAGAAACAAATGAGTTTATGCACTTGTTCACAATGGACCGGCAACACAAATGTGTCACGCAAATCCGTCCATTTTTTTTCGAAATCTATTTTGAGAAATCCAAATGGACCTCGTTGAACTATTGCTCCAGCTCCTTCAAGTATCACTTTGAACCACTGCACATCGAATAGTATCATGGAGAAGCTACGGTAATCCACCGTAACAATACTTTGCAAGCTTCCAAAATACTCCATCTCATCTATAATCGTGTTTGGATCTGTTGCTTGTCATCGGCTCTCCTGCTCGAACCTTGCCATGATATCACAGTCCATTATGGAGTGCATTTTGTCAATACGCTTCACGCGAAAATGCTGTTCGTGCAACCACGCTACACTATATATTTTGTACTGTACATTGAAACACTCAAATTAGTTGTTTCATATAAAATATAGATATGATAAATCCTAAACACATCATCACCTTTGGACTACATCCCCTCGAGAATTTCCACTCCTCCATTGAGACCTCCGTCCCTTTGTGAGATACTGTGGTTAAAGCTCCATGCAACCATTGCGTTGACATGAACCACGATTTCTCCTCCATGCCCTTGGGATATCGAATCGGTCGATGGCACGTACTACGTCGAAATTCAGATCGTGCTTCCTCTTGATCTTGCCTAGCTTGCTGGTACCTGGCGAGCCACGTCTCCATAGAGGCATGGTGCAACATACAAAAGCGATTCACCTTCTCCTCCATTGCAGCATCCATTCTTTTTTCTACCCCAATTTCAACCATCACATCTTTGGTCAGTCTATCAGTGTCCTTCAATGACCATAGCATATTGTTGTCTGGATCCACCATTGGTAGCCATTGTGAAATATGCACTAGTGCCTCAGACACCAACCAACGTTCAGCTATGCTACCTTCTGGCTGAGCTTGTTGTCGCACAAAGCCTTTCAGGGTTTTCATGAAGCACTCCAAGAAGAACATCTATCATGCATGGACAGGTCAAACAATCTCCACTTCATCTACAAGATGCACAAGAAGGTGGATTTGTATTGTGAGCATACTGGTAGGTAGGTATTTCTCAAAGAGATAGACCGTCTCCACTGCTACCCACTTCGCGGATTTAATAGAGGACGTCTTAATCTCCTTCTATGAGATCCATTGCACCAAAGTCGATAACCTGTAAATGGTCTCGTGTATTTCTGGAGTAAGACATCCTACGATCACGATCGGTAGTACAAACTGCCAAAAATGAGAAAGCATTATGAACAATGGCTACACTCCTGATAGCAAAATGCGCACGCCAGTTACAATCCATTCGTAGTACAAACTTGACATAT
Source organism: Lygodium microphyllum (assembly GCF_053477565.2). Classification (NCBI taxonomy): domain Eukaryota; kingdom Viridiplantae; phylum Streptophyta; class Polypodiopsida; order Schizaeales; family Lygodiaceae; genus Lygodium; species Lygodium microphyllum. The sequence goes on from NC_141155.1 coordinate 49,334,178, forward strand.
CTTATGCAAGTCATGGTATTTTAGCCCTGATAATTGATCGTCTTTAGAAAAAGCAGACCTGAGAGAACGCATCATATCTGTCGGAGTGCAAATAGACTTGACTACTTGCTTCACAATGCCCTCTTCTTTAGTGGAAAAAACCCAAGGAGCGCAAGGTAGCTGCACGAGACCATCAGCACTCGACTGCGTCCAAAGCGTCTCCATCTTGCCTATCTCCTTTAAATCCATTCGTACCCCTATAGTGTCTCTCTTTCTTGTGATGTGATCTCATAGCAAGCTACCCACGTTCTTGAAAATATGCATGGGATCCAACAAGTGGTTGATTTGTAAGTGGGTCCAATATGGCAACTCGTAGAAAGCTGAGAATCGCCGCATTCCGTTTGGATGTGACTCTGCATGGACCATTTTCAGCTCATACCAGCTTGCGGCATTCATATGTGTTGGAGGTTATTCAAGAAAACCTTCCCTCAGTTTATGACCCTCTGGTAAGGAAGTGGCATGTCCTTGATATACCATCTTCTTCATGGTTCGTGACCTTCGGGAGTCTAACCGCACAATGGACATGCATGATAACCTGAGGTAACCAGATCTGTTTCAACACCTCTATCCAATGAATACAAACTTGAAAGAGATAAAATATAGATATTACCAAGAACGGAAGCCTATTTATCTGAGCATTCTCTAAATCCCAGAAAGTCATACATCGTCCACATGAGAATGGCTCGAATATTGCGAACCGTCGACCATTGCGCTTGCTCATATCTTGCGCAGTGACCCTCTCCTCCCACAAAATCTTAAGCTCATCGACTAATGGACGAAGGTACACGTCCATATTTTTGACTTTATAGTGGCCGGGGACGAGTAAGCTAAGGATGAGATGTTCTTTCTTCGTAGAGAGCCATGGAGGGATATTGTTGTTGATAATGACTATATGCCACACACTGTAAGAAGTTGAGCGCAGACCGAATGGGTTCACGCCATCCATTGCAAGACCGAGCTGCTCTCAGGCAAAGCATGGAAAGATAGAGTCAATGTGGCTCCATGCGTGTGAATCCGCTGATATTTGTTGAACTCCATCTGTGGACCTATTCTGTGCATGCCAGTTGTCAAGCTCACCATGCCGGACGTACAAAACATGTGGTTTATGCAAGGGATAAGTGAAAAGTGTCTGAGAACTATTTGAGGGATGGTTTGCCCTTGTAAGTCCTTTCGATACCTGTGAGCACCACACTTTGGACATATCTCCATAGTCTCATATTCTCCTCGAAACAGTATGCAATCATTGATACATGCATGGATGCTATTGTAGTCCATGCCAAGCTTTCGTAAAACATGTCGTGCATCATCACGAGAATCAGGCATGGTATTTGCAGGTGGTAATATATGATATTTCAATAACCTGAAAAAAATCATAAAACACCTCGAAAAAGCACAAATGTTTTTAATAATAATACCGAAAAGAAATCAATGAAGTGTACGTACAAGGTACCTGAACAACTCGGTCACACTCGCATCGCTCCACCCGTATTTTGCTTGCACACTTAGGACTGCAAGCAGTGTCTTCAGGCGAGATACTCGGCACCCATCATATAATGGTATGGATACTTCCTCTCTAAGAGGATCAGAAGTCTCAACATCCATGGGAATCAATGCATCGATCATTGCCTCCATCTCAGGCTCCAAGATTGTAGATAGGTCTGGAAGACTGCCTGTATCCTTTGGTATCGACGGTATAGATTGTGTAGTGTCTTAAAAGTGGTGGATTCGCTCATGCACTCTGTCCATCCCACACCCACGAACTCTTCTAATTGGCCGCAAAGGGTGCACTTCTCCTTGGGACGAGACGTCACCTCCCTAGATAGAAAATTTGCTAGTCACACCCAATCTTCTTGTATGTGGCATTCAGTTAGCTTGCGAGTACAATGCATGATTGATATTAACTTTTCTTACCATTTGCTGAAAATCCACAATCGCCTGATCAATGATCTTAGATTGAAACTCGCCGAAGCATCATACGTGTTCTATAGACAATCGATGTTTTCGTCTAATTGTCAGCTTGCATTGAGAGCAAGGACATGGGACACGTTGATTAAGATACGCCTCGCGATCTTGAACAATAATACCTTCATCGTTTTCCATTTTGTCTACGTTACGACAAACAATGTGTTTTTGTTATCATTCTTTTTTTCTTTCTTAAATTATTCTCCTCTCCTTCCATCTCTCTCTCTTTTTCTCTTTATTTATTATGCTGCATGTATTTCCTCTCCCTCTCTCTCATTCCTTCTTCTTTTTTCTCTTCCTCCCCCTCTCTCATTTTGTTTAATGATCACGGCTACGACTACGATGAAGACCACGATTATGACTACGACTATAATTACAATTACGACTATGACTACGACCACGACCACGACCACGACCACGACTACGACTACGACCACGACTATGACTACGATCATGACTACGACCACGAATACGACCACGACTACGAGCACTACGATGACCATGACTATGACTACAACCACGACCACAACTACGACTATGACCACGATTACGACCACTACGATGACCATGACCACAACTATGACCACGATCATGACAATGACTATGACTACGACTAAGACTATGACTACGACCACAACCATGACAACGACTATGACTACGACTACTTATATAGAGATGAAGAGAGAGACAAGAGTTAGGGAGAGAGTACGATCACAACCATGACTACGACCATGACTATGACTATGACCACGACATACTACTACAACTATGACTACGATGACCACGACCACGACTACAACTACGACTACAACTACGATCACGACTACGACTACGACTACAACTACGACTACGACTATGAGTACCATGACCACGATCACGACTACGACTATGAGTACCATGACCACGATCACGACTACGACTATGACCACGACCACGACCACGACCACGACCACGACCACGACCACGACCACGACCACGACCACGACCACGACCACGACCACGACTACGACGACCACGACCACGACTATGACCACGACCACGACCACGATCACGACCACAACCACAACCACGACCACGACTACAACTACGACTACGACTACTTATATAGAGATAAAGAGAGAGACAAGAGTTAGGGAGAGAGTAAAGTTAGAGAAGAAGAGGAGAGAAGTGAGAGAGGTAGAAATAGAAAGAGAGATAGAGAGAGAAAAGAGAGGGGGAGAGAGAAGGATTTAGGGAGAGTATAGGAAGAGAAAAAGAGGAAAGATTGAGGGAGAGAGAATGGTTGAGAGAAGAGAGAGGAGAAAGAGAGAGACATCCGACTAGAGCATTTGACATCCATAGCCAACACACCATGGAGAATACAAGCACAAATTGACTACGACTACGACCACGACTATGACTACGACTATGACTACGACGATCATGACCATGACCATGACTACAACTACGACTACGACCACGACCACAACTATGAGTACGACTACGACCACGACCACAACCATGACCACGATGACCACGACCACGACCATGACCATGACTACGACTACGACTACGACCATGACGACGACTACGACTATACCTACTTATATAGAGATGAAGAGAGAGACAAGAGTTAGGGAGAGGAGTAAAGTTAGAGAAGAAGAGGAGAGAAGTGAGAGAGGTAGAAATAGAAAGAGAGATAGAGAGAGAAAAGAGATAGGGGGAGAGAGAAGAATTTAGGGAGAGTATAGGAAGAGAGAAAGAGGAAAGAGTGAGGGAGAGAGAATGGTTGAGAGAAGAGAGAGGAGAAAGAGAGAGAGATCCAACTAGAGCATTTGACACCCATAACCAACACACCGTGGAGAATACAAGCACAAATTGATTACGACCACGACCACGACCACGACTACGAATTCCCCTTTACCATTTACAACTCACCCACCTTCTCTCCACACTATTGCACACTACAATCTCTATGAGGGCATGAGATTGGAATCTCCACAGATACCAAAGCATGATCTGTAGCTTGATGGTTGCATATATACTACTACTCATGGAAGAAACCTTAAAATAGTTATTATGCTCAAACATATGCTTGTTAGAGCAGAAATTTGTTCCTAAGACTATTCTAAGGATGAAAGAGGGTTAATGATAAAAGATTATCCTTCTTTGCAAGTGATTTTAAATTATATTTTTAAACTAAAATTGATAGTTGAAGATGAGTTTCCTAAGAGATCTTGTGGTGATGCTGTTTTAGTTTTTGCGAAGCATTAGAATGATGATGTTTTAGTTTTTTGTATTTGTCTTTTTAAGAAGAGATTGATTTTTATGAAATATTCAAAGTTATTTTTGGATTTACATGATAAAAAATAAATGTTTTTCTAACTGATAGACTGATTGCCTTCATTGTATACTTCTACAAAAGTTCTTGTGCCCTCATAGGTGGATATTTGGTTACACACTAAACCTCCCCCAAGATTAGTGGCTAGATCCCTTCACCAAGGGGATAGTTTGAGTGTGGTGGAGGCTAGGACAAGCCCCATGTATAAGAGGTCTCTTTGTAGGAAGAACATTATGCAAGGAGGAGTATGATCGGGTTCTCTAGCCATATATCCCTTAGGTTTGTTGAGGATCGGCCTAACCCCTGGCCTAGCCCCTATGAGCCTAAGATGAGCTTATTATAAGGTCTTATTTCCTTTTCTCTCTTTCTCTCCCTCTCTCATTTCCTCTCCCTCCCTCACCCTCACCCTTTCTTTCTATCTTTCCCTATTAGGTTCAATGATTTTTCTCTCTTTTTCTCTCTCATCTCCCTCTCATTTTCTTTTCTCTCTCCTCTCCCTCTCTCATTTCCTTTTCTATCTTTCTCTCCCTCTCTCATTTCCTCACCCTCCCTCACCCTCACCCTCTCTTTCTCTCTTTCCCTATTAGGTTTAATGATTTTTCTCTCTCTTCTCCCTCTCTCATTTTTTCTCTCTCATGTCTCTCTCTCATTTTCTTTTCTCTCTTTCTCTCCCTCTCTCATTTCCTCTCCCTCCCTCACCCTCACCCTCTCTTTCTTTCTTTCCCTATTAGGTTTAATGATTTTCCTCACCCTCACCCTCTCTTTCTCTCTTTCCCTATTAGGTTTAATGATTTTTCTCTCTCATGTCCCTCTCTCATTTCCTTTTCTCTCTTTCTCTCCCTCTCTCATTTCCTCTCCCTCTCTCACCCTCACCCTCACCCTCTCTTTCTCTCTTTTCCTATTAAGTTTAATGATTTTTCTCTTTTTTTCTCTCTCCTCTCCCTCTCTCATTTCCTCTCCCTCCCTCACCCTCACCCTCTTTCTCTCTTTCCCTATTACGTTTAATGATTTTTCTCTCTTTTTCTCTCTCCTCTCCCTCTCTCATTTCCTTTTGCTCTCTTCCTCTCCCTCTCTCATTTCTTCTCCCCCCTCTCTCTCTCTCTCTCTCTCTTTTCCTATTATGTTTAATGTTTTTTCTCTCTTTTTCTCTCTTCTCTCCCCTCCCTCTCTCATTTTCTCTCCCTCTCTTGTTTCCCTATTATGTTTAATGTCTCCCTCTCCCTCTCTCTCCCTCTCATTTCGTCTCCCTCCCTCTCCCTCCCCCTCCCTCCCTCCCTCCCTCTCCCTCTCCCTCTCCCTCTCCCTCTCCCTCTCTCTCCCTCTTCCTTTCCCATTTCCTCCCTCTCTCATTTCCTCTGCCTCCCTCTCCCTTCCTCTTCCATTTCCTACCTCTCTCATTTCCTCTCCCTCCCTCTCCCTCTCCCTCTCTTTCTCTCTCATTTCCTCTTCTTCCCTCTCCCTCTCCCTCTCCCTCTCCCTCTCTTTCTCTCTCATTTCCTCTTCTTCCCTCTCCCTCTCCCTCTCCCTCTCCCTCTCTTTCTCTCTCATTTCCTCTCCCTCTCTCAATACACACGAATTTATGTACCAAAAACAAGTAAAAGAGAGAGAGAAAACTCCCTCTCCCTCTCTCATTTTCTCTCCCTCCCCCTCTCCCTCTCCCTCTCTTTCCCTCTCCCTCTCCCTCTCTTTCTTTCTCCATCCTTCTCCCTCTCCTTCTCCCTCTCTCATTTCCTCTCCCTCTCTCAATACATACGAATTATACATCATTTCCTCTCCATCCGTCTCTGTCTTCGTCTCTTTCTCTCTCATTTCCTCTCTCTCTCTCTCAATATACACGAATTTATATACCAAAAACAAGTAAAAGAGAGAGAAAACTCCCTCTCCCTATCTCATTTTCTCTCCCTCCCTCTCCCTATCCCTCTCTCATTTCCTCTCCCTCCCTCTCCCTCTCCCTCTCCCTCTCCCTCTCCTTCTCTCAATACACATATTTTATACCAAAAACAAGTAAAAGAGAGAGAGAAAACTCCCTCTCCCTCTCTCATTTTCTTTCCCTTCCCCTCCCCTGTTGAGATATCGAGCTCCACTCGTGATACGCCAGGGTGACCGTTGTGTATTTATGTCACCGACTTGTCAGTTGCAGACGCGGTTGGTACACCGCCCATGAATAATAGCTACATGATAGCTATCCTTATCTACTCTAGTTCGTGGCTCAGTTAGTATGCCACCTTAGTTAGTTGAGTTTGGTTTGAGACCCATATATAGGGTTCTTCTATTTCTTTGTATTAGAGTTCTTTTGGCTTACACAACTAAGAAGAGGAAAACTGTTTTCAGCCTCTACCCTTGTGTGTATTTCCCCATTGTGCAAGCAAGAAAGCTACAAGTGAGACTCCTTCCTTCTCTCCCACAATCTTGACATGGTATCAGAGCCTTGTTCGTGGTAAGGAGCTCAAGAAAGCAAGCAAAGCTCGCGGTGGTCTGGTAAGAGGAGCAGTATTGCTTTCATTTTCTGTTTTGGGAGCAGATCTCTGCAGGTAGCACAACTGGAAATTGCAGGAGTGCATTGTCTCAGGTTGAGACGCCCTTCGCGCTGAAGCAAGAGGGCAGTATATGCTATTTCGGGGCCTGTTTTGGAGGCGGAAGTTTTCTGCACGCACTTAGGAAAAGGCCCAGTTTTATGCTGTGCAGCCACTGTTCTACAGGTCGGTGAAAAGTTACTGTAGAAATTGCATCGTATGCTTGTGTGCAGAGACATTGGGAGTTACAGAATCATCCTTGGTTCCTGTTTATGCAAAATCGTCACTAGGAAGTGACTGTGTGGTCAAATACCACTTTCGCCAGTTTTGCAGATTTGCCCTTGTGAGGGTGAAGCTGTGTTTTTTGCAGTGACAGAATTTTTTGCAGTATTCTGTAATGGCGTCTGATTCTCTTTCACAGATTGTAATTGAAAAGCTTGACAAGAACAACTTCCAAGCATGGAAGTTTAGAATGACGAATTTCCTTATGGGAAAAGGATATTGGGAATTTGTTGCAGGAAATGAAGAAGAACCAGTTCTTCCTGATGTTCCCAATCAACAGCAAATGCAGGCATTCAAAGCATGGCATGAGAGAGCCAGGAAAGTTATGTACTGGCTGTCTATCAGTATTTCAGACTCTATGATTGTGCATATTTAGGATGCAAGTACGCCAAAGGAGGCATGGGATACTTTGTCAAAAATGTATAGCACAAATACGCAAGCCAGGAAAATGCAGCTCAAGCAAGAGTTGCATAATGTGCAAAGAGAAAATATGAGCATCAATGACTACCACATGAAGGTGAAGAAGATTACAGATGCACTTGCTTCCATTGGATCGCCAGTGGAAGATGATGATTTAGTTTCTGTGACCTTGAATGGTCTAGGAAAGGATTATGCACAGTTTCGGACATCCATTTCAGTTCGTGAACGATTTCCTGATTTTGAGGAGTTGATTGCTCTTCTAATTTCTGAGGAGCAGAGAAATGGTGGTGCATCTTCTTCAGGAGGAACTTCAAAGGAAGCTGTCTTCTACTCAAATGCTGGAAGAGGTAGAGGCAGAGGTAGAGGAGGCCGTGGTAGAAATCAGAATATGCAGCAAACTCAAGAAAACTAGTCCTATGGAGGAGGACGTGGTAACTCTAGAGGCAGGGGGAGCCAAAGAGATCGTGGTGGATGGCAAAGAGTTGGGTATTCCTTCTATTGTTACACCTGGAGTAAGGAAGACTAGGGATGTTTTGAGAGCACCTGGGAGTAAACCCACTTTGCGCAGGTCTACCAGAGTTAGGTATCCTGTGGATAGGCTGAAATATGATGGATTTACAGCCATTTACTAGGCATATATGGTCAAGGTGATACAGGAACCAGAACCCACTTCTTTTGAGCAAGCCATGGGAAAAGAAAAATGGGAGAAAGCCATGGATGAAGAAATGGATGCCTTGGAAGCAAATGCTACATGGGAATTGGTACCTTTGCCTAAAGGTAAAAATGCAATTGGCTGTAAGTGGGTTTATAAGGTGAAGCACAATGCAGATGGTTCTGTGAACAGATACAAGGCAAGATTAGTAGTCAAGGGGTATGCACAAACATATGGCATTGACTATGAAGAAACATTCAGTCCGGTTGCAAGGATGGCAACCGTAAGAGCAGTCATTGCTATGGCTGCATCAAAGGGATGGTCTTTACATCAGATGGATGTAAAGAATGCCTTCTTGCATGGTGATTTGCAAGAAGAGGTCTATATGGAGCAGCCACCAGGTTATGTGCATGCTGTTCATCGTGAGTTTGTTTGCAGGTTGAAGAAAGCTTTGTATGGCTTGAAGCAAGCAGCTAGAGCATGGTCTGACAAGATAGGACAGTATCTTGTCACTATTGGCTTTCAGATTTCCAAGGCAGATTTCTCACTTTATGTGAGAAAAAGAGAGAAAGGTATTATGCTACTTGTCATTTATGTTGATGATTTGATTATGACAGGTGACAGTGATGAAGATATCCTTCATGTGAAAATGCTATTGAAGCAGAAGTTTGAGATGAAGGATTTGGGAGAGCTGCGTTATTTCTTGGGCATTGAGGTGATTAGATCACCAAGTGGGATACAGCTCTTGTAGAGGCAGTATGGATTGGACATGCTGTCCAAATATGGGATGACAGGCTGTAAGCCTATTTCAGTTCCTTTGGAGCAGAATGTGAAGCTGAGCGCAGATGCAGGTGAGCTTCTGGAAGACCCTACTATGTACAGACGCATAGTAGGAAGCTTGATTTATATGACTATTACCAGGCTAGATTTGAGCTATGCTGTTGGATTGGTAAGTCAGTTTATGCAGGCTCCAAGGAAATCTCATTTGGATGCGGCTAGACGCATACTCAGGTATGTGAAGTCCACATTGCAGTATGGACTATTTTATGAGACTGGGGTTCAGATACAGTTGCATGGATACACTGATGCTGACTAGGCTGGTAGTATTTCTGATAGACGATCTACCAGTGGATATGTGTTCTCTTTTGGGAGTGCTGCAGTCACTTGGAGCAGCAAGAAACAGCCTACAGTTGCCTTGTCGAGCACAGAGGCTGAGTACAGGGGTGCAGCAATGGCTGCATGTGAGGTAGCTTGGTTGCATAAGCTACTTTATGATATGCATCAGTCTACAGATGGGCCAGTTGTCATTTATTGTGACAACATGAGTAGTATACACTTGGCAAATAACCCAGTCTATCATGCTAGAACAAAGCACATTGAGGTGCATTATCACTATGTGCGAGAGAGGGTTTTACTAGGTCTTATTGATCTAGTTTATGTCAGCACAGAGGATCAGGTAGCTGACATATTTACGAAGGCATTGGGCGCAGACAAGCTGCTCAAGTTCAGAGACCTGCTTGGTGTGCAGGAATTGGGATTGAGCTCGAGGGGGAGTGTTGAGATATCGAGCTCCACTCGTGATACGCCAGGGTGACCGTTGTGTATTTATGTCACCGACTTGTCAGTTGCAGACACGGTTGGTACACTGCCCATGAATAATAGCTACATGATAGCTATCCTTATCTACTCTAGTTCGTGGCTCAGTTAGTATGCCACCTTAGTTAGTTAAGTTTGGTTTGAGACCCATATATAGGGTTCTTCTATTTCTTTGTATTAGAGTTCTTTTGGCTTACACAACTAAGAAGAGGAAAACTGTTTTCAGCCTCCACCCTTGTGTGTATTTCCCCGTTGTGCAAGCAAGAAAGCTACAAGTGAGACTCCTTCCTTCTCTCCCACAATCTTGACATCCCCCTCTCCCTCTCCCTCTCTTTCTCTCTCCCTCCCTCTCCCATTTCCTCCCTCTCCCTCTCCCTCTCCCTCTCCCTCCCTCTTCCTCTTCCTCTCTTTCTCTCTCATTTCCTCTCTCTCTCTCTCTCTCTCTCTCTCTCTCTCTCTCTCTCTCAATATACACAAAATATACAGAAAACAAGTAAGAGAGAGAGAGAGAAAATACAAAAGCAAAGCAAGAATGGACAATGCACTCACCGTAAAGACTCGAAGAAGGGTTTGGCGGCTCCTCTTCGCCCTCCGTACACCTACTCCTTTTCTTCACGAACGGCGGCGGTGGTGAGAAGCTTTCTTTCTCTCTTTCTCTCCGTCTCAGCAAGATGGTCGCTCTCCATCTCACTCTCCCTCGAGCTCTCTGTTTCGTGAATGCACGAAAAATGACGTGCTCGGGTTTTGGCCCACATTTTTTTGCTCTGGGTACTGTCGCTATTTGCGTTGCATTTGCGATGCAAATAGCGACCCAAATAGCGACACTGTTATTTATCATCGCTAACGCTCGTCGCTATAGGTTCATATCCTTGTAGTGTCTGTACTTGGTGGGGTACATCTAAGGTGCACCCTCTCCCACCTGTTATGCTTCTAGGAAAAACCAAGTGAATGGTGTTCATCTACCATACTTTATTACAAGATACAAGCCTCATATCGATGTTCAAAGCGATGCAAATGTTCATTAAAAAATTTACCCCCACCATTGCAAAACATGTCGGTATAAACATCTCTACAAAATTATCATAGAAACTGTTGCTATCTATGTCACTATCTGCGTTGCTATTTGCGACGCTAATAGCAACGCAGATAGTGACCATTTGTGCGTCGTGATGTACATAGCAACAGAAATAGTGACGTATGCAAAGAAATTAGTGACAATTACAGAGGGAAATTTTTTTTGTGACAGGACGACTGACGAGCACAAAAACTACTTAAACCCACGAGATTGATAACTCATAGAATAAGTACAATACTAATAATGACAACTCATGACATTCCATGGGACCATGGAGAGAGAAGAGAGCCAAAACACATATGAAAATCTATCTGTGATTATCACAATACGTGATTTTATATAAAGGATGATAAATACATTGAAATAATATTACATGAAAGATGCTTGCACAAATCATAGAACAAAAAAAGAAGAGGGTGTGCACTCTACGAATCCAAGTGCATGCTACATATCCTCGCCATTAGAAAGCTTTGGCGACCCAAAGGAGCATCGAACAAACTCTACAAAATGAATAACTACATATCAATCTAGTATACGTAATATTCAAAAAAGAAACAATGACTATGACAAGAAAGATGGTTGACTTAGTGGACCACCACGTGCACGTACGATCTATCGATGAGTGTAATCAGACCATGTCTCTTTGCATATCGAGTCTCCAAACTTATGGGATTGTGGTTTCTGATAGAGTGCTGCAAAGAAAACAGAATGTAATTGTTAGAAACACGATTGTTAGTACAAGTGATATTGCAAATAAGAAAGTGAAAAGAATTAAAAAAAACTTATAAAGGCCTCCTCCAGATAAGTCCTATGGCCGGTACTCCTTCAAATGATGCACAACGCCTTCCTTGAACTGTGCCCTCGCTGTCTCCCGCTAGTGTTCCCATCACCCTGGAGAATCTATAGCCTCCTCCTTGAGTCTCCACCAATCATCTGCATCTACCCACTTGGTCTTTGAGGCACCACTCTCTTGAGTTCCTTGCGTGTGTTTGATTGTCTATGTGATATGTATGCACATATACACTCCATCATCCACTCGATGGGAAACCTCTCTATTGCAAAAGGTACCGAAAACTCGTGTAAGGACGCCACTATATAGTCCTTGTTCCCCTCGGGTATATATTCTCGACCTCGCCTACTAGAAATTAAAACATTAGAGTGTGCCAAAGTAAATCTTATAGAATGGATTGATGGTGTTTGAGATAGCTTTTGGTTTTCCATATCTCTTAATCAAGCCATTTGATCTAGAGACATACGCGTGAATATCTCCTGAAGCTCCTCATCGCTCATTCATTGACTCATCCTACTCTCCAAGTATCATCAAAGGTAACTTGCACAGACAGAAAATGATTTTAGCATAATCAATATAAAGATTTAGGTAAAGCATGATAATATAACTCTGAAAATATTTATGCCAATTAAAATGCATATTCTAAAGTACCCTTGAAAGCAAATCAACCAATTGAGTAGGCGGATGCAAATATGACCTAGCCTATGGACCCATGTCAAACACCTGGCACAACTCCGCATACACTAAAAGGTCTATAGATAGGTTACCACAAAAGAAGGAGTCCACATCATTCTCAAAGAATTCATAGCCTCACATCTCTTGATCTATGTTATTTATGTCTATCTCCTCTACATGCGCCAAGCCCTCTTCGGCCTCCACCCTCTACAATATGAATCCGTTCATCTACATACTCTCTCCAAACTCTCCTTGTCTACACTGTGTGAACATTAGTTTCATCATACATTCTTGCACTCTAAGGAGCTGAGATGGCACAACATACCACCATTGAGGTTGTCGGGGATTTGGATAGAAGATTACATGCTCAATATCATATCTAAGACAATATTTGTGACTATTTTGTGTTGTTAATTTTTTTTAAAAAAATGGGTCATGCACCTATTCACAATGGGCATGTAAGCAAACGTATCATGCAAATTCGTCCATCTTTTCTTGGAATCTTTTTCTAAAAATATGGATGGACCTCACCCAATGGTTGTCCTAGCTTCTTCCAATGCCACGTTGAACCATTGTGCATAGAATATGATCATGGAGAAGCTCTTAAAATACTTCATCTCATCTATAAATGTGTTTTGATCCGTGGCCCACCATCGGCTCTCTTGCTCAAACTTTGCCATGACATCACAATCCCCATCGTGGAACACATTTTTTCGATGTGCTCAACATGAAAATGTCGCTCTCATAACTAGCTGCACTTATATTGTAGATTTTATATTGTATAGTGAAATGGTTAGATTAGTTGTCGCATATAAATATAGATGATAGCTTAAAAAATATGCAATCACTTTCGGACTACATCCCCTCAAGCATTCCAACTCCTCACTAGTAGAGACCTCTAGCCCTTTTTGTGAGAATCTATGTGATCAAACCTCCATGTAATCACTGCATAGACATAACTTGCGACATCTTCTCCATGCCCTTAGGATATCGAATCAGTCAATGGCATGTACTGCATAGACATAAATTGCTATAGCTCATCACTGTCTGAGAGCTCATCTTGACGGAATGGAGTATTAAACATTGCAATATAAGCAAGCATAGATTAATCCATAGTACATAATGCATCATAAGAAAACTAATAATTGAAAATAGAAAAGAGACACGACTTATTAGACCATTTCATACATATAATCTATCAATGAGTGCATTGAGATCATGTCTCTCTACATACTAAGTCTCCAAACCTATAGGATCATGATTTGTGATTAAGTGTTACAAGATAGGAAAAGTAGCATTGTTATACATAAGGTTATTAGTACAAGTAATATATCAAATAAGAAAATCCATGTAACCAAAGGAAACTTACAAAATCTTTCAAATAAGCTCTATATCTACCACTCCCCAAATGATACATGATCCCTGCCTCCAACCGTACCCTCACTGCCTCTTATTGTTGCTCCCATCATCCTAGAGAGTCTTTGGCCTCCTCCTCTCTAAGACTTCACCAATCCTCTATGTCCAACCACTCATGCTTTGGAAGATTGCCACTTTTGATTGCCTTGTGTGTATCTAATTGTCTTTTGACATGTATGCATGCATACAATCCAGCATCCATCCTATAGAAAATTGGACTGCAGCAGTAGGTACCACGAACTCCTCATGTGTGTAGAGATGCTACCACATAGTCCTTGCTCCCCTTTGATATCTTTTTTCAGTGGTATCTTTTTAGGTATGTTGTGCCTAAATACTTGTTGACACAATTCCCTCATGCATACCATCACCCTCCTTGTCTCATTGTTCATGAATACGGCATTGATTTTCTCATCTAGTAGGTATGTGTACTTGGTGGGGTATATCTAAGGTGCACCCTCTCCCACCTGCTATGCTTCTAGGCATAACCAAGTAAACCATGTTCATCTACCGTACTTTATTACAAGATACAAGCCTCATATCGATGTTCAAAGTGACGCAAATGTTCATTAAAAAAATTACCCCCGCCATCGCTAAACATGTCAGTATAAACATCTCTAGAAAATTATCATAGAAACTGTTGCTATCTATGCCACTATCTGCGTTGCTATTTGCGACGCAAATAGCAATGCAGATAGCGACGGTTTGTGAGTTGTGACGTACATAGCGACGAAAATAGTGATGTATGCAAAGAAATTAGTGACACTAATAGTGACAATTACAAAGGGAAAATTTTTTTTGGCCGTAACTCATAGAATAAGTACAAGACTAATAATGAAAACTCATGATATTCCATGGGACCATGGAGAGAGAAGAGAGCCAAAACACACATGAAAATCTATCTGTGATTATCACAAGACGTGATTTTATACAAAGGATGATAAATACATCTAAAGAATAGTACATGAAAGATGATTGCACAAATCATAGGACCAAAAAAGAAGAGGTTGTGCGCTCTACGAATCCAAGTGAGTGCTACATATCCTCACCATTAGAAAGATTGTTGTTGGCAACCCAAAGGAGCATCAAACGGACTCTACAAAATGAATAACTACATATCAATCCAGTATACATAATATATTTAAAAAAACAATGACTATGGACAAGAAAAATGGTTCACTTAGTGGGCCATGGCGTGTGCATATGATCTATCGAAGAGAGTAATTAGACCATGTCTCTCTGCATATCAAGTCTCCAAACCTATGGGATTGCGGTTTGTGACGGAGTGCTACAAAGAAAACAGAATGTAATTGTTAGAAACAGGATTGTTAGAACAATTGATATTGCAAATAAGAAAGTGAAAATAACCAAAATAAAACTTATAAAGTCATCCAGATAAGTCCTATCGCCGCTACTCCTTCAAATGATGCACAACCCCTTCCTCCAATTATGCCCTCCCTTGTCTCTTGCTATTGTTCCCATCATCCTGGAGAACCTATAGCCTCCTCCTTGAGTCTCCGCCAATCATCTGCATCTACCCACTCGAATTTTGAGGCACCACTCTCTTGAGTGCCTTGTGTGTGTTTGATTTCTCTCTTTTCCTCTCCACTCACACTTGACACATCTCGTTACAATCAAAGAAAATAAAAAACTCATAAAACAGGACATTGAAAGGCCCTCTCCCTATCCCTCTTTGTGTCTCTCTTCCCTCTCTTTCTTTATTTTTTTATCATTTTGTTCTCTCCAATTCTCTCATTATTTTCGTTTTCTCTCTCGCTCTCCATTTGTTGTTCTCTCTATCTCTCTTTTTCTCCCTCTTTCCATCCCTTTTTCTCCCCTTCTCTTCTAGCTCTCCTTTTTCTTTCACTCTCTTTCCTCTCTTTACATCATCCTTTTATCCACCTCTTCCTTCACTCTCCATTCCTTTTTCTCTCCCCCTATATTTATTTCTCTCTTTCTCTTTCTTTGTTGCCTCTCTCTTTACTTCTCTCCCCCCTTGTTGTTTCTCTCACTCATTCTCCTCTCTCCCTCTTTTTCTCTCTCTCATTCTCTCATTCTCTTCGTTCCTTCTTCTCCCTGTCTCCTTTCCTCTCTTTCTCTCTCTCTCGCATCTCATTACAAAGAAAAAAAACAAAAGAAAAGAAGAAAGCACAAGAACAAAGCAAGAAGAGGTAATCTACCTACCACAAAGGCCGAGGATGGATTCTTCCCCTCCTCTTCTCACGGCGTCCCTTCTTTCTCCCTTGCACACTTCTCCCGCTTCTTCACATAGGGCGGCAACAGCAACCACACTGTGAAGCTCTCCTTCTCTCTATTTCCCTCTTCGTCTCCCTCTCCCTCTCAAGGTGACGATCTCTCTCACTCTCTCTTGAAAATGTTGGCAGAAGCAAATGCCACACTCTAGTTTTCGGTGCTTTTTTTTTCTCAGACTAGCGGCACTATTTGCGTCACAAAAAGTATTCTAAAAAGTATCCCAAATAGCTAGGCCACTATTTTACGTCACAAACCAATGTCACTATTTGCCCATTCTCTTGTAGTACTTCTAGGGGTAATATCTCTCGGAGTACCATCCATAGCATGCCACCTATGAATGATTGAGAAAATCCTAGAGGAAGTAGATGTCCCTACAAGTATAGCAAATCCTAGAAATGACATGTGTCCAATTGACCAATAAGATGGAGACACTACATTAGTGTCTCCACAATATCCACCCAAGGCACTCTCTCTAGGATCAGTACTGGAGCTAGGAGTAGCAATTGACCTTAGGATCACAATATCTATATCTCTACAACATCCTCTAAAACTACTCCTAAAATGACGAGGAGAGAAAACATGGTGATCTTCAAGGCATCTAGCAAAACCACCCTCTCCGTTGATCAAGCAATGTGTCCTTGAGCCTCCCTCCTTGGCCAATCTCTAGAGTGTCAACTCTGCCTATTGGAGATTGATGCATCAAAGCGTACTAAGGAAGAATGCCCGGATGACAATAAAGATAACTCTTGGTCTACCACATCTCTGAAGCATTCCAGCTGATTAAGAGACATACATGTGAATATCTCCTATAAATCCTCATCTATCATCCCTCATCTTATCATGTTCTCTGGATTGTCAATAGTAATCTACACAATCAAAAAATGATGTTAGCTCTTGGCACATATCAACATATAAAAGAAGGTCTATGCATAGGTCTCCACATCCACTTTACTCTCCAAAAATTCTTGTACTCTTATCTCTTTGTCTAAACTACCCATACTTGTCTCCTCTCCACAATCCAAGCCCTTCTCATCCTTTATCCCTTCCAATATCAACTTCTCTATCTACATACTCTTCGTGTCTATGCTAGGGACCATTCTACATTGAATATGATCATGAAGGAAGCTATAATAATCTATTGAAATAATACCTCACAAGTTGCCAATATAATCCATCTCATCTACTAGAGTATTCAGATTTGTGGCCCATCGTCGACTCTCAAGCTTGAACTTTGCCATGACACCATAGTTTTTCATGGAGCACATTTTGTTGTTGCACTCAACTTGAAAGTGTAACCCACATGACCATGCCATGTTGTAGTTTATATTGTACATCAAAATAGCTATATTAGTTGCATAAAAAATCTAGATACAACAACAAGGAAAGCATGTGATCACCTTCAAACTACATCTCCTTTGAAGAATTCCCACTTATCCCGAGAGATTTCTATCCTTTCATGTAAATTTGTGGTCAAGGCATCATGCAACCACCTCTCATAGGCATAAACTACGAAAATGTCTCTACACCCTTAGGATATCAAACCACTTGATTGTGTGTGCTATACTAAAATTCTAATCATGCTATTTTTTATTTTCTTCTAGACTACTTGTACCTTCTGAGCCACTTCTCCATGGATGTATGGTGGAATATACAAAAGGATTCACTTTCTCCTCCATGGTACCTATCCATCCTCATCTCTATCCCATTTTGGCCATCACATTCCCTATCAGTTTATCATCATCCTTTACCGTCTAGAGCATCATGTTATCTGAAACCACTGTTGGCAGTCACTCTGAAATATGCACCAATACCTCTAGCATTAGCTAACCTTCAGCATGCTACCCTTTGAAAAAGCTCATTATCACAGAAAGCCCTTCAAGGGTTTCATGAAGTGCTCCAATAAGAACATCCATTGCATGGACATGCCCTACAATCTCCACTTCGTCCAGAGATGCATTAGGAGGTGAGTTTGTATTGTGAGCATACTCGTGGATAGATACTTCTCTAAGAGATAGACTATCTCCACTACTCTTTATCTTATGGATTCAATGGAAGATGACTTGATCTCCTTCTATGAGATCCATTGTGCTAAATTTGACAACTTATAAATCGCCAAATGTATCTCTAGAGTGAGACATCCCGAATTGTGATCGATTGTATGAACTATTAGAAATTCAAAACATTACAAGCTTTGGATCAACACTAGAAAGTAGTGAAATACTAATTTTACTTATTATCATGGCCAGGACAAAGTAGCATATCTTATGCTAATCATGGGATTTTATTTCTTCTAGTTAGTTATCTTTAGAAAAGGTGGACTTGAGAGAATGCATCATATCCATCCCTATGTAGAGACCTATTAATTTTCTTCACCATCTGCTCCTCTTTAGTGGACAAGACCCAAGGAGCATGAGATAGTTGCATACGATCATTAGAGCTCAACGATGGACAAAGTGCCTTCATCTTACCTATCTCCTTCAAATCCGTCTGTGTCCCTATAGTGTCTCTCAATCGTGTAATATGGTCCCATAATAAACTGTCAACATTCTTTAAAATGTGCATGGGATCCAACAAATGTTTGATTTATAAATGGGTCCAATATGGCAACTCATAGAAAACTAAGAACCATCACATTCCACTTAGAAGTGACTTATCATGGACTATGCTTCACTCATACAAGCTTTGGGTATTCACTTGTGTTGGGGGTTATTCAAGGAAACTTAGAAGTGACTTATCATGGATAGACTTGATCTTTTACTTTACCATGTGCTCCTCTTTAGTAGTGAATATGACCCAAGGAGCTTGAGGTAGTTGCACATAACCATTGGAGCTCATTTGTGACCAAAATGCCTTCACCTTGCTTACCTCCTTCAAGTGCATCCACCCAAGGAGCTTGAGATAGTTGCACATAACCATTGGAGCTCATTTGTGACCAAAATGCCTTCACCTTGCTTACCTCCTTCAAGTCCATCCATGCCCCCAAAGTGTCTCTCTTTCTCATGGTATGGTCCCACAACAAGCAACCAATATTTTTGAAAATGTCCATGGGATGTAGTAGATGGTTCATCTGTAAATGGGTCAAATATGGTAGCTCGTAGAAAATTGAGAACCGTCATATTTTGCTTGAAATGGGTTCCTAGTGAGCCATCTTCCACTCATAACAGCTTTGGCATTAGGAAAACAATGAACTCACAAATGGGCCTTTTAGCCCCTCCCTCTCTCCTCCTTAAAACAAGGAGAAGAGGAGAGAAGAATAATAAAATAATCCTATTCTCTCCCACTTTTGCAATCTAGTTTTGCCTTTTTTATATTATCTACAAAGATATACTCAGATTCCTTCTCTCTCCTCATTCAAGAAGTCTTTTTCAACCAAATTTTATATTAAAAAAGGAGTTAGTTACGGGAGTGTGGTGCTTTATTTTCAATAAAAAATGATTAGTAGATATGAGGTAATTGATTTTTTAATCGAGAACAAGGAAAATAAAAATTTGAAAGTTCTTTTTAAGATATTTTGGGGATTTTTTATATTCTAGCTATTGGTAAAAAAACAAACAAACTAGTCAAATTTCATATTTTTTGGAAATGTTTTTGGAGGTAAAATAGAAATGTCTAAAATATGAAAAGTCTTGGACATCCCTACCCTCTGAGCTATTTTTCCCCATATCTATACTCTCTCATGGTTCTATTATGACCTCTTCTATGTGTTTATGCAACCTTCATTAACAGAGTGAATTACTTACACCCTCATTTCCCTTGGCACCTTTGTGCTTCACCCAAACCTTGTACAATACCTACATGTACAAAAAAATACCCATAATCCCTTTTAACAAAAATACTTGCATGAATCCCTTTTAACAAAAAATATCTAGATAACTGCATAAATAGAAGCAACACAAAATAGGGCCAATTTACCTATAAGCTAATCTATTGAATAATATTGAATCCTTGCTTATCAAAACCCATTGCAAATGATGGACAAAAGAAAACATCAATCCCATCAAACGTAAAAGTCACTAACTAAATGAATAAATTTTGGTACCACAAAATATGGTAGATTTACCTGTAAATTAAGCTACAGAATCTCTACTCTACCTTGTGCTAAGTGCTGGCTACAATAACAATTGATCCTTAAGTTAGAACTAGCATCAAACCCTATTGTAAAGATAGTAGAAAAGGGATAATGCAGAGAGGAAGAAAGAGAGAGTATGTGGGTACGTGGCAGAGAGAAACAAATGAGCACCTATCCAATCTTGCCCAAACTGATCTTTGCAAAAGACAATATCTAAAGTTAGTATTTACATGAAGTATACTGAAAAAATTGTAGAAAAGAGGAAACGTAAAGAGAGAAAGAGAGAGGAAGAGAGAGATGAGCACTTATGCAATGTCACCCAAAATGATCTATGCAATAAAACAATAACAAGGGTTAGAACTAACATCATGTTGTATTGAAAAGATAGCGGCAAAAAAAAAGAGAGAGAGATTAACACCTTTGTCTCTTGCTCCAAATAAACTCTGCATGAAAACAACAATTAGAATCAACATCAATTTCTATTGAAAACACAACATAAAAGAGAAACAACACACACACACACACACACACACACACACACAGATGACCACCTCTCTCTCTTGCACAAAACAACCTTTGTAATAAAACAACAATAACAATAAGAAATGACATCAAATCCCATTGAAAAAATAGCAAACAAAAGAGAATGCAAAGAGAGATGGGCACTTGTGTTTTGCCCAAAATCTGGAGCTGTATGGAGAAGAAAGTGCTCATACTCAGATTCCTTCTCTCTCCTCATTTAAGAAGTCTTTTTCAACCAATTTTTATATTAAAAAAGGATTTAGTTACAGGAGTGTGGTGCTTTGTTTTCAATGCAGAATGATTAGTAGATATGAGGTGATTTATTTTTTAATGGAGAACAAGGAAAATGAAATTTCGAAAGTTTCTTTTAAGATATTTTGGGGATTTTTTATATTCTAGCTTTTGGTAAAAAAAACCAACTAGTCAAATTTCGTGTTTTTTGGAAATGTTTTTAAAGGTAAAATAGAAATATCTAAAAAATGAGAAGTCTTGGACATCCCTACCCTCTGAGCTATTTTTCCCCATATCTATACTCTCTGATGGTTCTATTATGACCTCTTCTATGTGTTGATGCAACCTTCATTAACAAAGTGAATTACTTACACCCTCCTTTCCCTTGGCATCTTTGCATGCTTCTCTGTGCATCTCCACTCTACTTCCTGGACAACCAAGTAGACTCTCCATTTTTATTAATAATAAAATGAATAGAGGAAAGAAGGAGCTGCATATTGAGGTAGAGATTGAATACACCCCATTATTCAAAAGAACCCAGCAGACTAGTGTCAACCCTTAGGTTTTGCAGAGTTATAGGCAAATGGGATTGAAACATGTGGACTTGTGGGTTGATGGGGGAATCTACACAATTGACCTCTTAAAAAATAGACCTCGAACTTCCTCAGGAATCACAAATTTACTGAAGTATATGTGCAAGGGTGAAAATGGGTTGTTCGGTTACATTAGGCGGCTCAATGATTAGGCGTTCAAAGTATTTACAACTTACCAAGAAACCATAAAAATTTATCATGATGCGATCGCTGCACATCAACTTTATATACAACAACTCATATGACAAGTGGTATAGCTGAATGACAGTATAATTCAACAAAAAAATCAAATTATCTCAATGTAGGACACTATCCATGACATTGGTATCTCATATAAGAAAGCAAAGGCACAATTGGACGACCTGAGAAAGATCAACATCAAGTTAACACATGAGCATAAATGAAAGAAGAAGCCAATCAATGAGTTAATTGTGAATGTAGCGGCCAGTGGAAGCGACATATCAAAGCATGTAAGGTAGTTGAGAATGAGAACCTAGGTGAGGGTGAGGTTAGATCATGTATTAGTAGATTGCTGAAGGCAAGTACATTGGAAAATGATTTGAGCAATCCTAAGTTTTAGGCTCTGAAGGAAAAGGTGATTGTGTGCACATTAAAAGATGTGTCAAATGAGTTCTCAGCTTTGGATTCACAATCCATTTGTGATAGGGTTGGTATTAGCATAACGAGTTACTCAAATATATTCAAAGGTGTGAAGGCTAGGTTTTATTGTGTGCTGAAGAGAAATAGAATCGTGCCTCTTCCTCAACCTTCATAGTTTTTAATAGAGGCTCGATAGCAACTTAATACAAAGGTTTTGGAACAAAGACAAGGTGCAGTCGGCAATGGTTATGTACTACAATACGTTTGTTGAAGAATGTAATGGTAAATTTCAGTTTGTTATAAAATTAGATGAAAGTGAGGTCGTCAAAGGATTAAAGATTGAAAGAGTTAGTGTAACTTTGATAAATAGAGCTTTACAATTTGACAAGAACAACCCAAGGAACTTTAGTGTTCAATCTAAGCGCCATGTGTCGTGGCTCACTACATTTGAAGTTTCTAAGGAAACATTTGAGTTGCTGCAACTATTCTCTATGCACACAAGCATTCCAAGCATCATCGATCATCAGGAACATGGTAAGATACTCTCCGTTGAAGGGTATGGTCAATACTTGGTTGAATGGCATCTTGTATGAGACTTGAAAACTTTAAAATGCATGTGTGGAATCTCCAATGGTGCAAATACAAAGAATCCATGCCTATATTGCTTGATAGAGAGGGTGGAAGGAAAGTACGGAAAGAAGAATTGGAAAAGGGTGACAAGTGCTGCACCGATGCGCAATAGAGAAGATCCTCTTAGAAGCCCATCTTCAACATTCCATTGGATTGTATTCACATTTGTTCATTGCATTCTTTTGTCAGAATCATGGAGAAACTTGTATATGAATACATTTTCTTTGCTTAAAGGATGCAACCAAAAAAAGAATCCATTTCAATGTGTAGGAATGTGGAGCGAGTGCTATCAGAAATTTGGCTATACCTTCAAAAGCACAATTTCGACTCGTATTGTCAAGGAAGCATCTTATCTCATTTAACAAAAATAAATGGTGTGACATGAATATTTTCTCAATTTCTATTTTTTATAAAATGACTTTGAATCTTATTTTCAACTTTGAATGGTTGTTTATATTTATGTATGTTTGATTTTGTATTTTAAAAATAAAAGACATCAAAAAATACTTTAAAATGGCATAGATGATTTTTTATGAGAATTTTGGTTGCATAATTATGAGTTATAATACTTTTTCATAAAGTTTATAATGCTAAAAATTTATTGCTTTTTTTAATAATACGTGGAGATAATTTAACATCTTAAAATTTTTAAAATTTGTTATTTTTTAGTAAAAAATTTAATTTTTATTTAGAAAAGTATGTTTTGCATCAATAAAAACTGAAAGACAACTTTGTGATGCTTTATCAAATTTCTTAAAAATATGAAAAAAAAACATTTAATATATTCTTGTTAAAGAAAATATCCATATAAACATGGTGTTTTTTATTTGACATAATTGAGAGTATACGCGGTGTGTTGATCTACGACATGGAGAAGAAATGTAAGGGTATTTTATGAAAGTTGCTAAGTTAGAAAATAAATACAATCCTTAATCAAATTATAAACAACATAAAATTAACAATTTATTTATACGATGGCGTGAGGGCACATCTCGGTATCTATATTAGACTTTTACAAATTATTAAATTTAAAAAAATATTTATATGATCGTTAAGATAAAGAGTAGAGGGCCATTAGGATAATTGATAATTAAGGGGAGATACGGGGATTTAAAATAAACAATGTATGCGTACACATAAGAGTGTAGAAAGAACTTGTTTTTATCATGATCGATGTTTACTAATGAAAATGAAAGAAAAATGTTTAATGATTAATAAATAATAAAAGAAATTTATTATAAAAAGGCAAAGAAAATATAATTTAAAAAGAATTTAAATGGAGATGTGTAGATAGATCCATTGGATCTATGCTGTCCTAAAATTAATTCCCTAAGGGATAAACATCCTAGGTTTTGTATTTTAGTGTCCAGTATAGAGATCTAGTCGTGAAGAGTTAAGAGACAAAGTGCAAGATTAAGCAAGCTTATTGATGTCCTAGACATTAGATGACTTGGACTACTATGAACGAGTGTCGTAACTATAGAGGAAGTCTAGATAAATCATAAGAATTAGTTACAAATATTAACTATTCAATGTAACAACGTGCAGGAGTTGGCTTGACAACTCAGTTAAAAGTGGCTTGGTCTTTGGCCAGTTAGTCAAAGCTCTTGAAATAATAGGAGTGTGTCCATTGGTCCTAATGTGGAGCAGCTCATGGAGTGCAACAAAAGTCATGAGATTGAGAAGGATCACATCCTAAACTCTATATGCAATGATCCAAGTCTCTTTTTTGAGCCTTGGAGCCTCAAGAATCCAATCCAGTTTCATGCCTAACGAACCACGGAACCTCACTATTCATCCAACGGCCACCAATAATTGGAGTGCTTACCTAAAAGGTTTTCCTATCTTTAGACTCGCTTAGACATTGTAAGTCTCAACTACCAAATTTTTACTTGGAGGGATGCATTAGCTCTTGATCTCATGCTCCAATTCATATGGCATCACAAATCAATACTTTCTAGAGTTTCATAAGTTCCCTTGCTATTATAGGGTCTGTTATGATGTAGTAGAGTATCCTTCCATTTGATTTGAGGCTTCCTAAGACCTTAGGATTGGTGAGCCAATGTCTCATGATTTTAGTGCATGGATATATCTAGTTTCCATCCTCTTTAAGTAGCTTCATGCTCAAAAGGCATGTTTTCTCCTTGATTTCTCCACCCCTAGTCCTCTATCATATTTATCTATAATTACTAGGTACCAAGAAATGGGCTTAGTTAGTTTCAAGTTTCCATACTTTCACACAAATTCTTTAAATAATATTTCAATAGATGTCCAAAATGTTTTATTGAAGTTGAAAATTGTAGCTACAAAAATCATTGATGACATCGCCACCTTTAGGAATAAGATTCTACTTGAATACTTAACTTAGAAGTACACCATCTAGCAAGCTTACTTGTTACCTAAGCTTTAAGCCATTCCACTTTCGTTCATAGTAATTTCTATGTCTAGAGGTACATCAAGGTACCTAAAAAGCACTCCATGCTCAATCATCTTGAACCCATGTTAATAAGCCATTAGGGTGGGCCCTTGGACCCAAATAATGTTAACTTAATCTTAGGAACACTTATATTGGCCATTGATAATTCAACAAACTATTGGCAAACTTCAATTATGTTATCTACATTTTCTTTCACAATAAGAATAATGCTAGAGTTGTCATCAGCAAATAATTGTGTGACAAATGTTGTCCTCCCCAAAATAGGGAGATCCTTTGATTGTATCCTCCTACTACTTACCATCAATATGTTGGAGTAATGTCTCTTTGATCATGAGGAAGAGTAGAGGGCAACTCGACAACTATGCCTCATAGACTACACCAACTAGTAGAGCTTTGGGGTAAGACCATTTACTTAAACAAAAGTTGTTGCTTCAAAAATTAGAAAAGCAAATACCAAATGCCATTGGGGAAATACACAAAAAAAAGGCCAATATAGAAAAAGAGGTTAGAAAAAATCCAAAGTTATTTGATGATTTTTTCTAAATCCATTCTAAGATAAATATGAAGTTTGAGTACAAGTTTGATTCTTAATTTCATAGACTTGTACAATAAAATATATGCACTATTTAATCATAAATAATAGGCTCCACTATGGTTGAATCCTCTTGTACATTGGTTTGTAGATATGTTTAAGGAGTCCCAAATTCAAATTCCTAGCCATGGTAAGGCACAAGTATCCTATATGTATAGAAAGAGTCTAATTGGAAGCCGGTTGATACTATATGACTTACCAATTTTCATTTTTGATAGTACATATTTCAACTCTACATCCATGAAAAGCATATTGAGAAAGAACACAAACTCATGAGTAATTCTTTTATTTAAGTCCTTAAAAAATCTCTTAATTCTCAGCTCATTACTAGCTATCTCTTGACTCACAAGACTAGACATCTGTGTCTGAAGGGCATCACAAGTATATCCTTGTCAACTTTCCAAAATTTACCTTTATTATTAATTATCTTAATAACAATCTCTATGTTTCTTTCAAGTTATCTCTTTCGTTTGATTTTGAGTTTGTTGAAGTAGAATGAGATTGAGACACCTCCTGAAGTTTCCAAGTTTTCTCAAACTTTATCCTTTATGACCTAAATATGATTAGTTTCTTGCATCTTAAATAAATATGGTGCGCAGATCGGATGCTGTACGCTTGTGTAGTGAGTGCCGCAAGGTCCCCAAGAACAAAAGAACTCTACTTTTTGCACAAAACTCAAGGTAAAAAGCATGCACGACATGAACAAGAGACCAATTGGGTGCAATCTCCCCCCATGCCTTGTGTGAGCGCTCCACAAAGCATGTATTTTATGTATTAATCATCTTTAAGCTCAAATAATAGCCCAAATTACAAAATAGCAAGCTTTTAGCTTTTGAGTTTGCTTTAGCACAAAATAGAAATAAAGCTAATGGGCAGTGCCCAAAGAGTAAGGCGTACCCAATACAATGTCCAAGTACAAATAACATAATTGTGCGCCCATGCGCATACAAAATAATAAATAAATATCCAATGCCTCAGCGCAGATCAGATGCTGTACGCTCGCGTAGTGAATGCCGGAAGGTCCCCAATAACAAAAGAACTCTACTTTTTGCACAAAATTCAAGGTAAAAAGCATGCATGACATGAACAAGAGACCAATTGGGTGCAATCTCCCCCCATGCCTTATGTGAGCGCTCCACAAAGCATGTATTTTATGTATTAATCATCTTCAAGCTCAAATAATAGCCCAAATTACAAAATAGCAAGCTTTTAGCTTTTGAGTTTGCTTTAGCACAAAATAGAAATAAAGCTAATGGGCGGCGCCTAAAGAGTCAGGCGTACCCAATACAATGTCCAAGTACAAATAACATAATCGTGCACCCATGCGCATACAAAATAAATAACCAACGCCTCAATAAATAGGTGCGACAAAATATAGGCGCCATGCCTAAGGTATGCACCCATCAAAATATAAATGATAACTCGAATACTTGCTATCCTCCAATGCTTTCCTCCGCCACTGCTGCTATCTCTACACATCAACTGAAGCATTCACAATCGTTAGTAAAATAATACAATTAAACCGACAAAAGTGAATACCTAGCAGTCTTCACCTACATAAATAAATCAACTAGTTAGAAATCAATCCTAACCTTAATTTATTACGAGTGCACACTCTAAACTCATAAACGTTTATTAATTTAATATGCATTTTGTGGAATCACCCGCTATGGAATCACCCATGTACACACTAAATTAATGAAACACCCAAAAAGGATAGGCATCCCCATCAACTTCTCACACAAAGAATCCACTTTGTGTATGAGCCCCGGTCATCAAAGTTTACGGAATCCACCGTAAAACCTCACGGAATCCACCGTGGCACAGAATCCACCGTAAAATATGCCTCCTGGCATCATACCCCCGGGGTGGGATAGCAATTGACCTCAATTGCTATTAGCTCAATGTGGAGCTAGCAGAGTGGGGAAAGCATTTAAGTCTCTAGCGTGCATCCATTGGGCTTCCTCTATAGGATGGTTCTTAAATTTGACTAGATATCTAGAATATATTCGGCCAGTTCTAGTGGTCATAAAGTCAGTATCTATGATAGCTTCAGGTTTAAGTATTTCAGTCTCTTCCTCTAACAAAGGTGGGTTTTCATAAACAAGGTGTACAGGTAATTGGCCTCTAAAGGGTCGTAATAAACTAATGTGAAATGTGTTGTGAATTTTCCAGTGAGGTGGTAATTCTAACTTGAATGCATTGTCATTAATTTTGTGAATGATCTTAAATGGTCCATAGAATCTAGGTGCTAATTTGACAACTGGATGTCTATCTACACTTTGTAATCTACGTTTTTCTATTCTCAACCAAACATAGTCATCAACTTTGAAATTCATTGCTTGTCTTTTCTTATTGGCTTGTTTGGTATATGATTGCTGGGCTTTGGCAATCATGTCTTTAACCTCATAAAAAATAGTAGCGTGCATAGTAGCAATATCATCAGCACTCTGAATTCTATTTGATAAAGATGCAACATATGTAGACAATCTATAACCATAAATCACTTCAAACGGTGCTTTCTTTGTAGATGTGTGTGGTGTATTGTTATATGCAAACTGTAATAAATGCAAATGTGTATCCCATGTCTGTGGTTTAGAAATAGTGTAAGCACGTAAAATATTTAAAATAGTACTGTTAGTGGCTTCTGTTTGTCCATTAGTTTCAGGATGAAATGCAGATGAGAAATCAATTTTTCTGCCTAGGTTAGCAAACAAAGTAATCCAAAAGTTGTTACAAAATCTAAAATCACGATTAGAAATAATAACTTTTGGTAATCCATGGTTAGTGAAAACAGTTTTCAAAAACAATTGTGCTGCCTGTGATGCTGTTAAAGTTTTCTTACATGGAATGAAATATGCTTGTTTACTAAACCTGTCTACTACAGTCCAAATCATATCATGATTAGCTTTAGTATTAGGTAAACCAATAATAAAATCCATAGAAATTTGTTCCCATGGTCTTGATGGAATAGATAAAGACATAAGTAATACATACTATTTACCGTGATGTCTCTTAACTCTTTGACAAATCAAACATTCAGAAACAAAGTTAGATACATCAGTGTCCATATATGGCCAATAAAAATCTTCAGTTAATGTACGTAAAGTAGATATGATACCTCTATGACCTTGATATGGAGGACAATGAATCTCATTCAAAACAAAAGATCTGAATGGAACTGTAACACATAATCTCTTTTCATAAAACATGAATCCATCATTATAAGACAGTGAATCAATAGGAATCCAGTTATTTCCAACTAATTTATTCCAATCAACATGAAAAGTAATGTCCTGATGATAAGTATCTTTCATAGGATTTAAAGAATCAAATGATATAACAGAAATATTATGAATGGTGGGTCTTCTACTTAATGCATCATCCACTACATTTTCTTTACCGGGTTGATATTGGATAATCGGATGAAAACTCTGAATAAAGGCTGTCCATTTGATATGTCGGTCAGATATTTGGGGTTAGCTAAGTAAATGTCTAATACTTTGTTGATCGGTCTTAATCATAAATTCAGAACCCATTAAGTAGTGTTTCCATTGTCTTAGAGCTTGTACTATAGCTAATAATCCTTTATCATAAGTGGAATATTTAAGTTTGGAGGGTTTCAGTTTACAACTAGAATAGGCTATAGGATGATTGTCCTGCATAAGTACGGCTCCTATTCCAGATCCGCTAGCATCAGTCACTACTAAAAAGAATGGTCTTTTAAAATCAGGTAGTTCTAATACAAGAGCATGGGTTAATGCATGTTTCAATAAGTCAAAGGATTTCTGTTGATTATTGGACCAATGATAACAATACCTTTCTTTAAAAGTTTAGTCAAAGGCAAAGCAAGTAATGAAAAATTACGCACAAACTTCCTATAGAAACTAGCAAGACCTAGGAAAGATCGTAACTCATGCACATTTTTAGGTATAGGCTAGTTCAATATTGCTTCTATTTTCTTAGGGTCAACCTTAATATCATCAAATGATACAATATGACCTAAATATTCAATTTCTGTTTTAAAGAACTCACTCTTTTTCGGATTGACATACAGTTGATAATCTTTTAATAACTTAAAAACCAAGGATAAATGTTCATAATGTTCTTTCTCATTTTGACTAGACACCAAAATATCATCAAAGAAGACAATAACAAAATGTTGATATTTCAAAAATATACGGTTCATCATTCTACTAAATGTACCAGGTGCATTAGTCAATCCAAAAGGCATCACTTAAAAATTCATAATGACCAAATTGTGTCCTAAATGCAGTCTTGAATATGTCAGACTTATCTAGTCTTACCTCATGATAACCAAATTTAAGGTCTATTTTACTAAATATGGCAGAACCTTGCAGTTTATCCATAAGGTCATCATCTTTAGGAATTGGATACCTATTCTTTATAGTGATCTTATTTAAAGCTCGATAGTCAATGCACATACGATAGGTATTATTTTTCTTCTTTACCAACAAAACAGGTGCACCAAATGGAGAACTACTAGGTCTAATCAATCCTCTATTTAGTAATTCTTCAACTTGATTTTGAATTTCTTTTTGATCTATCTGGTTATGCCTATATGGTGCTTTACAAGGTGGTTGTGTACCAGGAATCAAATCTATTTTATGGTCTTCTGGACGTGAAGGAGGTAAACCAAGTGGTAGATCTTCTGCAAAATAGTCTTTAAAGTGTGCAAGAAATTATTTATGCCTAGGGTGCATATGATTTTCTTTAACTTGCAGTTCTGTCACCCAAATGAGATAAGATTTACTACTTTTGCATAATGCACGTTTAGCTTGAGTATGCGAAAGCAGTGGAAAAGCATTAGATGCATGCATACCATACAATGTAATATGTTTTCCTTGAAAATGAATATTAATTGAATGTGTGGAATAATCTATATCAGGGTTATGCTGATGACGCCAAGGCATACCTAAAATAATATCAATGGACTGTAATGGTACAACTAGAAAATTCATTCTTTCAGTGTATTCACCAATTTGAATTTCTAAGTCATGCACTTCTTGTGTTCCATTATACCTTATGCCTAAAAATACTGCTTTAATGTGATAATGCGTAGGTACAGTTTGTAATTTCAATTATTTCACTAACTTTGCAGAAATAAAAGCATGAGTACTACCATCATCATGAAAAATAATCTTTTCTTTTCCATGCACTAAACATTTCATTGTCAATAAAGAATGTGGAGTTGGCATACCTGGTAAAGTATCCGAAGGAGTGGTAATGTCGTCTTCATCTTCGGTAAAATCAGGCATTTCTTCATGTTCTTCATCTTCCATTGCTCCAAGGTAGTTGATATGGACAGATGGCTTCTTCGATTGGCAATTAGCTGCTAGATGTCCAGGTTGGTGGCATTTATAACACACTATAGGTTTGGCTTTGGTTACATTGTTTGCAATGGCAGGAAGTCTAGGAATATTAGGATTTGGGTGTGGAATGGGCTTGGGCTTTTGGTTGGTATTGGATTGTAAAACAAGTGGTTTTGCCCAAGTTTTATGGAAAGATGATGAAGGAAAACGACCTTGATTAAATCTTCTAAAATTTGAGTTGAATTACTTAGATTCATAGTTACCATTGGCTTGGAATTGCTGTGGATGCTTGTCTCTTCCTCGAAGCTTATCTTCAGTGTCATGAGCTAAAGAAATTGCATCTTCAAGAGTTGCAAGCTTGAACATATTGACTTCAGCATAGTAATGCCCAAGTAATCCAGACATATACTTGCGCTTGCGTGTCACTTCAGGTACGTCTTCAAGCATGTGTAACTGGAGTAATGCATTCCAAAAGCATTCGATGTACTGAGGAATAGGCTCACGATCTCGTTGCTGAAGAAGGTCCCATTGCTTTATGGTTTTTTCATGAAATTGTGGAGGAAGGAAATTCTGCATAAACTTCTTCTTGAAATTCTCCTAGGTAGTGGGACAATCTATACTCTTATGAACCACGGTCCACCAAAGAGATGCTCTATCCACTAAATGATTAGTGACACACTTGATTTTATCTTTTTTTGCATATGTTTCCTCATGAAAGTAATCATCAAACTGACTGATGAATGCAAGAACAGTTTCTCCATCTCGGGTGCCATTGAAAGTACGGAATTTGAAATTTCTTTTACTTATCTTTGTTTCCTTGCGGATGGATTGAGCTTCGAGAGTCGCGTCGATGGTACGTCGAATAAGGTCTTCAGATTGAGGTTCCTCTTTGTCGGTAGTCGATCTTTGTAAATTAGCCAATTGAACTTGCAATGCTTGCCTAGCTCGTCGTTCTTCATCCAACTGCATCATAATTAAATCCAGCTTTTGCTCCATTGTAGGTTCAGGAAGATCGCCTTCAGCCATTAAATCATCCATATGTGGTTCCGTCATCCTATAAAACTTCAAAAAAAACCTCACACTCTCAAAATCCAATTAGCGGGATGAGCGTAGCTCAAGATTGGGTGTACAAGGCTTATATTTTTTTGTGTGTGGCTTTCACAATATTCGTCTTTGGCTATTGCGGGATTTGTAAACTTTGAAAAATCTGTGTTTTAATCTTCTGCGCGTGCTGAAACGGGTTTAGCAAACCTGCGTATGTGAATAGTACCTTTCAATGAACAACTTTGT
Source organism: Lygodium microphyllum (assembly GCF_053477565.2). Classification (NCBI taxonomy): domain Eukaryota; kingdom Viridiplantae; phylum Streptophyta; class Polypodiopsida; order Schizaeales; family Lygodiaceae; genus Lygodium; species Lygodium microphyllum. Next base: position 49,366,465 of record NC_141155.1, read on the forward strand.
AGTTTGGAGTTTCTGTATAGGAACAGCCCTTCTATGAGTTTTGAACAGAAGTCAGTTTTGACTTCAAGTGACTTGTCTGACTTGCAAAGTTGTAGACTTGTGTGACTTGCAAAGTATCAAAACTTGCAAAACTTGAGTGATTTAGCAAACTTGCAGAATTTGAACTTGGAGAACTTTGTAAATTCTGTGTGACTTGAAAGCTTGGATGATTTAGCTTAGTAGTTTAAGGCTTTAATAAGCCTATTTGATTTTCAGGTAACGCGGTATGTTGTCAACAGGTTTGAACGCGGCGGAAATATATTGACGCCACCCGAGATCAAATTTGTGGTATTAAGCTTATTAAATCTTAATACTAAGCTTTGTAATCTTTAGTTTTAAGCTTTTAAGCTTATGGAAATTTGAGACTTATCTTTGTATAACCACGACTTGGAGAAGAGGATATAGGAGTGGTCCTCCGCTATTGCAGGCCGGTCCTTCGCGATCTGAGGATGGAAGCAGAGATTCTTGATCGCTAGGAATCCACCCGTATCGACCGTTCGCGATGAGATTGACCGTAGAGCTCGATCGTTCTAAGAGCTTCGCCTTCTCACAAGATGGGTAGCGATTGGAAGCTCTCGATCTCAGCTTCGCTCTGATACCACTCGTGTGCCGATCGGATGCTTTACGCTCGCGTAGTGAATGCCGAAAGGTCCCCAAGAACAAAAGAACTCTACTTTTTGCACAAAACTCAAGGTAAAAAGCATGCACAACATGAACAAGAGACCAATTGGTTGCAATCTCCTCCCATGCCTTGTGTGAGTGCTCCAAAAAGCATGTATTTTATGTATTAATCATCTTCAAGCTCAAATAATAGCCCAAATTACAAAGTAGCAAGCTTTTAGCTTTTGAGTTTGCTTTAGCACAAAATAGAAATAAAGCTAATGGGCGGTGCCCAAAGAGTCAGGCGTACCCAATACAATGTCCAAGTACAAATAACATAATCGTGCGCCCATGCGCATACAAAATAATAAATAAATATCCAACGCCTCAATAAATAGGCGCGACAAAATATTGGCGCCATGCCTAAGGTATGCGCCCATCAAAATATAAGTGATAAATCGAATATTTGCTATCCTCCAATGCTTTCCTCCACCACTGTTGTTATCTCTACACATCAACTGAAGCATTCACAATCGTTAGTAAAATAATACAATTAAACCGACAAAAGTGAATACCTAGCAGTCTTCAGCTACAAAAATAAATCAACTGGTTAGAAATCAATCCTAACCTTAATTTATTACGAGTGCGCACTCTAAACTCATAAATGTTTATTAATTTAATATGCATTTTGCAGAATCACCCGCTATGGAATCACCCATGTACACACTAAATTAATGAAACGCCCAAAATGGATAGGCATCCCCATCAACTTCTCGCACAAACAATCCACTTTGTGTATGAGCCCCGGTCATCAAAGTTTACGGAATCCATCGTAAAACCTCACGGAATCCACCGTGGCACGAAATCCACCGTGAAATATGCCTCCTGGCATCAAAATATTGGTCCTCTTAGAATTTTATGCAACATTAGGTCAAAAAGAGAGAGAAACACTAGACTTGTAGTAGTAGAAAAGCCACTTTTGTGGCCATTTGGACCCTCTACAAAAAACTCCATTTCTCGTTAACATAAAATATGAAGAAAAACTAATTTTAGGGAAACATGATCAACATAACATAGTTGAAGAAAATAGAAAGACTCAAGACAAGCTAGGAAATGTATATTTCTATGTCCACCTTTGAGAAAAATTTCATAGGAGATCACAAAATTTAAGTGCTTCTAAACAAAACCATCTCAATCTTTTAAATTAAGATTAAATTTTAATGAAAATCAATTTAATATATATAATATGAATTTTCTTTAAGTTAATCATCATATTTTTCAAGAGCTCCAAATAGTCTTCACGAGTGTTGTTTGTCATGCACTTTTGAAAATCTAATTTTTGTCTACAGTGGGGGAGGGGTAGGAAATTTGAGGCTACTACACATAGTCCACACCTTTTCACCATTCTTATTTTTTGTTTGCAATTGTTATCATTTATGTAGTTGAGTTGATGAAGGGGGGACCTTTATATGTCCTATCTAGTAGGATATTCTAAAGTACACGAGATAGGGAGATCGTCAAGTTGAAGTATTCACTTTGTTAACATGGATTGCATGCTAACAAGAAGTTGACATTGAAGAAATTTCACATTTATTTGTTTTATTTTTCACAAAATTTCTCCAACTAAAAAAATGATATGGAACCTTCTCATCCCAAAGCAACGGTTACACTAAAGAGAGAGACAGAGAGAGAGAGAGAGAGAGAGAGAGAGAGAGAGAGAGAGAGAGAGAGAGAGAGAGAGAGAGAGAGAGAGAGAGAGAGAGAGAGAGAGAGAGAGAGAGAGAGAGAGAGAGAGAGAGAGAGAGAGAGAGAGAGAGAGAGAGAGAGAGAGAGAGAGAGAGAGATCAAACTATAGTGCACCAAACATGGTGTGATGACTTTTCTTAGAGTCTCAATTAGGACTATGGATGTGTAACTAAGTGGTCGACTTAGCCATACTGTGCAATAGTATCAATTATTTTTCACCTTTAAGGAAAAAAAATTGCACATATTTTGTAGTGATGACAATCTTGTCTTTCCAAAAAATGTTGAAGGTTTCATCCATAAGTATTGTTTTCAACTATTATAGCCAAGGTTTGAGACTATATGACATATTAGGCTATTACTTAGGGCTTGGAGTTTGAGTTCTTGGTGCTCAAGAGCATGGGTACTATCATTGTTTGACATGTGATACCTTTGAAAAATCAGGGATATGAGATTGACTATACCTATCATGAGATGAGGCATATTAAGGTGCTTGCATCGCAAGATTGTGTGAATGATCATGATGATAAGGAAAGTTTATGAAGATGAAAGACTTGCATGATTGAGATAGCATGTGACCATGGGTCTAGAGGCTAATGTAAAAACCTAAGGTAGTTTTAAACAAAAAAATCTATATGCTTTGCTATTATGTTTGTAGTTGCATAATATATTCTAGCCACTACCTCACCATGAATAATATCATGAAGGCCATTATGTGTTGCTTATTTGCTCTTCTATTATTTGCACTTGATGTGCTAGATATCACATGAGAGAACCATTCTCACCACCTTGAGAGAATGGTTGAGTATGCTTTGATCTACTCTTTTAGGTTATCTTTCTCATAGAGATGTGGTGCCTCTTCTTAGTGTTGAGAAACACGGACCTAGAACTAGATTGGCTATGTTGGATGGAAGTCAAACACATGATACATTATTAGAATGAGGAATTGTAACTAAAGTGAATTAGGTTCCAAGATAGATTAGCTTGGACTCATAAACACAATCTTCAGTGACTCAAATTGACAGTACCATTGCAGGAACCTAATTCACTTTAATTACAATTCTTGATTCTAATAATGTATCGTGTGTTTGACATAGCCAATCTAGTTCTAGGTCCGTGTTTCTCAATACTAAGAAGAGGCACCACATCTCTATGAGAAAGATAACCTAAAAGAGTAGATCAAAGCATACTCAACCATTCTGTCAAGGTAGTGAGAATGGTTCTCTTATGTGATATCTAAATCTTCAGTGACTCAAAAAAGACTAATGAGGCTTGTCCTTCCCATGGTGGTCTTCTTCTTCTTCTTCTTCCTTTGCTCCATGGTCTTCTTCTTCTTCTTGCTTCTTTGACATCCTTTGTTTTTCTCAATCTTCTTGGTCTTTTGTTTCAGTCTTTCATATTTGTTAGTCTTGGTCTTATGCTCTTCATCTTCATTGTGCTTCTTATCCATTTTTTTGATGCTTAGTACTTCTCTTTTTGCTTCAGTCTTCTTGACACGGTCATTTCGCTTCATGATTTTGCAAGTGAACACATTGAGGGGTACATGGGCTTCGTTTGACAAACTCTCATACATGAGATGAATTTTGGGATACATGAATTTTTATATTTTATTTGGCTCAATGGATAGACAATCATTGAAAAGGCTTGACATGGCATTGGATTTTCTTTTGAATCTAGACACATGTGCATGGTGCAAACAAATCATGTTAAATGCGAGAAGGTCTTACCATGAGTATACTTGGGTAGTGTCTAGTCCCTCGTACAAGGTGCTTCACAAATATTGAAAAAGGTACACAATGCTAGTGTCAAAGGACACTTGATGGTAAGTGTGAATGGTATCTAGTTTCAAGCATGGTCAATATGCTGCAGATGTTCAACAGTCCAACAAAAGCAGTATGAAGCACAGCTAGAGAACTTAACCGGTTGATCAATGCTTGAAGTGTGAACACACATTAAAAGAACTAGCTTGAGAGTGAAAGGAGAGATTTAATTGTAAGTTTTTATAAAATCTTGAGAGATTTAGAATGATAAGAGAGACTGAAAACACGTTGTTGCAACCTGTCGGCGGCCTCTTACGCTCGCATGTAGATCTCTTCTCCCGCGTTGAACATGCTGATTAGGCTCGTTTTCCCACACATCCCATTGCTAGTACACAGGTCTAGCGGAGCTAATGTGACTGGTCTATTCTCTTTCACATGCCAAGAAATGAAATGACGAAGACTTATTCAGGAAACACCTGCTGAGAGCGTGCAGCACGAGTCCTCTTTTTGCTGAATCTAACAAAGATGTTAGGGATGATGGGCCGATGAGTGGGCTGATGAGAGACGTTTCCTTTTTTGAGAACTGGTCGATCTTTTCCTCTGACTTTTGAGAGGGCCTTCACCTCCTTCTTGTCTTCTTTTTTCTATCTTTCCTTTCTTGGCTTTGTTTTCTCTCTCTTTTCTATCTTTGTCAGAGACAGAAGTAGACCCCCTATTTGAGGGATAAGCAAAGCCTCAGTTTCTGAAGGTAAGGAAAACCTCTTCCTACTAGACCAAGCTGTCCCCAAACTTCTTTCACAAGCAAGCCCTTAGCTTATCGATAAGCTGCCCCCTTACTTAGCACCTCCAATGCGAACCTCAAACCAAGTTTCTTGAGCAGCACCTCCTTCCTTGAGCTCCTTCACCTCATACAAGACAAGGGATGTGTGGATGGCTTGAAGAAATTGAGATGGAAATAGGATTTTGATGGCATGTACAAGGAGAAAAATCAAAATAGGAAGGATTTAAAGTATGGAGAGAAGAAGTAAGATATATCCACTAGCTATCTAGCTCAGCCATGGCTCTGATAACATGTTGAGAAACATGCACCTAGAACTAGATTGGCTATGGTAGACGCAACTCACATGATACATTATCATAATGAGGAATTGTAACTCAAGTGAAGTAGGTTCCAAGATAGATTACCTTGGACTGATAAACACAATCTTGAGTTACTCAAATTGATAGTACCATTGCATTCAAAAAGAGAGCAAGTGCAGTGCTTTATAGGGATAGACATGGCTACACTTTCCACCACTGTGCATATGGGATTTTGGATCCTGAGCCCACATTGCTCCATACAAAGAGGCTAAGTTGGGTGTGATTGCCAATATATCAACACTTACTACCTTGCATATTCACTCTTTACAAGTATTGTGAGTTAGATTCACATTACCTCGATTGAGTTGAGATGAAATCTAGATTGCATGATCATGAGTTCTTGTAAGTTGTAGCAGGAATCTTTTGACTTATTGGACTTCTCAAATGAGCATGGTTGTTGGCTGGTTGCACCTGTCTAGGCTAGTGCCTTCACAATCTTATATGCAATCCCAATCTCTTGGTTTTGTCCTTGCAATTGACTTGGGTTATGACTTTAATCACTTCACATTGGTTGATACCTCTCACTTGTCTCTAAAGCTATTTGAAAGTCTATGTAGGTCCTTTCCTAGCATATACCAAATTTTTTTAAAGAACTCTATTATTAGGGAGTCCATATGAGTTGGTGACTTTTTATTTTTCATCTTCTTTATCATAAACTCATATTATTATTCTACCAATGACCTACTGAGCATACACGTTCACTCTCAAAAAACCTTGAAAGCAAGATGTTTGTTAGTTGACTAGTAGGAATAAAGTTATTGTCACTTCTACATGATTTGGTTTGATGAGCAACATAGATTTTGAAGCTAATTGAAAATATAATTGAAGTTTATGCTCTTAGGGGGGAGATCAAAACATACACATGCTTTAAGGCTATAGATTTGATCATGAAGTCAAGGAGAAAAGTGGAGGGAGTGCATGTGGGTGGATGTGATGAGAAGGGTGTACCTTGGTGCCATGGAGGAAAAGAAGGAGATAAGTGTGGAGTGTTTTTTAAAGCAAGGAAAAAGCTAAGTGAAAGGCACTCTTGTTGGAAAAAAAAGATGACTCCATGGGAGGGAAAAGAAGAGCTTTGTGGGTGGGGGGTGCATCCTTAGGTTCTTGTTTGATGGGGGGTGGTTATCACAAGGTAGTTGTATTGTTGGAGGAGTCTGTACAAAGAGAGAAAAATTTCTATTCAAAATAGATAGATATTTTTGGATTAATGCATGTATAAATACTTGAGGACTATGTGTCATGCTAGTGACTACAAACCACCATTCGAGTTATAAGGGGGCACTCTAACACACATGAAGAGGAGTACCATATGTTGGCTATATTTTGTAGTGAGCTTACATACCAAAGGTCTAAGATACAAGCCACTAGAGCTCAACTTTTATGTTGAGAGAGGTATCGACATTTTGTAGGAGTGTTGTCATTAAAAGGGTTTCTTTAGATGTTGATGACAAGCTATTGTGTGGAGAGCAAGAATTGTCCTTTACTTGAGATGACTTTGAAACGAAGGACCTTTTCAAAATGGTTTCAATCTTCAGATGCAGCTAATGTGATTGAATTTTGTGTGAGCCTTTTGAGCATCAAAACTAAGAAGATATGCACTGAGTAGATATGAAGAACATATGGTTTTTTTAGATTGAGCTCAAAGCTCAAGCAAATGGAGAAAACAAGTTGACAAAAGATTGATTGCAAGAAATTTGGGATTGCAAATAGACTTGGATAGAGGAGAATCGATGTGGGAAGCCTACAATTTCTTATCATTGATATATGAAATGTAATTACAAAAGAAATACCATAATGGAGAAGTTATGGTAACATGCGACCAGCTTGGAGCAACTCCACAAAAGCAAAAAAGATAAAGCTCACGTTATGCTTCTATATGAATGAAACTGATTGATAAAGACTCATAATATTGCAAATCATAGCCAAAATTTTCCTTTCTATCTCCATAGTACTATGCAGTAAAGATATTCTCAATTTCTATCACACTCTTTTCATGAAGAGTAAACAAGTTAAAACCTTTGAATTCTATACCATATGAAATGTCATAATCTAAGTCTCCTCCAATGTTGTCTAGGCCTCTTTCTCTTATCAAAAAGAGCTTAAAGGAGCTTAACTTGCCATCACTAAGCCTGTGCTTCTATATTTCATTAGGAATCTCAATTGGAACTAATTTTAGTCCTTCTTCTGTCTTGCTTTACTTTTAATCCTCTATCGATTTGTGGCTGGATGCAATTTCCCTTTGATAGTTCATAAACCTTTTTCTCCATAGGCATAGAGATGTGAGCATATTCTAGAAACTCATCTATTTTCTTCAATATTTTTTTAGCATCGGTGAGTGACAAGCTTGTGATGCTTGAAAGATATCTCTGAAATATTGATAAAAGTGGAGTGTAATCCCTGCACACATTTCCTTCTTCATTTTCTATGCATATGATTCTCTCTTTCTTTTTGTTGCAATACTATGCGGTCTCCCAAGATACATTAGTATATTAACGGAGAGTAGTTGGAGCATTTAAGTAATTATCAACAAAGCACAACCATCAGAAGTCATAACAAGTCTGGACTCATGACTTTGAAGTTTCAACACTCAATTAAGAGATTGATCAATCCTATCATTTCATTCATGCTTCCCCAAAATCAAGATGTGATAATCTTCCTATATCTTCTTCAATGATCTTAACCTCTATACACTCAACCTTGGTCCACATGTAAGATAGCCATGGTCGACACTAGCCACTAAACTTATATTACTTCAAACGTTGTAAAAAATATTAGGAAAAATAAGAATAGGCACATTGATGGCAGAGAAAGGAAGTGATATATATCTACCTAGGAATTATCCATTCCCTAGAAATTCATGCATAGTCAATATTAAGATCCCTCAAATCTTCATATTTCTTTGCATGTTTAGTATGATGGCTCATATTTGTCATTGAAATAACTAACCATAATACATGGAGCTCCTCATCCATAGATTGGAAATACACTTTTGTATATTTTATCTTGTGTTGACTAGGAATTCACAAATTGAGAATATATGACCCTTCATGGTTGTGAGCCATGGAGAATATTGTAATCACCAAAAGGATATGCCAAATAACTTTGGTTGACCCCATCCATTACAAGGTTGAGTCTCAAACTTTAGGATAAAGTTCAACCACTGAAAATGTTTCAATGCCTTGTAATCCATAAGGAAACATAGTGCACCATCAAAGGAACAAGTTTTAGAGTGCCATGACATAAGGACACTACATTCAACAATTTGAATATGGTATTGGATCTATGGTATGGTATGGCACATGCTAACTTTAGAGTCTGCCATAAGATGACCTAGATAATATTGTTTTGACCCTTGAATAAACTGTAATCATTGTGTATTTTCTTGCTCCTACATTAATTTCAATTCCATATCTGCCAAGAAGAGATAAATTTTGCATTCAGAAGATCACAAATGATAGTCCCAATAAGTGTGGGGGAATGCAATCCACTTAACAGATGAAATATCACCATATAAAATAATTAGTTGGTTTACTAGAACTTATTGGATTTTGCTAGATTCTTTACAAGACAATTATTGTAGTTGTGCATTATAAAGGCTTCATTATATTTAAACAGATCTATAGTAATTTACTATTTAAAAAGGATTAACTATACAAAAAAGTTGAGCAGTTTGCTAGTTATATGTAGGATTCTTGTACTTTTTATGTAGTAGAAATCACAATGCAATCGGGACGAAGAACAAAAATCGACGATACGTGGCAGCTCAATGCTGTTAAGGCCACCTTAATTGGCTTATGCATGCAAATGGAGATATGATCACACCCCTGCGAATTGGGCTTGTGCATGTGAGTGAATTTATGTTCCGAAGATCACCCTACCCACAAAGCGAGACCTACTTGCATTCATAGTACGCCAACGTGAAGCTACATTCCAATCCAACAATTACTTTGATCGAGGAGAGTCCAAAACAAACAAAGAAATATATCCAGAAATATTTGGACGGCTACATGGAAAGAGCTTGCATGGACCATAGGCCCAAAAAAGGAAAGCATGTGCACTCCACAAATCTAAGCAATTCTATAGCTCATCACCGTCTGAGAGCTCATCTCGATGCAATGGAGTATCAAACATACTCTGCAATATAAGCAACCACAAATTAATCCATAGTACATAATGCATCATAAGAAAACTAATAATTAAAAATAGGAAAGAGACATGTCTTATTAGGATGTTTCATACATATAATCTACCAATGAGTGTAGTGAGATCGTGTCTCTCTGCATACTAAGTCTCCAAACCTATACAATCACGATTTGTGATTAAGTGCTACAAGATAAGAAATAAGGTTATTAGTACAAGTGATATCAAATAAGAACATCAACGTATGTAACCGAAAGAAAAATTACAAAATCTTTCAAATAAGCTCTATATCTACCACTCCCTAGATGATACATGACCCCTACCTCCGTCCATACCCTCACTGCCTCTTATTGTTGCTCCCATCGTCCTAGAGAGTCTTTGGTATCCTCCTCTCTGAGTCTTCACCAATCCTCTATGTCCAGCCACTCAGGCTTTGGAAGATTGCCACTTTTGATTGCCTTGTGTGTATCTAATTGTCTATTGACATGTATGCATGCATACAATCTAGCATCCATCCTATAGAAAATTATTCCACCACTATAGGTACCAACAACTCCTCGTGTGTGTAAAGATGCTACTGCATAGTTCTTGCTTCCCTTCGATATCTTTTTTCAGTGGTATCTTTTTAGGTATGTTGTGCCTAAATACTTGTTGGCACTATTCCCTCATGCATACCATCACCCTCCTCACCTCATTGTTTATGAATACATCATTGTTTTTCTCATCTAGTAGGTATCTGTACTTGGTGGAGTACATCTAAGGTGCACCCTCTCCCACCTGCTATGCTTCTAGGTATAACCAAGAGAAATGTGTTCATCTACCGTACTTTATTACAAGATACAAGCCTCACATCGATGTTCAAAGTGACGTAAATGTTCATTTAAAAAATTACCCCCGCCATCGCTAAACATGTTGGTATAAACATCTCTACAAAATTATCGTAGAAATCATTGCTATCTATGTCACTATCTGCGTTGCTATTTGCGATGCAAATAGCAATGCGCATAGCGACAGTTTGTGAGTCTTGATGTACATAACGACATAAATAGTGACATATGCAAAGAAATTAGTGACACTAATAGTGACATTGTTGCTATCTATGTCACTATCTGCGTTGCTATTTGCGACGCAAATAGCAATGCAGATAGTGACAATTTGTGAGTCTTGATGTACATAACAATAGAAATAGTGACATATGCAAAGAAATTAGTGACACTAATAGTGACAATTACATGGGGAAATTTTTTTAAATAGCAGGGTGGTTGACGAGCGGAATAACTACTTAAACCCACGAGACTGATAACTTATAGAATAAGTACAAGACTAATAATGACAACTCATGACATTCCATGGGACCATGGAGAGAGAAGAGAGCCAAAAGACACATGAAAATCTATTTGTGATTATCACAAGACGTGATTTTATACAAAGGATGATAAATACATCGACAGAATAGTACATGAAATATGTTTGCACAAATCATAGGACCAAAAAAGAAGAGGCTATGTGCTCTACGAATCCAAGTACGTGCTACATATCCTCACCATTTGAAAGCTTGTCGGCGACCCAAAGGAGCATTGAACTAACTCTACAAAATGAATAATTACATATCAATCCAGTATACATAATATATTTTAAAAGAACAATGACTATGGACAAGAAAGATGGTTGACTTAGTGGGCCACCGCATGCGCGTACCATCTATTGATGAGTGTAATCAGACCATGTCTCTCTGCACATCGAGTCTCCAAACCTATGGGATTGCGTTTTGTGATGGAGTGCTACAAAGAAAACAGAATGTAATTGTTAGAAACACGATTGTTAATACAAGTGATATTGCAAATAAGAAAGTGAAAAGAACAAAAAAAAATTATAAAGTCCTCCAGATAAGTCCTATGGCTGCTACTCCTTCAAATGATGCACAATGCCTTCCTCCAACTATGCCCTCGTTGTCTCTTGCCAGTGTTTCCATCATCTTGGAGAATCTATAGCCTCCTCCTTGAGTCTCCGCCAATCATCTACGTCTACCCACTCAGGCGTTGAGGCACCACTCTCTTGAGTGCCTTGCATGTGTTTGATTGTCTATGTGATATGTATGCACATATACACTCCATCATCCACTCGGTGGAAAACCTCTCTATTGCAAAAGGTACCGAAAACTCCTCGTGCAAGGACGCCACTATATAGTCCTTACTTCCCTCAGGTATATATTCTCCCAATAGTCCAAAACGTTGTGCCCAAAAACTTGTTGGCATAACTCTGTCATGCGAGATATTACTCTCCTCCCTTTATTGTTCATGATCACAACACCTATCCTGTCATCTATGAGGTATCTATACCCTGTTGGGGTATGCCTAAGGTGTGTTTCTTCCACCTGTGATCACGCTTGTGGCCATAACTAGGAGATCCCTATATATTTGGCAGACCCATAGGGATAGTATCTCTCGGTAGTATCCATAGGGGTGCCACCTGCAGCAACTAAGCAAAACTTGGAGTCACTAGAGTACATGTGTAATATATCAAATATGGAAATGCACACATGAACCTCCTATTAAGGTTAATGGGAATTTTTTTTTCTCTTATCCTCACCGTTGGTGACGGTCGTGCTGGAAGGGGAGAGGGAAATAGAAGGCCAGCAAGCTCCTCACTGGAGCTTGCTCAGCCTTAAGGCCATGCCAATAGATGCACGGGTGAGGAGGACCTTATCCCCTCCCCCATATAATTGAGGGGGGGGCGCAAGCTAAGGGACGAAGGGCAGAGATTGTGAGGAGGACGATGAGCGCCGCCCTAGTTCACAAGGAAGAGATGCTGCCATAGCCACACTGCTCATCATGTTGTGCCTCCCTCTATTCTCTCTCTCACAAAGATAAGGCCGCCTCAACGACGTACCAAGAAATCAGGGAGGAGACTCGTGAGGAAGGGAAGTTGTCGTGAGCTGCCACCAGCCGTCCGCCGAGTCACCGCCATCAACACACGGCCTTATTACCCCCCACATGGAAAGTCTGGAATCTCAGAAGCTTCCAAGGGGGGGCCCTCCTTAACCCCCCTTCCTATACCTTATTATCTTTCCCCCCGATTTTAATCCTCTTAAGGGCCTTTCACCCTCTTCTTGTGCCGTATGAAACACTTTTTGTTAAACCCTTGTGTTTTAAGCCCCCTCTCCCATGCGTGTTGGAACCCCCGTGATTTAAACCTTTAAGGCCCTTCCTATGGGCTCTGAAACCCTTTCCTTCCCCCTTGTGTTTAAAACCATCACAAGCCCCTTAGCCCTTTCCCATGAATGTTAAAACACCCCTTCCCCTCCCAAAAGAATTAAGGCCGTAAAAGGTCTTATTACCCCTCCCTCGGGATTTTAAAGTTCACTTAGGCTCCCTTTCCTTGGGCTCCCCTCCGTGTTTTTATAAACCCTTAAGCCCTTTTTCGTGGATATTGGAATCACCCCCCTCCCCTTCCCCGAGTTTAAACCTTAAGCCCCTTTCACCCCCCATGCTTTAACCACCTATAAGCTCTTTTTCTTGGGCTTTATAAGTCCCTTTTCTCCCCAAAAGTACTAAGTCCTTGAAAGGTCTTATTACTCCCCTCCTCGTGGTTAAACCCCTCAGCCGTTCCTTGCCCTTTTCAAAATAACCTTGGGACTTTGGTTTTTTTCCCCACTCGAAAAAGAGAAGAAGAGTGTTGAAGTGCAAGGGAGTGATGGTGGAATTCCAAAAAGGATTGTAAAGCTGTTTCCATGTCCGAAAAACCACAATTGTTGCGATGCCTCCTAAGAAAGTCCAAGGCGCAACTGCGGGAGGGTCATCTCCTAGTATCCATGTGGACATCTCACCCCAATCCCAGGTTTTCCTTCCTTTTTTTTTTTTGATATTGTTGTAATTCAATCATGCAAGGGTAATTATTGGAAATAGGATATATTATCGTCCTAGTTGTTCATGACGAAGGAACTTAGTCATCAATACTTTTAAGAGAAACATACAAATTAAGGAAGTATAAACACATTTCTAGCAAATAGCTTATGCATTGAAATGAATTAAGACTAGATTATTATCCATTAAAATAGTATACTTCAGTTAAGCCTAGAAGTATAAACTGCATCTCGCACTATTAACCCATATCGCAATGAATCATCATGGAAAGTGCAAAGCATGAAACGATTCTTACGATGCATAAACTCTATGAAATTATCGTTGTCAACTGCATAAATTAGCAAGAAAAAGGTTGCTTATTTAGCATGAATTTAGTTTGCAAAGAAAAGGAAAGATTAGTTGAAATTAACCTAACCTATGCCTGACCTCAAATCGATAAGTTAGGGTTAAGAAATCAATTTATGCATAGTCAATGAATCGTGTGGAAGTAATCTCGAAATTATCTTCTAGAGTTAACCAAATTGGCATAAAACCTAAAACACCTAAGCCGCGGAATACTCGTTCAGAATAAGTTAAATTCCAAGAAACGCCTATACCTTAAAGACTTGCCCACATTCACTAAACGTAAGGACAGTGAATTGTAATCGTAAAGTGAACTAGGGTTTGTCCCTGAGAATCTTACAAAGGTGAGACTTGGAAACCCTAGGTCTAATGGCGTCAGCCTAAAGAACGTGAAGCAGATTGTTTCGTGACTCCATTGTTGCATAGTACGATGTGACACTTGCGCAGCAAGTACGGAGTCATATGGTCTTGTGATTGGATCACAAGAAAAATGCCAAATTCTCGCAACGAGGATGGTGGATCCTTACGCAAGTTATCTTGCAAGAGGATGAACACTTTAGTATCCTTCTTGAGTAAGGAAGATTAATTGGAAACTAAAGACTAGCCGATAAACTGAAGTACCCAATGAACTAAAGGTTTGACCAAGTTGGGTTAATAGGGTATGCCCTAACCCAGGATATAGGGGATCTTGCCAAGTTACAAGTCATCCCGAATCGAGTGTTGGATGCATTCGAAAGGAAGGATTCATTTCTTAGCAGTTTGCCAACAACAAAAACGATCAATGGAAATGTTTGTGCTTGCTACAGATTTTAGAGCACAGTTTGGCTTTGTTTGATCAATGAGTTAAAAGATAAATGGATATCTATAGAAGGGAGAGGCAGCTTCAGTTACCCCCGACTGCCTGCTTGGCCCTAACCAAGGGGGTTGTTGACCGCAACGAGAAAGTGGACCGAACCTGCTGTGAGAGGTCTCTCCGTTGAGCGCTACTTGGAGCAGGAGGACGCTTGGGTGCCAGGGGGGCTCTGGCCGTAAATCCCTCACCTTCCGGGTCCAGCATAAGAGGCTAACGTGACTCAATATTGGATCTCAAGGCCTGCATACTAGTCTACGGGCGGAAACTTGGAATAGTGATTCCTGTGGATTGTTGGATAGCCTTCGGGTGGATTGTGGATAAGCCTATGGGCTGGACTCTTTGTATTTCAAAAATAAATATGATAACTTGTTAATAAGGGACTTTTCTGATATTGTTTTTCTATGTCAAGTGATAAGGTTACGTGAAGAAACCAGTGCCTAATAGGTTAATTAAAGAAGCTGGTTGTTACATGTCCAACTAATGTGCTATGTAATTAAATAACTAAAACAACCTGAGGAAAGTGCAGAGGATGGGTCGTAGGTCTGTCCTACAGATGGGTGGTCCTGGTTGGCCGGGAACTTTTCTCAAATTCATGATGGACAGCAGGAAGATCGTCAAAGAACACAAATGACAAAAGCATTGACCTAGAGTTATGATTAAACTCGACTTATGCTGTTTTAGGGGAACGGAATGGGACTATGCCTTATGGCAGAGAGGCTGAGCTTTGCATCCCTCTCGTTTCCCATTCTCCTTGAACCAAGTGCAGCATGAATCCGCTTCGGACCTGGCGTTTTTGTGTAAAGTAGTTCACTTGGGTCTGACGCTAGTTGCTGTTAGGAAATGACCAATAAGGAAAACCCACATTCAGGTCGATCCTAAGTGGGAACGGCTGGAATACTTCCGCTATGTGGCAGACGCGGAAAGCCCTAGATTGCAAACCCCGTAACATTCCATGGGAGTGTCGGACGAAGCTTTCTAGACACCCTTCCCGATGGACTACTAAGACATATTGGAAGATACAAGCGGACACGTTACAGTTGGTGTCAGAGCAAACCAACAACAGAATTGTTTTTATGAAATCTTAATAAGTTGAAGTAAAGAAAATGTTGATGTTTCAAACATTTCCTTACCTTCAATGCTGTCTTGCAAAATTACGAAGCGTGGAACAAGTTCTTGGTATTTCGAGTCATGTTTATGACTGCAATGCATTCTCCGCATTATCGACAAAGGGTTGAGATGATGAACATCCTAGAGCAGATCTACAATCCATCACCTTTGTACATGGAAGGAAGATGGATGGGTGCCTTAGGAATCTACTATATAACCACCCACCAGTTTGCTAACCTACAAACCAACCTAAAGAGGACCAAGTGGTTGGAGGACCTGAAAGTCGTGAAACTGTTCATTTTTATGGAAGCTCACGTAAACTCAACTTTACATATTTGAGGTCGGAGGATTGAGATGAACTCATATGTATATGAGGAAGTAACCTGTGTAATCTCCGCCGATAGGATTAAAGTGTTGGGCCGCCATGAGAAGTATGGATTCCAACGGAGAGGATATCCTGACCTTCCAATGACTTACCGATTCCTGAAGATCCATGACCCGAAACCATACTATTATACAGTTCCTGTAGATAAATGTAATACAACGTTGTTCTCCCCAAACTAAATGTAACAGTTGGCTTATCATCGCAAGAAATGTGGTATTCTGAAAGGGCTATGCCCATATAAATACGAATAAGACTTTCTTTTATCAATGTCTGATTGTGCATGAGAATTGATAAAAAGTTAAGTAGCTACATTGCTTACATTATAGCAGAATTGAAGATGTAATATAAATCAATAACGATTATCGTATAATAATGTTAAGAAACCTTTATCCATGCACAACCCCAGGTACAGGTTCCTAATTCACCTCCTACATCAAGTACTGCTATAATCTAGGAGAAGAAGTTCCTTCTCAAGCAGATTAAGCCACCTGAGTTTGATGGGAGAGGCAGGTCCGTCCAAGCGAACATTGAAATTTGAATTGAATCCATGGAGGATTACTTCGAAGCAGCTGGTACTGCACCCGCCAATCAGGCTATGCTCGCCAAGTCTCACCGGCGAAGCCATGCTTTGGTGGAAGCAATGGTGCAGGGATCAAGGGATCGCAAAGGGATCCGTTACCTGGGAGAAGCTGAAGAAAGCCGTGCAAGGAATATATTTACCACTTGCTTATCACACGTAGAAAATGAATGAGTTCTACGAGCTAAAACAACTGTGACTCACTCTTGACGCATACTATTCTAAATTTGTCTCACTTCTTAAGTATGCGCCATAGATGCATATGACATAGCAGGTGTCCAAATTTTGTGCTGGTTTAAATCCACCAGTAAATACCTGTCTCGAATCTATGCGTCCATCAGATCTTTAGGACGTACTCATTCGAGCGGCGCCTATAATTCAGGAGGTACAGGCTAGACCAAGGGGTAACAAAGCTTGGTCTTATAATGACCCGAACAGAGGAGCATTCAGACCTCAGATAAAGAGAGTTCAAGGTCATAATCAGGGGCAAAGAAAGAAAGCAAGGACTAACAATGTCAATAACTTTGTTCCTACTCAAAGCAATAGCCGAAACCTCCGTTGTTTCCACTGCAACTAACCCGGTCACTTCAAGAGGCAATGTCCCAAGCTTGGTGGAGGACATCGCCAAGCGCCTTTCCAAGGAACAGGCCGTGGTCAAGGAGCCGCTACCCGAGGAAGAGGAAGAACCGCCTACATTGCCAATAGGCAAATGTGCAAAGAAGAATAAGAAGAAGATCCGACCATGGAAGCAGAATTTGAAAGGGCGACTGTCCATGCTGCTCTACACAAGAAAGGACCGAATTGCCAGTTCTCGGTGATTCAGACACTGTCAGACTATCAAGGTAAAAGTTTCAAGACCTTGATTGATTGTGGCAGTATACATTCCTTTATCTCACCAACATGTGCAAAAAGATTAGGAATAGCCACAGTAGAAGCACCTACCCTGCTTGTGGAATTGGCAAATGGTCGTAAGGTTACTTGTACCAGGAAAACTGCTAAGGTGGAATTCTTTCTAGGAGGAAAGAAGACTTTGGTCAAATTCAGAGTCATGAATTTAGGTATCTATGAATGTCTACTCGGAATGGATTGGCTTAAGCCTAATGAAGCCCACATTCATTGTGAAAAGGGTAAAGTTTCCTTTCGAAACTCTGAAAGGGAATTAGTCACAACTCAAGGTGAGGCTGGAGTGCCAAGAATCCAATTGGCCAAAGTATCTCGGATCATAAAAGGAGTCAGAAAAGGATTACCTGTCTCTTTGATCAAACTCAATAAGTTAGATCAGAAGCAAGCGCCTAATGAAGGACCTTCTTGGCTAAAGGAATACGCGGACGTATTCCCTGAAGAGTTGACAGAACTCTCACCTCCAAGAGAAGTGGATCATGAGATTAAGTTAGTACCAGGAGCTGCACCAATTGCAAAGAGACCTTATGGAATGTCCATACCAGAAGCAATTGAGCTAAAAGAACAACTCAAGCAACTGCTAGAGCAGAGCTACATCCGGCCTAGCAGTTCATCGTGGGGAGCTCCAGTACTATTCCAGAAAAAGAAAGATGGGGCACTTCGACTATGTATTGATTACCGAGGATTGAATCAATCAACGGTCAAGAATAAGTACCCTATTCCTAGAATAGATGAGCTTATTGATCGTCTTCAGGATGCAAAGATCTTCTCCAAGATTGATCTCAGGTCATGTTATTATCAGATAAGGATCAAGGAAGAAGATATCGCCAAGATGGCCTTCAATACAAGATATGGGCACTTTGAGTTCTTAGTTATGCCATTCGGACTTACGAATGCACTTGCCACCTTCAACATGTTAATGCAAGATATCTTTAGGCCATATCTTGATGATTTCATGCTTGTCTTCTTCGACAACACTTTAGTCTATTCTAAATAAGAAGAAGATCATGAACCCCAACTTCAGATTGTCCTTGAGACAATGAGGTCACATAAGCTGTATGCTAAGATGAAAGCGCCTTCATCTTGCCTACCTTCAAATCCATTCATACTCCTGTGTAGTGTCTCTCTTTCCTATGATGTGGTCCCATAATAAGGTGTCCACATTCTTGAAAATATTCATGGGATTCAACAAATGGTTGATCTGTAAGTGGGTCCGAATACAACCACCCGTAGAAAATAAAGAATCATCGTATTCCGTTTGGAAGTGACTCCTTGTGGACAATTTTCAACTCATACTAGCTTTGGACATTCATTTGTGCTAGAGGTCATCCAAGAAAACATTTCCTTAGTTTATGACCCTCCAATAAGAAAGCCACATGTCATTGATATACCATCTTTTTCATGGTTCATGACCTTCGAGAGTCTAACTATGACCCACACAATGGATATGCAGGACAACCTGAGGTAATCAGACTTGCCATAATACCCCTATTTTTTCAACACAAACTTGAATGAGCAATGTTAGATATCACCAACGAGAATGGAAGCCCACTTATCTCAACACTCCCCTAATCCCAAAAGTCATGCATGGTCCACATGAGAATGGCTTGTATATTGTCAGACCGTCAACCATTGTGCTTGCTTATGTCTTCCACAACAGCCCCCTCCTCCCACAAAATTTTGAGCTCATCAACTAATGGACATAGATAGACATTTATGTTCTTGAATTTGTAGCATCCAGGAACGAGCAAGCTAAGGATCAGGTGTCTTTTCTTCATAGAAATCCATGGTGGGATATTGTAGCTAACAAGGACTACATGCCACATGGTGTAAGAAGTTGAGTGAAGACCAAATGGATTCACGCCATCCATAACAATATTGAGCCGAAGATTCCTTGGCTCTCGTGCGAATCCTGAAAGGTGGAGTCAATGTGGCTCCATGCACATGAATCTTTCCATATTTATTAGACTCCATTTGTGGATCTATTCTATACATGCCATGTTGTCAAGCTCTCCATACCAGACGTACAAAACATGTGATGTATATGTAGTATAAGTGAAAAGTATCTAAGAACTTTCTAAGGGATGATTTGCTATTGCAAGTCCTGCATGATGATCACACTTTGGACATGTCTCCATAGTCTCATAGTCTCCTCAAAACAATACACAATCATTAACACATGCATGGATGCTAATACTACTCACACATCATCACAGGACTCAAACATCATGTTTCTAAATGGTAATATATGATACTTTAGTAACCTCAAAGAAAATCAAAAGATACCTTGAAAAAGCATAATACCTGTTTTTTGTAATAGAGTCAAAAAAATCAACAAAACATAGACTGTTCCTAAACAACTCGATCACACTCGTATCACTCTGCCCATACTTTGCCTACACACTTAGGAGTGCAAGAAGTGTATTCATATAAGATACTCGGTACCCATCATATAATGGTATGGATGCTTCCTCTCTTAGTCACTACATGGATATGAGGCTATAGCAACAGGCGTTAGCAACGACAAATAGCAACGTCTCTATTTACGTCGCTATTAATATCACAAATGCAATGCTAATAGTGATGGTACCCAGAGCAAAAAAACATGGGTCGAAACCCGAGCGCAACATTTTTCGCGCATTCACGAAACAGAGAGTGAGAGGGAGAGCGACAATCTTGTTGAGAGGGAGAGAAAGAGAGAAAGAAGGCTTCTCACCACTACCCCTACCACCGTCGTCGTTCACGAAGAAGAGGAGGATGTGTATGGAGGGCGAAGAGGAACTGCCGTCGTGAAGAGGAGCCGCCAAACCCTTCTTCGAGTCTTTACAGTGAGTGCATTGTCCATTCTTACTTTGCTTTTGTGTTTTCTCTTTCTCTTTTACTTGTTTTTTGTATAATTTTTGTATATTGAGAGAGGGAGAGGAAATGAGAGAGGGAGAGGGAGAGGGAGAGGGAGGAAATGAGAGAGGGAGAGGGAGAGGGAGAGGGAGGAAGAGGGAGAGGGGGAGGGAGAGAAAATGAGAGAGGGAGAGGGAGTTTTCTCTCTCTCTCTTACTTGTTTTTTGTATAATCCGTGTGTATTGAGAGAGGGAGAGGAAATGAGAGAGAAAGAGAGGGAGAGGGATAGGGAGGGAGAGAGAGAGAAAGAGAGGGGAAGGGAGAGAAAATGAGAGAAGGAGAGAGAGTTTTCTCTCTCTCTTTTACTTGTTTTTGGTATATAAATTCGTGTGTATTGAGAGAGGGAGAGGAAATGAGAGAGAAATAGAGGGAGAGGGAGAGGGAGGGAGAGGGAGAGGAAATGAGAGATGGAGGAAATGGGAGAGGGAGGGGGAGGAAATGGGAAAGGAAGAGGGAGGGAGAGAGAGAGAGAGGGAGGGCAAGAGAAAGAGAGGAGGAGGGAGAGGGAGGGAGAGGAAATGAGAGAGGGAGAGGGAGAGGGAAACATTGAAAGAGAGAAAGAGATGGAGATGGTGAGGGAGGGAGAAGAAATGAGAGAGGGAGAGGAAGAGAGCAAAAGGAAATGAGAGAGGGAGATGAGAGAGAAAAAAATGAGAGAATGAGAGGAGAGAATAAATAGAGAAAAGATTTTAAACATAATAGAAAAAGAGAGAAAGAGAGGGTGAGGGTGAGGGTGAGGGTGAGGAAGAGAGAAAAGGAAATGAGAGAGGGAGAGGAGAGAGAAAAAGAGAGAAAAAAATTAAACATAATAGGGGAAGAGAGAAAGAGAGGGTGAGGGTGAGGGAGGGAGAAGAAATGAGAGAGGGAGAGGACGAGAGCAAAAGGAAATGAGAGAGAAAGAGGAGAGAGAAAAAATGAGAGAAGGAGAGGAGAGAGAAAAAGAGAGAAAAGATGCTATACATAATAGGGAAAGAGAGAAAGAGAGGGAGAAGGAAAGAGAGAAAGGGAGAGAAGAAATGAGAGAGGGAGAGGAAGTGAGGAAAAGGAAACGAGAGAGGGAGAGGAGAGAGGAAAAAATAAGAGAAGGAGAGGAGAGAGAAAAAGAGAGAAAATATGTTAAACATAATATGGAAAGAGAGAAAGAGAGGGAGAGGGTGAGGGTGAGGGAGGGAGAGGAAATGAGAGAGGGAGAGGAAGAGAGAAAAGGAAATGAGAGAGGGAGAGGAGAGAGAAAAACTAGAGAGAAAAATCATTAAACCTAATAGGGAAAGAGAGAGTGAGGGTGAGGGAGGGAGAGGAAATGAGAGAGAGAGAGAAAGAGAGAAAAGGAAATGAGAGAGGGAGAGGAGAGAGAAAAATTATTAAACCTAATAGGGAAAGAGAGAAAGAGAGGGTGAGGGTGAGGGAGAGGGAGGGAGAGGAAATAAGAGAGGGAGAGAAAAAGAGAAAAGGAAATATGACCTTACAATAAGCTCATCCTAGGCTCATAGGGGTTAGGCCGATCCTCAACAAACCTAAGGAATATATGGCTAGAGAACCCTAGCACACTTGCGCCTCCTAGCATAATGTTCTTCCTACAAAGAGACCTCTCATACATTGGGCTTGTCCTAGCCTCCACCATGCTCAAACTATCCCCTTGGTGAAGGGATCCAGCCACTAACCTTGGGGGAGGTTTAGTGTGTAACCAAATATCCACCTATGAGGGCATAAGAACTTTTGTAGAAGTATACAATGAAGGGAATCAGCCTATCAGTTATAGAAAAACATTCATTTTTCATAACGTAAATCCAGATATAACTTTGGATATTCCATAAAAATCAATCTCTTCTTAAAAACACAAATACAAAAAACTAAAATAGCATCATTCGTATGCTTCGCAAAAACTAAAACAGCATCACCACAAGATCTCTTGGGAAACTTATCTTCAACTATCAATTTTAATTTAAAAATACAATATAAAATCACTTACAAGGAAGGATAATCTTTTATCATTAACCCTCTTTCATCCTTAGAATAGTCTTGAGAACAAATTTATGCTCTAACAAGCATATATTTGAGCATAATAACTATTTTAAGGTTTCTTCCATGAGTAGTAGTAGTATATATGCAACCATCAAGCTAGAGATCATGCTTTGGTATATGTGGAGATCCCAATCTCATGCCCTCATAGAGATTGTAGTGTGCAATACTGTGTAGAGAAGGTGGGTGAGTTATAAATGGTAAAGGGGAATTCTATTGATGATGGAGAGAAGATGAGGTGAATCGCCAATTCTATTCTTAGTGAGTGCAGCCTATCCATAGTATGGTATCCATGACCGATTGAAATCAGTAAGAATTTAAAATCCTACCTTGAGTATTATAACTATTGTTTTGTGGTGGATTTTCTTGCCATAATTCAATGTCAATTTGTCCACCGTGTGTTCGCTATGGGTGTCAAATGCTCTAGTCAGATCTCTCTCTCTTTCTCCTCTCTCTTCTCTCAATCATTCTCTCTCCCTCAATCTTCCCTCTTTCCCCCTTCCTATACTCTCCCTAAATCCTTCTCTCTCCCCCTATCTCTTTTCTCTCTCTATCTATCTTTCTATTTCTACCTCTCACACTTCTCTCCTCTTCTTCTCTAACTTTACTCTCTCCCTAACTCTTGTCTCTCTCTTCATCTCTATATAAGCAGTCGTGGTCGTGGTCGTGGTCGTGGTCGTAGTTGTAGTCATGGTCATAGTCGTGGTCGTGGTCGTGGTCGTGGTCGTGGTCATAGACGTAGTCGTGGTTGTGGTCGTGGTCGTGGTCGTGGTCCTAATCGTGGTCGTAGACGTAGTCGTAGTCGTAGTCGTGGTCGTGGTCGTGGTCGTGGTCGTGGTCGTGGTCGTGGTGGTCGTAGTCGTGGTCGTGGTCGTGGTCGTGATCATGATCGTGGTCGTCGTTGTCGTCGTTGTCATGGTCGTGGTCGTCGTAGTCGTAGTCGTAGTCGTGGTCGTGGTCGTGGTCGTTGTCGTTGTAGTCATGGTCGTGGTCGTGGTCGTGGTCGTTGTAGTCGTGGTCGTGGTCGTGGTCGTAGTCATAGTCGTAGCCGTGATTGTTAAAGAAAATGAGAGAGGGGGAGGAAGAGAAAAAAGAAGAAGGAATGAGAGAGAGGGAGATGAAATATACACAGCATAATAAAGAAAGAGAAAAAGAGAAAGAGATGGAAGGAGATGAGAACAAATTAAGAAAGAAAAAAAGAATGATAACAAAAACAAATTGTTTGTCATAATGTAGACAAAATGGAAAATGATGAAGGTCTTGTTGTTCAAGATCGCGAGGCATATCTTAATCAACGTGTCCCATGTCCTTGCTCTCAATGCAAGCTGGCAATTAGACGAAAACATCGATTGTCTATAGAACATGTATGATGCTTCGGCGAGTTTCAATCTGAGATCATTAATCAGGCGATTGCGGATTTTCAGCAAATGGTAAGAAAAATTAATATCAATCATGTATTGTACTCTTAAGCTAATTGAATACCATATACAAGAAGATTGGGTGTGGCTGGCAAATTTTCTATCCAAGGAGGTGACGTCTTTTCGCAAGGAGAAGTGCACTCTTTGCGACCAATTAGAAGAGTTCATGGGCGTGTGATGGATGGAGTGCATGAGCCAATCCACCACTTGGAAGGCACTACACAATCTATACCGTCAATACGAGAGGAGACATGCAGCCTTCCAAACCTACCTGCAATCTTGGAGCCTGAGATGGAGGCAACGATCGATGCATTGATTCCCATGGATGTTGAGACTTTAGATCCGCCTAGAGAGGAAGCATCCATACCATTATATGATGGGTGCCGAGTATCTCGCTTGAAGACACTGCTTGCACTCCTAAGTGTGCAAGCAAAATACAGATGGAGCGATGCGAGTGTGATCGAGTTGTTCAGGTACCTTGTATGTACGCTTCCTTGATTTCTTTTCGGCACTATTATTAAAAACATTTGTGTTTTTTCAAGGTGTTTTATGATTTTTTTCAGGTTATTGAAATATCATATATTACCACCTGCAAATACTATGCCTAAGTCTCGTGATGATGCACATGTTTTACGAAAGCTTGGCATGGACTACAACAGCATCCATGCATGTATCAACGATTGCATGATGCTGTTTCGAGGAGAATACGAGACTATGGAGACATGTCCAAAGTGTGGTGCTCACAGGTATTGACAAGACTTGCAAGGGCAAACCATCCCTCAAAAAATTCTCAGATACTTTCCGCTTATCCCCCACATAAACCACATGTTTTGTACGTCTGGCATGGCGAGCTTGACAACGTGGCACGTGTAGAATAGGTCCATAGATGGAGTTTTACGAATATCAGCAGATTCACACGCATGGAGCCATATTGACTCTACCTTCTCAGGCTTTACCGAGAGCCAAGGAATCTTCGGCTCGGTCTTGCAATGGATGGTGTGAACCCATTCGGTCTATGCTTAACTTCTTACAATGTGTGGCCTATAGTCCTTGTCAATTACAATATCCCTCCATGGCTCTCTACGAAGAAAGGACATCTCATCCTTAGCTTACTCATCCCTGGCCGCTACAAAGTCAAAAATATGAACGTGTATCTTCATCCATTAGTCAATGAGCTTAAGATTTTGTGGAGGAGGGGGTCACCGTGCAAGATATGAGCAAGCACGATAATCGACGTTCCGCCAATATTGGAGCCATTCTCATGTGGACGATGCATGACTTTCTGGGATTCGGAGAGTGCTCAGGTAAATAGGCTTCCGTTCTCGTTGATAATATCTATATTTTATCTCATTCAAGTTTGTATTCACTGGATAGACATGTTGGAACAGGTCTAGTTACCTCAGGTTATCATGCATGTCCATTGTGCGGGCCATAGTTAGACCTTGAAGGTCACAAACCATGAAGAAGATGGTATATCAAGGACACGCCGCTTTCTTAACAGAGAGTCATGAACTCAGGGAAGGTTTTCTTGGATGATCTCCAACACATATAAATGCCGCAAGCTGGTACGAGCTGAAAATGGTCCACGCGGAGTCACATCCAAACAGAATGTGCCAGTTCTCAGTTTTCTACGAGTTGCCATATTGGACCCACTTATAGATTAACCACTTATTGGATCCCATGCATATTTTCAAGAATGTGGGCAGCTTGCTATGGGACCACATTACAAGAAAGAGAGACACTATAGGGGCACGAATGGATTTGAAGGAGGTAGGCAAGATGAAGACGCTTTGGCCGTAGTCGAGTGTTGATGGTCGTGTGTAGCTACTTCACGCTCCTTGGGTTTTGTCCACTAAAGAAGAGCGCATTGTGAAGTACGTAGTAAAGTCTATCCGCACTCCGACAGGTATCATGCATTCTCTCAGGTCTGTATTTTCCAAAGATGACCAATTATTAGGGCTAAAATCCTATGATTGGCATAAGATATGTTAGGTTTGTACTACGAAAGGATTGTAATTGACGTGTGCATTTTGCTATTTGGAGTATAGCCATTGTTCATAATGCTTTCTCATTTGTGGCAGTTTGTACTACCGATCGCGATCGTAGGATGCCTTACTCTAGAAATACACGGGGCCATTTACAGGTTGTCGACTTTGGTGCAATGGATCTCACAAAAGGAGATTAAAATATCCTCTATTGAGTCCGTGAGGTGGGGAGCAGTGGAGATGGTCTATCTCTTTGAGAAATACTTGCCTACCAGCATGCTCACAATACAAATTCACCTTCTTGTGCATCTTGTAGATAAAGTGGAGATTGTTGGACCTATCCATACACGATGGATATTCTTCTTGGAGCGCTTCATGAAAACCTTGAAAGGCTTTGTGCGACAACGAGCTCGGCCAGAAGGTTGGTTGGTGTCTGAGGCGTTAGTGCATATTTCACAATGGCTACCGACGGTGGATTCAGACAACAAAATGCTATGGTCGCTAAAGGACGATGATAGACTGACCAGAGATGTGGTGGTTGGAAATGGGGTAGAAAAAAGAATGGATGTTGCAATGGAGGAGAAGGTGAATTGCTTTTGTATGTTGCACCATGCCTCCATGGAGACGTGGCTCGCCAAGTACCATATCACTAGGCAAGATCGAGAGAAAGCACGATCTAAATTTCGACATAGTATGCACAATCGATTGATTCGATATCCTGAGGGCATGGAAGAGATGCCGCGGTTCATGTCAACGTGATGGTTGCATGGAGCTTTGACCACAGCATCTCGTGAAGGGGCCGAGGTCTCAATGGAGGAGTGGGAATTGTCGAGGAGATGTAGTCCAAATGTGATGATGTGTTTAGGATTTGTCATATCTATATTTTATATGCGACAAGTAATTTGAGTGTTTCAATGTACATTACAAAATATATAGTGCAGCGTGGTCGCGCGGATGGCATTTTCGCGTGGAGCGTATTGACAAAATGCGCTCTAGAATGGACTGTGGTATCATGGCAAGGTTCAAGCAAGAGAGCCGATGACGAGCGACGGATCCAAACACGGTTATAGATGAGATGGAGTATTCTCGGAACTTGCAAAGTATTGTTACGGTAGATTACCGTAGCTTCTCCATAATACTATTCGATGTGTAGTGGTTCAAAGTGGTACTTGAAGGAGCTCGAGGACGAGGCCCATCTGGATTTCTTGAAATAGATTCTGAAAAAATTGGACGGATTTGCGCGACACCTTTGTGTTGCCGGCCCATTGTGAACAGGTGCATGACCTCATTTGTTTGTTAATTGTATTATGACATGGTATATTTCGTTTAATCTCTCTTGTACGTGTTTATGAATAGGTAATCTTCTATCCAAACCCCTGACAACCTCGGTGGTGGTATGTTATACCTTCAGCTCCCCGAAGTGCGAGAGTATATGATCAAAGTGATGTTCCGAGCATAGATGAGGACAATATGCAAATAGAGGGGTCGATATTTCAAGGGGTGGAGGCCACTAAAAGCTTGGAGCATGTAGAGGAGCCAGTATTGGCTAACAATGATGAAAATATAGGAGTCCAAGAATTCTTTGAGAATGAGGTGGACTCATCCTTTTATGGTGACATGTCTATCGACCTTCTAGTGTATGTGGAGTTGTGTCAGGAGATTGACATGGGACCATAGGATACTTCATACTTGGAGCATCCACTTACTCAATTCGTTGACTAATCGCTTATAAGGGTACATAAGATATGCATTTTAAGTGAGATCATTTTTTTAGAATTTATATTATCGTGCTTTATATGATTTAAATTGATTATGCTAACATCATTTTTTGTCTGTGCGAGTGACCTTTTCAGGATGAGTCAAGGGATGAGCGATGAGGAGTTGTAGGATATCTTCATGCGCATGTCTCCAGATCAGATGGCGAGATTCAGAGACATGGTAGACTAGGAGCTGTCTCGGACATCGTCAAGCCGCTCTACTAGATCTACTTTATTGCGATTAGATGCTTCGGCTTCGAGCAGACGAGGTCGATGCTCCAGACTTGGGCCAGAGGGAGGGAGTGCTTCAGGGTCAGGGGGATGCTATAGAGATACAGAGGTAGTGAGCCCGCGATCAGCACGTGATACAAGTGCAAATCCTCGCTCTCGTGGTAGTTCCAGGGAGCATGGCTCAGGTGGATGCTGTGGAGGCATGGGCGCCGTGTCTCCGTCTCATCATTCTACTGCAGTTGTGTCACCTCCAAGATTTGTCACACCTGTGGGGACATCTACTCCAGTTATTCTAGCTTTTTCTTAGTCGTCTGCAACCCCTATGGGTGCTACTCCAATAGATACTACCTTGGTCAGTACACCGAATGTACAGGGGTCTCTTGGATATGCCCAAGAGTGTGGATGCAGGTGGAAGAGGACCCATCTTAGGCATACCCCAGAGGGATATGCCTATCTTGTCGATGATAGGTCAGGAGCCATCATCATGAATGATGAGGGGAGGAGGGTGATGGCTCGTATGAGAGAGTTGTGCCAACAAGTTTTTCGGCACAACATCTTAGATCATTGAAAAAACATATCGGAGGGGAGCAAGGACTACATAGTAGCATCCTTGCATGAGGAGTTTCCGGTTCCAGCTACAGCAGATATATTTTCTACGGGCTGGATGATGAACTGCATGCGGGCCTATATGTCACACAGACGATTGGACGCACGCAAGGCACTCAAGAGTGGGGCTACAAAGCCCGAGTGACTAGACGCGACCAACTCGCACTGACTAAGGGAGGAGGCTACAAATTCTCTAGGACGTTGGAGTCAGCAGCGCGAGGTGGCAAGAGCATGACTAGAGGCGGGAGTGGTCCATCATCTTGGGAGTGGCGGCCACAGGACATATCTGGAGGACTTTGTAAGTTTTTCTTTTGTTTTGCTTGTTTTGTTTTTTGCAATATCCTTTCTATTGACAATCATGTTTCTAACAGTTAGTATTTTATTTTCTTTGTAGCACTCCATTACAAATCGTGATCCGACCGGCCTTGAGACTCGATATGCAGAGAGGCACGGTCTCACTACATTGATTGACCGATTATATAGACGCGGCGGCCCTGTAAGTCACTCATCTTTCTTGTATGTAGTTACCATGTTTAATTAAAATGCATTATTGTATGTTGGACTGATGTGTTGTTCTTTCTTTTTTTGGAGTGTCTGTTCGATGCTCCTTTGCGGCGTGACAAGCTTTCGGATGGCGAGGATATGTAGCTCACCCTTGGATCCCTGGAGCTCACACACCCTTCTTTTTTGGTTGCCCTATCGGTGTAGACATTTTCTATGTAGTAGTGATATCTTGTCATGATTGTACCAGTCGTTTTCATTATGCAATCATGTATTTATTTCATGTATCAGTGTTATGATTTTAGTATACTTTGTTTTTGTTTACACGAGCATTGTACACAATGCAGAAACTATTTTGTATGGTCCAAATAAATCACATAGTGCTATATGTGACTGCCCTACCACAAATTTTTTTTCCCTGTTACCGTCATTATTAGCATCGCAAATTTACCTACACGTGTCCTTATTTGTGTCATAGAGCGTCGTTATTAGTGTCGCTGTTTGCGTCAGTATCAGTGTCGCAAAATGCAACGCTGATACCGACTGTTCTATGGCATCGCCAATAACGATGCTTATTGCGACGATGGGGGCAAATTTTGTTATTTACATTTTTGTCGCTTTTAACGTCGGTATAAGGCCTATATCTTGTAGTAAGTGGATTAGATGACTCAACATCCATGGTCAATGCATTGATCATTGCTTCCATCTCAAGACCCAAGATTGGAGGAAGGTCTAAAAGGCCGATTGTCTTCTATGGTATCGAGGGTGTAGACTGAGTTGTACCCTCCAATTGGTGTATGGCTCAAGCACTCTATCCATCACATGCCCATGCACGCTTCTAACAGCCACAATAAGTGCATTTATTGGGATGCAACATCACCTCCGTGTACAAATTTTATGGACATGTCCATTACTTTGTACATGATATTCAATTACTTTGCAAATGTAAAGCATGATGGATACACTTTTTTCTTACCATTCGCTCAAAGTATAAGATCATTTGATCAATGATCTATGATTGAAACTCAGCAGGTCTTTGTATGTGTTCTATGGACAAGCGATGCTTTTGTTTGATTGCCAACTTGCATTGAGACCAAGGACACATAACATGCTGATTAAGATATGCCTTGCAATCTTGGACATCACGACCATCATTGTTCTCCATTTGGTCTATGTTACGGCAACAAACAAGAGGTTTTTGTTTTTCTCATTGATGATCTTCTTTCATTTAATCTCTACTCCTCTCTCTCTCCCTTTCTCTTTTTTTGTTTGCCTCCCTCCATCTCTCTTTATCCGTTCCTTTTCTCTCCATTTTTCTCTGTCTTTATCTATACCCCTCTTTATTTCTCTCCCCGCCCATCTTTCTCTCTCTCTTTTTCCTTTTTTAATTTGTCTCCTTTGATTCCTCTTTATTTATCTTCCAACCTTTCAAAATCTCTCTTTTTCTCTTTTCTTATTTGCCTCCTTTCATCCTTCTTTGTTTCTCTCTCCCCCCTCTTCCCTCTCTCTCAATGTTTCTCTCTCCCCCATCTTCCCTCCCCACTCTCCCCCATCTTGCCTCCTTTCATCCTTCTTTGTTTCTCTCTCTCCCCCCTCTCTCTCAATGTTTCTCTCTCCCCCATCTTCCCTCCCCACTCTCACTTCTTTTATCTTTTCCTTTTCCTCCCTTCTTTTCTCTATGTCTTTCTCTCTTTTCCTCTCCATTCGCACTTGATGCATCTCGTTACAATCAAAGAAAATAAAAAACTCATAAAGCAGGGCAATGAAAGGCCTCTCTCCCTATCCCTCTGTGTCTCTCTCTTCTCTCTCTTTCTTTATTTTTCTATCATTCCGTTCTCTCCAATTCTCTCATTGTTTTTGTTTTTCTCTCTCGCTCTCTATTTGTTGTTCTTTGATCTATCTCTCATTTTCTCCCTCTTTCCATCCTTTTTCTCCCCCTCTCTTCTAGCTCTTTTTTTTTTCACTCTCCTTCCTCTCTTTACCTCATCCTTTTATCTACCTCTTTCTTCACTCTCTGTTCCTTTTTCTCTCCCCCTATCTTTATTTCTCTCTTTCTCTTTCTTTGTTGCCTCTCTCTTTATTTCTCTCCCCCCCTTGTTGTTTCGCTCACTCATTCTCCTCTCTTCCTCCTTTTCTCTCTCTCTTTCTCTCTTCCTCTATTTCTTTGTCACATTTACTCTTTTTCTCTATCTCATTATCTCATTCTCTTCATTCCTTCTTCTTCCTCTCTCTCTCTCTCTCTCTCTCTCTCTCTGTCTGTCTCTCTCTCTCTCAATGCATCTCATTACAAAGAAAAAAAACAAAAGAAAAGAAGAAAACACAAGAACAAAGCAAGAAGAGGCAATCTACCAACCACAAAGGCCCGAGGATGGATTCTTTGCCTCCTCTTCTCGCAGCATCCCTTCTTTCTCCCTTGCACACTTCTCCCTCTTCTTCACATATGACAATAGTAGCAGCCACGGTGTGAAGCTCTCCTTCTCTCTCTTTTCCTCTTCATCTCCCTCTCTCTCTCAAGGCGACGATATCTCTTGCTCTCTCTTGAAAATGTTGGCACAAGCAAGTGCCACACTTGGGTTTTTGGCACTTTTTTTTTCTCAAACCAACGGCACTATTTGCTTCGCAAAAAGTGTTGTAAAAAGCATCCCAAATAGCAAGACCGCTATTTTACGTCACAAACCACTATCACTATTTGCCCATTTCCTTGTAGTACTTGTAGGGGTAATATCTCTCTGAGTATCATCCATAGGCATGCCACCTATGAATGATTGAGCAAAACCTAAAGGAAGAATATGACCCTAGAAGTATAACAAATCCTAGAAATGATAAGTGTCCACTTGACCGATGAGATGGAGACACTACATTAGTGTCTATACAATATTCACATAAGGCACTCTCTAGGATTTGATGTACTTGAGCAAGGAGTAGCAATTGACCCTAGGATCACAATATCTAGATCTCTACAACATCCTCTAAAACTAATCCTAATATTACAAGGAGAGGAAACATGGTGATCTCCAAAGCATCCACCAAAACCACCCTCTCCGTTGATCAAGCGATGTGTCCTTGAGCCTCCCTCCGTGGCCAATCTCTAGAGTGTTGACTTTGCCTATTGGAGATCGATGCATCAAATCGTACTAGAGTAGAATGCCTAAATGAAAATCAAGATAAATCTTTGTCTACCAAATCTTTGAAGCATGCCATTTAATCAAGAGACATACATGTGAATATCTCCTATAAGTCCTCATCTGTCATCCCTCATCTTATCATATTCTCTGGATTGTCAATACTAATCTATAGAATCAGAAATTGATGTTAGCTCTTGGCACATCTCAACATATAAAAGAAGGTCTATGCATAGGTCTCCACATTCATTTTACTCTCAAATTTTTTTTGTACTGTTATGTCTTTGTCTAAATTACCCATACTTATCTCCTCTCCACAATCCAAGCCCTTCTCATCCTCTACCCCTTACAAGATCAACTTCTCTATCTACATACTCTTGTTGTCTATGCTAGGGACCATTCTAAATTGAATATGATCATGAAAAAGATATAATAATCTATTGAAATAATACCTCACAAGTTGCCAATATACTCAATCACATCTACTAGAGTATTCAAATTGGTGGCCCGTCGTCGACTCTCAAGCTTGAACTTTGAAATGACACCATAGATTTTCATGGAGCACATTTTGTTGTTGCACTTGACTTGAAAGTGTGACACACATGACCATGCCATGTTGTAGTTTATATTGTACATCAAAATAGCTATATTAGTTGTTGCATAAAAAATCCAGATACAACAACAAGGAAAGCATGTGATCACCTTCAAACTACATCCCCTTTGAAGAATTCCCTCTTCTCCCTAGAGATTTCTATCCTTTCATGTAACATTGTGGTCAAGGCATCATGCAACCACCTCACAAGCATAAACTACGAAAACTTCTCTACACCCTCAGGATATCAAACTAGCTGATGGTGTGTGCTATACTAAAATTCTAATCATGCTATCTTTCATTTTCTTCTAGACTACTTGTACCTACTGAGCCACTTCTCCATGGATGCATGGTGCAATATATAAAACGATTCACTTTCTCCTCCATGGTATCTATCCATCCTCGTCTCTATCCCATTTCAGCCATCACATTCCCTAATCATCCTTTAGCATCTAGAGCATCATGTTATCTGAAACCACTGTTGGCAGCCACTCTGAAATATGCACCAATGTGTCTAACACTAGCTAACCTTCAACATGCTACCCTTTGGAAAATCTAATTATCACACAAAGCCCTTCAAGGGTTTCATGAAGTGCTCCAATAAGAACATCCATCGATATGGACATGTCCTACGATCCCCACTTCGTCCGAGAGATACACTAGGAGGTGAGTTTGTCTTGTGAGCATGCTTGTGGATAGATACTTCTCTAAGAGGTAGACTATCTCCACTACTCCTTGCCTTATGGATTCAATGGAAGATGACTTGATCTCCTTCTATGAGATCCATGGTGCTAAATTTGACAACTTATAAATCGCCAAATGTATATTTGGAGTGAGACACCCACAATTGTGATCGGTAGTATGAACTGTGAGAAATTTAACGCATTACAAGCTTTGGATCAACACTAGAAAGTAATAAAATACTAATTGTACTTACTATCAAGACCAAGAAAAACATAGCATATCTTATGCTAATCATGGGATTTTATTCCTACTAGTTAGTTATCTTTAGAAAAGGTGGACTTGAGAGAATGCATCATATCCATCCCTATGTAGATAAACCTATTAATTTACTTCACCATGTGCTCCTCTTTAGTGGACAAGACCCAAGGAGCATGAGATAGTTGTGTATGATCATTAGAACTCAACTATGGACAAAGTGCCTTCATCTTACCTATCTCCTTCAAATCCATCCGTGCCCCTACAGTGTCTCTCAATCGTGTGATATGGTCCCAGAATAAACTGCCAACATTCTTTAAAATGTGCATGGGATCCAAAAAATGGTTGATTTATAAATGGGCCCAATATGGTAACTCATAGAAAACTAAGAACCATCACATTCCACTTATAAGTGACTTATCATGGACTATCTTTCACTCATACAAGCTTGGGGTATTCACTTGTGTTGGAGGTCATTCAGGGAAACATAAAAGTGTTTTATCATGGACTATCTTTCACTCATACAAGCTTTGGGTATTCACTTGTGTTGGAGGTCATTCAAGGAAACTTGCCCCAAAATCATGGCCCTCAAACAAGAATGCGATGTGTCCCTAATATAAGACTTGCTCCACACACTATAAGAAGTTGAGCAAAGACCGAATGTATTCACTCATCCATAGCAAGATCAAGCCGACGATTCCTTGGCTCTCGTGCAAATCCTAGAAAGGTGGAGTCAATGTGACTCCATGCTAGCGATTCTACTCGTATTCACTAAATTTCATCTATGGATCCATTTTGCACATAACACATTGTTAAGCTCGCCATGTCTAATATGAAAACATGTGACCAATGCATTGTATAAGTGAAATTGCATCTAAGGATCTTTTAAGGAATGTTTTTTCCTTGCAAGTCCTATTGATATCTATGAGCACTACACTTTAGGCATGTCTCTATGGACTTATAGTCTCCTCAAAATAGCATACAATCGTCGACACATGTATGAATGTTGTTGTAGTCATGCCAAGTTTTTATAACACTAGTAACACATCATCATGAGACTCAGACATCATGTTTCTAGATGCAATGTATGATAGTTTAACAACTTGGAGAAAAATCCAAACACATTTAATAAAAGTAAAAACCATTCTTACAATGAAGTTAAAGATAAGAGAGCATAGTATGTAGTTGAACCACTTGGTCATCAAACTCACATCGTTCCATCCATACATTTCCTATATACTTAGGTGTGCAACTATAATGGTATGAATGCCCCTCTCTCAACAGATCAAATGAATTGACATCCATGGGTAATAATACATTAATCATTGCCTCCCTCTTAGGATCTAATATTGAAGGAAGGTATAAAAGGTCCCCATTGTCTTCTAGTATTAAGGGCATAGTTAGCAGTGTGCCCTCCAATGGATTTATCGACTTAGGAACTCCATCCATTGCATGTCCACAAACTCTTCTTATGGGTCTCAATAGGTGCATTCCTTGGGATAAAATGGAACCTCTCTATGGACATCCATTGAAATATAATTAAGTTATAAATTGAATGTAAAGCATGACTGATACACAGTTTTCTTACTATTAACTCAAAGTCCAATATTACTTAATGGTCAATTATTTTTTATTGAAACTTACATCTTTCTCATCGAATCACTAGCTTGCACTGAGTAGAAGGACACAAGATATGCTAATTGAGATATGTCTCTCGATCTTGAACATCACAACCATAATCATTATCTATTTTGTTTATAGTATGATAAAATATATACTTCTCTTTCTCAATTCATCACTCCCTTGCTTTCTCCCTCTCTTCACTCACACACACACACACACACACACACACACACACACACACACACACACACACACATATCTCTCTCTTCTCTCCACCCTCTATTTCTATTCCCCTCTCTATTTCTCTCCCTCCTCTCTCTTGGTTTTTATATTTTCTTCTCTTCTCTTCTTTCTTTTTGTCTGTGGTGGAGAGATGCATTGAGAGAGAGAGAGAGAGAGAGAGAGAGAGAGAGAGAGGAGGGAGGGAGGAAGAGAAAAAGAGGAGGGATTAAAAAAGAGAGAGGAAGAGAGAGAAATAAAGAGGGAGAGAGAGAGAAAAAGAGAGAGATACAAAGAGAAGCTTCTAAGGAGCAAGACCAAAAGAGAGGCAAAGTCAATGAGCCAATAGCTTCTTAAGTGGCTATCATCTCAAATCTTTTTCAAGTTGGAATAAGGTAATGATGTAATAACAAATCACTCACATCATGGCTCTACAACATGGTAGAATACTATCATCAAGTTCAAATGACTTTCTATAGTGAGAAGAACTACTGCATTCTAAAACATACTCAAGGACTATTATAGAAAATGCACATCAAGGCTCTACAACATGGTAGAATAATATCATCAAGATCTATAACCTCCCTCCCAACATACTCAAGGACCTCTAAGCCCTTAGATGTTATAGCCTTCCCACCCTTCAATACATCCCATACGGAAAAACTAGTGTGAAGACCCAAACTATTTTATTACATTTTACACATAGCTCAAAAGTAAACCCTTAATAGTACTTTGAGTTTATCCTGGCACTGCTTAAAAGTAAAATATGTGCCAAAAAGGCACCTCAAGCACTCTTCGGGCAAGAGTTCCAGCTTTTTAAGAGAAGCTTCCTTGCTTTTGAAATGTCTTAGTAAAGTTTTTAGTTGATTTCTCTATTATGCACAAAGATTAACTTATCCAAGCCACAAAATTTATTCTTCTTTATTCTCAAAGTTCTATCTCTTACATCAAAAGTCTATAAAAATAGCTTGCCACTTCCGAAACCCAATCCCCCACCCCAACCCAAAACAAAAAAAAAAACTCTTTAAGTGCTCACTTTTGAAGGAAATTCACCCCGCTTGTCATCATGATCTACTACTATAATTCAGCTACCCCTTTTGCTGCACCTTTAGTAGAGCTGCAAGCACCTAATGTTCAATGAAATCCCTTAAAAAATTGCAACTCAATAACAATAGTACACAATTGAAGGGACCATGATAGACATAATGGCCATGTTCTGTAGTAGCTCACAGAGATTTCATTTATCATCAGGAAGCTTCAATAGTAGTTTTTCATTTAGCAAAAAAAAAGAAAGTTCCAATCACTACCTAAGTTGGACTTGGTGCTATCAATAAATTTACTTGTACTGCGAAGGATTATAGGGCTAAACTTGAATGAAAACACTAAAGATTTAAAGCCTCACAAGTCACAAGTTCAATGTGCAAATTCAACAAGTCACAAATTTCATGATGAATGGAGAAATTAGAGCAGGCAACTAGTACCTCAGGAGTAGTAGAGATGTTACCACTAGTTTGAAGCATCATTTCCTCATAGCCATGCTCAAGATGCTCATGACATAGTTACAAAGCTCATTAGCTCAATTATATGTATAAGCCAAAATACAATAGGTACCTCAAACTATCTCCTATGTTGCACCTCAAGAATAGGTCGATTGAAGTATCTTTCTATCTTCTTCAAATGTATAAGCCAAAATACAATAGGTACCTCAAACTATCTCCTATGTTGCACCTCAAGAATAGATCGATTGAAGTATCTTTCTATCTTCTTCAAATTTTTTTCGTCTCTTTTGTTTGCCAAGAGAGATTGAAAGTAGCACTTGCAAGAAAATTTCACTCAATATAGTCCTCCCCATATCATCTAAATCAGCTTGATTAAAGAAAAACACTACATACCTTTTTTGCTAGACCGACCACTCCTTCCAATTCTATACAGGTATAGTTCATAGTCTAGTTGGGGATATTTATTTTTTATTGGTACATCATAGTTGACCACAAGAGTGACCTAAGCTCCCCACCACAAAAAGGCCCCATTAAAAAAAATTTTAAAAAAACCAAACAATACAAAAAATTTGAAAAAAAGCTACACAAAAAAACTTGTTGGTCCATTTTCAAGAATCTTGTACCTAACAATTTACACACAACAAACAACTATGCACACCTAAAAGGAACCTACATTTACCTATACTTGATCAACTATGTATCTTATGGCTCTTTAACTCTAACAGCACATCAACAAGATAATCATATTATAGTATAATCTCTTAGATCTAAAGCTTGATGAACAAATATTTACTATCAGTCACCACTAATATATCTCTTATGGATGCTATAGAGCATTATGAAGATGCCATAAAGCTATAGTTTGACACTCTAATAACCAGGATTTCCCTCTCTTCTCAAGTCTATATCCCAAAAAATAATACCAACACCTTTCAAAAATTCTCAAGGGTATTTAATGGCTTTAGTAGCATAAGAAAAAAAACCTTCATGCCACCTCCATACATGCCTTTTCCATGCCCCTCATCACTGCAAAGCCTATGTTGTTCCTCTCATTTAGACCTTCTTGATGGTGGGAGTTATGAATGCATACATAGCAACCTCAAATTGCCCCGCATGATAGAAAGTAGTGAGAATACCACTGTAGATACTACTATCTGGCCTCAAACCCTAGGCCAAACTATCATATCTAAAGTCTATTTATCTATCATATCTCATGTAAATTCATAAGGCATTAAGGGCTAATAATCTACTTCCAATTATACACACATTTTTTCTATGCTTGCCATATGTTATTAGCAGAACTTGGGTCACTAACATTGCCATTTCTCTTTGCTTTAAGGAATAGCATAATTAAAAGGGTAAAACAAACCTGAGTCAACTCTTTTTGTTTATATTGTCCCTTGAGTTGGGGATCTAAGATATCCTCCACTTTCTCCATGTACCTGCCAAGCATGGTGCTGCCTATCATAAAGACATGAAAATAAAGACCATGGAACATAGATAGCCAAGCAATAGCCAACCAAAAAGAGCACAAGCAAAGAAAAAAACATTTTCTACATAGTTTTAACTAGAGAAAGGTTAATCAATCATGAGAAGCATCATTGGAAAGCTGTAGGGCTGCCCTCTTCTCTGCGCAGTCACCATAGCCACTTGACCAAAATGCCCATTCTCCTCTTCTTATAGTTGTCCAAATCCTCCTACCTTCCTCCTTCAAAAGTTCTACCTCATCATGTCTATCAAAGTACTAATAGTATATATTTACATACTCCTTCAAAGCCATGAAGATCATGCTTCATACCTACAGAGCACACCCCCACAATGAATTAGTAGGCCCTCAATTTGAGTTAACTATGCCCTACAAGTTGTTAAAATGGGCATGCTTGTGAGGTTCTACATAATGGTAGCTAAACCATCTCTAGTAGTAGCAGAACCTCTAGAGAAGCCACAGTCCTCCTCCTCCTTCTCTACAATAGTGTCTCTAGAGAAGCCAGAGTTGTCCCCTTTCGTCTCCCTCTCTTGCAAGCCTCCTCTTTAGTAGCTTTCAAATAGAAACTAGGCCCTCTTGCCTACTCTTTCCAAGTTTCCTCCTTATTTCTTCTCTTTTGACTTTTCACGCTACATGCTGCTCCACAAATCTTCCATGGTCTTCTCTATCAACCCAAGATGAAGACAAAATCTTTCCTTCTCTCTTAAGAGTTGCTCTCTAGAGAAAAAAAAAAACCAGATTGCAACCATGGTAGCCCTGCTCAAATCATGAAGATGCCCTCAAGGAAGATATTTAACCATTCAAGCCATCTGTGATGGCATGCATTTGACTATCTAGAAGTCTCAGTGCATCATGAAACTAAAACATTCCAATAAAGTTTGACTGATGCAACACTTTGCAATCTTTGAGACCAATAGTTACTCTACTTTACCCTCTTCTCCAAATACATTTTTGTTTACAATAGTTCCCTAAGAAGACATTGTGAACTTCTCTTCAGACGTTTGAAGGATATGAAGAGCAAGGATGAATCAAAGTGAACCATGAACCAAAGATTATAAAGAGACCTATCTCAACATCAACATTAGATTTCTCCTCTTGATCTCAATGACAAGTTCCTATTTGAAGATACATCCAACTCTTTCCAACAATAATTTTGTGTTGCGTAAATACAATTTTCAATAAGAAAAGTCCACCCCAGGTTTCAATGTTCATCTTGCTCCCATCATTTCCCCCGTTTGCTACTATTCAAGCTCTAAGTGAAACCTTAGATCGGCCCCATGTGCTAATGTTCACCCCAGACATATAATAGATCTAACTCAGGCTCAGAATGTGCTCTTCTTAGCAGTTTCATTTGTCACATAAGCTGTTGCAATGCCTTTCTCATCAAATAGAAAATTGATGTGGACTGAAAGCTTTGAGAAGAATTCGTAGAATAGGTTCACATGTTGACAAATGAAAACAATGTTAAGCCTGAGTATGTAGGATATGATTGCCTCTGAAAAAGGAGAGCTCCTAAGAAACCTGAGCTTGAGCTAGAGTATGCACAATATGAATCACTCTCAACAAATCTGCATGAATCTTCTAGACTGTCACAATATGAATCTGGAACTTTCTGAATGATGAAACATTTAGTATTTAAATGATAAACCTTCCAACTGTGCAAACATACAATAAGTTACAAATTATTGAAAGACCTATATTCAAATAGTAATATGGGAGTAAATATATTGACGTGTAATCTAGTAGCACTCATAAATGGCTAGTTGAGTAGTGTAATCGAATGAGACTAGTCGAAGATGCTACGATACTTAGAGGAGGAATGGTCAAAGGTGTAGCTGGTGCAGTAGCCAGAGGGGGGGAGAGGATATTAGGAGGAGGGGTGGTTGGAGCTATGATAATGGGAGGAGAACTAGTCGATGGTGTAGGTGCTCCTATGCTAGGAGGAGGGCCGGCCATGACGATGCTGGCATTACGCTAATGGCTGAAGAAGGAAAAATGCCCCAATCTTCTATATATATATATATATATCAGTACACATGTACGTCTCCCTTATAGGCATAGGAAATTGGCCCAAACCTTTCTCATGAAGCTGAAGCATCTTTAGGATCAATTATGAGCTATTGGGGCTTGTATAAAGATGGGGAAAATTATTTTCTTTGGTTTTGAGAAAGCTACCACATGAGTTTAATGCATTTGTAAGAGCAATTCATGTAGCAATGGCTCATTATATTTTCAAGAAGCCAATGCTTTAATACTTGATGAAGAGTTGCCAATGAAAATGCAAGGGAAGCTACAAGAGATATCCATAACTAATGTCTTGATAGTGAAGAAAGGTGAGAAGAAGAAGAAGAAGAAGAAGAAGGAGAGAAAGGACCACCATTAGGTTTGTGGTAAGATGGCCCGAGGTCTTAGTTGATATCGTCCTCACAAGAAAACCCAAACATGTGGTAGATTTAGTTGCAAATACTAAGACATAGCCTTTGACCTGAGTTGAGGTGATCTAGTGTGGACTCCCCCACCTAAGAACTTATTCTCTTACATCACAGTGATAAGTTCCTAGTTCACATTAGCTAGAGGTAAGACTATGGGAAGGTGTGTTGGAGGGGAGACACTAATTCCTTTCAATGCTATAAGCTCTTTGGAGGAGATTTCTAAGCCTAATCCTTGGAGTGATTTGTGGCTTGGGACTAAATTCTTCTTTGATAGCATGTGGCCTTCTTAATGCTACATATGGTTAAGGACTATTGGATAGTCTTCTTTGACTCTAAGAAGCTCTTACTTGGAATACTTTTGGCATTGGCAAGATATCACATGTAGGGATTTGTTTCTTTATCCCATGATTTTTACTTGAGTCTTCTTCATGCTATTTCCAAGAGATATCTAGTCTATGTGCATAGAACTTTGACATCCATGGTTCTAGCATTTTGTTGGATTTCTTATATCATTTTAATATTCTCTTATTCATAATATTTATTAAGTATCAAGAGAGGGTGTTAAAAATACATATGTTTCTCTATGAAGTGTTATACAAGTTTCTTTGGTGAGGCCCCTCTCAACTCTCTTACTCTTAGGACTCATCCCACTTATAGCCTATTAGTAAGGGCAACTCTATTCGGCATCCCACACATTATGTGCTACACTCATTGTTGAATCATTCTTGGTTGATGCTTCCCTCTTAGCCCTATCTTGTTGTTGTGAGACTTTTTGGTAGCTCACTTTGGGATAACTCTTGTGTGGTCTCCATCATTATTGAGTTACTTTCCATTTGTCCTCATCGTGAAGCTCACTAACCAAGGAATATAGTGGAGCACCCTATAGATCATGGAGAAAGCCTTTGACAATAAATTTATATTTGGCCCATTGTGGAAGCTCCTCCTTAAAAGATATATTTTCCACGAAAAAAATTAATAATATCAATAGCCATAGCTTGAAATGCTCAGCATTAGCTTGGTGGTTAGGCAAGGATTGATTCATCACTTGGATTGTCCATTTGGCTAAATTCTTGGGTCCCCTTCAAGGAGAATAATGAGAACCCCAACTTTTCCTATTATATTTCACAAATGGGAATGAAATGTTGGGAGAAATTGTGGGATCACAAGAAATGAACTAGGTGCCATTGTAGCTAAATAATTATCATACTCCCTAATGTCATAGGAATTAACCCAAATTATATCAAAGTTTAAGGACATATTGCACACCTTTCTTAGGATTAAGCTAATCGTGGCTAACTTATTTGGACTATCAAGGTATAGAAAATGTGAGAAAAATCAAAGGCCCAAGGAAAATGACTAGTTTCTCAAGCCATATACATTTTGAGGTCAAAGTAAAAAAACTTATGTATGTGAGTGAATGAAGAAGTCTAATTTTTATAACCTGGAATACCACACTTTTTGATTCGTTTAATATGTTTCTTTGAGGCCAGTTATGTTGATTTTTCCATAGCTATTGTATTCTTAGTAAGTTGATGAATCTTTTACACATTTCCCTTTGTGCCTGGTTGAAAAAGAGAATTCTTTAAATGTCTTTTGGTATTGCATATGCATAAAAAAGGTGTGGAAGAAGGTGCACGAATTGTAAACTACAATTGGTTCCTAGTTTCTATATGTATTGAGCTACTTCAAATGGTGGTCTACATTAAATTCTTGATCATTTATAGTATACCTTCATAGGTCTTGGTATACCACCAAATAACATTTACTAGGTTTAAGAAGAATAATTTAGCAAAATATCCAAGGAGGAGCAATGTTGTACCAAGTGCACATGAAAACGAATAAAAGAGATCCATGTAACTGGGATGGGATATTAAGGCCAAATTTGTATCCTAACTACTTTCCATGGTTTGGGAAAATACATATTCTTTGAGAAACCAAACCATTTGCCTTAAGTATTTGATCTCTATCACATTTTCCATTACAATACATTGGCATTTTTTACCTCAATTAGGCTGGATCATATGTGAGATTTGTCCTTGAACACTAATTGAGCATGAATAAAGACCTTTCCAATAAATGTATATTGACCCATTGTAAAATCTCCTCCTTAGGGGATATTTACCCATGAGAAAACATGAAAAACAATAGCCATAGCTTGAAATACTCAAGATTGGCTAGGTTCCTTCATGAGGATTGATTCACCAGTTGGATTATCTATTTGATTGAATGCTTTGGGCTTCAAAGAGGATATAATTTTCGTTAAGAAAAATCCTAAATTGGCCTATCAATTCTCAAAAGGAAAATTTAGAAAGATTGTGGGATTACAAGAAATTAACTAGGTACCTTTGTGGCTAATTATTTTCAAGTACTCCTTGATGTCAAAGAAAGTGGGGTAAAACAAATTTGCCTTGAGAATCCAATCCATTTGACTGAGGGCTTTGATCTCCAAGTACACTTTGTCCATTACATCCTTAGTATTTTTAACTTCAATTAGGCTTGATTATAGGTAACATGGGCAATGTGTCGTTTAACTCACAAGTAGGCTTGATTACAAGTGACATGTGTAACTCTAACCTAATTTGGGATAATCATAGTAAGTGCAATAAACTTACATATGTGAGAAAAATGCAAAAAATTAACCTTATCAATATAGAATTCCACATCTTTCTATAAGTTTTAATATGTTTCTTTGGAATCTAATTGTGTTGAAGTTTTTCAGAGGTGGACTTAGTATGTTAATGCTTATTTTAGGAATTTTACCTTATGAGAAAGAGGATTATTTTCATCTCTTTTTACAATGCACATGTATTAGAAATTTGTTGAAGAATATGCACAAATGGCACACTACAATTGGTTCCTAATTTCGATAATTATTTACCTACACCACATGGTTCTCAACATTACATTATCGATCACCATAATTACCTTCATAGT
Source organism: Lygodium microphyllum (assembly GCF_053477565.2). NCBI lineage: Eukaryota > Viridiplantae > Streptophyta > Polypodiopsida > Schizaeales > Lygodiaceae > Lygodium > Lygodium microphyllum. Next base: position 49,410,172 of record NC_141155.1, read on the forward strand.
GCTAGTGTGCCATCACCAATTAATCTTTAGAGAAATAAAGAGAACAATTTTGCATAATTTTGTTAAAAAGGATGAGAAGCAATGTTGTATTATTGAGTGACTACTTAATTTAGGCCTAATTTTCCTAGCAACCATTTCCCATCAAATATTATTTATTTGCATGAAGTATATATATATTCTTGATATGGCTATTTGTAATTGCCTAGTATGAAATGTGAGGAATTGAGTTCCTTGAAATCCCTAGTTTAGGATCTGGGTAATGAAATTTCCTAGTTATATGACCTACAAATCCCTAGTTTAAGATGTATAGAATAAATTTCCTAGTTATATAAGGAGTTCATACATGCATGCCTAGGATTCCCTAGCATGGGATGTGGAGAATGTTGAGAAACACGGATCTAGAGCATGGCTATGGTGGCTCAAAGACGGGAAGAAGACTCATGTAGACATAGACTCAGACACTGACTGTCACACAAGTGAATTAGGTTTCAAGATTGAGACTTGAACTCATAAACACAATCTTGTGTGTAGACAATGACACTGACACTTTATTGGAAAGAAAAGAGTACTATCATTGCATTAAGAAAAGGAAGCAAGTACAATGCTTTACAGGAAAGTAGGAAACTGCAGTAGGCACCACTGTGCATATGGGATAGGTAAGCCTGCATGTCCTTGGCCTTGAAGCTCCATACAAAGAGGCTGTCAGTGAGTGTGATTGCTGAATCTCAACACCCCTCCTCAATCACAACTAGAAAGGCACAAAGTGTGTAGAGGTTGTAATGAGAACCATCTGCAAAGTGTGGGCACACCACAAACATGGTAGACACCAGAGACTGTCGCAAAAAAGGCTAAGTTTTGGCACCAAAACATGATGGACATCAAGAGGCTATAATAGGGGCCTCACAAAGTGTATAGGGACTATAGTGCCAAGTTACATGAGGAGTTTACAAAGCTTATGGCAAGAAGCATTAGAGCTAGGAAATACAAGGCTTTAAAAACAGTCTATCAGAGTAATGAGAGTAGAAGGACTGATGAGGCTTGTCCTTCCGATCATCCTGGTGGTCTTCATCTTCATCTTCATATTCATCTTTTGGTCCATGGTCTTTTTCTTCTTTCACAGCTGCAAGATAGGCCTTTTGGGACCTCTTCCTAGCATGACAGAACTTCTCAATATGTCTGGTCCTTTTGCAAAAGTCACAGAAGAGCGGTTCCTTTTTACCTTTGTATCTGTTGTTTACATATAACATTTGTTCATCCTTTGAAGTGCTAGGCTCTTCTTTGCTTTTAAGTTTCTTTTCCTCCTCTAGCAGAGAGTCTTTAATATCAACAAGTTGAGGATCAGGCATATTGGTTAGAGTGGTTGATACATTATCATAGGCAGGAGGCAGACTTTTTAACAAGACACCAATACAAACATCTTTATCCATTTTTAGCTTTATCCCTGCAAGTTGGGTTAGGAGACTTTCCATGTAATTTAGATGGGATGCCAGGGATGTATGAGGCTTCATATCAAGTCGAAAAAATTCAATCAATAGACCATACTTAGACAACTTTGACTGTGCACCAAACAAGGTATCCAATTTGTCCCAAGTGTCATGGGACGTGTCATACGCATCCACATGATGGATGTAGCTGTCATCCAATTCCAGCTTAATGATGGCTTGTGCTGTGTCATCATTCTTCTGCCAAGTAAGTGCAAGGTCCGCAGCTCGAGGTTTCTTTTCACCGCCATTTGTGATGGCCCAGAGACCCTTCTTCATCGGGATGAGCTTGATGCGGGTTTGCCAGGTGTGAAACCCGACTCCCTTGAACCGAGCATTTGGAGAGCCTTTTCCCATGTTGGATGGCTAGAGCAGCGGCAAATCAGCTCCAAGATTCTCAAATTTTACAAGTGAAAGAGCAGATTACAACATGTCAAGAGACACAAGTAATGGTAGTGTGAAAACACACTATGTAGAGACTTGATGTTGAGCTTGAATCTTCCTTGCTCGGGGTCGTCGATCCTTCTTCAATCTTCTCAGGTACTTCCCCTCCTTGATTTGGTGCTGGGATAGTAGATCAGAGTGGCAATGGGTTGCTGTAGGTGGCAGGAGAGAGAAAATGATGAGATTTTTTAGCTTTGATGAAATTGGCTATGGCTGACAGTTTAGGGTTTCAGACACGGGCCTAGTTTTTTGCAGATTGGAGGAGCTGTAGTTGATCATTTTGAAAACTTTTTTTATAGAAATGAAGCTTACTTAAAGCTCTTCCAAAGCCCTATCCTCCTCATCAATATCGCAGCATCTACAGTGCGCGCTGAGCGGACGAACAGACCATGCATAGATTTTGTCAGCAAACACGAATTTCGACAATGCTGTGCTGGTTGATCAACAATGTGGACGATTTTTGTGCCAAGAGGGAGCGCCCTAAGTAGAGAAAGATATGTCTAGAAGAGAGTTCATGAAGATATGCTCTAGAGAGAGATATATGAAGGCTCCATGGAGGATATGTCCTGCAAGTCACTGTTGAAGACTATGGCAATGACTGAAAATTTTCACAATGCTAAGCTTTAGATAGCCAAATGTCATGGATTGATGTGATAGAACAAAGCTTTGTGAGCTGGACAACACTTTTCCAGAAGGAAACTCCAAGAGATTTGGCCTGTGGAGTGAGATATAAGCGACTCAATCTGACAGGGTGCTGCTGGCTATGGCTGCCATGGAAGCTCAAGTGAAGGTAGAGTTGGGAGATGAGCCATGCCCGACTGGGCTCTGATACCATGTTGAGAAACACGGATCTAGAGCATGGCTATGGTGGGGAAGAAGACTCATGTAGACATAGACTCAGACATTGACTGTCACACAAGTGAATTAGGTTTCAAGATTGAGACTTGAACTCATAAACACAATCTTGTGTGTGGACAATGACACTGACACTTTATTGGAAAGAAAAGAGTACTATCATTGCATTAAGAAAAGGAAGCAAGTACAATGTTTTATAGGAAAGTAGGAAACTGCAGTAGGCACCACTGTGCATATGGGATATGTAAGCTTGCATGTCCTTGGCCTTGAAGCTCCATACAAAGAGGCTGTTAGTGAGTGTGATTGCTGAATCCCAACAGAGAAAGTGATTCCCTAGTTACACATAGGGAATCTATATATATGTACCTAGGAAAAGTTAGAGAATTTCCTACATTCTAAGAGTTTTCCTATGTAGGAACTATTCAAAAGCTCATGCTGATTTGGATTGATCCTGCATCATAAATTTTCCCAAAAGAATTACGAAAAAGATTGGAAAAATATAGATCTACATTAAGCATGGGCCTGAGAACGAGAATATAAGCTGCATTCTATAGCTAATATAGGCATATTCTAACCATTTTGTCCAAAACTTGCTGGTGGAAATGAACCTTATAAAGTTCCCAAAAATCTGACTTGACTTGAGGGATAGTGAAAGGGTAAACCCTTTAGCGTCTTCCTGCATATCAAGTACAACCACAGAAAGGCAATCTAATCCAAAAGCACCAATATCTATAAGCTTTCTCACCCTATTCTTCAATCTTGATATGTTTTGCAAACAATTTGGCAGGTTTGCAATCTTTAGTTAGTTTCTTCAATTCCTTGAGGACTTGGACAGATCGAGCTGCAGAGCTGCAAAGAATGAGAAGAACAGGACATCCTCTCTCCTTTTCAGCTTCTTTCGAAATCAATTGCTCCTAGGTATCTCATCTCGCATAGCTTTTGCTAGAAGATCCATGAAATAGGTGTATGTCTCATGAGGGACAGCCTGCGGGGCACTTAACATTCTATTATATGCACCTTCCATAATATACTACTCCAATTCAATAGCATAATTTATGCAAGGATTATCTAATGCTTCAGAAGAATGAAGCTCCAGCTCTGTGTGAAACTCTGCAATCCTGTTTCACCTTAATTCGGTTGCTTTCGAGCTGTGTGTGAACTCCTTGATCTCCAGCTCTGTGTCTTACAGACCACTACATATGGAACATTCGTGCGACGCCTTCTTCTCTATCACTCTAGATGTAATGGCATTACCATTACTTAGATTATGTGGCACTCCGTTGGACTTGAGTCCCTGATCAGAAAGCCCAGATGTCGACGTTGCAGAACCACCAACCCTTGCAAGAATAGAGCTTGCACGAGCTTCTGCAGAGTATGCATCTATCTGTTCCAGCCCCTTGTAGATTTCTCCAAGCCTAGATGAGACAAAATGTTTATCACGTTCAAGCTGATCTTTCTCTACACCCCAGGAATCAAAAGCAGGTCGAAAGCCTTTCCGAAAAAAATAGCCATCCATGCCCTTTCTTTTTGCTTTTTCGTTTCCCCTCTATTGTTACCAGCACGATGTCTGGAATAGTGTTTTCCCCAGCTAAAGAGTGGCAAAGCACAAAACCTTCAAGGCTTGTCATCCCGTCACCACTCTTTGTGGAGTGGTAGCGGAGCAGCTCGATCAACCTAGCTTTGTTTTGGCTGTCTTCGTGGATACCAAGCTTAATATTCTTTGAAAAGGCCTCATAGAATTTGTTATAGTCTTCCTTGTTCTCGGCGATCTCAAAGAACATATCAATGCATTTCTTCACGAGGTTCTTTCTGATGACTTTTAGAATCTTGTTCTGCTGCAACATCCTCCCGGAAGATGTTGCGAGGAAGATCTTCCATCAATATCCCTTCAGATACAGCATTGCACTGTTCTAGGTAGTGCCATTACATGGGTAAGACTGCTGGACATCGACAATATATGAGCTGCTTACTTGATCATGTGTGGACTCGATTGTGCCTGTTGTCTTTTTCAACCCACCATCTCCACTTCCAATGGATTGTTCACAATAGGCATCTGTACTCCTCCCACACTGGACTCACATATCTGTTCCATCCACACATAGCTTATGTAATCACTAACTGGTCCTCCACTGGACAGGTGCTCTCATCTCCTCCCTCCCAAAATTCTCATGCTTGCCTACAATAGTATTCAAGCTCTCTGTGGCATTTGTGTTTCTTTCACCAGTTGGACAACTCGTAACTTCATGGACTGGTTCAAGCACAGCCTGTTCTTCATTTGAACCTACAAACCCTTCCTGGTCATTAGTAGCAATCCCTGAGATTATGTCAACAACTTCACCAACTTTACCTACAAGCTCAAACTGTTCTTTAGAGCATGTGTTTCCTGTCTGAAAATCTACACTCTTCAGGTATGTATTTTCACTCTCATCGTCAAACCCCCCTGTCTTAGTTGTTTCAACAAAGTCTAGCCCTTTTGCAATGTGATCAGATGAGACACCCATGTCACCTGCACCTTGCTTTGCAATGTGGAGGTGGATTTTATGATCTGCAGCTTCTAGAACAGAACGTAGCAATGCATCAGCTTCCTGCTTAAAATTTTCTTGTATAGCATCTTCCAGTAAAACAGCCCCATTCCTCTCTTCTGTTTTAGGTAGAGAGTCAGCTTTATCATGTCCTTGCTCTTTAGGAGGAATTATATCAGAACCACTTCCTATATCTCTATGGAAGTTATTTCTCAGCTTTGAACCAAGAATCATCTTTTCATCTCTGTTGTTGTCAGCACCATCATAATCTTTGTTGGTAACCTGATTTCTTTCTAAACATTTTCCCACTGCAAAGGAAACTGCACCTTGTTTGTCAACTGCACACTCACCACTTGTTTCATGTGCAACAGATTCCAGCATTGAAGAAGCTGAAAATTTTCCCCCATTTCCCCTGTGTCTAGATTTTCATGCTTTAATGCTCGTAAGTTACTTGAGATTTCCAAATTAAAAACTTTATTGAAAATTCCTTGGTTTTCTTGAACTCCATTGTTGATACCATTTGTATCTTCAGCATAAGCAAACAACTTGAAAAGCTCGGGAAAACCATATTCATTGCAGATCTAGAGCCCATTCTCCTTCTAAATTGTTTGTAACAAATACTAGATTCACTCCCAAACAGCACTTGTCTCTTCTGTGAAATTGAACGTGAACCAACTGAAGGCAAAATATTCAGGCAAAGCAAAGCACAACGTCTAAGTATGTACAAAGTAACAAATGTCACACACACAACTTTTTGGTGGATTCCACACCTCCGATGCGCAGCAACATGACATCCACCCCCTCTGATCCTGCGCATGCTCCAGATGGGCCAACTACCCATGATCATTATCATCAAGATCCACGAACATATCAAAATCTTCATTGTCTATTTCTAGTATATTAGCAAGGTTATCTATCATATCATCTATCTCTTCTACTGGAGTTTCTTCTCGTTGCTCTTCTCTTACAAATGCTTCCAATACATAATCCTCATCATCTCTTTTCTTGAAAACCTTGATTCTTTTTCCTGCAATAGGCACTCTAAGCACTGTTCCATCCAATTCTGTCAGCTCATATGTTGCATTGTCAAAGACATGTCTGAATATGTACGGCCCAAACCATCTTTTCACCATCTTCCGAAGTGCAGTATGTTGATTTTCAAGGCTGCTATCAAAGACTAATACCCAATCTCCCTCTTCTATTGCTCTAGGCCGCAAGCGATGCCTGCTGTCAAACCTGTCCTTATTCCTAAGTCTAGCAACCTTAAACCTATCAATAGCTAGCTGAATATCCTCTGGTCTTCTCTCCAACTGCCAGATCTGAAGAGCTAAGAGCTCCTCTCTTGTCAAATCCTCCTGCCAAGGCAAAACTGACCAAGTCAAAGCACAAGTCTCAGTCGGCATAACCGGTTTCTGACCATACATCAACTCTACGGACATATATCCTATGGTAACATTGTGAGTTGTACAATCAGCCCACAAAGCAAATGGTAGAAGTCTCGGCCATTCTCCAATCCGTCCTCTACATGCTTTGGCTAATGCTTTCACTATCGGCAGATGCCTTCTTTCACTCTTTCCATTTCCCTTTGGATTGTATGCTGTGGTTAGAGCCAACTTGATTCCTAGTTGAGAGAAAAACTCCTTAGCTTCATCTGCATCTAATTCACCGCGATTTGCAGTGATCTTACCCACACAGCCATACCTGCAGAAAATTTCTTCCAATAAGAACTTACACACTGCACTAGTGGTCTTCATTCTCAAAGCTTTGCCCTCAACATGATTAGTAAGATCCTTTCTAGCCAATATAATATATCTCATCTGCCATAGACCCATCGGCATAGTAACCAAGTCAACTACCCACTTATAATGAATGCATAGCGGATAGGTCAAATGAAGCTCATCTCGATGACACACTACGGAATACATTTGACAATCTCTACAAGTCTCTACAAGGCGAGAAACATCTCTATACATGCCTTTCCACCAATATTTTTCCTTGATTTTCTCATAAGTAGCTCACACTCTATGACCAGCCCAAGGACTCTCATGAAACTCTCTCATCACCTGTAACTGAGTCTCTTTATTGCAGACAACCCGCAAGGGTAATCCACCTCTTTTCTTTTGGTGCTTCCAAAGAAATCCATCCTTGAGAAAATAACCATAGGCTTTTCTTCTGATCTTCTTGAACTCTTCATCTGTCCATTCATCTCTTTTGCTTAGTGTAGTAAGGTACTTGCCAATCTGCAACCAATCTCCAACATATAGTTCTTCTATGAAAGCCACAATATCATAGACATGGCAAACATGATCAACCATAGCGGCTAAAATTTTTGCATCATCCTCTTTTGCAAGTAGTGTCTCCTCATCATCATATCTAGCTCTAGACAGCATATCTGCCACTGGATTATTCTTTCCTACTATGTGTTTAAATTCTGGATTGAATGACTTGATGTATGGAATCCATCTCAACATAGCTATATCCGGAGTAGAGCAACTCGTAATCATACCTATCAATGGCAAGCAATCTGTTTCTACCACAATTGGGGCTCCAAGAAAGTACTCCTTGTCACATTTGAGAGCCATAACAATTCCGAGTAATTCCCTCTTGATTTGTGGATACCTCCTTTGTCTCTCGTTTAGAACTTTCGCCCCAAACCGAATAGCATACCTGTTTCCATCTGTATCATCTTGACCCACAGCCCAACCTATGCCAACAACCTATGCCAATTGGACTAGTGTCAACTGTCAATACAATAGGCCTTCCGCAATTATAATCCACCATTAGGGCCAAAAACGCTTCAACAATGGCACTTGTAAGAAAGTGATTAAGTTGCTAATTAGTTGAGGTTTAGGAAGAATAAAACCTCTAAATTTGGTTGTCCAGATGTGATTAATGAGAGAATATTTGGCTCATTGAAGAGGTCGGCCATTTATTGCCCTCATCTTTTAATCCAGGTCAGGGGTCACCTTTTTGGCCGTTTATTGTCTTGGAACTCGAGAGATTTTGTATTTTCGAGATTTTTGTACGAACTTCGCATTTGTTTGCACCCGCGTTTTCTTTCTATACACTATTCTCTTTTACCATTCCTTTTGTTGCACTTGCTTCCTACCACTGTGAGATTCTTGCTCGGTTGATTTGCTAGAATGTCTAGCAATACTACTTCAAATAACACAGGCGCAAGCACACGTAAATACAAGCTATCTATTCAGCTAGATCCGACTTACACATCTTGGAGAAGTATACATCATCGAGTATTGATAGATGAGATTGAAGCCAACAAGTTGCGAACACAAGGAATGAAGCATATAGATTTGTGGGTGGATGGAAATATCTATCCCAGGGATCCTTCTACAGGTAAACCACCTCCCTTTTTGAATGTCCATGACTATATAAGATATGCTGGAGAAGGTTACAATGGAATGCTTGGCTATTGTATGAGGTTATACTCTGCATCTTACACATATATAGCTCAAGTGCACGAAATGAAAAAAGCACTAGAAACTACACAAACAAATATTTTAGAGTTGACAAGTCAGATTGATATTTTGAAAAATGTTAACAACTCATTGCAGGATAAGCTAACACGCTTGAGAGAAACTCCAGTAGGATTTAGAGAGAGGAAGAGACCATTAAAAAATATAACCAGCTTGTGTGAGAGAGCAAAGAAAAGGAGACTAAATCTTACAAAGAAATATGTCTCTAACATACTAGGCATAAATATCCGAGAGAATGAGGAAAGAATCAAACTTTTGAAGGAAACAATGAATAAGAAAGACATTTTGAGGATTCTTAAGTCACCAGAAAATGTGGATTTGAGAGGTCCAACTCTGAGAGAGTTAGTGAAGGATTTAAAAGGCACAGTGAAAGCAAATGAAATCGTAGAGACATGTGATACTGTGGGTATAAGTCGAAAAGGTTATCGTGCTATCTCTGGATTATGGTTTAAAAATCTTAAACGCAATAGGGTAACTACATTTGGATTGCCCCGAGCCCTTGCAGTTTCGACTGCAAGAATTTCCATGAATCGCAAGATTCCACATGTTTTTGGACATTACATTCATATCGAAAGGTCTATGTCCTATGAAAAACAAAAAAAACAGGCAATTTTTGATTACAATGAGTTTAACAATATATGGGTTGATCTAAAAAAGGTGCAAATTGCAATGGTTCACATGTATAAAATCACAGTAGAAGAAAGTTATGGTGTTCTAAAGTTTGCCTTGAAGTTGGATGAAGCACAGATTCAAAAGGGACAGAAGATGGAAAGAATTAGCATTTGCCTCATGAACATGCCATTGGACCATGGCAATGGCGAGGGCAAAGCTCCATTGCATAAGATCCAATCCGAGTTGGAGATTTGGTGGATTGGTGCAGCCCAGGTACCAATTGAAAATCATCAAACATTGAAATTGTTGTTCAACCATACAGGTATTCCAAATATCATTAAGTCTCAAAGTGAAGGCGAAATGTTGGTAGTTGATGGGGTTGGTAAATTTAATGTGGAATGGCATATGAGTGTTGATTTGAAAACTATCAAATGTATGCTTGGAATATGTAATGGTGCAAATGCAAAATATCCTTGCATTTATTGCATGGAAAGTATTGGATCCAAAGATTTGAGTAGTTTGCGACTAGTAAGAAGAGCCCCAAATAGAGACTCTATAGATTTGAGTAAATTTAAAAACATAGAAGACATCTGGGATCCCATTCTTTCCATCTCTCTTAAGAATGTTCATATTTGTACTTTGCATGCAGAGATTAGAATAATCGATAAGCTTCTCAGGTTGCATCTTGACTACGCATATTCCATTAAGCCATTATCTTTATCAGATGAGTGTATTGATAAATGCGAGGCATTGCTATTGAAAATGGGATTTCATGGGGGCCAAGTTCACTTGAGAAAGGATCCAATACTTTCAGGAAAAACAAGAGATATCTTGGCCGATGTCTCTATGGGAGGCTCAAAAGCTAGACGATTCTTAGGAAACCATTTAGGAAGGCAGGTGAATGCGGCTTGAGAGTGTTGGAGAGAGCTATGTGAGATCACAACAAATGTTGCAAGCACGCCGAGGCTTGCGTTTCTTAGAATGGAGGTCTGGATACACCTTGATGTTTTTTTGAAACTCCTCAGGCAACATAAGACAACATATACATATGCGGAAGAGTTCAAAAGATCAATCACAAAGCTTGTTCAGGCGATAAAAGAGGCATGGGGAGAAAAAGATATCACTTTTTATCTGGTAAAGTAATAATTATTTAATATGGGCTTATTTTGATAGGTTTTTCAATTGGTATAAAATTTGTGTTACTTTGTATTGTAGCATATTCTTCATATTCATGGACCTTTCTTTGTGGAGGAGCATGGCCCCTTAGCAACTTATAGCAACCAAGGCATGGAAAAATCCCACTATCAAGCACGCACAAGTTATTTTTGAAGCACAAGGCATGGGGGAGGAGTTACAAAAAGCAATGCTTTGGAGGAGCTATTCAACTGGTTTTTTCGACGACAGCTTCAAAGAATGCAAATAAAAGACGACAATGACACATGAGCGATCGCACTTTTATATATAAGAAAGAATATATACAAAGCTAGTTTTCCAAAACTCTCACATTCTCTTCCTCCTCATGAATCTTTCCTCTATATCGTAGTAATTTTTTTCTCTTGTAGCCAGCTATAGATTTTACATCAGTTCGGTCTGCAGCTAAGGCGTAGGATGAAAATGCCAAAAAGTATCCTGCTCTAGAAGCAGAGTAACCTGGACCGTAGCCAAAAATCCTAATTGCTGCAGTCTTTTCCAAAAACATTACTTTGTGGGCATTATATTGAAATCCTGAGAAACCTAGAAGCCTTGTAATAGCTTTAATACAAAGTATCGGCCATGCTGCATCCTCTGAGAAACTACTATGAAGTACAAAAAAGGAATCGGGGTCAATCCTAGCCAAGTAGTGGCTGAGTGCAATGTCTTTGGTGGTGTTACTAGTAGCTCTCGATCCTTTGCCACGCCCCAAGAAGTTATCTGTATCAGCAATCTCCAACTACAAATAAAACCCATACTGAATGAGCATGAAATGTAAACCTACCAATGTGTAAAAGCAAATTCAAAATTATCTTACCACTTGATTTTCATCGTACTCCAATTTAAATGGATTCCATAAATTAATTGATGATGCTTTTTTCATTGGTGTTAGTCAATTCTTTAACATATTCAGGCTCCTCTCTTCCAAAATTGGAAATCCCGAGTTTGCTTTGAATGCGATCGAAGTCCTCATCAGTAATACTCAACTCTTTCTCAGCTTCTTTGGCCTTCTCAAAACAAAGAGAGAGGGCCTCACCAGCATCAATAAACTTATCATCTAGAGTTTCTTTATCAAGTTTCAAAATCTCTTCCTTTGATTCATTTTCTGTGTCAATTATCCCATTTGCAGCATCAAAAGCCTCTGCAATAATTGCAAGACAATAATCTTCCCTGAGATTAAAAAGTTTTTGAATATCTGACAGTAAAATGTACTCCTTGTCCTTGAAAGGTATACATGGTAGGGAAGGAACAATATGGTGAGAACTCTCATGAGGTTGAGGGTTTGTATCTCCTTGGCTCTCCTCAATAATAGTCTCAGCTTTGAAGTGAGCAACATCCAAATTCTCAGCAATAGAAGCCTCAAAATCTGTATCTACAACCTCCTATGTTTCCTTTTCATCTACGAGATCATCTAAAATGCAAAAGCTGGCAGACTTTGCTCCTTCCAACTGTTGCTCCTCAGCTTTCACAGGGTATTTGACAAGGCTGAAAACAATAAAAGCAGCAGATTTTCTCATCATCTTGCAGTTTTTGGAATGAGTGCAGCAAAATATGTCTCTTGAATAAAACCTCTCCAGAGAGTGGGCCCTGCACTTTTTAGTAAATACTGACTTCTCATTTCCTATTGACCCAATGGGAACATGGACATATTCAATTGTGCCAACTTCAACAGAAGGACCTGCAAGATTTTCAAACTCCAAAAAGTCCTCCACAATATATTTTTCACAAGATTTCAGAACTTTCTCAAGTTTCCAATCAGGATTAAACACATTTTTCACAACTCCATAGAATGAGAGATCCATTCCATTTTGAAGCATAAAATCAAGTAACCTCTCTGATGGAGTGATATCAGTGAGCTCTGATACTCCTTGACCTCTCACTACCGACGTTCGCTTCCCTGGAGATGTACTTGGTCTTCTCACACTGGTGGCAGAGGATGGAGAGGAAAAAGAATCACATGTTGATGCCCTTGAGCCTTTTGAAAGCCTTCTTCTTTTACCAGTTCCTGGAGAAACCTTGGATCCTAGGAATTCTATGGGTTCAGACATGTTTATAACTTCTGCCGATACGGCGCGATAAGAGAGAAACGAATTAGATGGAAAGGCCCCCTCGCACCGTATCGGTGATTCCAGTAAGAAGCGCGAACGCCACAACGGTGTTCACACGAGCTTGGACAGAATGAGCTTGAGAGGAGAGTTGAAAGAAGACTCTGCAGAACCTCCAAAACGACGCGAAGAGAGAAAAGTGAAGAAGGCAAACGGTCGCCCTCGCGCCGTATTAGCAATACAAACAGAGCTCCCGGAAAACCTAAAAAAAACGTACGGATAAGGAACACACCCTTATGTAGGCGCGGAATTATGCCACCTGGCAGTATCCGTTGGTTTCCGACACGTGGCAGTAGCCATTGGCCAACACGTGGCCGATAACCACGTGGCAAAGAAGTGGACCGGTCGTTACTTGACACGTAGCACATGGACCATAAATGCAAATACGTGGCACAATCAGCGTCGGACACGTGTCCGACACGTATCATGATATACGTGGGTATATAAGTGGTGATTTTTCCTACGTGTACACTTGTCATTTCTCGAGCTCTTCCCGCCTTGCTTACCGATACGGTGCGATACAAGACTTTCGTCTTCTCCGTTTCTTGACTCTCGCGTTGTATCGGTGGTCTTTCGGCTCGGTTCTTTATTCGCTAGTTAAAAATAGATGTGCCGATACGGAGCGAGGGCGTTCGAACACTGTTCTCGTTTCCTCCATATCGCCCCGTATCAGCAGTTTGGTCTCACCAATACGGACCAGGTCTATTGACATTCTGCTTTTGTCATTGCCAATACTAAGCGAGGGCATCCATACGCTGTGTTCGTTTGCTCCATATCGCGCCGTATTAGCATTTCGGTCTCATCCTTGTGGCTTTGCCAATACGGAGCGAGGGCGTCCATACGAAGTCTTGGTTTCCTCCATATCGCGCCGTATCGGCATTATGGTGTCCAATATGGAGCGAGGGCGCTCTTCCATTGTGCTCGTTTTGTTCATATCGCGCCGTATCGGGATTGCTCATTTCGTCCCTTTTCGCGCCAATCAGCCTGTTTGATTTACTATTTCTGGAATTGTCCTTCTGGTTGTTATTTTTGCATTTCTGGATGGCAAGGACAAAGCAAACTGCAAGAAGAGTGTATCTGGATGGGAAGGACAGTGGGGGTAAAAGAAAGTTAAAATTTGATGAATCTGAGGAGGAGCCCTCTTCCAAGTTTACTGAAGCTGGTCCATCACAGGCCCTAGAGCATTTTACAACAGAAATCCCCCCTACACCTAGTGTTGGCCTTACATCTTCTATAAATGTTTCTTCTCCTGAAGTTGAGGAAGCAAAGGGTGATTCTTGCCCTGTGAAAGACTCATTCCCTACAATGGCACCTGAGGCTACATCTGCTGAAGCCACTGAACCTCCCAAGCCACAAAAGAGAAAGAGGAAGTCCAGGTTCTTCTATATGCAGAGATGTTTCAGTGAGATAAGGAAAGCCCAGAGAGCTACACAGCATGTCATTCCAAAAGCTGCTTTTATAAGGGTCGTTAAAGAGATCTCTGATAGATTGTCTCAAGTGGCAACTGTCTCTGGTCTAAATAAGAAGTGGCAACTCTCAGCCATTCTTGCCCTGCAAGAGGCCGCAGAAGATTTTGTTATTGATTTCATGAACGACGCTTACATTGTTGCCGCCCATGCTCATAGGATCACCCTTATGAATAAAGATTTCAGCATCATCAACAGTGTCAGGTATAGGTTTGACAAAGTGCTGAGGCCCTTGCCTTCCAATGATCAAAAAGCCTTTGAAATCCTTAACATTCTCCCAAAATTGTCCAGGAAAGAGAAAAAGCTAAATGTTGAGGATGTTACTCACCTTTACCCTACAAGGGGTGCCACCCAGGAGGAGGCTTTCTTGAGTGAAAAAAATCAGGAGGTGCTTGAAACTGAAGACGATGTTTACAAGAGGAAAGCCGCATTACTTGCTCCCGTCAACAGTGAGAGGATGGGCAAAGTGTATGGGCAGATTCTTGTGAATGTCTCTGCAGAACCTGAGGAGGAATATCTTAGTATATCTCCCGAGGACAAGCCTATGTTGGAAAAAAGGGATGTCCAACTATCTGACTCCGTGGTTTTTTGTTGCATAAGGTAAGGTTTATATATATATTTTTTTGCATAAGTTAAGTCTTTTAGGTTCAAGTATATTTTGGATGAAATTTGTATTGAATAGCTTTTGCTATTGTCTGCAGGGCATTGGTCTCCTCGCTCACTCTCGATATCCGAAGAACCATATACATTGTTGATCCACTTCTCTCTGTGGAACTTTTTGCAAAATCTAGTTCTAATATTTCACCATTTTTTCGTAGCTTCGATAGTGTGACAAATTACCACATCTTTTTCCCTTATGTAGAAATGTATTTTTCTTTTTCTGTAGAGGAAAATTTATATTCATTTGCTTTCACCCTTCTACTCACCTCTTTTATGAATTTGTAGAGGGCATTGGATTCTCATCTACATTAATTGTCTTTCAAGGGAAATTATCTTTATGAATTCTCTCAGCGGTGTTCATGGTCAAGCACGAATGTATGTTGAAAGAAAATTACTTACTTTGATTTTATTTATAAAGAATATTTTGAACTTACAAAGCTTCCTTTTGCAGTGCTGGTAGACTCGTTTCTACATTTTTGGATACAACATACGAGGATCTTGCTGATCCTTAAAGGCCCTATACTTTTCTTCTACAAGAAGTTCCATTGCAAAGCGATGCGCATTCTTGTGGATGGAGAGTAATCTCAAACATTTGCAGAACAGTGGATTCAAAGTTGTTACAAATAGAAGGAGTGAATGTAAGTTAATTTCATTTGATGTTTGTGCAACCCTTATCATGATTTCTTTTTACTAACTTATAACATTTATTCTTACAGTGTAAGGACTATCCCGAAACATATGTTTGGTGGATAAGGGAGAGATGCATCGAGCTGATTCTGGACAAGGCAATCACACCGTATGATCTTGACTCCCCTCTTCCTCCCAAAACTTCAATGTCCAAGGGCACAAGCAAGGGAAAGGTCAAGGGAAAGGGTAAGGACAATGGCAATGGTAAAGGCAAGGGCAAAGGCAATGGGACCACTGCTGCAGAGTTTAAGAAAAAAGGAATGCCAATGCTCTCTCCTCTTAAATTTGATCCATCCCCTCTTAAGCCCCAAGAAAAGAGACTACCTGTAAAGGTGAAATTTTTTCAACAATCAAAGAAAGGCCCTGTGAGAAAAAATATCTTTGAAGAAATCGATAAAGAATGAAAATAGCAAACATAAGCATACACGAGCCTTATTATTTTGGCTTTGTACATTTTTATGCAATTTTTGTACCTCATTGTGTAATGAAAAATTTCACTTGTAAATCGAATGTAATGTACATTTTATTTATACACATTCGAAAGGAAACTTGCTTCCTTATGAGTTCCCATTAAAAAATATCTTAAGGACAGTCTATTAAGATAAATTCCTGCCAAGTTTTCATTCTCAAGGCTCAAAACTCACAATTGTGGGAGACAAACAGCTCGTACAAAAGAAAGAGCGCTCGGCTCTTTTACCAATTGTTACACCATTCACTTTGAACTTATATCTAGGGGATGTATTGTCTAGCAATTCCAAGGTATCCCTCACATCTTTCAGACTCCAATTGGAAGTAACATTCACCTTCTTTACTTCTTCATGCGGCAAAACGTGCATCGCAAGTTTATATGGTGTGTAATCTGTATCGGAATCCAAGGGAACCCAAATACCCAATCTTAGTTTGTATCTACTGTAATCAAAGCCCAAAGCAAGAGTTTGGCGAGGGATACTGTAAGCCAAAGCCAAGGATTGAGGGCATGCACTGCACCTCAAGATATCACCCTTATGATCGCACTCTCTAGATTTCCAATGCGTCCCTATAGTGTTGTCCAAATCCTCTTCCGAAAAGTTTATACTTAGCCAGGATACCTTCGTTCTTTGTAAATTTGCTGTTAATATCCTGAGATATTTTGAATTTGAAACTCTGCACCATTACCTTGTCAGGAATCTCCCAGTTTAGAGATGAAAGACTTGGCAATGGCAAATCTTCGATATTCCCATACCTATCCGCTTTAGAGGGAACCACATACTGTGCATAATATATAAAAACCTTGCATTCACTATAAAAAGACACAGTTTGATCGGCATAAATAATGTCTGCCAATACCTTATGAATGGCATGGAAAGTCCCACTTAGACTTTCCACATGTTGCCATTCAATACTTGTTGACGGAAAGATATCTACAATGACGAACCGTTTGTTAGAACTTGCATAAATGGAAAAGAATTATATACGTTATTCAACTTATAACTTACAATGTGTTTGTTGGGGAACACGTTCGTTTGGAGGCAAGTGCATATCCTTGGCCATGTAAACATGTTGCACCTTGACAAACCAGCCTTCGGGCATAATTTTGAAGGCAATGATACGCCCCTTCCAGTGATGTTTTATATATTCTCGTTTCTTCTTTTCACCTTATGAGAGCCCTTGCAAGAAGGCAGCATGGTAACCCAATCGTTTACAGCAAAGGTTTTGGGCTCAAAATTTCCATCTACTCCCTGGCTATAGACTATGCAAGAGTGTACTAAACGAGAAGGGCGCCTGGAGGAAGCCATGAAAAGAAAGAAAGCGCAGAGAAAGAAGCTCAAAGAGGGGTGAATGAACTAAAAAGTAGCGCCAAGAACCCAAATGAGTATGTATTGGGTGCCAAAAACAATATTGAAAGATCTCCCGACTTTCAAAAAACTCATTATTAATTTCATCACATCTCTGTCACGTATTTTGTTAGATTTGTAAGTAAATGACGTCTTTGGGACTCCAAAACATGTCAGACTTTAGGGGTTTTAGCTAAAAAAGAAGAGAGAATCACGAAATGGACTCCACTATCTCTAAAAAAGAGGAGACAAGAATACCATATTCTTGCACACGTGGCGAACTCTCTTTGGCCCTTTCCTTAATCCCGTGATTAACAAAAGTGCATTTTTTGAAGCGTTTTTGGCCCTAATGCTTTCCTGAGAGTAGGAGCAATCTACAATAACTTCTTTAATTTTCGCATGGCTCTAGTGTGGCTCTCATCCCAATGAAATTTCTACCCCTTTCGAAGCAGTTGATATAAACAATCTGCTATGTGTGCCAAATGAGGTATCCAAATCATATAAAACACATAAGCTCCAATGAATCTCCGTACCTCTGAAGTTGTAGAACAATACTCCGTAATATTTCCTATAGCATCCACCTTCGTAGGTGAAGGTTTCCTGCCATAATACCCACACATATGTCCAACAATGACAACCTCATTTACTCCAAAAACAGATTTCTGCCCTGATAATGTCAAGTTCACTTCTTCTAACCTGGCCAAAATCTTTTCACAAGCTACAATATGATCAGCCACAAAGTATCTGCATCCCTGCTCATTTAGACTCTCATTTTTCTCTTCTTTTGCACACCCCTTAATGGGCACATCATCCAAGAAAGGCATGGTAAGCTGAGGTATGTACTCACGAAGGACCTTATGCATGGCATTCATCATATGCGCAATAGAATTAGTGGCACCTTGAAGTAAGGTACACATCCTGACAACCCCAATAGAAGTTCTCATAGTGGTTAGGTCCCTGCTTTCCAAGGCCAGCCGAAACTGATCATATCCCGAATACAAGTCACCTAAAGAATAGATGACATGTCCAACTAATGCTTCTGCAAACTCATTCACAACTGGACCTATACCAACATTCCTGATAGTAACTTTGTTTACTGGCTGCATGTCTTGTATAAATCGGAGAGTACCATTCTTCTTTGGAATCGTAAACCACCTATTTGAGTATGGTGTAGATGACGGCTCTAGGATTCCCATCTTGATTTTCTCATTCAACAAGTCGACTAGCTTTGGCAGGTGTGCCCTAGGCACTGGAATAGGTCGGAGGTTCCATGGAATATGAGGAATAGTAAAGATCACCACAGGGGCAACAATATCCAGATTCACACATCCAATCTCATGTGAGAAGAAAGCAAACCCCCTTCCATGTCACTCAAGCATGTCCTGAAAGCACTGCTTCTCTGAGGGTAGCAAGAAACCACCATTTCCAATTTTTAATTCAGCAAGAGTCTCTACTGAAAATTTATGGCCTATATGCTCTAGGTTCCTCAAAATTGGCTGATTGGTAGTCCTCTCTATTTGCTGATCACTGTCAGGTGGAAGCGGTCCAGCTACCGGCTTCACCTTCTTATCCACAGTCTTGTATTTCGTGTCAACCCTGGCTTCATTATGATTCTCTACACTACTCAAATCTTGTTGTAAATCAGCAATTCTGCCCTCTGGTGGTGGCTGAATATCCTCAGTCCTCTGCTCTATGGACTGCATAGGAACAGCTCTAAACTCTGGATGCTGAAATATTTCAGCAGTAAACTCTGTTGGCTGAAAGTTTTCAGCCCTCTGTGTCTCTGTAGGCTGATCAAAATCAGCCAAAAACTCTGTTTGCTGAATTTCTTCAGTCTCAACACTTTTTGCTGAGTCATCTCAGCCTCTAACTCTATCTATGACACAAAATCTAAAATTTCATGAAACATGTCCAGGGATTGCAGTGATACATTACTGAGACAACTCTGCATATCATTTTTCAGCATATTTTCCATCTCTATCATCGTATCTGCACAAACCATACTATCATACATCCCATCTATATGCTCATCATCCTCTAAAATACCTACATTTTTCAAATCTTTCTCCTTCCTGCATATGTACTGCCTGGCAGCTCTAGGCAACTGAGAAATCTTCTGATAACTCATCGAACTATTTGCTGAAATTCCAACAAAATTGGAGGAGAAAACACTGCTACCAGGAGGTGGGAACTCCAATCTCCTCTACTCTGTACCACCATCGTCTCGAAGAACATCAGTACCTAATGAAAACCCGAATCCCTCACAGTGGGCAAAGGTGCATCTCGAAGAGTATCCCTGTTTCTAGCATGATTTACACACACAATCATAAACTGGACTGCTCTCATACTATCTTTATTGCGAATCCATGCATAAGCAGATCCATCATCCATTACTTTCGTCTCCATGCGCATCTCTGTGATGAATGGCTGTCCTAGGACTATGGGGTAAGAGCATGAATCCTGCACAAAGAAATGGAAATCCTCCTCTACATCTCCAATAGAAATCCTGACACTGGGACATGCAACATACAAATCACTTGCAGTATTGTTGGCAGCTCTCATACGCCACCCATGCTCTGCATCCATAGGCCATCTTTTACTTTCATAAACTCCATGAACTATGAGATTAATCTCTGAACCATGATCCACCAAAGCAACATAAGGCACCTGTTTCTCTCCAAATTTTACCATTTACTCTGTAGTTTCCCTAGCCCAATGACTCCGCGAAAAATGACTGCGCGGTACCAAGATAGGCTCATCAATTTCAACATAATGCATAGGCTAAACTCTCTTCTCTGTCTGCGGAAAAATAGAAGCATTCTCGACCATAACCTCATTCTCATCCTCATCCAACTCCCCAATGAAAACTCTCTGTGTATCAGTAGTAGGCAATGCATGTCTTTTCCTCTTCAGGACTTTTTGGAACTGATCTTGAAACTCTCTTTTCGAGATGCCCAAAACCTCAAAAATTGTAAAAGTCACTTCATTGCCAAGTATCTTATCATTAAAGATTTTCTTCATGTCCGTAGATGTCTCAATATCAGACATTAATCTAAATCCTGGCTGCTTTCTCTGTCTAGGTTTTTGCCTCTTTTCTTTCTTTTGAGCATGTTCCATTTGTCGTTCTGGCCCTGGTCTCAAAGACGGCCCTGCAGTAGGTGGAGTAACAAACTCACCCCCTCTATTCTTTTTAGCTGCATTTGGATTCTGTTTATCTCTCTTACGCTTCTCCTCAACAAGTACATCTGCTCCCTGAGACTTAGCCAAGTAGGCATAAATAGTGTACCTGTCAACAAGCAAATCCCGACTTGTCTCAGATCTGATGCTAGAATATGCACTAGTCAAAACAGTCTGCTAAATTTTTCCCTTATTTTCCATCTCCATAGCATAGGTCCATAATGCTGACTGACTCTTTGAACCTTTCTCAGTCTAGACTCCATATGCAGAGGCATCTCCTCTAGCTGCCACATAAGAAGTACGTGCAGCCATGTCATCTACTAATTTCTTCATTCCTCCTTTCCCAAAATTGGTAGCAAGCGGAGCTCCTGTTTCAATCTTTCAGATCTTGCCATCTTGTCCCCAAAATACCAAATTCTTCCTCCTTGCATCCCAGTGAAAAAGATGTGTGTGGTGTGATAGTTTGCAGTATGAGATTGTGCTGCCTATCAGGAGGCCTTGGCACGACAGCTCATCTTTTGGAAAGATGGCAAGATCCATGCACAAAAAACGGGATTGCCTCTTGCTTTGAATTTTGGAAAGGGAGGTATGTAGAAGTTGTTGGAAGACTTGGCTGTTCGAAATGCTTATGCAGTTGTACATGCTTCTACTTTTGGTCTACATTTGGATAGAATGCATGGCCAAGTGATGGTCGAAAGGTTTGAAATATGGACACATGATTTACATGCAACTAAAAAGAGAAAATTTACGGATAGTGAAATGTCTCATGCACGATAAGATGTTTGTGACATAACTGGTTGGGAATCACCGGTAGATGCATGTTCAGTGTATACATATTTAGCAAAAGTACAAAATACGGATGTACTGGAGGAATAGAAACGAAAGAGAGATGAAGATAATGTAGGGACATCTAAAAGAGTGACAAGAAGAAGTGTGGATCAACCTAAAGCTACAAATCAGCCACCTCCTAAGCATGTTATGGAAGAAGTTAGTCAGGAGTAAAAATAGGATAGCAAACAAGAGGGCAAAAAGAAGGGCAAGCAGCCAGAATATAAGTTGCAATTTGACATTGAGACAGCCATAGATCTTAAGAAGGATCTTGAAGAACATATCTTATATAGTCAGGTGGAATTCACATTGGGAGAGGTGCTTGGTATCACCAAGCGAGAATTTCATGATGAGATCATTGACATAATTAAGAGGAAGTGTCAGTTTCTTGGTGATACCACTAGTGCATTACTGCAATTTGAAGAGGAAACTGGTTTGTTGGGTATTCACATTGAATATGAGCATGAAGTAAGTACTGGATTATCTATGCAGGATGCTACTAATCAGTGGATAGCATGTGGAAAAGAGAAAAATTTGGCTGAAAATGCATTGTCTTGTAGCAATATGCATGGTGGAGTAAGGCAGATGAAAAATATGGAGAAGAGACTCTAGGATTTAATCCTCAAAGTCATTACACAAGAAATCATTGGGCCAGGGCTACCACTGAAATGGTAGTGAAAATAGGGGAACGTGAAACTCCTGGTGTTGCTTTGCTTGACCATGGGTCTAAGATTAATACCATTGAGCATGTATTATATGAGAATGGTGCATGGCATGTGGACACTAGTCATGGTTGGCATATGAGGGATACAAATAGTTCTTCGAGAGAGCTCTATGTAGCATGTCCTAATGTAAAAGTGACAATTGGTGATGTACAAGAAGAGCAACACTTCGTTGTGCAATATAATTCCTCATATGCAGTGATTTTTGGACAGCCCTATGTTACAGGAGTGCATATAAAAACAAAGGTGCTTGATGATGGTTCTACTTATGCAAGAGACAAAAGCAAGGATGGGAGGAAAGCAGTCTAATTTCTTACTATTTGTGTTAATCATCCTAGAAATTAGGATACGCTTTGAGAGTTTCCTTTGCCTCCAAATAAAAGGGAATTCAAAGACTTGGATTTTCATTAAGCACTGTTGTAATGCATGGCTAGTAGTGTTGTTCAAAGGATGCACTTGCCTCTTGATGGAATGAAGCATGTATTTACTATTGGTTATTCTCAGTTTACAGCAAATTGTTCATGTTGGTTTAAGCATATGGAAGCTATATGCAAGACTGAATGCATATCTATGAAATGGGATACTAAGGAACTAAGAGCATTGGGATTATTAGCTAAAAATGAAGGCATTTTAGGCATCTTTTATGGGCTAAATAATAATGACACTATGGCTGAAATTTTAGAAACTATACTTGCAGGAAATGAGGCTAAAAACAAAGTGTTGTCAGTATGTTCTTTGGGCATGTATGACGTTATAGCATTGTTTGCTCAGCAGGAAGGATGCTGAAGCACTTGTGGAGACAAAGTATAAGATAGTTGACAAAAAGGTGAAACCAATTACTTTGCCACTTCCACCAAAAAGTGAGGGTCTGTGTGAAAAAGTGTTAAGGCAGCCAAGTTTACGGGATTCTAAAGATATAGGTCATCAATTTACATTTGGAACATTACATGAATTGAAAGTTAGTGCAAAAGGGTTTCTTTTGTCTACTGAAAGAGACAGTTTTATGTAGATGTTGGCTAGGCATTAAAAGGCATTTGCATTTCAGCCAACTGAAATAGGTTGTGTGGATCCAAATGTTGTCTCTCCTATGGTAATATTTATTGTGCCACATGTACCATGGAACTTGAGGCCTATTCCAGTGCTTAAAGCTTACTTGCAAAAGCTAATGGGTTTGCTAAATGAAAATATTCACATAAAGATCTTGGAGCCCTCTTCAACTACATACTCAAATCGTTGGTTGAATGGGGCTTTGAGATTTATTCAAGACATGCAACCAGTCAATAAAGTGACCATAAGAAATGTGGGTGCGTCCTATGGTTGATGAATTTTCAGAGGCTTTTGCTAGTAGAGTGATCTATTCTTTGGGTGATCTTTACTCTGAGTATGATCGTTTCAGCTTGCAGTTGAAAGCACGGATATCACAACCATGAAGACTCCCTTGGGGTTAGTAAAGATGTGTAGTCTCCCGCAAGGAGCAACAAACATGACAAATGCTATGAATAGAGTACTCATGGATTTTATACCAAAATTGAAAATTCCCTTCTTGGATGATGTTCCAATCAAAGGGTGTGCAAAGGATGAAAAGAATGAGGAGATGGATGCTCATGGGTGTAGACAGTTTGTTGCAGACCGTATTGTAGATTGTGGGAGGATTTTGACACATCTAGAAGAGGTGCATCTAGAAGAGGTGCATTTAACTCTTTCTAGACAAAATTCTGTCTTTGGAGTTGAAGAGGTTTTGATTATTGGGCATATGTGTGAGCCCTATGGGCAAAGAACATCACTAGCAAAAATAGATGGGATTTATAGAATTGCAAGATGTATCGAGGAATGTATTAGAGGTGCATAGATTCTTGGGTACATGTGTGTTCTATTTGATATGGATTCCTCACTTTGCACATGTAGTTGATACTCTATATTAGCTTTTAAGGAAATGTCAGAGATTTCATTGGGAAAGGAAGCATAGAAAAGCAATGAAGAAATTGAAACAACTCTTAAAATCTGCTCCTAGATTGAGAAAGGCTGATTATTCACATGGAAAGACTATCATTATTACTGTTGATACAATCCCAATCAAGATTGGATGGGAAATTGGGCAAGATTATGAGGAAGGGCAAATATATGAAATTCGCTTTGGTGCTAAAGTATTGACTAAACTACAGAGAAGGTATCCACAGGTAAAAAGAGAATTATAGGGAATTGTGACATCCCTTAAATGTGATAAGGAGTATTTTATGGGTGCTCGTGTAGTTATTGAGATCGATTGTTTACTGGTATTGGATATGATTACTAGTTGTGCTACCTCGAAAATTGCTATACTCCGATGGATTGCATACATCAAATCTTTGAACCTTGAATTTCAGCATATTGCAAGAAGACATAACCCAGTTGCAGACATGTTATCTCAGGCATGCTATGAGAATGAATATGGATGATGGATGAGGAGGAAGAAGATGACTTTCTTACGGTTGAAAATGATGTTGTAAGAGTGAATTTAGCAATGCAAGGAGTTGCTACAGCATTAACCAAATCTTGGACAACAAAGAGAAGACACTTTAGATGTTTTGTATCTTGTGTAGAAGTGTTTCTCAAAGACAAATATGCAAGAGAATGGCTGAGAATTAATCAATATCTCAGTACATTAACAAAGAGAGATGAATGGTCAGATGAGGAGTTCAAGAAGATCAAGAGGAAAGCCTATGGGTTTTTCTTAAAACATGGATACTTATGAAAATATGCTAATAATAAACAAGGTATGCCATTACAAGTTTTGGGTGACAGAGCTTCACAAGTAAATGTTATGCAAGCATTTCATGAAAGCTTATGGGCTGGCCATAGTGGTGTTTGGGGTACTTTTGCAAAGATCAAAGAAAGATATTGGTGGCAGGGTATGTATAAGGATGTTGCTCACTTTTTGGAAACATGTACGACATGTTAAATGTATTCATTTGTGAGACATCGGGATGGATTATAGCCCACATATTCATTGTCTCTTCGTTTTAAGTGGGTGGTGGATTTAGTCACGATGCCTATAGGTCTTTGGAAAATGAGATATATTGTACTTTCTCATGAAGTTTTGACTAATCAAGTAGAAGGGAGAGCTCTGTGTGCTAAGACAACAAATGCAATGTGTACTTTTCTCTTAGAAGAGATGTTTTGTCGGTATGATTGTGTGGGAGAAATTACAATAGATAGGGTGAGCTAGATGCAGATGAAGCTCATGATTTCTTTGCCCGATTGGGGATAAATATTGCTTTAACTTCATCTTATAAACCTAAAAGAAATGGCAAAAGTGAAAGAGATCATCCACCGATTGGGGATAAAGCATGTGGAGAGAAGGTAAAAGAGTGGCCATGATTTCTCCCTTATGCTTTGTGGGCTAACAGAACAACTCATAGTGCCATTAGAGGATATATGCCTACTGAATTGATGTATGGTCAAAAACTTCTCATGCCAATAGAAGAGATGATAGTCACATGGAGTGTGCTACCTTGGGAAGAGGAGTTGAATTGAGAGGAGTTGTTGGTCTTAAGCATCAGACAGTTGGAAAGAAAGCTAAAAGACATAGAGGTAGTAGTTGCAAAGTTAAGGGAAGCAAGGATACAGAACAAGGGATGGTTTGAGAAAAGACATAGCTTGAGGCCAATAACCATACAAGATGGGGATTGGGTATTGGTTTATGATAGTAGTCTAGACAATCAGCATAATGCCATACGTAAAGTTTCCAAAATATGGTTTGGACCCTATGTGGTAAGACATGTGTTTGATAATGCTACTTATGCATTAAATGAGCTAGATGAGATAACCATAAAACTTGCAGTAGTAGGGAAAAGAATCAAATTATTCAAGAGGTGCGAATCTACAGCCTATGAGTTGCAAGAATTGGAAGAAAATAGTTGCCATGATATAGGGGCTAGCCAAGAAGATATGGAAGATGAAGAAGCAAAGGATATGGTTGTAGATGATGAGGACTCAAAATCTTGTGACAACTAGGATTTTGGCACATACCGAAGGATGTGCAGATTCAGAGGGGGTGGATGTCGTGCCACTACATGGACATAGTGTGAAAAACTCTAGAGTGCATCATCATCCAACTTTCTTATTGATCTAGAGAGTTAATGTCATTTGAGTCATTGGAACTCGTGTCACTGGCATGGATGGTTCAACAATACTAGATTTTTGAACAATTTTAGCCTATTTTTTATATTATTTATTATAAAAATCCTAAAAAGTTGAAAAATCTTCTAGATTAGGATGGCATGCAAAAAGCAAGTTACTTTTTCAACCATTTTTTTGGATTTTTCATAAAAGGGAAAGATGGGCAAACTTTCCCTTTTATGAAAAATCGCTTCACTAATATTTCTTTGGACCAAAGTATGTCCACAATAGCCTCTGTGTATTTACTGATTGTACTACATCCTAAAGCAAATGTTTTTGCAATCACTCTTGTGGAGTATCCTTGAGCTCTACCAAAAGTCATGTGCAAGTGACAAATCTCTAGATTTGGATTCATACAAAACGATACACTCTACATAAGGTAAAATTGGCTCTATTCGGGATTTTAATTGATGAAATCTCTCATAGGACATGAGATAAAATGTTTGCTGCCTATGTTGGTTTCCTACATATCTTCATGCCATAATCCTAAATGTAATCTCTATCACAGTGTCACTTGCTTAGGAAAAACCCACCAGCAACAACGCCCAAACTCTAAAGAGTCTATAGTATCTATTATAAGGATGATATTCATCATGAACATAATACTCAGTTTGAATTAAAGTTCCACATTTCTCGTATGTCCCATTTCATGATCTTTAGTCCAAAGTAGTTGGAGGTATGCATTTAAGTATGAATATTTGTTAACCTCATCATCCACCCTATAACATTGCAATTTACAAAAAAGAATCACCCATCACCACACACAAATACACACGCTCTATTAATTATAATCATATGCCTAGCAACCATATTGATAATCATAAAACAATAGCATTTATATTTTGGAGAAAAGAAGAAATTACATGCTTGGTACCTTAACGGAGTTCCTCATAGAAACATAACTATGTGAAGTTGCTATGAATTTCCACTCTTCTAGTGCTGTCTTCCTATTTCATATTCAATAACTCTTTTTCATCTTTTAGTGACTCCATTGTGTTGCACATTGATCACCCTTGATTTGTTTGCCTGTCTTTTATCTTTTGTCCTTTTAATATGGGGTCTTCGTTACATCCCTCCTACCCTCCGATGGTCTATGGCATTCTCTCTATTAGGACAACATTGTTGTCACCCAAATCCTTATATGGAGGTGTTTGCCTTACATTAGTATCAGTAGCTCTTTGGTACCTCAACCATTGGGTGGTCAATCCAAAATGGCATCCATGGAGGCAAAAAATGGCCAAGAAGATGTCCAAACCATGTTTACCCTACTAATGCTCAAAGAATATTAGTGAAGTGTGCCTTACAACCCCATCATGAGACCATTTATGTAGGACATCTCTTGCTTGGGACAATAAGCTTTGTAGGGTTATGATGCTATAGACACATTTTCATAAACACAATAAAAGCATAATGAGATACCCTGTGCACATGAGGATTGCTGTCCAAGAACCCATAGCCAATCTACCTATAGGACCTTTTATTGATGTATGGGAACATATCTGTCCAAAAGTTGATGGATGTTGTCAAACTTATGAGCACGTATATTGATAAGGTTTTTTTAGGTAGAGTGACTAAGGGCCCACGTATCTGAAACAAAATCAGACGGGGGCATATGTCTATCGAAATGCAATTGGACCTTATCATAATTATGGGAAAATGCTCATCTCCTAATCTATAAGGTAAACTAAACTACATATTCTATGGGCTCTAGGATTTGAATCCTCTACCAAACAAAAGGTCTACTAATGAGGCCTTTGCTATCTAGACTATACCACTCTCCCTTCACCCATATCAAACACAAGGTTAGAGTTCTAGCTCAAAGAATTCCACTTTTACTAGGACCTTGTTTGCTCTATTCAAAAACGATTACAAAAGAGGGGAATTGAACTCCCATGATCCTAATTCTCACACAAACCAAGAAAATGCTCTCACATGCACACACAAGCAAACATGTAAGTACATAACATAGGTAGGCCACACATATAGAAAAGGACTACACAAATCACCATGTAGTAAAATACAAAGAAAAACAAACATCACATACTAAAGTGAATGGAAATAATACAAGTAATTGTCTCTTTTCTTAGAAATCATGCCTCAAAGGAAGGTGTACGTGTGAAGTTGCCATGCATGTGCATTACAAATCTACTCTATCTTCTTTTCTATCACGATTATGCTCCTCTTTCTCTTCTTCTCCACTTTCTTCCACAACACGTCATCTCTCAATACAACACAAAAGGATCTTATATTGAAGCTACTAAATAGTATTGCGTCATGCTTTCAATACAAATGATTCAGCCTTATACCTTGTTGAGTCTACAACTATGTAAAGTCAAACATTCTCACCTTGAGATTGGATCATTGGCTCTTGCAAAACCTCCTTCCTAACCAACTTATTGTAGAAGTGTGAGTCCTTGAAATGTGTTGAGTCCTACATGCCTCTATGTTTTTTGCATATGGTACCCCAAAATGTGTTAGTTGCATCGGCTATGCCTTGCAGTAAGGCACTTGAAAAACCATGTTTGTAAATTGCCCTACATTAGTGTCAATAGCCCTTTAGTACTTCAATGATTTTGGGTGGTCAATCCAAAATGGTATCCATGGAGGCAAAAAATGGCCAAGGACATGTCCAAACCATGTTTACCCTACTAATGCTTAAATAATATTAGTGAAGTGTGCCTTACAACCCCATCATGAGACCATTTATGTAGGACCATTCCTTTCTTGGGACAATAAGCTTTGTAGGGTTCACGGATCTAGAGCTAGTTAGCTATGGTGGACACAAATGAAACACACGATACATTATCAAAATGAGAGATTGTAACTCAATTGAATTAGGTTCCAAGATAGATTAGTTTGGGCTCATAAACACAATCTTGAGTGACTCAAACTGAAAGTACCATTCTCCTTGAAATGAGTGTCAACCAAGTACATGCCTTTATAGCTTTTTGGATGGTACACTGTACCTCACTGTGCATATGGGATTTTGGACATCTCTTCCTAGGGCTTCTAGAGCATACATCTTTGTCATATCTCTCATACAAAGCCACTTATGGGAAAGCCTCTTTTGGGCACACATCTAGCCTCTATGGGCATACATACCAAGCATCATTTGCTATTCTCAACACCCCCCTCAAATGATGAGTTTCTACCCTTGCTGGCTTTTGCCCCCCTGGATGTAAACATGGCCCGAGACACTAGCTCTTTGGTAGCCTAGTCAGGTTAAGGCTTGAAACTTTACATCTTGGTAGGGTTTTTACATACACTATGGGAATTTTTTTGCAAAACATTTCGTTGGTTTGTAGGAGCAAAAAATGTTTTCTTCATTTGTTTTGTTGCTTCTTTGGCAACCTTTGATCTTATTCTTGGACTTCTTTTTCTTCATACTCTTACACGTGAGCACATTGATGGATACATGAACTTTGTTTAACGAACTCTCACACATGAGATGAATTTTGGAATACATGGTCTTTGGGTTTTCATGTGACTTTTGCTCATGGCTTGATATTATATTTGCCATTGGACTTTGATCAAGGGAATGCTTATGAGAATCTATACAATGAACTGAGCTTTGGAAAAAAAACCAATTTGAGTGAAGTAGATGTGTGGAAGGGTTTATAAGATAGAGAAACAATGTGAGAGGAGATATTTATGTAGAGGCTTATTAAAACCTTAGTAATAAGGTTTATTAGTTAACTAATTGTGAAGTCCTTGTTAACAGCATTGCACAATTTTTTTGGTTTTCTCATCTCAGTTTGATTTCACAGGTACCTCCCACTGCTAACTTTCCTTTATTATGTTCATCCCAAATAACTTTTCCAGCTACATCTTCTTCTTCTTCCAAGTGACAGCTTCTAAAATAAGCAATGAACCTTAATACCTTTAATGTGAATTCCAAACTAAGCTTCTTAAGCAGCATTGTAGCACCTTCTTTCTCGATCTTCTTTACTTCATACAACAATTGATGTTGGCTTGAAAAATTTGAACAGAGATAGGCATATACAAGGAGAAGAATGAGATGGAAAGGATTTAGAATATGCAAGGAAGAAGGGAATGTTAGGAAGCTATGCTCACTAGCTATCTAGCTCAGCCATAGCTCTGATACCATGTTAACAAACATAGATCTAGAGCTAGTTAGCTATGGTGGATGCATATCAAACACACGATACATTATCAAAATGAGAGATTGTAACTCAACTGAATTAGGTTCCAAGATACACTAGCTCGGACTCATAAACACAATCTTGAGTGACTCAAACTGAAAGTATCATTCTCCTTGAAATGAGTGTCAACCAAGTACATGCCTTTATAGCTTTTTGGATAGTACCACTGTACCTCACTGTGCATATGGGATTTTGGACATCTCTTCCTAGAGCTTCTAGAGCATACATCTTTGTCATATCTCTCATACAAAGCCACTTATGGGCACACGTTTAGCCTCTATGGGCATACATACCAAGCATCATTTTCTATTCTCAACATGTGTGTGTGTGTGTGTGCTATTACTAAGGTCTCCACGAAGCCTTTAGACAACATCTAATGGTGATTGGAAACCATGTCATTATGCCTCTCCATGTGATGAAGCTCATGCTGACATAGAGTGTAATTAAGCATGATATATGGATCCATATATTGGGCACTTCCTCTTACATATCACCATGATAATCTTGTGCCAAGCTAGGTTCATCATTCATTGAGATCTTGAAGTCCCAGATCTCCCTCTACATCTCCTCATGGGCCTTGCCTTTGCCTTTGTGTCCTACCATCTAAGTGTAGTCTAGAAGACCCACTGTCACTAAAAGGGGTATTACTTCTAGTATGAAACTCTAATCGACGAGATTCTTTATTCAAATCAAAGTGGAGGAATCCCTCTTTGAGATGTGCTATAAGATTTATGATAAAAAATGATGAAATAATTCTTCAATTGGATTTTTGTAAATGCACTCTATCCATAGTTACCTCAGTACATAAAAATGGCCATATCTTTTAAACTATAACTCCAATTGGGGATGTTTTTATTTAAACAAAGCCCTATTTGAGAGAAGCTATAAGGTTCACTCCCAAATGCAATTGAGAATTTCTTATTAGAGTAAGGTTTTTGTGGTTATTCGTGAGTACCTATGACTAAAAGATTGTATGTTTCAATTCCCACATGCACTATATGAGTGGCTCATGGGCTGAGGAGCCTGAACATCATAATAAGTAATATCCAGAGCATACTAAGTATGAAACCAAGTACATTGATGTATCCATTTACTCTTCCATCACTACAAAAGTAGACCTTAGTGTCATATCTCTTATAGTTGACTGCATACATGTCAAGTGCCATACATGGGTACCTTGAGCACTAAGACTGTGTCCAATTAGAGGGTATCTGATCAGGAATGGGATAACCATGGGATATACCTACACCTACATACAAATATCAAGCTTTGGATCAATCGGAGGTAGGCAAAGTTTCCTTAGGGGCTAGCAAAGGTGTGCATCCCTTCAAGGTCTCAAGTAGTAAGGGAGGGTCATCTTTCTTTTGGCTTACCACATTTACCTTGCATCAGCCTTTTGTCTCAACTGGAGCACATGGTAGACATTTTTAATTAAGAACCCAACATGAGATGCATTGGAAAATAAAGATTAGGTCTTTTCATGAGACGCAAGGATGGAATAAGAGCTTGGATGGGTCTTATCTTGGCAGTTCAATGACTCACTTGCTACCACCTACCCTTTTACAATGGCTTATTATCCACTTGGGATCAATTCAAGACATGAATGATCAATTTAGTGTTAGAGTTAGCAAAAACCAATGAGTAAGAGTCAACATGATACATTGGAAGGAAAATGGATTGCAAGTAGTTTATTAATTCCATGTGGGCAGCATGCATGCAATGAAGGACTCTACTGAAAAGTCAATGTGCATCCTTAATCACTCCAACAAGGGACTAAGATCAACAAGTGGATGAGAATGAGAGATTAAGGTTGAATTGGCATACCTCTTCAATGTTTAAAGTAGATGGATGAAGTGTAATCCAACCATGATGCCAAGTTCTCTAATAAGTTAGCTCAAGTGAGTAGAGCACTTCGATGGGTAAAATCTTCAAGGATTTGATGCTTCCTCTAATGGTGGTAGCTCTTGTGGTTTTTCTTGAGCTTTCTCTTCAATAAAAGAAAGATTCAAATAGAGATTTCATGGCTACCCATAAGAATTCTTCACATGTTGAGTTTCATGTCTTCAATCTAGGTAAATGAGGCCAGAGAGTGGCTGAAGGGTCTCTTAGGGGTTGAGATTGGATAGGATGTGAACTAATTGAAGAGCTCAAGTTGAGCTTCAATGCCTGCCCAAAATAGTTCACTATTGTGCACAAGGGTTTTCACCTTGTGGGAGCTTAAATGATGCTGGAGAAAGGATATCAAGTTCTTGATCAAGAACCTCATTGAGTTGCTGCTAGAAGACTAGGGAAGCCATGGGAGAGGCTAGTCACTACTGAGGAGAGGCAAGAGGAAAGCAGGGAGAGAAAGGTGATTTGCACATAAAATTACAAGCTATCCCCCGGGTCACTCATGGGGTCAATCTCAGACAACCAACTACTCTACAGGTTTCCTGAGATGAAACTAGGATTAGGTTTTGATGGTTTTTATTGTCCTAGAGAGTGCTTGAGCAAGAACTTGGGATTTCACTACAAGGATATAGGAGAATAGCGATGGCCATTTCTGACGAAAATTAGTGGCATCACTATTTGCATCGCAAATGCGATGCAAATAGAGATGGTACTCAAACGAAAAAAAGCAGGCCGAAACCAAAGTGTGACAGTTTGCGAAAAAGAGAGAAAGAGGGAGAAAAAGAGAGAGCGAACTACATCGTGCGTTTGAGAGGGAGCAGGAGAGGGAGAGAAAGACAAAAAGAGGGAGAATGAGAGCTTCTCACTGATGTTGCCACCATTTGCAAAGAAGACGAGGAAGTGCATGAAGGGCAAAGAGGAGCCGCCAAATCCATCCTCAGGCCTTTTGTGGTGAGTGCATTGCTCCCTCTTGGTTTGTTTTTGTTTTTTCTCCTTTTCTTTTATTAAAAATGATGTGTATTGAGAGAGAAAGAGAGGAAATGAAAGAGAGAGAGAAAGAGAGAAAAAGAAAGAAAGAACGAGAGAGAGAGAGAGGGAATAAACATGAAACATAATAAAGAAAGAGAGAAAAACATAATAAAGGTAGTAGTAGTAGTAGTAGTAGTAGTAGTAGTAGTAGTGAGAGAGGTATATATATATATATATATATATATATATATATATATGTATATATATATATGTGTGTGTGTGTGTGTGTGTGTGTATATATATATATATATATATATATATATATATATATATAGTTAAGGGTGTACCTTAGGTGTGTTCGAAGCTTCAGAAAGACGCAGAAGGCTTGTGTATCGAAATGAGAGAGAGAGAGGGAATAAACATGTTACATAATAAAGAAAGAGAGAAAAACATAATAAAGGTAGTAGTAGTGGTGGTGGTGGTAGTAGTGGTGGTGGTGGTGGTGGTGGTGGTGGTGGTGGTGGTGGTGGTAGTAGTAGTAGTAGTAGTAGTAGTAGTAGTAGTAGTGAGAGGTATATATATATATATATATTGTTAAGGGTGTACCTTAGGTGTGTTTGATGCTTCAGAAAGACGCAAAAGGCTTGTGTATCAAGGCTCGGTAAAGTAAAAGATAGATTGAACTTGGAGGTGAACGGATGGTTTTATTGGCATGCTTTACACTACCTCCTCCTATGCTCTACATATCGAGTCATACACAAAGGAAAAAAAGGTGGCGAGGTCCGGTGCAATACCATAGGACGGGGAACACTCCGACATAGGGTAGCTACTCCCTTGTCCCCATGCGTAGCATATAAGACTTTACATACTGTAGGCCCATCCATAGGTGGGTGAAGACTTTACGCATGTTAATTTTGTTGAGTTACAAGAGAAAAAATCCATTCTCCAATACTTTAAGAAAGAAAAAGAGAATGATAACAAAAACAAATCGTTTGTCGTAACGTAGACCAAATGGAAAATGATGAAAAAAGAAAGAAAGAACGAGAGAGAGAGAGGGAATAAACATGAAACATAATAAAGAAAGAGAGAAAAACATAATAAAGGTAGTAGTAGTAGTAGTAGTGGTGGTGGTGGTGGTGGTAGTGGTAGTGAGAGAGGTATATATATATATATTGTTAAGGGTGTACCTTAGGTGTGTTCGATGCTTCAGAAAGACGCAAAAGGCTTGTGTATCGAGGCTTGGTAAAGTAAAAGAGAGATTGAACTTGGAGGTGAACGGATGGTTTTATTGGCATGCTTTGCACTACCTCCTCCTACACTCTACATATCAAGTCACTTACAAAGGAAAAAAGGGTGGCCAGGTCCGGTGCAATACCAGGGACGGGGAACACTCCAACATAGGGTAGCTACTCCCTCATCCCCATGTGTAGCATATTAGACTTTACATACTATAGGCCCATCCATAGGTGGGTGGAGACTTTACATACGTTAATTTTGTTGAGTTACAAGAGAAAAAATCCATTCTCAAATACTTTAAGAAAGAAAAAGAGAATGATAACAAAAACAAATCGTTTGTCATAACGTAGACCAAATGGAAAACGATGAAGGATGTGATGTTCAAGATCACGATACATATCTTAATCAACGTGCCCCATGTCCTTACTCTCAATGTAAGCTAACAATTAGACGAAAACACCCATTGTCTATAGAACACATACAACGCTTTGGCGAGTTTCAATCAAAGACCATTGATCAAGTGATCTCAGATTTTGAGAAAATGGTCAGAAAAGTGTATATCAACCATGCATTGTATTTGCAAAATAATTAAATATCATATACAAAAACATTGGATGTGGCCGTAAAATTTATTACACGGAGGTAACGTCTTATCCCAAGGAGGAGTGCACCCTTTGCGGCTAGTTAGAAGAGTTCGTGGGTGTGCAATGGACGGAGTGCCCAAGCCAATTCACCACTTGGAATTTACTACCGAATCTATACTGTCAATACGAGAGGAGACATGTAGCCTTTCAAACTTTCCTACAATTTTAGAGCTTGAGATGGAGGCAATGATCAATGCATTGATTCCCATGGTTGTCGAGACTTCTAATCCGCTTAGAGAGGAAGCATCCATACCATTATATGATGGGTGCCAAGTATCTCACCTAAAGACACTGCTTGCACTCCTAAGTGTGCCAGAAAAATACGAGTGGAGCAATGTGAGTGTGACCGAGTTTTTCAAGTACCTTCTACATACACTTCGTTGATTTATTTTCGGCACCATCATAAAAAACAAATATACTTTTTCAAGGTGTTTTATGATTTATTTTTAGGTTACTAAAGTATCATATATTATCACTTGCAAACACCATGCTTGAGTCTGTGATAATGCATGACATGTTTTACAAAAGCTTGGCATGGACTACAACAATATCCATGCATGTATCAATGATTGCATACTGTTTCGAGAAGAGTACAAGACTATGGAGACATGTCCAAAGTGTGGTGCTCATAGGTATCGACAAGTCTTGCAAGGGCAAACCATCCCTTAAAAAGTTCTTAGATACTTTGTGCTTATCCCCCGTATACATCACATGTTTTGTATGTCCAACATGGTGAGCTTGACAATGTCGCATGCACAGAATATATCAAGAGATGGAGTCCAATGAATATCAGTGGATTCATGTGCATGGAGTCACATTGACTCTACCTATCTAGGCTTTTCTCAAGAGCCAAGGCATATTCGGTTCGGTCTTGCTATGGATGGCGTGAACCCATTTGGTTTGCGCTCAACTTGTTACAATGTGTGGCATGTAGTTATTGTTAACTACAACATCCCTCCATGGCTCTCTATGAAGAAAGGACACCTCATCCTTAGCTTGCTCATTCCTAGTTGCTACAAAGTCAAGAATATGGATGTGTATCTTCATCCATCAGTCGATGAGCTTAAGATTTTGTGGGAGGAGGGGGTCACCGTGGAAGATATGAGTAAGTGCCATAGTCGACGGTCTGCCAATATTCGATCCATTCTCATGTGGACCATGCATGACTTTTTGGGATTCGTGGAGTGCTCAGGTAAGTAGTGTTCCATTCTCATTGGTAATATCTATCATAGCTCGTTCAAGTTTGTATTCACTAGATAGAGGTGTTAGGACAGGTCTAGTTACCCTAGGTTATCATGCATGTTCATTGTGTGGGCCCCAGTTAGACTCCCAAAGGTCACGGACCATGAAGAAGATGGTATATCAAGGACATGCCGCTTTCTTGTTGGAGGGTCATAAAGTGAGGGAAGGTTTTCCTGGATGCACCTCCAACACAAATGAATGCCCAAATCTGTGTACGAGCTGAAAATGGTCCATACAAAGTCACATACAAACGGAATGTGATGGTTCTCAGTTTTCTACAAGTTTTCATATTTGACCCACTTACATATCAACCACTTTATTGGATCCCATGTATGCTTTCAAGAATGTGGGTAGCTTACTATGGAACCACATCATCAGAAAGAGAGACAATCCAGGGGCACAAATGGATTTGAAGGAGGTAGGCAAGATGGAGGCGCTTTGGCGAAAGTCGAGTGCTGATGGTAACTTGCAGCTACCTCGCACTCCTTGGGTTTTATCCACTAAAGAAGAGCACTTTGTGAAGAAAATTATCAAGTCTATTCGTACTTTGATGGGTATGATGTGTTCTCTCAAGTCCACGTTTTCTAAAGACGACCAATCATTAAGGCTAAAATCCCATGATTGGCATAAGATATGTCAAGTTTGTACTACGAATGGATTGTAAGTAGCATGCGTGTTTTGCTATTTGGAGTAGAGTCATTGTTCGTAATGCTTCTTCATTTGTGACAGTTGTACTACTGATCTCGATCGCAAGATCCCTTACTCCAAACATATGCGGGGCACTTTACAGGTTGTCAAATTTAGTGCAATGGATCTCACAAAAGGAGATCAAGACATCCTCTATTGAATCTGCAAGGCGGGGAGAAATGGAGATGGTCTGTCTCTTTGAGAAGTACTTGTCCACCAGCATGCTCATGATACAAACCTACCTGCTCATACATCTTGTAGATGAAGTGGAGATTGCTCAACTTATCCATACACAATGGATGTTCTTCTTGGAGTGGTACTTCTAATGAAGATTTACAAGCTATCCAAGCTCTTTGGAGGGAGCTCTTTACATCATTTTGAATTTGTAAAGCCATCTGATCATGGTTGCATACATGGGTGTAGTGGGAACTATAGCATGGCTGAAATTGGATAGGAGGAGACAGGGTGTTGAATACCAAGAGGCGCTAGTTTTTGTCCCACAAGCTTTCCAGCATGGGCTCATAACTGGTAGCAACTAGTATGCATGGGGGGACCCATGCATGAATTTGTCCACAATTATGACTAAAGGTGGTATATTGTCTCATCTCAGTAGAAGCCTCATGGAAAATCTTTGCGGTGGTCTTTTTTTTGTGACCTAAATGTGATACTAACCAAGGTTATAGACAAAAACTACAATCATGCTTGATGTTCATGCTAGTATCGAAGTAGTAGGATACGTACTTTAATCTTTTTAAAAAACCTTTGAGATTAGGAAGAAAAAAAAAAAACAATGGTGTCTTCATCAATGTGCTTCATATACACTACAAGATATAGGCCTTATACCGAAGTTAAAAGCGACGAAAATGCAAATAACAAAATTTGCCCCCATCGTCACAAAAAGCACCAATATTGGCGATGCCATAGAACAGTCGGTATCAGCGTTGGTATCAGCATCGCAATTGTGACGCTGATACTGACGCCAATACCGACGCTGATAGCGACAGTTTGTGATGAAAATAACGACGCCAATAACAACGCAAGAAATAAAATTTGTGATGCTAATAGTGATGGTAACAAGGGGAAAAAAAATTTGTGACAGTGTGCTTTATTAGAGCCATACAAAATAGTTTTTGCACTGTGTACAATGCGCTTGCAAACAAAAACAAAGTATACTCAAATCATAACACTGATACATGAAATAAATACATGATCGCATAATAAGCGATTGGTACAATTATGACAAGATATCACTAATACATAGAAAATGTCTACATAGGTCAAGTTGCCCTTACATCCATATTTTTAATTAGAGTCAACATGCTCTTTAGTCCCTATCCCAATAGCCAACCGCGATGGACCCAAAACACTCTTAGGTATATCACTTTTAAAAGATGATACATCTTGAAATTGACACAAGAAGGTTTGAATGTCATATGAACATGAAGAATGACTATTCGCCAAGTTACATTCGATGATCGCAACTATTTTAGAATGGTAAATAGACTTAGTTGACGCTTGACTTGCAAGAGAAGTAAACACATGTTCTTGCTATCTTGAGGGAAGGAAACCATAGGGTGAACTTAGAATCTCGATAGAATTCTAAGATGGAAAAATGGTTACCAATGGATCAATTAGAATCCTATACCGAGATCTTAAGATGAGAATGAAAGGTTAGTAAGTTAGGGAAGCTGTCATTCGAAACTATAGAGAAATTCTTCACCCCTATTACATACGAAAGAGGTCGAAAAGAGGGTATTATCTATCCCTTAGAAGATAAAACACCATATTGGGGAATATGGAAATTTCCCATAAGTTTGGGACATGTGGTCAAATCTTTGGATTTGCCATAACTTGAACACTATAACTCCAAATTAAGCGCTCTATAGCTCAATGGATTCTATTTTTCAAGCACTTTCCAATGATAGGTCAGATCATATGGTTTTGAGA
The DNA here is from genome assembly GCF_053477565.2 of Lygodium microphyllum. NCBI lineage: Eukaryota > Viridiplantae > Streptophyta > Polypodiopsida > Schizaeales > Lygodiaceae > Lygodium > Lygodium microphyllum. Next base: position 49,449,166 of record NC_141155.1, read on the forward strand.
AACTTATGGGCATGTTATCGGGGTGCCACCTTTCTAGTATTCAAAAAATGGGAATTGGGAGATTCCCAAACTTACTAATATTGTGTTATAATGGAAAATGACGCCAAGGCAGGAAAGACCAAGAAGGGCAATGCCAACATCAACGATGAGGACTCCACCTTAGCAGATGTCCTGAGCACTCACCTTCATTGTTGTTTGTGCTAGTAAATCTAGATTCAATGCTTGTAAAAGGAATGTATGACCCAAGCTCACAACAAAAATTTGAATAATGAATCACCTTGAATTCAAGGAGGGCATGCCAAGCTACCCCCAACTGGCTGCCAACTCTAGCCAAGGGGATTCCAAGAAATCGTGATGGGGACAAGATCCGAACCTTCCATGAGAGGTCTTTTTGTGGGTCAGTTTGAATGTAGGAGGACTCTTGGATGCTAGGGGGGGCTTTGGCTATAAATTCCCTACTTCCAAGTCCTACTCAAACAATCTACGTGACTTGAGATGGATGCTCGAGGCCCTGTTACTAGTGCAAGGGCAGAAAATTAGGGGAAATAAGATGCATCCTCACGGATTGCAGAATCCGTCCTTTTTGGACAAGACTTGTATTTTAGTTAAGATGCTAATCTAAAGATTACTTCCAAGGAGCTTGTCTGAACTATTTTCATATCAGTGCCATAAGTTACGCAAATAAACCATGTTCCCTAAAAGGCTAAATTAAGGAAGTTGATTTTAAATATCACACATAAATTTGATAAGACCTAATTAGATAACTAAAGAACACCCATTGAGGGAAGCAGATGGCAGAACCCTTGACGGGTCCATCCTATGGAAGGGTAGTCCCAGAGAGTTGGGAGGCTTCTCATAAGGTTCTATAGTCGTACGACTTTTAGTTAATATTCGGTTAGAACCGGATTCATGCCGTTTTAGGGGAGCGGAACGGGACTATGCCCTATGGACAGAGAGGTTGAGTGGTACATCCCTCTCGTTTCCCAATCTCTTTGAACCAAGTGTGGCACGGATCTACTTTGGCTTGGATATCTTTGCGTAGAGTAGGATGTCCATGATCCGACGCTAGAATGTTGTTAGGAGACCTTGGTAACTAGGAACCCAGATTTTAGGTCGATCCTAACAGGTTTGCCTGCAAATGTTCTTTTGCGAGGCGGACTCAAAAAACCCTAGGCGAAAAACCCCGAAACATTCCATGGGAGTGCCGATCGGTGACACTTAGATTCGTCTCCTGATGGACCGCTAAAATGTGCTTGGACAACCGATAAGCGGGTACGTTATAGTTGGTATCAGAGCAACCAATGAACAAAATAACCAAGATAGGAATAAATTGGGAAGGGAGAAGTGATGTTATTACTAGGAAAATATTTTTCTATGTTACTCGTTTGTGGATTGTTGCCGCTCTTAAACTTACGAGGCATGGAGTAGGTTTCTCGTATTTCACATCATGTTCAAGACACGTCTATGAACTCTTCAAGTTATTGCCAACGATCTAACATGATGGGGATCTTGTATCATCTCTACAACCCTTAACCATTATATGTGGAAAGATGTTGGACTTGGAGCACGGGTATTGCTATATAGACACCAACCGACTCACCTATCTTCAAAACAACCTGAAGAGGCTAAAATGGTTGGAGGATTTGAAGGTCGTTAAGATATACATCTTACGTGAGACTCGTGTAAATTTGATCCTACACATTGGATGCCATCAAGTAGATTGCTATATCTATGATGAGGTCATTGAAGTCTTGCCAGGCTGACACAATTAAAGTAATGGGGTGAAACAAACGTCATGGCAGCTATAATAAACGGGGGCTTTCCAAACTTTCCATGATTTACCACTTCCTAAGAATCCATTCTATCAATCCATATTACTATTATGTCCCTGTAGAGCTGAATCCAGTAGGGAATTATTAACTTGGCATTGATGTATGTAATGGAAAAGAAAATATCCTAACCAATGTCTATCTATTCCTGAATAATTGTACTTGAAGCTTATGCTTCTTTATGGATAAATAAGATTTTTTTGTTTATTAGATTTGTTGCACAGTAGTAATGAAAAGTAATTTGTGCATCGATTCAAGATGTGTAGAGATATGTAAATGCTATCTTAACACAAAGGTTTTAATCCAAAACCAGATACAACCCCAAGCGCAGAACCAAAAGCCCATCAGAGGCACAAGAGAAGAAGTTTCTTCTCAAACAGATTAAACCACCAGAATTCACAGAAAAGGGAAGTTTATTGAAGTTGATGCCGAAGTTTGGATTGAATCGATGGAGGATTATTTTAGTGCGGCAGGAACAACAAACCAGTCTCTAATTGCAGAGCTCAAGCTTACCGACGAGGCTAGACTCTGGTGGAAGCAATGGTGTAAGGACCAAGCAATCTCTAAAAACACAATAACTTGGGATAAACTAAAGGAAGCAATGGAGGGAGGATACATACCACCTGTATACAAAACTCAGAAGATGAATGAGTTCTTCAAGTTGAAATAATCGGGCCTGTCTTTGGAGGCGTACTACTTGAGATTTGTCTCGTTGTTGAAATATGCTCCGACAATGAGTATTCCCCAACAAGTCTCAAATTTCTATGATGGGCTGAACCCACCAATGAACACTCGATTGGAATCAATGTGTCCTTCGGATTTGCAAGATACACTGATAAGCGTGGGACCTATTGCCCAAGAAATCCAATTGAAGCCCATAAATAATCGACAGAGTCAAGGTAAATGGAAGAAGCCAAGGGAAAATGCAATTCAAAAGGGCACAAGGACAAAGTCAAGGTAAACAGAAGAAGCCGAGGGCAAATGCAATCAGTGACTTTGTCCCTACTCAACGAAGTGATCAAAGCGTGAGATGTTTTCAGTGTAATGAACTAGGACACTTCAAAAAGGAATGTGTCAAACTTGGCGGAGATTGTCACCAATGAAAATTAAATGGCCAAGTCAGAGCTACCTAGTGGCCATGGATGTGTAGCAATGGGAAGGGAAAAAACTTCCAATATCTCCTCTAAGAAGGAAATCAATGAAGAAGAAGACCCATCCATGGAAGCTGAGATTGAGAGGGCATCCGTTCATGCCGCTCTCCATAAAAGGTTGCCAAACTGCCAATTCGTAATGATCCAAACACCATCGCTTTACCTAGGTAAGAAATTCAAAACCTTAATTCATAGTGGCAACACTCATTTTTTCATTTCACCAGCTTGTGCAAGAAGGTTAGGGATAGCCACTGTAGCTGCACCCACTTTGCTTATCGAACAAGCAACAAATGGGTGAGAAATCACTTGCACTAGACAAACTGGTAAGGTGGAATTCCTACTCAAAAATGAGCCCACATCTGTTAAGTTCAGGGTAACGAGTCTAGGAGTCCATGAGTACCTACTCGGGATGGATTGGCTAATCCCCAATGATGCTCACATTCATTTTAGGAAAGGACAAGTCTCCTTTCGTAATCCTAAAGGTAAGCATGTAATAACACAAGGAGAAGCTGGTAAACCAAAGATCTAGCTAGCTAAAGCAACACGCATAGCTTTAGGGATAAGAAAAGGATTACCTGTCCAAGCTAAACAAGCTGAAACAAGTAGAGGACTCCATTGAGGCACCATCATGGTTAAAAGAGTATGTGGATGTGTTCCCAGAAGAATTGAATTACCACCACCGAGGGAAGTGGATCATAAGATTAATCTAATACCAGAAGCTACACTAGTCGCAAAAAGGCCATACAAGATGTCCATTCCTAAAGTTATTGAGTTAAAGGAACAACTCAAACAACTATTGGACCAAGGGTACATATGCCCTAGCAATTCTCCTTGGGAAGCTCAAGTCTTGTTCCAAAAGAAGAAGGATGGTACACTTCACCTTTGCATTGATTATAGATGCTTGAACCAAGTAACCATCAAAAATTAATATCCTATCCCAATAGATGCATTACTCAATAGATTACAGGGAGAAAAAAATATTTTCCAAGATTGATTTGAGGTCAGGATACTACCAGATCTGCGTCAAAGAAGAGGATATTCCTAAGACAACTTTCAACACAAAATATGGTCACTTCAAATTCACAATAATGTCTTTTGGATTGATTAATGCCCTTTCCACCTTTAAGAGGTTAATGCATGATATTTTTGGACCATATCTCGATGATTTCATGCTTGTCTTATTTGAGGATACCCTGGTTTATTCCAAGGAAGAGGAGGATCATGAATCCCAAGTTTGCATCATCTTGAGACCATGAGAACTCATAAGCTCTATGCTAAGAAGAAAAAGTGGGTCTTCCTCAAGAGGTAGATTGAATATCTTGGATTCATTGTGTCTAATGAATGAATCTCTATATATCCTACAAAGGTCAAGGATGTCCAAGAGTGGCCTCCACCAACCACTGTTAAAGAAGTGCGTAGCCTTCTTGGATTAATAGGTTGGTATAGGATCTTCATTAAGGATTATGCTTAATCACAACACCTCTCACCAATTTTTTGAAAAAGCAGGTTACCATAGTCTGGATGCTCACTGAACAATCAAGTTTTGATCAACTTAATCATAGCTTAGTGACAGCATAGATTCTAAAACTCCCTGACCTGATCAACGAATTTGAAGTTGTCACGGATGCTAGCTCACTCACACTAGGCTATGTACTAATGCAAGAAGGTCATCCTACAGCATATTCTTCGAGGAAGCTAAAAACCCATGAAAGGAATTATGCTTCCCATGACATGGAGCTATTAGCAGTTATTCATGCTCTTAAGCTTTGTTGACTCTATGTGCTTGGCAACAAATTCTCTTTGGTCATGGACCACAAGATCCTTAAATGGATCTTCACCCTGATTGACCTCAAAATGAGGCAACACCATTGGATTGAGGTTCTGCGAGAATATGACTTTGAGATCAGGTATCAGCCTGGCAAAGAGAATGTAGTTGCCGATGCCTTAAGTCACAAAGCATTCCTCAACTCTCTTATTATGGAGGAACCCTCAATGGCAGAATCATTGGCAACCATGGTATCAATGCCTAGAAACCCTATCCTTGAATTAGCAAAGGAGAAAGCTAGACATGGCCCAAAATATCTGAAGATGATGAAAGAGATTTTGGTATTTCAAGACAAGATTCTACATACCCTTGAGCAGAAAACTCAAACAGAGAATACTTTGGGAAGCACATGACTCCCCTTCTTCAAGCCATCTTGAATATGTCAAGACCCTCAACATAGTCAGGAAAAGTTACCATTGGGAAAAGCTTAAGGGAGATGTGCTCAAATATGTCACTGAATGTTTGTCTTTCCAATGCATTAAGACGGAACATGTCAAAATTCCTGGGAAGCTGCAACCTCTTGACATCCCCCAAATGAAGTGGGAATTTATCAACATGGACTTTGTTGTCAGGTTGCCTTCCATCCAAGGAGGATACAACTCAATTATAGTATAGTAGACATACTCACCAAGGTTTCACACCTCATTCTAGTCAAGACAAACTATAAAGCTTCAGACATTGCCAGATTGTTCATCAAGGAGATATTCCGACTCCATGGATTTCCTAGAAGGATCATTAATGACTGTGATTCCCTCTTCACATCTCACTTTTGGAGAGGAATAATCGAAGCTATTGGGACTTAACTCTGTTTTAGTACATCCTATCATCCTCAAACTGATGGCCAAATAGAGAGGGTAAACTAGGTCATTGAAGATATCCTTAGAGCATATTGATGTCCTGAACCCAAGAAATGGATCCAATATCTACCATTGGTAGAGTTCACTTATAATGCCTCCTACCAACAAAGCATTCAAATGACACCTTTCCAAGCATTGTATGGGCATGATTTCCATACTCCATTGAACTTCTCAGATCCTACCTTGAGGGTAGAAGCTTCCAAGAAAATGATTGAGGAGATGGATGAGTAGGTCAAGGCCATCAGACAAGATATTAGAGCTGCCAAGGATAGGCAGAAAGCCTATGCGGATCTAAATAAACAAGAGAGACTCTTCAAATTAAGGGATATGGTTTTTATACAAGTATGACCCAACAAGAGTTCCTTATCATTGGCAGAATTTAAGAAACCAAGTCCAAGGTATTGTGGACCCTACAAGATCCTCAAATTTTTAGGACTTAGTGCCTACAAACTCCAACTCCCTGAGAACGTAAAGGTTCACAATTTATTCCATGTTAGCCTACTAAAGAAATATGTATCCAATCCTAGCCATGTACTCAATAATCAACAAGTTGTAATGACAAGCCAAGGAGTCCTTGAATTTTGGCTAGATAGAATCCTAGACACTCGGGAAAAAAGATTGAGGAGTAGAACCCTCAAAGAGTATGTCATCGAGTGGAAGGACTATCTAGAAGAGGATGCCACATAGATTAACGAGAGTACTCTCAACCTACAATACCTCCAATTCCTTTCTAGATGATGACATCTCGATTCCTTAAGGGGGGAAGGATGTAATATTTTTCCAATATAACATCTCCCCCCCTTTTAAAAAAATAAATCAAAATAAATTATTATTTTTCATCACTCCCCCTGTCAACATCGTCAGTTGGTGGAGGGAGGGGGAGTTGAACTCATAGTTGGCGTAGGTGAGGGAACATGAGTTGATGTGGCGGGAAAAAGAACCGCCAAAGAGCATGAGGCCGATGATGATTTTGATGGGGGAGGGGCACACGTGTGCCACCTCCAACCCCCCCTTAATAGGTCGCATGATGGCAAGAGATGTGGGGGTCCTATGTAGTTAAGGACCCCCTATCGTAGCATTCCCCCCTCCCCCACCCCCCCCAAATAATCCCTCTCTACCTTTTCTCCCTAACTATTACCCTCTTCCTTTGTAACTCTTTCCCCCCTCCCTTTTTTAACAAAGTCATTATTCTTCTTTTCCCCCCTTGATGCCAATTTGAGAAGGAGAGAAGGAGAGGGAGAGGTAGTGAAGGAGAGGAAGAGATAAGGAAAGAGAGGGAAGGAGAACCTAGAGTAAGAAAGCAAGAGAGAGAAAGAGAGAGAGAGAGAGAGAGAGAGAGAGAGAGAGAGAGAGAAGAGGCCAAGGAAAACCTCTCTCATGGGCGAAGGCTCAAGTACCCTCTCTTCCCATCACGAGTCCTGTAACCACTCCATCAATTGCCTTTAAGTGGACAAGGAGATCGCAAAATACAAGACAAGGTGTAAGGAACTACGACACCAAGGAGTCCTTCAAGAGAAGTGAAGGTCCCTTTCCAGCTTTGAAATGGCCCCAAAGCGTAAACTCTCCCAAGTAACTGGAAAAGCCATGATTATGGGAGAAGGATCGAGCAAAGACGCCACCATCAACACGAATGGGTTATCAGGCGCGTGAACGCTGACTCGACACTCCAAAACCAAGTACCGCTACCTTGTCTAGAAATTGAAATCAAATATTTAAGAATGGGTATCATTAGGAAGAAGTCATACCTCGCATCGAGTAACTTGCATATTTTGAAAGGTATTTGAAAAGAGCTTAATAACCATGAATTGTCAAGAATAGGTTAAGCATCTATGGGTTATTGCGAAAATCAGGTCAAGTATTAGGATTGAACTTTCGCAAATGCATCATAGATTGCGGAGGTACATAAATATTCCGTATAGATCAATTGAAGCCCGTAGACCATCATAGTGAATTAACTCGCATTTACAATGAATGCATGAACACTGGCATTTGAATAATTAGGTCATGCCTTATGAGTTTCATAAATGCACTAGAAGGGATTTTTATGAATGGGGATCTTGCATCTCATCAACAACTCACAGAAGGCCTGCATCTAGATTTACATGGCATCATGAATAGCCTCAATTGAACCACATAATAGGAAATGCATCTAAAAAGTTTGATTTAAGATGTGGATGTCAAGGGCTAAACTTAACTACAAGGGTCAGTCTCGTAAATGAAACCTTACATGATGAGTGAGGCTAAGATTTAATTTGACTCAACTAGGGTTCTAATTGCAAATAGGTCAAGTTGCCCTTCCATCCATATTTTTAATTAGAGTCAACACTCTCTTTAGTCCCTAACCCAATAGCCAACTGTGATGGACCCAAAACACTCTTGGGTATATCACTTTTAAAAGATGGTACATCTTGAAGTTGACACAAGAAGGTTTGAATGTCATATGCACATGAAGAATGACTATTCGCCAAGTTACATTTGATGCTCGCAACTATTTTATAATGGTAAATAGACTTAGTTTATGCTTGACTTACAAGAGGAGTAAGCACAAGTTCGTGCTATCTTGAGGGAAGGAAACCCCAGGGTGAACTTAGAACTCCGATAGAATTCTAAGATGGAAAAATGGTTACCAACAGATCAATTAAAATCCTAGACCAAGATCTGAAGATGAGAATGAAAGGTTAGTAACTTAGGGAAGCTATCATCCGAAACTATACGAAAATTGCTCACCCCTATTACATACGAAAGAGGGTATTATCTATCCCTAAGAAGATAATAGAAAATGATGCCAAGGTAGGAAAGGCCAAGAAGGGCAATGCCAGCATCAACGATGAGGACTCCACCTTAGTACATGTCCTGAGCACTCGCCTTCATTGTTGTTTGTGCTTGTAAATCTAGATTCAATGTCTATGAAAGGAATGTATGACCCAAGCTCACAATAGAAATTTGAATAATGAATCAAGTTGAATTCAAGGAGGGCGTGCCAAGGTACCCCTAGCTGGCCGCCAACCCTAGCCAAGGGGGTTCCAAATAACCGTGACCGGAACATGGGCCGAACCTGCCATGAGAGGTCTCTCCGTGGGTTTGTTTGAATGTAGAAGGATGCTTGGATGCCAGGGGGGGCTCTAGCTATAAATTCCCTGTCTCCGAGTCCTACTCAAACGATTTACGTGACTCGAGATGGATGCTCGAGGCCCTATTACTAGTGCAAGGGTAGAAACCATGGGAAAGTATGATGCATCCTCATGGATTGCGAAATCCGTCCTTTTTGGACAAGACTTGTTTTTCACTTAAGATGCTAATATAAAGTTTACTTTCAAGGAACTTGTTTGAAATGTTTTTGTGTCAATGCCATAAGTTACACAAATGAACCCTATTCTCTAAAATTCTTAATTAAGGAAGTTGATTTTAAATGTCACACATAAATGTGATAGGACCTAATTAGATAACTTAAGAACACCCATTGAGGGAAGCAGGTGGGCGGAACCGCTACTGGTCTGTCCTATGGAAGGGTGGTCCTAGAGAGCTAGGAGGCTTCTCACAAGGTTCTATAGTCGTACGACCTTTAGTTAATATTAGGTTAGAACCCATTTCATGTCGTTTTAGGGGAACGGATTGGGACTATGCCCTATGGGCAGAGAGATTGAGCAGTGCATCTCTCTTGTTTTCCATTCTCTTTGAACCAAGTGCGACACGGATCTGCTTTGGCTTGAGTATCTCTACGTAAAGTAGGATGTCCAAGATTCGACGCTAGAATGCTGTTAGGAGACCTTGGTAACTAGGAACCCAGATTTTAGGTCGATCCTAGTGAGTTTGACTGCGATCGTTCCATTGTGAGGCGGACTCAAAAAAACCGTAGGTGACAAACCCCGAACATTCCATGGGAGTGACTAGCGGCGACGCTTAGATTCGTTTCCCGATGGACCGCTAAGACGTGCCTAGATAGGCGATAAGCGGAGAGGTTACACACAACCACTTAATGTATAGCATGAAGTGTGTTTATATCCTATAAACTATTCACAATAAAGAAGGAAACTTGATGAACTACATCAATATACTATTGAAATATACTACACATTTCATATGTAACTTGATAAAGTGCATGAAGTTAGTTCCAAAACTTCTATGATTTATGAGGCAATGCAATGCATTCATCAAGTAAATTACAATAGCATACAACACTCTATGAAACTTGTTGTACAACATCAAATAAATGCTTGAAATTTTATAATTTAGAAGGCAACTTGATGCACTATATCAAGTTAGTATATAAACCATGTAATCAAATTGATATAAAATCTTTCTTGATTTATGAGGCAACTTAATGCACTACATCAAGTTAGAATGCAAACCATATACAATATTCTAACTAAAATGATGCACTACATGAAGTTGGTGTAAAAACTTGTTTTATTTACAAGGAAACTTGATGCACTATATACATCAAGTTAATATGAAGAGTACATCATAGTAGATAAGTTTTAAACTAATATACCAAGTTAGTGTAAATATAAGATACTATTGAAACATACTACACATCTCATATGTATTCCGATAAAGTGCATCAAGTTAGTTCCAAAACCTTTATGAGTTATGAGGCAATGTAATGCATCAAGTTATTGTAGAAAACATAAAATACTCTATGTAGCTTGATGTAGTGTAGCAATTTAATACCCAAACCTATATGTTTAAGAGAGCAACTTGGTGTATTAGATCAAGTCAATATAAAAGACACACAATATACTATGTAGCTTGATATAGTGCATCAAATCGATATAAATACTTGTTTGGTTTACAAGGCAACTTAATGTATTGCATCACGTTAGTGTGCAAAACATACAGTATTCTATCTAACTTGATGCTTTGCAGCAAGTTGGTTTGAAAACTTGTGTGATTTACAAGAAAATTTGATACACTACATCAAGTTGGTGTAAAAACTTGTATAATTTACAACACAATTTGATGCACTACATCATGAAAAGTATATAATTAAACTAATATATCAAGTCAACATAAATTAATATAAATATTCTAAGGCACTCAATTCAATAAATCAAGTTAGTTAGAATATAATAAAGATTTGTATACATATTCATGCAACACATCAATTTAACAGAAAAAGATGCATAATTATAAATGAAATTTAGTATACTATAACATGCTAGTATGATAAAAGATAAGGTTTCATATGAGACTTGATGAACTAGAATTAAAATATGTAATAGTGCATGGAAAATTCATACACTACATTAATCATATTGTAAAACTGTTCAATATGGAAAAAAATGGAAAAATTAGTGCAGTTTGGGCTTTAAATACAAGGTACAAAGAGACAAAAACACAATAAATCCATCTAGAATATACTCATACTAACAAAAAAGTGATGTAGATTTGAAGCAAAATGTCATCCTTGGCATGTCTACTAGATGAGAACAATTAGAATACAAAAACTATATATCATAACACATCATTTATCTCAAAGGGATTTACAGCAAAAGAAGGGTTGTACACCATATTAGAGAATTTGGAAAATTTCCAAGTCCCAATTTCAAATAAGTGATAAATATTTGAGCATGTGGCTAAATCCTAATTCATATTTGAAAGTGGGATTTGGGAAGGTAGCTTAAATAATATTTAGGGTAGACCTCACCTTTAATTAAGGCAAGAGGATTTGACCATGTGGTCAAATAATAAAGGTATTGGGGGTTCCCAAAGTGCATGGAAATTCCCAAATTCCCTAATATAGTGTTCTATGGGTTTTCAGATTATGGAGATCCTCATGTGCACAAGGTGTCTCATTATGTTTTTATTGTGTTTATGAATATGTGTTTATAGCATCAAAACCCTACAAAGCTTCTTGTCTTGAGCAAGATATGGTCCTACATAAATGGTCTAACGATGGGGTTGTAAGGCATGCTTCACTAACGTGAGGTGATTTATGTAGAACCATCTCTTGCTCAAGACAAGAAGCTTTATAGGGTTTTGACACTATAAACACATATTTTTAAACACAATAAAAACATAATAACAACACAATAGACTATGCAAGAGGACTTGTTGAGTGTTTACTTCACAAGAGGACTCAGGAGAATGATGAATAAATCAAGATTCATCATTGATCTACTATTTTCCAAGTGAAAAAGCATGCAAGAGTTGAATATGAGAATCACAGGACTCATGTCTTGATTGATTGCTATGGGGATATGTATACCCACATAAAAAAGAAAGTCCTTAGATGAAAGGACTAGGAAAATCTTACCTTCCTACCAATTAAGGAGATTGAAGGGAGTTATAATATTGATCAAGGAAGAAAAAAAATAAACATGCTTAAGAAACAATACAAAAAAGATAAAAACTAGTAGGGTAAACATGGTTTGGACATCTTCTTGGACATTTTTGGCCTCCATGGATTCCATTTTGGATGGACCACCCAAAATGGTTGAAGTAACAAAGGGCTATAGACATTCATGCACAGCAAACACCTCCCTATGAGGATTTGGGTGACAACAATGTGGTCCTGAAGAGAATGCCGCAAGCGGAAGGGAAGGATGGATGCAGTGAAGACCCCAAATTAAAGGGACAAAAGATAAAATACAAAAACAAAACTCAAGGCGATTACCACAATGGAGTCACTAAAAGATTAAAAAGAGTTCTTCCTGATGAAACATGAAGAGGACACTAGAAGATTAGAAATTCTTGTAAACATGCAACTTTGCGTAGTGAAGTTGCTATGAGGAACTCTGTTAAGGTAGCAAGTAGGTAATTTCTCCTCTTTCAAAAATATAAATTCTTTTGTTATAGGATTTTAAATATGGTTTCTAGGCATGTGATTATTAATAGAGAGTGTGTATTTTTGTGTGCTAATGGGTGATTGTTTTTTCCAAATTGCAATCTTATAGGGTTGATGATGAGCCAAATAACTAGTTATACTTTAATGCATACCTCCAAGTACTTTGGACTAAAGATGATGAAATAGGACATATGGGAAACATGAAACTTTACTTCAAATAGATTATTATGTTTACAATAAACATAATCCTTATAATAGACATTATAGACTCTTCCAAGTATGGGCCTTGTTTGTGGTGGGTTGTCCCTAAGCAAGTAACACTTTGATAGAGATTGCATTTAGGATTATGGCATAAATCTATGTTAAAAATATCATCAATTAAAATCCCAAATAGAGTCATTTTTGTCATGTCTAGAGACTGTCAATTTTGTATGAATCCATCTTTAGAGATTTGGTGCTTGCATGCGATTCTTAGTAGAGCTCACTGATACTCTACAAGAGTGATTGCGAAAACATTTTCTTTGGGATGTAGCACAAGTATGAGATACATAGAGGCTATTATAGACATACTTTGCTCCAAAATAATATTATTGAAGCATGCCTTATAGCCCTATCACGAGACCATTTATGTAGGACTATTACATAGTTTGAATCATTAATATCTTTGTCAAATATGTGCATTGCAATAGATGTGACTTCATCAAATTCCTCTTGATTTCTTGATTAATGTGATACCCCTTCCCATTACATTTATAGGTATGGTTTCCCAAGTGTCTTACTACAAGGCGTAGTTGATGCCAAAAATACATTTTCAAGTACCATGTGTAATATCTCAGAGGAATGCAAGACTCAACACATTTCAAGGGCTCTATCTTTTACAATAAGCTGGTTATGAAGGAGGTTTTGCAAGAGCCAATGTTCCAAGTTTAGGGTGACAATGTTTGACTTTACATAGTTGTAGAGTCAACTAGCTAAGGTTGAATCATTTGTATTGAAAGCATTTGCACTAAAAGGAGGGTTGTACACATATGAGAAAATAGTTTTTGATCAACACATGAGCAAGGGAAGTGTTGTCATACAAAATGGGTTTGGCATCTTGAAAAAAAGATGTCATATTATTAGGAAAGTCAATGCAGGGTCCTTTTTGGTACCTCATATTGCTATTACATGTCATGCATTGCATAATTTTGTAACAAAGTGTGGAGAGGTAAAACTACCTAGTTGTATAGACCCACATTGAAATGAAAGGGAGTCAATGCATGGACATAGGGATAGAAGGGACCTTGGAACTTGATTGCAAGAAGCAATACTATTTAGGGACTTCAATATAAGAGCCTTTGGTGTCATAGTGAGAGATAAAGTGTTGTGGAAGAAAGTGAAGAAGAAGAGAAAGAGAAGGGAAATCATGATAACAAAGAATATAGAGTAGTTTTGTAATATAGATGTGTGGCAACTTCGCATGTACACCTAAAGAGAGTAAGCCTAAACTGGAAGCATGGAGCAAAATCAAGAGCTATGGTGGAAGCAACAAGAGCAACAGAGAGAGACAGACAAGATGTGGAAACTCCAATAATCACAATGTGTGATCGCCCTTTCCTTTATTCAGATGTTACTGAAAAAAGAATAAAGTGACAATGATGGATGCCCGCTAGCTGTAGTGTATAGGTGTGCAGGTATGCGAGTACTATCATTGTAACTAATACACGGGTGGCTAGGCACATGTGCCTTTACCCCCCAACAACCTCCCAGTGAAAGGTCAATGTGACCCTAGTGAGGAGGAAAGAAGAAAAAATGTGACAAAGTACAAATGTATGTAAGTACAAAAGGATTAGGAAAGATGTCATCTTATCCAATTTCCTAAGGAAGGCAAAATGCTTTGTCAAAGACTTTTAATGAGAAAATCTTTAGGATTTTAGTTAGTTGAGATCTTGACAAGCTCAATGGACTTGTTCTCAATGACCTCTTGAATAAAGTGGTAACATACCTCCATGTACTTCTTCTTTTCATGGAAGATGGGATTCTTGGAAAATTGAATAGCACTCATACAATCTCAATGGATTGTAGGGACCACATCACTAATACCGAGGTTTTCCACCAAAGAGCCTCCATTGTTGCAACCATACTCTACCTCTGTAGTAGATAGGGCTGTGCGTTCCTATACCCTGGACATCCAAGGAACAACACCTTTAGCAAAGCTAAAGTTATAGCCAGTAGAGGTCAACTTGCTACTCCTTCATATCTTGCATAATCAGAGTCAATGTATCCCATGAATCTTGTATCTTGGCTACCATAACAGATGCACATAGTTGTGCCCTTCACGTACCACATGATACCCTTGAGGGCATCCTAGTGCCATTTGCCAAATGTAGCCATATAGTGTGTCACAACTCCCACTACAAATGCTATGTTAGGATGAGTGGCTATCATGGCATACATTAAACTACCCACTACATATGCATAAAGGGACCTTGGCCATCTCTGCCTTGTGCTCATTATACAATGGACAATTGGACCAACTAGCATTCACGTGAGAAGGTAAAGGATTGTCAATAGGCTTACTATCTTGTAGATGAAACCGCTCAAGGACCTTCTAGATGTACTCCTTTTATGATAAGTAGAGGAGCCTATTAGAGAAATCGTATGTAAAGCGCACCATCCCAAAAATATTTGAGGTCTGTCCCATGTCCTTCATCTCAAAGCTCTTCTTGAGTAAACCTTTCTAGGTATCCAGGTCATGATGAGCACTCCCAGCAATTAACATATCATCCACATAGAGGATCAAAATCATAAGGCTACCATCATGAGCCCTTTTTGTATGAACACACACTCATAGCACTATGGGAATACCCCTCTGAATGCATAAAAGCATCAAACTTGTGGTACCATTCCCTAGGTGCCTGCTTAAGGCCATGCAAAAACTCTTTCTCAATCTACACACCTTGTGCTCCCCACCATGTTCTGAAAGCCCTTAGGCTACTTCATGTAAATGTCATCATGCAAGTTTCCATGAAGAAAAGTCGTCTTGGAATCCATCTAATAAAGATTCAAGGTAAGCTAAGTAACCAAAGCTAGCCGAGCGTAGAGTAGTCATCTTCACAATAGGAGAAAAGACTTCATCAAAGTCCACACCATGTTTCTACTTGAAGCCCTTAGCAACCAATCTAACCTTGTATCCCGGCTTGAGACATGCAAGGGTACTATTCAACTTGTACACCCACTCGCATGGCAAAGCACGCTTTGCACTACGCAAAGGAAAAAAAATACCATGTATAATTTTTCTATATTAAGTCATAATCTAACTATATGGCCCTATTCCAAGGTTGACTATCACCTTTGTGCAATGGCCTCATCATAAGTAAGAGAATCATCAATATTTGTCACCATAACATAATCTATAGAGCGCTCAAATCACAATGGATGTCATCTATCTCTAGCAGACCACCTCAAAGCTAGCTACGGGGCTTGTACATCTCGTGGAGCATCAAGGACTTGGGCCACATAGGGTATCAGTGAATACAAAATAGGGTGCCAAGATGGTTGTACAATAGTAGGAGGCTCCTCTTGAAATATCACCCTACTATATACCACAATGACATACTTAGGCTACTTATGCATTTTCTCCTCATGGAAAGCAATATCATGGCTATGAATAACCTTACAAACCTGTGAATCCCATAGGTGATAGCCCATCTCACATGCAACTTCATAACAAAGAAAGATGCATTTTCTAGACTTACAATCTAGTGCTTGTCCTTGGGTACATAGAAGAAAGTCTCACAACCAAAGATACACAAATGAGCATATGAGGGGGGCTTTCCAGAGCATATCTCC
The DNA here is from genome assembly GCF_053477565.2 of Lygodium microphyllum. Classification (NCBI taxonomy): domain Eukaryota; kingdom Viridiplantae; phylum Streptophyta; class Polypodiopsida; order Schizaeales; family Lygodiaceae; genus Lygodium; species Lygodium microphyllum. The sequence continues at coordinate 49,465,446 of NC_141155.1, forward strand.
TTTGCAATGTGATAGTCAAGAGGAGTGCATGGGGACCAATTTATCAAGTTTATGGCAGTAGTAACTATCTCAGCCTTTTTAAGTATTATAGTAAGTCTACTTGGGTAAGCATATTGCAAATTCACTCCTAAATTGTCGTATTCATGTACTTAGTCGCCATACCATTCTAGGGTGGGGTGTACGGGGTAGTCAACTAATGCTTAATACCCCTCTCATCACAAAACTGCTCAAAGGCTTTAGAGACATATTAACCCCCATTGTCTAACTATAGGCATTTCATCGTATACATAAACTAGTTCTTAACCAAAGCAAGATAATGTTGAAATGTATCCAATACTTTTGATTTCTGCTTAATACGATATGCCTAGACCTTATGTATATAGTCATCAATGAAAGTAATGAAGTACTTCATGCCACCTAATGACTTATAGGGCATGGGACCACATAAATCCAAATAAACAAGAGCCAATGTCTCACACACGCATGTCATACCAGACATTTTATGTGTATTTTATGTCTGCCTGCCATATAAACAATGATTACAAGACTCAAAGCACTTATAGTCAAGGGACAGAAGATACTACAAATGAGTAAGCATTTTCATTCCTTTCAAGGGCATGTGTCCAATGTGAGGATGCAAAAGAGATACATGTGGAACTGCATCCACTACCACAATATGGTCAACTCCCCCATATACATGCAAGGGATAGAGAGTATTGGACTTAGCATGTCAGGAACAAAAATGGGCCTAACATGGGCTCTAGGGCTCTAGCCAGCGGGCCTTCTAAACTGACCAAAACAACTTGATAGCCTCATGGCCGAGGAGCATATGGACACTATGAACTCATTGAATCAAAGGATGCATTTGTAGATACTATTTCTAAAGCATAGTCCACCATGTTACCCTTCCCAACTCCAAAAAATTGGAGTTCCCAAACAAATTGATGTCCCAACACCTCGTATGATATACATAGGGAGCACCCCCAGCTAATTGATATGGCCCTACTATGGCTCTCCTACACCCCTAGGATTAGCCCATGGTGCCTCATTTGAATATAAAGAACATACGTAACATAGTCCTCTCTTTTAATATTCATTCTAGGAGATAATTCAATCCTTACCAAATCAGGCTCTAAAGGAAATGATTAAACTAGACCTATGGCTTAGAGAACCTCATACTCAACATGGATTCAATATTCACAAACAAGTGTTATGCATCTAGGAGATAATTCTCATGATATGACATATAAAATTGGGATGCAAAGTGAATAATAGAACAAATAATGTAGATGTACACTAAAAATTATTTTTTTAACATTAATGTAATGCGTTGTTGCTCTAAGGCATCAAAGTATTTCATGCTACTACCTTTCTTTAAAGACTTAAAAGGAATAAATCCTATATATCAAGATATGTATAAAATTATATTTCAATAGATTCTTAACTGCCCACAACCCTTTCCCCCTACCATTTATAGTTTTGCATTCATTGGTAGGTGTAAATAGTATTTTTTATGTTTTTCGTATATGAAAAGTGATAAATTCACAATATAATATAAAGAATGGAGATTAAAATGAGGCTAAACCTCATGCCCTAGCCTAACCATACATTCACAGACATATTCATAATTTTATGTAATTTTTCCATGCATAAAATCTTTTTTTATTTCCTTGATATTTTCTTGATTTATCTTATTAGTTATTATTGGTTTATCTTATTTTCAGATATATAGAGCTTAGATGAAGCAAGACAAAATATTATACTCCATATGATCCCATATGAATGCCAAATGAACCATGAAAACTCATCAAACCCTCAATTTTTCCAAAATCTTGCAATTCAGGCATTGCTGGTTTTCTTGATTTCCATTTTTATCATATGAATAGCAAGAATCAACTAAGAATTCTATTTTTTCAAGCAATAGAAGCTATATTCAAACATTCAAAACCATTTCCCATCATATGCACGAAAGATTCATCATAAAACATAAAAAACAAGAACTTATGTGATTAATTTACTACGAATCCGCATGCATTTCAAAGTCGAGAAGCCGCTGACACTCTTCCATGGCCACTGACACATTCTTGACCTTTGATTTATGCTCCATAACACTTCAGGATCATGACATTTCCAAAATATATTGCTTTAATCCACTCTCCTCTCACTAGATTAAGCCATGGGAACAACGTGTAGAGAGGAGAGATAAAAACTAAAATAAGAAATTTTGATTCATTCATGAATCGATGGATTTGAGGGGATGAAAAAAAATTTACACCCCCCATCACATTGAAAATTTGTGCTTAAAGCTCTTTTAGTGAACCATTAACTTCAATTATTAAAATAATTAGTTCATAATTCCATGTTCACACTTCCTAGAAGTTGTTTCGGTTTGGACAGAGGGCCAAATGAGCTCCCAATTGTTGCAAGTAGACAGGATGAGTGGCTACATGGTTTTGATATCTATCAACTTGGCCCCATCACATACTTTTCGGCTCTAGATTTGGTAGCTGCTTCATAACACCAAACATTGCGGGGATTACATGGAGGGTCAAACGACCTCTAATGGACAAGCCGAAACTTGCATTGGGTTCTTGGTATCAAAATGCATTTAGAAAGACTCCAGATCCTTGATCAGCAAACCAATTCATTTTCTATGAAAAATCACTCTTTTACATCTCTCGAGGTCTTTTTGCCATTTATATGGGCTTCAAAATTGTGCTCTCATTGGCAACCACAAGATAGGGCAACTTAGCCCATCGAATCCATGAACTCACCTACACATAAAGAAACCATAAAGAGCATTAAGCTATTTCAATGGAAATACACAACAAAACACAAACAGAGCTCTCATCCTACCCCTTGACCAAATCAAGGCATAAAGATCCACAAGGGATAGTGTAATATATCAAATATTCTTCATGGAATTTTTTTTTTCTCTCTCGGCGGCGGGTCGTGCTGGAGGGGAGTGAGGGATTTAGAAAGGACAGCAAGCTCCTCATTGGAGCTTGCATATCCTCAAGCTCATGCAGGGCGACACGAGGGGAGGGAGGAATTCCTTCCCTCTCCCTATAAAAACCCCCCCAACCAAGGGGGAGTGGAAGGAAAGAAAAGGAGGAGGACGCTGCCAGACTCGACGTGGAGGAGCTGAGGTGAGAAGGAAGAGGCGGACAAAGAGGAACTTTGCTAAGGGAGCCACCGCCTACAGTCGTCACAGTGCTACTGGCCGTCGCCAATGAGCCATCGAAAACCCCCCCCCCCCCTGCCACGTGAAGCAAAGAAGCTTCTTAAGGGGGGGACTAATTAAGCCCCCTTTCACCCCCCTTGTATTCCCTTTTAACACTTCCCCCCCCCGGGGTTTTTAAATCCCCCTTAGCCTTTTCATCCCCCTTATGTTCCCTTCGCCCCTTGTGTTGCCCTTCGTCTTTCCCCCCCTGGGTTTTAAAATCCCTAAGGCCTTTTCACCCCGTGTCAACACACCCCTCCCCCCTATCCAAAACTCCCTTCAAGATCCCCCTTCCTATACCTTTCACTCCCGTATCCAAAGATCTCCCAAGGCCCCCTTCATATGCCTCTGGAAACACAAACACAACCCCCGTGTTTTAAGGCCCTCATCCCATGGGTGTTGAAACCCCATAATTTAAACCTTACTTCCCCCGTAGCCCTTTCCTTTGGGCTTGTTACTTTTCCCCCCTTGTGTAAAACCCTATAGGGCCTTTTCCTTGGGCCTTGTAAGCCTTTCCCTCCCAAAAGAATTAAGGCCTTAAAGGTCTTATTACCCCCTCCTCGTGGTTAAAACCTTAACGGTTACTTGCCTTTCCAAAATACCCTTGAGACTTAGTTTCTCCCCTGCTCGAAAAAGTGAAGAAGAGTATTGACGTGCAAGGGAGCGACGGTGGAATTCTGAAAAGGAGTGTAAAGCTGCTTCCACGTTCGAAGGACTACAACTGGGATGCCTTCTAAGAAAGTCCAAGGAGTAGCTGCGAGAGGGTCATCTCCCGGTATCCATGTGGATATCTCACCCCAAACCCAGGTTTTTCCTTCTTAATTTTATATCGGTTTTAATTCAATCATGCAAGATGAATTGTTAAGGATAAGATATATTTTGTCCTAGTTATTTACGATGAAGGAATTTAGTTTAATTGAACATGCAAAATAAATAAAGTATAAACATAGTTTCCTTCAAAAAACATTATTCATTGAAACGAATTATGAGCAAGATTATTTACCCACTAAAGTAGTACACTTCGGTTAAGTCTAGAAGGTATAAAACTGCATCTTGCACTATTAACCCCTATTCTTTTTACAACGAATCATCATGGAAGGTGCGAATCATGAAAGGTTTCTTACGATGCTTAAACTCTAGGAGGTTATCATTGCTAACTACATAATTTAGCAAGGGAAAGATTGCTTATTTAGCAGGAGTTTGTTCGCAAAGAAAAGGGAAGATTAGTTGGATTTAACCTAACCTCAAATTGATGAAGTATAAGATTGAAAAGTCAATTGACATGTAGATAACAAATCATACGGAAGTAATCTCAAAATTACCTTCTAGAGTTAACCAAATTAAAATGCTGCGAAATATTCATTGGGAATGAATTAAAATCCCAAGAAATGTCTATACCTTAAATACTTGTCCACATTCCCTGATTGTAGGGTCAGTAAATGGTAAACGTAAAAGAAATTAGGGTTTGTCCCTGAGTTTCTTAAAAGAAAATAATAAAGCTGGGAAACCCTAGGTAACAACGTCAGCTTAAACAAACTGAAATGGATTGTTTCGTAACTCCATTATCGCATAGTACGATATAGGACTTGCGCGGCAAGTACGAAGTCATATGGTCTTGTGATCGATTCACAAGAAGAAATGCTAAATTCCCGCAACAAGGATGGCGGATCCTTATGCAAGTTATCTTGCAAAAGGATGTATACTTTGATATCATTCTAAGTAAGGAAGGTTAAAAACTGGAAACTGAAGTATCCAATGAACTTTAGGGTTTGATCAAGTTGGGTTAATAAGGTACGCCCTAACCCAGAATATAAGGGATCTTGCCAAGTTGCAAGACACCCCGGATTGAGTGTTGGATGCATTCGAAAGGAAAGACTCCTTCCTTAGCAGTTTGCCAACAACAAAAATTGAACAATGGAAATGTTTCTGCTTGCTAGAGATTTTAGAGCACTGTTTGACTTGTTTGACCAATGAATTACAAAGTAAATAAGTATCTATACTTCAGGTTGAAGGCCTGAAGGGAGTGGCAGATTCAGTTACCCCTGAGACTGCCTGCCTGACCCTAACTAAGGGAGTTGTTGACCGCGCTGGGAACGTGGACCAAACCCGCCACGAGAGGTCTCTCCGTTGAGCCTTACTTGGAGCAGGAGGGCGCTTGGGTGCCAAGGGGACTCTGGCCGTAAATCCCTGTCGATTTGCCAAATAAACTTTCTAGTCGAAACAATTGATCCTTAAGATCTGATATTGGCAAGGCTTGGCGATTGCATGGAATGCAAATTGAAAGGGGATATCAAAGTCAAAAACCTCATCACTTTCATTAAGAGAATTCAGCCTCATAGCGGTGATTTACGGTCATGAATGTGATGTGATCGCAGCGTTATGCGAAAACAATCCGGACTGTCCAACCACGTCTCCCGGTAATTTCCCGGACATATGGCAGAAAAATGCGCTTTTCACACATCGAGGTCAAAATGGCATCGGGTGTTTCAATTTCTGGGGATCGGATGGGTCAAAAATAGCTAATTCGTATCGGATGGGTCAAAAATAGCTAATTCGTATAAAGCCATTGAACCCGCAATACTGGCCGGAAACGGCGAGCAGACAGTCTTTGATTCATAGCAGTGCAGCTCTTGACGTACGGGCAAAAGCAGTGGCTTTGGCCTGTTGGGGTCCCGGTCCTTATCTTCTGACCGGTTAACTCAGTATCCGGAATGTAAGATGATTCGTTTGCAGGGCCAGCGTATATCCAATAAGCTAGTTTCATATTAATTTTATTTTTTTTTGTGGGGGGGTTGATACCTCGCCTTTCGGGTCCTGCACAAGAGGCTAACGTGACTTAGGATTGGATCTCGAGGCCCGCATACTTGTCTACGGGTGGAAACTTGGAATGGTGATCCCTGTGGATTGCTGGACAGCCTTCGAGCGGATTGTGGATAAGCCTACGGGCAGAACTTTTGTATTTCAAAGATAAATATGATGATATGTTAATAAAGAACTTGTCTGATATTGTTTTTCTATGTCACATGATAAGATTACATGAAGGAACCAGTGCTTAACGGATTAATTAAAGAAGCTGATTGTTACATGTCCAATTAATGTATTAGATAATTACATAACTAAAAAAAACCGAGGAAAGTGCGGAGGATGGACCATGGGTCCGTCCTACAGTTGGGTGGTCCCGGTTGGCTGGGAACTTTTCTCAAATCTCGAAGAACAGTGGGATGATCGTCAAAGGACACGAACAACGAAAGCGTTGACCTAGAATTATGTCTTACCCGATTTACCCTGTTTTAGGGGAACGGAATGGGACTATGCCTTATGGCAGAGAGGTTGAGCTTTGCATCCCTCTCATTTCCCATTCTCTGCTTCAGACCTGGCGTTTCTGCGTAAAGTAGTTCGCTTGGGTCCGACGTTAGTTGCTGTTAGAAAATGACCAATCAGGAAAACCCTAATTGCGGTCGATCCTAAGTGGGAAAGGCTAGAATACTTCCACTACATGGCAGACGCGGAAAGCCCTAGATCACAAATCGCGTAACATTCCATGGGAGTGCCCGGCGGAGCTTTCTAGACATCCTTTCTGATGGACTGCTAAGACGTGTCCTGGATGATACTAGTGGACACGTTACAGTTGGTATCAGAGCCGACCAACAAACAGAATTGTTTTTATGAAATCTCAATGAAATGAAGTAAAGAAATTGTTGATATCCAAACATTTTCTTACCTTCAATGCTGTCTTGCAGAATTACGAAGCGTGGAACAAGTTTTTGGTATTTCGAGTCATGTTTATGACTGCAATGCATTCTCTGCTTTATAGACAAAGGATTGGGATGATGAACATCCTAGAGCAAATTTATAATCCATCACCTTTGTATATGGAATAAAGATGGACGGGTGCTTCAGGAATCTATTATATAGCCGCCCACCGGTTTGCTTATCTACAGACCAACCTAAAGAGGATCAAGTGGTTGGAAGACCTTAAATTCGTGAAGCTGTTCGTTTTTGTGGAAGCTACGTAAATTCGACTTTACATATTCAAGGTCCGAGGGTTGAGATGAACTCATATGTATATGAGGAAGTAACCCGTGTAATCCCCGCTGACAGGATTAAAGTGTTGGGCCGCCATGAGAAGTATGGATTCCAACGGAAAGGATATCTTGAACTTCCAATGACTTATCGATTCCTGAAGATCCATGACCCAAAACCTTATTATTATACAGTCCCTGTAGATAAATGTAATACAACGTTGTTCTCCCCAAAATAAATGTAACAATTGGCTTATCATTGCATGAAACGTTGTATTCAAAAAGGCCTATGCCCATATAAATACAAATAAAGACTTCTTTTTATCAATGTTTGGCTGTGCATAAGAGTTGATAAAAAGTTAAGTAGCTACATTGTTTACGAGATAGCTAAATTAAAGATGTAATATAAGATAACGTCAATTATCGTATAATAATGTTAAGAAAACCTTTATTCAGGCACAACCTCAAGTACAGGTTCCTAATTCGCCTCCTACATCAAGTACTGCTGTAATCCAGGAGAAGAAGTTCCTTCTCAAGCAGATTAAACCACCCGAGTTTGACGGGAGAGGCAGATTCGTCCAAGCTGATGCTGAAATTTGGATTGAATCCATGGGGGATTACTTCAAAGCAGCTGGTACTGCACCTGCCAATCAGGCTATGCTCGCCAAGTTAAAGCTCACCGGCGAAGCCAGGCTTTGGTGGAAGCAATAGTGCAGGGATCAAGGGATCGTAGAGGGATCCGTTACCTGGGAGAAGCTAAAGAAAGCCATGTAGGGAAGATACTTGCCACTTGCATATCACACGCAGAAAATGAATGAGTTCTACGAGCTAAAACAGTTGGGACTCACTCTTGACGCATACTACTCTAAATTCATCTCACTTTTAAAGTATGCGCCACAGATGGACATGACACAGCAGGTGTCCAAATTTTGTGCGGGTTTAAATCCACCAGTAAATACCTGTCTCGAATCTATGCGTCCATCAGATCTTTAGGATGCACTCATTCGAGCAGCGCCTATAATTCAAGAGGTGCAAGCTAGACCAAGGGGTAACAAAACTTGGTCTTATAATGACCCAAACAGAGGAGCATTCAGACCTCAAATGAAGAGATTTCAAGGTCATAATTAGGGACAAAGAAAGAAAGCAAGGACGAATAGCGTCAACAACTTTGTTCCTACTCAAAGTAATGGCCGAAACCTCCATTGTTTCCACTGCAACGAACCCAGTCACTTCAAGAGGCAATGTCCCAAGCTTGGTGGAGGACATCGCCAAGCGCCTTTTCAAGGAACAGGCCATGGTCAAGGAGCCGCTACCCGAGGAAGAGGAAGAACCGCCTACATTGCCAATAGGCAAATGTGTGAAGAAGGAGAAGAAGAAGATCTGGCCATGGAAGTGGAATTCGAAAGAGCGACAGTCCATGCCGCTTTACACAAGAAAGGGCCGAATCGCCAGTTCTCGGTGATTCAAACACCGTCAGACTATCAAGATAAAGGTTTCAAGACCTTGATTGATTGTGGCAGTACACATTCCTTTATCTCACGAGCATATGCAAAAAGATTAGAAATAACCACAGTAGAAGCACCTACCCTGCTTATGGAATTGGCAAATGGTCGTGAGGTTACTTGTACCAGGCAAACTGCTAAGGTGGAATTCTTTCTGGGAGGAAAGAAAACTTCGGTTAAATTCAGGGTCATGAATTTAGGTATCCATGAGTGTCTACTCGGAATGGATTGGCTTAAGCCTAACAATGCCCACATTCACTGTGGAAAGGGTCAAGTTTCCTTTCGAAACTCTGAAAGGGAATTAGTCACAACTCAAGGAGAGGCTGGAGTGGCGAGAATCCAATTGGCCAAAGTATCTCGGATCATAAAAGGATTCAGAAAAGGATTGCCTGTTTACTTGATCAAACTCAACAAATTAGATCAGAAGCAAGAGTCTCATGAAGGACCTTTGTGCTTAAAGGAATACGCGGACGTATTTCCCAAAGAGTTGACTAAACTTCCGCCTCAACGAGAAGTGGATCATGAGATTAGGTTAGTACCAGGAGCTACGCCAATTGCAAGGAGACCTTATAGAATGTCCATACCAGAAGCAATTGAGCTGAAAGAACAGCTCTGTTAGATCAGGGCTACATCCGGCCTAGCAATTCACCATGGGGAGCTCCAGTACTATTCCAGAAAAAGAAAGATGGGATACTTCGACTATGTATTGATTACAGTGGGTTGAATCAATCAATAGTCAAGAACAAGTATCCTATTCCTAGAATAGATGAGCTTCTTGATCATCTTCAGGGTGCAAATATCTTCTCCAAAATCGATCTCAGGTCAGGCTACTATCAGATAAGGATCAAGGAAGAAGATATCCCAAAGATGGCCTTCAATACAAGATATGGGCACTTTGAGTTCCTGGTTATGTGATTCGGGCTTACGAATGCACCTACCACCTTCAATAGGTTAATGCAGGATATCTTTAGGCCATATCTTGATGATTTCGTGCTTGTCTTCTTCGATGACACTCTAGTTTATTCTAAACAGGAAGAAGATCATGAACCTCAACTTCGGATTGTCCTTGAGACAATGAGGTCACATAAGCTATATGCTAAAATGAAGAAGTGTGCATTCTTCAAGTGTCAGATTGAATATCTGGGATTCATAGTATTAGTAGAAGGAATCTCAGTGGACCCAGCCAAGGTCAGAGATGTGCTTGAGTGGCCAACACCAGTATCTGTCAAAGAGATACGTAGTTTTCTTGGATTGACAGGATGGTATAGGGTCTTCATCAAAAACTATGCTTTGATTGCAGCACCTTTGACGGATTTACTGAAGAAGCAGACTTCCATTGCATGGTCAACTCATGAACAAAATAGCTTTGATAGATTGAAGCAAAGTTTGGTATCAGCACCTATTCTAAAACTTCCAGACCTCAATAAGGAGTTCGAGGTAACAAATTGATGCCCTGGGGTGTGTACTTATGCAGGAAGCTCATCTAGGTAGCGTACTCTTCAAGGAAATTGAAGAGTCATAAAAGGAATTATGCTACGCATGATTTGGAATTGCTAGCTGTCATCCATGCTCTAAATGCAGTTAGGAAGAGCTACCATTGGGAGAGGCTCAAAGGTGACGTTCTCAAATATGTCACTAAGTGTTTGTCTTGCCAACATATCAAAGCCGAACATGTCATGATGCCAGGGAAACTGCAACTGCTTGACATTCCCCAAATGAAATGGGAATTCATCAGTATGGATTTTGTTGTAGGCCTACCCCAAATCCAGGGAGGATACAACTCCATCATGGTTGTGGTTGACACGCTTAGTAAGGTTGCTCACCTTATTCCAGTAAAGACAAACTATAAAGCCTCCGACATTGCAAGCTTGTTTATCAAGGAGATATTCAAGCTACATGGTTTACCTAGAAGAATCATTAGTGATCGAGATTCTGTCTTCACATCACACTTATGGAGAGCTATCTTTGAAGCTATTGGGACTCAACTCTGTTTTAGCACCGCCTACCATCCCCAAACGGATGGCCAAATAGAGCGAGTAAATCAAGTCATCGAGGATATGCTTAGGGAATACTGCTGTCGAGAACCGAAGAGGTGGATTGAATACTTGCCTTTGGTAGAATTTGCATACAATGCTTCTTACCAGCAGAGCATTCAGATGACTCCTTTCCAAGCATTGTATGGTCATGACTGTGGAAGTCCCCTAAAATTTTCTGATCCAACCTTAAGGGCTGAAGCTTCAAGACGGATGTTGGAAGAGATGGATGACCAAATAAAGTCAATAAGACAGGACATACAAGCTGCCAAGGATAGACAGAAGGCATACGTGGATTTGAAGCGTCAAGAAAGGGTCTTCGAAGAAGGAGACATGGTCTTCATTCGTGTACACCCTAAAAAGAGTTCTCTATCCTTAGGAGATTGCAAGAAGCTAAGTCCAAGGTACTGTGGACCATACAAAATCCTCAAAATCCTAGGACCTAATGCTTATAAATTGCAACTTCCTAAGAACCTAAAGATTCACAATGTATTCCATATCACCCTATTGAAGAAATATGTATCTAATCCTAAACACGTACTTGACGACAAACAAGTTGTAATGCCTAGTCAAGGAGTCCTTGAACTAAGGCCTGATAGGATCTTAGATGTTAGGGAGAGATAATTAAGATCCAGAACCTTGAGAGAATGCCTCAGCCAATGGAAAGACTATCCCGAAGAAGATGCCACCTGAGTAGATGAAGGCACACTCAACCAACAATACCCCCCGTTTATCTCGAGATGAGGACATCTCAATTCCTCTAAGGGGGAGAGAATGTAATATATCAAATATTCTTCATGGAATTTTTTTTTCTCTCTCGGCAGCGGGTCGTGCTAGAGGGGAGTGAGGGATTTAGAAAGGACAACAAGCTCCTCGTTGGAGCTTGCGTATCCTCAAGCTCATGCAGGGCAACATGAGGGGAGGGAGGAATTCCTTCCCTCTCCCTATAAACCCCCCCCCCCCCCCCCCCAAACAAGGGGGAGTGGAAGGAAAGAAAAGGAGGAGGACACTGCCATACTCGACGTGGAGGAGCTGAGGTGAGGGGGAAGAGGTGGACGAAGAGGAACTTTGCTGAGGGAGCCGCCACCTACAGCCGTCGCAGCGCTGCTAGCCATCACACGAGGCGTCGGAACCCCCCCCCCCCCCGCCACGTGAAGAAAAGAAGCTTCTTAATAGAAACTTCTTAAGGGGGGGCTAATTAAGCCCCTTTCACCCCCTTGTATTCCCTTTTAACACTTTCCAAAAACCACCCCCCCCCCCCCCCGGGGTTTTTAAATCCCCCTTATGTTCCCTTCGCCCCTTGTACAAAGTATAGACCTATGCTTCATTGATAGGCTATGTCATATTGAATAGTCTACTCATACTTATGATATTCAAAGTTAAGTTGAGAGAGAGGATGTATGATAGGCACAATCTCTCCTTCCTCACTAAACTCAATAGGGATGCTAGTAAGAACCCAGTGACAATGATGGTAGCAGACCTTAATATCTCAAGTAAAAGATTCATCTTGCCACTTAGTAATATGATAACCCTTACTCCACTAGATCACTCGAACTTGGTGGTAACACTGTCTATATACGAATGTTTAGATAATGAATGGACTTTCCCATCCGAATTCCTTGGCATCTTAAACTAGATCCTGAAAGACCTGCAAAGGTACCAAATCCAACATCAGTCCCTACACATAATAGGACTTTAACTTATTGAAGTTTACTTTATTTTTAAACTCTACTCCTTGCAAATCTGCTAAAAGGACTATAGAGCTATTCTTTCCTATACGAATGATCTTGTAAGGGCCATTCCATTTGGGTTCAAACTTGTTAGGAAATTACTCATGATGTGCATCATAATATAAAATCAACTGACCCTTCACAAATTTATATCTTTTAGCATGTAACAAAGCCTATAAGCAGATCTCATTAGAATGGGCTAGGGAGGTCAATCTTTCATACAATGATTTCTCATCACCCAAAGAATGATTCAACAAAAATTGTAGAGTATAGGTAACTCAATTTCCAAGGGCAAGACACATGCTCCCCATATACTAACTTAAATGGGGTGTGGCTTGTTGCTCTCTTGAATGTCGTACTATAAGCCCAAACTACCACATGAATTTTCTTGTCCCAATCGTACTTTCCCTCACATATAGTCTTAGATAAAATCCTCACAAGCTACTTATTATTACTCTCTACTTGGCCATTTTCTTGTGGATTATTTGGGGTGGTTTTATGATGTTTAATTTTCAAGGCTTCCATCGACTTCAGTCAAAGCTTCAATAACCTTGTTCATAAAATACATTCCACGACTAGACACTGATTTCATAGGTGGTTCAAAATGGAAAACTCTTTGTTCCATAATGAAAATAGTTGTTGCCTTGGCATTGTCCTTCATCATAGCTTCATCTTTAGATCATTTTGTAAAATAGTCTATCACCACAATGATAGAACAATTTCATGTAGTAGACGAAGGATGTACAGGTTTAACAAAATCAATGCCCTACTTCTCAAAGGGAAAAGTCACCAAAATAAGATTACATAGTTGCTGACAATTTTCCCTAGCATTGTGTCTTTGGCAAACCATCACAATGCTTAATATATGCAAGAGTATCTTGGAAAATTGTCAGCCACCAAGAGCAACACGTAAAGCTTTGTGAGTGGTCAACCATCTAGAAGAATGGCCTCCACATGAATGTTGAATCATGACATTCTTCTAGAATAAAGGCTCAGGGGGTGGGTCACCTTATAGAACATGTAATATACCATGTGAGTTCAAAAGAAATGGTATTTTTATCATGTTGACTTACAATTTTCAAAAAATTGAAGGGGTTTTAGAAATGCATCTCATGTAAAATTTACATTAGGGGTTATTTTATTCAAAAAAATTTAGAAGCACACTTTTTAGGGAGGCTCAAGGAGGGGGGGTCAGGTGGGGTGGGAAGGGGATGGGTGGGGGGAAGATGGGGGGAGGGGAATCAATACTTAAAGGCATATATGTTCTCATAAGAAAAATATTTAAAACTATCATGGGGTGCACCTCATGTAAAATTTAAATTAGGGATCTTTTTATTCAAAATTTTTCAGAAGCACACTTTTTAAGGAAGGTGCGGGGGAGGGGGGTGGTGGGGGGGTGTGTGTGGGGTGGGAAGGGGATGGGTGGGGGGAAGATGGGGGGAGGGGAATAAATATTTAAAGGCATATATGTTCTCAAGAGACAAATATTTACAACTAGCATGGGGGAGGGGGGTGGATTCTATCATAGCTTTTCATCAATATGAATTTAACTTATGATCACATTAAAATCCAGACAACTTCCAAGTTTGAGGATTATAGGAAACACATGTGCTTTTGTCAAGTGAGGCAAAGCATCCATATTTGTTCCCTCTCCTTGCAATTTTATTAGCATTGCCCTTTAGGTTATATGCTAGTAAAATGGTGTGTGGCAAGTGTCAAGATTGTGGGAGAGAAGGAAGGAGACTCGCTTGAAGCTTTCTCGCTTGCACAATGGGGGAATACACACAAGGGTGGAGGCTGAAAATAGTTTTCCTCTTCTTAGTTGTGTAAGCCAAAAGAACTCAAGTACAAAGAAATAGAAGAACCCTATATATGGGTCTCAAAACCAAACTCAACTAACTAAGGTGGCATACTAACTGAGCCACGAACTAGAGTAGATAAGGATAGCTATCATGTAGCTATTATTCATGGGCGGTGTACCAACCGCGTCCAACTGACAAGTCGGTGACATAAATACACAACTGTCACCCTGGCGTATCACGAGTGGAGCTCGATATCTCAACACTCCCCCTCGAGCTCAATCCCAATTCCTGCACACCAAGCAGGTCTCTAAACTTGCGCAGCTTCTCTGCGCCCAATGCCTTCGTGAATATGTCAGCTACCTGATCCTCTGTGCTGACATAAACTAGATCAATAAGACCTAGTAAAACCCTCTCTCGCACATAGTGATAATGCACCTCAATGTGCTTTGTTCTAGCATGATAGACTGGGTTATTTGCCAAGTGTATACTACTCATGTTGTCACAATAAATGACAACTGGCCCATCTGTAGACTGATGCATATCATAAAGTAGCTTATGCAACCAAGCTACCTCACATGCAGCCATTGCTACACCCCTGTACTCAGCCTCTGTGCTCGACAAGGCAACTGTAGGCTATTTCTTGCTGCTCCAAGTGACTGCAACACTCCTAAAAGAGAACACATATCCACTGGTAGACCGTCTATCAGAAATACTACCAGCCCAATCAGCATCACTGTATCCATACAACTGTATCTGAACCCCAATCTCATAAAATAGTCCATACTGCAATGTGGACTTCACATACCGGAGTATGCGTCTAGCCGCATCCAAATGCGGTTTCCTTGGAGCCTGCATAAACTGACTTACCAATCCAACAGCATAGCTCAAATCTGGCCTGGTAATAGTCATATAAATCAAGCTTCCTACTATGCGTCTGTACATAGTAGGGTCTTCCAGAAGCTCACATGCATCTGTGCTCAGCTTCACATTCTGCTCCAAAGGAACTGAAATAGGCTTATAGCCTGTCATCCCATATTTGGACAACATGTCTAATCCATACTGCCTCTGCAAGAGCTGTATCCCACTTGGTGATCTAATCACCTCAATGCCCAAGAAATAACGCAGCTCTCCCAAATCCTTCATCTCAAACTTCTGCTTCAATAGCATTTTCACATGAAGGATATCTTCATCACTGTCACTTGTCATAATCAAATCATCAACATAAATGACAAGTAGCATAATACCTTTCTCTGTTTTTCTCACATAAAGTGAAAAATCTGCCTTGGAAATCTGAAAGCCAATAGTGACAAGATACTGTCCTATCTTGTCAGACCATGCTCTAGGTGCTTGCTTCAAGCCATACAAGGCTTTCTTCAACCTGCAAACAAACTCAGGATGAACAGCATGCACATAACCTGGTGGCTGCTCCATATAGACCTCTTCTTGCAAATCACCATGTAAGAAGGCATTCTTTACATCCATCTGATGTAAAGACCATCCCTTTGATGCAACCATAGCAATGACTGCTCTTACGGTTGCCATCCTTGCAACCGGACTGAATGTTTCTTCATAGTCAATGCCATATGTTTGTGCATACCCCTTGACTACTAATCTTGCCTTGTATCTGTTCACAGAACCATCTGCATTGTGCTTCACCTTATAAACCCACTTACAGCCAATTGCATTCTTACCTTTAGGCAAAGGTACCAATTCTCATGTAGCATTTGCTTCCAAGGCATCCATTTCTTCATCCATGGCTTTCTCCCATTTTTCTTTTCCCATGGCTTGCTCAAAAGAAGTGGGTTCTGGTTCCTATATCACTTTGACCATATATGCATAGTGAATGGCTGTAAATCCATCATATTTCAGCCTATCCACAGGATACCTAGCTCTCGTAGACCTGCGCAAAGTAGGTTCCCTCCCAGGTGCTCTCAAAACATCCCTAGTCTTCCTTACTCCAGGTGTAACAATAGAAGGAATACCCAACTCATCATCAATGCTCTGTTCCGAGCCACTGGATTCACCATCCACATAAGAGTGACCTGCATTCACATCAAACATGGGCTGATCAACCTTCTCTTTTCCTTTTCGTGATACCTGCATACCACTATCTGCATTGCTTTGAGAAGATTCTCCTGATCTCAATCTACCTGTCCATGGCGAAGAATGTGAACCATTGCTAGAGGATGCTCCAGGTCCACTAATATTTTGTGACTGCTGTTGTGAATTCTGTGCAGCATTACCATTTTGTGCATCTACATCATCAATCACATTTACTGGTTTATACCAGCTACTCATCTCATCAAAAACAACATCTCTGCTCACTGTAAACTTACGAGTAGAGGGGTTATAGCATCTATACCCTTTTTGCTGCAGAGAGTAACCAATAAAGATGCACTTCTCAGCTTTTGGATCCAACTTGGATCTCAACTCATCTAGCACATGTACATAGGCAATGCAACCAAAAATTTTCAAATGAGAAATATCTGGTTTCCTACCAGTATACCTCTCCTCTGGAGTGATTCCATGTATTGCTGCAGTGGGAGTCCTGTTCATTATATAGACTGCTGTAGCTACTGCTTCAGCCCAATAAAAATCTGGCAAGTCTTTTTCATTGAGCATGGCAGGAGATACCTCTCCAATATGCCTGTTTTTCCTTTTTGCAATTCCATTTTGTTGTGGGGTATGACTGCATGAATATTGCTGCTTTATGCCATGCTCTTGTATGAACCTTGCAAACTCATTTGAGAGGTACTCTCCCCCTCCATTTGACCTTAGGCATTTTATTTGCAAACCTGTTTCTTTTTCAACCATAGCTTTAAGAGTTTTGAAATGTCCAAAAACTTCACTTTTCTTTTTCATAAAATACACCCAAACTTTTCTGCTATAGTCATCAATAAAAGTGACAAAATAATGACAGCCTCCAAGAGATGCAGCTTTAGTAGTCCACACATCAGAGTGGATTAATTCCAATGGCTTCTTACTCTCTTGAACATGTCTAGGAAATGGTTTCCTTGCCTGTTTTCCAAACTGACAGGCTTCACATACCTTATGCATTTCTGCAACCTTGAATTTTGGCAAACCTGCAACAATATTTTGGGCCTGCATTGATTTTAGTCGCTGTACATTAACATGACCAATGCGTTTATGCCAGATATCAATATTTGCAACTACACTGGTCCCATGTGCAAACATTGCTGCACTCAATTCAGACATGTCTGCATCCAATGTAAACATTCTGCCCTTCTTCTTTCCTTTTGCTATCAAGCGACCTTTATTTTTCATATCCTCAACAAAGCATCCATGAGGATTAAATCTGACCTGCAAGCCCTGTTCAACCATTTGACCAACAGAAACTAGATTCTTGGTGATATTCGGGACATGAAATACATCGGACAGGTATTTCTTTTTCCCATCCTGCATAGACAAAGGAATTTTTCCAATCTGCACAATAGGATGTGCAGTATCATCACCAGTCTCCACAAATCCTGGTTTTTCCATTTTCCTTGCATCCTCCATCCATTCTGCATGACCTGTCATATGGTTTGATGCACCTGAGTCAACATACCATACATCATTGCTTTCTTCTGCACTTGTCACAGAATTGTTCATGTGCTGCACCATGAACAAATGCTCATTTCTGTCATCACCCTGTCTACTAGAAGATGCATAATTCCCTTGTTGCAGTTTTCCATTCATGATGTCATTCTGCTTTTTATAGCAGTCTTTAGCCATATGACCCATTTTACCACAGTAGTAGCATTCAACATTACTGTTTGCATTTTGGCCTCTTTGCCATCCACCACGACCTCTTTGGCTCCCCCTGCCTCTAGAGTTACCACGTCCTCCTCCATAGGACTGGTTTTCTTGAGTTTGCTGCATATTCTGATTTCTACCACGGCCTCCAAATCGGCCTCCTCTACCTCTGCCTCTACCTCTTCTAGCATTTGAGTAGAAGACAGCTTCTTTTGAAGTTCCTCCTGAAGAAGATGCACCACCATTTCTCTGCTCCTCAGAAATTAGAAGAGCAATCAAATCCTCAAAATCAGGAAATCTTTCACGGACGGAAATGGATGTCCGAAACTGTGCATAATCCTTTCCTAGACCATTCAAGGTCACAGAAACTAAATCATCATCTTCCACTGGCGACCCAATGGAAGCAAGTGCATCTGCAATCTTCTTCACCTTCATGTGGTAGTCGTTGATGCTCATACTTTCTCTTTGCACATTATGCAACTCTTGCTTGAGCTGCATTTTCCTGGCTTGCGTATTTGTGCTATACATTTTTGACAAAGTATCCCATGCCTCCTTTGGCGTACTTGCATCCTGAATATGCACAATCATAGAGTCTGAAATACTGATAGACAACCAATACATAACTTTCCTGGCTCTCTCATGCCATGTTTTGAATGCCTGCATTTGCTGTTGATTGGGAACATTAGGAAGAGCTGGTTCTTCTTCATTTCCTGCAACAAATTCCCAATATCCTTTTTCCATAAGAAAATTTGTCATTCTAAACTTCCATGCTTGGAAGTTGTTCTTGTCAAGCTTTTCAGTGACAATCTGTGAAAGAGAATCGGACGCCATTACAAAATACTTCAAAAAATTCTGTCACTGCAAAAAACACAGCTTCACCCTCACAAGGGCAACTCTGCAAAACTGGCGAAAGTGGTATTTGACCACACAGTCACTTCTTAGTGACGATTTTGCATAAACATAAACCAAGGATGATTCTGAAACTCCCAATGTCTCTGTGCACAAGCATACGATGCAATTTCTACAGTAACTTTTCACCGACCTGTAGAACAGTGGCTGCACAGCATAAAACTAAGCCTTTTCCTGAGTGCGTGCAGAAAACTTCTGCCTTCAAAACAGGATCCCGAAATGGCCTCAAAACAAGCATATACTGCCCTCTTGCTTCACCGCGAAGGGTGTCTCAACCTGAGACAATGCACTCCTGCACTTTCCGGCTATGCTACCTGCAGAGATCTGCTCCCAAAACAGAAAATGAAAGCAACACTGCTCCTCTTACCAGAACACCGCGAGCTTGGCTTGCTTTCTTGAGCTCCTTACCACGAACAAGGCTCTGATACCATGTCAAGATTGTGGGAGAGAAGGAAGGAGACTCGCTTGAAGCTTTCTCGCTTGCACAATGGGGGAATACACACAAGGGTGGAGGCTGAAAACAGTTTTCCTCTTCTTAGTTGTGTAAGCCAAAAGAACTCAAGTACAAAGAAATAGAAGAACCCTATATATGGGTCTCAAAACCAAACTCAACTAACTAAGGTGGCATACTAACTGAGCCACGAACTAGAGTAGATAAGGATAGCTATCATGTAGCTATTATTCATGGGCGGTGTACCAACCGCGTCTGCAACTGACAAGTCGGTGACATAAATGCACAATGGTCACCCTGGCGTATCACGAGTGGAGCTCGATATCTCAACAGCAAGGCAGTGCATGGCTCCAAAAAAATAGCCACACTTTACTCAAGCTAAGTGGCTCACTATCTTGAGTAAAGTGGCCCACTTTATGAGTTAAGAGTTGTGGATCTTGGAAAAAAAGAAGTCCTTAAAATTAGGCATTGGCTACATCAAGGCAGATTAGAAGTGTTGGAGGAGGGCAATCAAGAGGCTGCTCAACTCACTCAACCTTGTAAACTATCATGGATAGTGGTAAAAATAGAAGTGGTACAATGGTGTAGTAGTAAATCACATCTTAGTATGGATAGCACCCCCCCTCTTTGCATACAAGGCAAGAAGATCAGCCAATCATTGCCTTCCACTCATGTTAGAAAGCTATTGTTAAGGTGCAGACTTGACTTTAGCCACATTTGCATAATCTAGGGAATTGAATTGCCAAAGGTTGAGATTGAGGGGGCACTTGTTCATATTTGGAACATTAGAGATCCTCTTAGAGATAGGGTATTTGGTTGGAAACTCATTTTAGGTGCTCTTTTTATACATTAAAAATTAAAGAACATAGGTATTTTAGATTACCTATGTGTCTGTGGAGGAGTGGAAATGCCTTCACACTTATTCTGGGATGGTTTCCATGCTCCCCAAATTTGGAGGGAGGTTCTTCCCAAATTGAGCCAATGGGGATTAAGTTTTCACAACCCAAATTTTTTTATCATAGAGCATAAATTTTTTTTGTTAACATAACTAGGTGATTTGCACTATGTGAGATATGGTAGGCACATGTCAAACTCCTCTTATTAGAAAAAGGAGATGGGCAAGTTGTCTAGGCTATAATATGGCCAAAAGTTTGGTGGTATCTTAGGGGACTTTGTAAAGAGAATCACTTTAGCAATAATGAGCTAAATAGCTAGCCAAATGGCTTCCAATTTTGTAACCTAGTGATTCTTTTTTAACACCATTAATAATAATACAATACTTAGTCACCTCCAAAAAAGGAGTCCTTGATTTTAGGTTAATGCATACGATACCATCAAAGGGCCATTTCACAGCTTAATACTAGACAAATTCTCTCCATCCTTTCCTACAATCAGAGATGTAGGAGAGGAAGTATCATCATCATCAAGATTCACCATTATCATCAATTAGATAATCATTCTAACCAGTAGCATTTCTACAAGTCTCAATAAGAGAGATGGTCTTGCAATCAGTAGCTCCCCTTTGCATTCAATCAAATATCAAGAAAGTGAAGATGAAGTCATTATGGATGCACTACTTTAAAGATCCCTCATTGTGGTGGTAAAATTACAATAGTAAGTTAGTTTTCCTCGATATATCTCATCATGACGTCTTCAACCTCTGCAAAACATGAAATCTTATGAGCTATCATAGAGACATGGCTTTTTCTCTCACCCCATTCCAACCGCAGGCCAGTGCAAAGGTCTCTAGATTTAAAGCACAAAGTGATAGTTGAGGCCTTGTGGTTGGATTGTTTGTACAATCAAACCTAGGTTAATTTTGAAGACTTAGAAAAATGAGTCAAGATTGATACTTAAATTGAATGAAGCGGAGCCTCAAGAGTAGAACAAAACTATCTTTTGAGAGGAGACTGCTCATGTTGTGGGACTTTGAAGGCTTGTGCAAAGCAAACCAATCTATTCAAGGGCACAGTGCTACATGAGGACATTTGAAAACAACGCTTACTTGAAAGAAGCCCCTATCCTACAAGCACTTTAATAATCCTAAATGTGGTGCTCTTGCAAAAGCATAACAAGTACCTAACGAAGGTATTGTTCATGGATAGATTGTCATGGAATGCATTGATTGTAAGATATGCACAAAATTGCCATGATGATGAAGCTCTAAAATGCTTTGATAAGATGCAGCATGAATGTCACTTTCCACATTTACTCACCTTTACATGTGCATTGAAAGCCTATACTTGTGTAGAAGCACTCGATAAGGGTGAATGAATTTGTGATGAGATTTTCAAATCAAAGTTGTTGGAGAAATATGTTGTACTCGTCAGTAATGCTTCGGTGAACATGTGTGCCACTTGTGGTGCATCGGGAAAAACACAAGAAGTGTTGAATGAACTTCTTGTTTGAGTATAGATGAAGGAGCTCCTATTATCTCTATTAGTACCCACCCCAGGGCATATAGGTCCAATTTTATTTCATCATTTTTATTTTGACACATCATTCCCCTCCTCAATATACATCATCCCCATTTCAATATATAAACCTATTAAAAAAAGGGAGTCATGAAGATGAAATTTTTTGTGACAAAGATATGAATAACATCATTATGTTACTCACAAGACACACTTAATGGATGTATCCTTTTGCTTCTCAAAGAACCCATTGATGCAAAAATACATCTCTCAACCCCCAACCATGTACATGGGTTTCTCACTTTGGAAACCCCTTTTCCCTCTTTCAATTGTTACTATCAATCAGCCACACAATACTTGGAAGTGACATCACTCATTCAAACCAAGACATGGTCTCCCAAATAGTCATGCACAAATATGAATTCATAAGTGACCATGTAATCTACAAACATGTATCCACAAAGTATTCACATTGTCTCAGCATGAACTCAAAGTTGTTTCTTGTTTTGCAACCTTGGAACTCTCCCCATATGATCCAATGGTTTTCCAAGCCCAAGGCTAGAAGGCCAAAGAAAAATCATGTTGCCACTTCTAACTAACAATAGTGTCCTCAAGACTATATCCACTTCCCAATACCATACTATCAAACGTGCTAGATCCAACCTTATATTTGTTATATTCAATGGCAATTGAAGTAGGAGATGGGACATGGGATTTTATCCCACCTCCTACTTGTGTAGACACCTCCCTCATTCCCACTCTAATGACATTGAAATCAAAGAGTGTTGGCATTCTATCCATCCAAGAACATGCTAACAACCCCTGGCTCTGATTATAAGCAAATCTACATTCTAACAGTCTATCCAAGAACATGCTAACAATCCCTTTCTTTCATCATAAGCAAATCTACATGCTAACAATCTGTCCAAGAACATGGTAACAACCCCTTGCTTTCATTGTAAGTAGATTTACATGTATCTCATGGTTCTTGAAAGATTTACATGTATCCCAATTCAAGGTTTCAAGCAAGAGGGAAAATGAGGTTAATAGTAGGAATAACAATAACAATACTAAAAATGATAAAAATAAACAAAACAACAACGAACGTTTTCTGCTTCTTGTGAGAGGGATAGGGTTTAGAAAGCTATGCATTTCTACTGTGACATATTGGACAAAAAGTAATGCAGTGTCGGTAGCTATAACTGCCTTCCCT
Source organism: Lygodium microphyllum (assembly GCF_053477565.2). Taxonomy (NCBI): domain Eukaryota; kingdom Viridiplantae; phylum Streptophyta; class Polypodiopsida; order Schizaeales; family Lygodiaceae; genus Lygodium; species Lygodium microphyllum. Next base: position 49,488,501 of record NC_141155.1, read on the forward strand.
ATGCAACCATGAAGATCGAGGAAGTGTAGGTCCACAACCAAGAAACAGTGGGTGGCTTCCCACACACACATCAAAGGCCTTGGTTTGAAGGTCGCCTCTCCCATCCCATTCTTGTTTCTGTTTCCTTATAAACAAATGTTCAACAAGCATACATACGTTTAGACTGCAAATTGTCATTCTATTATGTCCTACTTTGGAGTTCTAATTGTAGAGCCAAGCCATAATAGCAACCTTATTTTGCAAAAATTATGCACATGTCAGGCTTCACACAAGACATAAACTATTTTTTTCATTTCATTGAAACAAACGTTCAAACAAGCATACACGTGTTTAGATTGCAAATTGTAATGCTATTAGCCTTGCTTTTGAGTTGTGATCATAGAGCCAAGCCATTACACCAATATTATCATATAGGAATTATGCATGGCTGGTTTCCCACACAAGAAAAGACATAAATGTTCAACTATGTACAGACATTCAGACTGCAAGTTGTGTCCTGCTTTGGAGTTTTAATCATGTAGCCAAGCCATTATAACTATTATCATGTAAAGATCAGCACATGGCAGGTTTTTGATGCAAGGGACATTGCATGCATGTTTTGTTCCATGTTGCACGCTTGTGTGCTTGACTATCAGATGGACATGGCATGTTCCCCACACAATGAACGTTGGGTTTATCTTGCATTCTTGTGTGCTTGGATTATTGGCTTGGTTAGCCACATTTTCTTGCCAATGCTTGGTGCTGACATGCTAGTTGGTTTCACATGTTCTCAAAAACTCTTGTATGTTGCATTCTTCTAGTCCAGTTTGTCTTGCATACAAATTTTCTACAATATGCAGACAATTACATGTTCATAAGTGGTGCATGGCCTGAGTAACATGGTGTTTGGCTTGATACAAGCATGTGCGAAGTGGCATCACTATGTTGTCTTGTGCACTTTTGTTAAAAAAAAATCCATGTTTTAATAGTTTATGTCAATCTCATATACCCTTTGCTCAATCAAATGAGTTGATAGGATGGAGGGCTTGGTTTTTATGCATGTTGGCCCTTGCAAGTCATTTCTTTAACTTTGATGCATGTTGGCTATTTTCAAGTTATTTCTTCAATGGTGCATGTCTTGAAGCTCTAAGGACTGGCTACCCATACCTTGTCTGCCGAGGCATTCGGCTTGAAAATTGGGTTCTTAAATGGTTCAAAATTTAGTTTTCATATTTCACTTGAGTGAGGGGGTTTCGATAAGTCATCCTACAGCATTTAGTAATATCTAGAAGTGGTACTCTAACCTACTAGACCTGATCAATATAAGTTTAATTTCTCAACCTTAAGAGATTGATGTTGCAATTTGGCCACTGGTGCATTTGTGTCAAGTCTCACCACTTTACTATTGGGTCACTTGCATGCAATGGTACTTTGTGCAATCAGTATGCTCTTTTTACATGTAATGTGCTTATGTATACTGGTTGCTTGTATTATTGAAAAGCTTGTTTTTCTCTGTAATTCTCTTTAGACATCTTTACTTCACATGCCATATGGATGAATTTTGACATCTCTTTGTGTAGGCACAACTTAGATCAGTTGGTAACTATAGCAACAACTAACAAATTTGTAACATGCAGTTTAACAAATTTAATAGCCATGTAACTGTTGTATCAAAGTTGAATGACTAAAGAGGTTGATGTTTCTTACAATCAGGAAGATGGAACAGCTCTAGATCAAATTTTTTGGTTAAGAACAAGCTAGAGAAGCAATAGGGTTGGTGGTTGATATGATCCGGCAAAAAAAGATGGCTGGACGAGCACTACTTACTAGTGCTCTAGGCACACAAAAGACCACTCTTGCTTTGGGAATATCTTAGGACCTTGGAAGCAAGGTGAAGAATTTTTATTTTTGGACATTACAGAGTGGGTTTTCTACAAAATTTGTGTTATGGTAGGATGTTAGGGCTGACAAAATTAGTAAGAGTGCTTATTAGACTTCTATCTATTGAAAATTTGTTAGGTAGAATTTATGCAAACTTGTTACAAGAACTAGTTACTTGCCAAACCTCTGTTTTGTAGTCACAGAAGTTAAAGAAAAAAAGGTTTGATGGCTTGGAATACATGTTCCAAAATGTGTTAGTTGTGTTGGAGACTCAAGAGTTGCGTTTTGAGGTGCATGGCAGGAAAGTTTCAACATGCCTTTGTTAGAGATCATTCCTTAGACACATGCATTTTCCTCTTTTAGGCTGTGTACATATGTATTTTCCAGTCAGGCAGCCATTCAAGAATCTTCCAAATCCGTTAGGGTCAGTTTGAGTGCCACATTAGCAGTAGGGTACCATGTCATCATTTTTGCGAGGTCAGCAGTCACACGTGTGATGGGAGATGCTATCGCAAATGCCACATGGTAGAGTTTGTGCAATCAAACAATTTTTTGGCATTTTTTAATGTAGTCGATTACATTTAATGCAGTATGCTGGGCATTGTTTTTTCCTATGCTATATATAGCCAGTCTCTTGCACACTCTCATTCATTCACAAGCACTCTCATGAGATCATGGAGATCAGATCGTGATCAAACCTTGTTGTCCTTGAGGTGTGCGTGTGTGATAACATCATCGATGAGGGGATACGCAGACATACACACTCTGCCCATGTACATATATGCATTCCTTTGTATTCAGCATACTTCCTACAGCAGATCTTCTTGTTGTACTATCTCTTTCTCTCTCTCTTTCTTCTCTCTATGTTCACTCTCTCTCTTACTCCTAGTCCCATGCTTTCGCATCGCTGCACTCTGACATGGTCTGAGAGCATTGAAGGCGGACTAATTGAGCGAAGAACCTACCTAAAGAGGAGATTTCAGCATGACACAATGCTACATTTCTAGCGTTTGAGGGTGAGCGAAAGGGTTGCACATCAAAACAAGGCTGAAGCAAGCGTGGGCGCACGAGAAATGAGCCCAATTGGTGAGTTTACTATTGTTTGTTGTTGTTTGAAGAGGAGGAAGGCTGCGTTTTTGGCCTTCAAGTGTAGGTTTTACCTGCTGAAGAAGGTTTGGGAAGTGGAGAAAGAGCCCTAGCAGGCTGCGTCTTCACAGTTAGAGGGGACTGATTTTGTGTTTGTGGAGGCATTGTAGATGAAAATGTCTACAAAGAGTGATTTGGAGTTCCAGGCGATCATGGACCAGAAGGTACTTCTGTTACTGGCTCTTCCATCAGATCAGAACTCAATGGTGACAATTATTCCATTTGACGCGTGATGATGTTGGCCATCCTAGAGTCTTACAATTTGGCAGAGCTTGTGATAGAGGAGATTGAATGGTTACTGGTGAGAGATGAGTCTGAATTCTCTACAAATGCTCGTGCGGAGTTGACTAAGGTCCGGTCTCACTAGGACAAACTGAATGCCAGGATTGGTTCTTTTCTTTTTCTATCTTGTACTACAGCCATGATAGCTCACATTGAGCACTTAACAGTGGCTCAAGAGATATGGCTGGAGCTTGACTAGATGTAAAACTAGATAAACCTTGATGAAGAGGGTTTCTTTGGAGGTGCAAATACGGACCCTGTCCGTAAACAAGTCTTCTTCACTACAGGAGGACATCAACAAGTTGAGATAGCTTCAGATGTAGATTCACAATGTGGGGAAGCCGATCTCCTCCAAAGACATGGCAATCACTTTATTGTCCCAATTGTCACCACGATTCAGTGCCTTTTATTCCGCTCTTATTGCTTCAGGGCGGGAGTCAACTCTTCATTGGGAAGAGTTAGTTCCTATGGTCTTGGACCAAGAGGAATAGTTGAAGGGACATAATGCTTCCAAATCGGAGGCATTGACAAGTCAAGCCTCTCAAAAGAAGGGGAAGGAACAAACGAAGAAGAAGAAGGACAACAAACCAAAGAAGGAAAAGGAGAAGGAATTGACATGCCATATTTGTGGTAAGATCAACCATTGGAAGAAGGATTTCCCCAACAAGGACAAGAAGGACACTAAGAAGAATGACCTGAAGGATTCTACAACAGTGGTTGCACCCTCATTAGCTACTTTTCTTCACTTAGCAATCATTAAGGAGTCTACACCAAAGACTTCTAATGCTGTGATGATGGCCCCCTAGGCTTGAGAGTGGATTGTTTACGGTGGTGCCTAATGGCGCATGACTCCTTCTACCGTTGGTGTCGCCCATTTGTGACCTTTGCATGGGCAAATTCTCATAGGAGATAACACTTCAGTGTCCATTACTACACGGGGTGAGATGAAGTTGATTCCAAATGGACGTGGTCGTACCTGTTGAGAAACACTTCACCCACACTTTGCATTTTTGTGTTTCTGTGTTTTGCATTTAGGGTTTGCAGCCCCAAAAAGGGGCTCCATCCTACACTGACTGTGCCTATTTATAGGCCACTCTCTCATTCATTCCTTAAGGCTGATTCATTTAGTTCGTCACCTCTTCTCTCCAGCCTCTCCACTATCCCCACACCCCCTCAGGACGACTTTGCAATTCGTGGTTCATGGCTATCTTCATCATCTTCCTTGTGCTACAGCGCCCTTATTTCCTTGTATCACATTCACTCCATGATTTAGGTCTTCATCATTCCATTCATCATAGTTTCTTCTCTCTTCCGTTCTCTTCTCCACATTTACCGAGTTCACTCTATGTTCCTCCCCGCAAACCCTACTATCTCATTGGTACATCATCTTTTGACATGGTATCAGAGTAGGATCTACTCACCTAGCAAAACAAAGATCCTCCACTCCAGTCAAGGCAAAGACCAGTGGTGGGTTTGGCATCCCCTTCTCTTCTTCTTCTACACATCAACATCTCATTTTTGTAGGTTTCAAGTGTTTTCAGCTTGATGCTGACACCCCTTTCGTCACAGAGGACATCAGAGTTTTAGTTGTCCCTTGATGTCATCTATAGTCTAGCGCCTATTTCTAGCCTTCCGTCCACATTTTGCAACTTTTTATAGCAAAATGATTGTTGTTGATCACTCTCCATTCAAAAAAAAATCTCGTTTTTCTAGATTTTAGGTATTTTAGCTTGCTGCCCACACCTTGAACGCAAAGGACATCGCGGTCCAAGCTGGCCATTACTGTCTACAATAGTCTGGCACCTATTTCTAGCCTACCACACACTGTTCGGAGCTGATTGCAACATACTCATTGCTACTGCTAGTTTTTCCTACGTTTTTAGTCTTTCTCTCTCCTACAGCCTATGTTTTTAGTCTTTCTCTCTCCTCACTTGCATTTTTTGTGTTTCTCTCTCCTTCTCATCAGAGAAGGCAAAGACTAGTGGTGGGTTCGACATCAACATTTGATCATTTCCACTGTGCATTGGGAGATATCATTGTTTTCCCTACCACCCTCCCTTATCCAGTTTACCACACCGGTACTATGGCGTCTCCCCCGATAGATTGCTCTTCTACTGAGTGTTCCTACTACTGCGGCATGAACGATCATCCCACTAAAGACCGTCGACATCAACCTTTGCTCCCCCCCTTATGGAGCATATGCGTTTTCCACCACGCAGTCCTTGTGCCATGTCTCCTTTCTGGGCCACGGAGATCGTTCTGCATCGGCTAGTAGAGTATTATGCTCAAGGCAATAAGCTGCACCCAACGTGCATTAAGTCCTTTTGAGCACACGGAGGCTCTAAGACCTTACAAGGCAATAAGCCCTCATAGAGACCACTCCTTTGTGCAGAGGTTTCCCCCACCCACTTCTAGGTACGATGGCTTCCATGGCCCACATCTCCTCCACAGTCCACTTTCCTTAGAGCCCGCAACTGTTCCCCACCCTTGGCTCATCCTGTGCCTCCTCCTTCTCCACCCTCTTCTAGGTGCTTTGCGGCTTCTTCTTTCAAGCCCCATATACCTTCTTCGGCACAACGGGTAGCACTTCCTTCGTCATCAAATGCTTTTCAGTCCATGAGCCATGAGTGGTTGGGCTCCCTTTCTCTCTCAGACTGGGACTTAGAGGGGGATTTTCTTACTTCACCCTTAGAGGGGGATTTTCTTACTTCACCCTTAGAGGGGGACTTCTAGTTGTTCTTTGGCTTTAGAGGAGGCTCCTACTTCTCTTCCTTCAAATTCAGAGAGGCACCCTATGTGCCATGAACTTCTTCACATACCACCACCTTTCACTTTTCGAGGAGTGGCTCTCCTTTGAGTAGTCGTTTCCTCTACTCGTACCCAGGATCTAGAGGATCTATTTGGATGGGGGCCCTTGGGTCTTCGGCAACAACTTGGTGGCTAGGATTTCGTATTCCTTCTAGCATGGAGTCATGGAGCTAGTGGCTTCTCTCTCGAGATTGATTTTTGGGTTCTACAGCTCATCTAGTCTCCTGACTATCTTCAAAGGTCTCCTTTCACGTGGTATTCTTTGATTACATGTAGGATCTTCTTTGTCCCTTGGTCAACATGGAGCCATCTCCCAGGAACAAGTCTGGGCATATCCTTATGGTTCTCAGCACCACATAAAGTCTGACATTCCTCCTATGCATTACATGTTTTCATCATCTTTGTACTAGGGCACTTGGGAAAGTGAGCAATTTCCCCACCAGGGACACTAAATGGCACTTGTTGCATGAGAATTCTTTAGCATGTAGCATTGTATCTCCACCTCACTCTTCTCTTATTTCCTTTCTGGGCCTAAGAGGGGGTATTGAGAAACCCTTCACCTGCAATTTGTATTTTTGCATTTCTGCATTTTAAATTTAGGGTTTGCAGCTCCAAAAAGGAGTGCCATCCTAGACTGACTATGCTTATTTATAGGCCACTCTCTCATTCATTCCTTACAGCCGATTCATTCAATTCGTTACCTCTTCTCTCTAGCCTCTCCACTAGCCTCCACCCCTTTAAGAGGACATTGAAGTTCGTGGTTTGTGGCTGTCTTCATCATCTTCCTTGTGCTACGGCACCCTTGTTTCCTTTTATCACATTCACTTCATGATTCAGGTCTTCATCATTCCATTCATCAAAGTTTCTTCTCTCTTCATTCCATTCATCACAGTTTCTTCTCTCTTCCCTTCTCTTCTCCATGTTTATCAAGTTCACTTTGTGTTCCTCCCCACAAACCCTACTATCTCGCTGGTATGTCATCTTTTGACAACCCATACTTTCCAGGTGTTGCATGTACCAAGTTTAGGGTATCATTTACTTTCGATACATAAGATTTGTTCGCTTCACCTTTTGGTGAAGTTTGAAAGTGATGCTATCTGAGTCCTTGATCATTGATTAAGGAAGGTTCTCTCTCAGGGTATGAGGAGAACGGCATTTACAAATGAAGTCTTCTACAGCTCTTACTTCTATTCTTCTTACCTCTTAGACACAATCTGAGATATGGCATATCATTTCTTCACACCCCATGCATGCCCCTCTCGCTAATAGCATCCCATGTCACCCTGTAACGAGATAAAAGAGTACTTATTATGTGTGGATCATCATGGTCTTGTAAGCATTTAGCATACTTGATTGAGCATGATTTATTACTTGATTCTTCTTCGTCATTCTTTGGCTTTGTGGTGTTTACCTGGTTCACTTTCAATAGCGAGGCTTTTCCATATAGAAGACCTTCCTTGGCACATCCGTGTGAAGATACGCTGGGGTTTGCAAATAAAAACATAAAATGTATGACCATGATTGAAACAAAGCCTCTATTGTAACCTCAAAGATGCCTTATGCTCAAGCAGCATGGAAGATATATATGTAAAATTAATTGGTGTCCATGATGTTTGGGTATGTAGAGCGTTGGCTACTCTATCAAATTTCAAAAAGAGCTTATAGAGTGTAGTCCCCAATAGAGGCGCGACTGTATGTGTTGAAGATTATCCTATACTGATGTAATATGAAGTATAAAAGACTTAATAGTATCCTTCACCTCAAAGTTCATTTTCTAGAGTTGATCATAGAGAGTCATAGCTCAAATGATCGATGGAGCCTTGTACAATAACTATAACTTCTCTCACACCTTCAAAGCTATATTGTAGGAGGCAATTGTTGGAAAGACCTCTTTAGAAATGCACCAAAGAAGCATAGAATAAGCATAGACATCATGTGTATCCCAAGTAAGAACTACTTCCTCATAGTTGTTGTAGTCCCAATCATTTGGAAGAGGAGTTAGAATCTAGGGATGGACAATAGCTCCTCAAACCATGTACCACATGCATTTCTGTACAAACCAAGTTGTCATGATGGAACTCTAGGTTAGATAATTAGGATCATAAAGCTTATCATAAGTTGAGCAACACGGAAGTGCCATTGGAGAGGATAAGATGTGAAGGTGAAGAAAAGAAGAGGTAGAGAGAGAGAGAGAGAGAGAGAGAGAGAGAGAGAGTATAACCAAAACACATCACAGACTACACTTGGCACGAGTTCATACGTAGTGAAGAGAACAAATGATCACAAAATGATTGCTATAACATCTGATAAGACATGAGTATCTTGTAATCCTTGTGCTAGCTTTTCATCTGCATCCTCACATTCTATAGTATCCATATCCACAAACTTTGCATATGGCATTTCTAATTCTAGTTCATACTTAACATTTCTAGGTATTTTACTATGGCCATTATGATGTTTATTTGGATATTTTATGCTGACTAAGCTACTCCATTTAAGGCATATTTTTGTTCTTTATATTCAAGCTCCTCCTCAGTCAATCATCATCACCTACAGGTTATGTTGGAGAGAGGGGGCCAATGCCATTGCCTATGCAGCTAGTGACTCATTATTGTATGCAATTGTCTCGTGTTTGGTGTATGGATTCCATTTTTTGAACATTCTTCTAAGTTCTCTTCTTTGCAGTGTTCTTTTGTGTTTTTTTCTCTTTTGTCCTTGTGTTCAGCAATTTATCACAACATTTTTTAATCCTTCCATTGCTACATCCACTTTTGACAGGGTATCAGATTTTAGGATCCAAGTTTGTATTGTTGTTTTCTACTATTTCAGGTATGCATTTTGGCTTTTTTGTAGCTGATTGGACCTGTTCTTGATTGTTGCAACTAATTTTCAGCCTAGGTGACCATCTTTTGCTCATTTTTGGCCTGGTTTCTGCTCTTTTCTTAGTGTTTTGTAGTCCACCATTTGTGTTTTAGGGACAATAGGCTGAGGCGACCTGCTTTTATGCTGGATGACTACATTTATTGCAGTTATTAACTGTGTTTTGACTCTAGCCTTTGTATTTTCATTGCTTGTGCAAGGTTGGGCGAAAGTATTTCAGGTTGATTTTTGCTATGCTTAATACGCATTTTTACCTTACCCATTGCGTGTGAACTCTGTCATATAGTCTGTGCTCTTGGTTTTCCTATACTCTCTTTCTCCTCCTCTTCTTTTTGTTCTTTTCTATTCCTATTGTCTCTAGATGGCTCCCCCCCTGTTGTTCCACTGATGAAAAATTACATGGCCATGATTATCACACATGGAGTGCTATTATGAAAGCTTGGTTTGTGAAAAAGCAGTTATGTTGCGTTGTATCTAGAGCTTGTGAGTGTCCTACTCCTCTTCGAGCTGATTTTGACTAGGAAATTTATGAAAAAGTTGTGCTCACATGGGATACTAATGATGCTTGTGCATATTCGACCATTCTTTGCTGCATTTCCAAATACGTTCTTCTAGCAGTCACCACCTACATGAATTCTCCTGTAATTTGGGCAAAGCTTCAAATATTGTATGAGGCTACCTTACCTATGCATGACATTACTCTTTATGGACAACTCAGACAGACGAAGGATATGATTTGGTCTTTCTTACTTCATGTCACATTGCTATTGGACTAGCTTCAACATATGCAATCCGCCCTTTGAGAGGATCATCTTGTGGGAAATGTGCTCTATAAGCTCCCTCTAGAATTTAATGGAGTGTCCAATGCTTTGTGGGCTCAAACAACATTGACACTTGTCAGATTTCTATATATGTCCTCAATGCTACTTGAGCATGAGACGTCTTTGCGGTTATAGGAGAGGCTTCCCTCCTTGTCTGGTGGATCTAGTGAGGCCTTTATAGCTTCAGAGAGGAGTGATAGGAAGAAGAAGTTGAAGGCCTAGCCTAGTGATATCATTCTGGTAAGAAGGGACATTTGTGCAAGGATTGAAAAGAGTTAGCGGCTTCAAGGAAGGCAGAGATGAAGATGAAGTAGGATCTTAACTCCTCTGCTCAGTCATCCTCTTTCCCTGACTCTAACTCTGATCTTGGCCAAGGCCAAGGCCAAGGGGTAGACATGATCATCTTGTTCAGACCACAGAAAGGGCTTGGTAGCGCTTCCTGCTTTCTAGTACCGGTGATGCGGTCATTCCTCATGACTCTCTAGTGTAAGAGAGGGAGTGTGAGCGGGTGGTGAGATGGGGCAAGTATGTGAAAGGGAAGTAGAACCCAGGAGGAAGAAGCTTGGTAGTGAGAGCTATGGCAGATGGAGAGTAAGAGCCAAAAGAGAGAGAGAGAAAAAAGTGGAAACTCCAACAACCACAATATGTGGCCGGGATTTCCTTTATTCAAACTATCACTAAAAGAATAAAGAATAAGTGACTGTGACGGGCGCCCGCTACTTGCAGTGAGCAGTGGCTAGTATAGTAATACACGGGTGGCTAGGCGGAGGTGCCTTTACCCCCAACAACCTCCCAGTTAAAGGCGAATCTGCCCTAGTGAGAGAGAAAAAAGAAAAGACAGTACAACATGTACACATGTACAATAGGATGAGGAAAAAAACTTCATCGCATCCAATGCCCATCAATGTCTTAAGGAAGGCAAAGCACTCGGTAGTAAGGCTTTTTGTAAGCAAGTCTATAGGATTATGCGCAGTCGAAATCTTGACAAGGTCAACAAACCTGTCCTCAACGACCTTGCGAATGAAGTGATACCTCACCTCAATATGTTTCATCTTCACATGAAAGACCATATTCTTGGCCAACTGAATGGCACTTATAGAATCCGAATGCAATGTAGGCATAGCATCTGTCATACCAAGGTCTAAAATCAAATGGTCTAGCCAGATAGCCTCCTTGCAAGCCTCTGTGGCTACAATATACTCGGCCTCTATAGTGGAAAGAGACGTACACTTCTGTGCCCTAGACATCCAAGAGATAGCCCCTCCAGCATAAGTAAACACATAGCGAGAAGTGGACTTCCTACTATTTGCATGTCTTGCATAATCAGAGTCAGTGTACCCCACGACTCCTGTATCATGGCTGCCATAACAAAGACACATATCTATTGTGCCCTTCAGGTACTTCATGATACCCTTCACGACATCCCAATGTTTCTTGCCAAGTGTAGCCATATAACGTGCCACAACCCCAACTACAAAAGCAATATCTAAACGGGTGGCTATCATGGCATACATAGCGCATGGCTGATGCACAAGGAATCTTGGCCATTTCGGCCCTTTGCTCATCGGTCTATGGACAATCGGCCTGTTAAACCTTCACATGAGAAGGTAATGGACAGCCAATAGGCTTAACATCCTGCATGCAGAAGCACTGAAGGACTTTATGAATGTACTTTCCATGTGACAAATAGAGTAGTCCTTGAGATCTATCATGCAGAATGCCAAGTATTTGAGAGGCTTGTCCCAAATCTTTGCATCTCAAAGCTCTTCTTGAGCTGAGCCTTAAGAGCATCTAGCTCCTCATGAGCTATCCCTGTTAGAAGCATGTCATCCACATAGAGTACCAAAATCAGTAAAGAACCGTTATGGGCTTTCTACGTATATAAGCACGGATCCATAGCACTACAGCTGTAGCCCTGTGACTGCATCAAACTTATGGTACCATTCCCTAGGTGTTTGCTTCAAGCCATATAGACTCTTCTTTAGTTTGTACACTAGGTGTTCCTTGCCAAGGTCTGCAAAGCCCTTAGGATGCTCCATGTAAATCTCATCATGCAAGTCCCCATGTAAAAAAGCCGTCTTGACATCCATCTAGTACAAGTCTAGGTCAAGCTGTGTAACCAACGCCAAGACTAAACATAGGGTGGATCTTGACCATAGGAGAAAAGACTTCATCAAAGTCAACACCATGCTCCTGCTTAAAACCCTTAGCAACCAATCAAGCCTTGTATACCGGCTTGGGGTATCCAGGGGTACTTTTCAGCTTGTATATCCACTTGCATGGCAAAGACTTCTTACCTTGAGGCAAGGAGACCAAATCTCAAGTGTGATTCTTATGCAATGAGTCAAGCTCAGACTGCATAGCCCTCTCCCAAGAGTGAAAATCACCCCTATGCATAGCCTCATCATAAGTGAGAGACTCTCATGCATCTATAACGAGGACATAATCCATAGTGGATGCAAAACGGTTAAGAGGTCATCTATCTCTAGTAGAATGCCTCAATCTAGGCTATGTTGCCTGACCAACATCCTGTCTAACATCAACATGTCTAACATCTAGGCCATGAGCATCAAGTGATGCTGCGCGGTGTCTAGCTGGCCGTGGAGCCGGGCTGAACGGGAGCAGGTGGCTCCTCTTGAAAGATAACTCTGTGTACCTCAACCACTTTCTCAGGCTGTATATGCATTTTTTCCTCATGAAAGATGACATCATGGCTGTAGATTACTTTCCACGCTTGTGGATCATCCCATAGATGGTAACCCATCTCTTTTGCATCTCCATAGCCAATGAAAATACATTTGACACTTTTAAGATCCAGCTTATTGCGTTTGTCCTTGGGCACATGGCAGAATGCCTCACATCCAAAGACACAGAAATGATCATAAGAGGGGGGCTTTCTTGCCCATACCTTCTCTGCAACCTGAAAGTCAATGCCACTCTAGGCGACCAGTTAATGAGATGCACTGCAGTAGTAACTGCCTCAGTCCAAAAGTGTTGCCATAGGTCAGCCTAGCTAAGCATGCTACGGACCCTTTTCTAAATGGTCATTTTCATGCGCTCAACCATACCATTCTCGGGATGGGTGTAAGGGGCGGTCAATTGATGCTTAATACCCTGCATTACAAAACTTCTCAAAAACACGTGATACATACTAACCCCCACTATCTAAACTTAGGCATTTGAGCCTTTTCCCAAACTAGTTCTCTGCCAATGCAAGCCAATGCTGAAATTTGTCTAAGACATTGGATTTTCTCTTTATGGGATAAGCCCAAACCTTACGTGAGTAATCCTCTATGAAAGTAACAAAGTACTTTGCCCCACCAAGTGACTAACAGGGTATGGGCCCACATACATCTAGGTTCACAAGAGCTAAGGGCTCACCCATGCGTTTCTTACCAGACTTTTTATGCGTATTTCTTGTCTGCCTACCATACAAACAATGATCACATGAATCAAAATGTGAAGAGTCAAAAGGCGGAAGATACTGTAAAGCATGGAGCATTTTCATTCCTTTAAAAGACATATGCCCCAAATGAGCATGCCAAAGGGATACATGGGGAATAGAACCCACAGACAAAACATGATCCAATGTAGCTCCAAATACAAGTAAGAGATAGAGGCTGCTAGACTTGGCACCTCTTGCAAGCACAAGCCTGCCATGAGTAATCTTCCATGTAGAGTCTCCAAAAGACACAAAATACCCTGCATCATCAAGCTTTCTAATTGATATAAGGCTGCAAATCAACGCAGGTACATTGCGTACATCATGCAAAAAAAAAAAGCTACCACAAGGAAACTGTAGCCTAGCATCTCCAATGCCCACAATGTCAAGAGACCAGTCATCACCAAGGCGCATAGAACCAAACATAGTATGATAGGTATGAAACCAATCTCTACATGGTGTCACATAAAATGACGCACCCAAATCCAAGAGTTAGCACTGCACATAAATAGAGTGTATCTCAGAAGTCTGTAAGGCATCACATGAAGAAGCTGCAAGTATGTATGTCATCTAAATCAGTGGCCTACATGACATTAACCTCTTCTATATTCACACTAGACTTTGCAGGTACTATGCTGCACTCAGAAGACTTTTTCTACACTTTATCTTTTTCCTTTTCCTTGTGCTTATCATCGCGCATTTTTTGGCACTACGGTCTAATATGTCATGCTTTCCCACAATAATGACATGTAAGATCAAACTTCCATCCACGGGACTTAGTGCAACCATGGACCTGGACTTCTGAGAGTCCGTGCCCTTATGATCATTATCATACCTACCATTTCTGCCACCTCTAATGGTCAATGCATATGAAGAGCAGGAAGAATCATTGTTTCTCCTGTTGATTTCCTCAGTCAATAAAACACTCTCAACATCTTTGATTTTCAACCCATCAAGCTTATTCGTGCATATGACAGTACGGAATACATCCCATGATTTAGTAAGGGTGCCAAGCAAAAATAACGGGTGCAAGTTATCGTTGAAATCAATACCCTCTCACAACATATTCTTTATGATAGCATGAAATTGACTAAAATGAGATGATAGGGATGACCCCTCCTTCATGTGAAGGTCCATTAACTACTTCAGCCAATACATCTGTGACGTAGGACTCTACTGCGCATAAAGCTCCGGAATTTTCTCCCATATGTCCCATGCACTCTGACTCTCATCTTCAACAACATTATGATGGTTGGACCTCTTCTGAGAGTGAAAAAATAATGGTAGACTTGCATAGCTCATCAACTTTGATCGAAACATCATCGTCCATATCCTTAGGTTTGATACCCTCAAAACGCAAGGGTTTAATATGCAATTTTTGCACCAAAACCTGCCATATTTGGGACTTCCAATAACCATAGTTGGTACCATCCAACTTAGCAATATTAAAGAGAGTTGTATCTTTCAAATGACCAACCATACTGTCCCAAATCAATGCAAAATAGTAAAATTACATGTTGATGTAATTAGCAAAAAATGCACTAAAACCACTGGTAAAAATGGTTGAAAGAGTGGATTTCACCAAGAGAAGCACTTGTCCACCAAATATGACCAAGATAACATCAAATAGAAAGCATTACCCTCATAGAAGTGCTCAAAATCTACAGATTTTAGCTTGCTGTAATAAATGATAGTAGTATGTAAAATTGTCCCGAAATGAAGCAATCACTGATACATATGTCACTACAACTAACAAGATACCTCCAACAGTGAGTTTCCAGGGGCAAGAAGGTACCAAGAACTATCAAACCAATAACTTGTCAAGCAAGAGACATCTCATAGGTCCAGAAGTTATGTATGTAATGGGTCTCGGGGTAAGAGAAGAGACTGAGCACAAGCACAATTGATAGAGCAAGAAGCTTAATACATAACCATCCAAGATGCATACAAAACTAACAAACCTGTGACAGAGATAGGTTCTTGCCCCAATAGTCAAATCAAATCAGCCCACTATAGGCAGACTACAGACATAAAGCTCTCAAGAGAGAAAATGCATGTAATTGTCCCACAAGCTCAAGCTCATCTGTAAATAAGACTCAGTGTACATCCAAATATACCAAGAGGCTCCCACTGGAAGTGAAATCAGATGCAAAGAGAGCAAGCAACTCTCTAATATATCAAATACATAGCATTAGACATGCCAAATCCTAGTAGGGTACATCCGGAGCATAAATTCCAAGCTATCTCAGACCCATAAAGCATAAGCCTGAAAGCATTCAAAGAGCATGTAACTAACAACCAAATGTAATGCCTAGTAGATCCAAAATGCTCAAATACATTGGAAGATGAAGCTCCAAGTAACTTCAAGCATGGGCAAACCAAGTGGCATCCATATCTGACCAAAGCATAAATGTAGGAAGCCTAAATGTCAAGCTGTGAAAATAGGCATAGACTGGTCCAAAGCATGCCAATTGAAGCCAAATGCTAGTGAAGAACAACCAAGTCAGAGCTTAATACAAGCTCAAAAGCATTCCAAAACTAAGAAGAAGCATTTGACAACCTCCAAATACATCGGTATGATCATTCAAACCTCTAGTGAGCAGTTCGTATCCATGGACCAATGCATACACCAAGTAAATGAGCTTCAGCCCATCGTATTACACCAAGCAATTTAGTACTATATGAAGCTCAAAAAATGCTCAAATTTTCTCCAAATCAGTTCTAAAGCATAGACATAGCATCCCATAACATTCGGGCATCACCGGGCATCAATAGGCATCAAACGAGCAATGCCAAGAAGCATTAGACTGTAAATGATGCCAGGAGGCATATTCCACGGTGGATTCCGTGAGGTTTTACGGTGGATTCCATAAACTTAGATGATCGAGGCTCATACACAAAGAGGATTCTTTGTGCGAGAAGTTGATGGGGACGCCTGTCCTTTTCGAGCGTTTCATTAATTTAGTGTGTACATGGGTGATTCCATAGCGGGTGATTCCGCAAAATGCATATTAAATTAATAAACGTTTATGAGTTTAGAGTGCGCACTCGTAATAAATTAAGGTTAGGATTTATTTCTAACCATTTGATTTATTTATGTAGCTGAAGACTGCTAGGTATTCACTTTTGTCGGTTTAATTGTATTATTTTACTAACGATTGTGAATGCTTCAGTTGATGTGTAGAGATAGCAGCAGTGGCGGAGGAAAGCATTGGAGTCTAGCGAGTATTCGACATTTGGACTATATTTTGATAGGCGCCACGCCTATATTTTGTTATGTCTATTGAGACATCGATTATTGATTATTATTTTGTATGCGCTTATGCGCCCGGATATGTTATTTCTATTTGGATATTGAGATTGGGCGTGCCAGACTCTATGGGCACCGTCCATTAGCTTTATTTTCCTATTTTTGTAGAAAGCAAACTCAAAAGCTAAAAATCTTGTCATATTTTTGTAATTGGGCTATTATTGAGCATGAAGATTGGAAATATACATAAAATACATGCTTTGTGAAGCGCTCACACAAGGCATGGGGGAGATTGAACCCAATTTGTCTCTTGCCTCTTGTCGTGCATGCTTTTACATGGGTTTTTGTGCAAAAAGGTAGAGTACTTTGTTCTTGGGGACCTTCCGGGATTCACCACGTGAGCTATCTGCGACCGATCTGCGCACCAGTGGTATCAGAGCGGAGCAGAGATCAAGGGCTTCCAATCGCTACCAATCTCGGGCGAAGGCGGAGCTCCAGGAACAAACGGGCTCTACAGTCAATCTCGTCGCGAACCGTCGATACAGGCAGACTTCTGGCGATCAAGAACCTCTGTTTCCACTGTCAGATCGCGAAGGACCAGGCTCTGTAGGCAGAGGACCACTCCTACATCTCCATCAATAAGTCGTGGTTATCCAGTGAGCAAACTCTTAAACTATCTTTATCAAAGCTTAATTGTTAAGCTTATAAGCTTAAGAAGAGGCTTAGTACCTCAAATTTCTAATCGTGAGGTCTCTGAGGACCTCCGATTTTTCCGCGCGGCCAAAAAACGGCCCCCCCCCCCCACGAAAATCAGGCGACAGTCAGATTAAGCTCTCCAAGCTTAATCCCTTAAGTCAAAGCTAAATTACTGCAGCCACACAGGGCAGACAAGCCCATAAACTCCAGGTCTCGCACTTCTGAAGTCAAGTTCAGCAAGTCAATTGAAATCAAGTTCTGCAAGTTCTGCAAGTCGGCCTAAGTTCATCAAGTCAACAACTCTGCAAGTCTGCTAAGTTTGCAACTCTGCAAGTCAGACTAAATCAGAACTGACTAGTGCTTAAAACTCATAGAAGACTTGTTCGTATGCAAAAACTCTGAACTGGAAAGTTGTTCGCAGCAAGCTGTTCTACCTATCTACAAGTTCGTTGAAGTACTTTCAACAAACGGAGACAGAAATATTGCAGAATTTCTGAAAATTGAAGAAGAAATACCCAAAAATATATAGCCTTGTAACCCCAAATTTGAGCTACGCTCATCCCGCTAACTGATTTTGAGTGAGAAAGGTTTGTTGAGTTTTACAGGATGACTACTCCACATATGGATGATCCTATGGCTGAAGATGATCTACCCGAGCCTACCATGGAACAAAAGCTGGATCTAATCATGCTACAATTGGAAGAAGAGCGAAGAGCTAGGCAAGCCTTGCAAGCGCAATTGACAAAGCTACAAAGAGTGTCCACCGATAAAGAAGAACCTCAAACTGAAGATTTGATTCGACGTACCATCGACGCCACTCTTGAAGCACAAACCATTCGCAAGGAATCCAAGATAAGTAAACGAAGTTTCAAGTTTCGCACTTTCAATGGCATAAGAGAAGGAAAGACTATTTTATCATTCATTAGCCAGTTTGATGACTATTTCCATGAGGAAACTTATCCCGAAAAAGATAAAATCAAGTGTGTTACTAATCATCTGATAGACAGAGCATCACTTTGGTGGACTGTAGTCCGCAAGAGCATAGAATGTCCTGCTACATGGGAAGATTTCAAGAAGAAGTTCATGCAAAATTTCCTTCCACCGCAATTTCATGAGAAGGCTATCAAGCAATGGGATTGACTACAACAGCGAGATCGTGAGCCTATTCCACAGTATATAGAGCATTTTTGGAATGCACTCTTACAGTTACGCATGCTTGAAGACGTACCAGAGACGACACATAAGCGGAAGTATATGTCTGGACTTCTTGGACATTACTACGCTGAAGTGAACATGTTCAAGCCTGCTACCCTTGAAGACGCCATCTCCTTAGCTCACGACACTGAAGATAAATTACGCGGAAGAGATCGACGACCACAGCCATTCCAAGCCAACGGTAATTATGGATCTAAACAATTCAATTCCAATTTCAGAAGGTTTAATTCAGGTCGTTTCTCATCACCATCTTTCCGCAAGAATTGGCCTAAACCACCTGCATTACCATCCACTCTCAATCCTAAGCCTATTCCACAAGCAAATCCAAATATACCCAGACTCCCAGCCATTGCAAATAATGTAACCAAAGCCAAGCCAATAGTATGCTACAAGTGTCACCAGCCAGGGCATCTCGCAGCAAATTGTCATTCAAAGAAGCCACCAGCACATATCAACTATCTTGTAGCTATGGATGAAGACGAGCATGAGGATATGTCAGATTTCATTGAAGAAGAAGATGATCCTACTACTACTTCCGACACTTTACCAGGTATGCCTACTTCACATTCATTGTTGACTATGAAATGTATGGTGCATGGAAAAGAAAGAACTATATTGCATGATGACGGTAGTACCCATGACTTTATTTCAACAAAATTGGTAAAGGAATTGAAATTGCATACTATACCTATGCATTATTGCATAAAAGCTGCATTTTTAGGCACTAGGTACAATGGCACACAAGAAGTACAAGATTTAGAAATTCAAATTGGTCCATACATTGAAAGAAGAAATTTCTTAGTTGTCCCATTACAGTCAAGCGACATTATTCTAGGAATGCCATGGAGACACCAACATAATCCCAATATAGATTATTCCACGCACACAATGAATATTAATTTTCAAGGAAAATCTATTACATTATTTGGTATGCATGCATCTCATATTTTTCCACTGCTTTTGCATACTCAAGAAAAACGTGCACTACGCAAGAATACTAAATCATATCTCATTTGGGTGAATGAATTGCACGCAAAGGAAAATCATATGCACCCTAGGCATAAGGAATTTCTTGTATATTTTAAGGATTGTTTTGCAGAAGACCTACCACCAGGTTTACCTCCATCACGTCCAGAAGACCATAAGATTGATCTAATTCCTGGCACACAACCACCTTGCAAAGCACCATATAGGCACAATCAAATAGAGCAAAAAGAAATCCAGAGTCAAGTTGAAGAATTACTAAATAGAGGCCTAATTCGACCTAGCAGTTCTCCATTCGGTGCACCTGTGCTCTTAGTCAAGAAAAAGAATAATACTTATCATATGTGTATTGACTACCGAGCATTAAATAAGATCACTGTTAAGAATAGGTATCCTATACCTAGAGTTGATGACCTTATGGACAAACTGCAAGGATCTTCTATATTTAGTAAAATTGACCTTAAGTCTGGATATCATCAGGTGAGGTTAGATAGATCCGACATATTTAAGACTGCATTCAGGACACAGTTTGGCCATTACGAATTTTTAGTCATGCCATTCGGATTGACCAATGCACCTGCTACTTTCAGTAGAATGATGAATCGTATTTTTCTGAAATATCAGTATTGTGTGATTGTTTTCTTTGATGATATTCTAGTGTTCAGTCAAAGTGAAAAAGAGCATTATGAGCATTTATCATTAGTTTTTCAATTACTGAAAGAAAATCAATTGTTTGTAAATCCTGAAAAGAGTGAATTCTTTAAGACAGAAATAGAATATCTAGGTCATATTGTATCAAAAGAAGGAATTAAAGTTGATCCTAAGAAAATTGATGCAATATTGCATTGGCTTGTTCCTAAAAATGTACATGAACTATGCTCATTCCTTGGTCTTGCTAGTTTCTATAGGAAGTTTGTACGTAATTTCTCATTACTTGCTTTATCATTAACAAAACTTCTTAAGAAAGGAATTGTTTATCAATGGACTGAAAACCAGCAGAAATCCTTTGACTTACTGAAACGTGCATTAACCAATGCCCCTGTTTTACAATTGCCTGACTTTAATAGACCGTTCTTTCTAGTTGTGACCGATGCTAGCGGATCAGGAATAGGAGCCGTATTAATGCAAGACAACCATCCAATAGCATATTCTAGTTCTAAGCTGAAACCCTCTGAGCTGAAATATTCCACTTATGACAAAGAACTATTAGCAGTTGTACAAGCATTAAAACAATGGAAGCATTATTTAATGGGTTCAGAATTCATGATAAAGACTGACCAGCAAAGCATTAGACATCTACTTAGCTAACCCCAAATTTCTGACCGTCATATCAAATGGGCTTCCTTCATTCAAAGTTTCCATCCTATCATTCAATACCAACCTGGAAAAGAAAATGTAGTTGCTGATGCATTGAGTAGAAGACCTGCAATTCATAATATATCTATCATATCTTTTGATTCTTTTATTGCTATGAAAGACACATATCACCAGGATATTACTTTTCATTCTGATTGGCAAAAATTAGTTCAAAATAATTTCATTCCTGTTGATTCATTGTCATATAATGATGGATTTATGTTCTTTGAAAAGAGACTGTGTGTTACTATTCCATTCCGATCTTTTGTTTTGAATGAAATTCATTGTCCCCCATATCAAGGTCATAGAGGTATCATTTCTACATTACGCATGTTAACTGAAGATTTTTATTGGCCGCATATGGATGCAGATGTATCTAACTTCGTTTCTGAATGTTTGATTTGTCAAAGAATAAAGAGACATCATGGTAAACAGTATGGATTATTAATGCCTTTGTCTATTCCATCTAAACCTTGGGAACATATATCTATATATTTCATTACTGGTTTACCAAATACTAAATCTAACCATGACATGATTTTGACAATTGTAGATAGATTTAGTAAGCAAGCATATTTCATTGCATGTAAGAAAACTTTAACAGCATCACAAGCAGCACAGTTATTTTTGAAAACTGTTTTTACTAACCATGGATTGCCAAAAGTGATTATTTCAGATCGAGATTCTAGATTTTGTAATAATTTTTGGATTACACCATTTGCAAATCTAGGCACAAAGATTGATTTCTCATCTACATTTCATCCAGAAACAAATGGACAAACAAAAGCCACAAATAGCACCATTTTAGATCTTTTACATGCATACACTATCTCTAAACCTCAGACTTGGGATACTCATTTACATTTATTACAGTTTTCTTACAATAATACACCGCACACATCTACAAAGAAAGCACCTTTTGAAGTTATTTATGGATATAGATTATCTACACCTATTGCATCTTTGTCTAATAGAATACAGAGTGCTGATGATATTGCTGTTATGCATAATAGTATTTTTGATGAGGTAAAGGATATGATTGCTAAAGCCCAACAATCATATACCAAACAAGCCAACAAGAAAAGACAAGCTATGAATTTCAAAGTTGATGATTATGTTTGGCTTAGAATAGAAAAGCGTAGACTGCAAAGTGTAGATAGACATCCAGTTGTCAAATTAGCTCCTAGATTCTATGGACCATTTAGAATCATTCATAAGATTAATGATAATGCATTCAAGTTAGAATTGCCATCTCATTGGAAAATTCATAATACATTTCATATTAGTTTATTGAGACCATTTAGAGGCCAATTACCTATCCACCCTGTCTATGAAAACCCACCTTTATTAGAGGAAGAGACTGAAATACTTGAACCAGAAGCCATCATAGACACTGACTACATGACCACTAGAACTGGCCGAAGCTATTCTAGATATCTAGTGAAATTTTAGAACCATCCTGTAGAGGAAGTACAATGGATGCACGCTAGAGACTTAAATGCTTTCCCCACTCTGTTAGCTCCACATTGAGCTAATAGCAATTGAGGTCAATTGCTATCCCACCCCCGGGGGTATGATGCCAGGAGGCATATTCCACGGTGGATTTCATGAGGTTTTACGGTGGATTCGGTAAACTTAGATGATCGGGGCTCATACAGAAAGAGGATTCTTTGTGCGAGAAGTTGATGGGGACGCCTGTCCTTTTCGGGCGTTTCATTAATTTAGTGTGTACATGGGTGATTCCATAGCGGGTGATTCCGCAAAATGCATATTAAATTAATAAACGTTTATGGGTTTAGAGTGCGCACTCGTAATAAATTAAGGTTAGGATTTATTTCTAACCATTTGATTTATTTATGTAGCTGAAGACTGCTAGGTATTCACTTTTGTCGGTTTAATTGTATTATTTTACTAATGATTGTGAATGCTTCAGTTGATGTGTAGAGAGAGCAGCAGTGGCGGAGGAAAGCATTGGAGTCTAGCGGGTATTCGACATTTGGACTATATTTTGATAGGCGCCACGCCTATATTTTGTTATGTCTATTGAGACATCGATTATTGATTATTATTTTGTATGCGCTTATGCGCCCGGATATGTTATTTCTATTTGGATATTGAGATTGGGCGTGCCAGACTCTATGGGCACCGTCCATTAGCTTTATTTTCCTATTTTTGTAGAAAGCAAACTCAAAAGCTAAAAATCTTGACATATTTTTGTAATTGGGCTATTATTGAGCATAAAGATTGGAATATACATAAAATACATGCTTTGTGAAGCGCTCACACAAGGCATGGGGGAGATTGAACCCAATTTGTCTCTTGCCTCTTGTCGTGCATGCTTTTACATGGGTTTTTGTGCAAAAAGGTAGAGTACTTTGTTCTTGGGGACCTTCCGGGATTCACCACGTGAGCTATCTGTGACCGATCTGCGCACCAGTAAATGTCAAGTGTTGCCCTATTTTGACAGTCCTGGAACTATGTATATAGCAAAGGGCTGAAGGGGGAAGCACTTGAATCGATCACCGAGAGCCAAGATCCAATGTCGAGGAGTTTGAAGAATATCTGGAAGGTTGCAAACAATGCCAGGAAGCCGGGGAAGGAGCTGGAACTTCCAGGAGTGGATTAGCTCAACCCCCTAAAAATCCATCGCATTTTGTGCTGGCTGCTCTTGGGGGTTGGGGGATCTCCTACAGCCCTTGGGGGCACTTGGCAATGAGGAGGTGGCTCCGATGCAGCCCGGGAAGAAGCTGTTGAAGGTTCGAAAGCTTGGAGAGGAGGTGGAAGATCAAAACATACTTGCAAATGAAGATGCAATGGCTGCCATTGAAGCTCGGGTTGAAGCACTTCAAATCCAGACTGAAGAGAATGCCAAGCAAGCTCCAACGCCTTCGCTCTGATACCAGTTGAAAGGGAAGTAGAACCCAGGAGGAAGAAGCTTGGCAGTGAGAGCTATGGCAGATGGAGAGCAAGAGCAAGAGAGAGAGTGAGTGAGAGAGAGAGAGAGAGAGAGAGAGAGAGAGAGAGAGAGAGAGAGAGAGAGAGAGAGAGAGAGAGAGAGAGAGAGAGAGAAGTGGGAACTCCAACAACCACGATGTGTGTCCGAGCCTTTCTTTATTCAAACTTTCACTAAAAGAATAAAGAATAAGTGATTGTGACATGTGCCTGCGACCTGTAGTGAGTAGTGGTGGGTACTGTCAATGTAGTAATACAGGAGCGGCTAGACGAAGGTGCCTTTACCCCCAACAATACGCCTCATTTATATAGGTATATAGGTGTGAAGGTTCCAGAAAGGGACGTCCCTGACACATAAACTAAAGTCTAACAGGTTTTGAAATCTTGGAGTTAGGGTTGATGTCTAGGTTCATGATGGGCTGTTATTTGATAGAGAGCGGTATTGGCTCCTATTTCGAGCTCATATGAGGTGACACTTTGGCAGTCTTGACCAAAGGCAAGAAAATCATGGTCACATATGTTAAGAGAAGTTTTTGATAGGATGGTCTTTTATTAGACACTTGACATCGATACTTAGGTTCTCTTTGAGGCACCTTGGTGGTGGATTCATCACCCAATACTTGGGTCTCCATGGTCTTATTTTGGTGGTCTTTGTTGTATGGACTATGATGAGTCATTATCATTGTATCATTCTATTGTATCAGATCACCCATGACTTGAGAGAGGGTGTTAGCAGTCTGGTTAGCTCGTATGAGTCTAGTTCATACTTGATATTTCTAGGTATTTTGGACATTTTATTGTGACCATTATGATATTTATTTGAGCATTTTATGCAAGTTGATCTACTGCCATTTATGGCATATTTTTGTCCTTTATATTCAGGCTCCTCCTTCTTGGTCAATCGTTATCACATACATGATCTGTTAGAGGGAGGGAATATCCATCTTAGATCATAGTGAAAATTCCATGGCTAAAGTATTGCAGCATCATGCTTTAATTTGAATTATATAGAAGGGTCCATAAAAATGCACTCTCTTTGAATTTTAGATTTATAGAAGGGATATAGCTATTGCCTCCGAAATTCAAAGAAGGGGTATATAAGATGGTGTAGAAATTTTAAAAAGGGGTTTTTAAACCATCATTTGAACACATTTGATATAGACGGATTCTATACGGTAACCTCCCCTATAATAAAGGGTACCTCATCAAGAACCACACAACAATGATAAATCTCATCCACACCTTTCTTATATAAAAGAATTGCTATTATTGAAAACTGAAATACTTGCTGCTTAATCTTCCTCTTCTTAGATTTAGAAAGAGTTTTTACCAGGTTACCTATTGATAGATAATGCATAATGGATGTATACCATGATGGAATAGAGGCTCTATTAATTTTGCATAAGTTCTCGCACTCATTAGTATAAACCAAATCTTACTTAGGCTCACCAAAATCTACTAGACACTCTAGAATACCATGTAGCTTTGGTGGCTTACTCCTAATGTCATAATTGAACTCTTGCAAAAAAATCAACCACTTGGCTAGGCAATCAACGGGTTGAAGCTTATTTAGTAATAAGTGCAATCCCTCTACCTTAGTGAGAAACACCACCTTCTCATGAAGAATATAATGTCTCAACTTCTTCGTGGCGAATACCATAGCCAAGAAAACCTTCTCCAAATATTTGTAATGAAGTTTCGAAATTCCCAACTTTTGGCTTGCAAATGCAATAGGATGATAAAGCTGTACCTCCCAATGGATAATAACTAGTACTAGACCTTGTCACAACTGTGACTATATAGAAAACCTCACCCCTTTTTGGAGCTTTCAAAGCTAATGCTTTGGATAATTCCATTTTAACATCTTTGAATGACACTTTGCATGCTTCTATCCATTCAAAAACATGGCTGTGAGATAATGACAACACATACAACCAATGCTACTATTGCAAAAAAAAAAGAGTAAAATTGTACACAATTGGCACATTGTTACCAACTTTTTCCATTAATTTAATGTAGACGCGGTGCTTGTTGTTGCTGTTTTGGGAGACTGTCTTTGCAGTCTCGCAAGAGATGTCGATACAAGGAAGCTTTTGTATAGGAGAAAGGTGGTGTTGTGGATAAAATCTAATCCATAGTATCCTTGTCCGAGCCACCAAGCCAAAGTGTTATAAGCTATGAGCTCATTGTGAGGATCATTTGACACACCCTTATTCTTTTAAGGATTTGATGCATGAACCCTCTACAGATACCTCGCACCTAGTCTACTCACAACTATATATAAATCTAATGACTCTATGTGATTTGATGGTCAACAATGTGGGATTGTACCATTAGATGTCAAAGCCCTTAAAGACGTCCATTCTAAGATTTAGAGGGAGGGGGAAAGGAAATGAATTGGAGGAAAATTTGGAAATTAGGAAAGAATGAGGCTGTCGCATGATGTCAAGAGCAAGAATGGGAACATGTCATGGTTTTTAAGACAATATTCTTTAGAGGAAAAGTTTTCAAGCAATGATCTATCTAGATTATTTTGCTAAAGCCAATGCATGATTGTTACAATAGATTTGGAGTGGTGAGTTCGTTGATCACATACCACATGGGCATGGAGTTTCTAACTATACAAATGGGGACACATTTGGAGGTACATATGACATGGGAAAGAAGCAAGGGTATGGTGTCTACAAGTTTGCAAGTGGGGCGATTCATGATGGACAATATAGTAGCAATCTTAAGAGAGGTCTTGGAGTACAAAAGAAAATAGCTCATATGATGGATCTTGAAAAGTTGGTTTAAAAAAAAGGGGATATGGGATTTATACATATGCGAATGGTTATAAGGGCCCCTTTGGCTTACAACTAGCTTAATGACATTTGGAGGAGTTAGAAACAAAGGCACATTTTACATCATGCTTCTCTACCATTGAAGTTGGTCATAGAAGTACTAATCACACCTTGATCTCCACTTACCAATTCCAAATTATTTCTAGGACTAAGGCTTGAGTTTAAATTTTGCCTCAATACGTAGGCCACTTGTAAGCAGGACTCTATTTCCTCTACTCAAGTTATAATAGTATCTACATCTACTAAAGGGACACCACTCAACTACACGTGGATATTGAAGTCCAATCCCATGCAAGAAATATTGCAAATAAGCAGTAGTCAGAATAGAAATAAAGGCTTGCAACTTCTAAAAATTTCTCTTTTATCTTCTTGGCATATGCTCGGGCATTATCATGGGGCTCTTGGCATGTTACACTTAGAACATGTAGCCAACACTAACCACCTCTTTCCAGGGAAAAATCCCTTCAAACGGCTGCAAAGAATATATTGATCGTGGTTATGGTACCTACTTCTAAGCCTTGATACCACTCCCTTTCAGAGTCATATTAAAAAACATCATTAGATATCTCTTTTCCTAAATTTGATAGTTAAACATGAGTTTTGGAACTCACTAATACAAAGATCCATGTCCTCCGCTAACCCATTGAAAATGAGTAGAGAGTATCCTAAAGCTAGCAAATCTAGTGTTCCTACAAGAATGGCAATAGGTTGCACCATAATGATGATCGTATTTGTTGTGGAAGGTTTTGATGATGTGATTATAACTCCACTTAAAGTGTACTAACTTACTGGGAGAAGGGAAGCACCCGATCTTCCTCCTCCTATAGTAAATTTTTTGTGCCAGTAGGGTCACTAAGACCTCTCTAAGGGTATCGAGCTGCCAAGTTGAGCAAAATACCTCCTAATTATTTCTGCTCATCGTCTAGCCCTTTCATTTCTTTCTTATTTTTGGATCTCAACTTGACACTATTTATTAGGAAATAATGGGTCAATATTAGTGCTCTTTGGCATAAACTAACTAAGTAGTCCCTATTCAACCAAGATTCAAAAATTGCCACTTATTGGCAGCTCTCGAAAAACACACCACATGTCAAGACAAAAAATGGATTTGACACTAGCTCTAGGGCTCTAACTTAGTATGCTAAACTCATCAAAACAAACCCACAACCTCACGAGCAGGAGCGTATGGACACCCCCCTATCGTTCATGATTTTGCATTAATCCTTAGTAGGTGTAAATAGTATTTTTAATGTGTTTTTCATATACGGAAATCAATAAGTATGTACTATAACATAAAGAATGGAAAAAAATTGAGGCTAAACCTCATTCCTTAGCCCCACCATACGTTCACAAACATATTCATAATTTTATGTAAATTTTCCATGTGTAAAACCTATTTTTCTTGATTTTTTCTTGATTTATCTTATTATTTATTATTGGATTTTCTAATTTTTAGACATGTAGAGCTTGCATGAACCAATAAACAACAGTGTACTCCATATGATCCCATATGAGTGCCAAAAGAAACCATGAAAACTCATAATACTCTCAATTTTTCCAAAATCTCACAATTTTTGCATTGCGGATTTTCTCAATTTCCATTTTTATTATAGGAATAGCAAGAACCAACTAAGAATTTTGATTTTTCAAGAACTAGAAATGACATGGAAACATTTAAAACCGTTTTCTATATGATGTGCCAAAGATTCATCATACTATGTGCGAAATATAAAAAATGAGCACTTATGTAATTAATTTAATATGTATCGGCATGCATTTCAAAGTCGAGAAGCCCGCCTGCCCCACTGACACTCTTCCATGACCACTAATGCATCCCCAACCTTCAACTTATGCTCCCTAATACTTCATCATCATCACACATTCAAAATCTATCACTTCAGTCCACCCCCTCTCACATAGATTAAGCCATGGGAACAAGGTGTAGAGATGAGAGAGAAAGGCTAAAATCAGAGATTTTGATTTATTCCACCATTTTGTGTGTAGTTTGTGGCGACATAGAGTGAAGAAAATCTTATTTTCAACCTCGAGATCATTCCTCTTCATTCCCCCAATCAGAAGATTCATGAATCGATGGATTTGAGGGGGCGCAAAAAAATTGCATCTTGTTCCCCTCATGCTGAATCTTCTGATAGCACCACATGGAACGACAAGATTTCCATGGGTAATATTCCATAAGGAATCATCAAAAGAAACTACATAACTAGCATCATCCAAAGTGCCAACAAATGTAAGACTCTTCGTGAGAGCCCATATATGATGTATAACATGAAGAGTAAATATGCAACCTGAATGGATATCACCAATACCAACTATCTTGAGTACTAGGTCATCACCCAAATGAAAAAATGTAGCCATACACTACAGTAGGAGTAAAATCACTCTCTATGAGGGTTCACATAAAAAAAGCTCCTAAATCTATCAACCAACACTGAGTATACCCTGAGACATCATCAGTGAACTATGAAGTATCAAGAGAAGAAATTAAAAGTATGAAATCATCATCAAAATTAGTTTGCACAATATTAATCTCTTCAATCTTAATAATGGACTTGCTAGGGACAATGCTACGATCATCATTTTTTTCATGTGCTTTATGCTTTCTCTTTTCTTTGCGCTTGTCCTTGTGCATCTTATGGGACTATGGCCAAATATGCCCTACTTTTCACAGTAATGACAACTCAATGTGAGGACTTATGGCCATTATACTTACTATGAGACTATCTATATGACTGAGAGTGAGACTGCTAAGACTCTCTCCCATGGTGGTCATTACCACCCCTACCATTATTGCCTCTAACTACAATAAAGCATGGGAGGTGTGGAAAGCATTGATGTTCTTTTTGTTAACCTCTTCAGTCAAGAGTTCATCCTCTACATCCTGCAACTATAACCCATCAATAGTTCTATTTGCACACAAAGCAGTAAAAAATGTATCCCACGATTCATGCAGTGTAACTAAGAGGAACAAGGGAAGAAGAGTGCCATTGAATTCAATCTAGAAAAATGATTGATAATGGAATTTAAAATTTAAGTGAGTTGACATAAAAGTGTCCTCCTTCATGTGAAGGTCCATGAGTTGATTCAACCAATACATTTGAGAAGTGGTATCATAGACATTACAAATCTTTTCCCATAATTCCCATATGGATTGCCCATCAAAGACAACCTTATAGAACATATGCTTAGAGAGGGACAATATGATGGTAGACTTACATAGCTCATCTAATTTAGCCTAATCATCAGCACCAATAAGTTCGTGTTTAACACCCTTATGTTTCAAAGGCTTAACTTGCATTCTCTACACTAAAACTTACCAAATTTGGGCCTTCTAGTAGTTGTAATTGGCGCCATCCAACTTGTCAATATTAAAGATAGCACTATCAATCGAGCCATCAAACATCATAATGAAGGCAAACAAGTACACAAACTATTAAAATAGGCTATTGTAATTATTGCAAACAACCCTAAAACACTACTAGACCAAGCTAAAAACAATGGGTACTAACCAAGTAATGAACTGCCCACAAACTCATTACAAAGAATTGTAAAATGAAGGTGACTACTTGCATAAATAATACAATAAACTACAAGAACAATATGCTAAATATGAGGTAAAAAATTAAGAAATCAATATGAAAGAAGGATAATCACCTAATATAAGAGAAACTGCAACTACTAAGAAGGAGGAATAGCTCCGACTAGTAGTGAGTGAAGATGTGATGAGCATCGAGAGCTATCAAAGGATTTGTGTGTTAGACTGAGATACATCCCATAGGTATAACCACCATGCATAAAGCGGGTCTCACAAGTAACAGAAGAGACTAATTAGAGGCATAATGGATTGAGCAATGTAATGGAAGCTCAGTACATAACCAACCATAATATATAGATTATTGATAACATCACAACAGATATAGGTGTCCACCGAAAAGTAATGTGAGATCAGCCCACTAGGCATCAACTAAGTACATAAAGCATGATAAGAGCATGTATCTATCATCAAGTCCCACGATCTTAGTGTAAGACCCTCATGCTCAATTGCATAACCAAATACTCAATGTAATATGTCAAGAAGTGGCTTCCATTGGAGAACAAAATTCAAATGTGAGACAAGCAAATACAACTCAAAATATCATGTGGAAGGCATTCATACATCCAAGATCCAAGTAGCATATATCCAGGAGCATTCGACCCCCCAAGTAACTTGCAAAGCTCTTATTGGAGCATCAAATAACCATAAATAACAGTGAGTGAAAATCAATGTCAAGATACAAAGCTCCAATCTCAGCTCAAAGGCAATCCAGAAGCATAACCAACCATGTAACATGAACCTTAAGTATCGCTACATCACCCTCAATAATTGGTAAGTACTTGGGAGAAATAGGCATATGCTTTCACTGATAAAATAAACTTCAATCCTATTATAAACAACATAAAAATTTCTTTCCAAACTAAGTAATGGGAGTATTCTAATCAGCATAAAGTCATCTCACATCAAAGGCATATCATGTATCAATGTGGTATCCTCACATATAAGCATGGATAGGTATCAAATGAGCATGCCCAAGTGATTAATAGATACTCAAGATAGGTGTTGCACTATATATTTTAGCATGATGCCATCAACAATTTAAGGTAGATTACACCAAAACAAGTGCTCACAACTGAGTGAGTAATGCCCAAGAGGGTTGCTAATAGCAAGAGGCAATGACCAAGTCCAATACTAAAGTGATGAGTAGTTGCTAGAGATCAAAATGAATTATATGTAAGCCTTGGAAATGCAAGCACAAATAGCATGCTAGTTGTTTCTAAGTATGTTGATGATGTGGCCTATGATAAGGTATTTGTAAAGCTCCAAATAATCCTTACTGAGCTCAAGGAAGAGGTCTCAATAAGGTCTGATGAACTTGGAAAGGAAAAGGACCCGATACATACCACATTAAGTTGTTGCCATTGAAATTGTGAGAGCTAAAGCTTTTCCACAAGTTGAAGCAATGTCAAGTTGAGCTCCTCAATTTACTGTAATGGTTCTGGTACGAATTGAAGGGATGGAGCCCTAAATTGGATGCACGGAGTGGAAGCAACACCTATAGTGGAAGGAGCAAGAGCAAGAGAGAGACAAACACAAGAAGTGGAAACTCCAACACTCATAATGTGTGACTGACCTTCCCTTTATTCATATGTCACTAAAAGAATAAAGAATGAAGTGATAATGATGGGTGCCTACTACCTATAGTTTACAGGTATGTGGATATGATGGTATTGTCAGTGTAACTAATACACAGGTAGCCACGCATATGCATATTTATCTCACCAAGACTCAAAGGCATTAGAGACATACTCACCCCTATTATCTAACCTTAGGCATTTCAACCTATACCTAGACTAGTTCTCAACCAAAGTAAGCTAATGTTGAAATGTGTCCAAAACTTTTTTGTCCTATTGTGTAGGATAAGGAAGTGGATGTAGATTGGCATGGCTCTAATTAGCTCAGCAAAGCCATAGTTGGCAACGAGTTCTCTAGTAGTTTGGTATTTCTCCACCAAGCTCTCCAGGTTTATTAGAATACACAACCATAGGCGGCCCACTCTCCACATGCTTACTTCCATATTCATTTCTTGTGTCCATACTGCTTGCAATGCAGATGAGAGGACCAGGGCCTATACAATTGCCATTTGGAAAAAAGGGAAAATCCATTAGGCTCATTTATCAAGAAAAAATCAAACCTTTATTTTACCTACCTCTTTTGACATTTACCATAAATAATTGCTACTTCAATTGATTGTTATGGTCTACATGATTATGACTTTTTTCATATGGAGGTTAAATAAATCAAGATCACTAAGTTGGAAGAATTAAAAGGTTTTGGTAAATGAATAATGAAAATTTTATTGATATTTACAATAGGGTGGTTTTACTTATTTATATGCAATGGGTTATTGGTGAATCCAGCAATCACAAAATTTTGGAAGGCTAAAGCTGAGCAAAGGTATACAAGTCTATAAGTTCAACCATTAAGACATACATCTAAGATGTAATGTCATGAGTAGCAAGGGTTGATTTAAGCAACTAGCAACATGGAGTTTCTCTTCCATTTGTGTCTTATCTAGTAGTGGGTGATGAAGCAACTCTTTCAATGCATGGATTTTTCAAGACCAAAGAATAGATCGTAAGGATATAGATTTGCAATACATGGGGTCACCTTTTAGCAAAATTAATACATGAAGTCATTTAGCTGTGGTGAAAAGGTGACCCCATGCATGGATTTTTCAAGACCAAAGAATAGATCGTAAGGATATAGATTTGCAATACATGGGGTCACCTCTCCCTGCCATTTTGTGATATAGATTGGTGCAATTGATAACAACTCTACACAAAATGGCAGGGAGAGGTCATACAATAATCACATAAAATTAAGAAAGGAAGAAAGTGTACTGATATAAAAAAACATGATCTCCAACTATTGTCTATAAGATGTAACCTGCTAAGCTATTTTGAGATTACTCAATGAGGACCAATAATTTGGTGCAAAGATGAGACAAAAGATAATTTGGTCCAAGATGATAGACAATAAATTTTTAAAGTATTCTACTAGTACCTAAAGAGCTATGTCCATTATTGGATGAGCCAAGGGATCTAGTTGAGCTAGCATGCACAAAGATGCATATGTTCATTAAGAAACTTTTGAAGATAGAGGAGCAAACTAAGAGTAGGGAAAAAATACAAAAGTGGAAATATATGTTCGATCAAATACTTTATCTGTGGGCTTTGTATATTTGATTAACTTACATCACTCGTTGAATTTATTCTTTTACTTAGCATGCTAATTGTTATAGTTGTGTAAGTGTACTTTCTTGTGGAGTTAATCACATTTTATGTAACTTGGTTCATATTCTTCATGTGCTATAATTGAAGTATTTTATTAGTTATTATGAGCCAAATATGTCTAATGAAGCTACTTGCTATCTTGGTCATTCTTATAAATTCAGTCTCTATGGTGCTCTTTGATTTTATCTCTTGTACAAACTTTATTAGAAAGTTTGTACATCTTACAGTGATGGATAACATCTAGTATCTTCAACTTATACAAAGAAGTTGTATAAAGTTTGTAAATGTAGCATGATCATGACTACTAGAGCTATGGAACACTATAAGACTCATGGCATATCTTAAAGTCATGGATAGTGTCCAATATGTTTATCGTATACAAAGATGTTAGAATTTGGAATATTTATGCTACATTGGTCTTATGTTATTTTATACATAGAGTATGTTATTTTCTATATAGACTACTCATAACTAGCAAAATATAAAGATTTCAAAAACCTACATTGGATAAGGATCTAGTCATAAAGACAAACATGAGTTCTTTGTGTAAATATATGATTATCTACCTCATCAATAGTGTAATAATCTTTTATTGTCAAAACCATTTTAGCCTCAAGTAAACAACATCCATGGTGTTTCATTGTTTGTTCTTTTATATTAAAATATGCAAACATTTGTGAGTATAAAATTTTTGATATTGACATACATTCATGTAAAATTAATTTAAGTGTTAGAAAAGAAACATTTTCAAAAATATGCTTACTTTTTTAATATTAATATTCTAAAAATGTCTAAATTTTATGATTATAGATTAATTTTTTGCTAGTTTTTAAAAAATAGATTTTTTAAAGTTTCTTTTAGGAATATCCTTAGGAGAAACTTGCAACTTATCGAAAAGGTTTGCAACTATGTTTGCGTGTCGAGGCCATAGAGGGTTGAGAATCTAAGTGGCTAGGTGAGAGCTAGCCTAAGTATGTCATAGGTCAAAGAGAACTTTCGAGCTCATTTATCGTGTGAGTGGCTAGGTGAGAGCTAGCCTAAGTACTTCATAGGTCAATGACAATACCTAGAACCAATGCCTAATATTGCAAAAAAAATTAGCAAATTGTACACAATTGGCGCATTATTACCAACTTTTTACATTAATTTAATGCAAATGAAGTCTCGGGTAAGTTACTATATGTATGTCATCTACATCACGTGTTCAAGGCCTATTTATAAATATCCTTATTTGTGAATTTTTTGGGAATAAAATATAACCCTTTTCTATTCAATCTGTAAATAACCCCTTTATATTACACCCTTTTGTATGTAAAAAATGTATAAAAATGATATTTTGAAAATATCTTATTTTGAACCCACATAATGCACACATATATTCATGAGTAACTTACCTGAGGATGCGGTGTTCGTTATTGCTATTTTTGGAGGATTTGTCTCTGCAGTCTGTTGGCCAGAGATGCCGATACAAGGAAATTCTTGTATGAGAAGAAGGTGGTGCTATAGATAAAATCTGATAGATTTCCTTAGTGAATCTCAACCATGACCAATCTAAAATTTTCCCATAGGAATTATTATCATCTAGAGAAGATAAGATTTTGTCTTCTCTCCCATGTGACTGCCATGTTTCCAACACCAAATTTGATTTTGCTTTAGTGAAAAGAGGTAGGTCTTGGAGCTTTGTGGTGGTTCGACACATCACTTAAGTAACAATTCCATGCCCCTCATAACCCACAATGCAAAGCATAGTTCATTTGGGGGTAGTTTCAATGTCAGTAGATTGGTTGCATGACGTCGAGTTCTTCAGCAATGTGCTAGCAATCTTTGAAGCTTTCCAAAGAAGTATGTAGCCACTTGAAGATGTGATGTTACTTGCACTTGTTATGCTATTTTTCTATTTATTGATTGGACTTCACTTCTTTGGGTCAGATCTTGCATATAGGTGTATAAGGCAGATAGATGGCCAAATGTCCTACCCTATAATATATTGTTCACATTTCTCAAATAGAGGACTTAAGTGCCCAAGAAATTTAGTATGCAAGAAAATAGTCAAAATAGTGGTTTGCAAGATGGTTTCTACATCTTGATGTCATGGCCGCATATGAGTATAGTTTTATATGGAATTAAGACCTTGATGTCAACAACTTTGATGGTGAAACATAAATAGAACTTGTTAAAAAAATATGGCCTTGAGATATCTCAACCTACTTCAGAGCCAAGTCATAAGGTGACCTGGAGAATGAGAATGCGCTTAAAAGAATTCCAAAATTCATAGAGTGACTATAGAAAGCTATGGCCGATGCAAAGATCCAAAAAAGCCTCCATGCAGGGGGTTTGTCGAGATAATGGCTCTTGTGCTTTCAAGAAATGCATGGAAATGTGTTTGGCATTTGATCTAGAATGATTTGATTCATGGATGGGGTCTTGAATTCGCATTAGGAAGGTGTGTGAAGCCTGCGTATGAGAAATTGGGAGTTGTGGATACTCAATGGATAGTCCACAAGCTTCTCCCATCTTTGGGTTTCCAAGGAGAATCAATCAATGGAAAGGCTCCAAGGGAAGGGGTCAGGGAAAGATGTCAGTATGAGTGGAACTTGTTCCACAAGCATGTGGAAGAGGCTGACCAAGAGGCTCTCAAGGAATCAAAGGGTCACTAGAAACATGACCTGGGGATATTAGTATGATACTCACTTTGGCAACTCACTGAAGTGTTGACCTAAGTTTGCAAGCATCATTCGTTATATGTTTGAAGTAAACATGGAGATTGTAGGAAAAATGAGGTATAAGAAACATGATTGGTAGAGATAATAGTCCAACTAACATTAAGGACTTGGAAGGGAAGGAAATGAATTAAAAGAAAAAAATGAAAATTAGAGAAGAAAAAAAATGGTCGGAAGCTATTGGAGATAGGAGGGGTCGTGAAGAGAAGGGGGGCGCCATCTTCTACATGTTCCCATCCATGCACTACAACGCATTGATGTATTCCACTAGAGAGGAGATGGCAAAGAAGTCATCCAGGAAAGGGAAGAAGGCATGGCGGACTAACATCCCCTTCAAAGATGTGGATGACTATGCCGACAGAGTTGCTCATGATGAATGCCATGGTGGCTCCTTGGATGCTCTCTTTGACCAAGCAACTCTTCTTCGTCGATAAGTACGCAAGCACTTGAGAGAGAGAGAGAGAGAGAGAGAGAGAGAGAGAGAGAGAGCATAGGACAGTGTCAAGGCTCGCCCCGAAAGTTTGTTATAGCATTGTGATCATTCATGATCCAACAAGGCGTTGACTGTATTATTTTTTCAAGGGACCAAGCATTTCTCAAATAGTGTGGTGTTGAGAGAGAGAGAGAGAGAGAGAGAGAGAGAGAGAGAGAGAGATTAAAGTCTTTCCGTCACTTTCCTTGTCATCACACGCATAATATAGCAACTTGCAATGACTTCCCTGCAGGAGCGTATCGTTAAAATCAAATGAAGGGGCCTCCACGTGTGTCTTTCCTTGCCTCACCATCCTTAATGCCTGTGTCATGCACGCATGAAGAAGACAGAGATAGAGGAAATAGAAGAGAAGAAAAAGGAGCAAGAGGAGGTTGGCAAGGTTATAGCATTGTTGACCATGATTACATTGCTTATCAATTTGAAAATCTTAAATTGTTGGGAAAATGAAGTTTTAGGCAAGTGGTCAAGTGTCACAATCATAAATTCAAGGTAATCATAGTGATAAAATTTGTTCCAAAAAAAAAAACATCAACAAGCCCTTATTGAAGTTAGGATATTACAACATCTTCGAAGCAAGTGGCCTTAAAAGCAATATGGAAATTGACTTATAGAGCATGAATGTGTACTAGGATGGGAAGAGCTGATTGATTGATTTCCTTTGCTGGACTACTACGGAGACACAACCTTCAAAAGCGCAATTTCGACTCGTATTATCAAGTAAGCGTCTTATCTCATTTAACAAAAATAAATTGTGTGACATAAATATTTTCTCAATTTCTATTTTTTTATAAAATGACTTTGAATCTTATTTTCAAATTTAAATGGTTGTTTGTATTTATGTATGTTTGATTTTATATTTTAAAAGTAAAAAACAACAAAAAAGCTATAAAATGGCATATATGAATTTTTATGAGATTTTTGGTTGCATATTATGAGTATACTATTTTTTAATGAAGTTTATAATGTTAAAAATTTACAGAATTTTTTTATAATATTTGGAGACAATCTAACATGTTGAAAATGTTTAAAATCATTATTTTTTAGTAAAATTTTCAAATTTTATTTAAAAAATTATGTTTTGCATCAATAAAAATTATGATCTTTCCATGGAAAAGTTGAAAGTCAACTTTTTGATGCTTTATTAAATTTCTTTAAAATATTAAAAAAAGTTTAATGTTATGCTTGTTAAAGAAAAGATCCGTATAAACATGGTGTTTTTTATTTGACATAATTGAGAGTATACGTGGTGTGTTAATCTACGACATGGAGAAGAAATATAAGGGTATTTTATGATAGTCTCTAAGTTAGAAAAGAACAACAATCCTTAATTGAATTATAAACAACATAAAATCAACAATTTATTTATATGATGGCCTGAGGGGATGTCTCAGTGTCTATATTAAGCTTTTACAAGTTATTCATTTAAAAGAAATGTTTAGATGATCTTTAAGATAAAGAGTGGAGGGCCATTAGGATAATTGATAATTAAGGGGAGACATAGGATTTTAAAATAAACAATGCATGTGTACACATAAGAGTGCAAAAATAACTTGTTTTTATCATGATCGATGTTTAGTAATGAAGAGGAAAGACGAATGTTTACTGATTAATAAATAATGAAAGAAATTTATTATATAAAGGCAAAGAAGAGATCATTTAAAAAGAATTTAAATGGGGATGTGTAGATAGATCCATTGGATCTATGCTGCCCTGAAATTAATTCCCTAAGGGAAAAACATCATAGGTCTAGTATTTTAGTGTCCAATATAGAGATCTAGCCGTGAAGAGTTAAGAGACAAAGTGCAAGATTAAGCAAGCTTATTGATGTCCTAGACGTTAGATTAGTTGAACTACTATGAATGAGTGTCGTAAATATAGAGGAAGGCTAGATAAATCATAAGAATTAGTTACCAATATCACCTATTCAGTGCAACAACTCGTAAGAGTTGGCTTGCAACTCGGTTAAAAGTGGCTCTCGATATTTGGCCAGTCATGTTTTGGTGCATTTGCCGGGATCCAAGTACACTCAAATGGGTGATTGATCTCACTAGGATATTTAAATCCTAGGTATTTATGAGTGAACATGAGGTCTCTTTTCCAAGGGACCATTTTCCTAATTTGCCCCAAGATTCCAAAAGGAGGATATTGGATTGGGCAAGAGACACCGACTTAGTAGAGGGGGGCAAATATTTTGGCCCGCAATTCATTGTAGACGTAGAAAAATTATGTTCTTGGAGTTGGGGCTATAAGGATTGTGCACAAACAAAAGTTTTATTAGTAACGCACTTTGGGCTAATAGATGTAGTAGAAACAAATACAATCAATGTATTCTACTATTTCGATTGGTATTATCGTAACGCTTATTGAACTTTTAGAAGAGTGGTATGGGATGATGTGCTGCCTTGGATACGTGTATCTAGAAGTTTAAAAGTTATTTTTGACACAAAAGACGTTAGAGAGGTCATTGGAATTATAGGCCTAATCCGTGAGCAAGAAGAAAAGTTGCCTTATGGAGAGATAGACCCAGAGTTACCAACCATTCTAAACCTTCTAAGTGAGCATGCAAGCAAAAACCTAACTTTATAGCTTCAAACAAAACGTGTGAAATTTTGGAGTATGACAATAATAGCTATTTCATTAATAACGGACAAATTCAGAGGAGAGACGGAGACATCAAAATGAAGCTCAAGATCAATGAGCTAGAGAACGTGCGAAGTGCGACAGGAGGCTTCGCTATTAGAATAGCTTGAGAGGGTGAATGCATTATTGAATCTAGGGATAGGTGCTATGTCTAACTTAACCGTAGAACCTTTTAGGCCTAGTATATCATTCGATAGAACACCATTGAAGGAAAGTGTAGTAGAATCATATCAATGGGATCAAGTTGCCTCAAGCACTAGTAGTGCCACTTGGAAAAGAAGTAGACAAAATAGTGGAAGTAGGGTGAATGAAGCTAATGCTACAATAGGGAGTATTGAACCACCCTTTGATTGGGATTTAGAGGTAAATTTTGCATTGTGCCAACTATTTAAGGAGCCTAAGGAACCCATGTGGTTGGATATTACCCAAGATTTAGGGTTAGAGATATTATTTAGAGAAACAATGGCTCACAACCCAGTCAAATTAGCTGACTTCACACAATTTAGGGGACTACAGGACGAGGATCTCGATGTGCATTTGCAGAGATTTGAGGTGATCTGTGTCACCAATGAGATAGTAGACGATGACCAAATGATGCCAGGAGGCATATTCCACGGTGGATTCCGTGAGGTTTTACGGTGGATTCCGTAAACTTAGATGACCGGGGCTCATACGCAAAGAGGATTCTTTGTGCGAGAAGTTGATGGGGACGCCTGTCCTTTTCGGGCGTTTCATTAATTTAGTGTGTACATGGGTGATTCCATAGCGGGTGATTCCGCAAAATGCATATTAAATTAATAAACGTTTATGAGTTTAGAGTGCGCACTCGTAATAAATTAAGGTTAGGATTTATTTCTAACCAGTTGATTTATTTATGTAGCTGAAGACTGCTAGGTATTCACTTTTGTCGGTTTAATTGTGTTATTTTACTAACGATTGTGAATGCTTCAGTTGATGTGTAGAGATAGCAGGAGTGGCGGAGGAAAGCATTGGAGTCTAGCGGGTTTCCGACCTTTGGATATATTTTGATAGGCGCCACGCCTATATTTTGATTATGTCTATAGAGACATCGACTATTTATTATTATTTTGTATGCGCTTATGCGCCTGGATATGTTATTTTTATTTGGACATTGAGATTGGGCGTGCCAGACTCTTTGGGCACCGTCCATTAGCTTTATTTTCCTATTTTTGGTAGAAAGCAAACTCAAAAGCTAAAAGCTTGTATATTTTTGTAATTGGGCTATTTTTGAGCAAAAAGATTGAAAATATATATTAAATACATGCTTTGTGAAGCGCTCACACAAGGCATGGGGGAGATTCAACCCAATTTGTCTCTTGTCTCATGTCGTGCTTGCTTTCTCATTGGTTTTTGTGCTAAAAAGTAGAGTGCTTTGTTCTTGGGGACCTTTGGGAATTCACTACGTGAGCTACCTGCGTCCGATCTGCGCACCAGTGGTATCAGAGCGGAGCAGAGATCAAGGGCTTCCAATCGCTACCAATCTCGGGCGAAGGCGGAGCTCCAGGAACAAACGACCTCTACAGTCAATCTCGTCGCGAACCGTCGATACAGGCAGACTTCTGGCGATCAAGAACCCCTGATTCCACTCTCAGATCGCGAAGGACCACTCTCAGTCGGCGGAGGA
Organism: Lygodium microphyllum; assembly: GCF_053477565.2. Lineage (NCBI taxonomy): Eukaryota > Viridiplantae > Streptophyta > Polypodiopsida > Schizaeales > Lygodiaceae > Lygodium > Lygodium microphyllum. The sequence continues at coordinate 49,529,383 of NC_141155.1, forward strand.
CCACTCATCAATTCTCTTCATCAAATCGTGGTTAACAGACAAAAAGAGTAATTCTTTCTCTTCATTAAGCTTTAAAGCTTAAAGTTATCACTTACTAAGCTTAGTATAAGCTTAAGAAAGCTTGAAAATCAACGAATCGATTATCGGCGGCGTGAGGCTGTTCTGGGCGGCGCAAATCCGTCAAGGACATATTCTTGTCCTCAAAATCCACGACGGATTAAGAAGCTTAAGCTTCTTAATCCATTAAGCCAATTAAAGCTTCTAAGCTTTCTGCAAGTCACACAGAGCAACAAAGTCGACATACTCCGGGTCACGCGCATCAGAAGACAAGTTTCGCAAGTCGACACTAATCAAGTCCTGCAAGTTCTGCAAGTCGGCTAAGTTCAGCAAGTCAACAACCCTGCAAGTCTGTTAAGTCTGCAACTCTGCAAGTCAGACTAAATCAGAACTGACTAACGCTCGAAACTCCTAGAAGACTTGTTCGTTTGCAAAAACTCAGAACTGGAAAGTTGTTCGCAGCAAGCTGTTTTACCTATCTGCAACTTCGTTGAAGTACTTTCAGCAAACAGAGACAGAAATATTTCAGAATTTCTGAAAATTGAAGAAGAAAATACCCAAAAAATACATAGCCTTGTAACCCCAAATTTGAGCTACGCTCATCCCGCTAACTGATTTTGAGTGAGAAAGGTTTGTTGAGTTTTACAGGATGACTTCCCCACATATGGATGATCCTATGGCTGAAGACGACCTACCCGAGCCTACCATGGAACAAAAGCTGGATCTTATCATGCTGCAATTGGACGAAGAGCGAAGAGCTAGGCAAGCCTTGCAAGCGCAATTGACAAAGCTACAAGGAGCGTCCACTGATAAAGAAGAACCTCAAGCTGAAGATCTGATTCGCCGTACCATCGACGCCACTCTTGAAGCACAAACCATTCGCAAGGAATCCAAGATAAGTAAACGAAGTTTCAAGTTTCGCACTTTCAATGGCATAAGAGAGGGAAAGACTGTTTTATCATTCATTAGCCAGTTTGATGACTATTTCCATGAGGAAACTTATCCTGAGAAAGATAAAATCAAGTGTGTTACTAATCATCTGATAGATAGAGCATCACTTTGGTGGACTGTCGTCCGCAAAAGCATAGAATGTCCTGCTACATGGGAAGATTTCAAGAAGAAGTTCATGCAAAATTTCCTTCCACCGCAATTTCATGAGAAGGCTATTAAGCAATGGGATCTACTTCAACAACGCGACCGTGAGCCTATTCCACAGTATACAGAGCGTTTTTGGAATGCACTTCTACAGCTACGCATGCTTGAAGACGTACCAGAGACGACACATAAGCGGAAGTACATGTCTGGACTTCTTGGACATTACTACGCTGAGGTGAACATGTTCAAGCCTGCTACCCTTGAAGACGCTATCTCCTTAGCTCACGACACTGAAGATAAGTTACGTGGAAGAGATCGACGACCACAGCCATTCCAAGCAAACGGTAATTATGGATCTAAACAATTCAATTCAAATTTCAGAAGGTTTAATCCAGGTCGTTTTTCATCACCATCTTTTCGCAAGAATTGGCCTAAACCACCTGCATTACCATCCACTGTCAATCCAAATCCTAAGCCTATCCAACAAGCAAATCCAAATATACCCAGACTCCCAGCCATTGCAAATAATGTGACCAAAGCCAAGCCCATCGTATGTTATAAGTGTCACCAGCCAGGCCATCTCGCAGCAAATTGTCATTCAAAGAAGCCATCAGCACATATCAACTACCTTGGAGCTATGGACGAAGACGAGCATGAGGATATGCCGGATTTCACTGAAGAAGAAGATGATCCTACTACTACTTCCGACACTTTACCAGGTATGCCTACTTTACATTCATTGTTGACTATGAAATGTATGGTGCATGGAAAAGAAAGAACTGTATTGCATGATGACGGTAGTACGCATGATTTTATTTCAGCAAAATTGGTAAAGGAATTGAAATTGCATACTGTACCTACGCACTATCGCATAAAAGCTGCATTTTTAGGTACTAGGTACAATGGCACACAAGAAGTTCAAAATTTAGAAATTCAAATTGGTCCATATATTGAAAGAAGAAATTTTTTAGTTGTCCCATTACAATCTAGCGACATTATTCTAGGAATGCCATGGAGACACCAGCATAATCCCAATATAGATTATTCCACACACACAATGAATATTAATTTTCAAGGAAAATCTATTACATTATTTGGTATGCATGCATCTCATATGTTTCCACTGCTTTCGCATACTCAAGCAAAACGTGCACTGCGCAAGAATACTAAATCATATCTCATTTGGGTGAATGAATTGCACGCAAAAGAAACTCATATGCACCCTAGACATAAGGAATTTCTCGCATATTTTAAAGACTGTTTCACAGAAGACCTACCACCAGGTTTACCTCCATCACGTCCAGAAGACCATAAGATTGACCTAATACCTGGCACACAACCACCTTGCAAAGCCCCATATAGGCACAATCAAATAGAGCAAAAAGAAATCCAGAGTCAAGTAGAAGAATTACTAAATAGAGGTTTAATTCGACCTAGCAGTTCTCCATTCGGTGCACCTGTGCTCTTAGTCAAGAAAAAGAATAATACTTATCGGATGTGTATTGACTACCGAGCATTAAACAAGATCACTGTCAAGAATAGGTATCCTATACCTAGAGTTGATGACCTTATGGACAAACTGCAAGGATCTTCTATATTTAGTAAAATTGACCTTAAATCTGGATATCATCAGGTGAGGTTAGATAGATCCGACATATTTAAGACTGCATTCAGGACACAGTTTGGCCATTATGAATTCTTAGTTATGCCATTCGGATTAACTAATGCACCTGCTACTTTCAGTAGAATGATGAATCGTATTTTTCTAAAATATCAATATTGTGTGATTGTTTTCTTCGATGATATTTTAGTGTTCAGTCAAAGTGAAAAAGAGCATTATGAGCATTTATCATTAGTTTTTCAATTACTGAAAGAAAATCAATTGTTTGCAAATCCTGACAAGAGTGAATTCTTTAAGACAGAAATAGAATATCTAGGTCATATTGTATCAAAAGAAGGAATAAAAGTTGATCCTAAGAAAATTGACGCAATATTGCATTGGCCTATTCCTAAAAATGTTCATGAATTACGTTCATTCCTTGGTCTTGCTAGTTTCTATAGGAAGTTTGTACGTAATTTCTCATTACTTGCTTTACCACTGACCAAACTTCTTAAGAAAGGCATTGTTTATCAATGGACTGAAAACCAGCAGAAATCCTTTGATTTACTTAAACGTGCATTGACCAATGCCCCTGTTCTACAATTGCCTGACTTTAACCGACCATTCTTTTTAGTTGTGACCGATGCTAGCGGATCAGGAATAGGAGCCGTGCTAATGCAAGACAACCATCCAATAGCGTATTCTAGTTCTAAGCTGAAACCCTCTGAGCTCAAATATTCCACTTATGACAAGGAACTCTTAGCAGTTGTTCAAGCATTGAAACAATGGAAGCATTATTTAATGGGTTCAGAATTCATGATAAAGACCGACCAGCAAAGCATTAGACATCTACTTAGCCAACCCCAAATTTCTGACCGCCATATCAAATGGGCTTCATTCATTCAAAGTTTCCATCCTATCATTCAATACCAACCTGGAAAAGAAAATGTAGTTGCCGATGCATTAAGTAGAAGACCTGCAATTCATAACATTTCTATCATATCTTTTGATTCTTTGATTGCTATGAAAGATACATATCACCAGGATATTACTTTTCATTCTGATTGGCAAAAATTAGTTCAAAATAATTTCATTCCTGTTGATTCATTGTCATATAATGATGGATTCATGTTCTTTGAAAAGAGACTGTGTGTTACTATTCCATTCCGATCTTTTGTTTTAAATGAAATTCATTGTCCCCCATATCAAGGTCATAGAGGTATCATTTCTACATTACGCATGTTAACTGAAGATTTTTATTGGCCGCATATGGATGCAGATGTGTCTAATTTTGTTTCTGAATGTCTGATTTGTCAAAGAATAAAAAGACATCATGGTAAACAGTATGGGTTATTAATGCCTTTATCTATTCCATCTAAACCTTGGGAACATATATCTATGGATTTCATTACTGGCTTACCAAATACTAAATCTAACCATGACATGATTTGGACAATTGTAGATAGATTTAGTAAGCAAGCATATTTCATTGCATGTAAGAAAACTTTAACAGCATCTCAAGCAGCACAGTTATTTTTGAAAACTGTTTTTACTAACCATGGATTGCCGAAAGTGATTATTTCAGATAGAGATTCTAGATTTTGTAATAATTTCTGGATTACACTGTTTGCAAATTTAGGCACAAAGATTGATTTCTCATCTGCATTTCATCCAGAAACAAATGGACAAACAGAAGCCACAAATAGCACTATTTTAGATCTTTTACGTGCATACACTATCTCTAAACCTCAGACATGGGATACTCATTTGCATTTATTACAGTTTGCTTACAATAATACACCGCACACATCTACAAAGAAAGCACCTTTTGAAGTTATTTATGGACATAGATTATCTACACCTGTTGCATCTTTGTCTAATAGAATACAAAGTGCCGATGATATTGCTGTTATGCATAACACTATTTTTGATGAGGTAAAGGATATGATTGCTAAAGCCCAACAATCATATACCAAACAAGCCAACAAGAAAAGACAAGCCATGAATTTCAAAGTAGATGATTATGTTTGGCTTAGAATAGAAAAGCGTAGACTGCAAAGTGTAGATAGACATCCAATTGTTAAATTAGCCCCTAGATTCTACGGACCATTTAGAATCATTCATAAGATTAATGACAATGCATTCAAGTTAGAACTGCCATCACATTGGAAAATTCATAATACATTTCATATTAGTTTATTGAGACCATTTAGATGACAATTACCTATCCACCCTGTCTATGAAAACCCACCTTTACTAGAAGAAGACACTGAAATTCTTGAATCAGAAGCCATTATAGACACTGATTACATGACCACTCGAACTGGCCGAAGGTACTCTAGATATCTAGTAAAATTTAAGAACCATCCTGTAGAAGAAGCACAATGGATGCACACTAGAGACTTAAATGCTTTCCCCACTCTGTTAGCTCCACATTGAGCTAATAGCAATTGAGGTCAATTGCTATCCCACCCCGGGGGTATGATGCCAGGAGGCATATTCCACGGTGGATTCCGTGAGGTTTTACGGTGGATTCCGTAAACTTAGATGACCGGGGCTCATACGCAAAGAGGATTCTTTGTGCGAGAAGTTGATGGGGACGCCTGTCCTTTTCGGGCGTTTCATTAATTTAGTGTGTACATGGGTGATTCCATAGCGGGTGATTCCGCAAAATGCATATTAAATTAATAAACGTTTATGAGTTTAGAGTGCGCACTCGTAATAAATTAAGGTTAGGATTTATTTCTAACCAGTTGATTTATTTATGTAGCTGAAGACTGCTAGGTATTCACTTTTGTCGGTTTAATTGTGTTATTTTACTAACGATTGTGAATGCTTCAGTTGATGTGTAGAGATAGCAGGAGTGGCGGAGGAAAGCATTGGAGTCTAGCGGGTTTCCGACCTTTGGATATATTTTGATAGGCGCCACGCCTATATTTTGATTATGTCTATAGAGACATCGACTATTTATTATTATTTTGTATGCGCTTATGCGCCTGGATATGTTATTTTTATTTGGACATTGAGATTGGGCGTGCCAGACTCTTTGGGCACCGTCCATTAGCTTTATTTTCCTATTTTTGGTAGAAAGCAAACTCAAAAGCTAAAAGCTTGTATATTTTTGTAATTGGGCTATTTTTGAGCAAAAAGATTGAAAATATATATTAAATACATGCTTTGTGAAGCGCTCACACAAGGCATGGGGGAGATTCAACCCAATTTGTCTCTTGTCTCATGTCGTGCTTGCTTTCTCATTGGTTTTTGTGCTAAAAAGTAGAGTGCTTTGTTCTTGGGGACCTTTGGGAATTCACTACGTGAGCTACCTGCGTCCGATCTGCGCACCACCAAAAGCTTCACATCTTCCATGCAACATTAAAAGATGAAGAAGCAAGGTGGTACGGGAACTTAGATGCCCAACATAAAGTGACTTATGCGGCCTTATCAAGAGCGTTCTTGATAAAATTTCAATGGCAAGGTTTCCAAGATAGACTAGCCCTTCAATTGGATTATTCTTCCCAAGGAACAATCAAAAGTGTTAAACATTACATTGAACATATGGAGACAATTATTCGAAAGATGAATCGAGCTTACACAAAAGTGTAAACTCATTGATGGGCTTAATCATGAAGTTCATCAACATATTCTTTGTAATTGTAGTGCCCAAATAAACCCCTATTTTCATAATGACTCTACATCGGGGGTCTTGAATAACCATATCAAAACTTGCATTCTTAGCAAGTCCTTGTGAAACTCCGTGACAATACAAAGTATAGACCTACGATTTATTGATACGCCACATCATATTGATTATTGTACTCGTACTTATGATATTCAAAGTTGAGTTGACAAAGAGGATCTATGATAGGTAGAATCACTCCTTCCTTACTAAACTCAATAGGACACTAGTAAGAACCCTGGGACAATGATGGCAGTAGACCCTAATATCCCAAGTGAAAGATTCATCTTTCCGCTCAATAATATAATAACCCTTACTCAACCCGATCACTCAACCTTTGTGGTAATGTTGGTCTAAATATAGATGTTCAAGATAAGAAATGATTCTGCCCGTCTAAATTCCTTGGCACCTACTACAAGTACAAATTGGATCCTAGAAGACCTATAAAGGTATCAAGTCCAATGTCAATCCCTATACATAGTAGGACTCTACCCCTTGTAAATCTGCTAAAAGGACTATAGATCTATTCTTTCCTATACAAATGATCTTATAAGGGCCATTCCATTTGGGTTCTAACTTGCTAGGAAATAGCTTGTGATGTGCATCATAATATACAACCAATCGACCCTTCACAAATTTATATCTTTTAGCATGAAGGTCATGAAGTGTTTTTATCCTCTTCTTCCCTACTTCTTGATGTTACAAAGCTTGCAATTTGATCTCATCAAGATGTGCTAGGGAGGTCAACCTTTCCTGCAATGATTCCTGCTCACCCAAAGAATGGTTCAATGCAAATCACATAGTATATGTAACTCAATTTCCAAGGATAAGACACAGATTTCCCCATATACCAACTTAAATGGGGTTTTTCATGTTACTCTCTTGAATATCATATTATAAGCCCAAACAACTACATAAATTTTCTTGTCCCAATTACACTTTCCCTTAGATATAGTTTTAGATAAAATCCCCACAAGCTAGTACTCTTTACTTAACCATTTGCTTATGGACTATATAGGGTGGTTTTATTATGTTTAATCTTTAGGGGCTTCATTTAAATCTTCAATAACCTTGTTCAAAAAATATGTCCCACAATCAAACACCAACTCTCTAGATAGGTAGACCGAAACAACAATCTATTTCTTCCATAATGAAACTAGTTGTTTCCTTGGCCTTGTCCTTCATCATAGCTCAAGCTTCACACCATTTTGTAAAATAGTCACTCACCACAATGATATAATGTGTAATAACCCATCGCCATTATGAGGACCCCCCTCTTTTTAATCAAGTAGAAATGAAAAAAATTTAATTACGTCTCCCCCCGTCAACATGGTTGGTTGGAGGAGGGAGGGAGAGTTGAATTTAGTGTCCATGTAGGTGAAGAAGACGACGACGAAGGAGGAGATCATGACGGCCGAAAGGAGTCAACATGGATGGAAAAAGAACTACTGAAGATCATCAAGGTGACGAAGGTTTTGATGGGGGAGGGGAACATGTGTGCCACCTCCAACCCCCACTATCCCTCCTTCTCCTAGAAGTCATAGTTTGCATGTCAGGAGGGCAGAGGGAGGGGACCCCATGTCAATATCCCCATAATGCCCTTCTTTCCTCCCCTTATAAAAACCCCATCCTCCTTAAGAGGGATGACCATTCTTCTCTTCCTTTTCTCCCTGACTATCACCCTTCTTCTTTTGTAAATCTCCCCCTTCCTTACCACCACAAACATGGTATTCTTCCTCCCCCCCCCCCCCCCTTGCTACCATCTTGTGAAGAAGAGAAGGAGAGGGAGAGGTAGTAAAGGATAGAGAGAGAGAGAGAGAGAATGCATAACTTGAATAACTTGAAAGGTAGTTGAAAGGGCTTAATAACCATGAATTGTAATGAATAGATTAAGCATCTATAGGTTGTCGTAGTAATTAAGTCAAGTATTAGGTTTGAACATTCACAAATGCATCATAGATTGCTGGTGTATAAAAATATTCCATATAGATCAATTGCATCCTATAGATCATTGGAGCAAATTAACTCGCATTTACAACAAACCCAGGTACACTCGCATTTAAATACTCAGGTCACACCTTATGAATTGCATAAATGCTCTAAAAGAAATTTTCATGAATGGGGATCCTGCATCGTAGACTTGCATCTAGATTTGCATGATATCATGGATAGCCTCAGTTGCACCACATAGTAGGGATGCATCTAAAAAGGTATATTTAAGATGCACATGTGAAATGTTAAGCTTAATTGCAAGGGTCGGTTTAGTAAATGAAATCTTGCATGATAAGTGAAGCCAAGATTTAGTTCAACTCAATTAGGACTTTAGTCACAAATAGGTCAAGTTGTCTTTACGACCATATTTAGACTTAGAGTCAACATGCTCTTTGGTCTATATCCCTAAGAAGGGTCCAAAAACTCTTGGGAATATCATTTTCAAAATATGATATATCTCAAAGCTAACAAAAGAAAACTATAATGCCATATCCACAAGAAGAATGACATTCGGCACATTACATTCAATGCTGCAACTATTTAAGGATGGTAAATGGGCTTAGGTTATTGCTTGACTTGCAAAAGGAATGAACAAAAGTTACTACTGTCCTAAGGGAAGGAAACCTTAAGGTAAACTTAGAATCCCGATAAAATTCTAAGGTGGGAAAATGGTTACTAATTGACCAATTGAAATCCTAGTTTGAAACATGTAAGACTTGGTGGACCTTAAGGTAAGAACCAAAGGTTAGCAACTTAGGAAAGTTACCATCTGAAAACTATCAGATATAAATCCAATAGCATAATTGCTTGCTCCTATTACATAGGAGTGAGGTTGGAAAGAGGGTATTCTCTATCTCTTAGAAGATAATGGAAATTGACGCCAAGGTAAGAAAGACCCAAGAGGGGCCTCGCTAAGCGTTTAAAGATGGGAACTCCACCTTAGCAAATGTCCTGAGCACTCACTTTCATTGTTGTTTGTGCTTGTAAATCTAGATACAATGTCTGTGAAAGGAATGTATGACCCAAGCTCATAAAAGAAATTTGAATAATGAATCAGGTTGAAATCAATATGGAGGGCGCTCCAAGCTATCCCCAGTTGGCTGCCAACCCTAGCCAAGGGGGTTCCAAATAACTATGATGGGAACGTGAAACAAACCCGCCATGAGAGGTATCTGCATGGGTTAGTTTGAATGTAGGAGGATGGTTGGATACCAGGGGGACTCTAGCTATAAATTCCTTGCCTTCGAGTCCTACTCAAATGATCTATGTGACTTGAGATATATTTTCTAGGCCTTGTTACTAGTACAAGGATAGAATCTTGGAGGAAATAAGACGCATCCTCACTGATGCAGAATTTGTCCTTTTTGAACAAGATTTGTATCTTGGTTAAGATGTTAATATAAAGTTTGCCTCCAAGGAACATGTTCGATCTGGTTTCATGTCAGTACCATAAGTTACGTGAATGAATCCTATTCCCTAAAAGGCTTAATTAAGGAAGTTGATTTTAAATGTCACACATAAATGTGATATGACCTAATCAAATAACTAAAGAACCCCAATTGAGAGAATTGGGTGGGCGGAACGCCTGACAGGTCTGCCCTATAAAAGGGTGGTCCTAGAGAGATGGGAGACTTCTCACAATGCTCTATAGTCATAGGACCTTTAGGTAATATTAGATTAGAACCCGATTCATGCCGCTTTAGGGGACCAGAATGGGGCCATGCCCTATGGGCAGAGAGGTTGAGCAGTGCATCCCTCTTGTTTCCTGTTCTCTTTGAACCAAGTGTAGTATGGATTTGCTTTGGCTTGGGTATCTCTATATAAAGTAGGATGTCTAGGATCTGACGCTAGAATGCTGTTAGGAGACCTTGGCCACTAGGAACCTAGATTTCAAGTCAATCTTAGTGGGTTCAACCGCGAACGTTCCGTTGCAAGGCGGACTCGGGAAGCCCTAGGTGACAAACCTCAAAACATTCCATGGGAGTGCCGGCGGGCAGCAACGCTTAGATTCGATTCTCAATGGACCGTTAAGAAACGTGCTTGGAGAGCCATTAGGTGGGCACGTTATAGTTGGTATCAGAGCAAACCAACAAATTAAACAACTAAGATATGAATAAATCAGGAAGACAGAAGTGATGTTTTTCACTACAAAATATTTTTTCTCTTACTCATTTGTAGATTGTTGCCACTTCCAGACTTAGGAGGCATGGAAAAGGTTCCTCGTATTTCACATCATATTCAAGACAACTATGAACTCCTCAAGTTATCGACGATGATCCGACATGATGGGGATCCATGATGGACTTTATAGCCCTTCACTGTTGTATGTGGAAAGGCATTGGACTTGGAGCACATGATACTGCTACATAGATGCCGATCGACTTGCCTACTTTCAAAACAATCTGAAAAGGCTAAAATGGTTGGAAGACTTGAATATTATCAAGTTATTCCTCTTTCATGAGGCTCGTGTAAATTTGATCCTACACATCAGATGTCGACAAGTAGAACAAAATTGCTACATCTATGAGGAGTTGGTCAAAGTTTGCCAGCAGACATAATTAAAGTAATGGGGCAAAATGAATGTCATGGCTATCAAAAACAAGGACTTCCGGAACTTCCCATGGCTTACCACTTCCTGAAAATCCATTCTCCCAATCCATATTACTATTCTGTCCCTAGCTGAATCCAATAGAGAATTATTAGTCTGGCATTGACGTATCTTTTGAGAAGAAAATCATCCCAGCCAATTTCTATCTATATCGGAATAATTGTACTTGATGCTTATGCTTATTTATGGATAAATAAGAATTTTATGTTCATCTGATTTGTTTTATAGTATTAATGAAAAATAAAGTGCGCATTGAGATAGGTTGTGAAGATATGTGTAAATGTAGTCTTAACACGAAAGTTTTAATTGAAAACCAGATACAACCCCAAGCGCAGAACCAGAGTCTTGTTTCCACACTAAGCCCAGCAGAGGCACAAGAGAAGAAGTTTCTTCTCAAACAGATTAAACCACTAGAATTTGATAGAAAAGAGAAGTCTGTTGAAGCTAATGTTGAAGTATGGATTTAATCTATGAAGGATTACTTTAGTACAAGAAGAATAATACCTGTAAACCATGCTCTAATTGCAAAAATCAAGCTTACCGGTGAAGCTAGGCTTTGGTGGAAGCAATGGTGTAAAGACCGAGCACTCCACTAAAAGCACAATAACTTGGGATAAACTAAAGGAAGGAGTGCAGGGAAGATACATGCCACCTGCATACAAAACTCAAAAGATGAATGAGTTCTTCAAGTTGAAATAGCTGGGCCTGTCTCTAGAGGCGTACTACTCAAGATTTGTCTCCTTGTTGAAATACGCTCCAATAATGAGAATTCCCTAACAATTCTCAAAATTCTGTGATGGGCTAAACCCACCAATGAGCACTTAGTCGGAATCAGTGCATCCTTTGGATTTGCAAGATGCATTGATAAGAGCGGGACCTATTTCCCAAGAAGTCCAGCCAAAGCCCACAAATAATAGACCTTGGTCTCACAAAGACCACAATCCAAGAATGTTAAAAGCTCAATTCAAAAGGACACAAGGACAAAGTCAAGGCCAATGGAAGAAGTCGAGGGCAAATACAATCAGTGAGTTTGTCTCCACTCAAAAAAGTGATCAAAGCCTGCGATTTTTTCACTATAATGAACCTGGACACTTTAAAAGGGAATGTCCCAAACTTGGCAGAGATGGTTGCCAAGGAAAATTCAGTGGCGAAGCCACAAGAGTTACCCATGGCCACATGTTGAGATATCGAGCTCCACTCGTGATACGCCAGGGTGACCGTTGTATATTTATGTCACCGACTTGTCAGTTGCAGACGCGGTTGGTACACCGCCCATGAATAATAGCTACATGATAGCTATCCTTATCTACTCTAGTTCGTGGCTCAGTTAGTATGCCACCTTAGTTAGTTGAGTTTGGTTTGAGACCCATATATAGGGTTCTTCTATTTCTTTGTACTAGAGTTCTTTTGGCTTACACAACTAAGAAGAGGAAAACTGTTTTCAGCCTCCACCCTTGTGTGTCTTCCCCCATTGTGCAAGCAAGAAAGCTTCAAGCGAGACTCCTTCCTTCTCTCCCACAATCTTGACATGGTATCAGAGCCTTGTTCGTGGTAAGGAGCTCAAGAAAGCAAGCCAAGCTCGCGGTGGTCTGGTAAGAGGAGCAGTGTTGCTTTCATTTCCTGTTTTGGGAGCAGATCTCTGCAGGTAGCACAGCCGGAAATTGCAGGAGTGCATTGTCTCAGGTTGAGACGCCCTTCGCGGTGAAGCAAGAGGGCAGTATATGCTGCGGGTGAGGGCTTTAGCCCTCGGCGACCTTGTTTTTTTTTATTTGAGGCCATTTCGGGGCCTGTTTTGCAGACGGAAGTTTTCTGCACGCACTCAAGAAAAGGCTCAGTTTTATGCTGTGCGACCACTGTTCTACAGGTCGGTGAAAAGTTACTGTAGAAATTGCATCGTATGCTTGTGCGCAGAGACATTGGGAGTTTCAGAATCATCCTTGGTTCCTGTTTATGCAAAATCGTCACTAGGAAGTGACTGTGTGGTCAAATACAACTTTCGCCAGTTTTGCAGATTTGCCCTTGTGAGGGTGAAGCTGTGTTTTTTGCAGTGACAGAATTTCTTGCAGTATTCTGTAATGGCGTCTGATTCTCTTTCACAGATTGTCACTGAAAAGCTTGACAAGAACAACTTCCAGGCATGGAAGTTTAGAATGACGAATTTCCTTATGGGAAAAGGATATTGGGAATTTGTTGCAGGAAATGAAGAAGAACCAGTTCTTCCTGATGTTCCCAATCAACAACAAATGCAGGCATTTAAAGCATGGCATGAGAGAGCCAGGAAAGTTATGTATTGGCTGTCTATCAGCATTTCAGACTCTATGATTGTGCATATTCAGGATGCAAGTACGCCAAAGGAGGCATGGGATACTCTGTCAAAGATGTATAGCACAAATACGCAAGCCAGGAAAATGCAGCTCAAGCAAGAGTTGCACAATGTGCAAAGAGAAAATATGAGCATCAACGACTACCACATGAAGGTGAAAAAGATTGCAGATGCACTTGCTTCCATTGGGTCACCAGTGGAAGATGATGATTTAGTTTCTGTGACCTTGAATGGTCTAGGAAAGGATTATGCACAGTTTCGGACATCCATTTCAGTTCGTGAAAGATTTCCTGATTTTGAGGAGTTGATTGCTCTTCTAATTTCTGAGGAACAGAGAAATGGTGGTGCATCTTCTTCAGGAGGAACTTCAAAAGAAGCTGTCTTCTACTCAAATGCTGGAAGAGGTAGAGGCAGAGGTAGAGGAGGCCGATTTGGAGGCCGTGGCAGAAATCAGAATATGCAGCAAACTCAAGAAAACCAGTCCTATGGAGGAGGACGTGGTAACTCTAGAGGCAGGGGGAGCCAAAGAGGTCGTGGTGGATGGCAAAGAGGCCAAAATGCAAACAGTAATGTTGAATGCTACTATTGTGGTAAAATGGGTCATATGGCTAAAGACTGCTATAAAAAGCAGAATGACATCATGAATGGAAAACTGCAACAAGGGAATTATGCATCTTCTAGTAGACAGGGTGATGACAGAAATGAGCATTTGTTCATGGTGCAGCACATGAATAATTCTATGACAAGTGCAGAAGAAAGCAATGATGTATGGTATGTTGACTCAGGTGCATCAAACCACATGACAGGTCATGCAGAATGGATGGAGGATGCAAGGAAAATGGAAAAACCAGGATTTGTGGAGACTGGTGATGATACTGCACATCTTATTGTGCAGATTGGAAAAATTCCCTTGTCTATGCAGGGTGGGAAAAAGAAATACCTGTCCGATGTATTTCATGTCCCGAATATTACCAAGAATCTGGTTTCAGTTGGTCAAATGGTTGAACAGGGCTTGCAGGTCAGATTTAATCCTCATGGATGCTTTGTTGAGGATATGAAAAATAAAGGTCGCTTGATAGCAAAAGGAAAGAAGAAGGGCAGAATGTTTACATTGGATGCAGACATGTCTGAATTGAGTGCAGCAATGTTTGCACATGGGACCGGTGTAGTTGCAGATATTGATATCTGGCATAAACGCATTGGTCATGTTAATGTACAGCGACTTAAATCAATGCAGGCCCAAAATATTGTTGCAGGATTGCCCAAATTCAAGGTTGCAGAAATGCATAAGGTATGTGAAGCCTGTCAGTTTGGAAAACAGGCAAGGAAACCATTTCCTAGACATGTTCAAGAGAGTGAGAAGCCATTGGAATTAATTCACTCTGATGTGTGGACAACTAAAGCTGCATCTCTTGGAGGCTGTCATTATTTTGTCAGTTTTATTGATGACTATAGCAGAAAAGTTTGGGTGTATTTTATGAAAAAGAAAAGTGAAGTTTTTGGGCATTTCAAAACTCTTAAAGCTATGGTTGAAAAAGAAACAGGCTTGCAGATAAAATGCCTAAGGTCAGATGGAGGGGGAGAGTACCTCTCAAATGAGTTTGCAAAGTTCTTGCAGGAGCATGGCATAAAGCAGCAATATTCATGCAGTTATACCCCACAACAAAATGGAATTGCAGAAAGGAAAAACAGGCATATTGGAGAGGTATCTCGTGCCATGCTCAATGAAAAAGACTCGCCAGATTTTTATTGGGCTGAAGCAGTTGCTACAGCAGTCTACATAATGAACAGGACTCCCACTGCAGCAATACATGGAATGACTCCAGAGGAGAGGTATACTGGTAGGAAACCAGATATTTCTCATTTGAAAATTTTTGGTTGCATTGCCTATGTACATGTGCCAGATGAGCTGAGATCCAAGTTGGATCCAAAAGCTGAGAAGTGCATCTTTATTGGTTACTCTCTGCAGCAAAAAGGGTATAGATGCTATAACCCTTCTACTCGTAAGTTTACAGTGAGCAGAGATGTTGTTTTTGATGAGATGAGTAGCTGGTATAGACCAGTAAATGTGATTGATGATGAAGATGCACAAAATGGTAATGCTACACAGAATTCACAGCAGCAGTCACAAAATATTAGTGGACCTGGAGCGTCCTCTAGCAGTGGTTCACATTCTTCGCCATGGACAGGCAGATTGAGATCAGGAGAATCTTCTCAAAGCAATGCAGATAGTGGTATGCAGGTATCACGAAAAGGAAAAGAGAAGGTAGATCAGCCCATGTTTGATGTGAATGCAGGTCACTCTTATGTGGATGGTGAATCCAGTGGCTCAGAACAGAGCATTGATGATGAGTTGGGTACTCCTTCTATTGTTACACCTGGAGTAAGGAAGACCAGGGATGTTTTGAGAGCACCTGGGAGTGAACCTACTTTGCGCAGGTCTACAAGAGCTAGGTATCCTGTGGATAGGCTGAAATATGATGGATTTACAGCCATTCACTATGCATATATGGTCAAAGTGATACAGGAACCAGAACCCACATCTTTTGAGCAAGCCATGGGAAAAAAAAAATGGGAGAAAGCCATGGATGAAGAAATGGATGCCTTGGAAGCAAATGCTACATGGGAGTTAGTACCTTTGCCTAAAGGTAAGAATGCAATTGGCTGTAAGTGGGTTTATAAGGTGAAGCACAATGCTGATGGTTCTGTGAACAGATACAAGGCAAGATTAGTAGTCAAGGGGTATGCACAAACATATGGCATTGACTATGAAGAAACATTTAGTCCGGTTGCAAGGATGGCAACCGTAAGAGCAGTCATTGCTATGGCTGCATCAAAGGGATGGTCTTTACATCAGATGGATGTAAAGAATGTCTTCTTGCATGGTGATTTGCAAGAAGAGGTCTATATGGAGCAGCCACCAGGTTATGTGCATGCTGTTCATCCTGAGTTTGTTTGCAGGTTGAAGAAAGCCTTGTATGGCTTGAAGCAAGCACCTAGAGCATGGTCTGACAAGATAGGACAGTATCTTGTCACTATTGGCTTTCAGATTTCCAAGGCAGATTTCTCACTTTATGTGAGAAAAACAGAGAAAGGTATTATGCTGCTTGTCATTTATGTTGATGATTTGATTATGACAGGTGACAGTGATGAAGATATCCTTCATGTGAAAATGCTATTGAAGCAGAAGTTTGAGATGAAGGATTTGGGAGAGCTGCGTTATTTCTTGGGCATTGAAGTGATTAGATCACCAAGTGGGATACAGCTCTTGCAGAGGCAGTATGGATTGGACATGCTGTCCAAATATGGGATGACAGGCTGTAAGCCTATTTCAGTTCCTTTGGAGCAAAATGTGAAGCTGAGCACAGATGCAGGTGAGCTTCTAGAAGACCCTACTATGTACAGACGCATAGTAGGAAGTTTGATTTATATGACTATTACCAGGCCAGATTTGAGCTATGCTGTTGGATTGGTAAGTCAGTTTATGCAGGCTCCAAGGAAACCACATTTGGATGCGGCTAGACGCATACTTAGGTATGTGAAGTCCACATTGCAGTAT
Source organism: Lygodium microphyllum (assembly GCF_053477565.2). Classification (NCBI taxonomy): domain Eukaryota; kingdom Viridiplantae; phylum Streptophyta; class Polypodiopsida; order Schizaeales; family Lygodiaceae; genus Lygodium; species Lygodium microphyllum. The sequence continues at coordinate 49,546,293 of NC_141155.1, forward strand.
GGACTATTTTATGAGACTGGGGTTCAGATACAGTTGCATGGATACACTGATGCTGATTGGGCTGGTAGTATTTCTGATAGACGATCTACCAGTGGATATGTATTCTCTTTTGGGAGTGCTGCAGTCACTTGGAGCAGCAAGAAACAGCCTACAGTTGCCTTGTCGAGCACAGAGGCTGAGTACAGGGGTGCAGCAATGGCTGCATGTGAGGTAGCTTGGTTGCATAAGCTACTTTATGATATGCATCAGTCTACAGATGGGCCAGTTGTCATTTATTATGACAACATGAGTAGTATACACTTGGCAAATAACCCAGTCTATCATGCTAGAACAAAGCACATTGAGGTGCATTATCACTATGTGCGAGAGAGGGTTTTACTAGGTCTTATTGATCTAGTTTATGTCAGCACAGAGGATCAGGTAGCTGACATATTCACGAAGGCATTGGGCGCAGAGAAGCTGCGCAAGTTCAGAGACCTGCTTGGTGTGCAGGAATTGGGATTGAGCTCGAGGGGGAGTGTTGAGATATCGAGCTCCACTCGTGATACGCCAGGGTGACCGTTGTATATTTATGTCACCGACTTGTCAGTTGCAGACGCGGTTGGTACACCGCCCATGAATAATAGCTACATGATAGCTATCCTTATCTACTCTAGTTCGTGGCTCAGTTAGTATGCCACCTTAGTTAGTTGAGTTTGGTTTGAGACCCATATATAGGGTTCTTCTATTTCTTTGTACTAGAGTTCTTTTGGCTTACACAACTAAGAAGAGGAAAACTGTTTTCAGCCTCCACCCTTGTGTGTCTTCCCCCATTGTGCAAGCAAGAAAGCTTCAAGCGAGACTCCTTCCTTCTCTCCCACAATCTTGACACCACAAACGTGCAACAATGGGAAGGGCGAAAACTTCCAAAATCTCCACTAAATCTCCACTAAGGGAATCAACAAAGAAGAAGACCCATCCATGGAAGTTGAGATTGAGAGGGCATCTATTCATGCTGCTCTCCATGAAAAGGGCCCGAATCGCCAATTCTTGATGATCCAAACACCATCAAAACCCTGATTCACTGTGGCAATACTCATTCTTTCATTTCACTGGCTTGTGCAAGAAGGTTAGGGATAGCCACTTTAGATGCACATACTTTTCTTTTCAAACTAGCAAATGGGTGAGAAATTACTTGCACTAAACAAATTGCTAAGGTGGAATTTCTACTAGGAAACAAGACCATGTCTGTTAAATTTAGGATAGTGAATCTAGGGATCCATGAATGCCTACTAGGGATGGATTGGCTAGTCCCCAACGATGCTTACATTCATTGTGGGAAAGGACAAGTCTCCTTTCATAATCCTTAAGGTGAGCAGGTGATAACACAAGGAAAGCGGGTAAACCAAAGATCTAGCTAGATAAGGCAATGTGAATAGTTCAAGGAATAAGGAAAGGATTGCCCCATCCACTTGATCAAGCTAAAAAAACTAGAATAGGTAGAGGTCACCAATGAAGAACCATCATGGCTAAAAGAGTATACGAATGTGTTTCCAAAAGAATTGATTAAATTACCACCTCCTAGGGAAGTGGATCATGAGATCAAGCTAATACCAAGAGCTAGACCAGTTGCAAAAAGGCCCTACAAGATGTCCATTCCTAAAGCTATTGAGTTAAATGAACAACTCAAATAGCTATTGGAACAAGGGTACATACACCCTACAAGTTCTCCTTGGGGGCCTCCAGTCTTGTTCCAAAAGAAGAAAGATGGTACACTTCACCTTTGCATTGATTATAGAGGCCTAAACCAAGTAACCATCAAGAATAAATATCCTATCCCAAAGATAGACGAGTTACTTGATTGATTGCAAGGAGAAAAAATATTTTCCAAGATTGATTTGCGGTCAGGATACTACCAGATGCGCGTCAAAGAAGAGGATATTCCTAAAATGGCATTCAACACAAGATATGGTCATTTGGAATTCACAATAATGTCTTTTGGATTGACCAATGCCCCTCCCACCTTTAACAAGCAAATGCAATACATTTTTAGCCCATATCTTGATGATTTTGTGCTTGTCTTCTTTGATGATATCTTGGTTTATTCCAAGAAAGAGGGGGACCACGAATCCTAATTCTGCATCGTCCTTGAGACCATGAGGGCTCATAAGCTCTATTCTAAGAGGAAAAAGTGTGCCTTCCTCAAGAGGAAAATTAAATACCTTGGATTTATTGTGTCAAATGAAGGAATTTCTATAGATCCTACAAAGGTCAATGATGTCAAAGAGTGGCCTCCACCAACTATTGTTAAATAAGTGTGTAGCTTTCTTGGATCAATAGGTTGGTACATGATCTTCATAAAGGACTATGCCTTAATCAGAGCACCCCTCACAAATTTGCTGAAAAAGCAGGTTGCCATAGTGTGGATGCCCACTCAACAGTCAAGTTTTGATCAACTCAAGCATAGCTTAGTGATAGTATTAATTTTAAAATTTCCCAACTTGGGCAAGGAATTTGAAGTTGCCAGGGATGCTAGTTCACTTGCACTAGGTTGTGTACTAATGCAAGAAGGTCATCCTATAACCTATTCCTAGAGGAAGCTAAAAACCCATGAAAGGAATTATGCTACCCATGACCTAGAGCTACTGCCAGTTATTCATGCTCTCAAGCTTTGGCAACACTATTTTCTTGGCAACAAGTTCTCTTTGGTCACGGACCATAAGAGCCTTAAATGGATCTTCACCCAGATTGACCTCAATATGAGACAACGTCATTGGATTGAGGTTCTACAAGAATGTGACTTTGAGATCAAGTATCAGCATGGCAAAGAGAATGTAGTCACCGATGCCTTAAGTTGCAAAGTGTTCCTCAACTCTCTTATTATGGAGGAACCGTTGATGGCAGAATCATTGGCAACCATGGTGTCAATGCCTAGAAACCCTGTCCTTGAATTAGCAAAGGAGGAAGCTAGCCATGACCTAGAATACTTGAAGATGATCAATGAGATTTTGAAAACGGAGAAAGACCCTAAACTTAAGGTCAAGGATCAAGAGTTTTTAGTCAATGAGGGACTTTCCTATTTCAGGACAAGATTTTTGCATACCCTCAAGCAAGAAACTCAAACAGAGAATACTTTGGGAAGCACATGACTCCCCCTTTTCAGGCCATCCTAGATATGTCAAAACCCTCAACATGGTAGCTACCATTGGGAAAAACTTAAGGGAGACATTCTCAAATATGTCACGGAATATTTGTCTTGCTAGTGCATTAAGGAAGAACATGTCAAGATGCTTGGGAAGTTGCAACCTCTTGACACTCCCCAGATGAAGTGGGAATTTATCAGCATGGACTTTATTTTTGGATTACCTTTGGTCCAAGGAGGATACAACTCAATTGTGGTTATAGTAGACATGCTCACCAAGGTGACACACCTCATTCCAATCAAGAAAAACTATAAGCTTTAGATATTTCCAAACTATTCATCAAGGAGATATTTAGACTCCATGGGTTGCCTAGAAGGATCATTAGTGATTGTGATTCCCTCTTCACATCTCATTTCTAGAGAGGGATATTCGAGGCCATTGGAACTCAACTCTATGTCAATACAGCCTATCACCCTCAAACTAATGGCCAAACGAAGAGAGTCAACCAAGTTATTGAAGACATTGTTAGGGCATATTGTTGTCGCGAACCCACGAGATGGATCCAATATCTACCATTGGTAGAGTTTGCTTATAATGCTTCCTACCAACAAAGTATTCAAATGACACCTTTTCAAGCATTGTATGGGCATGATTTCCGTACTCCATTGAACTCTTGAGATCCTACCTTGAGGGTAGAAGCTTCCAAGAAAATGCTTGAGGAGATGGATAAGCAGGTCAACGCCATCAGATAAGACATTACACCTGCCAAGGATAGGCAGAAAGCCTATGCAGATAAAAATATACAAGAGTGAATCTTCAAAGAAGGGGATATGGTTTTTATTCGGGTACGACCCAAGAAGAGCTCCTTATCATTGGGAGAATTTAGGAAATTGAGTCCAAGGTATTGCGGACTCTACAAGATCCTCAAGTGCCTAGGGCCTAGTGTCTACAAACTCCGAATCCTTGAGAATGTAAAGGTTCACAATGTATTCCATGTTAACCTAATAAAGAAATATGTATCTGATCCTAGACATGTACTCGATGATCAATAAGTTGCAATACCAAGCCAAGGAGTCCTTGAGCTCGGGCGAGATAGAATCCTAGACACTCAGGAAAAGAGATTGAGGAGTGGAACCCTCAATCTCATCTAGTGGAAGGACTATCTAGAGGAGCATGCAACATGGATTGACGAGAGTACTCTCAACCAACAACACCCCTAATTCCTTTTGAGATGAGGACATCTCAATTCCTTAAGGGGGGGAAGGATGTAATAACCCGTCACCATTATGAGGATTCCCCTCTTTTTAATCAAGTAAAAATAAAAATAAAATAAAATCGTCTCCCCCCTTGTCAATGCCATTGATTAGCAAAGGGGGGGGGGGTTGAACTTAGTGTCCAGGTAGGCGAAGAAGACGACAACAGAGGAGGAGATCATGATGGTGGAAAGGAGTCAATGTGGTTGGAGAAATAACTATTGAAGATCATAAGGGCGATAGAGATCTTGATGGGGGAGGAGCACATGTATGCCACCTCCAACTCCCACTATCCCTCCTTCTCCTTCTAGGAGTCATAGTTCGCATGGTGGGAGGGCGAGTCTGGCCGCTGGGGTGGCAAAGGCAGAGGGAGGGGGACCCCTTCTTCCTTTGTAAATATCCCCCTTCCTTACCACTAACACACTATTATTCTTCCCCCCCCCCCCCCCCTTTGCTACCATCTTGTGAAGAAGAGAAGGAGAGGGAGAGGTAGTAGAGAGAGAGAGAGAGAGAGAGAGAGAGAGAGAGAGAGAGAGAGAGAGAGAGAGAGAGAGAGAGAGAGAGAGAGAGAGAGAGAGAGAGAGAGAGGGAGAGGGAAGGGAAAACATAGAGAGAAAGGGAGAGAGAGAGAAGAGACTCAAGAAAAAATCCTTTCATGGGTGAAGGCTTGAGTACTATCTCTCCCCATCATGTGTCCCGTAACCTCTCCATCAATTTCCTCTAGTTGACAACGAGATTGTGAAAGACAAGACAAGGCATAGGGAATTTCGGTACCAAGGAGTCCTCCGAGAGGAGGGAAGGATGTATCCCAAGATCCAAAATGGCCCTAAAGCATAAACTCTCATCTCAAGTAATTGGGAAAGCTGCGACTACGGAAGGAGGATCAAGCAAAGATGCCACCACCAACATGAATGGGTTATCGTAAACACTAATTCGACACTCCAAAACTAGGTACCACTACTGTGTCTAGTACTACAATTCGAATATTTAAGCATGGACATCATTAGGAAGAGGTCATACCTTGCATCACGTAACTTGAATAACTTGAAAGGTAGTTGAAAGGGCTTAATAACCATGAGTTGTAATGAATAGATTAAGCATCTTTAGGTTGTTGTAGTAATTAAGTCAAGTACTAGGTTTGAATTTTTGCAAATGAATCATAGATTGCCGGTGTACATAAATAATCCATATAGGTCAATTGCATCATGTAGATCATTGTAGCGAATTAACTCGCATTTACAACAAACTCATGTACTAAAATGAATTTTTATGAATGGGGATCCCGCATTGTAGACTTGCATCTAGATTTGCATGACATCATGGATAGCCTCAGTTGCACCACATAATAGGGATGCATCTAAAATGGTAGATTTAAGATGCACATGTGAAATGTTAAGCTTAATTTCAAGGGTCTGTTTGGTAAACGAAATCCTGCATGATAAGTGAAGCCAAGATTTAGTTTGAATCAACTAGGACTTTAGTCGCAAATAGGTCAAGTTGTCTTTACGCCCATATTTTATCTTAGAGTCAACATGCTCTTTGGTCTCTATCCCAATAACCAACTGCGAAGGGTCCAAAACGTTCTTGGGAAAATCATTTCCAAAATATGATATATCTCGAAGCTAACACAAGAAAACTCGAATGGCATATCCACAAGAGGAATGACTATTTGCCACATTGCATTCGATGCTTGCAACTATTTAAGGATGGTAAATGGGCTTAGGTTATTGCTTGACTTGCGAGAGGAATGAACAAAAGTTACTACTATCCTGAGAGAAGAAAACCCTAAGGTAAATTTAGAACCCTGATAAAGTTCTAAGGTGAAAAAATGGTTACTAACTGACCAATTGAAATCCTAGTTTGAAACATGTAGGACCTGGACCTTAAGATAAGAACCAAAGATTAGCAACTTAGGAAAGTTACAATCGGATATAAATTTAATAGTGTAATTACTCACTCCTATTACATAGGAGTGAGGTTGAAAAGAGGGTATTCTCCATCTCTCAAAAGATAATGGAAATTGACCCCAAGGCAAGGAAGTCCCAAGAGGGGTATCGCTAAGCGTTTAAAGATGGGAACTCCACCTTAGCAAATGTCCTAAGCACTCACTTTCATTGTTGTTTGTGCTTGTAAATCTAGATTCAATGTCTGTGAAAGGAATGTATGACCCAAGCTCATAAAAGAAACTTGAATAATGAGTCAGGTTGAATTCATGGAGGGCACACCAAGCTACCCCTTGAGGTAGCAGCAAACCTTAGTCAATGGGGTTCCAAATAACCATGATGGGAACGTGAACCAAACCCGCCACAAGAGGTCTCTCCATGGGTTAGTTTGAATGTAGGAGGATGCTTGGATGCCAAGGGGTTCTACCTGTAAATTCCGTGCCCGTGGGTCCTACTCAAACGATCTACGTGACTCAATATAGATTCTCGAGGCCCTGTTACTAGTACAAGGGCAGAAACTTGGAGGAAATAAGACACATCCTCATGGATTGCAGAATTCTTTCTATTTGGGCAAGATCTATATCTCAGTTCAGATGTTAAAGTTTGCTTCCAAGGAACTTGTTTGATCTGGTTTCATGTCAGTACCATAAGTTACGTGAACGAATCGTGTTCCCTAAAATGATTAATGAAGGAATTTGATTTGAAATGCCACATATAAATGCGATAGAACCTAGTTAGATAACTAAAGAACGCCCATTGAGGGAAGTGGGTGGGTGGAACCCCTGATAGGTCTATCCTACGGAAAGGTGGTCCCAGAGAGCTGGGAGGCTTCTCACAAGGTTCTATAGATGTAGGACCTTTAGGTAATATTAGATTAGAACCCGATTCATGCCATTTTACGGGACCAAAATGGGACTATGCCCTATAGGCAGAGAGGTTGAGCGGTGCATCCCTCTCATTTCCCATTCTCTTTGAACCAAGTGCAATATGGATGTACTTCGGCTTGGGTATCTCTATATAAAGTAGGATGTCCACGATCTGACGTTGGAATGCTGTTAGGAGACCTTAGCCACTAGGAACCTAGATTTCAGGTCAATCCTAGTGGGTTCAACTGCGAACATTTTGTTGCAAGGCAGACTTGGGAAACCCTAGGCGACAAACCTTGGAACATTCCATGGGAGTACGAGATAGCGACGCTTAGATTTGATTCTCGATGGACCACTAACAAATGTGCTTGGACAATCGTTAGGCAGGCACGTTACATAATGCTTCTACATAGTAGATGAAGAATGTACAGGTTGAACAAAATCAATGCCCTACTTCTCAAAGGGCAAATTCACTACAATAGAATTAAGTGGCCGCTTACAATTTTCCCTAGCATTGTGTCTCTGAGAGATATCACAATACTGAATATATGCAAAAGCATCTTGGAAAACCATCAACCACCAATAGCCAACACGTAAATATTTCTAAGTGGTGAGCCATCCAACAAAATGGCCTCCACATGCTGAATCATTATATTCTTCTAGAACAAAGGATATCTTATCAAGTACCACACAATGATGATAAATCTCATCCACACTTTGCTATATAAAAGACCTGATATTGAAAAGTGAAGTGCTTGTTGCTTAATCTTACTCTTCTCAAATTTAGAAATAGATTTTTCTAGGTTGTTTATTGATATATAATGCATAATGGATGTATACCATGATGTAGTAGAGGCTGCCTCAATTTTGCATAAGTCCTTGTAGTCTTTAATATTAACCCACTCTTCCTTAGGCTCACTAAAATCTACTAGACACTCTAAAATACCATATAGCTTTGGTGGCTATACTCTAATCTCATAATCAAACTCGTGCAAAAAAATCAACCACCTAGCTAGGCGATTACAAGGTTGAAGCTTGTTTAGTAATAAATGTGATCCCTCTACCTTGGTTAAAAACCACCTTCTTATAAAGAGTATAATGTCTCAACTTCTTGGTGGCAAATACCATAGCCAAGCAAACCTTCTCCAAATACTTGTAACCAAGTTCTGAAACTCGCAACTTCTAGCTTGCAAATGCAATAGGATGATAAAGCTTTGCCTCCCAAATTTGGGATAGACAACAACTAATACTATGCCTTGTCGTAGCCATGAACATATGGAAAACCTCACCCCTTTTTTGAGCTTTCAAAACCAAAGCTTTCGATAATTCTATTTTAACATCTTTGTATGCAACTTTGTATGCTTCTGTCCATTTAAAAACAAGGTTATGAGATAAAGGATTCATCAAGGGTAATGAATGTTTAGCCAATGAATTAATGGTTTGATGATAATATCCCATAGATGTGATGAAATTGTGAACTTTCCTAGGGCAAGTGGGTAGGCTTAAGGCCACAATAACAATCACCTTTTCAAGGTCTGTGGCAATGCCAATCGCACTCACAACATGACCTAATAGAAAACCATGAGGCACCCCAAATACACACTTTCAAGGATTCATTCCTATATGCAATACTCATAATATCACTTAAAAAATGTGTTTAGAACAATCAACTGTCTATGATGAGGCATGGTAACTGCCCCCAAATCATCTATGAGAAACTTTAGCTCCTCACTGGATATACTGGCAAACATCTTGCAACCATTCTTTGCCAAGACCTAGAAGAATTACATAGGCCAAAAGCCATCACATGGTATGCAAAAGTACCAAAACTTTTAATGAATATAGTCTTTAACTCACAAAAGAGTCCATAAAAGAGTACATCTCTTGCCCTTCTAGGTGGATCTAAAATATGATCGATAAAGGGGGAAGGGTAATAGTCCTTCATCGTCTGCTTGTTCAATTTCATAAAATCAACACACAAGAGGATTTGCTTATTCTTTCTCTTTCTTATTACTAAAAGTGAGCACCATTCTGTATGTTCAATGGGAAATATCAGACCAACCTTCCTTAAACACATAAGGTCCTCAAAAAGAGGTTCTCTCAGCTCAAAAGGCATACATCTAACCTTTTGCCTGACTGGCTTACTACCTTCCTTCAATAGTATTGTATACTAGCAAAGAGGGTGAGATAACTACATGCAAATATATCCCCAAACTCCTGTAGGAGTCCCATATAATCTGTACTCTCATTGGCAGACAACATAGTGCCAAGTTTAATGGGGTGAGGATCATTAGGAGTCCCAAGATCAAGTTGTATCACATTAGCATCACGGATCTTGTCCTTTGCCTCTATTGGCTCATTTAAATACACTTGGTAAACCTCCTCAATCATTCTTGTAGAACCCTTTTCAAAATTGTTGGAACTTGAGGGTCCCATTCTATAGTGAGAGGTAATACCGATTCTATAGTGATGAGAGGTAATGCCCTTTCATCCAATGGGCGCTCAGGGTATGCATCCAGAATTATTCTCTTTAACCCATGCCCAGAAATTAGTCAACTAGCTAGGATATTCACCAAAAAATAAGATTCTAATATCCATGGACATCCAAGCAACCAACTGATAACTTGGGCTTCCAACAAATTGGATGACATGGAAATCAAGGACACACTCAATATTAACAACCATCACATGCACTTGTGTTACCATTGCTTTAGGTTATCTTAGGCTATCATCATCCATTTTTAAAACCATCGTGACATCCTTTTGAATTGGTAAACCTAGCCTCTCCAACAAATCCATATTCATAATGTTTATGGATTACTGGAAGAGAAGAAGAGACAGAGAGTGGAGCAAAACCCATGAGCATCAGCTCATCTTCTTCTTCTTCTTCACAATTCTAGTATTCCATCACGTAGTCTCCTAACTAAAAGTGAGACCTAGAATAGTTTTTACACTAACCATCATGTACCTATGGTTAGATCAAGTCTATACAGACTTATTCAATGTCACACACATGTACAACTATATGAGCCTACAACAATGACTTTATTTAAGTGATCCCACTCTCATCATCTCCAGTAATGATTAAATCATCGATATAGACAACTAGAATCACATAGCCATGATCTGTCTTCTTCACAAATAAACGATGATCTACATCACCCAATCTAGATCCATGCTACTGCAAACAACTGCTAATTTGAGCATTCCAAGCTTTGGGTGCCTATTTTAGCCCATATAATGCCTTTTTCAGCTTGCATACATGTGTCCAAAAATTCGGATGCACATAGCCTTCAAGCTGTTCCATATAAACTTCTTCCTATAAGTCACCGTTCAGAAATGCATTTTTTACTTTTGTTTGCCATAACTTCCAACCTTTAGCTATTGCCAATGCAATGATTGTTCTGACTATTGCCATTTTAGCTACAAGGCTAAAAGTCTCCTCATAGTCAAGGCCATACTACTATGCATACCCTTTTGCGATGAGCCTAGCCTTATAGAGTTCTAATGACCCATCTGACTTGCATTTAACCTTGTACACCCATTTGTAGCCAATGGGGACTTTTCCTTCATGCAATTGAACCAAATCCCATATTCTATGTTCAACCAAAGCTGAATACTCTTCATCCATGGCAGCACACCAGTTCTCATCTACAATTGCCTCATTAAATTTAGTGGGTTCTTTGAAACGTGTCACCTTAGTCATATAGGCATAATGACAGGTTGAATATCTAGTGTATGTAATTCTGTCAAATGTTCTTCTAACCCTCTCAGATCTCCCCAACTATGGCTCACTCTGAGCTTGCCTTTGATGAGGTGGTACATACCGATTCTACCTTGCACCAAGCATCATAGCAGAAGGAATCCCCAACTCACTGTCTAAGCTATCACTACTAAATGAATCATAACCTGCAATAAGTGGACCTATTACATCCTCAAACATTTTTTCTTTTCCCTTTTCCAATCTCCCTCTCACTAACATGTTCGTGTTAGTGGACGTAGGAGTGTGATTCTGAAACGGTCCTGATGAAGGACTCACTATAGATGACACATCACCTATCAGACCACTCATATATGTAGTAACTACATGGGTATTTTCAACATTACTTGTGCTGGCTGATCCATCAGTAGCCACTACAACTGGATTTCCATACTAAGAAGCTAGTTTGTCAAAGAGAGCATCTCTGCTTTTATCAACGTCTCATGAGTAGATGACACATAGCATTAATAAGATTTTCTTTCCTGTGCATAACCCAAAAACACACTCTTGACAGCTTTAGGATCCAATTTCTTCCTCTTTTCATCCGGAATATGCATGTATGCGATGCAGCCAAATACCTTTAAGTGTGTAATGTTAGGCTTATGACCATACAACCTCTCATAAGGTGTTATATCATGAATCCCTACTGTAGGAGTTCTATTCAGCACATATATAGTAGCCACCATTGCTTCAGTCCAATAAGCATTAGGCAAACACTTTTCATTCATCATGGCTCTAGCTGACTCCATCAATACCCTATTTTTTCTCTCTACTACACCGTTTTGCTGTGGTGTATAGTTGCAAGTAAGTTGTCTTCTTATCTTGTACTTTGCAAGATATCTATTTCTTTAAAGACATTCTCCACCTCCATTTGACCTAAGACAAGAGATATAGCAGTCCAACTCATATTCAACATGCTTCTTGAAATCTCTAAATGCATTAAACACTTCATCTTTATCTTTCAATATGTACAGCCAAGTGTACCTGCTGCTGAAATCATCAATGAAGGATACATAATAACGAGCATCTCCGAACAAAGCATTATGAGACGGACCCCAAACATCAGAGTGTATCAATTGCAAGGGTGTCGAGCTATTCTTCACATGTCTCATGAATGGAAATCGTGCTTGCTTTCCAAACTGACATGCAAGGCATACATGGCCAATGTCATTATACTTGAATTTGGGCAATCCAAGTACTACTTCCTTCTTATGCGTAGATTTCAGCATTTAAACATTAATATGGCCAATCCTCTTATGCCAAATCTCAACATCCTGTATAGCACCCTCATCATGTGCAAACATGTCTACCTTAAGTTCTAGAATAGATGCGTCCAAGGTAAACATCATGCCATCCCTTCTGCCTTTGGCAATTAATTTGCAGCCATTACCATATTCTTCAATAAAGAAACCATCTTTAATGAATCTAACTTATAGATTTTGTTATGCTATCTGTCCCACTAACAAGAGATTCTTAATTATTGATGGTACATGCAATACATCATGGAGGCTCTTTTTATTGCTGTCGAGCATCATCAACAAAAAAACTTATGTGTGATGAATATCATGTTGAGTGTCATCAGTACAAATGTAACCATGTAAACCTGCAGCCAACTCATCAAACCACTCTCCATGGGGTCTCATATGGTTAGAAGCCCTAGAGTCAATGTACCATCTCTCATCTCTATTCTGTCTAGGTGCATTCTTGGACACATACTGCATGGCAAACACCCTTTCACCCTGCTCATCATGAGTACTGCTAGAAGATGCATAGTTTCCATGTTTTTTACTCTTAACATTCATATATGTTTGCTTCTTATGATAATCATTTGCAATGTGCCCATATCTACCGCAATAATGATAGTCCTTGTCCCTGTTGGACTGATCATTCAACTGCTAGGATCCACCATCTCTGCCTCAGCATGATCTCCCCACCTCTAAAGCTGCCACATCCATGTTGACCTTCTGTATTCGTGCCATGCCAATTACTCTATTGTTGCTATCCATAGGTCTTTCAAGTGTCTCCTAGGCCTCTACTGCTTCTGCCATGCTAGCTAGAATAAAGGATAGTGTCTCTGATTTGAGATGAGCTAGAACTTGTGTTCAACCCAAGCTTCACTTCTTCATGTAACAGCAAAGCAACCAACTCATCCCAATCAAGGGGTTGAGATCTAAGAGAAGTAGATGTATCAAATGCTTTATATTCATTGCCAAGTCCATTCAGAGTGACAACAATCATATCATCCTCACATACATGTGATCTAATAGTGGCAAGTAGATGCACTATGGTTTTAATCTTTGTCATGTAAGCTTGGATGCTTCTGCCATTCTGTTGAGTGTTGAAATGACTTGTTTTTTGGCTAATTTTTGTTGTTTTTGAGAGCTGAATGGTTGATTTTATGAGATTATTGATTGATTTGGAAGTGGTTTGAGAGTGTTTTGGATGATAATGATTGGGTTTTGGAAGTTCATGATGTTTATTGGTGGTTCTGTGATGTTCTGATAGGTTCTGATTGGTTCTGTATACCTTTTGTTTTGTTCTGTTTTGGTCTATTTTGTTCTGATTGTCTTCTGTAAGGAGGGATGGAGTATTGATTGATGAAGATTGAGATATTGAGAAAGCTTATTGAATGGTTTGTGAGAGTTTGGAATGGTTTGAGAATGAGTTATGTGGTTTTGATGATCTTCTGTAACCTTCTGTAGGTCTTCTGTAGAGCCTCTGCTTCTGTTTCTGTTCTGTTCTGTTCTGTTCTGTTCTGGTACTGTTCTGTGACTGTTCTGTATGCTTCTGTATGTGTTCTGATGGATGAGAGCGTAGCTTGGGAAAGTTTTCTAGCCTTGTAAAGAGGTGAATACAAGTGCAAAAGAGCTGAAAGAAGTGGAAGAAGTAGCTGCTGAAGACTCAAGTGAAGACTAGAGTGAAGTGACAGTAGTGAGTTATGAAAAGACACTGTAGTGGCTCTGGTGACTTTTCATATCAGACATACCTCTTGGGAGGGGTATCCACGACCTAAGAAGGATTATGGAGAGTGATTTTGAGAGATTTTAGTGAGGATATGATGTATTATTGATGGAGAGAGAGAGAACGAGTCAGAGATAGCCAATTCTACTGAAACAAAGTGATTGTATATGAGAGATTGAGAGAGAAGACTATGAATATATTGAAGATGAATACTATGTGATGTATTTCCATTCAAAGATGGTGTATTCCTTTGCTTTCTTTGTTCTATAGATGGATTTTGTGAAGATATTGAAGAATATGGTTGATTCTATCAAATCCGCGGGAGATCTACATGATGCTGTATGAAGATTTGTTGTGCCTGGTGTTCTTTTCTTCATTGTGATCATATGAAACATGATAAACAAGCTTGTTGATGTTACAAGATAGATTTTATTGCAAGAGAATTCCTTTTCCTTGGTGTTCCTCTTGGGGCTCCATGTTTTTGGTGCGCAGTCGGGGAAACTTGCCATCAACAAGCACCAGAAGAGGCTGAAAATGGAGGAAATGGCATTGCCAAGAAGAGAAGAATTTAGTGGATGTTTGTAAAGTTCCTTCTTCCACTGAAGAGTTGGAATTACTCATAATCAAAGCCACTTTCCACAGGAAGTTCATCCCACAATGGCGGAAACACATCACCATCATGATGCATGCTCTATGTGGTGGACAGTTTCCTCTCCCTGTTGAAGCAGCAGAAACTTGCATCTTAGTAGCAAAATGTTTGGGAACAAACTGAAGAGCAGAAACAGAGAGAATGACCATCCATGGAATATTTGGCATTCATTGAGAAGTTTCCAGACAACATCAAGTGGGAGATTGTGAAGAGGCTTCAGGAGTCTTGGTCTGTAGAGGTTCACAAAGACAAGAAGGAAAAGAGTTGGAATTTGTTCGTGGATGCTCAACAGCAAGATACATGGGATGCTTGGTGTACTGATAATCTTCTATTTGTTCAATTAGCAACCCACTGGAAGTTGGTGGACAGAGTGTTTTTCACAACATACACTGTTGAAACCATCAGAAGCTGGCATTACTATGATGATGGCACCACCACAATGCTCAGACGTATGCATTTTGACACCTTCAGAACCAAATATCTTCCTCTGTGCAGTGGCATGAAAGCAGAATTCAGGGACATTGAAAAGAAAGAAGTAGAAGAAATGTTGGCAAGAGAGTCCTCCAGAGACTGAAGTCTTCTGTTAACCCTCTGTGGAGCACTAACAACATAGTGGAGCCAACCCCCTGATGAATGACGCAAAAAAAAGGCAAGCGTTAGAACGAGTCCAGAGGTACGTGAGAAGAGAGAAATAAAAAATCAGAGCCGAGAGCGAGCTCGCAGCAGAAGCCGCCTTTGACGCCCTTGCGAAACTCTTTACAGAAGTCCCAATGGCACATCAAGCCCTTCCTCCTCCTGCTGGAGGTCCACTTCCAAGCCAGATCCGTCCTGGAAATATTGATGACAGGCCAGCGAATGTAGTCCCATTGCAAGTTTTTAAGGGAGAGTACAATGAAGACCCCGATCTTCATGTAGCAGAGTTTATGGTAGCATGTGTGGCTAACAATGCCAGAACCCCTGAGCATTGGTTAGCAATATTCCCCGCCACTTTCAAGGGCGCGGCATTTCAGTGGTATGAGAAACAAGCAGCAGGAACTTTTGGCACATGGGACGACCTGAAGTTGGCCTTCCTCACTAAATTCAGGCGTGAAGGTTTTGAAGAGCGGATGCGAGAGGAATTTATGAACCTAAGTCAATCCTCTAGAGAAAGAGTGGAAGCTTATGTCTCACGAATGGAATCCATCCTGAAGAGATGGACTAACCATAATCTAGATGATGGCATTCAAAAGGGGGTGTTTCTCAGAGGATTACAACCAGAAGTCCGTAAGTTTGTGGAGCTGCAAAGACCAGCCACACTACAAGCTGCAACAGAAGGTGCAAGATTGTATGATGAAGTGGAAGCTAGATTAGCGATGAATTCAGGAAGAGGAGTCCTACCTCCTCTGATGCCAGGAATGATGTATCCACCCAATGCAGTTCCAGGGACTGTTCCCTATCCCTACCAACAGATGCCCTCGATATCACAGTACAGTGCACCAAATCCACAGTGGCCTCAATCCATGCCTCAAATGGTGGTTCAACCACAACAACAATGGTTCCAACCAATTTCCTCAATGCCAAATCAGCAGCAACAGTGGAATCCTACCAACTGGAGCCAACACCCAATAGTTCAAACAGGAGCTCTGAATCAGAACCAGAACAGAGACCCCTTTGTACCAGCCCAACCCTTTATGCAGTGATTGCAAAGACTCCTCAAAACCCTCCTACTAGTACCTCCGGAGGAGAAAGCTTGAAGGATTACTTATCCAACTCAGTTGCAAATATCAAAAAGGAGTTGATGGATGTGATTACAGAACAACTACAGACGTTGAAAGTGAATACCCCTAGCCTATCCAATGTTGCAGGAGTAGGAAGAGATGTGATGCGGTCAAATACTTGGTGTGGTAAGTGTCATCAAGCAAGCCATTTAACCACTGAATGTACACGAAAACCAACCATTCCTGGAGCCTTCTGTTCCTATTGTTTGCGGAAGAACCATACAGAGGACATTTGCTCTCTGAAGGAGATGCATGATAGGAGAAGGAAGGAAGAAGATGCAAGATTCAACTTGCTGGAATCCAAAATGACAACACAAGATATTGGACCCAAGCCTAGAGAGTTTGGTCCTAATTTCGGACCCAGAAGATTTCCTTCCCAAAGTTACAGAGGAAGACAGTCTGGCGGTGGTCAGAGATCAGAAGTGGAATGTTACAGATGCGGAGAAAAGGGACATATCTCACCAAATTGTCCAAATCCTCGAAGGTCAGTGGATTACAAGCCCTTATATAGTCGATGCAAAGGAGAAGGCCACACTACAAAGGACTGTCCAAGCCCAGCCCCAGTGAAAAACAGTGCTACTGATAGTCCGTCCAAGGCCCAAGAGCCTACCTCCAATTTAGTGGAATTGGAAGTTGCTGCCAACATGCGTGCAAAGCAGAAGGAACCACCTATCCAGAAAGAAAATAACCCTCTAGCCAGAACAATGAAGTTCAATCTTCCACCAGAAAAACATAACAGAATAGAGCCTAACAGTGTCGTACAGAGCCCTACAGTGCCACAGAGAGTTACAGAGACAGGATCAGAGGTCCAGGATACAGAAGAAGAGGAAGTGCCAGAGGTGGCAGAAGAAGTTCCTGTAATTCCTCTGTTGGAAGAAAGAGGGAAAATGAAAATGGGTGTTGCCCCATTTCCTAATCGGTTAGAGAAGCCAATCAATCCTATTAAGGAATACGATCTAGTCGGAGATCTAGATACTTTTAAACCAAACCTCACATTCCGACAATTATTGATGTTGTCTCCCAGTTGTCGAAAAAGATTCAAAAGTATACTGACAAAAAGACGTGGTTTAAGGATTGCTCCCTCAATAGTGACAAAGTCCAACAAGACTCCAGAGCCTGTAAAAGAAGTGGATGTGGCTAACGCTTTCCTAGATCCGGGTACTCCAGAGACTGGCGTATGGATAGAAGGTTGCTTTATTTCAAATGCACTGATTGATGGTGGTTCATCAGTGAACATTATGACAGATGTTACAATGAAGGATCTAGGCTTACAAGGTGTGCAACCCACCCAATGGCTCATCAGACTGGCGGATTAGAGTAGAATCAAGCCTTTGGGCATTCTCCCATATGTGAAGACTACAGTGGCTTACACAACTAAGAAGAGGAAAACTGTTTTCAGCCTCCACCCTTGTGTGTATTCCCCCATTATGCAAGCAAGAAAGCTACAAGTGAGACTCCTTCCTTCTCTCCCACAATCTTGACATCCCCCTCTCCCTCTCCCTCTCTTTCTCTCTCCCTCCCTCTCCCATTTCCTCCCTCTCCCTCTTCCTCTCCCTCTCCCTCTCCCTCTCTCATTTCCTCTCCCTCCCTCTTCCTCTTCCTCTCTTTCTCTCTCATTTCCTCTCTCTCTTTCTCTCTTTCTCTCTCTCTCTCTCTCTCTCTCTCTCTCTCTCTCTCTCTCTCTCTCTCTCTCTCTCTCTCTCTCTCTCTCTCTCTCTCTCTCTCAATATACACAAAATATACAGAAAACAAGTAAGAGAGAGAGAGAGAAAATACAAAAGCAAAGCAAGAATGGACAATGCACTCACCGTAAAGACTCGAAGAAGGGTTTGGCGGCTCCTCTTCGCCCTCCGTACACCTACTCCTTTTCTTCACGAACGGCGGCGGTGGTGAGAAGCTTTCTTTCTCTCCGTCTCACCAAGATGGTCGCTCTCCATCTCACTCTCCCTCGAGCTCTCTGTTTCGTGAATGCACGAAAAATGACGTGCTCGGGTTTTGGCCCACATTTTTTTGCTCTGGGTACTGTCGCTATTTGCGTTGCATTTGCGATGCAAATAGCGACCCAAATAGCGACACTGTTATTTATCATCGCTAACGCTCGTCGCTATAGGTTCATATCCTTGTAGTGTCTGTACTTGGTGGGGTACATCTAAGGTGCACCCTCTCCCACCTGTTATGCTTCTAGGAAAAACCAAGTGAATGGTGTTCATCTACCATACTTTATTATAAGATACAAGCCTCATATCGATGTTCAAAGCGATGCAAATGTTCATTAAAAAATTTACCCCCACCATTGCAAAACATGTCGGTATAAACATCTCTACAAAATTATCATAGAAACTGTTGCTATCTATGTCACTATCTGCGTTGCTATTTGCAACGCTAATAGCAACGCAGATAGTGACCATTTGTGCGTCGTGATGTACATAGCGACAGAAATAGTGACGTATGCAAAGAAATTAGTGACAATTACAGAGGGAAATTTTTTTTGTGACAGGACGACTGACGAGCACAAAAACTACTTAAACCCACGAGATTGATAACTCATAGAATAAGTACAATACTAATAATGACAACTCATGACATTCCATGGGACCATGGAGAGAGAAGAGAGCCAAAACACATATGAAAATCTATCTGTGATTATCACAATACGTGATTTTATATAAAGGATGATAAATACATTGAAATAATATTACATGAAAGATCCTTGCACAAATCATAGAACAAAAAAAGAAGAGGGTGTGCACTCTACGAATCCAAGTGCATGCTACATATCCTCGCCATTAGAAAGCTTTGGCGACCCAAAGGAGCATCGAACAAACTCTACAAAATGAATAACTACATATCAATCTAGTATACGTAATATTCAAAAAAGAAACAATGACTATGACAAGAAAGATGGTTGACTTAGTGGACCACCACGTGCACGTACGATCTATCGATGAGTGTAATCAGACCATGTCTCTTTGCATATCGAGTCTCCAAACTTATGGGATTGTGGTTTCTGATAGAGTGCTGCAAAGAAAACAGAATGTAATTGTTAGAAACACGATTGTTAGTACAAGTGATATTGCAAATAAGAAAGTGAAAAGAATTAAAAAAAACTTATAAAGGCCTCCTCCAGATAAGTCCTATGGCCGGTACTCCTTCAAATGATGCACAACGCCTTCCTTGAACTGTGCCCTCGCTGTCTCCCGCTAGTGTTCCCATCACCCTGGAGAATCTATAGCCTCCTCCTTGAGTCTCCACCAATCATCTGCATCTACCCACTTGGTCTTTGAGGCACCACTCTCTTGAGTGCCTTGCGTGTGTTTGATTGTCTATGTGATATGTATGCACATATACACTCCATCATCCACTCGATGGGAAACCTCTCTATTGCAAAAGGTACCGAAAACTCGTGTAAGGACGCCACTATATAGTCCTTGTTCCCCTCGGGTATATATTCTCGACCTCGCCTACTAGAAATTAAAACATTAGAGTGTGCCAAAGTAAATCTTATAGAATGGATTGATGGTGTTTGAGATAGCTTTTGGTTTTCCATATCTCTTAATCAAGCCATTTGATCTAGAGACATACGTGTGAATATCTCCTGAAGCTCCTCATCGCTCATTCATTGACTCATCCTACTCTCCAAGTATCATCAAAGGTAACTTGCACAGACAGAAAATGACTTTAGCATAATCAATATAAAGATTTAGGTAAAGCATGATAATATAACTCTGAAAATATTTATGCCAATTAAAATGCATATTCTAAAGTACCCTTGAAAGCAAATCAACCAATTGAGTAGGCGGATGCAAATATGACCTAGCCTATGGACCCATGTCAAACACCTGGCACAACTCCGCATACACTAAAAGGTCTATAGATAGGTTACCACAGAAGAAGGAGTCCACATCATTCTCAAAGAATTCATAGCCTCACATCTCTTGATCTATGTTATTTATGTCTATCTCCTCTACATGCGCCAAGCCCTCTTCGGCCTCCACCCTCTACAATATGAATCCGTTCATCTACATACTCTCTCCAAACTCTCCTTGTCTACACTGTGCGAACATTAGTTTCATCATACATTCTTGCACTCTAAGGAGCTGAGATGGCACAACATACCACCATTGAGGTTGTCGGGGATTTGGATAGACGATTACATGCTCAATATCATATCTAAGACAATATTTGTGACTATTTTGTGTTGTTAATTTTTTTAAAAAAAATGGGCCATGCACCTATTCACAATGGGCATGTAAGCAAACGTATCATGCAAATTCGTCCATCTTTTCTTGGAATCTTTTTCTAAAAATATGGATGGACCTCACCCAATGGTTGTCCTAGCTTCTTCCAATGCCGCGTTGAACCATTGTGCATAGAATATGATCATGGAGAAGCTCTTAAAATACTTCATCTCATCTATAAATGTGTTTTGATCCGTGGCCCACCATCGACTCTCTTGCTCAAACTTTGCCATGACATCACAATCCCCATCGTGGAACACATTTTTTCGATGTGCTCAACATGAAAATGTCGCTCTCATAACTAGCTGCACTTATATTGTAGATTTTATATTGTATAGTGAAATGGTTAGATTAGTTGTCGCATATAAATGTAGATGATAGCTTAAAAAATATGCAATCACTTTCGGACTATATCCCCTCAAGCATTCCAACTCCTCACTAGTAGAGACCTCTAGCCCTTTTTGTGAGAATCTATGTGATCAAACCTCCATGTAATCACTGCATAGACATAACTTGCGACATCTTCTCCATGCCCTTAGGATATCGAATCAGTCAATGGCATGTACTGCATAGACATAAATTGCTATAGCTCATCACTGTCTGAGAGCTCATCTCGACGGAATGGAGTATTAAACATTGCAATATAAGCAAGCATAGATTAATCCATAGTACATAATGCATCATAAGAAAACTAATAATTGAAAATAGAAAAGAGACACGACTTATTAGACCATTTCATACATATAATCTATCAATGAGTGCATTGAGATCATGTCTCTCTACATACTAAGTCTCCAAACCTATAGGATCATGATTTGTGATTAAGTGTTACAAGATAGGAAAAGTAGCATTGTTATACATAAGGTTATTAGTACAAGTAATATATCAAATAAGAAAATCCATGTAACCAAAGGAAACTTACAAAATCTTTCAAATAAGTTCTATATCTACCACTCCCCAAATGATACATGATCCCTGCCTCCAACCGTACCCTCACTGCCTCTTATTGTTGCTCCCATCATCCTAGAGAGTCTTTGGCCTCCTCCTCTCTAAGACTTCACCAATCCTCTATGTCCAACCACTCATGCTTTGGAAGATTGCCACTTTTGATTGCCTTGTGTGTATCTAATTGTCTTTTGACATGTATGCATGCATACAATCCAGCATCCATCCTATAGAAAATTGGACTGCAGCAGTAGGTACCACAAACTCCTCATGTGTGTAGAGATGCTACCACATAGTCCTTGCTCCCCTTTGATATCTTTTTTCAGTGGTATCTTTTTAGGTATGTTGTGCCTAAATACTTGTTGACACAATTCCCTCATGCATACCATCACCCTCCTTGTCTCATTGTTCATGAATACGGCATTGATTTTCTCATCTAGTAGGTATGTGTACTTGGTGGGGTATATCTAAGGTGCACCCTCTCCCACCTGCTATGCTTCTAGGCATAACCAAGTAAACCATGTTCATCTACCGTACTTTATTACAATATACAAGCCTCATATCGATGTTCAAAGTGACGCAAATGTTCATTAAAAAAATTGCCCCCGCCATCGCTAAACATGTCAGTATAAACATCTCTAGAAAATTATCATAGAAACTGTTGCTATCTATGCCACTATCTGCGTTGCTATTTGCGACGCAAATAGCAATGCAGATAGCGACGGTTTGTGAGTTGTGACGTACATAGCGACGAAAATAGTGATGTATGCAAAGAAATTAGTGACACTAATAGTGACAATTACAAAGGGAAATTTTTTTTTGGCCGTAACTCATAGAATAAGTACAAGACTAATAATGAAAACTCATGACATTCCATGGGACCATGGAGAGAGAAGAGAGCCAAAACACACATGAAAATCTATCTGTGATTATCACAAGACGTGATTTTATACAAAGGATGATAAATACATCTAAAGAATAGTACATGAAAGATGATTGCACAAATCATAGGACCAAAAAAGAAGAGGTTGTGCGCTCTACGAATCCAAGTGAGTGCTACATATCCTCACCATTAGAAAGATTGTTGTTGGCAACCCAAAGGAGCATCAAACGGACTCTACAAAATGAATAACTACATATCAATCCAGTATACATAATATATTTAAAAAAACAATGACTATGGACAAGAAAAATGGTTCACTTAGTGGGCCATGGCGTGTGCATATGATCTATCGAAGAGAGTAATCAGACCATGTCTCTCTGCATATCAAGTCTCCAAACCTATGGGATTGCGGTTTGTGACGGAGTGCTACAAAGAAAACAGAATGTAATTGTTAGAAACAGGATTGTTAGAACAATTGATATTGCAAATAAGAAAGTGAAAATAACCAAAATAAAACTTATAAAGTTATCCAGATAAGTCCTATCGCCGCTACTCCTTCAAATGATGCACAACCCCTTCCTCCAATTATGCCCTCCCTTGTCTCTTGCTATTGTTCCCATCATCCTGGAGAACCTATAGCCTCCTCCTTGAGTCTCCGCCAATCATCTGCATCTACCCACTCGAATTTTGAGGCACCACTCTCTTGAGTGCCTTGTGTGTGTTTGATTTCTCTCTTTTCCTCTCCACTCGCACTTGACACATCTCGTTACAATCAAAGAAAATAAAAAACTCATAAAACAGGACATTGAAAGGCCCTCTCCCTATCCCTCTTTGTGTCTCTCTTCCCTCTCTTTCTTTATTTTTTTATCATTTTGTTCTCTCCAATTCTCTCATTATTTTCGTTTTCTCTCTCGCTCTCCATTTGTTGTTCTCTCTATCTCTCTTTTTCTCCCTCTTTCCATCCCTTTTTCTCCCCTTCTCTTCTAGCTCTCCTTTTTCTTTCACTCTCTTTCCTCTCTTTACATCATCCTTTTATCCACCTCTTCCTTCACTCTCCATTCCTTTTTCTCTCCCCCTATATTTATTTCTCTCTTTCTCTTTCTTTGTTGCCTCTCTCTTTACTTCTCTCCCCCCTTGTTGTTTCTCTCACTCATTCTCCTCTCTCCCTCTTTTTCTCTCTCTCATTCTCTCATTCTCTTCGTTCCTTCTTCTCCCTGTCTCCTTTCCTCTCTTTCTCTCTCTCTCTCGCATCTCATTACAAAGAAAAAAAACAAAAGAAAAGAAGAAAACACAAGAACAAAGCAAGAAGAGGCAATCTACCTACCACAAAGGCCGAGGATGGATTCTTCCCCTCCTCTTCTCACGGCGTCCCTTCTTTCTCCCTTGCACACTTCTCCCGCTTCTTCACATAGGGCGGCAACAGCAACCACACTGTGAAGCTCTCCTTCTCTCTATTTCCCTCTTCGTCTCCCTCTCCCTCTCAAGGTGACGATCTCTCTCACTCTCTCTTGAAAATGTTGGCAGAAGCAAATGCCACGCTCTAGTTTTCGGTGCTTTTTTTTTCTCAGACTAGCGGCACTATTTGCGTCACAAAAAGTATTCTAAAAAGTATCCCAAATAGCTAGGCCACTATTTTACGTCACAAACCAATGTCACTATTTGCCCATTCTCTTGTAGTACTTCTAGGGGTAATATCTCTCGAAGTACCATCCATAGCATGCCACCTATGAATGATTGAGAAAATCCTAGAGGAAGTAGATGTCCCTACAAGTATAGCAAATCCTAGAAATGACATGTGTCCAATTGACCAATAAGATGGAGACACTACATTAGTGTCTCCACAATATCCACCCAAGGCACTCTCTCTAGGATCAGTACTGGAGCTAGGAGTAGCAATTGACCTTAGGATCACAATATCTATATCTCTACAACATCCTCTAAAACTACTCCTAAAATGACGAGGAGAGGAAACATGGTGATCTTCAAGGCATCTAGCAAAACCACCCTCTCCGTTGATCAAGCAATGTGTCCTTGAGCCTCCCTCCTTGGCCAATCTCTAGAGTGTCAACTCTGCCTATTGGAGATTGATGCATCAAAGCGTACTAAGGAAGAATGCCCGGATGACAATAAAGATAACTCTTGGTCTACCAAATCTCTGAAGCATTCCAGCTGATTAAGAGACATACATGTGAATATCTCCTATAAATCCTCATCTATCATCCCTCATCTTATCATGTTCTCTGGATTGTCAATAGTAATCTACACAATCAAAAAATGATGTTAGCTCTTGGCACATATCAACATATAAAAGAAGGTCTATGCATAGGTCTCCACATCCACTTTACTCTCCAAAAATTCCTGTACTCTTATCTCTTTGTCTAAACTACCCATACTTGTCTCCTCTCCACAATCCAAGCCCTTCTCATCCTCTATCCCTTCCAAGATCAACTTCTCTATCTACATACTCTTTGTGTCTATGCTAGGGACCATTCTACATTGAATATGATCATGAAGGAAGCTATAATAATCTATTGAAATAATACCTCACAAGTTGCCAATATAATCCATCTCATCTACTAGAGTATTCAGATTTGTGGCCCATCGTCGACTCTCAAGCTTGAACTTTGCCATGACACCATAGTTTTTCATGGAGCACATTTTGTTGTTGCACTCAACTTGAAAGTGTAACCCACATGACCATGCCATGTTGTAGTTTATATTGTACATCAAAATAGCTATATTAGTTGCATAAAAAATCTAGATACAACAACAAGGAAAGCATGTGATCACCTTCAAACTACATCTCCTTTGAAGAATTCCCACTTATCCCTAGAGATTTCTATCCTTTCATGTAAATTTGTGGTCAAGGCATCATGCAACCACCTCTCATAGGCATAAACTATGAAAATGTCTCTACACCCTTAGGATATCAAACCACTTGATTGTGTGTGCTATACTAAAATTCTAATCATGCTATTTTTAATTTTCTTCTAGACTACTTGTACCTTCTGAGCCACTTCTCCATGGATGTATGGTGGAATATACAAAAGGATTCACTTTCTCCTCCATGGTACCTATCCATCCTCATCTCTATCCCATTTTTGCCATCACATTCCCTATCAGTTTATCATCATCCTTTACCGTCTAGAGCATCATGTTATCTGAAACCACTGTTGGCAGTCACTCTGAAATATGCACCAATACCTCTAGCATTAGCTAACCTTCAGCATGCTACCCTTTGAAAAAGCTCATTATCACAGAAAGCCCTTCAAGGGTTTCATGAAGTGCTCCAATAAGAACATCCATTGCATGGACATGCCCTACAATCTCCACTTCGTCCAGAGATGCATAAGGAGGTGAGTTTGTATTGTGAGCATACTCGTGGATAGATACTTCTCTAAGAGATAGACTATCTCCACTACTCTTTATCTTATGGATTCAATGGAAGATGACTTGATCTCCTTCTATGAGATCCATTGTGCTAAATTTGACAACTTATAAATCGCCAAATGTATCTCTAGAGTGAGACATCCCCAATTGTGATCGATTGTATGAACTATTAGAAATTCAAAACATTACAAGCTTTGGATCAACACTAGAAAGTAGTGAAATACTAATTTTACTTATTATCATGGCCAGGACAAAGTAGCATATCTTATGCTAATCATGGGATTTTATTTCTTCTAGTTAGTTATCTTTAGAAAAGGTGGACTTGAGAGAATGCATCATATCCATCCCTATGTAGAGACCTATTAATTTTCTTCACCATCTGCTCCTCTTTAGTGGACAAGACCCAAGGAGCATGAGATAGTTGCATACGATCATTAGAGCTCAACCATGGACAAAGTGCCTTCATCTTACCTATCTCCTTCAAATCCGTCTGTGTCCCTATAGTGTCTCTCAATCGTGTAATATGGTCCCATAATAAACTGTCAACATTCTTTAAAATGTGCATGGGATCCAACAAATGTTTGATTTATAAATGGGTCCAATATGGCAACTCATAGAAAACTAAGAACCATCACATTCCACTTAGAAGTGACTTATCATGGACTATGCTTCACTCATACAAGCTTTGGGTATTCACTTGTGTTGGGGGTTATTCAAGGAAACTTAGAAGTGACTTATCATGGATAGACTTGATCTTTTACTTTACCATGTGCTCCTCTTTAGTAGTGAATATGACCCAAGGAGCTTGAGGTAGTTGCACATAACCATTGGAGCTCATTTGTGACCAAAATGCCTTCACCTTGCTTACCTCCTTCAAGTGCATCCACCCAAGGAGCTTGAGATAGTTGCACATAACCATTGGAGCTCATTTGTGACCAAAATGCCTTCACCTTGCTTACCTCCTTCAAGTCCATCCATGCCCCCAAAGTGTCTCTCTTTCTCATGGTATGGTCCCACAACAAGCAACCAATATTTTTGAAAATGTCCATGGGATGTAGTAGATGGTTCATCTGTAAATGGGTCAAATATGGTAGCTCGTAGAAAATTGAGAACCGTCATATTTTGCTTGAAATGGGTTCCTAGTGAGCCATCTTCCACTCATAACAGCTTTGGCATTAGGAAAACAATGAACTCACAAATGGGCCTTTTAGCCCCTCCCTCTCTCCTCCTTAAAACAAGGAGAAGAGGAGAGAAGAATAATAAAATAATCCTATTCTCTCCCACTTTTGCAATCTAGTTTTGCCTTTTTTATATTATCTACAAAGATATACTCAGATTCCTTCTCTCTCCTCGTTCAAGAAGTCTTTTTCAACCAAATTTTATATTAAAAAAGGAGTTAGTTACGGGAGTGTGGTGCTTTATTTTCAATACAAAATGATTAGTAGATATGAGGTAATTGATTTTTTAATCGAGAACAAGGAAAATAAAAATTTGAAAGTTCTTTTTAAGATATTTTGGGGATTTTTTATATTCTAGCTATTGGTAAAAAAACAAACAAACTAGTCAAATTTCATATTTTTTGGAAATGTTTTTGGAGGTAAAATAGAAATGTCTAAAATATGAAAAGTCTTGGACATCCCTACCCTCTGAGCTATTTTTCCCCATATCTATACTCTCTCATGGTTCTATTATGACCTCTTCTATGTGTTTATGCAACCTTCATTAACAGAGTGAATTACTTACACCCTCATTTCCCTTGGCACCTTTGTGCTTCACCCAAACCTTGTACAATACCTACATGTACAAAAAAATACCCATAATCCATTTTAACAAAAATACTTGCATGAATCCCTTTTAACAAAAAATATCTAGATAACTGCATAAATAGAAGCAACACAAAATAGGGCCAATTTACCTATAAGCTAATCTATTGAATAATATTGAATCCTTGCTTATCAAAACCCATTGCAAATGATGGACAAAAGAAAACATCAATCCCATCAAACGTAAAAGTCACTAACTAAATGAATAAATTTTGGTACCACAAAATATGGTAGATTTACCTGTAAATTAAGCTACAGAATCTCTACTCTACCTTGTGCTAAGTGCCGGCTGCAATAACAATCGATCCTTAAGTTAGAACTAGCATCAAACCCTATTGTAAAGATAGTAGAAAAGGGATAATGCAGAGAGGAAGAAAGAGAGAGTATGTGGGTACGTGGCAGAGAGAAACAAATGAGCACCTATCCAATCTTGCCCAAACTGATCTTTGCAAAAGACAATATCTAAAGTTAGTATTTACATGAAGTATATTGAAAAAATTGTAGAAAAGAGGAAACGTAAAGAGAGAAAGAGAGAGGAAGAGAGAGATGAGCACTTATGCAATGTCACCCAAAATGATCTATGCAATAAAACAATAACAAGGGTTAGAACTAACATCATGTTGTATTGAAAAGATAGCGGCAAAAAAAAAGAGAGAGAGATTAACACCTTTGTCTCTTGCTCCAAATAAACTCTGCATGAAAACAACAATTAGAATCAACATCAATTTCTATTGAAAACACAACATAAAAGAGAAACAACACACACACACACACACACACACACACACACACACACACAGATGACCACCTCTCTCTCTTGCACAAAACAACCTTTGTAATAAAACAACAATAACAATAAGAAATGACATCAAATCCCATTGAAAAAATAGCAAACAAAAGAGAATGCAAAGAGAGATGGGCACTTGTGTTTTGCCCAAAATCTGGAGCTGTATGGAGAAGAAAGTGCTCATACTCAGATTCCTTCTCTCTCCTCATTTAAGAAGTCTTTTTCAACCAATTTTTATATTAAAAAAGGATTTAGTTACAGGAGTGTGGTGCTTCGTTTTCAATGCAGAATGATTAGTAGATATGAGGTGATTTATTTTTTAATGGAGAACAAGGAAAATGAAATTTTGAAAGTTTCTTTTAAGATATTTTGGGGATTTTTTATATTCTAGCTTTTGGTTAAAAAAAACCAACTAGTCAAATTTCGTGTTTTTTGGAAATGTTTTTAAAGGTAAAATAGAAATATCTAAAAAATGAGAAGTCTTGGACATCCCTACCCTCTGAGCTATTTTTCCCCATATCTATACTCTCTGATGGTTCTATTATGACCTCTTCTATGTGTTGATGCAACCTTCATTAACAAAGTGAATTACTTACACCCTCCTTTCCCTTGGCATCTTTGTATGCTTCTCTGTGCATCTCCACTCTACTTCCTGGACAACCAAGTAGACTCTCCATTTTTATTAATAATAAAATGAATAGAGGAAAGAAGGAGCTGCATATTGAGGTAGAGATTGAATACACCCCATTATTCAAAAGAACCCAGCAGACTAGTGTCAACCCTTAGGTTTTGCAGAGTTATAGGAAAATGGGATTGAAACATGTGGACTTGTGGGTTGATGGGGGAATCTACACAATTGACCCCTTAAAAAATAGACCTCGAACTTCCTCAGGAATCACAAATTTACTGAAGTATATGTGCAAGGGTGAAAATGGGTTGTTCGGTTACATTAGGCGGCTCAATGATTAGGCGTTCAAAGTATTTACAACTTACCAAGAAACCATAAAAATTTATCATGATGCGATCGCTGCACATCAACTTTATATACAACAACTCATATGACAAGTGGTATAGCTGAATGACAGTATAATTCAACAAAAAAATCAAATTATCTCAATGTAGGACACTATCCATGACATTGGTATCTCATATAAGAAAGCAAAGGCACAATTGGACGACCTGAGAAAGATCAACATCAAGTTAACACATGAGCATAAATGAAAGAAGAAGCCAATCAATGAGTTAATTGTGAATGTAGCGGCCAGTGGAAGCGACATATCAAAGCATGTAAGGTAGTTGAGAATGAGAACCTAGGTGAGGGTGAGGTTAGATCATGTATTAGTAGATTGCTAAGGGCAAGTACATTGGAAAATGATTTGAGCAATCCTAAGTTTTAGGCTCTGAAGGAAAAGGTGATTGTGTGCACATTAAAAGATTTGTCAAATGAGTTCTCAGCTTTGGATTCACAATCCATTTGTGATAGGGTTGGTATTAGCATAACGAGTTACTCAAATATATTCAAAGGTGTGAAGGCTAGGTTTTATTGTGTGCTGAAGAGAAATAGAATCGTGCCTCTTCCTCAACCTTCATAGTTTTTAATAGAGGCTCGATAGCAACTTAATACAAAGGTTTTGGAACAAAGACAAGGTGCAGTCGGCAATGGTTATGTACTACAATACGTTTGTTGAAGAATGTAATGGTAAATTTCAGTTTGTTATAAAATTAGATGAAAGTGAGGTCGTCAAAGGATTAAAGATTGAAAGAGTTAGTGTAACTCTGATAAATAGAGCTTTACAATTTGACAAGAACAACCCAAGGAACTTTAGTGTTCAATCTAAGCGCCATGTGTCGTGGCTCACTACATTTGAAGTTTCTAAGGAAACATTTGAGTTGCTGCAACTATTCTCTATGCACACAAGCATTCCAAGCATCATCGATCATCAGGAACATGGTAAGATACTCTCCGTTGAAGGGTATGGTCAATACTTGGTTGAATGGCATCTTGTAGGAGACTTGAAAACTTTAAAATGCATGTGTGGAATCTCCAATGGTGCAAATACAAAGAATCCATGCCTATATTGCTTGATAGAGAGGGTGGAAGGAAAGTACGGAAAGAAGAATTGGAAAAGGGTGACAAGTGCTGCACCGATGCGCAATAGAGAAGATCCTCTTAGAAGCCCATCTTCAACATTCCATTGGATTGTATTCACATTTGTTCATTGCATTCTTTTGTCAGAATCATGGAGAAACTTGTATATGAATACATTTTCTTTGCTTAAAGGATGCAACCAAAAAAAGAATCCATTTCAATGTGTAGGAATGTGGAGCGAGTGCTATCAGAAATTTGGCTATACCTTCAAAAGCACAATTTCGACTCGTATTGTCAAGGAAGCATCTTATCTCATTTAACAAAAATAAATGGTGTAACATGAATATTTTCTCAATTTCTATTTTTTATAAAATGACTTTGAATCTTATTTTCAACTTTGAATGGTTGTTTATATTTATGTATGTTTGATTTTGTATTTTAAAAATAAAAGACATCAAAAAATACTTTAAAATGGCTTTAAAATGGCATAGATGATTTTTTATGAGAATTTCGGTTGCATAATTATGAGTTATAATACTTTTTCATAAAGTTTATAATGCTAAAAATTTATTGCTTTTTTTAATAATACGTGGAGATAATTTAACATCTTAAAATTTTTAAAATTTGTTATTTTTTAGTAAAAAATTTAATTTTTATTTAGAAAAGTATGTTTTGCATCAATAAAAACTGAAAGAAAACTTTGTGATGCTTTATCAAATTTCTTAAAAATATGAAAAAAAACATTTAATATATTCTTGTTAAAGAAAATATCCATATAAACATGGTGTTTTTGATTTGACATAATTGAGAGTATATGCGGTGTGTTGATCTACGACATGGAGAAGAAATGTAAGGGTATTTTATGAAAGTTGCTAAGTTAGAAAATAAATACAATCCTTAATCAAATTATAAACAACATAAAATTAACAATTTATTTATACGATGGCGTGAGGGCACATCTCGGTATCTATATTAGACTTTTACAAATTATTAAATTTAAAAAAATATTTATATGATCGTTAAGATAAAGAGTAGAGGGCCATTAGGATAATTGATAATTAAGGGGAGATACGGGGATTTAAAATAAACAATGTATGCATACACATAAGAGTGTAGAAAGAACTTGTTTTTATCATGATCGATGTTTAGTAATGAAAATGAAAGAAAAATGTTTAATGATTAATAAATAATAAAAGAAATTTATTATACAAAGGCAAAGAAAATATAATTTAAAAAGAATTTAAATGGAGATGTGTAGATAGATCCATTGGATCTATGCTGTCCTAAAATTAATTCCCTAAGGGATAAACATCCTAGGTTTTGTATTTTAGTGTCCAGTATAGAGATCTAGTCGTGAAGAGTTAAGAGACAAAGTGCAAGATTAAGCAAGCTTATTGATGTCCTAGACATTAGATGAGTTGGACTACTATGAACGAGTGTCGTAACTATAGAGGAAGTCTAGATAAATCATAAGAATTAGTTACAAATATTAACTATTCAATGTAACAACGTGCAGGAGTTGGCTTGACAACTCAGTTAAAAGTGGCTTGGTCTTTGGCCAGTTAGTCAAAGCTCTTGAAATAATAGGAGTGTGTCCATTGGTCCTAATGTGGAGCAGCTCATGGAGTGCAACAAAAGTCATGAGATTGAGAAGGCTCACATCCTAAACTCTATATGCAATGATCCAAGTCTCTTTTTTGAGCCTTGGAGCCTCAAGAATCCAATCCAGTTTCATGCCTAACGAACCACGGAACCTCACTATTCATCCAACGGCCACCAATAATTGGAGTGCTTACCTAAAAGGTTTTCCTATCTTTAGACTCGCTTAGACATTGTAAGTCTCAACTACCAAATTTTTACTTGGAGGGATGCATTAGCTCTTGATCTCATGCTCCAATTCATATGGCATCACAAATCAATACTTTCTAGAGTTTCATAAGTTCCCTTGCTATTATAGGGTCTGTTATGATGTAGTAGAGTATCCTTCCATTTGATTTGACGCTTCCTAAGACCTTAGGATTGGTGAGCCAATGTCTCATGATTTTAGTGCATGGATATATCTAGTTTCCATCCTCTTTAAGTAGCTTCATGCTCAAAAGGCATGTTTTCTCCTTGATTTCTCCACCCCTAGTCCTCTATCATATTTATCTATAATTACTAGGTACCAAGAAATGGGCTTAGTTAGTTTCAAGTTTCCATACTTTCACACAAATTCTTTAAACAATATTTCAATAGATGTCCAAAATGTTTTATTGAAGTTGAAAATTGTAGCTACAAAAATCATTGATGACATCGCCACCTTTAGGAATAAGATTCTACTTGAATAGTTGACTTAGAAGTACACCATCTAGCAAGCTTACTTGTTACCTAAGCTTTAAGCCATTCCACTTTCGTTCATAGTAATTTCTATGTCTAGAGGTACATCAAGGTACCTAAAAAGCACTCCATGCTCAATCATCTTGAACCCATGTTAATAAGCCATTAGGGTGGGCCCTTGGACCCAAATAATGTTAACTTAATCTTAGGAACACTTATATTGGCCATTGATAATTCAACAAACTATTGGCAAACTTCAATTATGTTATCTACATTTTCTTGCACAATAAGAATAATGCTAGAGTTGTCATCAGCAAATAATTGTGTGACAAATGTTGTCCTCCCCAAAATAGGGAGATCCTTTGATTGTATCCTCCTACTACTTACCATCAATATGTTGGAGTAATGTCTCTTTGATCATGAGGAAGAGTAGAGGGCAACTCGACAACTATGCCTCATAGACTACACCAACTAGTAGAGCTTTGGGGTAAGACCATTTACTTAAACAAAAGTTGTTGCTTCAAAAATTAGAAAAGCAAATACCAAATGCCATTGGGGAAATACACAAAAAAAAGGCCAATATAGAAAAAGAGGTTAGAAAAAATCCAAAGTTATTTGATGATTTTTTCTAAATCCATTCTAAGATAAATATGAAGTTTGAGTACAAGTTTTATTCTTAATTTCATAGACTTGTACAATAAAATATATGCACTATTTAATCATAAATAATAGGCTCCACTATGGTTGAATCCTCTTGTACATTGGTTTGTAGATATGTTTAAGGAGTCCCAAATTCAAATTCCTAGCCATGGTAAGGCACAAGTATCCTATATGTATAGAAAGAGTCTAATTGGAAGCCGGTTGATACTATATGACTTACCAATTTTCATTTTTGATAGTACATATTTCAACTCTACATCCATGAAAAGCATATTGAGAAAGAACACAAACTCATGAGTAATTCTTTTATTTAAGTCCTTAAAAAATCTCTTAATTCTCAGCTCATTACTAGCTATCTCTTGACTCACAAGACTAGACATCTGTGTCTGAAGGGCATCACAAGTATATCCTTGTCAACTTTCCAAAATTTACCTTTATTATTAATTATCTTAATAACAATCTCTATGTTTCTTTCAAGTTATCTCTTTCGTTTGATTTTGAGTTTGTTGAAGTAGAATGAGATTGAGACACCTCCTGAAGTTTCCAAGTTTTCTCAAACTTTATCCTTTATGACCTAAATATGATTAGTTTCTTGCATCTTAAATAAATATGGTGCGCAGATCGGATGCTGTACGCTTGTGTAGTGAGTGCCGGAAGGTCCCCAAGAACAAAAGAACTCTACTTTTTGCACAAAACTCAAGGTAAAAAGCATGCACGACATGAACAAGAGACCAATTGGGTGCAATCTCCCCCCATGCCTTGTGTGAGTGCTCCATAAAGCATGTATTTTATGTATTAATCATCTTCAAGCTCAAATAATAGCCCAAATTACAAAATAGCAAGATTTTAGCTTTTGAGTTTGCTTTAGCACAAAATAGAAATAAAGCTAATGGGCAGTGCCCAAAGAGTAAGGCGTACCCAATACAATGTCCAAGTACAAATAACATAATTGTGCGCCCATGCGCATACAAAATAATAAATAAATATCCAATGCCTCAGCGCAGATCAGATGCTGTACGCTCGCGTAGTGAATGCCGGAAGGTCCCCAATAACAAAAGAACTCTACTTTTTGCACAAAATTCAAGGTAAAAAGCATGCATGACATGAACAAGAGACCAATTGGGTGCAATCTCCCCCCATGCCTTATGTGAGCGCTCCACAAAGCATGTATTTTATGTATTAATCATCTTCAAGCTCAAATAATAGCCCAAATTACAAAATAGCAAGCTTTTAGCTTTTGAGTTTGCTTTAGCACAAAATAGAAATAAAGCTAATGGGCGGCGCCTAAAGAGTCAGGCGTACCCAATACAATGTCCAAGTACAAATAACATAATCGTGCACCCATGCGCATACAAAATAAATAACCAACGCCTCAATAAATAGGTGCGACAAAATATAGGCGCCATGCCTAAGGTATGCACCCATCAAAATATAAATGATAACTCGAATACTTGCTATCCTCCAATGCTTTCCTCCGCCACTGCTGCTATCTCTACACATCAACTGAAGCATTCACAATCGTTAGTAAAATAATACAATTAAACCGACAAAAGTGAATACCTAGCAGTCTTCACCTACATAAATAAATCAACTAGTTAGAAATCAATCCTAACCTTAATTTATTATGAGTGCACACTCTAAACTCATAAACGTTTATTAATTTAATATGCATTTTGTGGAATCACCCGCTATGGAATCACCCATGTACACACTAAATTAATGAAACACCCGAAAAGGATAGGCATCCCCATCAACTTCTCACACAAAGAATCCACTTTGTGTATGAGCCCCGGTCATCAAAGTTTACAGAATCCACCGTAAAACCTCACGGAATCCACCGTGGCACGGAATCCACCGTAAAATATGCCTCCTGGCATCATACCCCTGGGGTGGGATAGCAATTGACCTCAATTGCTATTAGCTCAATGTGGAGCTAGCAGAGTGGGGAAAGCATTTAAGTCTCTAGCGTGCATCCATTGGGCTTCCTCTATAGGATGGTTCTTAAATTTGACTAGATATCTAGAATATATTCGGCCAGTTCTAGTGGTCATAAAGTCAGTATCTATGATAGCTTCAGGTTTAAGTATTTCAGTCTCTTCCTCTAACAAAGGTGGGTTTTCATAAACAAGGTGTACAGGTAATTGGCCTCTAAAGGGTCGTAATAAACTAATGTGAAATGTGTTGTGAATTTTCCAGTGAGGTGGTAATTCTAACTTGAATGCATTGTCATTAATTTTGTGAATGATCTTAAATGGTCCATAGAATCTAGGTGCTAATTTGACAACTGGATGTCTATCTACACTTTGTAATCTACGTTTTTCTATTCTCAACCAAACATAGTCATCAACTTTGAAATTCATTGCTTGTCTTTTCTTATTGGCTTGTTTGGTATATGATTGCTGGGCTTTGGCAATCATGTCTTTAACCTCATAAAAAATAGTAGCGTGCATAGTAGCAATATCATCAGCACTCTGAATTCTATTTGATAAAGATGCAACATATGTAGACAATCTATAACCATAAATCACTTCAAACGGTGCTTTCTTTGTAGATGTGTGTGGTGTATTGTTATATGCAAACTGTAATAAATGCAAATGTGTATCCCATGTCTGTGGTTTAGAAATAGTGTAAGCACGTAAAATATTTAAAATAGTACTGTTAGTGGCTTCTGTTTGTCCATTAGTTTCAGGATGAAATGCAGATGAGAAATCAATTTTTCTGCCTAGGTTAGCAAACAAAGTAATCCAAAAGTTGTTACAAAATCTAAAATCACGATTAGAAATAATAACTTTTGGTAATCCATGGTTAGTGAAAACAGTTTTCAAAAACAATTGTGCTGCCTGTGATACTGTTAAAGTTTTCTTACATGGAATGAAATATGCTTGTTTACTAAACCTGTCTACTACAGTCCAAATCATATCATGATTAGCTTTAGTATTAGGTAAACCAATAATAAAATCCATAGAAATTTGTTTCCATGGTCTTGATGGAATAGATAAAGGCATAAGTAATACATACTGTTTACCGTGATGTCTCTTAACTCTTTGACAAATCAAACATTCAGAAACAAAGTTAGATACATCAGTGTCCATATATGGCCAATAAAAATCTTCAGTTAATGTACGTAAAGTAGATATG
Organism: Lygodium microphyllum; assembly: GCF_053477565.2. Taxonomy (NCBI): domain Eukaryota; kingdom Viridiplantae; phylum Streptophyta; class Polypodiopsida; order Schizaeales; family Lygodiaceae; genus Lygodium; species Lygodium microphyllum. The sequence continues at coordinate 49,582,873 of NC_141155.1, forward strand.
ATACCTCTATGACCTTGATATGGAGGACAATGAATCTCATTCAAAACAAAAGATCTGAATGGAACTGTAACGCATAATCTCTTTTCATAAAACATGAATCCATCATTATAAGACAGTGAATCAATAGGAATCCAGTTATTTCCAACTAATTTATTCCAATCAACATGAAAAGTAATGTCCTGATGATAAGTATCTTTCATAGGATTTAAAGAATCAAATGATATAACAGAAATATTATGAATGGTGGGTCTTCTACTTAATGCATCATCCACTACATTTTCTTTACCGGGTTGATATTGGATAATCGGATGAAAACTCTGAATAAAGGCTGTCCATTTGATATGTCAGTCAGATATTTGGGGTTAGCTAAGTAAATGTCTAATACTTTGTTGATCGGTCTTAATCATAAATTCAGAACCCATTAAGTAGTGTTTCCATTGTCTTAGAGCTTGTACTATAGCTAATAATCCTTTATCATAAGTGGAATATTTAAGTTTGGAGGGTTTCAGTTTACAACTAGAATAGGCTATAGGATGATTGTCCTGCATAAGTACGGCTCCTATTCCAGATCCGCTAGCATCAGTCACTACTAAAAAGAATGGTCTTTTAAAATCAGGTAGTTCTAATACAAGAGCATGGGTTAATGCATGTTTCAATAAGTCAAAGGATTTCTGTTGATTATCGGACCAATGATAACAATACCTTTCTTTAAAAGTTTAGTCAAAGGCAAAGCAAGTAATGAAAAATTACGCACAAACTTCCTATAGAAACTAGCAAGACCTAGGAAAGATCGTAACTCATGCACATTTTTAGGTATAGGCTAGTTCAATATTGCTTCTATTTTCTTAGGGTCAACCTTAATACCATCAAATGATACAATATGACCTAAATATTCAATTTCTGTTTTAAAGAACTCACTCTTTTTCGGATTGACATACAGTTGATAATCTTTTAATAACTTAAAAACCAAGGATAAATGTTCATAATGTTCTTTCTCATTTTGACTAAACACCAAAATATCATCAAAGAAGACAATAACACAATGTTGACATTTCAAAAATATACGGTTCATCATTCTACTAAATGTACCAGGTGCATTAGTCAATCCAAAAGGCATCACTTAAAAATTCATAATGACCAAATTGTGTCCTAAATGCAGTCTTGAATATGTCAGACTTATCTAGTCTTACTTGATGATAACCAGATTTAAGGTCTATTTTACTAAATATGGCAGAACCTTGCAGTTTATCCATAAGGTCATCGACTTTAGGAATTGGATACCTATTCTTTACAGTGATCTTATTTAAAGCTCGATAGTCAATGCGCATACGATAGGTATTATTTTTCTTCTTTACCAACAAAACAGGTGCACCAAATGGAGAACTACTAGGTCTAATCAATCCTCTATTTAGTAATTCTTCAACTTGATTTTGAATTTCTTTTTGATCTATCTGGTTATGCCTATATGGTGCTTTACAAGGTGGTTGTGTACCAGGAATCAAATCTATTTTATGGTCTTCTGGACGTGAAGGAGGTAAACCAAGTGGTAGATCTTCTGCAAAACAGTCTTTAAAGTGTGCAAGAAATTATTTATGCCTAGGGTGCATATGATTTTCTTTAACTTGCAGTTCTGTCACCCAAATGAGATAAGATTTACTACTTTTGCATAATGCACATTTAGCTTGAGTATGCGAAAGCAGTGGAAAAGCATTAGATGCATGCATACCATACAATGTAATATGTTTTCCTTGAAAATGAATATTAATTGAATGTGTGGAATAATCTATATCAAGGTTATGCTGATGACGCCAAGGCATACCTAAAATAATATCAATGGACTGTAATGGTACAACTAGAAAATTCATTCTTTCAGTGTATTCACCAATTTGAATTTCTAAGTCATGCACTTCTTGTGTTCCATTATACCTTATGCCTAAAAATGCTGCTTTAATGCGATAATGCGTAGGTACAGTTTGTAATTTCAATTCTTTCACTAACTTTGCAGAAATAAAATCATGAGTACTACCATTATCATGAAAAATAATCTTTTCTTTTCCATGCACTAAACATTTCATTGTCAATAAAGAATGTGGAGTTGGCATACCTGGTAAAGTATCCGAAGGAGTGGTAATGTCGTCTTCATCTTCGGTAAAATCAGGCATTTCTTCATGTTCTTCATCTTCCATTGCTCCAAGGTAGTTGATATGGACAGATGGCTTCTTCGATTGGCAATTAGCTGCTAGATGTCCAGGTTGGTGGCATTTATAACACACTATAGGTTTGGCTTTGGTTACATTGTTTGCAATGGCAGGAAGTCTAGGAATATTAGGATTTGGGTGTGGAATGGGCTTGGGCTTTTGGTTGGTATTGGATTGTAAAACAAGTGGTTTTGCCCAAGTTTTATGGAAAGATGATGAAGGAAAATGACCTTGATTAAATCTTCTAAAATTTGAGTTGAATTGCTTAGATTCATAGTTACCATTGGCTTGGAATTGCTATGGATGCTTGTCTCTTCCTCGAAGCTTATCTTCAGTGTCATGAGCTAAAGAAATTGCATCTTCAAGAGTTGCAAGCTTGAACATATTGACTTCAGCATAGTAATGCCCAAGTAATCCAGACATATACTTGCGCTTGCGTGTCGCTTCAGGTACGTCTTCAAGCATGTGTAACTAGAGTAATGCATTCCAAAAGCGTTCGATGTACTGAGGAATAGGCTCACGATCTCGTTGCTGAAGAAGGTCCCATTGCTTTATGGTTTTTTCATGAAATTGTGGAGGAAGGAAATTCTGCATAAACTTCTTCTTGAAATTCTCCTAGGTAGTGGGACAATCTATACTCTTACGAACCATGGTCCACCAAAGAGATGCTCTATCCACTAAATGATTAGTGACACACTTGATTTTATCTTTTTTTGCATATGTTTCCTCATGAAAGTAATCATCAAACTGACTGATGAATGCAAGAACAGTTTCTCCATCTCGGGTGCCATTGAAAGTACGGAATTTGAAATTTCTTTTACTTATCTTTGTTTCCTTGCGGATGGATTGAGCTTCGAGAGTTGCGTCGATGGTACGTCGAATAAGGTCTTCAGATTGAGGTTCCTCTTTGTTGGTAGTCGATCTTTGTAAATTAGCCAATTGAACTTGCAATGCTTGCCTAGCTCGTCGTTCTTCATCCAACTGCATCATAATTAAATCCAGCTTTTGCTCCATTGTAGGTTCAGGAAGATCGCCTTCAGCCATTAAATCATCCATATGTGGTTCCGTCATCCTATAAAACTTCAAAAAAAACCTCACACTCTCAAAATCCAATTAGCGGGATGAGCGTAGCTCAAGATTGGGTGTGCAAGGCTTATATTTTTTTGTGTGTGGCTTTCACAATATTCGTCTTTGGCTATTGCGGGATTTGTAAACTTTGAAAAATCTGTGTTTTAATCTTCTGCGCGTGTTGAAACGGGTTTAGCAAACCTGCGTATGTGAATAGTACCTTTCAATGAACAACTTTGTAGTTTGGAGTTTCTGTATAGGAACATCCCTTCTATGAGTTTTGAACAGAAGTCAGTTTTGACTTCAAGTGACTTGTCTGACTTGCAAAGTTGTAGACTTGTGTGACTTGCAAAGTATCAGAACTTGCAAAACTTGAGTGATTTAGCAAACTTGCAGAATTTGAACTTGGAGAACTTTGTAAATTCTGTGTGACTTGAAAGCTTGGATGATTTAGCTTAGTAGTTTAAGGCTTTAATAAGCCTATTTGATTTTCAGGTAACGTGGTATGTTGTCAACAGGTTTGAACACGGCAGAAATATACTGAGGCCACCCGAGATCAAATTTGTGGTATTAAGCTTATTAAATCTTAATACTAAGCTTTGTAATCTTTAGTTTTAAGCTTTTAAGCTTATGGAAATTTGAGACTTATCTCTGTATAACCACGACTTGGAGAAGAGGATATAGGAGTGGTCCTCCGCTATTGCAGGCCGGTCCTTCGCGATCTGAGGATGGAAACAGAGATTCTTGATCGCTAGGAATCCACCCGTATCGACCGTTCGCGATGAGATTGACCGTAGAGCTCGATCGTTCTAAGAGCTCCGCCTTCTCACAAGATGGGTAGCGATTGGAAGCTCTCGATCTCAGCTTCGCTCTGATACCACTCGTGTGCAGATCGGATGCTGTACGCTCGCGTAGTGAATGCCGGAAGGCCCCCAAGAACAAAAGAACTCTACTTTTTGCACAAAACTCAAGGTAAAAAGCATGCACAACATGAACAAGAGACCAATTGGTTGCAATCTCCTCCCATGCCTTGTGTGAGTGCTCCAAAAAGCATGTATTTTATGTATTAATCATCTTCAAGCTCAAATAATAGCCCAAATTACAAAATAGCAAGCTTTTAGCTTTTGAGTTTGCTTTAGCACAAAATAGAAATAAAGCTAATGGGCGGTGCCCAAAGAGTCAGGCGTACCCAATACAATGTCCAAGTACAAATAACATAATCGTGCGCCCATGCGCATACAAAATAATAAATAAATATCCAACGCCTCAATAAATAGGCGCGACAAAATATTGGCGCCATGCCTAAGGTATGCGCCCATCAAAATATAAGTGATAAATCGAATATTTGCTATCCTCCAATGCTTTCCTCCACCACTGTTGTTATCTCTACACATCAACTGAAGCATTCACAATCGTTAGTAAAATAATACAATTAAACCGACAAAAGTGAATACCTAGCAGTCTTCAGCTACAAAAATAAATCAACTGGTTAGAAATCAATCCTAACCTTAATTTATTACGAGTGCGCACTCTAAACTCATAAACGTTTATTAATTTAATATGCATTTTGCGGAATCACCCGCTATGGAATCACCCATGTACACACTAAATTAATGAAACGCCCGAAATGGATAGGCGTCCCCATCAACTTCTCGCACAAACAATCCACTTTGTGTATGAGCCCCGGTCATCAAAGTTTACGGAATCCATCGTAAAACCTCACGGAATCCACCGTGGCACGAAATCCACCGTGAAATATGCCTCCTGGCATCAAAATATTGGTCCTCTTAGAATTTTATGCAACATTAGGTCAAAAAGAGAGAGAAACACTAGACTTGTAGTAGTAGAAAAGCCACTTTTGTGGCCATTTGGACCCTCTACAAAAAACTCCATTTCTCGTTAACATAAAATATGAAGAAAAACTAATTTTAGGGAAACATGATCAACATAACATAGTTGAAGAAAATAGAAAGACTCAAGACAAGCTAGGAAATGTATATTTCTATGTCCACCTTTGAGAAAAATTTCATAGGAGATCACAAAATTTAAGTGCTTCTAAACAAAACCATCTCAATCTTTTAAATTAAGATTAAATTTTAATGAAAATCAATTTAATATATATAATATGAATTTTCTTTAAGTTAATCATCATATTTTTCAAGAGCTCCAAATAGTGTTCACGAGTGTTGTTTGTCATGCACTTTTGAAAATCTAATTTTTATCTACAGTGGGGGAGGGGTAGGAAATTTGAGGCTACTACACATAGTCCACACCTTTTCACCATTCTTATTTTTTGTTTGCAATTGTTATCATTTATGTAGTTGAGTTGATGAAGGGGGGACCTTTATATGTCCTATCTAGTAGGATATTCTAAAGTACACGAGATAGGGAGATCGTCAAGTTGAAGTATTCACTTTGTTAACATGGATTGCATGCTAACAAGAAGTTGACATTGAAGAAATTTCACATTTATTTGTTTTATTTTTCACAAAATTTCTCCAACTAAAAAAATGATATGGAACCTTCTCATCCCAAAGCAACGGTTACACTAAAGAGAGAGAGAGAGAGAGAGAGAGAGAGAGAGAGAGAGAGAGAGAGAGAGAGAGAGATCAAACTATAGTGCACCAAACATGGTGTGATGACTTTTCTTAGAGTCTTAATTAGGACTATGGATGTGTAACTAAGTGGTCGACTTAGCCATACTGTGCAATAGTATCAATTATTTTTCACCTTTAAGGAAAAAAAATTGCACATATTTTGTAGTGATGACAATCTTGTCTTTCCAAAAAATGTTGAAGGTTTCATCCATAAGTATTGTTTTCAACTATTATAGCCAAGGTTTGAGACTATATGACATATTAGGCTATTACTTAGGGCTTGGAGTTTGAGTTCTTGGTGCTCAAGAGCATGGGTACTATCATTGTTTGACATGTGATACCTTTGAAAAATCAGGGATATGAGATTGACTATACCTATCATGAGATGAGGCATATTAAGGTGCTTGCATCGCAAGATTGTGTGAATGATCATGATGATAAGGAAAGTTTATGAAGATGAAAGACTTGCATGATTGAGATAGCATGTGACCATGGGTCTAGAGGCTAATGTAAAAACCTAAGGTAGTTTTAAACAAAAAAATCTATATGCTTTGCTATTATGTTTGTAGTTGCATAATATATTCTAGCCACTACCTCACCATGAATAATATCATGAAGGCCATTATGTGTTGCTTATTTGCTCTTCTATTATTTGCACTTGATGTGCTAGATATCACATGAGAGAACCATTCTCACCACCTTGAGAGAATGGTTGAGTATGCTTTGATCTACTCTTTTAGGTTATCTTTCTCATAGAGATGTGGTGCCTCTTCTTAGTGTTGAGAAACACGGACCTAGAACTAGATTGGCTATGTTGGATGGAAGTCAAACACATGATACATTATTAGAATGAGGAATTGTAACTAAAGTGAATTAGGTTCCAAGATAGATTAGCTTGGACTCATAAACACAATCTTCAGTGACTCAAATTGACAGTACCATTGCAGGAACCTAATTCACTTTAATTACAATTCTTGATTCTAATAATGTATCGTGTGTTTGACATAGCCAATCTAGTTCTAGGTCCGTGTTTCTCAATACTAAGAAGAGGCACCACATCTCTATGAGAAAGATAACCTAAAAGAGTAGATCAAAGCATACTCAACCATTCTGTCAAGGTAGTGAGAATGGTTCTCTCATGTGATATCTAAATCTTCAGTGACTCAAAAAAGACTAATGAGGCTTGTCCTTCCCATGGTGGTCTTCTTCTTCTTCTTCTTCCTTTGCTCCATGGTCTTCTTCTTCTTCTTGCTTCTTTGACATCCTTTGTTTTTCTCAATCTTCTTGGTCTTTTGTTTCAGTCTTTCATATTTGTTAGTCTTGGTCTTATGCTCTTCATCTTCATTGTGCTTCTTATCCATTTTTTTGATGCTTAGTACTTCTCTTTTTGCTTCAGTCTTCTTGACACGGTCATTTCGCTTCATGATTTTGCAAGTGAACACATTGAGGGGTACATGGGCTTCGTTTGACAAACTCTCATACATGAGATGAATTTTGGGATACATGAATTTTTATATTTTATTTGGCTCAATGGATAGACAATCATTGAAAAGGCTTGACATGGCATTGGATTTTCTTTTGAATCTAGACACATGTGCATGGTGCAAACAAATCATGTTAAATGTGAGAAGGTCTTACCATGAGTATACTTGGGTAGTGTCTAGTCCCTCGTACAAGGTGCTTCACAAATATTGAAAAAGGTACACAATGCTAGTGTCAAAGGACACTTGATGGTAAGTGTGAATGGTATCTAGTTTCAAGCATGGTCAATATGCTGCAGATGTTCAACAGTCCAACAAAAGCAGTATGAAGCACAGCTAGAGAACTTAACCGGTTGATCAATGCTTGAAGTGTGAACACACATTAAAAGAACTAGCTTGAGAGTGAAAGGAGAGATTTAATTGTAAGTTTTTATAAAATCTTGAGAGATTTAGAATGATAAGAGAGACTGAAAACACGTTGTTGCAACCTGTCGGCGGCCTCTTACGCTCGCATGTAGATCTCTTCTCCCGCGTTGAACATGCTGATTAGGCTCGTTTTCCCACACATCCCATTGCTAGTACACAGGTCTAGCGGAGCTAATGTGACTGGTCTATTCTCTTTCACATGCCAAGAAATGAAATGACGAAGACTTATTCAGGAAACACCTGCTGAGAGCGTGCAGCACGAGTCCTCTTTTTGCTGAATCTAACAAAGATGTTAGGGATGATGGGCCGATGAGTGGGCTGATGAGAGACGTTTCCTTTTTTGAGAACTGGTCGATCTTTTCCTCTGACTTTTGAGAGGGCCTTCACCTCCTTCTTGTCTTCTTTTTTCTATCTTTCCTTTCTTGGCTTTGTTTTCTCTCTCTTTTCTATCTTTGTCAGAGACAGAAGTAGACCCCCTATTTGAGGGATAAGCAAAGCCTCAGTTTCTGAAGGTAAGGAAAACCTCTTCCTACTAGACCAAGCTGTCCCCAAACTTCTTTCACAAGCAAGCCCTTAGCTTATCGATAAGCTGCCCCCTTACTTAGCACCTCCAATGCGAACCTCAAACCAAGTTTCTTGAGCAGCACCTCCTTCCTTGAGCTCCTTCACCTCATACAAGACAAGGGATGTGTGGATGGCTTGAAGAAATTGAGATGGAAATAGGATTTTGATGGCATGTACAAGGAGAAAAATCAAAATAGGAAGGATTTAAAGTATGGAGAGAAGAAGTAAGATATATCCACTAGCTATCTAGCTCAGCCATGGCTCTGATAACATGTTGAGAAACATGCACCTAGAACTAGATTGGCTATGGTGGACGCAACTCACATGATACATTATCATAATGAGGAATTGTAACTCAAGTGAAGTAGGTTCCAAGATAGATTACCTTGGACTGATAAACACAATCTTGAGTTACTCAAATTGATAGTACCATTGCATTCAAAAAGAGAGCAAGTGCAGTGCTTTATAGGGATAGACATGGCTACACTTTCCACCACTGTGCATATGGGATTTTGGATCCTGAGCCCACATTGCTCCATACAAAGAGGCTAAGTTGGGTGTGATTGCCAATATATCAACACTTACTACCTTGCATATTCACTCTTTACAAGTATTGTGAGTTAGATTCACATTACCTCGATTGAGTTGAGATGAAATCTAGATTGCATGATCATGAGTTCTTGTAAGTTGTAGCAGGAATCTTTTGACTTATTGGACTTCTCAAATGAGCATGGTTGTTGGCTGGTTGCACCTGTCTAGGCTAGTGCCTTCACAATCTTATATGCAATCCCAATCTCTTGGTTTTGTCCTTGCAATTGACTTGGGTTATGACTTTAATCACTTCACATTGGTTGATACCTCTCACTTGTCTCTAAAGCTATTTGAAAGTCTATGTAGGTCCTTTCCTAGCATATACCAATTTTTTTTAAAGAACTCTATTATTAGGGAGTCCATATGAGTTGGTGACTTTTTATTTTTCATCTTCTTTATCATAAACTCATATTATTATTCTACCAATGACCTACTGAGCATACACGTTCACTCTCAAAAAACCTTGAAAGCAAGATGTTTGTTAGTTGACTAGTAGGAATAAAGTTATTGTCACTTCTACATGATTTGGTTTGATGAGCAACATAGATTTTGAAGCTAATTGAAAATATCATTGAAGTTTATGCTTTTAGGGGGGAGATCAAAACATACACATGCTTTAAGGCTATAGATTTTATCATGAAGTCAAGGAGAAAAGTGGAGGGAGTGCATGTGGGTGGATGTGATGAGAAGGGTGTACCTTGGTGCCATGGAGGAAAAGAAGGAGATAAGTGTGGAGTGTTTTTTAAAGCAAGGAAAAAGCTAAGTGAAAGGCACTCCTGTTGGAAAAAAAAGATGACTCCATGGGAGGGAAAAGAAGAGCTTTGTGGGTGGGGGGTGCATCCTTAGGTTCTTGTTTGATGGGGGGTGGTTATCACAAGGTAGTTGTATTGTTGGAGGAGTCTGTACAAAGAGAGAAAAATTTCTATTCAAAATAGATAGATATTTTTGGATTAATGCATGTATAAATACTTGAGGACTATGTGTCATGCTAGTGACTACAAACCACCATTCGAGTTATAAGGGGGCACTCTAACACACATGAAGAGGAGTACCATATGTTGGCTATATTTTGTAGTGAGCTTACATACCAAAGGTCTAAGATACAAGCCACTAGAGCTCAACTTTTATGTTGAGAGAGGTATCGACATTTTGTAGGAGTGTTGTCATTAAAAGGGTTTCTTTAGATGTTGATGACAAGCTATTGTGTGGAGAGCAAGAATTGTCCTTTACTTGAGATGACTTTGAAACGAAGGACCTTTTCAAAATGGTTTCAATCTTCAGATGCAGCTAATGTGATTGAATTTTGTGTGAGCCTTTTGAGCATCAAAACTAAGAAGATATGCACTGAGTAGATATGAAGAACATATGGTTTTTTTAGATTGAGCTCAAAGCTCAAGCAAATGGAGAAAACAAGTTGACAAAAGATTGATTGCAAGAAAATTGGGATTGCAAATAGACTTGGATAGAGGAGAATCGATGTGGGAAGCCTACAATTTCTTATCATTGATATATGAAATGTAATTACAAAAGAAATACCATAATGGAGAAGTTATGGTAACATGCGACCAGCTTGGAGCAACTCCACAAAAGCAAAAAAGATAAAGCTCACGTTATGCTTCTATATGAATGAAACTGATTGATAAAGACTCATAATATTGCAAATCATAGCCAAAATTTTCCTTTCTATCTCCATAGTACTATGCAGTAAAGATATTCTCAATTTCTATCACACTCTTTTCATGAAGAGTAAACAAGTTAAAACCTTTGAATTCTATACCATATGAAATGTCATAATCTAAGTCTCCTCCAATGTTGTCTAGGCCTCTTTCTCTTATCAAAAAGAGCTTAAAGGAGCTTAACTTGCCATCACTAAGCCTGTGCTTCTATATTTCATTAGGAATCTCAATTGGAACTAATTTTAGTCCTTCTTCTGTCTTGCTTTACTTTTAATCCTCTATCGATTTGTGGCTGGATGCAATTTCCCTTTGATAGTTCATAAACCTTTTTCTCCATAGGCATAGAGATGTGAGCATATTCTAGAAACTCATCTATTTTCTTCAATATTTTTTTAGCATCAGTGAGTGACAAGCTTGTGATGCTTGAAAGATATCTCTGAAATATTGATAAAAGTGGAGTGTAATCCCTGCACACATTTCCTTCTTCATTTTCTATGCATATGATTCTCTCTTTCTTTTTGTTGCAATACTATGCGGTCTCCCAAGATACAGTAGTATATTAACGGAGAGTAGTTGGAGCATTTAAGTAATTATCAACAAAGCACACCATCAGAAGTCATAACAAGTCTGGACTCATGACTTTGAAGTTTCAACACTCAATTAAGAGATTGATCAATCCTATCATTTCATTCATGCTTCCCCAAAATCAAGATGTGATAATCTTCCTATATCTTCTTCAATGATCTTAATCTCTATACACTCAACCTTGGTCCACATGTAAGATAGCCATGGTCGACACTAGCCACTAAACTTATATTACTTCAAACGTTGTAAAAAATATTAGGAAAAATAAGAATAGGCACATTGATGGCAGAGAAAGGAAGTGATATATATCTACCTAGGAATTATCCATTCCCTAGAAATTCATGCATAGTCAATATTAAGATCCCTCAAATCTTCATATTTCTTTGCATGTTTAGTATGATGGCTCATATTTGTCATTGAAATAACTAACCATAATACATGGAGCTCCTCATCCATAGATTGGAAATACACTTTTGTATATTTTATCTTGTGTTGACTAGGAATTCACAAATTGAGAATATATGACCCTTCATGGTTGTGAGCCATGGAGAATATTGTAATCACCAAAAGGATATGCCAAATAACTTTGGTTGACCCCATCCATTACAAGGTTGAGTCTCAAACTTTAGGATAAAGTTCAACCACTGAAAATGTTTCAATGCCTTGTAATCCATAAGGAAACATAGTGCACCATCAAAGGAACAAGTTTTAGAGTGCCATGACATAAGGACACTACATTCAACAATTTGAATATGGTATTGGATCTATGGTATGGTATGGCACATGCTAACTTTAGAGTCTGCCATAAGATGACCTAGATAATATTGTTTTGACCCTTGAATAAACTGTAAGCATTGTGTATTTTCTTGCTCCTACATTAATTTCAATCCCATATCTGCCAAGAAGAGATAAATTTTCCATTCAAAAGATCACAAATGATAGTCCCAATAAGTGTGGGGGAATGCAATCCACTTAACAGATGAAATATCACCATATAAAATAATTAGTTGGTTTACTAGAACTTATTGGATTTTGCTAGATTCTTTACAAGACAATTATTGTAGTTGTGCATTATAAAGGCTTCATTATATTTAAACAGATCTATAGTAATTTACTATTTAAAAAGGATTAACTATACAAAAAAGTTGAGCAGTTTGCTAGTTATATGTAGGATTCTTGTACTTTTTATGTAGTAGAAATCACAATGCAATCGGGACGAAGAACAAAAATCGACGATACGTGGCAGCTCAATGCTGTTAAGGCCACCTTAATTGGCTTATGCATGCAAATGGAGATATGATCACACCCCTGTGAATTGGGCTTGTGCATGTGAGTGAATTTATGTTCCGAAGATCACCCTACCCACAAAGCGAGACCTACTTGCATTCATAGTACGCCAACGTGAAGCTACATTCCAATCCAACAATTACTATGATCGAGGAGAGTCCAAAACAAACAAAGAAATATATCCATAAATATTTGGACGGCTACATGGAAAGAGCTTGCATGGACCATAGGGCCAAAAAAGGAAAGCATGTGCACTCCACAAATCTAAGCAATTCTATAGCTCATCACCGTCTGAGAGCTCATCTCGATGCAATGGAGTATCAAACATACTCTGCAATATAAGCAACCACAAATTAATCCATAGTACATAATGCATCATAAGAAAACTAATAATTAAAAATAGGAAAGAGACATGTCTTATTAGGATGTTTCATACATATAATCTACCAATGAGTGTAGTGAGATCGTGTCTCTCTGCATACTAAGTCTCCAAACCTATACAATCACGATTTGTGATTAAGTGCTACAAGATAAGAAATAAGGTTATTAGTACAAGTGATATCAAATAAGAACATCAACGTATGTGACTGAAAGAAAACTTACAAAATCTTTCAAATAAGCTCTATATCTACCACTCCCTAGATGATACATGACCCCTACCTCCGTCCATACCCTCACTGCCTCTTATTGTTGCTCCCATCGTCCTAGAGAGTCTTTGGTATCCTCCTCTCTGAGTCTTCACCAATCCTCTATGTCCAGCCACTCAGGCTTTGGAAGATTGCCACTTTTGATTGCCTTGTGTGTATCTAATTGTCTATTGACATGTATGCATGCATACAATCTAGCATCCATCCTATAGAAAATTAGTCCACCACTATAGGTACCAACAACTCCTCGTGTGTGTAAAGATGCTACTGCATAGTTCTTGCTTCCCTTCGATATCTTTTTTCAGTGGTATCTTTTTAGGTATGTTGTGCCTAAATACTTGTTGGCACTATTCCCTCATGCATACCATCACCCTCCTCACCTCATTGTTTATGAATACATCATTGTTTTTCTCATCTAGTAGGTATCTGTACTTGGTGGAGTACATCTAAGGTGCACCCTCTCCCACCTGCTATGCTTCTAGGTATAACCAAGAGAAATGTGTTCATCTACCGTACTTTATTACAAGATACAAGCCTCACATCGATGTTCAAAGTGACGTAAATGTTCATTAAAAAAATTACCCCCGCCATCGCTAAACATGTTGGTATAAACATCTCTACAAAATTATCGTAGAAATCATTGCTATCTATGTCACTATCTGCGTTGCTATTTGCGATGCAAATAGCAATGCGCATAGCGACAGTTTGTGAGTCTTGATGTACATAATGACATAAATAGTGACATATGCAAAGAAATTAGTGACACTAATAGTGACATTGTTGCTATCTATGTCACTATCTGCGTTGCTATTTGCGACGCAAATAGCAATGCAGATAGTGACAATTTGTGAGTCTTGATGTACATAACAATAGAAATAGTGACATATGCAAAGAAATTAGTGACACTAATAGTGACAATTACATGGGGAAATTTTTTTTAATAGCAGGGTGGTTGACGAGCGGAATAACTACTTAAACCCACGAGCCTGATAACTTATAGAATAAGTACAAGACTAATAATGACAACTCATGACATTCCATGGGACCATGGAGAGAGAAGAGAGCCAAAAGACACATGAAAATCTATTTGTGATTATCACAAGACGTGATTTTATACAAAGGATGATAAATACATCGACAGAATAGTACATGAAATATGTTTGCACAAATCATAGGACCAAAAAAGAAGAGGCTATGTGCTCTACGAATCCAAGTACGTGCTACATATCCTCACCATTTGAAAGCTTGTCGGCGACCCAAAGGAGCATTGAACTAACTCTACAAAATGAATAATTACATATCAATCCAGTATACATAATATATTTTAAAAGAACAATGACTATGGACAAGAGAGATGGTTGACTTAGTGGGCCACCGCATGCGCGTACCATCTATTGATGAGTGTAATCAGACCATGTCTCTCTGCACATCGAGTCTCCAAACCTATGGGATTGCGTTTTGTGATGGAGTGCTACAAAGAAAACAGAATGTAATTGTTAGAAACACGATTGTTAATACAAGTGATATTGCAAATAAGAAAGTGAAAAGAACAAAAAAAAAATATAAAGTCCTCCAGATAAGTCCTATGGCTGCTACTCCTTCAAATGATGCACAATGCCTTCCTCCAACTATGCCCTCGTTGTCTCTTGCCAGTGTTTCCATCATCTTGGAGAATCTATAGCCTCCTCCTTGAGTCTCCGCCAATCATCTACGTCTACCCACTCAGGCGTTGAGGCACCACTCTCTTGAGTGCCTTGCGTGTGTTTGATTGTCTATGTGATATGTATGCACATATACACTCCATCATCCACTCGGTGGAAAACCTCTCTATTGCAAAAGGTACCGGAAACTCCTCGTGCAAGGACGCCACTATATAGTCCTTACTTCCCTCAGGTATATATTCTCCCAATAGTCCAAAACGTTGTGCCCAAAAACTTGTTGGCATAACTCTGTCATGCGAGATATTACTCTCCTCCCTTTATTGTTCATGATCACAACACCTATCCTGTCATCTATGAGGTATCTATACCCTGTTGGGGTATGCCTAAGGTGTGTTTCTTCCACCTGTGATCACGCTTGTGGCCATAACTAGGAGATCCCTATATATTTGGCAGACCCATAGGGATAGTATCTCTCCGTAGTATCCATAGGGGTGCCACCTGCAGCAACTAAGCAAAACTTGGAGTCACTAGAGTACATGTGTAATATATCAAATATGGAAATGCACACATGAACCTCCTATTAAGGTTAATGGGAATTTTTTTTTCTCTTATCCTCACCGTTGGTGACGGTCGTGCTGGAAGGGGAGAGGGAAATAGAAGGCCAGCAAGCTCCTCGTTGGAGCTTGCTCAGCCTTAAGGCCATGCCAATAGACGCAAGGGTGAGGAGGACCTTATCCCCTCCCCCATATAATTGAGGGGGGGGCACAAGCTGAGGGACGAAGGGCAGAGATTGTGAGGAGGACGCTGAGCGCCGCCCTAGTTCACATGGAAGAGATGCTGCCATAGCCACACTGCTCATCATGTTGTGCCTCCCTCTGTTCTCTCTCTCACAAAGATAAGGCCGCCTCAACGACGTACCAAGAAATCAGGGAGGAGACTCGTGAGGAAGGGAAGTTGTCGTGAGCTGCCACCAGCCGTCCGCCGAGTCACCGCCGTCAACACACGGCCTTATTACCCCCCACATGGAAAGTCTGGAATCTCAGAAGCTTCCAAGGGGGGGCCCTCCTTAACCCCCCTTCCTATACCTTATTATCTTTCCCCCCGATTTTAATCCTCTTAAGGGCCTTTCACCCTCTTCTTGTGCCGTATGAAACACTTTTTGTTAAACCCTCGTGTTTTAAGCCCCCTCTCCCATGCGTGTTGGAACCCCCGTGATTTAAACCTTTAAGGCCCTTTTTATGGGCTCTGAAACCCTTTCCTTTCCCCCTGTGTTTAAAACCATCACAAGCCCCTTAGCCCTTTCCCATGAATGTTAAAACACCCCTTCCCCTCCCAAAAGAATTAAGGCCGTAAAAGATCTGATTACCCCTCCCTCGGGATTTTAAAGTTCACTTAGGCTCCCTTTCCTTGGGCTCCCCTCCGTGTTTTTATAAACCCTTAAGCCCTTTTTCGTGGATATTGGAATCACCCCCCTCCCCTTCCCCGAGTTTAAACCTTAAGCCCTTTTCACCCCCCATGCTTTAACCACCTATAAGCTCTTTTTCTTGGGCTTTATAAGTCCCTTTTCTCCCCAAAAGTACTAAGTCCTTGAAAGGTCTTATTACTCCCCTCCTCGTGGTTAAACCCCTCAGCCGTTCCTTGCCCTTTTCAAAATAACCTTGGGACTTTGGTTTTTTTCCCCACTCGAAAAAGAGAAGAAGAGTGTTGAAGTGCAAGGGAGTGATGGTGGAATTCCAAAAAGGATTGTAAAGCTGTTTCCATGTCCGAAAAACCACAATTGTTGCGATGCCTCCTAAGAAAGTCCAAGGCGCAACTGCGGGAGGGTCATCTCCTGGTATCCATGTGGACATCTCACCCCAATCCCAGGTTTTCCTTCCTTTTTTTTTTTTGATATTGTTGTAATTCAATCATGCAAGGGTAATTATTGGAAATAGGATATATTATCGTCCTAGTTGTTCATGACGAAGGAACTTAGTCATCAATACTTTTAAGAGAAACATACAAATTAAGGAAGTATAAACACATTTCTAGCAAATAGCTTATGCATTGAAATGAATTAAGACTAGATTATTATCCATTAAAATAGTATACTTCAGTTAAGCCTAGAAGTATAAACTGCATCTCGCACTATTAACCCATATCGCAATGAATAATCATGGAAAGTGCAAAGCATGAAACGATTCTTACGATGCATAAACTCTATGAAATTATCGTTGTCAACTGCATAAATTAGCAAGAAAAAGGTTGCTTATTTAGCATGAATTTTGTTTGCAAAGAAAAGGAAAGATTAGTTGAAATTAACCTAACCTATGCCTGACCTCAAATCGATAAGTTAGGGTTAAGAAATCAATTTATGCATAGTCAATGAATCGTGTGGAAGTAATCTCGAAATTATCTTCTAGAGTTAACCAAATTGGCATAAAACCTAAAACACCTAAGCCGCGGAATACTCGTTCAGAATAAGTTAAATTCCAAGAAACGCCTATACCTTAAAGACTTGCCCACATTCACTAAACGTAAGGACAGTGAATTGTAATCGTAAAGTGAACTAGGGTTTGTCCCTGAGAATCTTACAAAGGTGAGACTTGGAAACCCTAGGTCTAATGGCGTCAGCCTAAAGAACGTGAAGCAGATTGTTTCGTGACTCCATTGTTGCATAGTACGATGTGACACTTGCGCAGCAAGTACGGAGTCATATGGTCTTGTGATTGGATCACAAGAAAAAGGCCAAATTTTCGCAACGAGGATGGCGGATCCTTACGCAAGTTATCTTGCAAGAGGATGAACACTTTAGTATCCTTCTTGAGTAAGGAAGATTAATTGGAAACTAAAGACTAGCCGATAAACTGAAGTACCCAATGAACTAAAGGTTTGACCAAGTTGGGTTAATAGGGTATGCCCTAACCCAGGATATAGGGGATCTTGCCAAGTTGCAAGTCATCCCGAATCGAGTGTTGGATGCATTCGAAAGGAAGGATTCATTTCTTAGCAGTTTGCCAACAACAAAAATGATCAATGGAAATGTTTGTGCTTGCTACAGATTTTAGAGCACAGTTTGGCTTTGTTTGATCAATGAGTTAAAAGATAAATGGATATCTATAGAAGGGAGAGGCAGCTTCAGTTACCCCCGACTGCCTGCCTGACCCTAACCAAGGGGGTTGTTGACCGCAACGAGAAAGTGGACCGAACCTGCTGTGAGAGGTCTCTCCGTTGAGCGCTACTTGGAGCAGGAGGACGCTTGGGTGCCAGGGGGGCTCTGGCCGTAAATCCCTCACCTTCCGGGTCCAGCATAAGAGGCTAACGTGACTCAATATTGGATCTCAAGGCCTGCATACTAGTCTACGGGCGGAAACTTGGAATAGTGATCCCTGTGGATTGTTGGATAGCCTTCGGGTGGATTGTGGATAAGCCTATGGGCTGGACTCTTTGTATTTCAAAAATAAATATGATAACTTGTTAATAAGGGACTTGTCTGATATTGTTTTTCTATGTCAAGTGATAAGGTTACGTGAAGAAACCAGTGCCTAACAGGTTAATTAAAGAAGCTGGTTGTTACATGTCCAACTAATGTGCTATGTAATTAAATAACTAAAACAACCTGAGGAAAGTGCAGAGGATGGGTCGTAGGTCTGTCCTACAGATGGGTGGTCCTGGTTGGCCGGGAACTTTTCTCAAATTCATGATGGACAGTAGGAAGATCGTCAAAGAACACAAACGACAAAAGCATTGACCTAGAGTTATGATTAAACTCGACTTACGCTGTTTTAGGGGAACGGAATGGGACTATGCCTTATGGCAGAGAGGCTGAGCTTTGCATCCCTCTCGTTTCCCATTCTCCTTGAACCAAGTGCAGCATGAATCCGCTTCGGACCTGGCATTTTTGTGTAAAGTAGTTCACTTGGGTCTGACGCTAGTTGCTGTTAGGAAATGACCAATAAGGAAAACCCACATTCAGGTCGATCCTAAGTGGGAACGGCTGGAATACTTCCGCTATGTGTGAGACGCGGAAAGCCCTAGATTGCAAACCCCGTAACATTCCATGGGAGTGCCGGACGAAGCTTTCTAGACACCCTTCCCGATGGACTATTAAGACATATTGGAAGATACAAGCGGACACGTTACAGTTGGTGTCAGAGCAAACCAACAACAGAATTGTTTTTATGAAATCTTAATAAGTTGAAGTAAAGAAAATGTTGATGTTTCAAACATTTCCTTACCTTCAATGCTGTCTTGCAAAATTACGAAGCGTGGAACAAGTTCTTGGTATTTCGAGTCATGTTTATGACTGCAATGCATTCTCCGCATTATCGACAAAGGGTTGAGATGATGAACATCCTAGAGCAGATCTACAATCCATCACCTTTGTACATGGAAGGAAGATGGATGGGTGCCTTAGGAATCTACTATATAACCGCCCACCAGTTTGCTTACCTACAAACCAACCTAAAGAGGATCAAGTGGTTGGAGGACCTGAAAGTCGTGAAACTGTTCATTTTTGTGGAAGCTCACGTAAACTCAACTTTACATATTTGAGGTCGGAGGATTGAGATGAACTCATATGTATATGAGGAAGTAACCCGTGTAATCTCCGCCGATAGGATTAAAGTGTTGGGCCGCCATGAGAAGTATGGATTCCAACGGAGAGGATATCCTGACCTTCCAATGACTTACCGATTCCTGAAGATCCATGACCCGAAACCATACTATTATATAGTTCCTGTAGATAAATGTAATACAACGTTGTTCTCCCCAAACTAAATGTAACAGTTGGCTTATCATCGCAAGAAATGTGGTATTCTGAAAGGGCTATGCCCATATAAATACGAATAAGACTTTCTTTTATCAATGTCTGATTGTGCATGAGAATTGATAAAAAGTTAAGTAGCTACATTGCTTACATTATAGCAGAATTGAAGATGTAATATAAATCAATAACGATTATCGTATAATAATGTTAAGAAACCTTTATCCATGCACAACCCCAGGTACAGGTTCCTAATTCACCTCCTACATCAAGTACTGCTATAATCTAGGAGAAGAAGTTCCTTCTCAAGCAGATTAAGCCACCTGAGTTTGATGGGAGAGGCAGGTCCGTCCAAGCGAACATTGAAATTTGAATTGAATCCATGGAGGATTACTTCGAAGCAGCTGGTACTGCACCTGCCAATCAGGCTATGCTCGCCAAGTCTCACCGGCGAAGCCATGCTTTGGTGGAAGCAATGGTGCAGGGATCAAGGGATCGCAAAGGGATCCGTTACCTGGGAGAAGTTGAAGAAAGCTGTGCAAGGAATATATTTACCACTTGCTTATCACACGCAGAAAATGAATGAGTTCTACGAGCTAAAACAACTGTGACTCACTCTTGACGCATACTATTCTAAATTTGTCTCACTTCTTAAGTATGCGCCATAGATGCATATGACATAGCAGGTGTCCAAATTTTGTGCTGGTTTAAATCCACCAGTAAATACATGTCTCGAATCTATGCGTCCATCAGATCTTTAGGACGCACTCATTCGAGCGGCGCCTATAATTCAGGAGGTACAGGCTAGACCAAGGGGTAACAAAGCTTGGTGTTATAATGACCCGAACAGAGGAGCATTCAGACCTCAGATAAAGAGAGTTCAAGGTCATAATCAGGGGCAACGAAAGAAAGCAAGGACTAACAATGTCAATAACTTTGTTCCTACTCAAAGCAATAGCCGAAACCTCCGTTGTTTCCACTGCAACTAACCCGGTCACTTCAAGAGGCAATGTCCCAAGCTTGGTGGAGGACATCGCCAAGCGCCTTTCCAAGGAACAGGCCGTGGTCAAGGAGCCGCTACCCGAGGAAGAGGAAGAACCGCCTACATTGCCAATAGGTAAATGTGCAAAGAAGAATAAGAAGAAGATCCGACCATGGAAGCAGAATTTGAAAGGGCGATTGTCCATGCTGCTCTACACAAGAAAGGACCGAATTGCCAGTTCTCGGTGATTCAGACACTGTCAGACTATCAAGGTAAAAGTTTCAAGACCTTGATTGATTGTGGCAGTATACATTCCTTTATCTCACCAGCACGTGCAAAAAGATTAGGAATAGCCACAGTAGAAGCACCTACCCTGCTTGTGGAATTGGCAAATGGTCGTAAGGTTACTTGTACCAGGAAAACTGCTAAGGTGGAATTCTTTCTAGGAGGAAAGAAGACTTTGGTCAAATTCAGAGTCATGAATTTAGGTATCCATGAATGTCTACTCGGAATGGATTGGCTTAAGCCTAATGAAGCCCACATTCATTGTGAAAAGGGTAAAGTTTCCTTTCGAAACTCTGAAAGGGAATTAGTCACAACTCAAGGTGAGGCTGGAGTGCCAAGAATCCAATTGGCCAAAGTATCTCGGATCATAAAAGGAGTCAGAAAAGGATTACCTGTCTCTTTGATCAAACTCAATAAGTTAGATCAGAAGCAAGCGCCTAATGAAGGACCTTCTTGGCTAAAGGAATACGCAGACGTATTCCCTGAAGAGTTGACAGAACTCTCGCCTCCAAGAGAAGTGGATCATGAGATTAAGTTAGTACCAGGAGCTGCACCAATTGCAAAGAGACCTTATGGAATGTCCATACTAGAAGCAATTGAGCTAAAAGAACAACTCAAGCAACTGCTAGAGCAGAGCTACATCCGGCCTAGCAGTTCATCGTGGGGAGCTCCAGTACTATTCCAGAAAAAGAAAGATGGGGCACTTCGACTATGTATTGATTACCGAGGATTGAATCAATCAACGGTCAAGAATAAGTACCCTATTCCTAGAATAGATGAGCTTATTGATTGTCTTCAGGATGCAAAGATCTTCTCCAAGATTGATCTCAGGTCAGGTTATTATCAGATAAGGATCAAGGAAGAAGATATCGCCAAGATGGCCTTCAATACAAGATATGGGCACTTTGAGTTCTTAGTTATGCCATTCGGACTTACGAATGCACTTGCCACCTTCAACATGTTAATGCAAGATATCTTTAGGCCATATCTTGATGATTTCATGCTTGTCTTCTTCGACAACACTTTAGTCTATTCTAAATAAGAAGAAGATCATGAACCCCAACTTCAGATTGTCCTTGAGACAATGAGGTCACATAAGCTGTATGCTAAGATGAAAGCGCCTTCATCTTGCCTACCTTCAAATCCATTCATACTCCTGTGTAGTGTCTCTCTTTCCTATGATGTGGTCCCATAATAAGCTGTCCACATTCTTGAAAATATTCATGGGATTCAACAAATGGTTGATCTGTAAGTGGGTCCGAATACAACCACCCGTAGAAAATAAAGAATCATCGTATTCCGTTTGGAAGTGACTCCTTGTGGACAATTTTCAACTCATACTAGCTTTGGACATTCATTTGTGCTAGAGGTCATCCAAGAAAACCTTTCCTTAGTTTATGACCCTCCAATAAGAAAGCCACATGTCATTGATATACCATCTTTTTCATGGTTCATGACCTTCGAGAGTCTAACTATGACCCACACAATGGATATGCAGGACAACCTGAGGTAACCAGACTTGCCATAATACCCCTATTTTTTCAACACAAACTTGAATGAGCAATGTTATATATCACCAACGAGAATGGAAGCCCACTTATCTCAGCACTCCCCTAATCCCAAAAGTCATGCATGGTCCACATGAGAATGGCTTGTATATTGTCAGACCGTCAACCATTGTGCTTGCTTATGTCTTCCACAGCAGCCCCCTCCTCCCACAAAATTTTGAGCTCATCAACTAATGGACAGAGATAGACATTTATGTTCTTGAATTTGTAGCATCCAGGAACGAGCAAGCTAAGGATCAGGTGTCTTTTCTTCATAGAAATCCATGGTGGGATATTGTAGTTAACAAGGACTACACGCCACATGGTGTAAGAAGTTGAGTGAAGACCAAATGGATTCACGCCATCCATAATAATATTGAGCCAAAGATTCCTTGGCTCTCGTGCGAATCTTGAAAGGTGGAGTCAATGTGGCTCCATGCACATGAATCTTTCCATATTTATTAGACTCCATTTGTGGATCTATTCTATACATGCCATGTTGTCAAGCTCTCCATACCAGACGTACAAAACATGTGATGTATATGTAGTATAAGTGAAAAGTATCTAAGAACTTTCTAAGGGATGATTTGCTATTGCAAGTCCTGCATGATGATCACACTTTGGACATGTCTCCATAGTCTCATAGTCTCCTCAAAACAATACACAATCATTAACACATGCATGGATGCTAATACTACTCACACATCATCACAGGACTCAAACATCATGTTTCTAAATGGTAATATATGATACTTTAGTAACCTCAAAGAAAATCAAAAGATACCTTGAAAAAGCATAATACCTGTTTTTTGTAATAGAGTCAAAAAAATCAACAAAACATAGACTGTTCCTAAACAACTCGATCACACTCGTATCACTCTGCCCATACTTTGCCTACACACTTAGGAGTGCAAGAAGTGTATTCATATAAGATACTCGGTACCCATCATATAATGGTATGGATGCTTCCTCTCTTAGTCACTACAAGGATATGAGGCTATAGCAACAGGCGTTAGCAACGACAAATAGCAACATCTCTATTTACATCGCTATTAATATCACAAATGCAATGCTAATAGTGATGGTACCCAGAGCAAAAAAACATGGGTCGAAACCCGAGCGCAACATTTTTCGCGCATTCACGAAACAGAGAGTGAGAGGGAGAGCGACAATCTTGTTGAGAGGGAGAGAAAGAGAGAAAGAAGGCTTCTCACCACTACCCCTACCACCGTCGTCGTTCACGAAGAAGAGGAGGATGTGTATGGAGGGCGAAGAGGAACCGCCGTCGTGAAGAGGAGCCGCCAAACCCTTCTTCGAGTCTTTACAGTGAGTGCATTGTCCATTCTTACTTTGCTTTTGTGTTTTCTCTTTCTCTTTTACTTGTTTTTTGTATAATTTTTGTATATTGAGAGAGGGAGAGGAAATGAGAGAGGGAGAGGGAGAGGGAGAGGGAGGAAATGAGAGAGGGAGAGGGAGAGGGAGAGGGAGGAAGAGGGAGAGGGGGAGGGAGAGAAAATGAGAGAGGGAGAGGGAGTTTTCTCTCTCTCTCTTACTTGTTTTTTGTATAATCCGTGTGTATTGAGAGAGGGAGAGGAAATGAGAGAGAAAGAGAGGGAGAGGGATAGGGAGGGAGAGAGAGAGAAAGAGAGGGGAAGGGAGAGAAAATGAGAGAAGGAGAGAGAGTTTTCTCTCTCTCTTTTACTTGTTTTTGGTATATAAATTCGTGTGTATTGAGAGAGGGAGAGGAAATGAGAGAGAAATAGAGGGAGAGGGAGAGGGAGGGAGAGGGAGAGGAAATGAGAGAGGGAGGAAATGGGAGAGGGAGGGGGAGGAAATGGGAAAGGAAGAGGGAGGGAGAGAGAGAGAGAGGGAGGGCAAGAGAAAGAGAGGAGGAGGGAGAGGGAGGGAGAGGAAATGAGAGAGGGAGAGGGAGAGGGAAACATTGAAAGAGAGAAAGAGATGGAGATGGTGAGGGAGGGAGAAGAAATGAGAGAGGGAGAGGAAGAGAGCAAAAGGAAATGAGAGAGGGAGATGAGAGAGAAAAAAATGAGAGAATGAGAGGAGAGAATAAATAGAGAAAAGATTTTAAACATAATAGAAAAAGAGAGAAAGAGAGGGTGAGGGTGAGGGTGAGGGAGGGAGAGGAAGAGAGAAAAGGAAATGAGAGAGGGAGAGGAGAGAGAAAAAGAGAGAAAAAAAATTAAACATAATAGGGGAAGAGAGAAAGAGAGGGAGAGGGTGAGGGAGGGAGAAGAAATGAGAGAGGGAGAGGACGAGAGCAAAAGGAAATGAGAGAGAAAGATGAGAGAGAAAAAATGAGAGAAGGAGAGGAGAGAGAAAAAGAGAGAAAAGATGCTATACATAATAGGGAAAGAGAGAAAGAGAGGGAGAAGGAAAGAGAGAAAGGGAGAGAAGAAATGAGAGAGGGAGAGGAAGTGAGGAAAAGGAAATGAGAGAGGGAGAGGAGAGAGGAAAAAATAAGAGAAGGAGAGGAGAGAGAAAAAGAGAGAAAATATGTTAAACATAATATGGAAAGAGAGAAAGAGAGGGAGAGGGTGAGGGTGAGGGAGGGAGAGGAAATGAGAGAGGGAGAGGAGAGAGAAAAACTAGAGAGAAAAATCATTAAACCTAATAGGGAAAGAGAGAAAGAGAGAGTGAGGGTGAGGGAGGGAGAGGAAATGAGAGAGAGAGAGAAAGAGAGAAAAGGAAATGAGAGAGGGAGAGGAGAGAGAAAAATTATTAAACCTAATAGGGAAAGAGAGAAAGAGAGGGTGAGGGTGAGGGAGAGGGAGGGAGAGGAAATAAGAGAGGGAGAGAAAAAGAGAAAAGGAAATATGACCTTACAATAAGCTCATCCTAGGCTCATAGGGGTTAGGCCGATCCTCAACAAACCTAAGGAATATATGGCTAGAGAACCCTAGCACACTTGCGCCTCCTAGCATAATGTTCTTCCTACAAAGAGACCTCTCATACATTGGGCTTGTCCTAGCCTCCACCACGCTCAAACTATCCCCTTGGTGAAGGGATCCAGCCACTAACCTTGGGGGAGGTTTAGTGTGTAACCAAATATCCACCTTTGAGGGCATAAGAACTTTTGTAGAAGTATACAACGAAGGGAATCAGCCTATCAGTTATAGAAAAACATTCATTTTTCATAACGTAAATCCAGAAATAACTTTGGATATTCCATAAAAATCAATCTCTTCTTAAAAACACAAATACAAAAAACTAAAATAGCATCATTCGTATGCTTCGCAAAAACTAAAACAGCATCACCACAAGATCTCTTGGGAAACTTATCTTCAACTATCAATTTTAATTTAAAAATACAATATAAAATCACTTACAAGGAAGGATAATCTTTTATCATTAACCCTCTTTCATCCTTAGAATAGTCTTGAGAACAAATTTATGCTTTAACAAGCATATATTTGAGCATAATAACTATTTTAAGGTTTCTTCCATGAGTAGTAGTAGTATATATGCAACCATCAAGCTAGAGATCATGCTTTGGTATATGTGGAGATCCCAATCTCATGCCCTCATAGAGATTGTAGTGTGCAATACTGTGTAGAGAAGGTGGGTGAGTTATAAATGGTAAAGGGGAATTCTATTGATGATGGAGAGAAGATGAGGTGAATCGCCAATTCTATTCTTAGTGAGTGCAACCTATCCATAGTATGGTATCCATGACCGATTGAAATCAGTAAGAATTTGAAATCCTACCTTGAGTATTATAACTATTGTTTTGTAGTGGATTTTCTTGCCATAATTCAATGTCAATTTGTCCACCGTGTGTTCGCTATGGGTGTCAAATGCTCTAGTCAGATCTCTCTCTCTTTCTCCTCTCTCTTCTCTCAATCATTCTCTCTCCCTCAATCTTCCCTCTTTCCCCCTTCCTATACTCTCCCTAAATCCTTCTCTCTCCCCCTATCTCTTTTCTCTCTCTATCTCTCTTTCTATTTCTACCTCTCACACTTCTCTCCTCTTCTTCTCTAACTTTACTCTCTCCCTAACTCTTGTCTGTCTCTTCATCTCTATATAAGCAGTCGTGGTCGTGGTTGTGGTCGTGGTCGTAGTTGTAGTCATGGTCATAGTCGTGGTCGTGGTCGTGGTCGTGGTCGTGGTCGTGGTCCTAATCGTGGTCGTAGACGTAGTCGTAGTCGTGGTCGTGGTCGTGGTCATGGTGGTCGTAGTCGTGGTCATGGTCGTGGTCGTGGTCATGATCGTGGTCGTCGTTGTCATGGTCGTGGTCGTCGTAGTCGTAGTCGTAGTCGTGGTCGTGGTCGTGGTCGTGGTCGTGGTCGTGGTCGTGGTCGTGGTCGTGGTCGTGGTCGTTGTCGTTGTAGTCGTGGTCGTGGTCGTTGTAGTCATGGTCGTGGTCGTGGTCGTAGTCATAGTCGTAGCTGTGATTGTTAAAGAAAATGAGAGAGGGGGAGGAAGAGAAAAAAGAAGAAGGAATGAGAGAGAGGGAGATGAAATATACACAGCATAATAAAGAAAGAGAAAAAGAGAAAGAGATGGAAGGAGATGAGAACAAATTAAGAAAGAAAAAAAGAATGATAACAAAAACAAATTGTTTGTCATAATGTAGACAAAATGGAAAATGATGAAGGTCTTGTTGTTCAAGATCGCGAGGCATATCTTAATCAACGTGTCCCATATCCTTGCTCTCAATGCAAGCTGGCAATTAGACGAAAACATCGATTGTCTATAGAACATGTATGATGCTTCGGCGAGTTTCAATCTGAGATCATTAATCAGGTGATTGCGGATTTTCAACAAATGGTAAGAAAAATTAATATCAATCATGTATTGTACTCTTAAGCTAATTGAATACCATATACAAGAAGATTGGGTGTGGCTGACAAATTTTCTATCCAAGGAGGTGACGTCTTTTCGCAAGGAGAAGTGCACTCTTTGCGACCAATTAGAAGAGTTCATGGGCGTGTGATGGATGGAGTGCATGAGCCAATCCACCACTTGGAAGGCACTACACAATCTATACCGTCAATACGAGAGGAGACATGCAGCCTTCCAAACCTACCTGCAATCTTGGAGCCTGAGATGGAGGCAACGATCGATGCATTGATTCCCATGGATGTTGAGACTTTAGATCCGCCTAGAGAGGAAGCATCCATACCATTATATGATGGGTGCCGAGTATCTCGCTTGAAGACACTGCTTGCACTCCTAAGTGTGCAAGCAAAATACAGATGGAGCGATGCGAGTGTGATCAAGTTGTTCAGGTACCTTGTATGTACGCTTCCTTGATTTCTTTTCGGCACTATTATTAAAAACATTTGTGTTTTTTCAAGGTGTTTTATGATTTTTTTCAGGTTATTGAAATATCATATATTACCACCTGCAAATACTATGCCTAAGTCTCGTGATGATGCACATGTTTTACGAAAGCTTGGCATGGACTACAACAGCATCCATGCATGTATCAACGATTGCATGATGCTGTTTCGAGGAGAATACGAGACTATGGAGACATGTCCAAAGTGTGGTGCTCACAGGTATTGACAAGACTTGCAAGGGCAAACCATCCCTCAAAAAATTCTCAGATACTTTCCGCTTATCCCCCACATAAACCACATGTTTTGTACGTCTGGCATGGCGAGCTTAACAACGTGGCACGTGTAGAATAGGTCCATAGATGGAGTTTAACGAATATCAGCAGATTCACACGCATGGAGCCATATTGACTCTACCTTCTCAGGCTTTACCGAGAGCCAAGGAATCTTCGGCTCGGTCTTGCAATGGATGGTGTGAACCCATTCGGTCTGTGCTTAACTTCTTACAATGTGTGGCCTATAGTCCTTGTCAATTACAATATCCCTCCATGGCTCTCTACGAAGAAAGGACATCTCATCCTTAGCTTACTCATCCCTGGCCGCTACAAAGTCAAAAATATGAACGTGTATCTTCATCCATTAGTCAATGAGCTTAAGATTTTGTGGAGGAGGGGGTCACCGTGCAAGATATGAGCAAGCACGATAATCGACGTTCCGCCAATATTGGAGCCATTCTCATGTGGACGATGCATGACTTTCTGGGATTCGGAGAGTGCTCAGGTAAATAGGCTTCCGTTCTCGTTGGTAATATCTATATTTTATCTCATTCAAGTTTGTATTCACTGGATAGACATGTTGGAACAGGTCTAGTTACCTCAGGTTATCATGCATGTCCATTGTGCGGGCCATAGTTAGACCTTGAAGGTCACAAACCATGAAGAAGATGGTATATCAAGGACATGCCGCTTTCTTAACAGAGAGTCATGAACTCAGGGAAGGTTTTCTTGGATGATCTCCAACACATATAAATGCCGCAAGCTGGTACGAGCTGAAAATGGTCCACGCGGAGTCACATCCAAACAGAATGTGCCAGTTCTCAGTTTTCTACGAGTTGCCATATTGGACCCACTTATAGATTAACCACTTATTGGATCCCATGCATATTTTCAAGAATGTGGGCAGCTTGCTATGGGACCACATTACAAGAAAGAGAGACACTATAGGGGCACAAATGGATTTGAAGGAGGTAGGCAAGATGAAGACGCTTTGGCCGTAGTCGAGTGTTGATGGTCGTGTGTAGCTACTTCACGCTCCTTGGGTTTTGTCCACTAAAGAAGAGCGCATTATGAAGTACGTAGTAAAGTCTATCCGCACTCCGACAGGTATCATGCATTCTCTCAGGTCTGTATTTTCCAAAGATGACCAATTATTAGGGCTAAAATCCTATGATTGGCATAAGATATGTTAGGTTTGTACTACGAAAGGATTGTAATTGCGTGTGCATTTTGCTATTTGGAGTATAGCCATTGTTCATAATGCTTTCTCATTTGTGGCAGTTTGTACTACCGATCGCGATCGTAGGATGCCTTACTCTAGAAATACACGGGGCCATTTACAGGTTGTCGACTTTGGTGCAATGGATCTCACAAAAGGAGATTAAAATATCCTCTATTGAGTCCGTGAGGTGGGGAGCAGTGGAGATGGTCTATCTCTTTGAGAAATACTTGCCTACCAGCATGCTCACAATACAAATTCACCTTCTTGTGCATCTTGTAGATAAAGTGGAGATTGTTGGACCTATCCATACACGATGGATATTCTTCTTGGAGCGCTTCATGAAAACCCTGAAAGGCTTTGTGCGACAACGAGCTCGGCCAGAAGGTTGGTTGGTGTCTGAGGCGTTAGTGCATATTTCACAATGGCTACCGACGGTGGATTCAGACAACAAAATGCTATGGTCGCTAAAGGACGATGATAGACTGACCAGAGATGTGGTGGTTGGAAATGGGGTAGAAAAAAGAATGGATGTTGCAATGGAGGAGAAGGTGAATCGCTTTTGTATGTTGCACCATGCCTCCATGGAGACGTGGCTCGCTAAGTACCATATCACTAGGCAAGATCGAGAGAAAGCACGATCTAAATTTCGACATAGTATGCACAATCGATTGATTCGATATCCTGAGGGCATGGAAGAGATGCCGCGGTTCATGTCAACGTGATGGTTGCATGGAGCTTTGACCACAGCATCTCGTGAAGGGGCCGAGGTCTCAATGGAGGAGTGGGAATTGTCGAGGAGATGTAGTCCAAATGTGATGATGTGTTTAGGATTTGTCATATCTATATTTTATATGCGACAAGTAATTTGAGTGTTTCAATGTACATTACAAAATATATAGTGCAGCGTGGTCGCGCGGATGGCATTTTCGCGTGGAGCGTATTGACAAAATGCGCTCTAGAATGGACTGTGGTATCATGGCAAGGTTCAAGCAAGAGAGCCGATGACGAGCGACGGATCCAAACACGGTTATAGATGAGATGGAGTATTCTCGGAACTTGCAAAGTATTGTTACGGTAGATTACCGTAGCTTCTCCATAATACTATTCGATGTGTAGTGGTTCAAAGTGGTACTTGAAGGAGCTCGAGGACGAGGCCCATCTGGATTTCTTGAAATAGATTCTGAAAAAATTGGACGGATTTGCGTGACACCTTTGTGTTGCCGGCCCATTGTGAACAGGTGCATGACCTCATTTGTTTGTTAATTGTATTATGACATGGTATATTTCGTTTAATCTCTCTTGTACGTGTTTATGAATAGGTAATCTTCTATCCAAACCCCTGACAACCTCGATGGTGGTATGTTATACCTTCAGCTCCCCGAAGTGCGAGAGTATATGATCAAAGTGATGTTTCGAGCATAGATGAGGACAATATGCAAATAGAGGGGTCGATATTTCAAGGGGTGGAGGCCACTGAAAGCTTGGAGCATGTAGAGGAGCCAGTATTGGCTAAAAATGATGAAAATACAGGAGTCCAAGAATTCTTTGAGAATGAGGTGGACTCATCCTTTTATGGTGACATGTCTATCGACCTTCTAGTGTATGTGGAGTTGTGTCAGGAGATTGACATGGGACCATAGGATACTTCATACTTGGAGCATCCACTTACTCAATTCGTTGACTAATCGCTTATAAGGGTAAATAAGATATGCATTTTAAGTGAGATCATTTTTTTAGAATTTATATTATCGTGCTTTATATGATTTAAATTGATTATGCTAACATCATTTTTTGTCTGTGCGAGTGACCTTTTCAGGATGAGTCAAGGGATGAGCGATGAGGAGTTGTAGGATATCTTCATGCGCATGTCTCCAGATCAGATGGCGAGATTCAGAGACATGGTAGACTAGGAGCTGTCTCGGACATCGTCAAGCCGCTCTACTAGATCTACTTTATTGCGATTAGATGCTTCGACTTCGAGCAGACGAGGTCGATGCTCCAGACTTGGGCTAGAGGGAGGGAGTGCTTCAGGGTCAGGGGGATGCTATAGAGATACAGAGGTAGTGAGCCCGCGATCAGCACGTGATACAAGTGCAAATCCTCGCTCTCGTGGTAGTTCCAGGGAGCATGGCTCAGGTGGATGCTGTGGAGGCATGGGCGCCGTGTCTCCGTCTCGTCATTCTACTGCAGTTGTGTCACCTCCAAGATTTGTCACACCTGTGGGGACATCTACTCCAGTTATTCCAGCTTTTTTTTAGTCGTCTGCAACCCCTATGGGTGCTACTCCAATAGATACTACCTTGGTCAGTACACCGAATGTACAAGGGTCTCTTGGATATGCCCAAGAGTGTGGATGCAGGTGGAAGAGGACCCATCTTAGGCATACCCCAGAGGGATATGCCTATCTTGTCGATGATAGGTCAGGAGCCATCATCATGAATGATGAGGGGAGGAGGGTGATGGCTCGCATGAGAGAGTTGTGCCAACAAGTTTTTCGGCACAACATCTTAGATCATTGAAAAAACATATCGGAGGGGAGCAAGGACTACATAGTAGCATCCTTGCATGAGGAGTTTCCGGTTCCAGCTACAGCAAATATATTTTCTACGGGCTGGATGATGAGCTGCATGCGGGCCTATATGTCACACAGACGATTGGACGCACGCAAGGCACTCAAGAGTGGGGCTATAAAGCCCGAGTGACTAGACGCGACCAACTCGCACTGACTAAGGGAGGAGGCTACAAATTCTCTAGGACGTTGGAGTCAGCAGCGCGAGGTGGCAAGAGCATGACTAGAGGCGGGAGTGGTCCATCATCTTGGGAGTGGCGGCCACAGGACATATCTGGAGGACTTTGTAAGTTTTTCTTTTGTTTTGCTTGTTTTGTTTTTTGCAATATCCTTTCTACTGACAATCATGTTTCTAACAGTTAGTATTTTATTTTCTTTGTAGCACTCCATTACAAATCGTGATCCGACCGGCCTTGAGACTCGATATGCAGAGAGGCACGGTCTCACTACATTGATTGACCGATTATATAGACGCGGCGGCCCTGTAAGTCACTCATCTTTCTTGTATGTAGTTACCATGTTTAATTAAAATGCATTATTGTATGTTGGACTGATGTGTTGTTCTTTCTTTTTTTGCAGTGTCTGTTCGATGCTCCTTTGCGGCGGGACAAGCTTTCGGATGGCGAGGATATGTAGCTCACCCTTGGATCCCTGGAGCTCACACACCCTTCTTTTTTGGTTGCCCTATCGGTGTAGACATTTTCTATGTAGTAGTGATATCTTGTCATGATTGTACCAGTCGTTTTCATTATGCGATCATGTATTTATTTCATGTATCAGTGTTATGATTTTAGTATACTTTGTTTTTGTTTACACGAGCATTGTACACAATGCAGAAACTATTTTGTATGGTCCAAATAAATCACATAGTGCTATATGTGACTGCCCTACCACAAATTTTTTTTCCCTGTTACCGTCATTATTAGCATCGCAAATTTACCTACACGTGTCCTTATTTGTGTCATAGAGCGTCGTTATTAGTGTCGCTGTTTGCGTCAGTATCAGTGTCGCAAAATGCAACGCTGATACCGACTGTTCTATGGCATCGCCAATAATGATGCTTATTGCGACGATGGGGGCAAATTTTGTTATTTACATTTTTGTCGCTTTTAACGTCGGTATAAGGCCTATATCTTGTAGTAAGTGGATTAGATGACTAAACATCCATGGTCAATGCATTGATCATTGCTTCCATCTCAAGACCCAAGATTGGAGGAAGGTCTAAAAGGTTGATTGTCTTCTATGGTATCGAGGGTGTAGACTGAGTTGTACCCTCCAATTGGTGTATGGCTCAAGCACTCTATCCATCACATGCCCATGCACGCTTCTAACAGCCACAATAAGTGCATTTATTGGGATGCAACATCACCTCCGTGTACAAATTTTATGGACATGTCTATTACTTTGTACATGATATTCAATTACTTTGCAAATGTAAAGCATGATGGATACACTTTTTTCTTACCATTCGCTCAAAGTATAAGATCATTTGATCAATGATCTATGATTGAAACTCAGCAGGTCTTTGTATGTGTTCTATGGACAAGCGATGCTTTTGTTTGATTGCCAACTTGCATTGAGACCAAGGACACATAACATGCTGATTAAGATATGCCTTGCAATCTTGGACATCACGACCATCATTGTTCTCCATTTGGTCTATGTTACGGCAACAAACAAGAGGTTTTTGTTTTTCTCATTGATGATCTTCTTTCATTTAATCTCTACTCCTCTCTCTCTCCCTTTCTCTTTTTTTGTTTGCCTCCCTCCATCTCTCTTTATCCGTTCCTTTTCTCTCCATTTTTCTCTGTCTTTATCTATACCCCTCTTTATTTCTCTCCCCGCCCATCTTTCTCTCTCTCTTTTTCCTTTTTTAATTTGTCTCCTTTGATTCCTCTTTATTTATCTTCCAACCTTTCAAAATCTCTCTTTTTCTCTTTTCTTATTTGCCTCCTTTCATCCTTCTTTGTTTCTCTCTCCCCCCTCTTCCCTCTCTCTCAATGTTTCTCTCTCCCCCATCTTCCCTCCCCACTCTCCCCCATCTTGCCTCCTTTCATCCTTCTTTGTTTCTCTCTCTCCCCCCTCTCTCTCAATGTTTCTCTCTCCCCCATCTTCCCTCCCCACTCTCACTTCTTTTATCTTTTCCTTTTCCTCCCTTCTTTTCTCTATGTCTTTCTCTCTTTTCCTCTCCATTCGCACTTGATGCATCTCGTTACAATCAAAGAAAATAAAAAACTCATAAAGCAGGGCAATGAAAGGCCTCTCTCCCTATCCCTCTGTGTCTCTCTCTTCTCTCTCTTTCTTTATTTTTCTATCATTCCGTTCTCTCCAATTCTCTCATTGTTTTTGTTTTTCTCTCTCGCTCTCTATTTGTTGTTCTTTGATCTATCTCTCATTTTCTCCCTCTTTCCATCCTTTTTCTCCCCCTCTCTTCTAGCTCTTTTTTTTTTCACTCTCCTTCCTCTCTTTACCTCATCCTTTTATCTACCTCTTTCTTCACTCTCTGTTCCTTTTTCTCTGCCCCTATCTTTATTTCTCTCTTTCTCTTTCTTTGTTGCCTCTCTCTTTATTTCTCTCCCCCCCTTGTTGTTTCGCTCACTCATTCTCCTCTCTTCCTCCTTTTCTCTCTCTCTTTCTCTCTTCCTCTATTTCTTTGTCACATTTACTCTTTTTCTCTATCTCATTATCTCATTCTCTTCATTCCTTCTTCTTCCTCTCTCTCTTTCTCTCTCTCTCTCTGTCTGTCTCTCTCTCTCTCAATGCATCTCATTACAAAGAAAAAAAACAAAAGAAAAGAAGAAAACACAAGAACAAAGCAAGAAGAGGCAATCTACCAACCACAAAGGCCCGAGGATGGATTCTTTGCCTCCTCTTCTCGCAGCATCCCTTCTTTCTCCCTTGCACACTTCTCCCTCTTCTTCACATATGACAACAGTAGCAGCCACGGTGTGAAGCTCTCCTTCTCTCTCTTTTCCTCTTCATCTCCCTCTCTCTCTCAAGGCGACGATATCTCTTGCTCTCTCTTGAAAATGTTGGCACAAGCAAGTGCCACACTTGGGTTTTTGGCACTTTTTTTTTCTCAAACCAACGGCACTATTTGCTTCGCAAAAAGTGTTGTAAAAAGCATCCCAAATAGCAAGACCGCTATTTTACGTCACAAACCACTATCACTATTTGCCCATTTCCTTGTAGTACTTGTAGGGGTAATATCTCTCTGAGTATCATCCATAGGCATGCCACCTATGAATGATTGAGCAAAACCTAAAGGAAGAATATGACCCTAGAAGTATAACAAATCCTAGAAATGATAAGTGTCCACTTGACCGATGAGATGGAGATACTACATTAGTGTCTATACAATATTCACATAAGGCACTCTCTAGGATCAGTACTTGAGCAAGGAGTAGCAATTGACCCTAGGATCACAATATCTAGATCTCTACAACATCCTCTAAAACTAATCCTAATATTACAAGGAGAGGAAACATGGTGATCTCCAAAGCATCCACCAAAACCACCCTCTCCGTTGATCAAGCGATGTGTCCTTGAGCCTCCCTCCGTGGCCAATCTCTAGAGTGTTGACTTTGCCTATTGGAGATCGATGCATCAAATCGTACTAGAGTAGAATGCCTAAATGAAAATCAAGATAAATCTTTGTCTACCAAATCTTTGAAGCATGCCATTTAATCAAGAGACATACATGTGAATATCTCCTATAAGTCCTCATCTGTCATCCCTCATCTTATCATATTCTCTGGATTGTCAATACTAATCTATAGAATCAGAAATTGATGTTAGCTCTTGGCACATCTCAACATATAAAAGAAGGTCTATGCATAGGTCTCCACATTCATTTTACTCTCAAATTTTTTTTGTACTGTTATGTCTTTGTCTAAATTACCCATACTTATCTCCTCTCCACAATCCAAGCCCTTCTCATCCTCTACCCCTTACAAGATCAACTTCTCTATATACATACTCTTGTTGTCTATGCTAGGGACCATTCTAAATTGAATATGATCATGAAAGATATATAATAATCTATTGAAATAATACCTCACAAGTTGCCAATATACTCAATCACATCTACTAGAGTATTCAAATTGGTGGCCCGTCATCGACTCTCAAGCTTGAACTTTGAAATGACACCATAGATTTTCATGGAGCACATTTTGTTGTTGCACTTGACTTGAAAGTGTGACACACATGACCATGCCATGTTGTAGTTTATATTGTACATCAAAATAGCTATATTAGTTGTTGCATAAAAAATCCAGATACAACAACAAGGAAAGCATGCGATCACCTTCAAACTACATCCCCTCTGAAGAATTCCCTCTTCTCCCTAGAGATTTCTATCCTTTCATGTAACATTGTGGTCAAGGCATCATGCAACCACCTCACAACCATAAACTACGAAAACTTCTCTACACCCTCAGGATATCAAACTAGCTGATGGTGTGTGCTATACTAAAATTCTAATCATGCTATCTTTCATTTTCTTCTAGACGACTTGTACCTACTGAGCCACTTCTCCATGGATGCATGGTGCAATATATAAAACGATTCACTTTCTCCTCCATGGTATCTATCCATCCTCGTCTCTATCCCATTTCAACCATCACATTCCCTAATCATCCTTTAGCATCTAGAGCATCATGTTATCTGAAACCACTGTTGGCAGCCACTCTGAAATATGCACCAATGTGTCTAACACTAGCTAACCTTCAACATGCTACCCTTTGGAAAATCTAATTATCACACAAAGCCCTTCAAGGGTTTCATGAAGTGCTCCAATAAGAACATCCATCGATATGGACATGTCCTACAATCCCCACTTCGTCCGAGAGATACACTAGGAGGTGAGTTTGTCTTGTGAGCATGCTTGTGGATAGATACTTCTCTAAGAGGTAGACTATCTCCACTACTCCTTGCCTTATGGATTCAATGGAAGATGACTTGATCTCCTTCTATGAGATCCATGGTGCTAAATTTGACAACTTATAAATCGCCAAATGTATATTTGGAGTGAGACACCCACAATTGTGATCGGTAGTATGAACTGTGAGAAATTTAACGCATTACAAGCTTTGGATCAACACTAGAAAGTAATGAAATACTAATTGTACTTACTATCAAGACCAAGAAAAACATAGCATATCTTATGCTAATCATGGGATTTTATTCCTACTAGTTAGTTATCTTTAGAAAAGGTGGACTTGAGAGAATGCATCATATCCATCCCTATGTAGATAAACCTATTAATTTACTTCACCATGTGCTCCTCTTTAGTGGACAAGACCCAAGGAGCATGAGATAGTTGTGTATGATCATTAGAACTCAACTGTGGACAAAGTGCCTTCATCTTACCTATCTCCTTCAAATCCATCCGTGCCCCTACAGTGTCTCTCAATCGTGTGATATGGTCCCAGAATAAACTGCCAACATTCTTTAAAATGTGCATGGGATCCAAAAAATGGTTGATTTATAAATGGGCCCAATATGGTAACTCATAGAAAACTAAGAACCATCACATTCCACTTATAAGTGACTTATCATGGACTATCTTTCACTCATACAAGCTTGGGGTATTCACTTGTGTTGGAGGTCATTCAGGGAAACATAAAAGTGTTTTATCATGGACTATCTTTCACTCATACAAGCTTTGGGTATTCACTTGTGTTGGAGGTCATTCAAGGAAACTTGCCCCAAAATCATGGCCCTCAAACAAGAATGCGATGTGTCCCTAATATAAGACTTGCTCCACACACTATAAGAAGTTGAGCAAAGACCGAATGTATTCACTCATCCATAGCAAGATCAAGCCGACGATTCCTTGGCTCTCGTGCAAATCCTAGAAAGGTGGAGTCAATGTGACTCCATGCTAGCGATTCTACTCGTATTCACTAAATTTCATCTATGGATCCATTTTGCACATAACACATTGTTAAGCTTGCCATGTCTAATATGAAAACATGTGACCAATGCATTGTATAAGTGAAAAAGCATCTAAGGATCTTTTAAGGAATGTTTTTTCCTTGCAAGTCCTATTGATATCTATGAGCACTACACTTTAGGCATGTCTCTATGGACTTATAGTCTCCTCAAAATAGCATACAATCGTCGACACATGTATGAATGTTGTTGTAGTCATGCCAAGTTTTTATAACACTAGTAACACATCATCATGAGACTCAGACATCATGTTTCTAGATGCAATGTATGATAGTTTAACAACTTGGAGAAAAATCCAAACACATTTAATAAAAGTAAAAACCATTCTTACAATGAAGTTAAAGATAAGAGAGCATAGTATGTAGTTGAACCACTTGGTCATCAAACTCACATCGTTCCATCCATACATTTCCTATATACTTAGGTGTGCAACTATAATGGTATGAATGCCCCTCTCTCAACAGATCAAATGAATTGACATCCATGGGTAATAATACATTAATCATTGCCTCCCTCTTAGGATCTAATATTGAAGGAAGGTATAAAAGGTCCCCATTGTCTTCTAGTATTAAGGGCATAGCTAGCAGTGTGCCCTCCAATGGATTTATCGACTTAGGAACTCCATCCATTGCATGTCCACAAACTCTTCTTATGGGTCTCAATAGGTGCATTCCTTGGGATAAAATGGAACCTCTCTATGGACATCCATTGAAATATAATTAAGTTATAAATTGAATGTAAAGCATGACTGATACACAGTTTTCTTACTATTAACTCAAAGTCCAATATTACTTAATGGTCAATTATTTTTTATTGAAACTTACGTCTTTCTCATCGAATCACTAGCTTGCACTGAGTAGAAGGACACAAGATATGCTAATTGAGATATGTCTCTCGATCTTGAACATCACAACCATAATCATTATCTATTTTGTTTATAGTATGATAAAAGATATACTTCTCTTTCTCAATTCATCACTCCCTTGCTTTCTCCCTCTCTTCACTCACACACACACACACACACACACACATATCTCTCTCTTCTCTCCACCCTCTATTTCTATTCCCCTCTCTATTTCTCTCCCTCCTCTCTCTTGGTTTTTATATTTTCTTCTCTTCTTTCTTTCTTTTTGTCTGTGGTGGAGAGATGCATTGAGAGAGAGAGAGAGAGAGAGAGAGAGAGAGAGAGAGAGAGAGAGAGAGAGAGAGAGAGAGAGAGAGAGAGAGAGAGAGAGAGAGAGAGAGAGAGAGAGAGAGAGAGAGAGAGAGAGAGAGAGAAAAGAGGGAGAGAGAGAGAAAAAGAGAGAGATACAAAGAGAAGCTTCTAAGGAGCAAGACCAAAAGAGAGGCAAAGTCAATGAGCCAATAGCTTCTTAAGTGGCTATCATCTCAAATCTTTTTCAAGTTGGAATAAGGTAATGATGTAATAACAAATCACTCACATCATGGCTCTACAACATGGTAGAATACTATCATCAAGTTCAAATGACTTTCTATAGTGAGAAGAACTACTGCATTCTAAAACATACTCAAGGACTATAAAAAAAAATGCACATCAAGGCTCTACAACATGGTAGAATAATATCATCAAGATCTATAACCTCCCTCCCAACATACTCAAGGACCTCTAAGCCCTTAGATGTTATAGCCTTCCCACCCTTCAATACATCCCATATGGAAAAACTAGTGTGAAGACCCAAACTATTTTATTACATTTTACACATAGCTCAAAAGTAAACCCTTAATAGTACTTTGAGTTTATCCTGGCACTGCTTAAAAGTAAAATATGTGCCAAAAAGGCACCTCAAGCACTCTTCGGGCAAGAGTTCCAGCTTTTTAAGAGAAGCTTCCTTGCTTTTGAAATGTCTTAGTAAAGTTTTTAGTTGATTTCTCTATTATGCACAAAGATTAACTTATCCAAGCAACAAAATTTATTCTTCTTTATTCTCAAAGTTCTATCTCTTACATCAAAAGTCTATAAAAATAGCTTGCCACTTCCGAAACCCAATCCCCCACCCCAACCCAAAACAAAAAAAAAACTCTTTAAGTGCTCACTTTTGAAGGAAATTCACCCCGCTTGTCATCATGATCTACTACTATAATTCAGCTACCCCTTTTGCTGCACCTTTAGTAGAGCTACAAGCACCTAATGTTCAATGAAATCCCTTAAAAAATTGCAACTCAATAACAATAGTACACAACTGAAGGGACCATGATAGACATAATGGCCATGTTCTGTAGTAGCTCACAGAGATTTCATTTATCATCAGGAAGCTTCAATAGTAGTTTTTCATTTAGCAAAAAAAAAGAAAGTTCCAATCACTACCTAAGTTGGACTTGGTGCTATCAATAAATTTACTTGTACTGCGAAGGATTATAGGGCTAAACTTGAATGAAAACACTAAAGATTTAAAGCCTCACAAGTCACAAGTTCAATGTGCAAATTCAACAAGTCACAAATTTCATGATGAATGGAGAAATTAGAGCAGGCAACTAGTACCTCAGGAGTAGTAGAGATGTTACCACTAGTTTCAAGCATCATTTCCTCATAGCCATGCTCAAGATGCTCATGACATAGTTACAAAGCTCATTAGCTCAATTATATGTATAAGCCAAAATACAATAGGTACCTCAAACTATCTCCTATGTTGCACCTCAAGAATAGGTCGATTGAAGTATCTTTCTATCTTCTTCAAATGTATAAGCCAAAATACAATAGGTACCTCAAACTATCTCCTATGTTGCACCTCAAGAATAGATCGATTGAAGTATCTTTCTATCTTCTTCAAATTTTTTTCGTCTCTTTTGTTTGCCAAGAGAGATTGAAAGTAGCACTTGCAAGAAAATTTCACTCAATATAGTTCTCCCCATATCATCTAAATCAGCTTGATTAAAGAAAAACACTACATACCTTTTTTGCTAGACCGACCACTCCTTCCAATTCTATACAGGTATAGTTCATAGTCTAGTTGGGGATATTTATTTTTTATTGGTACATCATAGTTGACCACAAGAGTGACCTAAGCTCCCCACCACAAAAAGGCCCCATTAATTTTTTTTAAAAAAAAACCAAACAATACAAAAAAATTGAAAAAAAGCTACACAAAAAAACTTGTTGGTCCATTTTCAAGAATCTTGTACCTAACAATTTACACACAACAAACAACTATGCACACCTAAAAGGAACCTACATTTACCTATACTTGATCAAAACCTTGAGTAAGCACATTTGTTGTTATCAAAATATGTGTCGCTCTAGACCTGAATTCATTTATGACAAGGTCATGATTCTCAACAGACATGCCACCATGAATGGATGTGCATGTGTGTCTCACTACTGCCAGTCTGTCATGTAATTTCCTTGCACTACTTCGGGTTTTCACAAAAAAAATTACCTACCCAAACTTTTCAGCAGCATGAAATTTTCGATCAATAAGCACAACTATTTTGGTTGATTCATTTGGGCACTTTGCATGATATTGCTTGATAACATCAAGAGAGAGCTGGACCTATTGTTTTGCTACAATTATATGATTAAATCAACACAAAAACTAGGTATATTACTACTACAATCATAATATAAAAAATGCGCAAGAGTTCACCTAGAGATTGCTTCAAAAATTAGCCTACTTCTACCTAGATAGGATGTAGACTGTGTCTGATCCATGAATTGAATTAAACATGGATACCAAAAGAAGCCAACTAAATAAATAATAAGAGGTAACCTAATAAGCATACTCGAGCACCAAAGTATCCAAGGAGCTTCGATCAACTTAATAGACAAGAAAAGACAATGCGTCTAAAAAGAAAGAAAGACCCACATATACTCTTAGTTCAATCCATGAAAAGATCTTTACATTCACTTTCTTCAAATAACTAAAAGAACTCGAACTTCCAGCACCTCCTATGTATCTTATGGCTCTTTAACTCTAACAGCACATCAACAAGATAATCATATTATAGTATAATCTCTTAGATCTAAAGCTTGATGAACAAATATTTACTATCAGTCACCACTAATATATCTCTTATGGATGCTATAGAGCATTATGAAGATGCCATAAAGCTATAGTTTGACACTCTAATAACCACGATTTCCCTCTCTTCTCAAGTCTATATCCCAAAAAATAATACCAACACCTTTCAAAAATTCTCAAGGGTATTTAATGGCTTTAGTAGCATAAGAAAAAAAACCTTCATGCCACCTCCATACATGCCTTTTCCATGCCCCTCATCACTGCAAAGCCTATGTTGTTCCTCTCATTTAGACCTTCTTGATGGTGGGAGTTATGAATGCATACATAGCAACCTCAAATTGCCCCGCATGATAGAAAGTAGTGAGAATACCACTGTAGATACTACTATCTGGCCTCAAACCCTAGGCCAAACTATCATATCTAAAGTCTATTTATCTATCATATCTCATGTAAATTCATAAGGCATTAAGGGCTAATAATCTACTTCCAATTATACACACATTTTTTCTATGCTTGCCATATGTTATTAGCAGAACTTGGGTCACTAACATTGCCATTTCTCTTTGCTTTAAGGAATAGCATAATTAAAAGGGTAAAACAAACCTGAGTCAACTCTTTTTGTTTATATTGTCCCTTGAGTTGGGGATCTAAGATATCCTCCACTTTCTCCATGTACCTGCCAAGCATGGTGCTGCCTATCATAAAGACATGAAAATAAAGACCATGGAACATAGATAACCAAGCAATAGCCAACCAAAAAGAGCACAAGCAAAGAAAAAAACATTTTCTACATAGTTTTAACTAGAGAAAGGTTAATCAATCATGAGAAGCATCATTGGAAAGCTGTAGGGCTACCCTCTTCTCTGCGCAGTCACCATAGCCACTTGACCAAAATGCCCATTCTCCTCTTCTTATAGTTGTCCAAATCCTCCTACCTTCCTCCTTCAAAAGTTCTACCTCATCATGTCTATCAAAGTACTAATAGTATATATTTACATACTCCTTCAAAGCCATGAAGATCATGCTTCATACCTACAGAGCACACCCCCACAATGAATTAGTAGGCCCTCAATTTGAGTTAACTATGCCCTACAAGTTGTTAAAATGGGCATGCTTGTGAGGTTCTACATAATGGTAGCTAAACCATCTCTAGTAGTAGCAGAACCTCTAGAGAAGCCACAGTCCTCCTCCTCCTTCTCTACAATAGTGTCTCTAGAGAAGCCAGAGTCGTCCCCTTTCGTCTCCCTCTCTTGCAAGCCTCCTCTTTAGTAGCTTTCAAATAGAAACTAGGCCCTCTTGCCTACTCTTTCCAAGTTTCCTCCTTATTTCTTCTCTTTTGACTTTTCACGCTACATGCTGCTCCACAAATCTTCCATGGTCTTCTCTATCAACCCAAGATGAAGACAAAATCTTTCCTTCTCTCTTAAGAGTTGCTCTCTAGAGAAAAAAAAAAACCAGATTGCAACCATGGTAGCCCTGCTCAAATCATGAAGATGCCCTCAAGGAAGATATTTAACCATTCAAGCCATCTGTGATGGCATGCATTTGACTATCTAGAAGTCTCAGTGCATCATGAAACTAAAACATTCCAATACTTAAAGTTTGACTGATGCAACACTTTGCAATCTTTGAGACCAATAGTTACTCTACTTTACCCTCTTCTCCAAATACATTTTTGTTTACAATAGTTCCCTAAGAAGACATTGTGAACTTCTCTTCAGACATTTGAAGGATATGAAGAGCAAGGATGAATCAAAGTGAACCATGAACCAAAGATTATAAAGAGACCTATCTCAACATCAACATTAGATTTCTCCTCCTGATCTCAATGACAAGTTCCTATTTGAAGATACATCCAACTCTTTCCAACAATAATTTTGTGTTGCATAAATACAATTTTCAATAAGAAAAGTCCACCCCAGGTTTCAATGTTCATCTTGCTCCCATCATTTCCCCCGTTTGCTACTATTCAAGCTCTAAGTGAAACCTTAGATTGGCCCCATGTGCTAATGTTCACCCCAGACATATAATAGATCTAACTCAGGCTCAGAATGTGCTCTTCTTAGCAGTTTCATTTGTCACATAAGCTGTTGCAATGCCTTTCTCATCAAATAGGAAATTGATGTGGACTGAAAGCTTTGAGAAGAATTCGTAGAATAGGTTCACATGTTGACAAATGAAAACAATGTTAAGCCTGAGTATGTAGGATATGATTGCCTCTGAAAAAGGAGAGCTCCTAAGAAACCTGAGCTTGAGCTAGAGTATGCACAATATGAATCACTCTCAACAAATCTGCATGAATCTTCTAGACTGTCACAATATGAATCTGGAACTTTCTGAATGATGAAACATTTAGTATTTAAATGATAAACCTTCCAACTGTGCAAACATACAATAAGTTACAAATTATTAAAAGACCTAT
Source organism: Lygodium microphyllum (assembly GCF_053477565.2). Classification (NCBI taxonomy): domain Eukaryota; kingdom Viridiplantae; phylum Streptophyta; class Polypodiopsida; order Schizaeales; family Lygodiaceae; genus Lygodium; species Lygodium microphyllum. The sequence continues at coordinate 49,626,932 of NC_141155.1, forward strand.
ATTCAAATAGTAATATGGGAGTAAATATATTGACGTGTAATCTAGTAGCACTCATAAATGGCTAGTTGAGTAGTGTAATCGAATGAGACTAGTCGAAGATGCTACGATACTTAGAGGAGGAATGGTCAAAGGTGTAGCTGGTGCACTAGCCAGAGGGGGGGAGAGGATATTAGGAGGAGGGGTGGTTGGAGCTATGATAATGGGAGGAGAACTAGTCGATGGTGTAGGTGCTCCTATGCTAGGAGGAGGGCCGGCTAATGCTAGGATGCTGGCATTACGCTAATGGCTGAAGAAGGAAAAATGCCCCAATCTTCTATATATATATATATATATATATATATATATATATATATATATATATATATATATCAGTACACATGTACGTCTCCCTTATAGGCATAGGAAATTGGCCCAAACCTTTCTCATGAAGCTGAAGCATCTTTAGGATCAATTATGAGCTATTGGGGCTTGTATAAAGATGGGGAAAATTATTTTCTTTGGTTTTGAGAAAGCTACCACATGAGTTTAATGCATTTGTAAGAGCAATTCATGTAGAAATGGCTCATTATATTTTCAAGAAGCCAATGCTTTAATACTTGATGAAGAGTTGCCAATGAAAATGCAAGGGAAGCTACAAGAGATATCCATAACTAATGTCTTGATAGTGAAGAAAGGTGAGAAGAAGAAGAAGAAGAAGAAGAAGGAGAGAAAGAACCACCATTAGGTTTGTGGTAAGATGGCCCGAGGTCTTAGTTGATATCGTCCTCACAAGAAAACCCAAACATGTGGTAGATTTAGTTGCAAATACTAAGACATAGCCTTTGACCTGAGTTGAGGTGATCTAGTGTGGACTCCCCCACCTAAGAACTTATTCTCTTACATCACAGTGATAAGTTCCTAGTTCACATTAGCTAGAGGTAAGACTATGGGAAGGTGTGTTGGAGGGGAGACACTAATTCCTTTCAATGCTATAAGCTCTTTGGAGGAGATTTCTAAGCCTAATCCTTGGAGTGATTTGTGGCTTGGGACTAAATTCTTCTTTGATAGCATGTGGCTTCTTAATGCTACATATGGTTAAGGACTATTGGATAGTCTTCTTTGACTCTAAGAAGCTCTTACTTGGAATATTTTTGGCATTGGCAAGATATCACATGTAGGGATTTGTTTCTTTATCCCATGATTTTTACTTGAGTCTTCTTCATGCTATTTCCAAGAGATATCTAGTCTATGTGCATAGAACTTTGACATCCATGGTTCTAGCATTTTGTTGGATTTCTTATATCATTTTAATATTCTCTTATTCATAATATTTATTAAGTATCAAGAGAGGGTGTTAAAAATACATATGTTTCTCTATGAAGTGTTATACAAGTTTCTTTGGTGAGGCCCCTCTCAACTCTCTTACTCTTAGGACTCATCCCACTTATAGCCTATTAGTAAGGGCAACTCTATTCGGCATCCCACACATTATGTGCTACACTCATTGTTGAATCATTCTTGGTTGATGCTTCCCTCTTAGCCCTATCTTGTTGTTGTGAGACTTTTTGGTAGCTCACTTTGGGATAACTCTTGTGTGGTCTCCATCATTATTGAGTTACTTTCCATTTGTCCTCATTGTGAAGCTCACTAACCAAGGAATATAGTGGAGCACCCTATAGATCATGGAGAAAGCCTTTGACAATAAATTTATATTTGGCCCATTGTGGAAGCTCCTCCTTAAAAGATATATTTTCCACGAAAAAAATTAATAATATCAATAGCCATAGCTTGAAATGCTCAGCATTAGCTAGGTGGTTAGGCAAGGATTGATTCATCACTTGGATTGTCCATTTGGCTAAATTCTTGGGTCCCCTTCAAGGAGAATAATGAGAACCCCAACTTTTCCTATTATATTTCACAAATGGGAATGAAATGTTGGGAGAAATTGTGGGATCACAAGAAATGAACTAGGTGCCATTGTAGCTAAATAATTATCATACTCCCTAATGTCATAGGAATTAACCCAAATTATATCAAAGTTTAAGGACATATTGCACACCTTTCTTAGGATTAAGCTAATCGTGGCTAACTTATTTGGACTATCAAGGTATAGAAAATGTGAGAAAAATCAAAGGCCCAAGGAAAATGACTAGTTTCTCAAGCCATATACATTTTGAGGTCAAAGTAAAAAAACTTATGTATGTGAGTGAATGAAGAAGTCTAATTTTTATAACCTGGAATACCACACTTTTTGATTCATTTAATATGTTTCTTTGAGGCCAGTTATGTTGATTTTTCCATAGCTATTGTATTCTTAGTAAGTTGATGAATCTTTTACACATTTCCCTTTGTGCCTGGTTGAAAAAGAGAATTCTTTAAATGTCTTTTGGTATTGCATATGCATAAAAAAGGTGTGGAAGAAGGTGCACGAATTGTAAACTACAATTGGTTCCTAGTTTCTATATGTATTGAGCTACTTCAAATGGTGGTCTACATTAAATTCTTGATCATTTATAGTATACCTTCATAGGTCTTGGTATACCACCAAATAACATTTACTAGGTTTAAGAAGAATAATTTAGCAAAATATCCAAGGAGGAGCAATGTTGTACCAAGTGCACATGAAAACGAATAAAAGAGATCCATGTAACTGGCATGGGATATTAAGGCCAAATTTGTATCCTAACTGCTTTCCATGGTTTGGGAAAATACATATTCTTTGAGAAACCAAACCATTTGCCTTAAGTATTTGATCTCTATCACATTTTCCATTACAATACATTGGCATTTTTTACCTCAATTAGGCTGGATCATATGTGAGATTTGTCCTTGAACACTAATTGAGCATGAATAAAGACCTTTCCAATAAATGTATATTGACCCATTGTAAAATCTCCTCCTTAGGGGATATTTACCCATGAGAAAACATGAAAAACAATAGCCATAGCTTGAAATACTCAAGATTGGCTAGGTTCCTTCATGAGGATTGATTCACCAGTTGGATTATCTATTTGATTGAATGCTTTGGGCTTCAAAGAGGATATAATTTTCGTTAAGAAAAATCCTAAATTGGCCTATCAATTCTCAAAAGGAAAATTTAGAAAGATTGTGGGATTACAAGAAATTAACTAGGTACCTTTGTAGCTAATTATTTTCAAGTACTCCTTGATGTCAAAGAAAGTGGGGTAAAACAAATTTGCCTTGAGAATCCAATCCATTTGACTGAGGGCTTTGATCTCCAAGTACACTTTGTCCATTACATCCTTAGTATTTTTAACTTCAATTAGGCTTGATTATAGGTAACATGGGCAATGTGTCATTTAACTCACAAGTAGGCTTGATTACAAGTGACATGTGTAACTCTAACCTAATTTGGGATAATCATAGTAAGTGCAATAAACTTACATATGTGAGAAAAATGCAAAAAATTAACCTTATCAATATAGAATTCCACATCTTTCTATAAGTTTTAATATGTTTCTTTGGAATCTAATTGTGTTGAAGTTTTTCAGAGGTGGACTTAGTATGTTAATGCTTATTTTAGGAATTTTACCTTATGAGAAAGAGGATTATTTTCATCTCTTTTTACAATGCACATGTATTAGAAATTTGTTGAAGAATATGCACAAATGGCACACTACAATTGGTTCCTAATTTCGATAATTATTTACCTACACCACATGGTTCTCAACATTACATTATCGATCACCATAATTACCTTCATAGTGCTAGTGTGCCATCACCAATTAATCTTTAGAGAAATAAAGAGAACAATTTTGCAGAATTTTGTTAAAAAGGATGAGAAGCAATGTTGTATTATTGAGTGACTACTTAATTTAGGCCTAATTTTCCTAGCAACCATTTCCCATCAAATATTATTTATTTGCATGAAGTATATATATATTCTTGATATGGCTATTTGTAATTGCCTAGTATGAAATGTGAGGAATTGAGTTCCTTGAAATCCCTAGTTTAGGATCTGGGTAATGAAATTTCCTAGTTATATGACCTACAAATCCCTAGTTTAAGATGTATAGAATAAATTTCCTAGTTATATAAGGAGTTCATACATGCATGCCTAGGATTCCCTAGCATGGGATGTGGAGAATGTTGAGAAACACGGATCTAGAGCATGGCTATGGTGGCTCAAAGACGGGAAGAAGACTCATGTAGACATAGACTCAGACACTGACTGTCACACAAGTGAATTAGGTTTCAAGATTGAGACTTGAACTCATAAACACAATCTTGTGTGTAGACAATGACACTGACACTTTATTGGAAAGAAAAGAGTACTATCATTGCATTAAGAAAAGGAAGCAAGTACAATGCTTTACAGGAAAGTAGGAAACTGCAGTAGGCACCACTGTGCATATGGGATAGGTAAGCCTGCATGTCCTTGGCCTTGAAGCTCCATACAAAGAGGCTGTCAGTGAGTGTGATTGCTGAATCTCAACACCCCTCCTCAATCACAACTAGAAAGGCACAAAGTGTGTAGAGGTTGTAATGAGAACCACCTGCAAAGTGTGGGCACACCACAAACATGGTAGACACCAGAGACTGTCGCAAAAAAGGCTAAGTGTTGGCACCAAAACATGATGGACATCAAGAGGCTGTAATAGGGGCCTCACAAAGTGTACAGGGACTATAGTGCCAAGTTACATGAGGAGTTTACAAAGCTTATGGCAAGAAGCATTAGAGCTAGGAAATACAAGGCTTTAAAAACAGTCTATCAGAGTAATGAGAGTAGAAGGACTGATGAGGCTTGTCCTTCCGATCATCCTGGTGGTCTTCATCTTCATCTTCATATTCATCTTTTGGTCCATGGTCTTTTTCTTCTTTCACAGCTGCAAGATAGGCCTTTTGGGACCTCTTCCTAGCATGACAGAACTTCTCAATATGTCTGGTCCTTTTGCAAAAGTCACAGAAGAGCGGTTCCTTTTTACCTTTGTATCTGTTGTTTACATATAACATTTGTTCATCCTTTGAAGTGCTAGGCTCTTCTTTGCTTTTAAGTTTCTTTTCCTCCTCTAGCAGAGAGTCTTTAATATCAACAAGTTGAGGATCAGGCATATTGGTTAGAGTGGTTGATACATTATCATAGGCAGGAGGCAGACTTTTTAACAAGACACCAATACAAACATCTTTATCCATTTTTAGCTTTATCCCTGCAAGTTGGGGTAGGAGACTTTCCATGTAATTTAGATGGGATGCCAGGGATGTATGAGGCTTCATATCAAGTCGAAAAAATTCAATCAATAGACCATACTTAGACGACTTTGACTGTGCACCAAACAAGGTATCCAATTTGTCCCAAGTGTCATGGGACGTGTCATACGCATCCACATGATGGATGTAGCTGTCATCCAATTCCAGCTTAATAATGGCTTGTGCTGTGTCATCATTCTTCTGCCAAGTAAGTGCAAGGTCCGCAGCTCGAGGTTTCTTTTCACTGCCATTTGTGATGGCCCAGAGACCCTTCTTCATCGGGATGAGCTTGATGCGGGTTTGCCAGGTGTGAAACCCGACTCCCTTGAACCGAGCATTTGGAGAGCCTTTTCCCATGTTGGATGGCTAGAGCAGCAGCAAATCAGCTCCAAGATTCTCAAATTTTACAAGTGAAAGAGCAGATTACAACATGTCAAGAGACACAAGTAATGGTAGTGTGAAAACACACTATGTAGAGACTTGATGTTGAGCTTGAATCTTCCTTGCTCGGGGTCGTCGATCCTTCTTCAATGTTCTCAGGTACTTCCCCTCCTTGATTTGGTGCTGGGATAGTAGATCAGAGTGGCAATGGGTTGCTGTAGGTGGCAGGAGAGAGAAAATGATGAGATTTTTTAGCTTTGATGAAATTGGCTATGGCTGACAGTTTAGGGTTTCAGACACGGGCCTAGTTTTTTGTAGATTGGAGGAGCTGTAGTTGATCATTTTGAAAACTTTTTTTATAGAAATGAAGCTTACTTAAAGCTCTTCCAAAGCCCTATCCTCCTCATCAATATCGCAGCATCTACAGTGCGCGCTGAGCGGACAAACAGACCATGCATAGATTTTGTCAGCAAACACGAATTTCGACAATGCTGTGCTGGTTGATCAACAATGTGGACGATTTTTGTGCCAAGAGGGAGCGCCCTAAGTAGAGAAAGATATGTCTAGAAGAGAGTTCATGAAGATATGCTCTAGAGAAAGAGATATGAAGGCTCCATGGAGGATATGTCCTGCAAGTCACAGTTGAAGACTATGGCAATGACTGAAAATTTTCACAATGCTAAGCTTTAGATAGCCAAATGTCATGGATTGATGTGATAGAACAAAGCTTTGTGAGCTGGACAACACTTTTCCAGAAGGAAACTCCAAGAGATTTGGCCTGTGGAGTGAGATATAAGCGACTCAATCTGACAGGGTGCTGCTGGCTATGGCTGCCATGGAAGCTCAAGTGAAGGTAGAGTTGGGAGATGAAGTCATGGGATGAAACTGAGCTAACCAGAGGTTAATATGAGCTGAGAGAGAGCAAAGGAGAGCTAAGTCAAGCTGAGCCATGCCCGACTGGGCTCTGATACCATGTTGAGAAACACGGATCTAGAGCATGGCTATGGTGGGGAAGAAGACTCATGTAGACATAGACTCAGACACTGACTGTCACACAAGTGAATTAGGTTTCAAGATTGAGACTTGAACTCATAAACACAATCTTGTGTGTGGACAATGACACTGACACTTTATTGGAAAGAAAAGAGTACTATCATTGCATTAAGAAAAGGAAGCAAGTACAATGTTTTATAGGAAAGTAGGAAACTGCAGTAGGCACCACTGTGCATATGGGATATGTAAGCTTGCATGTCCTTGGCCTTGAAGCTCCATACAAAGAGGCTGTTAGTGAGTGTGATTGCTGAATCCCAACAGAGAAAGTGATTCCCTAGTTACACATAGGGAATCTATATATATGTACCTAGGAAAAGTTAGAGAATTTCCTACATTCTAAGAGTTTTCCTATGTAGGAACTATTCAAAAGCTCATGCTGATTTGGATTGATCCTGCATCATAAATTTTCCCAAAAGAATTACGAAAAAGATTGGAAAAATATAGATCTACATTAAGCATGGGCCTGAGAACGAGAATATAAGCTGCATTCTATAGCTAATATAGGCATATTCTAACCATTTTGTCCAAAACTTGCTGGTGGAAATGAACCTTATAAAGTTCCCAAAAATCTGACTTGACTTGAGGGATAGTGAAAGGGTAAACCCTTTAGCGTCTTCCTGCATATCAAGTACAACCACAGAAAGGCAATCTAATCCAAAAGCACCAATATCTATAAGCTTTCTCACCCTATTCTTCAATCTTGATATGTTTTGCAAACAATTTGGCAGGTTTGCAATCTTTAGTTAGTTTCTTCAATTCCTTGAGGACTTGGACAGATCGAGCTGCAGAGCTGCAAAGAATGAGAAGAACAGGACATCCTCTCTCCTTTTCAGCTTCTTTCGAAATCAATTGCTCCTAGGTATCTCATCTCGCATAGCTTTTGCTAGAAGATCCATGAAATAGGTGTATGTCTCATGAGGGACAGCCTGCGGGGCACTTAACATTCTATTATATGCACCTTCCATAATATACTACTCCAATTCAATAGCATAATTTATGCAAGGATTATCTAATGCTTCAGAAGAATGAAGCTCCAGCTCTGTGTGAAACTCTGCAATCCTGTTTCACCTTAATTCGGTTGCTTTCGAGCTGTGTGTGAACTCCTTGATCTCCAGCTCTGTGTCTTACAGACCACTACATATGGAACATTCGTGCGACGCCTTCTTCTCTATCACTCTAGATGTAATGGCATTACCATTACTTAGATTATGTGGCACTCCGTTGGACTTGAGTCCCTGATCAGAAAGCCCAGATGTCGACGTTGCAGAACCACCAACCCTTGCAAGAATAGAGCTTGCACGAGCTTCTGCAGAGTATGCATCTATCTGTTCCAGCCCCTTGTAGATTTCTCCAAGCCTAGATGAGACAAAATGTTTATCACGTTCAAGCTGATCTTTCTCTACACCCCAGGAATCAAAAGCAGGTCGAAAGCCTTTCCGAAAAAAATAGCCATCCATGCCCTTTCTTTTTGCTTTTTCGTTTCCCCTCTATTGTTACCAGCACGATGTCTGGAATAGTGTTTTCCCCAGCTAAAGAGTGGCAAAGCACAAAACCTTCAAGGCTTGTCATCCCGTCACCACTCTTTGTGGAGTGGTAGCGGAGCAGCTCGATCAACCTAGCTTTGTTTTGGCTGTCTTCGTGGATACCAAGCTTAATATTCTTTGAAAAGGCCTCATAGAATTTGTTATAGTCTTCCTTGTTCTCGGCGATCTCAAAGAACATATCAATGCATTTCTTCACGAGGTTCTTTCTGATGACTTTTAGAATCTTGTTCTGCTGCAACATCCTCCCGGAAGATGTTGCGAGGAAGATCTTCCATCAATATCCCTTCAGATACAGCATTGCACTGTTCTAGGTAGTGCCATTACATGGGTAAGACTGCTGGACATCGACAATATATGAGCTGCTTACTTGATCATGTGTGGACTCGATTGTGCCTGTTGTCTTTTTCAACCCACCATCTCCACTTCCAATGGATTGTTCACAATAGGCATCTGTACTCCTCCCACACTGGACTCACATATCTGTTCCATCCACACATAGCTTATGTAATCACTAACTGGTCCTCCACTGGACAGGTGCTCTCATCTCCTCCCTCCCAAAATTCTCATGCTTGCCTACAATAGTATTCAAGCTCTCTGTGGCATTTGTGTTTCTTTCACCAGTTGGACAACTCGTAACTTCATGGACTGGTTCAAGCACAGCCTGTTCTTCATTTGAACCTACAAACCCTTCCTGGTCATTAGTAGCAATCCCTGAGATTATGTCAACAACTTCACCAACTTTACCTACAAGCTCAAACTGTTCTTTAGAGCATGTGTTTCCTGTCTGAAAATCTACACTCTTCAGGTATGTATTTTCACTCTCATCGTCAAACCCCCCTGTCTTAGTTGTTTCAACAAAGTCTAGCCCTTTTGCAATGTGATCAGATGAGACACCCATGTCACCTGCACCTTGCTTTGCAATGTGGAGGTGGATTTTATGATCTGCAGCTTCTAGAACAGAACGTAGCAATGCATCAGCTTCCTGCTTAAAATTTTCTTGTATAGCATCTTCCAGTAAAACAGCCCCATTCCTCTCTTCTGTTTTAGGTAGAGAGTCAGCTTTATCATGTCCTTGCTCTTTAGGAGGAATTATATCAGAACCACTTCCTATATCTCTATGGAAGTTATTTCTCAGCTTTGAACCAAGAATCATCTTTTCATCTCTGTTGTTGTCAGCACCATCATAATCTTTGTTGGTAACCTGATTTCTTTCTAAACATTTTCCCACTGCAAAGGAAACTGCACCTTGTTTGTCAACTGCACACTCACCACTTGTTTCATGTGCAACAGATTCCAGCATTGAAGAAGCTGAAAATTTTCCCCCATTTCCCTTGTGTCTAGATTTTCATGCTTTAATGCTCGTAAGTTACTTGAGATTTCCAAATTAAAAACTTTACTGAAAATTCATTGGTTTTCTTGAACTCCATTGTTGATACCATTTGTATCTTTAGCATAAGCAAACAACTTGAAAAGCTCGGGAAAACCATATTCATTGCAGATCTAGAGCCCATTCTCCTTCTAAATTGTTTGTAACAAATACTAGATTCACTCCCAAACAGCACTTGTCTCTTCTGTGAAATTGAACGTGAACCAACTGAAGGCAAAATATTCAGGCAAAGCAAAGCACAACGTCTAAGTATGTACAAAGTAACAAATGTCACACACACAACTTTTTGGTGGATTCCACACCTCCGATGCGCAGCAACATGACATCCACCCCCTCTGATCCTGCGCATGCTCCGGATGGGCCAACTACCCATGATCATTATCATCAAGATCCACGAACATATCAAAATCTTCATTGTCTATTTCTAGTATATTAGCAAGGTTATCTATCATATCATCTATCTCTTCTACTGGAGTTTCTTCTCGTTGCTCTTCTCTTACAAATGCTTCCAATACATAATCCTCATCATCTCTTTTCTTGAAAACCTTGATTCTTTTTCCTGCAATAGGCACTCTAAGCACTGTTCCATCCAATTCTGTCAGCTCATATGTTGCATTGTCAAAGACATGTCTGAATATGTACGGCCCAAACCATCTTTTCACCATCTTCCGAAGTGCAGTATGTTGATTTTCAAGGCTGCTATCAAAGACTAATACCCAATCTCCCTCTTCTATTGCTCTAGGCTGCAAGCGATGCCTGCTGTCAAACCTGTCCTTATTCCTAAGTCTAGCAACCTTAAACCTATCAATAGCTAGCTGAATATCCTCTGGTCTTCTCTCCAACTGCCAGATCTGAAGAGCTAAGAGCTCCTCTCTTGTCAAATCCTCCTGCCAAGGCAAAACTGACCAAGTCAAAGCACAAGTCTCAGTCGGCATAACCGGTTTCTGACCATACATCAACTCTGCGGACATATATCCTATGGTAACATTGTGAGTTGTACAATCAGCCCACAAAGCAAATGGTAGAAGTCTCGACCATTCTCCAATCCGTCCTCTACATGGTTTGGCTAATGCTTTCACTATCGGCAGATGCCTTCTTTCACTCTTTCCATTTCCCTTTGGATTGTATGCTGTGGTTAGAGCCAACTTGATTCCTAGTTGAGAGAAAAACTCCTTAGCTTCATCTGTATCTAATTCACCGCGATTTGCAGTGATCTTACCCACACAGCCATACCTGCAGAAAATTTCTTCCAATAAGAACTTACACACTGCACTAGTGGTCTTCATTCTCAAAGCTTTGCCCTCAACATGATTAGTAAGATCCTTTCTAGCCAATATAATATATCTCATCTGCCATAGACCCATCGGCATAGTAACCAAGTCAACTACCCACTTATAATGAATGCATAGCGGATAGGTCAAATGAAGCTCATCTCGATGACACACTACGGAATACATTTGACAATCTCTACAAGTCTCTACAAGGCGAGAAACATCTCTATACATGCCTTTCCACCAATATTTGTCCTTGATTTTCTCATAAGTAGCTCACACTCTATGACCAGCCCAAGGACTCTCATGAAACTCTCTCATCACTTGTAACTGAGTCTCTTTATTACAGACAACCCGCAAGGGTAATCCACCTCTTTTCTTTTGGTGCTTCCAAAGAAATCCATCCTTGAGAAAATAACCATAGGCTTTTCTTCTGATCTTCTTGAACTCTTCATCTGTCCATTCATCTCTTTTGCTTAGTGTAGTAAGGTACTTGCCAATCTGCAACCAATCTCCAACATATAGTTCTTCTATGAAAGCCACAATATCATAGACATGGCAAACATGATCAACCATAGCGGCTAAAATTTTTGCATCATCCTCTTTTGCAAGTAGTGTCTCCTCATCATCATATCTAGCTCTAGACAGCATATCCGCCACTGGATTATTCTTTCCTACTATGTGTTTAAATTCTGGATTGAATGACTTGATGTATGGAATCCATCTCAACATAGCTATATCCGGAGTAGAGCAACTCGTAATCATACCTATCAATGGCAAGCAATCTGTTTCTACCACAATTGGGGCTCCAATAAAGTACTCCTTGTCACATTTGAGAGCCATAACAATTACGAGTAATTCCCTCTTGATTTGTGGATACCTCCTTTGTCTCTCGTTTAGAACTTTCGCCCCAAACCGAATAGCATACCTGTTTCCATCTGTATCATCTTGACCCACAGCCCAACCTATGCCAACAACCTATGCCAATTGGACTAGTGTCAACTGTCAATACAATAGGCCTTCCGCAATTATAATCCACCATTAGGGCCAAAAACGCTTCAACAATGGCACTTGTAAGAAAGTGATTAAGTTGCTAATTAGTTGAGGTTTAGGAAGAATAAAACCTCTAAATTTGGTTGTCCAGATGTGATTAATGAGAGAATATTTGGCTCATTGAAGAGGTCGGCCATTTATTGCCCTCATCTTTTAATCTAGGTCAGGGGTCACCTTTTCGGCCGTTTATTGTCTTGGAACTCAAGAGATTTTGTATTTTCGAGATTTTTGTATGAACTTCGCATTTGTTTGCACCCGCGTTTTCTTTCTATACACTATTCTCTTTTACCATTCCTTTTGTTGCACTTGCTTCCTACCACTGTGAGATTCTTGCTCGGTTGATTTGCTAGAATGTCTAGCAATACTACTTCAAATAACACAGGCGCAAGCACACGTAAATACAAGCTATCTATTCAGCTAGATCCGACTTACACATCTTGGAGAAGTATACATCATCGAGTATTGATAGATGAGATTGAAGCCAACAGGTTGCGAACACAAGGAATAAACCATATAGATTTGTGGGTGGATGGAAATATCTATCCCAGGGATCCTTCTACAGGTAAACCACCTCCCTTTTTGAATGTCCATGACTATATAAGATATGCTGGAGAAGGTTACAATGGAATGCTTGGCTACTGTATGAGGTTATACTCTGCATCTTACACATATATAGCTCAAGTGCACGAAATGAAAAAAGCACTAGAAACTACACAAACAAATATTTTAGAGTTGACAAGTCAGATTGATATTTTGAAAAATGTTAACAACTCATTGCAGGATAAGCTAACACGCTTGAGAGAAACTCCAGTAGGATTTAGAGAGAGGAAGAGACCATTAAAAAATATAACCAGCTTGTGTGAGAGAGCAAAGAAAAGGAGACTAAATCTTACAAAGAAATATGTCTCTAACATACTAGGCATAAATATCCGAGAGAATGAGGAAAGAATCAAACTTTTGAAGGAAACAATGAATAAGAAAGACATTTTGAGGATTCTTAAGTCACCAAAAAATGTGGATTTGAGAGGTCCAACTCTGAGAGAGTTAGTGAAGGATTTAAAAGGCACAGTGAAAGCAAATGAAATCGTAGAGACATGTGATACTGTGGGTATAAGTCGAAAAGGTTATCGTGCTATCTCTGGATTATGGTTTAAAAATCTTAAACGCAATAGGGTAACTACATTTGGATTGCCCCGAGCCCTTGCAGTTTCGACTGCAAGAATTTCCATGAATCGCAAGATTCCACATGTTTTTGGACATTACATTCATATCGAAAGGTCTATGTCCTATGAAAAACAAAAAAAACAGGCAATTTTTTATTACAATGAGTTTAACAATATATGGGTTGATCTAAAAAAGGTGCAAATTGCAATGGTTCACATGTATAAAATCACAGTAGAAGAAAGTTATGGTGTTCTAAAGTTTGCCTTGAAGTTGGATGAAGCACAGATTCAAAAGGGATAGAAGATGGAAAGAATTAGCATTTGCCTCATGAACATGCCATTGGACCATGGCAATGGCGAGGGCAAAGCTCCATTGCATAAGATCCAATCCGAGTTGGAGATTTGGTGGATTGGTGCAGCCCAGGTACCAATTGAAAATCATCAAACATTGAAATTGTTGTTCAACCATACAGGTATTCCAAATATCATTAAGTCTCAAAGTGAAGGCGAAATGTTGGTAGTTGATGGGGTTGGTAAATTTAATGTGGAATGGCATATGAGTGTTGATTTGAAAACTATCAAATGTATGCTTGGAATATGTAATGGTGCAAATGCAAAATATCCTTGCATTTATTGCATGGAAAGTATTGGATCCAAAGATTTGAGTAGTTTGCGACCAGTAAGAAGAGCCCCAAATAGAGACTCTATAGATTTGAGTAAATTTAAAAACATAGAAGACATCTGGGATCCCATTCTTTCCATCTCTCTTAAGAATGTTTATATTTGTACTTTGCATGCAGAGATTAGAATAATCGATAAGCTTCTCAGGTTGTATCTTGACTACGCATATTCCATTAAGCCATTATCTTTATCAAATGAGTGTATTGATAAATGCGAGGCATTGCTATTGAAAATGGGATTTCATGGGGGCCAAGTTCACTTGAGAAATGATCCAATACTTTCAGGAAAAACAAGAGATATCTTGGCCGATGTCTCTATGGGAGGCTCAAAAGCTAGACGATTCTTAGGAAACCATTTAGGAAGGCAGGTGAATGCGGCTTGGGAGTGTTGGAGAGAGCTATGTGAGATCACAACAAATGTTGCAAGCACGCCGAGGCTTGCGTTTCTTAGAATGGAGGTCTGGATACACCTTGATGTTTTTCTGAAACGCCTCAGGCAACATAAGACAACATATACATATGCGGAAGAGTTCAAAAGATCAATCACAAAGCTTGTTCAGGCGATAAAAGAGGCATGGGGAGAAAAAGATATCACTTTTTATCTGGTAAAGTAATAATTATTTAATATGGGCTTATTTTGATAGGTTTTTCAATTGGTATAAAATTTGTGTTACTTTGTATTGTAGCATATTCTTCATATTCATGGACCTTTCTTTGTGGAGGAGCATGGCCCCTTAGCAACTTATAGCAACCAAGGCATGGAAAAATCCCATTATCAAGCACGCACAAGTTATTTTCGAAGCACAAGGCATGGGGGAGGAGTTACAAAAAGCAATGCTTTGGAGGAGCTATTCAACTGGTTTTTTCGACGACAGCTTCAAAGAATGCAAATAAAAGACGACAATGACACATGAGCGATCGCACTTTTATATATAAGAAAGAATATATACAAAGCTAGTTTTCCAAAACTCTCACATTCTCTTCCTCCTCATGAATCTTTCCTCTATATCGTAGAAATTTTTTTCTCTTGTAGCCAGCTATAGATTTTACATCAGTTCGGTCTGCAGCTAAGGCGTAGGATGAAAATGCCAAAAAGTATCCTGCTCTAGAAGCAGAGTAACCTGGACCGTAGCCAAAAATCCTAATTGCTGCAGTCTTTTCCAAAAAAATTACTTTGTGGGCATTATATTGTAATCCTGAGAAACCTAGAAGCCTTGTAATAGCTTTAATACAAAGTATCGGCCATGCTGCATCCTCTGAGAAACTACTATGAAGTACAAAAAAGGAATCGGGGTCAATCCTAGCCAAGTAGTGGCCGAGTGCAATGTCTTTGGTGGTGTTACTAGCAGCTCTCGATCCTTTGCCACGCCCCAAGAAGTTATCTGTATCAGCAATCTCCAACTACAAATAAAACCCATACTGAATGAGCATGAAATGTAAACCTACCAATGTGTAAAAGCAAATTCAAAATTATCTTACCACTTGATTTTCATCGTACTCCAATTTAAATGGATTCCATAAATTAATTGATGATGCTTTTTTCATTGGTGTTAGTCAATTCTTTAACATATTCAGGCTCCTCTCTTCCAAAATTGGAAATCCCGAGTTCGCTTTGAATGCGATAGAAGTCCTCATCAGTAATACTCAACTCTTTCTCAGCTTCTTTGGCCTTCTCAAAACAAAGAGAGAGGGCCTCACCAGCATCAATAAACTTATCATCTAGAGTTTCTTTATCAAGTTTCAGAATCTTTTCCTTTGATTCATTTTCTGTGTCAATTATCCCATTTGCAGCATCAAAAACCTCTGCAATAATTGCAAGACAATAATCTTCCCTGAGATTAAAAAGTTTTTGAATATCTGACAGTAAAATGTACTCCTTGTCCTTGAAAGGTATACATGGTAGGGAAGGAACAATATGGTGAGAACTCTCATGAGGTTGAGGGTTTGTATCTCCTTGGCTCTCCTCAATGATAGTCTCAGCTTTGAAGTGAGCAACATCCAAATTCTCAGCAATAGAAGCCTCAAAATCTGTATCTACAACCTCCTCTGTTTCCTTTTCATCTACGAGATCATCTAAAATGCAAAAGCTGGCAGACTTTGCTCCTTCCAACTGTTGCTCCTCAGCTTTCACAGGGTATTTGACAAGGCTGAAAACAATAAAAGCAGCAGATTTTCTCATCATCTTGCAGTTTTTGGAATGAGTGCAGCAAAATATGTCTCTTGAATAAAACCTCTCCAGAGAGTGGGCCCTGCACTTTTTAGTAAATACTGACTTCTCATTTCCTATTGACCCAATGGGAACATGGACATATTCAATTGTGCCAACTTCAACAGAAGGACCTGCAAGATTTTCAAACTCCAAAAAGTCCTCCACAATATATTTTTCACAAGATTTCAGAACTTTCTCAAGTTCCCAATCAGGATTAAACACATTTTTCACAACTCCATAGAATGAGAGATCCATTCCATTTTGAAGCATAAAATCAAGTAACCTCTCTGATGGAGTGATATCAGTGAGCTCTGATACTCCTTGACCTCTCACTACTGACGTTCGCTTCCCTGGAGATGTACTTGGTCTTCTCACACTGGTGGCAGAGGATGGAGAGGAAAAAGAATCACATGTTGATGCCCTTGAGCCTTTTGAAAGCCTTCTTCTTTTACCAGTTCCTGGAGAAACCTTGGATCCTAGGAATTCTATGGGTTCAGACATGTTTATAACTTCTGCCGATACGGCGCGATAAGAGAGAAACGAATTAGATGGAAAGGCCCCCTCGCACCATATCGGTGATTCCAGTAAGAAGTGCGAACGCCACAACGGTGTTCACACGAGCTTGGACAGAATGAGCTTGAGAGGAGAGTTGAAAGAAGACTCTGCAGAACCTCCAAAACGACGCGAAGAGAGAAAAGCGAAGAAGGCAAACGGTCGCCCTCGCGCCGTATTAGCAATACAAACAGAGCTCCCGGAAAACCTTAAAAAAACGTACGGATAAGGAACACACCCTTATGTAGGCGCGGAATTATGCCACCTGGCAGTATCCGTTGGTTTCCGACACGTGGCAGTAGCCATTGGCCAACATGTGGCCGATAACCACGTGGCAAAGAAGTGGACCGGTCGTTACTTGACACGTAGCACATGGACCATAAATGCAAATACGTGGCACAATCAGCGTCGGACACGTGTCCGACACGTATCATGATATACGTGGGTATATAAGTGGTGATTTTTCCTACGTGTACACTTGTCATTTCTCGAGCTCTTCTCGCCTTGCTTATCGATACGGTGCGATACAAGACTTTCGTCTTCTCCGTTTCTTGACTCTCGCGTTGTATCGGTGGTCTTTCGGCTCGGTTCTTTATTCGCTAGTTAAAAAGAGATGTGCCGATACGGAGCGAGGGCGTCCGAACGCTGTTCTCGTTTCCTCCATATCGCGCCGTATCAGCAGTTTGGTCTCACCAATACGGACCAGGTCTATTGACATTCCGCTTTTGTCATTGCCAATACTAAGCAAGGGCGTCCATACGCTGTGTTCGTTTGCTCCATATCGCGCCGTATCAGCATTTTGGTCTCACCCTTGTGGCTTTGCCAATACGGAGCGAGGGCGTCCATACGAAGTCTTGGTTTCCTCCATATCGCGCCGTATCGGCATTATGGTGTCCAATACGGAGCGAGGGCGCTCTTCCATTGTGCTCGTTTTGTTCATATCGCGCCGTATCGGGATTGCTCATTTCGTCCCTTTTCGCGCCAATCAGCCTGTTTGATTTACTATTTCTGGAATTGTCCTTCTGGTTGTTATTTTTGCATTTCTGGATGGCAAGGACAAAGCAAACTGCAAGAAGAGTGTATCTGGATGGGAAGGACAGTGGGGGTAAAAGAAAGTTAAAATTTGATGAATCTGAGGAGGAGCCCTCTTCCAAGTTTACTGAAGCTGGTCCATCACAGGCCCTAGAGCATTTTACAACAGAAATCCCCCCTACACCTAGTGTTGGCCTTACATCTTCTATAAATGTTTCTTCTCCTGAAGTTGAGGAAGCAAAGGGTGATTCTTGCCCTGTGAAAGACTCATTCCCTACAATGGCACCTGA
The DNA here is from genome assembly GCF_053477565.2 of Lygodium microphyllum. Classification (NCBI taxonomy): domain Eukaryota; kingdom Viridiplantae; phylum Streptophyta; class Polypodiopsida; order Schizaeales; family Lygodiaceae; genus Lygodium; species Lygodium microphyllum. The sequence continues at coordinate 49,644,734 of NC_141155.1, forward strand.
GGCTACATCTGCTGAAGCCACTGAACCTCCCAAGCCACAAAAGAGAAAGAGGAAGTCCAGGTTCTTCTATATGCAGAGATGTTTCAGTGAGATAAGGAAAGCCCAGAGAGCTACACAGCATGTCATTCCAAAAGCTGCTTTTATAAGGGTCGTTAAAGAGATCTCTGATAGATTGTCTCAAGTGGCAACTGTCTCTGGTCTAAATAAGAAGTGGCAACTCTCAGCCATTCTTGCCCTGCAAGAGGCCGCAGAAGATTTTGTTATTGATTTCATGAACGACGCTTACATTGCTGCCGCCCATGCTCATAGGATCACCCTTATGAATAAAGATTTCAGCATCATCAGCAGAGTCAGGTATAGGTTTGACAAAGTGCTGAGGCCCTTGCCTTCCAATGATCAAAAAGCCTTTGAAATCCTTAACATTCTCCCAAAATTGTCCAGGAAAGAGAAAAAGCTAAATGTTGAGGATGTTACTCACCTTTACCCTACAAGGGGTGCCACCCAGGAGGAGGCTTTCTTGAGTGAAAAAAATCAGGAGGTGCTTGAAACTGAAGACGATGTTTACAAGAGGAAAGCCGCATTACTTGCTCCCGTCAACAGCGAGAGGATGGGCAAAGTGTATGGGCAGATTCTTGTGAATGTCTCTGCGGAACCTGAGGAGGAATATCTTAGTATATCTCCCGAGGACAAGCCCATGTTGGAAAAAAGGGATGTCCAACTATCTGACTCCGTGGTTTTTTGTTGCATAAGGTAAGGTTTATATATTTTTTTTTTTGCATAAGTTAAGTCTTTTAGGTTCAAGTATATTTTGGATGAAATTTGTATTGAATAGCTTTTGCTATTGTCTGCAGGGCATTGGTCTCCTCGCTCACTCTCGATATCCGAAGAACCATATACATTGTTGATCCACTTCTCTCTGTGGAACTTTTTGCAAAATCTGGTTCTAATATTTCACCATTTTTTCGTAGCTTCGATAGTGTGACAAATTACCACATCTTTTTCCCTTATGTAGAAATGTATTTTTCTTTTTCTATAGAGGAAAATTTATATTCATTTGCTTTCACCCTTCTACTCACCTCTTTTATGAATTTGTAGAGGGCATTGGATTCTCATCTACATTAATTGTCTTTCAAGGGAAATTATCTTTATGAATTCTCTCAGCGGTGTTCATGGTCAAGCACGAATGTATGTTGAAAGAAAATTACTTACTTTGATTTTATTTATAAAGAATATTTTGAACTTACAAAGCTTCCTTTTGCAGTGCTGGTAGACTCGTTTCTACATTTTTGGATACAACATACGAGGATCTTGCTGATCCTTAAAGGCCCTATACTTTTCTTCTACAAGAAGTTCCATTGCAAAGCGATGCGCATTCTTGTGGATGGAGAGTAATCTCAAACATTTGCAGAACAGTGGATTCAAAGTTGTTACAAATAGAAGGAGTGAATGTAAGTTAATTTCATTTGATGTTTGTGCAACCCTTATCATGATTTCTTTTTACTAACTTATAACATTTATTCTTACAGTGTAAGGACTATCCCGAAACATATGTTTGGTGGATAAGGGAGAGATGCATCGAGCTGATTCTGGACAAGGCAATCACACCGTATGATCTTGACTCCCCTCTTCCTCCCAAAACTTCAATGTCTAAGGGCACAAGCAAGGGAAAGGTCAAGGGAAAGGGTAAGGACAATGGCAATGGTAAAGGCAAGGGCAAAGGCAATGGGACCACTGCTGCAGAGTTTAAGAAAAAAGGAATGCCAATGCTCTCTCCTCTTAAATTTGATCCATCCCCTCTTAAGCCCCAAGAAAAGAGACTACCTGTAAAGGTGAAATTTTTTCAACAATCAAAGAAAGGCCCTGTGAGAAAAAATATATTTGAAGAAATCGATAAAGAATGAAAATAGCAAACATAAGCATACACGAGCCTTATTATTTTGGCTTTGTACATTTTTATGCAATTTTTGTACCTCATTGTGTAATGAAAAATTTCACTTGTAAATCGAATGTAATGTACATTTTATTTATACACATTCGAAAGGAAACTTGCTTCCTTATGAGTTCCCATTAAAAAATATCTTAAGGACAGTCTATTAAGATAAATTCCTGCCAAGTTTTCATTCTCAAGGCTCAAAACTCACAATTGTGGGAGACAAACAGCTCGTACAAAAGAAAGAGCGCTCGGCTCTTTTACCAATTGTTACACCATTCACTTTGAACTTATATCTAGGGGATGTATTGTCTAGCAATTCCAAGGTATCCCTCACATCTTTCAGACTCCAATTGGAAGTAACATTCACCTTCTTTACTTCTTCATGCGGCAAAACGTGCACCGCAAGTTTATATGGTGTGTAATCTGTATCGGAATCCAAGGGAACCCAAATACCCAATCTTAGTTTGTATCTATTGTAATCAAAGCCCAAAGCAAGAGTTTGGCGAGGGATACTGTAAGCCAAAGCCAAGGATTGAGGGCATGCACTGCACCTCAAGATATCACCCTTATGATCGCACTCTCTAGATTTCCAATGCGTCCCTATAGTGTTGTCCAAATCCTCTTCCGAAAAGTTTATACTTAGCCAGGATACCTTCGTTCTTTGTAAATTTGCTGTTAATATCCTGAGATATTTTGAATTTGAAACTCTGCACCATTACCTTGTCAGGAATCTCCCAGTTTAGAGATGAAAGACTTGGCAATGGCAAATCTTCGATATTCCCATACCTATCCGCTTTAGAGGGAACCACATACTGTGCATAATATATAAAAACCTTGCATTCACTATAAAAAGACACAGTTTGATCGGCATAAATAATGTCTGCCAATACCTTATGAATGGCATGGAAAGTCCCACTTAGACTTTCCACATGTTGCCATTCAATACTTGTTGACGGAAAGATATCTACAATGACGAACCGTTTGTTAGAACTTGCATAAATGGAAAAGAATTATATACGTTATTCAACTTATAACTTACAATGTGTTTGTTGGGGAACACGTTCGTTTGGAGGCAAGTGCATATCCTTGGCCATGTAAACATGTTGCACCTTGACAAACCAGCCTTCGGGCATAATTTTGAAGGCAATGATACGCCCCTTCCAGTGATGTTTTATATATTCTCGTTTCTTCTTTTCACCTTATGAGAGCCCTTGCAAGAAGGCAGCATGGTAACCCAATCGTTTACAGCAAAGGTTTTGGGCTCAAAATTTCCATCTACTCCCTGGCTATAGACTGTGCAAGAGTGTATTAAACGAGAAGGGCGCCTGGAGGAAGCCATGAAAAGAAAGAAAGCGCAGAGAAAGAAGCTCAAAGAGGGGTGAATGAACTAAAAAGTAGCGCCAAGAACCCAAATGAGTATGTATTGGGTGCCAAAAACAATATTGAAAGATCTCCCAACTTTAAAAAAACTCATTATTAATTTCATCACATCTCTGTCACGTATTTTGTCAGATTTGTAAGTAAATGACGTCTTTGGGACTCCAAAACATGTCAGACTTTAGGGGTTTTGGCTAAAAAAGAAGAGAGAATCACGAAATGGACTCCACTATCTCTAAAAAAGAGGAGACAAGAATACCATATTCTTGCACACGTGGCGAACTCTCTTTGGCCCTTTCCTTAATCCCGTGATTAACAAAAGTGCATTTTTTGAAGCGTTTTTGGCCCTAATGCTTTCCTGAGAGTAGGAGCAATCTACAATAACTTCTTTAATTTTCGCATGGCTCTAGTGTGGCTCTCATCCCAATGAAATTTCTACCCCTTTCGAAGCAGTTGATATAAACAATCTGCTATGTGTGCCAAATGAGGTATCCAAATCATATAAAACACATAGGCTCCAATGAATCTCCGTACCTCTGAAGTTGTAGAACAATACTCCGTAATATTTCCTATAGCATCCACCTTCGTAGGTGAAGGTTTCCTGCCATAATACCCACACATATGTCCAACAATGACAACCTCATTTACTCCAAAAACAGATTTTTGCCCTGATAATGTCAAGTTCACTTCTTCTAACCTGGCCAAAATCTTTTCACAAGCTACAATATGATCAGCCACAAAGTATCTGCATCCCTGCTCATTTAGACTCTCATTTTTCTCTTCTTATGCACACCCCTTAATGGGCACATCATCCAAGAAAGGCATGGTAAGCTGAGGTATGTACTCACGAAGGACCTTATGCATGGCATTCATCATATGCGCAATAGAATTAGTGGCACCTTGAAGTAAGGTACACATCCTGACAACCCCAATAGAAGTTCTCATAGTGGTTAGGTCCCTGCTTTCCAAGGCCAGCCGAAACTGATCATATCCCGAATACAAGTCACCTAAAGAATAGATGACATGTCCAACTAATGCTTCTGCAAACTCATTCACAACTGGACCTATACCAACATTCCTGATAGTAACTTTGTTTACTGGCTGCATGTCTTGTATAAATCGGAGAGTACCATTCTTCTTTGGAATCGTAAACCACCTATTTGAGTATGGTGTAGATGACGGCTCTAGGATTCCCATCTTGATTTTCTCATTCAACAAGTCGACTAGCTTTGGCAGGTGTGCCCTAGGCACTGGAATAGGTCGGAGGTTCCATGGAATATGATGAATAGTAAAGATCACCACAGGGGCAACAATATCCAGATTCACACATCCAATCTCATGTGAGAAGAAAGCAAACCCCCTTCCATGTCACTCAAGCATGTCCTGAAAGCACTGCTTCTCTGAGGGTAGCAAGAAATCACCATTTCCAATTTTTAATTCAGCAAGAGTCTCTACTGAAAATTTATGGCCTATATGCTCTAGGTTCCTCAAAATTGACTGATTGGTAGTCCTCTCTATTTGCTGATCACTGTCAGGTGGAAGCGGTCCAGCTACCGGCTTCACCTTCTTATCCACAGTCTTGTATTTCGTGTCAACCCTGGCTTCATTATGATTCTCTACACTACTCAAATCTTGTTGTAAATCAGCAATTCCGCCCTCTGGTGGTGGCTGAATATCCTCAGTCCTCTGCTCTATGGACTGCATAGGAACAGCTCTAAACTCTGGATGCTGAAATATTTCAGCAGTAAACTCTGTTGGCTGAAAGTTTTCAGCCCTCTGTGTCCCTGTAGGCTGATCAAAATCAGCCAAAAACTCTGTTTGCTGAATTTCTTCAGTCTCAACACTTTTTGCTGAGTCATCTCAGCCTCTAACTCTATCTGTGACACAAAATCTAAAATTTCATGAAACATGTCCAGGGATTGCAGTGACACATTATTGAGACAACTCTGCATATCATTTTTCAGCATATTTTCCATCTCTATCATCGTATCTGCACAAACCATACTATCATACATCCCATCTATATGCTCATCATCCTCTAAAATACCTGCATTTTTCAAATCTTTCTCCTTCCTGCATATGTACTGCCTGGCAGCTCTAGGCAACTGAGAAATCTTCTGATAACTCATCGAACTATTTGCTGAAATTCCAACAAAATTGGAGGAGAAAACACTGCTACCAGGAGGTGGGAACTCCAATCTCCTCTACTCTGTACCACCATCGTCTCGAAGAACATCAGTACCTAATGAAAACCCGAATCCCTCACAGTGGGCAAAGGTGCATCTCGAAGAGTATCCCTGTTTCTAGCATGATTTACACACACAGTCATAAACTGGACTGCTCTCATACTATCTTTATTGCGAATCCATGCATAAGCAGATCCATCATCCATTACTTTCGTCTCCATGCGCATCTCTGTGATGAATGGCTGTCCTAGGACTATGGGGTAAGAGCATGAATCCTGCACAAAGAAATGGAAATCCTCCTCTACATCTCCAATAGAAATCCTGACACTGGGACATGCAACATACAAATCACTTGCAGTATTGTTGGCAGCTCTCATACGCCACCCATGCTCTGCATCCATAGGCCATCTTTTACTTTCATAAACTCCACGAACTATGAGATTAATCTCTGAACCATGATCCACCAAAGCAACATAAGGCACCTGTTTCTCTCCAAATTTTACCATTTACTCTGTAGTTTCCCTAGCCCAATGACTCCGCGAAAAATGACTGCGCAGTACCAAGATAGGCTCATCAATTTCAACATAATGCATAGGCTAAACTCTCTTCTCTGTCTGCGGAAAAATAGAAGCATTCTCGACCATAACCTCATTCTCATCCTCATCCAACTCCCCAATGAAAACTCCCTGTGTATCAGTAGTAGGCAATGCATGTCTTTTCCTCTTCAGGACTTTTTGGAACTGATCTTGAAACTCTCTTTTCGAGATGCCCAAAACCTCAAAAATTGTAAAAGTCACTTCATTGCCAAGTATCTTATCATTAAAGATTTTCTTCATGTCCGTAGATGTCTCAATATCAGACATTAATCTAAATCCTGGCTGCTTTCTCTGTCTAGGTTCTTGCCTCTTTTCTTTCTTTTGAGCATGTTCCATTTGTCGTTCTGGCGCTGGTCTCAAAGACGGCCCTGCAGTAGGTGGAATAACAAACTCACCCCCTCTAGTCTTTTTAGCTGCATTTGGATTCTCTTTATCTCTCTTACGCTTCTCCTCAACAAGTACATCTGCTCCCTGAGACTTAGCCAAGTAGGCATAAATAGTGTACTTGTCAACAAGCAAATCCCGACTTGTCTCAGATCTGATGCTAGAATATGCACTAGTCAAAACAGTCTGCTAAATTTTCCCCTTATTTTCCATCTCCATAGCATAGGTCCATAATGCTGACTGACTCTCTGAACCTTTCTCAGTCTAGACTCCATATGCAGAGGCATCTCCTCTAGCTGCCACATAAGAAGTACGTGCAGCCATGTCATCTACTAATTTCTTCATTCCTCCTTTCTCAAAATTGGTAGCAAGCGGAGCTCCTGTTTCAATCTTTCAGATCTTGCCATCTTGTCCCCAAAATACCAAATTCTTCCTCCTTGCATCCCAGTGAAAAAGATGTGTGTGGTGTGATAGTTTGCAGTATGAGATTGTGCTGCCTATCAGGAGGCCTTGGCACGACAGCTCATCTTTTGGAAAGATGGCAAGATCCATGCACAAAAAACGGGATTGCCTCTTGCTTTGAATTTTGGAAAGGGAGGTATGTAGAAGTTGTTGGAAGACTTGGCTGTTCGAAATGCTTATGCAGTTGTACATGCTTCTACTTTTGGTCTACATTTGGATAGAATGCATGGCCAAGTGATGGTCGAAAGGTTTGAAATATGGACACATGATTTACATGCAACTAAAAAGAGAAAATTTACGGATAGTGAAATGTCTCATGCACGATAAGATGTTTGTGACATAACTGGTTGGGAATCACCGGTAGATGCATGTTCAGTGTATACATATTTAGCAAAAGTACAAAATACGGATGTACTGGAGGAATAGAAACGAAAGAGAGATGAAGATAATGTAGGGACATCTAAAAGAGTGACAAGAAGAAGTGTGGATCAACCTAAAGCTACAAATCAGCCACCTCCTAAGCATGTTATGGAAGAAGTTAGTCAGTAGTAAAAATAGGATAGCAAACAAGAGGGCAAAAAGAAGGGCAAGCAGCCAGAATATAAGTTGCAATTTGACATTGAGACAGCCATAGATCTTAAGAAGGATCTTGAAGAACATATCTTATATAGTCAGGTGGAATTCACATTGGGAGAGGTGCTTGGTATCACCAAGCGAGAATTTCATGATGAGATCATTGACATAATTAAGAGGAAGTGTCAGTTTCTTGGTGATACCACTAGTGCATTACTGCAATTTGAAGAGGAAACTGGTTTGTTGGGTATTCACATTGAATATGAGCATGAAGTAAGTACTGGATTATCTATGCAGGATGCTACTAATCAGTGGATAGCATGTGGAAAAGAGAAAAAATTGGCTGAAAATGCATTGTCTTGTAGCAATATGCATGGTGGAGTAAGGCAGATGAAAAATATGGAGAAGAGACTCTAGGATTTAATCCTCAAAGTCATTACACAAGAAATCATTGGGCCAGGGCTACCACTGAAATGGTAGTGAAAATAGGGGAACGTGAAACTCCTGGTGTTGCTTTGCTTGACCATGGGTCTAAGATTAATACCATTGAGCATGTATTATATGAGAATGGTGCATGGCATGTGGACACTAGTCATGGTTGGCATATGAGGGATACAAATAGTTCTTCGAGAGAGCTTTATGTAGCATGTCCTAATGTAAAAGTGACAATTGGTGATGTACAAGAAGAGCAACACTTCTTTGTGCAATATAATTCCTCATATGCAGTGATTTTTGGACAGCTCTATGTTACAGGAGTGCATATAAAAACAAAGGTGCTTGATGATGGTTCTACTTATGCAAGAGACAAAAGCAAGGATGGGAGGAAAGCAGTCTAATTTCTTACTATTTGTGTTAATCATCCTAGAAATTAGGATACGCTTTGAGAGTTTCCTTTGCCTCCAAATAAAAGGGAATTCAAAGACTTGGATTTTCATTAAGCACTGTTGTAATGCATGGCTAGTAGTGTTGTTCAAAGGATGCACTTGCCTCTTGATGGAATGAAGAATGTATTTACTATTGGTTATTCTCAGTTTACAGCAAATTGTTCATGTTGGTTTAAGCATATGGAAGCTATATGCAAGACTGAATGCATATCTATGAAATGGGATACTAAGGAACTAAGAGCATTGGGATTATTAGCTAAAAATGAAGGCATTTTAGGCATCTTTTATGGGCTAAATAATAATGACACTATGGCTGAAATTTTAGAAACTATACTTGCAGGAAATGAGGCTAAAAACAAAGTGTTGTCAGTATGTTCTTTGGGCATGTATGACGTTATAGCATTGTTTGCTCAGCAGGAAGGATGCTGAAGCACTTGTGGAGACAAAGTATAAGATAGTTGACAAAAAGGTGAAACCAATTACTTTGCCACTTCCACCAAAAAGTGAGGGTCTGCGTGAAAAAGTGTTAAGGCAGCCAAGTTTACGGGATTCTAAAGATATAGGTCATCAATTTACATCTGGAACATTACATGAATTGAAAGTTAGTGCAAAAGGGTTTCTTTTGTCTACTGAAAGAGACAGTTTTATGTAGATGTTGGCTAGGCATTAAAAGGCATTTGCATTTCAGCCAACTGAAATAGGTTGTGTGGATCCAAATGTTGTCTCTCCTATGGTAATATTTACTGTGCCACATGTACCATGGAACTTGAGGCCTATTCCAGTGCCTAAAGCTTACTTGCAAAAGCTAATGGGTTTGCTAAATGAAAATATTCACATAAAGATCTTGGAGCCCTCTTCAACTACATACTCAAATCGTTGGTTGAATGGGGCTTTGAGATTTATTCAAGACATGCAACCAGTCAATAAAGTGACCATAAGAAATGTGGGTGCGTCCTATGGTTGATGAATTTTCAGAGGCTTTTGCTAGTAAAGTGATCTATTCTTTGGGTGATCTTTACTCTGATTATGATCGTTTCAGCTTGCAGTTGAAAGCACGGATATCACAACCATGAAGACTCCCTTGGGGTTAGTAAAGATGTGTAGTCTCCCGCAAGGAGCAACAAACATGAAAAATGCTATGAATAGAGTACTCATGGATTTTATACCAAAATTGAAAATTCCCTTCTTGGATGATGTTCCAATCAAAGGGTGTGCAAAGGATGAAAAGAATGAGGAGATGGATGCTCATGGGTGCAGACAGTTTGTTGCAGACCGTATTGTAGATTGTGGGAGGATTTTGACACATCTAGAAGAGGTGCATCTAGAAGAGGTGCATTTAACTCTTTCTAGACAAAATTCTGTCTTTGGAGTTGAAGAGGTTTTGATTATTGGGCATATGTGTGAGCCCTATGGGCAAAGAACATCACTAGCAAAAATAGATGGGATTTATAGAATTGCAAGATGTATCGAGGAATGTATTAGAGGTGCATAGATTCTTGGGTACATGTGTGTTCTATTTGATATGGATTCCTCACGTTGCACATGTAGTTGATACTCTATATTAGCTTTTAAGGAAATGTCAGAGATTTCATTGGGAAAGGAAGCATAAAAAAGCAATGAAGAAATTGAAACAACTCTTAAAATCTGCTCCTAGATTGAGAAAGGCTGATTATTCACATGGAAAGACTATCATTATTACTGTTGATACAATCCCAATCAAGATTGGATGGGAAATTGGGCAAGATTATGAGGAAGGGCAAATATATGAAATTCGCTTTGGTGCTAAAGTATTGACTAAACTACAGAGAAGGTATCCACAGGTAAAAAGAGAATTATAGGGAATTGTGACATCCCTTAAATGTGATAAGGAGTATTTTATGGGTGCTCGTGTAGTTATTGAGATCGATTGTTTACTGGTATTGGATATGATTACTAGTTGTGCTACCTCGAAAATTGCTATACTCCGATGGATTGCATACATCAAATCTTTGAACCTTGAATTTCAGCATATTGCAAGAAGACATAACCCAGTTGCAGACATGTTATCTCAGGCATGCTATGAGAATGAATATGGATGATGGATGAGGAGGAAGAAGATGACTTTCTTACGGTTGAAAATGATGTTGTAAGAGTGAATTTAGCAATGCAAGGAGTTGCTACAGCATTAACCAAATCTTGGACAACAAAGAGAAGACACTTTAGATGTTTTGTATCTTGTGTAGAAGTGTTTCTCAAAGACAAATATGCAAGAGAATGGCTGAGAATTAATCAATATCTCAGTACATTAACAAAGAGAGATGAATGGTCAGATGAGGAGTTCAAGAAGATCAAGAGGAAAGCCTATGGGTTTTTCTTAAAACATGGATACTTATGAAAATATGCTAAAAATAAACAAGGTATGCCATTACAAGTTTTGGGTGACAGAGCTTCACAAGTAAATGTTATGCAAGCATTTCATGAAAGCTTATGGGCTAGCCATAGTGGTGTTTGGGGTACTTTTGCAAAGATCAAAGAAAGATATTGGTGGCAGGGTATGTATAAGGATGTTGCTCACTTTTTGGAAACATGTACGACATGTTAAATGTATTCATCTGTGAGACATCGGGATGGATTATAGCCCACATATTCATTGTCTCTTCGTTTTAAGTGGGTGGTGGATTTAGTCACGATGCCTATAGGTCTTTGGAAAATGAGATATATTGTACTTGCTCATGAAGTTTTGACTAATCAAGTAGAAGGGAGAGCTCTGTGTGCTAAGACAACAAATGCAATGTGTACTTTTCTCTTAGAAGAGATGTTTTGTCGGTATGATTGTGTGGGAGAAATTACAATAGATAGGGTGAGCTAGATGCAGATGAAGCTCATGATTTCTTTGCCCGATTGGGGATAAATATTGCTTTAACTTCATCTTATAAACCTAAAAGAAATGGCAAAAGTGAAAGAGATCATCCACCGATTGGGGATAAAGCATGTGGAGAGAAGGTAAAAGAGTGGCCATGATTTCTCCCTTATGCTTTGTGGGCTAACAGAACAACTCATAGTGCCATTAGAGGATATATGCCTACTGAATTGATGTATGGTCAAAAACTTCTCATGCCAATAGAAGAGATGATAGTCACATGGAGTGTGCTACCTTGGGAAGAGGAGTTGAATTGAGAGGAGTTGTTGGTCTTAAGCATCAGACAGTTGGAAAGAAAGCTAAAAGACATAGAGGTAGTAGTTGCAAAGTTAAGGGAAGCAAGGATATAGAACAAGGGATGGTTTGACAAAAGACATAGCTTGAGGCCAAGAACCATACAAGATGGGGATTGGGTATTGGTTTATGATAGTAGTCTAGACAATCAGCATAATGCCATACGCAAAGTTTCCAAAATATGGTTTGGACCCTATGTGGTAAGACATGTGTTTGATAATGCTACTTATGCATTAAATGAGCTAGATGAGATAACCATAAAACTTGCAGTAGTAGGGAAAAGAATCAAATTATTCAAGAGGTGCGAATCTACAGCCTATGAGTTGCAAGAATTGGAAGAAAATAGTTGCCATGATATAGGGGCTAGCCAAGAAGATATGGAAGATGAAGAAGCAAAGGATATGGTTGTAGATGATGAGGACTCAAAATCTTGTGACAACTAGGATTTTGGCACATACCGAAGGATGTGCAGATTCAGAGGGGGTGGATGTCGTGCCACTACATGGACATAGTGTGAAAAACTCTAGAGTGCATCATCATCCAACTTTCTTATTGATCTAGAGAGTTAATATCATTTGAGTCATTGGAACTCGTGTCACTGGCATGGATGGTTCAACAATACTAGATTTTTGAACAATTTTAGCCTATTTTTTATATTATTTATTATAAAAATCCTAAAAAGTTGAAAAATCTTCTAGATTAGGATGGCATGCAAAAAGCAAGTTTCTTTTTCAACCATTTTTTTGGATTTTTCATAAAAGGGAAAGATGGGCAAAATCGCGCACATCCCGATCGTAGTTGGCAGACTGAAAACAACACTTTGAGCTGGAAGAAGGAGTGAACTAGGAGATTTTGGACCAGGTGTCCTAATGTTTTACCCCCTTTTTGATGCCAACAAAGCCATCAGATTTGGGTTCCAAGCAATAGAGAGAAAGTTGTTGTTTCATCCATGTTTTTGGTCTACGAGAGGCTCGAGGAGATCTAATGCTTGGAGATTGCTTCTGAGTAATGCGAGACAAGGGATTTCAGGTTCTATCAATACATATTGATTTGATTCATTGTGCTTTGTCTTTATTGTGTTTACTTGTTGTCTATTCTTTTTCTTCTCTTCCATCTCCTATCTCTACTTCCTTCTATCTTTGATCCCCGATGGATACGACCTTTCGAAAAAAACCCCTCCGACAACATCTCCACACTTCGTTACAAAATTATGCAATGCATGACATGTAATAGCAATATAAGAACAACTATGCAATTAATTTGCTAAGAATATGCATTTTTTAAAAATATGCCAAATGAATTTTCTATCACAACACTTCCCTTGCTCATGTGTTGATCAAAAACTATTTTCTCATGTGTGTAAAACCCTCCTTTTGCAATAAATACTTTCAATACAAATGATTCAACCTTATAGCTTGTTGAGTCTACAACTATGTAAAGGGAAACATTCTCACCCTGAGCTTGGATTATTGGCTCTTGCAAAACCTCCTTCTTAACCACCTTATTGTAGAAGGGAGAGTCCTTGAAATGTGTTGAGTCTTGCATGCCTCTACGTTTTCGCACATGGTACCCCAAAATGTGTTTCTCGCATCATCTTTGCCTTGTAGTAAGTCACTTGAAAAGCCATGTTTGTAAATGTACTCAGAAGAGGTTTCATGTTAATCAAGAAATCGAGAGGAAGTTGATGAAGTCACATCTATTGCATCATACATATTTGCCAGAGATATTAATCATTCAAACTCTGTAATGGTCTTGTATGAATGGTCTCATGATGGGGTTGTAAGGCATGCTTCACTAATATTTCTTTGGACCAAAGTATGTCCACAATAGCCTCTGTGTATTTACTGATTGTACTACATCCCAAAGCAAATGTTTTTGCAATCACTCTTGTGGAGTATCCTTGAGCTCTACCAAAAGTCATGTGCAAGTGACAAGTCTCTAGATTTGGATTCATACAAAACGATACACTCTACATATGGTAAAATTGGCTCTATTCGGGATTTTAATTGATGAAATCTCTCATAGGACATGAGATAAAATGTTTGCTGCCTATGTTGGTTTCCTACATATCTTCATGCCATAATCCTAAATGTAATCTCTATCACAGTGTCACTTGCTTAGGAAAAACCCACCAGCAACAACGCCCAAACTCTAAAGAGTCTATAGTATCTATTATAAGGATGATATTCATCATGAACATAATACTCAGTTTGAATTAAAGTTCCACATTTCTCGTATGTCCCATTTCATGATCTTTAGTCCAAATTAGTTGGAGGTATGCATTTAAGTATGAATATTTGTTAACCTCATCATCCACCCTATAACATTGCAATTTACAAAAAAGAATCACCCATCACCACACACAAATACATACGCTCTATTAATTATAATCATATGCCTAGCAACCATATTGATAATCATAAAACAATAGCATTTATATTTTGGAGAAAAGAAGAAATTACATGCTTGGTACCTTAACGGAGTTCCTCATAGAAACATAACTATGTGAAGTTGCTATGAATTTCCACTCTTCTAGTGCTGTCTTCCTATTTCATATTCAATAACTCTTTTTCATCTTTTAGTGACTCCATTGTGTTGCACATTGATCACCCTTGATTTGTTTGTCTGTCTTTTATCTTTTGTCCTTTTAATATGGGGTCTTCGTTACATCCCTCCTACCCTCCGATGGTCTATGGCATTCTCTCTATTAGGACAACATTGTTGTCACCCAAATCCTTATATGGAGGTGTTTGCCTTACATTAGTATCAGTAGCTCTTTGGTACCTCAACCATTGGGTGGTCAATCCAAAATGGCATCCATGGAGGCAAAAAATGGCCAAGAAGATGTCCAAACCATGTTTACCCTACTAATGCTCAAAGAATATTAGTGAAGTGTGCCTTACAACCCCATCATGAGACCATTTATGTAGGACATCTCTTGCTTGGGACAATAAGCTTTGTAGGGTTATGATGCTATAGACACATTTTCATAAACACAATAAAAGCATAATGAGATACCCTGTGCACATGAGGATTGCTGTCCAAGAACCCATAGCCAATCTACCTATAGGACCTTTTATTGATGTATGGGAACATATCTGTCCAAAAGTTGATGGATGTTGACAAACTTATGAGCACGTATATTGATAAGGTTTTTTTAGGTAGAGTGACTAAGGGCCCACGTATCTGAAACAAAATCAGACGGGGGCATATGTCTATCGAAATGCAATTGGACCTTATCATAATTATGGGCAAATGCTCATCTCCTAATCTATAAGGTAAACTAAACTACATATTCTATGGGCTCTAGGATTTGAATCCTCTACCAAACAAAAGGTCTACTAATGAGGCCTTTGCTATCTAGACTATACCACTCTCCCTTCACCCATATCAAACACAAGGTTAGAGTTCTAGCTCAAAGAATTCCACTTTTACTAGGACCTTGTTTGCTCTATTAAAAAACGATTACAAAAGAGGGGAATTGAACTCCCATGATCCTAATTCTCACACAAACCAAGAAAATGCTCTCACATGCACACACAAGCAAACATGCAAGTACATAACATAGGTAGGCCACACATATAGAAAAGGACTACACAAATCACCATGTAGTAAAATACAAAGAAAAACAAACATCACATACTAAAGTGAATGGAAATAATACAAGTAATTGTCTCTTTTCTTAGAAATCATGCCTCAAAGGAAGGTGTACATGTGAAGTTGCCATGCATGTGCATTACAAATCTACTCTATCTTCTTTTCTATCACGATTATGCTCCTTTTTCTCTTCTTCTCCACTTTCTTCCACAACACCTCATCTCTCAATACAACACAAAAGGATCTTATATTGAAGCTACTAAATAGTATTGCTTCATGCTTTCAATACAAATGATTCAGCCTTATACCTTGTTGAGTCTACAACTATGTAAAGTCAAACATTCTCACCTTGAGCTTGGATCATTGGCTCTTGCAAAACCTCCTTCCTAACCAACTTATTGTAGAAGTGAGAGTCCTTGAAATGTGTTGAGTCCTACATGCCTCTATGTTTTTTGCATATGGTACCCCAAAATGTGTTAGTTGCATCGGCTATGCCTTGCAGTAAGGCACTTGAAAAACCATGTTTGTAAATTGCCCTACATTAGTGTCAATAGCCCTTTAGTACTTCAATGATTTTGGGTGGTCAATCCAAAATGGTATCCATGGAGGCAAAAAATGGCCAAGGACATGTCCAAACCATGTTTACCCTACTAATGCTTAAATAATATTAGTGAAGTGTGCCTTACAACCCCATCATGAGACCATTTATGTAGGACCATTCCTTTCTTGGGACAATAAGCTTTGTAGGGTTCACGGATCTAGAGCTAGTTAGCTATGGTGGACACAAATGAAACACACGATACATTATCAAAATGAGAGATTGTAACTCAATTGAATTAGGTTCCAAGATAGATTAGCTTGGGCTCATAAACACAATCTTGAGTGACTCAAACTGAAAGTACCATTCTCCTTGAAATGAGTGTCAACCAAGTACATGCCTTTATAGCTTTTTGGATGGTACCACTGTACCTCACTGTGCATATGGGATTTTGGACATCTCTTCCTAGAGCTTCTAGAGCATACATCTTTGTCATATCTCTCATACAAAGCCACTTATGGGAAAGCCTCTTTTGGGCACACATCTAGCCTCTATGGGCATACATACCAAGCATCATTTGCTATTCTCAACACCCCCCTCAAATGATGAGTTTCTACCCTTGCTGGCTTTTGCCCCCCTGCATGTAAACATGGCCCGAGACACTAGCTCTTTGGTAGCCTAGTCAGGTTAAGGCTTGAAACTTTACATCTTGGTAGGGTTTTTACATACACTATGGGAATTTTTTTGCAAAACATTTCGTTGGTTTGTAGGAGCAGAAAATGTTTTCTTCATTTGTTTTGTTGCTTCTTTGGCAACCTTTGATCTTATTCTTGGACTTCTTTTTCTTCATGCTCTTACACGTGAGCACATTGATGGATACATGAACTTTGTTTAACGAACTCTCACACATGAGATGAATTTTGGAATACATGGTCTTTGGGTTTTCATGTGACTTTTGCTCATGGCTTGATATTATATTTGCCATTGGACTTTGATCAAGGGAATGCTTATGAGAATCTATACAATGAACTGAGCTTTGGAAAAAAAACCAATTTGAGTGAAGTAGATGTGTGGAAGGGTTTATAAGATAGAGAAACAATGTGAGAGGAGATATTTATGTAGAGGCTTATTAAAACCTTAGTAATAAGGTTTATTAGTTAACTAATTGTGAAGTCCTTGTTAACAGCATTGCACAATTTTTTTGGTTTTCTCATCTCAGTTTGATTTCACAGGTACCTCCCACTGGTAACTTTCCTTTATTATGTTCATCCCAAATAACTTTTCCAGCTACATCTTCTTCTTCTTCCAAGTGATAGCTTCTAAAATAAGCAATGAACCTTAATACCTTTAATGTGAATTCCAAACTAAGCTTCTTAAGCAGCATTGTAGCACCTTCTTTCTCGATCTTCTTTACTTCATACAACAATTGATGTTGGCTTGAAAAATTTGAACAGAGATAGGCATATACAAGGAGAAGAATGAGATGGAAAGGATTTAGAATATGCAAGGAAGAAGGGAATGTTAGGAAGCTATGCTCACTAGCTATCTAGCTCAGCCATAGCTCTGATACCATGTTAACAAACATAGATCTAGAGCTAGTTAGCTATGGTGGATGCAAATCAAACACACGATACATTATCAAAATGAGAGATTGTAACTCAACTGAATTAGGTTCCAAGATAGACTAGCTCGAACTCATAAACACAATCTTGAGTGACTCAAACTGAAAGTATCATTCTCCTTGAAATGAGTGTCAACCAAGTACATGCCTTTATAGCTTTTTGGATAGTACCACTGTACCTCACTGTGCATATGGGATTTTGGACATCTCTTCCTAGAGCTTCTAGAGCATACATCTTTGTCATATCTCTCATACAAAGCCACTTATGGGCACACGTTTAGCCTCTATGGGCATACATACCAAGCATCATTTTCTATTCTCAACATGTGTGTGTGTGTGTGTGCTATTACTAAGGTCTCCACGAAGCCTTTAGACAACATCTAATGGTGATTGGAAACCATGTCATTATGCCTCTCCATGTGATGAAGCTCATGCTGACATAGAGTGTAATTAAGCATGATATATGGATCCATATATTGGGCACTTCCTCTTACATATCACCATGATAATCTTGTGCCAAGCTAGGTTCATCATTCATTGAGATCTTGAAGTCCCAGATCTCCCTCTACATCTCCTCATGGGCCTTGCCTTTGCCTTTGTGTCCTACCATCTAAGTGTAGTCTAGAAGACCCACTGTCACTAAAAGGGGTATTACTTCTAGTATGAAACTCTAATCGACGAGATTCTTTATTCAAATCAAAGTGGAGGAATCCCTCTTTGAGATGTGCTATAAGATTTATGATAAAAAATGATGAAATAATTCTTCAATTGGATTTTTGTAAATGCACTCTATCCATAGTTACCTCAGTACATAAAAATGGCCATATCTTTTAAACTATAACTCCAATTGGGGATGTTTTTATTTAAACAAAGCCCTATTTGAGAGAAGCTATAAGGTTCACTCCCAAATGCAATTGAGAATTTCTTATTAGAGTAAGGTTTTTGTGGTTATTCGTGAGTACCTATGACTAAAAGATTGTATGTTTCAATTCCCACATGCACTATATGAGTGGCTCATGGGCTGAGGAGCCTGAACATCATAATAAGTAATATCCAGAGCATACTAAGTATGAAACCAAGTACATTGATGTATCCATTTACTCTTCCATCACTACAAAAGTAGACCTTAGTGTCATATCTCTTATAGTTGACTGCATACATGTCAAGTGCCATACATGGGTACCTTGAGCACTAAGACTGTGTCCAATTAGAGGGTATCTGATCAGGAATGGGATAACCATGGGATATACCTACACCTACATACAAATATCAAGCTTTGGATCAATCGGAGGTAGGCAAAGTTTCCTCAGGGGCTGGCAAAGGTGTGCATCCCTTCAAGGTCTCAAGTAGTAAGGGAGGGTCATCTTTCTTTTGGCTTACCACATTTACCTTGCATCAGCCTTTTCTCTCAGCTGGAGCACATGGTAGACATTTTTAATTAAGAACCCAACATGAGATGCATTGGAAAATAAAGATTAGGTCTTTTCATGAGACGCAAGGATGGAATAAGAGCTTGGATGGGTCTTATCTTGGCAGTTCAATGACTCACTTGCTACCACCTACCCTTTTACAATGGCTTATTATCCACTTGGGATCAATTCAAGACATGAATGATCAATTTAGTGTTAGAGTTAGCAAAAACCAATGAGTAAGAGTCAACATGATACATTGGAAGGAAAATGGATTGCAAGTAGTTTATTAATTCCATGTGGGCAGCATGCATGCAATGAAGGACTCTACTGAAAAGTCAATGTGCATCCTTAATCACTCCAACAAGGGACTAAGATCAACAAGTGGATGAGAATGAGAGATTAAGGTTGAATTGGCATACCTCTTCAATGTTTAAAGTAGATGGATGAAGTGTAATCCAACCATGATGCCAAGTTCTCTAATAAGTTAGCTCAAGTGAGTAGAGCACTTCGATGGGTAAAATCTTCAAGGATTTGATGCTTCCTCTAATGGTGGTAGCTCTTGTGGTTTTTCTTGAGCTTGCTCTTCAATAAAAGAAAGATTCAAATAGAGATTTCATGGCTACCCATAAGAATTCTTCACATGTTGAGTTTCATGTCTTCAATCTAGGTAAATGAGGCCAGAGAGTGGCTGAAGGGTCTCTTAGGGGTTGAGATTGGATAGGATGTGAACTAATTGAAGAGCTCAAGTTGAGCTTCAATGCCTGCCCAAAATAGTTCACTATTGTGCACTAGGGTTTTCACCTTGTGGGAGCTTAAATGATGCTGGAGAAAGGATATCAAGATCTTGATCAAGAACCTCATTGAGTTGTTGCTAGAAGACTAGGGAAGCCATGGGAGAGGCTAGTCACTACTGAGGAGAGGCAAGAGGAAAGCAGGGAGAGAAAGGTGATTTGCATGTAAAATTACAAGCTATCCCCTGGGTCACTCATGGGGTCAATCTCCAACAACCAACTACTCTACAGGTTTCCTGAGATGAAACTAGGATTAGGTTTTGATGGTTTTTATTGTCCTAGAGAGTGCTTGAGCAAGAACTTGGGATTTCACTACAAGGATATAGGAGAATAGCAATGGCCATTTCTGACGAAAATTAGTGGCATCACTATTTGCATCGCAAATGCGATGCAAATAGAGATGGTACTCAAACGAAAAAAAGCAGGCCGAAACCGAAGTGTGACAGTTTGCGAAAAAGAGAGAAAGAGGGAGAAAAAGAGAGAGCGAACTACATCGTGCATTTGAGAGGGAGCAGGAGAGGGAGAGAAAGACAAAAAGAGGGAGAATGAGAGCTTCTCACTGATGTCGCCACCATTTGCAAAGAAGACGAGGAAGTGCATGAAGGGCAAAGAGGAGTCGCCAAATCCATCCTCAGGCCTTTTGTGGTGAGTGCATTGCTCCCTCTTGGTTTGTTTTTGTTTTTTCTCCTTTTCTTTTATTAAAAATGATGTGTATTGAGAGAGAAAGAGAGGAAATGAAAGAGAGAGAGAAAGAGAGAAAAAGAAAGAAAGAACGAGGGAGAGAGAGAGGGAATAAACATGAAACATAATAAAGAAAGAGAGAAAAACATAATAAAGGTAGTAGTAGTAGTAGTAGTAGTAGTAGTAGTAGTAGTAGTAGTGAGAGAGGTATATATATATATATATATATATGTATATATATATATATATGTGTGTGTGTGTGTATATATATATATATACATATATATATATATATCTATATATATATATATACATATATATATATATATATATTGTTAAGGGTGTACCTTAGGTGTGTTCGAAGCTTCAGAAAGACGCAGAAGGCTTGTGTATCGAAATGAGAGAGAGAGAGGGAATAAACATGTTACATAATAAAGAAAGAGAGAAAAACATAATAAAGGTAGTAGTAGTGGTGGTGGTGGTGGTGGTGGTGGTGGTGGTGGTGGTGGTGGTGGTGGTGGTGGTGGTAGTAGTAGTAGTAGTAGTAGTAGTAGTAGTAGTAGTAGTGAGAGGTATATATATATATATATTGTTAAGGGTGTACCTTAGGTGTGTTCGATGCTTCAGAAAGACGCAAAAGGCTTGTGTATCAAGGCCCGGTAAAGTAAAAGATAGATTGAACTTGGAGGTGAACGGATGGTTTTATTGGCATGCTTTACACTACTTCCTCCTATGCTCTACATATCGAGTCATACACAAAGGAAAAAAAGGTGGCGAGGTCCGGTGCAATACCACAGGACGGGGAACACTCCGACATAGGGTAGCTACTCCCTTGTCCCCATGCGTAGCATATAAGACTTTACATACTGTAGGCCCATCCATAGGTGGGTGAAGACTTTACACATGTTAATTTTGTTGAGTTACAAGAGAAAACATCCATTCTCCAATACTTTAAGAAAGAAAAAGAGAATGATAACAAAAACAAATCGTTTGTCGTAACGTAGACCAAATGGAAAATGATGAAAAAAGAAAGAAAGAACGAGAGAGAGAGAGGGAATAAACATGAAACATAATAAAGAAAGAGAGAAAAACATAATAAAGGTAGTAGTAGTAGTAGTAGTGGTGGTGGTGGTGGTGGTGGTGGTGGTAGTGGTAGTGAGAGAGGTATATATATATATATTGTTAAGGGTGTACCTTAGGTGTGTTCGATGCTTCAGAAAGACGCAAAAGGCTTGTGTATCGAGGCTTGGTAAAGTAAAAGAGAGATTGAACTTGGAGGTGAACGGATGGTTTTATTGGCATGCTTTGCACTACCTCCTCCTACACTCTACATATCAAGTCACTTACAAAGGAAAAAAGGGTGGCCAGGTCCGGTGCAATACCAGGGACGGGGAACACTCCAACATAGGGTAGCTACTCCCTCATCCCCATGTGTAGCATATTAGACTTTACATACTATAGGCCCATCCATAGGTGGGTGGAGACTTTACATACGTTAATTTTGTTGAGTTACAAGAGAAAAAATCCATTCTCAAATACTTTAAGAAAGAAAAAGAGAATGGTAACAAAAACAAATCGTTTGTCATAACGTAGACCAAATGGAAAACGATGAAGGATGTGATGTTCAAGATCACGAGACATATCTTAATCAACGTGCCCCATGTCCTTACTCTCAATGTAAGCTAACAATTAGACGAAAACACCCATTGTCTATAGAACACATACAACGCTTTGGCGAGTTTCAATCAAAGACCATTGATCAAGTGATCTCAGATTTTGAGGAAATGGTCAGAAAAGTGTATATCAACCATGCATTGTATTCGCAAAATAATTAAATATCATATACAAAAACATTGGATGTGGCCGTAAAATTTATTACACGGAGGTAATGTCTTATCCCAAGGAGGAGTGCACCCTTTGCGGCTAGTTAGAAGAGTTCGTGGGTGTGCAATGGACGGAGTGCCCAAGCCAATTCACCACTTGGAATTTACTACCGAATCTATACTATCAATACGAGAGGAGACATGTAGCCTTTCAAACTTTCCTACAATTTTAGAGCTTGAGATGGAGGCAATGATCAATGCATTGATTCCCATGGTTGTCGAGACTTCTAATTCGCTTAGAGAGGAAGCATCCATACCATTATATGATGGGTGCCAAGTATCTCACCTAAAGACACTGCTTGCACTCCTAAGTGTGCCAGAAAAATACGAGTGGAGTAATGTGAGTGTGACCGAGTTTTTCAAGTACCTTCTACATACACTTCGTTGATTTATTTTCGGCACCATCATAAAAAACAAATATACTTTTTCAAGGTGTTTTATGATTTATTTTTAGGTTACTAAAGTATCATATATTATCACTTGCAAACACCATGCTTGAGTCTGTGATAATGCATGACATGTTTTACAAAAGCTTGGCATGGACTACAACAATATCCATGCATGTATCAATGATTGCATACTGTTTCGAGAAGAGTACAAGACTATGGAGACATGTCCAAAGTGTGGTGCTCATAGGTATCGACAAGTCTTGCAAGGGCAAACCATCCCTCAAAAAGTTCTTAGATACTTTGTGCTTATCCCCCGTATACATCACATGTTTTGTATGTCCAACATGGTGAGCTTGACAACGTCGCATGCACAGAATATATCAAGAGATGGAGTCCAATGAATATCAGTGGATTCATGTGCATGGAGTCACATTGACTCTACCTATCTAGGCTTTTCTCAAGAGCTAAGGCATATTCGGTTCGGTCTTGCTATGGATGGCGTGAACCCATTTGGTTTGCGCTCAACTTCTTACAATGTGTGGCATGTAGTTATTGTTAACTACAACATCCCTCCATGGCTCTCTATGAAGAAAGGACACCTCATCCTTAGCTTGCTCATTCCTAGTTGCTACAAAGTCAAGAATATGGATGTGTATCTTCATCCATCAGTCGATGAGCTTAAGATTTTGTGGGAGGAGGGGGTCACCGTGGAAGATATGAGTAAGTGCCATGGTCAACGGTCTGCCAATATTCGATCCATTCTCATGTGGACCATGCATGACTTTTTGGGATTCGTGGAGTGCTCAGGTAAGTAGTGTTCCATTCTCATTGGTAATATCTATCATAGCTCGTTCAAGTTTGTATTCACTAGATAGAGGTGTTAGGACAGGTCTAGTTACCCTAGGTTATCATGCATGTTCATTGTGTGGGCCACAGTTAGACTCCCAAAGGTCACGGACCATGAAGAAGATGGTATATCAAGGACATGCCGCTTTCTTGTTGGAGGGTCATAAAGTGAGGGAAGGTTTTCCTGGATGCACCTCCAACACAAATGAATGCCCAAATCTGTGTACAAGCTGAAAATGGTCCATACAAAGTCACATACAAACGGAATGTGATGGTTCTCAGTTTTCTACAAGTTTTCATATTTGACCCACTTACATATCAACCACTTTATTGGATCCCATGTATGCTTTCAAGAATGTGGGTAGCTTACTATGGAACCACATCATCAGAAAGAGAGACAATCCAGGGGCACAAATGGATTTGAAGGAGGTAGGCAAGATGGAGGCGCTTTGGCGAAAGTCGAGTGCTGATGGTAACTTGCAGCTACCTCGCACTCCTTGGGTTTTGTCCACTAAAGAAGAGCACTTTGTGAAGAAAATTATCAAGTCTATTCGTACTTTGATGGGTATGATGTGTTCTCTCAAGTCCACGTTTTCTAAAGACGACCAATCATTAAGGCTAAAATCCCATGATTGGCATAAGATATGTCAAGTTTGTACTACGAATGGATTGTAAGTGGCATGCGTGTTTTGCTATTTGGAGTAGAGTCATTGTTCGTAATGCTTCTTCATTTGTGACAGTTGTACTACTGATCTCGATCGCAAGATCCCTTAGTCCAAACATATGCGGGGCACTTTACAGGTTGTCAAATTTAGTGCAATGGATCTCACAAAAGGAGATCAAGACATCCTCTATTGAATCTGCAAGGCGGGGAGAAATGGAGATGGTCTGTCTCTTTGAGAAGTACTTGTCCACCAGCATGCTCATGATACAAACCTACCTGCTCATACATCTTGTAGATGAAGTGGAGATTGCTCAACTTATCCATACACAATGGATGTTCTTCTTGGAGTGGTACTTCTAATGAAGATTTACAAGCTATCCAAGCTCTTTGGAGGGAGCTCTTTACATCATTTTGAATTTGTAAAGCCATCTGATCATGGTTGCATACATGGGTGTAGTGGGAACTATAGCATGGCTGAAATTGGATAGGAGGAGACAGGGTGTTGAATACCAAGAGGCGCTAGTTTTTGTCCCACAAGCTTTCCAGCATGGGCTCATAACTGGTAGCAACTAGTATGCATGGGGGGACCCATGCATGAATTTGTCCACAATTATGACTAAAGGTGGTATATTGTCTCATCTCAGTAGAAGCCTCATGGAAAATCTTTGCGGTGGTCTTTTTTTTGTGACCTAAATGTGATACTAACCAAGGTTATAGACAAAAACTACAATCATGCTTGATGTTCATGCTAGTATCGAAGTAGTAGGATACGTACTTTAATCTTTTAAAAAAACCTTTGAGATTAGGAAGAAAAAAAAAAACAATGGTGTCTTCATCAATGTGCTTCATATACACTACAAGATATAGGCCTTATACCGAAGTTAAAAGCGACGAAAATGCAAATAACAAAATTTGCCCCCATCGTCACAAAAAGCGCCAATATTGGCGATGCCATAGAACAGTCGGTATCAGCGTTGGTATCAGCATCGCAATTGTGACACTGATACTGACGCCAATACCGACGCTGATAGCGACAGTTTGTGATGAAAATAACGACGCCAATAACAACGCAAGAAATAAACTTTGTGATGCTAATAGTGACGGTAACAAGGGAAAAAAAAAATTGTGACAGTGTGCTTTATTAGAGCCATACAAAATAGTTTTTGCACTGTGTACAATGCGCTTGCAAACAAAAACAAAGTATACTCAAATCATAACACTGATACATGAAATAAATACATGATCGCATAATAAGCGATTGGTACAATTATGACAAGATATCACTAATACATAGAAAATGTCTATATAGATCAGGCGACCCAAAAATAAAGGTGTGTGAGCTCCAGGAATCCAAGGGCGAGCTACATATCCTCGCCCTCCGAAAGCTCGTCCCGCCGCAAAGAAGCATCAAACGGACTTTGCAAAAAAAAAAAAACAACACATCAATCCACCATACAATAATACATTCTAATTAAACATGGTAACTACAGACAAGAAAGATGAGTGACTTACAGGGCCGCCGCGTCTATACAATCGGTCGATCAATGAAGTGAGATTGTGCCTCTCTACATATCGAGTATCAAGGCCGGTCCGATCGCGATTTGTGATGGAGTGCTGCAAAGAAATCAAAATGCCAGCTGTTAGAAACATGATTGTCAGTACAAAGGATATTGCAAAAAAATAAACAAGCAAAACAAAAGAAAAACTTACAAAGTCTTCCAAATATGTCCTGTGGTTGCCACTCCCAAGATGATGGATCACTCCGGCCTGGAGTCGTGCCCTCGCCACCTCACACTGCTGACTCCAACATCCTAGAGAATCTGTAGCCTCCTCCCTCAGTCGGCACCAGTCGTTCGCATCTAACCACTTGGGCTTTGCAACCCCACTCTTGATTGCCTTGCATGCGTCGGATCGTCTGTGTGACATATATGCACGCATGCAATCCATCATCCAGCCCATAGAAAATCTATCTACTGAGGGTGGAGCTGGAAACCCCTCATGCAAGGATGCTACTATGTAGTCCTTGCTCCCCTCTGGTATGTTCTTCCAATGATCTAAGATGTTGTGCTGAAAAACTTGTTGGCACAACTCTCTCATGCGAGCCATCACCCTCCTCCCCTCATCATTCATGATGATGGCTCCTGACCTATCATCAACTAGATATCCATATCCCCTTGGAGTCTTCCTAAGATGAGTCCTCTCCCATCTGCGTCCACGCTCCTAGGCATATCCAGGAGACCCTTGTGCTTCCGGTGTACCGACCGGGGTAATATCTCTTGGAGTGGCACCCATAGGGATGCCATTGCTGACAACTGAGCAAAGGCCAGAGTGTGACAGGTGTGACAAATCCCTGAGGTGATGCAACTCCAGCTGAACGACGAGACGAAGACACCGCATCCGTACCTCCACAGCATCCACTTGAGCCTGAGTCATGCTCCCTAGAAGGGCCACAACAGTGAGAAGTCGCACATGTATCCCGTGTCGACCACAGGCTCACTGCATCTATATCTCTGTAGCATCCCCATGACCCCGAAGCACTCCCTCTCTCTAGACCAAGTTTGGAGCATCGAGGTCATTTGTTCAAAGCTGAAGCATCCTATCGCGCTGAAGTAGATCTAGTAGAGCGCCTTGACGAAGACCGAGACAGCTCCTAGTCTGCCATATCTCTGAATCTTGCGATTTGGTCTGGAGACATGCATGTGAAGATATCTTGTAACTCCTCATTGCTCATCCCTCGACTCATCCTAAAAATTTCGCTTGCACAGATAAAAAATGATGTTAGAATAATCATTTAAATCATACAAAGCACAGTAATATAAATCACTTAAAAAAAGATCTCACTTAAAATTCATATCTTGTATACCCTTATAAGCGATTGGTCCTCATCGAAAAATCTATTTCGAGAAATCTAGATGGACCTCATCGAACTGTTGCTCCAGCTCCTCCGAGTACCACTTTGAACCACTGCACATCGAATAGTATCATGGAGAAGCTTCAAAAATCCACCGTAACAATACTTTGCAAGTTCCCAAAATACTCCATCTCATCCACAACCATGTTTGGATCTGTTGCTTGTCGCTAGCTCTTTTACTTGAACCTTGCTATGATACCACAATCTATTGTGGAACGCATTTTGTCAATATGCTCCATGCGAAAATGCCATCCGCGCGACCACGATGCACTATATATTTTGTATTGTACATTGAAACACTCAAATTATATGTCGCATATAAAATTTAGATACGACAAATCCTAAACCCCTCATCACCTTTGGACTACATTCCCTCGAGAATTCCCACTCCTCCATTGAGACCTCTGTCCCTTCGCGAGATGCTGCGGTCAAAGCTCCATGCAACCATCGCGTTGACATGAACCGCGGCATCTCCTCCATGGCCTCGGGATATCGAATCAGTCGATGACACATACTATGTCGGAATTCAGCTCGCGCTTCCTCTCGATCTTGCCTAACGATATGGAATTGGCGAGCCACTTCTCCATAGAGGCATGCTGCAACATATAAAAGCGATTACCTTCTCCTCCATTGAGGTATCCATTCTTTTTTCTACCCCATTTCCAACCACCACATCTCCAGTCGGTCTATCATCGTCCTTCAGCGACCATAGCATTTCGTTGTCTGGATCCACCGTTGGTAGCCATTGTGAAATATGCACTAGCGCCTCAGACACCAACCAACCTTCAGCCATGCTACCTTCTAGCTGAGCTCGTTGTCACACAAAGCCTTTCAAGGTTTTCATGAAGTGCTCCAAGAAGAACATCCATCACGTATGGACAGGTCCAGCAATCTCCACTTCATCTACAGGATACACAAGAAGGTGGATTTGTATCGTGAGCATGCTGGTGGGCAAGTATTTCTCAAAGAGATAGACCATCTCCACTGCTCCCCTCCTCGCGAATTCAATAGAGGACGTCTTAATCTCCTTCTGTGAGATCCATTACACCAAAGTCGACAACTTGTAAATGGCCTTGCGTATTTTTGGAGTAAGACATCCTATGATCGTGATTGGTAATATAAACTGCCAAAAATGGGAAAGCATTATGAATAATCACATTTGCGTCGCTATTAGCGTCACATTTGCGACACAAATAGCAACACCCCACAGGGAAAAAAAAGAGGGCCGAAAGCTGAGCGCATTTCATTTCGCGCATTCATGAGACATTTCGAGAGGGAGAGCGAGAGAGAGAGTGACCATTTTGCATAGAGAGTGAGACAGGGAGAGGAAGAAGGCTTGCCACTGCCGCCGCCACTGCCACCGCCATTCGGGAAGGAGAGGAGGAGCTGCCGTCGCGAAGAGGAGCCGCCAAACCCTCGCCAAATCTTTACGGTGAGTCCATTCTCTCTCTCTTTTACTTGTTTAGGGTTTAATTTGTGTATATTGAGAGAGGGAGAGGAAATGAGAGAGAAAGAGAGGGAGAGGGAGAGGGAGGGAGAGAAAGAGAAAGAGAGGGGGAGAGAAAGAGAAAGAGAGGGAGAGGGAGGGGGAGGAAATGAGAGAGAGAGGGAGGGAGAGAAAGAGAAAGAGAAAGAGAAAGAGAGGGAGAGTGAGAGTGAGAGTGAGCAGGAGAGGGAGAGGGAGGGGGAGGAAATGAGAGAGGGAGAGGAAGGGAGAGTGCATTCTCTCTCTCTTTTACTTTTTTAAATATAATTTGTGTATATATATTGATAGAGGGAGAGGAAATGAGAGAGAGGGAGAGGGAGAGGGAGAGGGAGAGGGAGGGGGAGGGAGGAAGAGAGAGAGAAAGAGAGGGAGAGGGAGAGGGAGAGGGAGGAAATGGGAGAGGGAGGGGGAGGGAGGAAGAGAGAGAGAAAGAGAGGGAGAGGGAGGAAATGAGAGAGGGAGAGGGAGGGAGAGACAGAGAAAAAGAGGAAGAGGGAGAGGGAGGAAATGGAAGAGGGAGGGGGATGAAATGAGAGAATGAGAGGGAGGGAGAGTGTATTCTCTCTCTTTTTAATTTATTTTTTGTATAATTTGTTTATAATGAGTGACGGAGAGGAAATGAGAGAGAAGGAGATGGAGAGGGATAGGGAGAGGGAGAGGGAGAGGGAGGGAGAGAGAGAAAAAGAGAGGGAGAGGGAGACATTAAACATAATAGGAAAATGAGAGAGGGAGAGGGAGGGAGAAGAAATGAGAGAAGGAGAGGAAGATAGCGAAAGGAAATGAGAGAGGGAAAGGAGAGAGAAAAAGAAATGAGAGAGAGAGGAGAGAGAAAAAGAGAGAAAGATCATTAAACCTAAAGGGAAAAGAGTGAAAGAGAGGGTCAGCGTGAGGGAGGGAGAGGAAATGAGAGAGGGAGAGAAAGAAAGAAAGGGAAATGAGAGAGGGAGAGGAGAGAGAGAAAAATGAGAGAGGGAGAGGAGAGAGAAAAATAGAAAAAAATCATTAAATCTAATAGAGAAAGAGAGAAAGAGAGGGTCAGGGTGAGGGAGGGAGAGGAAATGAGAGAGGGAGAGGAAGAGAGAAAAGGAAATGAGAGAGGGAGAGGAGAGAGAAAAAAATGAGAGAGAGAGAGGAGAGGAAGAGAAAGAGAGAAAGGTAAATGAGATAGGGAGAGGAGAGAGAGAGGAGAGAGAAATGGAAATTTTTAGAGAATTTAAAGGAATCTTCTTATGAGAAACACGTAATTAACCTAAAAGGTTTGTAACTATGTTTATAATTTTGTCTAATGTTTTTCTTTGTAGTTGTATATAGATGGTTATTCGAACTTAATTCAAATAGTTTCAAAAACTCCATAACTTTCAAACTATGGGAGTATATAGACATCTTATTTTTGTCTTGAAGTATTGGCTAATTTTGTATCATTATCTATAGTCTATAAAATTACTGTTTATGTTCATATTCTATATATATATATATAATATTCTACACGCACACACACACACACACACACACAAGAAAATAGCTCATTGTCAAAAGTTACAAAGAATTCAATAATTTCTTTTGTCAAAAATCATAAAATTTAGGTGTTTCCAAAATATTTTTACTAGCATACTAAATTTTATTAAAATATTACTTTTATAATACTTAAATTATTTACACATGAATGTATTTCAATATAAAAAATTAATGTACCAAAAAATATGTCTATTTCTATGTATATGAGAGAACTAGGAAATGAAATGGACTTCTTTTTACTTAAAGCTATAATGCTTTTAGGAGCAAACCTTTTTACTATGTTAATGAGGAAACTAATTATATAGGTATTCAAGGAAATCATCATTGTCTTTGTACTTAGATCTTTATCCAATCTAAGATTTTTAAAACTTCTAGATTTTGTCATCATTCATGAGAACTATATATAAAACAACTTAGAACCTACATAAAATAAACATTTCTAGAGCCTTCTTGTATAAGTTGATAATATTAGATGTGATTTATGTTTGTATTTATAGTTATATTTTTACCCAATCTAAAGTTTTGAAAGTTCTACATTTCTCATAGTTCATGAGAGCACTACATATGCAAAATCACTTAAAGCTAACATAGCATAAACATGAATAGAGCCATCTTTGTATGAGTTGATTATATTAGGCATGATACAAATACTTTAGGATATGCCATGCAGTTTACAACATTTTGTAGCTCTACCAACCATGATCATGCAATGTTTACACACTTCCTATATTCAGATAATCTATTGGTAAATCCTAGACAAGAAACAACTTATATAATACCATAAGAATTAACTTGATAAGAATGCCCAGAAATAGTAAGATCTTTATTGACAAGCAATATTAGGCTTTCAATGACCAAAAGTGAAATAAGTCAAAGCATATGCAGAATATCAATATCTTAATGGCATAAAGAGGAACTCACTTCACAAGAAATGACATTTGCATAAGTGCAACAATGATCAATATGAGCAAGAGAATTAAGGACTAAATTGTGTGGACCTTGCAAGAAAATCACATATACTCAGCTCACATATCAAGTATTTGGTTACATGTATATTAGTTCTCCTCTGCTTTCTCAATGTTTCTAGTTTGCTCATTTTTCTACAAGTTTCTTAATGGAAGTATATATCTATGTGTGCACATGGTTAGTAAGATTCCCTAGTTGATCATACCTATGCCTCAAAAACATATAATATACAATAATTTGATACTAAACATAAGTCAATAAACTAATTAGTCAGCTGGTATGGGTTTCCTAAGGACCACTGTCTTGATTCCCCTTACATGCTTCCACTTCTTTGTTATGTCAAAATATATAAAGAATTTGTTGGCATTTGATTCTATGGCATCCACTTTTAATCTTATCTTATCTATGTCATACTTAAAAACCACTATTATCATCTTGAATAAACTCTCAAAACAAAATCCAAGTATCTAGTTTATATTAATCTTCTACATACATGCACAAGAAATGAAATATAAGAATTTAGAAAAATCATAAAATGCACGTATCTCATACTAATCACTCTAACATGTAAACCAATGATCATGCCACATAAAAGGCTTAATGAAGTTGATTCTTGAATATATGTGCCACCATGTTGGCTTATGATATGGAGTATACTAGAATGATTGCCTTTACTACCTTCTTACAAATTTAAGCATGTTAATGCAACGTATCCATTTAATTTGAAAGTTTGATTTATTAAAATGATAGATGATGCACTGGACTACTTTCTTTCCAAAATGAGTCCACCTTATTTCCAATTTAACGAAATTCTTATGGTTATTACAAACGTTATTTGCATAATGCACACAATGTAATATTTCGCTATAAGGTCGCCCCTCCCCTTTTTAAAAAAAAAATCAAAATGATTTTTTTTTTTCGCCACCCCCCTTGTGGACGCCGTCAGTTGGTGGAGGGGGGCGAGTTGAACTCATAGTTGGTGTAGCTGAGTGAACAGGAGTTGACGTGGTGGGCAAAAGAACCGCCGAAGAGCATGAGGCCGACGATGATTTTGATGGGGGAGGGGCACACGTGTGCCATTTAAGAACCCCCTATCATAGCATTTCCCCCCCAACTATTACCCACCTCACCCATATAAACCCCCCCTTCTTGAGAAGGACGATAATCCCTCTCTACCTTTTCTCCCTAACTATTACCCTCTTCCTTTGTAAATCTTCCCCCCCCCCCCCTTTTTCAACAAACTTGTTATTCTTCTTTTCCCCCCCTTGCTGCCAATTTGAGGAGAGAAGGAGAGGGAGAGGTAGTGAAGGAGAGGAAGAGAGGGAAGGAGAACCATGAGTAAGAGAGGAAGAGAGAGAGAGGGAGAGAAAGAGAGAGAGAGAGAGAAAAGAGGCCAAGGACAACTCCTCTCGTGGTTAAAAGCTCAATTACCCTCTCTTCCCATCGCGAGTTCCGTAACCACTCCATCAATTTTCTTTAAGTGGACAAGGAGATCGCGAAATACAAGACAAGGCGTAGGGAACTCCAGCACCAAGGAGTTCTTCGAGAGAAGTGAAGGTCACTTTCCAGTTCAGAAATGGCCCCAAAGCGTAAACTCTCCCAAGTAACTAGAAAAGATGTGACTCAAGCAAAGACGCCACCATCAACATGAATGGGTTATGAGATGCGTGAATGCTAACTCGACACTCCAAAACCAGGTAACACTACCATGTCTAGCAATTGAAATCGAATATTTAAGCATGGGCATCATTCGGAAGAAGTCATACCTCGCATCCAGTAAGTTGCATTTTTTGAAAGGTAGTTGAAAAGATCTTAATAACCATGAGTTGTTGAGAATAGATTAAGCATCTATGGGTTGTTGTGGAAATTAAGTCAAGTATTAGGATCAGACTTTCACAAATGCATCAGATTAAGCATCTACAAGTTATTGCAGAAATTAAGTCAAGTATTTGGATCAAACTTTTGCAAATGCATTATAGATTTGCCAGGGTACATAAATATTCCGTATAGGTCAATTGCATCCGGTAGACCATCATAGTGAATTAACTTGCATTTACAATGAATGCATGTACACTTGCATTTGAATAATTAGGTCATGCCTTATAAGTTGCAAAAATGCACTAAAAGGGATTTTTATGAATGGGGATCTCACATTGCATCAACAACTTAGGGAAGACTTGCATCTAGATTTTCATGGCATCATGAATAGCCTCCATTGCACCACATAATAGGAAATGTATCTAAAAAGGTCGATTTAAGGTGCGCATGTCAAGGGCTAAACTTAACTACAAAGGTCAGAGTCTCGTAAATGAAACCTTTCATGATGAGTAAAGCTAAGATTTAATTCGCCTCAACTATGGTTCTAATTGCAAATAGGTCAAGTTGCCCTTACATCCATATTTTTAATTAGAGTCAACATGCTCTTTAGTCCCTATCCCAATAGCCAACCGCGATGGACCCAAAACACTCTTAGGTATATCACTTTTAAAAGATGATACATCTTGAAATTGACACAAGAAGGTTTGAATGTCATATGAACATGAAGAATGACTATTCGCCAAGTTACATTCGATGATCGTAACTATTTTAGAATGGTAAATAGACTTAGTTGACGCTTGACTTGCAAGAGAAGTAAACACATGTTCTTGCTATCTTGAGGGAAGGAAACCACAGGGTGAACTTAGAACCTCGATAGAATTCTAAGATGGAAAAATGGTTACCAATGGATCAATTAGAATCCTATACCGAGATCTTAAGATGAGAATGAAAGGTTAGTAAGTTAGGGAAGCTGTCATTCGAAACTATAGAGAAATTCTTCACCCCTATTACATACGAAAGAGGTCGGAAAGAGGGTATTCTCTATCCCTTAGAAGATAATGGAAAATGACTCCAAGGCAGGAAAGACCAAGAAGGGCAACGCCAACATCAACGATGAGGACTCCACCTTAGCAGATGTCCTGAGCACTCACCTTCATTGTTGTTTGTGCTAGTAAATCTAGATTCAATGTTTGTAAAAGGAATGTATGACCCAAGCTCACAACAAAAATTTGAATAATGAATCACCTTGAATTCAAGGAGGGCATGCCAAGCTACCCCCAACTGGCTACCAACCCTAGCCAAGGGGATTCCAAGAAATCGTGACGGGGACAGGATCCGAACCTTCCATGAGAGGTCTTTTTGTGGGTGAGTTTGAATGTAGGAGGACTCTTGGATGCTAGGGGGGGCTTTGGCTATAAATTCCCTACTTCCAAGTCCTACTCAAACAATCTACGTGACTTGAGATGCATGCTCGAGGCCCTGTTACTAGTGCAAGGGCAGAAAATTAGGGGAAATAAGATGCATCCTCACGGATTGCAGAATCCGTCCTTTTTGGACAAGACTTGTATTTTAGTTAAGGTGCTAATCTAAAGATTACTTCCAAGGAGCTTGTCTGAACTATTTTCATATCAGTGCCATAACTTACGCAAATAAACCATGTTCCCTAAAAGGCTTAATTAAGGAAGTTGATTTTAAATATCACACATAAATGTGATAAGACCTAATTAGATAACTAAAAGACACCCATTGAGGGAAGCAGATGGCAAAACCCTTGACGGGTCCATCCTATGGAAGGGTAGTCCCAGAGAGTTGGGAGGCTTCTCATAAGGTTCTATAGTCGTACGACTTTTAGTTAATATTCGGTTAGAACCGGATTCATGCCGTTTTAGGGGAGCGGAACGGGACTATGCCCTATGGACAGAGAGGTTGAGTGGTACATCCCTCTCGTTTCCCAATCTCTTTGAACCAAGTGTGGCACGGATCTACTTTGGCTTGGATATCTTTGCGTAAAGTAGGATGTCCATGATCCGATGCTAGAATGTTGTTAGGAGACCTTGGTAACTAGGAACCCAGATTTTAGGTCGATCCTAACAGGTTTGCCTGCAAACGTTCCGTTGCGAGGCGGACTCAAAAAACCCTAGGCGAAAAACCCCGAAACATTCCATGGGAGTGCCGCCGGTGACACTTAGATTCGTCTCCTGATGGGCCGCTAAAATGTGCTTGGACAACCGATAAGCGGGTACGTTATAGTTGGTATCAAAGCAACCAATGAACAAAACAACCAAGATAGGAATAAATTGGGAAGGGAGAAGTGATGTTATTACTAGGAAAATATTTTTCTATGTTACTCGTTTGTGGATTGTTGCCGCTCTTAAACTTACGAGGCATGGAGTAGGTTTCTCGTATTTCACATCATGTTCAAGACACGTCTATGAACTCTTCAAGTTATTGCCAATGATCTAACATGATGGGGATCTTGTATCATCTCTACAACCCTTAACCATTATATGTGGAAAGATGTTGGACTTGGAGCACGGGTATTGCTATATAGACACCAACCGACTCACCTATCTTCAAAACAACCTGAAGAGGCTAAAATGGTTGGAGGATTTGAAGGTCATTAAGATATACATCTTACGTGAGGCTAGTGTAAATTTGATCCTACACATTGGATGCCATCAAGTAGATTGCTATATCTATGATGAGGTCATCGAAGTCTTGCCAGGCTGACACAATTAAAGTAATGGGGTGAAACAAACGTCATGGCAGCTATAAAAAACGGGGGCTTTCCAAACTTTCCATGATTTACCACTTCCTAAGAATCCATTCTATCAATCCATATTACTATTCTGTCCCTGTAGAGATGAATCCAGTAGGGAATTATTAACTTGGCATTGATGTATGTAATGGAAAAGAAAATATCCTAACCAATGTCTATCTATTCGTGAATAATTGTACTTGAAGCTTATGCTTCTTTATGGATAAATAAGATTTTTTTGTTTATTAGATTTGTCGCACAGTAGTAATGAAAAGTAATTTGTGCATCGATTCAAGATGTGTAGAGATATGTAAATGCTATCTTAACACAAAGGTTTTAATCCAAAACCAGATACAACCCCAAGCGTAGAACCAAAAGCCCATCAGAGGCACAAGAGAAGAAGTTTATTCTCAAACAGATTAAACCACCAGAATTCATGGAAAAGGGAAGTTTATTGAATTTGATGCCGAAGTTTGGATTGAATCGATGGAGGATTATTTTAGTGCGGCAGGAACAACAAACCAGTCTCTAATTGCCGAGCTCAAGCTTACCGACGAGGCTAGACTCTGGTGGAAGCAATGGTGTAAGGACCAAGCAATCTCTAAAAACACAATAACTTGGGATAAACTAAAGGAAGCAGTGGAGGGAGGATACATACCACCTGTATTCAAAACACAGAAGATGAATGAGTTCTTCAAGTTGAAACAATCGGGCCTGTCTTTGGAGGCGTACTACTCGAGATTTGTCTCGTTGTTGAAATATGCTCCAACAATGAGTATTCCCCAACAAGTCTCAAATTTCTATGATGGGCTGAATCCACCAATGAACACTCGATTGGAATCAATGTGTCCTTCGAATTTGCAAGATACACTGATAAGAGTGGGACCTATTGCCCAAGAAATCCAATTGAAGCCCATAAATAATCGACAGAGTCAAGGTAAACGGAAGAAGCCAAGGGAAAATGCAATTCAAAAGGGCACAAGGACAAAGCCAAGGTAAACAGAAGAAGCCGAGGGCAAATGCAATCAGTGACTTTGTCCCTACTCAACGAAGTGATCAAAGCGTGAGATGTTTTCAGTGTAATGAACTAGGACACTTCAAAAAGAAATGTGTCAAACTTGGCGGAGATTGTCACCAATGAAAATTAAATGGCCAAGTCAGAGCTACCTAGTGGCCATGGATGTGTAGCAATGGGAAGGGAAAAAACTTCCAATATCTCCTCTAAGAAGGAAATCAATGAAGAAAAAGACCCATCCATGGAAGCTGAGATTGAGAGGGCATCCGTTCATGCCGCTCTCCATAAAAGGTTGCCAAACTGCCGATTCGTAATGATCTAAACACCATCGCATTACCTAGGTAAGAAATTCAAAACCTTAATTCATAGTGGCAACACTCATTTTTTCATTTCACCAGCTTGTGCAAGAAGGTTAGGGATAGCCACTGTAGCTGCACCCACTTTGCTTGTCGAACAAGCAACAAATGGGTGAGAAATCACTTGCACTAGACAAACTGGTAAGGTGGAATTCCTACTCAAAAATGAGCCCACATCTGTTAAGTTTAGGGTAACGAGTCTAGGAGTCCATGAGTACCTACTCGGGATGGATTGGCTAATCCCCAATGATGCTCACATTCATTTTAGGAAAGGACAAGTCTCCTTTTGTAATCCTAAAGGTGAGCATGTAATAACACAAGAAGAAGCTGGTAAACCAAAGATCTAGCTAGCTAAAGCAACACGAATAGTTTTAGGGATAAGAAAAGGATTACCTGTCCAAGCTAAACAAGCTGAAACAAGTAGAGGACTCCATTGAGGCACCATCATGGTTAAAAGAGTATGTGGATGTGTTCCCAGAAGAATTGAATTACCACCACCGAGGGAAGTGGATCATAAGATTAATCTAATACCAGAAGCTACACTAGTCGCAAAAAGGCCATACAAGATGTCCATTCCTAAAGTTATTGAGTTAAAGGAACAACTCAAACAACTATTGGACCAAGGGTATATATGCCCTAGCAATTCTCCTTGGGAAGCTCAAGTCTTGTTCCAAAAGAAGAAGGATGGTACACTTCACCTTTGCATTGATTATAGAGGCTTGAACCAAGTAACCATCAAAAATTAATATCCTATCCCAATAGATGCATTACTCAATCGATTACAGGGAGAAAAAAATATTTTCCAAGATTGATTTGAGGTCAGGATACTACCAGATCTGCGTCAAAGAAGAGGATATTCCTAAGACAACTTTCAACACAAAATATGGTCACTTCAAATTCACAATAATGTCTTTTGGATTGATTAATGCCCTTTCCACCTTTAAGAGGTTAATGCATGATATTTTTGGACCATATCTCGATGATTTCGTGCTTGTCTTATTTGATGATACCCTGGTTTATTCCAAGGAAGAGGAGGATCATGAATCCCAATTTTTCATCATCTTGAGACCATGAGAACTCATAAGCTCTATGCTAAGAAGAAAAAGTGGGTCTTCCTCAAGAGGTAGATTGAATATCTTGGATTCATTGTGTCTAATGAATGAATCTCTATATATCCTACAAAGGTCAAGGATGTCCAAGAGTGGCCTCCACCAACCACTATTAAAGAAGTGCGTAGCCTTCTTGGATTAATAGGTTGGTATAGGATCTTCATTAAGGATTATGCTTAATCACAACACCTCTCACCAATTTTTTGAAAAAGCAGGTTGCCATAGGCTGGATGCTCACTGAACAATCAAGTTTTGATCAACTTAATCATAGCTTAGTGACAGCATAGATTCTAAAACTCCCTGACCTGATCAAGGAATTTGAAGTTGTCACGGATGCTAGCTCACTCACACTAGGCTATGTACTAATGCAAGAAGGTCATCCTATAGCATATTCTTCGAGGAAGCTAAAAACCCATGAAAGGAATTATGCTTCCCATGACATGGAGCTATTAGCAGTTATTCATGCTCTCAAGCTTTGTTGACTCTATGTGCTTGGCAACAAATTCTCTTTGGTCATGGACCACAAGAGCCTTAAATGGATCTTCACCCTAATTGATCTCAAAATGAGGCAACACCATTGGATTGAGGTTCTGCGAGAATATGACTTTGAGATCAGTTATCAGCCTGGCAAAGAGAATGTAGTTGCCGATGCCTTAAGTCACAAAGCATTCCTCAACTCTCTTATTATGGAGGAACCCTCAATGGCAGAATCATTGGCAACCATGGTATCAATGCCTAGAAGCCCTATCCTTGAATTAGCAAAGGAGAAAGCTAGACATGACCCAAAATATCTGAAGATGATGAAAGAGATTTTGGAAAAGGACCAAGACCCTAAACTTAAGGTCAAGTATTAAGAAATTTTAGTCAATGAGGGACTTGCCTATTTCAAGACAAGATTCTACATACCCTTGAGCAGAAAACTCAAACAGAGAATACTTTGGGAAGCACATGACTCCCCTTCTTCAAGCCATCTTGAATATGTCAAGACCCTCAGCATAGTCAGGAAAAGTTACCATTGGGAAAATCTTAAGGGAGATGTGCTCAAATATGTCACTGAATGTTTGTCTTGCCAATGCATTAAGACGGAACATGTCAAAATTCCTGGGAAGCTGCAACCTCTTGACATCCCCCAAATGAAGTGGGAATTTATCAACATGGACTTTGTTGTCAGGTTGCCTTCCATCCAAGGAGGATACAACTCAATTATAGTATAGTAGACATACTCACCAAGGTTTCACACCTCATTCTAGTCAAGACAAACTATAAAGCTTCGGACATTGCCAGATTGTTCATCAAGGAGATATTCCGACTCCATGGATTTCCTAGAAGGATCGTTAATGACTGTGATTCCCTCTTCACATCTCACTTTTGGAGAGGAATAATCGAAGCTATTGGGACTTAACTCTGTTTTAGTACATCCTATCATCCTCAAACTGATGGCCAAATAGAGAGGGTAAACTAGGTCATTGAAGATATCCTTAGAGCATATTGATGTCCTAAACCCAGGAAATGGATCCAATATCTACCATTGGTAGAGTTCGCTTATAATGCCTCCTACCAACAAAGCATTCAAATGACACCTTTCCAAGCATTGTATGGGCATGATTTCCATACTCCATTGAACCTCTCAGATCCTACCTTGAGGGTAGAAGCTTCCAAGAAAATGATTGAGGAGATGGATGAGTAGGTCAAGGCCATCAGACAAGATATTAGAGCTGCCAAGGATAGGCAGAAAGCCTATGCAGATCTAAATAAACAAGAGAGACTCTTCAAATTAAGGGATATGGTTTTTATACAAGTATGACCCAACAAGAGTTCCTTATCATTGGCAGAATTTAAGAAACCAAGTCCAAGGTATTGTGGACCCTACAAGATCCTCAAATTTTTAGGACTTAGTGCCTACAAACTCCAACTCCCTGAGAACGTAAAGGTTCACAATTTATTCCATGTTAGCCTACTAAAGAAATATGTATCCAATCCTAGCCATGTACTCAATAATCAACAAGTTGTAATGACAAGCCAAGGAGTCCTTGAATTTTGGCTAGATAGAATCCTAGACACTCAGGAAAAAAGATTGAGGAGTAGAACCCTCAAAGAGTATGTCATCGAGTGGAAGGACTATCTAGAAGAGGATGCCACATAGATTAACGAGAGTACTCTCAACCTACAATACCCCCAATTCCTTTCTAGATGATGACATCTCGATTCCTTAAGGGGGGAAGGATGTAATATTTTTCCACTATACATCTCCCCCCCTTTTAAAAAAATAAATCAAAACAAATTATTATTTTTCATCACTCCCCCTGTCAACATCGTCAATTGGTGGAGGGAGGGGGAGTTGAACTCATAGTTGGCGTAGGTGAGGGAACATGAGTTGATGTGGCGGGAAAAAGAACCTCCAAAGAGCATGAGGCCGATGATGATTTTGATGGGGGAGGGGCACACGTGTGCCACCTCTAACCCCCCCTTAATAGGTCACATGATGGCAGGAGATGTGGGGGTCCTATGTAGTTAAGGACCTCCTATCGTAGCATTCCCCCCTCCCCCCCCCAAATAATCCCTCTCTACCTTTTCTCCCTAACTATTACCCTCTTCCTTTGTAACTCTTTCCCCCCTCCCTTTTTTAACAAAGTCATTATTCTTCTTTTCCCCCCTTGATGCCAATTTGAGAAGGAGAGAAGGAGAGGGAGAGGTAGTGAAGGAGAGTAAGAGATAAGGAAAGAGAGGGAAGGAGAACCTAGAGTAAGAGAGCAAGAGAGAGAAAGAGAGAGAGAGAGAGAGAGAGAGAGAGAGAGAGAGAGAGAGAGAGAAGAGGCCAAGGAAAACCTCTCTCATGGGCGAAGGCTCAAGTACCCTCTCTTCCCATCATGAGTCCTGTAACCACTCCATCAATTGCCTTTAAGTGGACAAGGAGATCGCAAAATACAAGACAAGGTGTAAGGAACTACGACACCAAGGAGTCCTTCAAGAGAAGTGAAGGTCCCTTTCCAGCTTTGAAATGGCCCCAAAGCGTAAACTCTCCCAAGTAACTGGAAAAGCCATGATTATGGGAGAAG
Source organism: Lygodium microphyllum (assembly GCF_053477565.2). Lineage (NCBI taxonomy): Eukaryota > Viridiplantae > Streptophyta > Polypodiopsida > Schizaeales > Lygodiaceae > Lygodium > Lygodium microphyllum. The sequence continues at coordinate 49,685,734 of NC_141155.1, forward strand.
GATCGAGCAAAGATGCCACCATCAACACGAATGGGTTATCAGTCGCGTGAACGCTGACTCGACACTCCAAAACCAAGTACCGCTACCTTGTCTATAAATTGAAATTGAATATTTAAGAATGGGTATCATTAGGAAGAAGTCATACCTCGCATCGAGTAACTTGCATATTTTGAAAGGTATTTGAAAAGAGCTTAATAACCATGAATTGTCAAGAATAGGTTAAGCATCTATGGGTTATTGCGAAAATCAGGTCAAGTATTAGGATTGAACTTTCGCAAATGCATCATAGATTGTGGAGGTACATAAATATTCCGTATAGGTCAATTGAAGCCCGTAGACCATCATAGTGAATTAACTCGCATTTACAATGAATGCATGAACACTGGCATTTGAATAATTAGGTCATGCCTTATGAGTTTCATAAATGCACTAGAAGGGATTTTTATGAATGGGGATCTTGCATCTCATCAACAACTCAGAGAAGGCCTGCATCTAGATTTACATGGCATCATGAATAGCCTCAATTGAACCACATAATAGGAAATGCATCTAAAAAGTTTGATTTAAGATGTGGATGTCAAGGGCTAAACTTAACTACAAGGGTCAGTCTCGTAAATGAAACCTTACATGATGAGTGAGGCTAAGATTTAATTTGACTCAACTAGGGTTCTAATTGCAAATAGGTCAAGTTGCCCTTCCATCCATATTTTTAATTAGAGTCAACACTCTCTTTAGTCCCTAACCCAATAGCCAACTGTGATGGACCCAAAACACTCTTGGGTATATCACTTTTAAAAGATGGTACATCTTGAAGTTGACACAAGAAGGTTTGAATGTCATATGCACATGAAGAATGACTATTCGCCAAGTTACATTTGATGCTCGCAACTATTTTATAATGGTAAATAGACTTAGTTTATGCTTGACTTACAAGAGGAGTAAGCACAAGTTCGTGCTATCTTGAGGGAAGGAAACCCCAGGGTGAACTTAGAACTCCGATAGAATTCTAAGATGGAAAAATGGTTACCAACAAATCAATTAAAATCCTAGACCAAGATCTGAAGATGAGAATGAAAGGTTAGTAACTTAGGGAAGCTATCATCTGAAACTATACGAAAATTGCTCACCCCTATTACATACGAAAGAGGTCAAAAAGAGGGTATTATCTATCCCTAAGAAGATAATGGAAAATGATGCCAAGGTAGGAAAGGCCAAGAAGGGCAATGCCAGCATCAACGATGAGGACTCCACCTTAGTACATGTCCTGAGCACTCGCCTTCATTGTTGTTTGTGCTTGTAAATCTAGATTCAATGTCTATGAAAGGAATGTATGACCCAAGCTCACAATAGAAATTTGAATAATGAATCAAGTTGAATTCAAGGAGGGCGTGCCAAGGTACCCCTAGCTCGCCGCCAACCCTAGCCAAGGGGGTTCCAAATAACCGTGACTGGAACATGGGCCGAACCTGCCATGAGAGGTCTCTCCGTGGGTTTGTTTGAATGTAGAAGGACGCTTGGATGCCAGGGGGGCTCTAGCTATAAATTCCCTGTCTCCGAGTCCTACTCAAACGATTTACGTGACTCGAGATGGATGCTCGAGGCCCTATTACTAGTGCAAGGGTAGAAACCATGGGAAAGTATGATGCATCCTCACGGATTGCGAAATCCGTCCTTTTTGGACAAGACTTGTTTTTCACTTAAGATGCTAATATAAAGTTTACTTTCAAGGAACTTGTCTGAAATGTTTTTGTGTCAATGCCATAAGTTACACAAATGAACCCTATTCTCTAAAATGCTTAATTAAGGAAGTTGATTTTAAATGTCACACATAAATGTGATAGGACCTAATTAGATAACTTAAGAACACCCATTGAGGGAAGCAGGTGGGCGGAACCGCTACTGGTCTGTCCTATGGAAGGGTGGTCCTAGGGAGCTAGGAGGCTTCTCACAAGGTTCTATAGTCGTACGACCTTTAGTTAATATTAGGTTAGAACCCATTTCATGTCGTTTTAGGGGAACGGATTGGGACTATGCCCTATGGGCAGAGAGATTGAGCAGTGCATCTCTCTTGTTTTCCATTCTCTTTGAACCAAGTGCGACACGGATCTGCTTTGGCTTGAGTATCTCTACGTAAAGTAGGATGTCCAAGATTCGACGCTAGAATGCTGTTAAGAGACCTTGGTAACTAGGAACTCAGATTTCAGGTCGATCCTAGTTAGTTTGGCTGCGATCGTTCCATTGTGAGGCGGACTCAAAAAAACCGTAGGTGACAAACCCCGAACATTCCATGGGAGTGACTAGCGGCGATGCTTAGATTCGTTTCCCGATGGACCACTAAGACGTGCCTAGATAGGCGATAAGCAGAGAGGTTACACACAACCACTTAATGTATAGCATGAAGTGTGTTTATATCCTATAAACTATTCACAATAAAGAAGGAAACTTGATGAACTACATCAATATACTATTGAAATATACTACACATTTCATATGTAACTTGATAAAGTGCATGAAGTTAGTTCCAAAACTTCTATGATTTATGAGGCAATGCAATGCATTCATCAAGTAAATTACAATAGCATACAACACTCTATGAAACTTGTTGTACAACATCAAATAAGTGCTTGAAATTTTATAATTTAGAAGGCAACTTGATGCACTATATCAAGTTAGTATATAAACCATGTAATCAAATTGATATAAAATCTTTCTTGATTTATGAGGCAACTTAATGCACTACATCAAGTTAGAATGCAAACCATATACAATATTCTAACTAAAATGATGCACTATATGAAGTTGGTGTAAAAACTTGTTTTATTTACAAGGAAAATTGATGCACTATATACATCAAGTTAATATGAAGAGTACATCATAGTAGATAAGTTTTAAACTAATATACCAAGTTAGTGTAAATATAAGATACTATTGAAACATACTACACATCTCATATGTATTCCGATAAAGTGCATCAAGTTAGTTCCAAAACCTTTATGAGTTATGAGGCAATGTAATGCATCAAGTTATTGTAGAAAACATAAAATACTCTATGTAGCTTGATGTAGTGTAGCAATTTAATACCCAAACCTATATGTTTAAGAGAGCAACTTGGTGTATTAGATCAAGTCAATATAAAAGACACACAATATACTATGTAGCTTGATGTAGTGCATCAAATCGATATAAATACTTCTTTGGTTTACAAGGCAACTTAATGTATTGCATCAAGTTAGTGTGCAAAACATACAGTATTCTATCTAACTTGATGCTTTGCAGCAAGTTGGTTTGAAAACTTGTGTGATTTACAAGAAAATTTGATACACTACATCAAGTTGGTGTAAAAACTTGTATAATTTACAACACAATTTGATGCACTACATCATGAAAAGTATATAATTAAGCTAATATATCAAGTCAACATAAATTAATATAAATATTCTAAGGCACTCAATTCAATAAATCAAGTTAGTTAGAATATAATAAAGATTTGTATACATATTCATGCAACACATCAATTTAATAGAAAAAGATGCATAATTATAAATGAAGTTTAGTATACTATAACATGCTAGTATGATAAAAGATAAGGTTTCATATGAGACTTGATGAACTAGAATTAAAACATGTAATAGTGCATGGAAAATTCATACACTACATTAACCATATTGTAAAACTGTTCAATATGGAAAAAAATGGAAAAATTAGTGCAGTTTGGGCTTTAAATACAAGGTACAAAGAGAGAAAAACACAATAAATCCATCTAGAATATACTCTTACTAACAAAAAAGTGATGTAGATTTGAAGCAAAATGTCATCCTTGGCATGTCTACTAGATGAGAACAATTAGAATACAAAAACTATATATCATAACACATCATTTATCTCAAAGGGATTTACAGCAAAAGAAGGGTTGTACACCATATTAGAGAATTTGGAAAATTTCCAAGTCCCAATTTCAAATAAGTGATAAATATTTGACCATGTGGCTAAATCCTAATTCATATTTGAAAGTGGGATTTGGGAAGGTAGCTTAAATAATATTTAGGGTAGACCTCACCTTTAATTAAGGCAAGAGGATTTGACCATGTGGTCAAATAATAAAGGTATTGGGGGTTCCCAAAGTGCATGGAAATTCCCAAATTCCCTAATATAGTGTTCTATGGGTTTTCAGATTATGGAGATCCTCATGTGCACAAGGTGTCTCATTATGTTTTTATTGTGTTTATGAATATGTGTTTATAGCATCAAAACCCTACAAAGCTTCTTGTCTTGAGCAAGATATGGTCCTACATAAATGGTCTAATGATGGGGTTGTAAGGCATGCTTCACTAACGTGAGGTGATTTATGTAGAACCATCTCTTGCTCAAGACAAGAAGCTTTATAGGGTTTTGACACTATAAACACATATTTTTAAACACAATAAAAACATAATAACAACACAATAGACTATGCAAGAGGACTTGTTGAGTGTTTACTTCACAAGAGGACTCAGGAGAATGATGAATAAATCAAGATTCATCATTGATCTACTATTTTCCAAGTGAAAAAGCATGCAAGAGTTGAATATGAGAATCACAGGACTCATGTCTTGATTGATTGCTATGGGGATATGTATACCCACATAAAAAAGAAAGTCCTTAGATGAAAGGACTAGGAAAATCTTACCTTCCTACCAATTAAGGAGATTGAAGGGAGTTATAATATTGATCAAGGAAGAAAAAAAATAAACATGCTTAAGAAACAATACAAAAAAGATAAAAACTAGTAGGGTAAACATGGTTTGGACATCTTCTTGGACATTTTTGGCCTCCATGGATTCCATTTTGGATGGACCACCCAAAATGGTTGAAGTAACAAAGGGCTATAGACATTGATGCATAGCAAACACCTCCCTATGAGGATTTGGGTGACAACAATGTGGTCCTGAAGAGAATGCCGCAAGCGGAAGGGAAGGATGCATGCAGTGAAGACCCCAAATTAAAGGGACAAAAGATAAAATACAAAAACAAAACTCAAGGCGATTACCACAATGGAGTCACTAAAAGATTAAAAAGAGTTCTTCCTGATGAAACATGAAGAGGACACTAGAAGATTAGAAATTCTTGTAAACATGCAACTTTGCGTAGTGAAGTTGCTATGAGGAACTCTGTTAAGGTAGCAAGTAGGTAATTTCTCCTCTTTCAAAAATATAAATTCTTTTGTTATATGATTTTAAATATGGTTTCTAGGCATGTGATTATTAATAGAGAGTGTGTATTTTTGTATGCTAATGGGTGATTGTTTTTTCCAAATTGCAATCTTATAGGGTTGATGATGAGCCAAATAACTAGTTATACTTTAATGCATACCTCCAAGTACTTTGGACTAAAGATGATGAAATAGGACATATGGGAAACATGAAACTTTACTTCAAATAGATTATTATGTTTACAATAAACATAATCCTTATAATAGACATTATAGACTCTTCCAAGTATGGGCCTTGTTTGTGGTGGGTTGTCCCTAAGCAAGTAACACTTTGATAGAGATTGCATTTAGGATTATGGCATAAAGCTATGTTAAAAATATCATCAATTAAAATCCCAAATAGAGTCATTTTTGTCATGTCTAGAGACTGTCAATTTTGTATGAATCCATCTTTAGAGATTTGGTGCTTGCATGCGATTCTTAGTAGAGCTCACTGATACTCTACAAGAGTGATTGCGAAAACATTTTCTTTGGGATGTAGCACAAGTATGAGATACATAGAGGCTATTATAGACATACTTTGCTCCAAAATAATATTATTGAAGCATGCCTTATAGTCCTATCACGAGACCATTTATGTAGGACTATTACATAGTTTGAATCATTAATATCTTTGTCAAATATGTGCACTGCAATAGATGTGACTTCATCAAATTCCTCTTGATTTCTTGATTAATGTGATACCCCTTCCCATTACATTTATAGGTATGGTTTCCCAAGTGTCTTACTACAAGGCGTAGTTGATGCCAAAAATACATTTTCAAGTACCATGTGTAATATCTCAGAGGAATGCAAGACTCAACACATTTCAAGGGCTCTATCTTTTACAATAAGCTGGTTATGAAGGAGGTTTTGCAAGAGCCAATGTTCCAAGTTTAGGGTGACAATGTTTGACTTTACATAGTTGTAGAGTCAACTAGCTAAGGTTGAATCATTTGTATTGAAAGCATTTGCACTAAAAGGAGGGTTGTACACATATGAGAAAATAGTTTTTGATCAACACATGAGCAAGGGAAGTGTTGTCATACAAAATGCGTTTGGCATCTTGAAAAAAAGATGTCATATTATTAGGAAAGTCAATGCAGAGTCCTTTTTGGTACCTCATATTTCTATTACATGTCATGCATTGCATAATTTTGTAACAAAGTGTGGAGAGGTAAAACTACCTAGTTGTATAGACCCACATTGAAATGAAAGGGAGTCAATGCATGGACATAGGGATAGAAGGGACCTTGGAACTTGATTGCAAGAAGCAATACTATTTAGGGACTTCAATATAAGAGCCTTTGGTGTCATAGTGAGAGATAAAGTGTTGTGGAAGAAAGTGAAGAAGAAGAGAAAGAGAAGGGAAATCATGATAACAAAGAATATAGAGTAGTTTTGTAATATAGATGTGTGGCAACTTCGCATGTACACCTAAAGAGAGTAAGCCTAAACTGGAAGCATGGAGCAAAATCAAGAGCTATGGTGGAAGCAACAAGAGCAACAGAGAGAGACAGACAAGATGTGGAAACTCCAATAATCACAATGTGTGATCGCCCTTTCCTTTATTCAGATGTTACTGAAAAAAGAATAAAGTGACAATGATGGATGCCCGCTAGCTGTAGTGTATAGGTGTGCAGGTATGCGAGTACTATCATTGTAACTAATACACGGGTGGCTAGGCACATGTGCCTTTACCCCCCAACAACCTCCCAGTGAAAGGTCAATGTGACCCTAGTGAGGAGGAAAGAAGAAAAAATGTGACAAAGTACAAATGTATGTAAGTACAAAAGGATTAGGAAAGATGTCATCTTATCCAATTTCCTAAGGAAGGCAAAATGCTTTGTCAAAGACTTTTAATGAGAAAATCTTTAGGATTTTAGTTAGTTGAGATCTTGACAAGCTCAATGGACTTGTTCTCAATGACCTCTTGAATAAAGTGGTAGCATACCTCCATGTACTTCTTCTTTTCATGGAAGATGAGATTCTTGGAAAATTGAATAGCACTCATACAATCTCAATGGATTGTAGGGACCACATCACTAATACCGAGGTTTTCCACCAAAGAGCCTCCATTGTTGCAACCATACTCTACCTCTGTAGTAGATAGGGCTGTGCGTTCCTATACCCTGGACATCCAAGGAACAACACCTTTAGCAAAGCTAAAGTTATAGCCAGTAGAGGTCAACTTGCTACTCCTTCATATCTTGCATAATCAGAGTCAATGTATCCCATGAATCTTGTATCTTGGCTACCATAACAGATGCACATAGTTGTGCCCTTCACGTACCACATGATACCCTTGAGGGCATCCTAGTGCCATTTGCCAAATGTAGCCATATAGTGTGTCACAACTCCCACTACAAATGCTATGTTAGGATGAGTGGCTATCATGGCATACATTAAACTACCCACTACATATGCATAAAGGGACCTTGGCCATCTCTGCCTTCTGCTCATTATACTATGGACAATTGGACCAACTAGCATTCACGTGAGAAGGTAAAGGATTGTCAATAGGCTTACTATCTTGTAGATGAAACCGCTCAAGGACCTTCTAGATGTACTCCTTTTATGATAAGTAGAGGAGCCTATTAGAGAAATCATATGTAAAGCGCACCATCCCAAAAATATTTGAGGTCTGTCCCATGTCCTTCATCTCAAAGCTCTTCTTGAGTAAACCTTTCTAGGTATCCAGGTCATGATGAGCACTCCCAGCAATTAACATATCATCCACATAGAGGATCAAAATCATAAGGCTACCATCATGAGCCCTTTTTGTATAAACACAGACTCATAGCACTATGGGAATACCCCTCTGAATGCATAAAAGCATCAAACTTGTGGTACCATTCCCTAGGTGCCTGCTTAAGGCCATGCAAAAACTCTTTCTCAATCTACACACCTGGTGCTCCCCACCATGTTTTGAAAGCCCTTAGGCTACTTCATGTAAATGTCATCATGCAAGTTTCCATGAAGAAAAGTCGTCTTGGAATCCATCTAATAAAGATTCAAGTTAAGCTAAGTAACCAAAGCTAGCCGAGCGTAGAGTAGTCATCTTCACAATAGGAGAAAAGACTTCATCAAAGTCCACACCATGTTTCTACTTGAAGCCCTTAGCAACCAATCTAACCTTGTATCCCGGCTTGAGACATGCAAGGGTACTATTCAACTTGTACACCCACTCGCATGGCAAAGCACGCTTTGCACTACGCAAAGGAAAAAAAATACCATGTATAATTTTTCTATATTAAGTCATAATCTAACTATATGGCCCTATTCCAAGGTTGACTATCACCTCTGTGCAATGGCCTCATCATAAGTAAGAGAATCATCAATATTTGTCACCATAACATAATCTATAGAGGGCTCAAATCACAATGGATGTCATCTATCTCTAGCAGACCACCTCAAAGCTAGCTACGGGGCTTGTACATCTCGTGGAGCATCAGGGACTTGGGCCACATAGGGTATCAGTGAATACAAAATAGGGTGCCAAGATGGTTGTACAATAGTAGGAGGCTCCTCTTGAAATATCACCCTACTATATACCACAATGACATACTTAGGCTACTTATGCATTTTCTCCTCATGGAAAGCAATATCATGGCTATGAATAACCTTACAAACCTGTGAATCCCAAAGGTGATAGCCCATCTCACATGCAACTTCATAACAGAGAAAGATGCATTTTCTAGACTTACAATCTAGTGCTTGTCCTTGGGTACATAGAAGAAAGTCTCACAACCAAAGATACACAAATGAGCATATGAGGGGGGTTTTTCAGAACATACCTCCTTTGCAATGTGATAGTCAAGAGGAGTGCATGGGGACCAATTTATCAAGTTTATGGCAGTAGTAACTACCTCAGCCTATAAGTATTATAGTAAGTCTACTTGGGTAAGCATATTGCAAATTCACTCCTAAATTGTCGTATTCATGTACTTAGTCGCCATACCATTCTAGGGTGGGGTGTACGGGGTAGTCAACTAATGCTTAATACCCCTCTCATCACAAAACTGCTCAAAGGCTTTAGAGACATATTAACCCCCATTGTCTAACTATAGGCATTTCATCGTATACATAAACTAGTTCTTAACCAAAGCAAGCTAATGTTGAAATGTATCCAATAATTTTGATTTCTGTTTAATACGATATGCCTAGACCTTATGTATATAGTCATCAATGAAAGTAATGAAGTAGTTCATGCCACCTAATGACTTATAGGGCATGGGACCACATAAATCCAAATAAACAAGAGCCAATGCCTCACACACGCGTGTCATACCAGACATTTTATGTGTATTTTATGTATGCCTGCCATATAAACAATGATTACAAGACTCAAAGCACTTATAGTCAAGGGACAGAAGATACTACAAATGAGTAAGCATTTTCATTCCTTTCAAGGGCATGTGTCCAATGTGAGGATGCAAAAGAGATACATGTGGAACTGCATCCACTACCACAATATGGTCAACTCCCCCATATACATGCAAGGGATAGAGAGTATTGGACTTAGCATGTCACGAACAAAAATGGGCCTAACATGGGCTCTAGGGCTCTAGTCAGTGGGCCTTCTAAACTGACCAAAACAACTCGATAGCCTCATGGCCCAGGAGCATATGGACACTATGAACTCATTGAATCAAAGGATGCATTTGTAGATACTATTTCTAAAGCATAGTCCACCATGTTACCCTTCCCAACTCCAAAAAATTGGAGTTCCCAAACAAATTGATGTCCCAACACCTCGTATGATATACATAGGGAGCACCCCCAGCTAATTGATATGGCCCTACTATGGCTCTCCTACACCCCTAGGATTAGCCCATGGTGCCTCATTTGAATATAAAGAACATACGTAACATATTCCTCTCTTTTAATATTCATTCTAGGAGATAATTCAATCCTTACCAAATCAGGCTGTAAAGGAAATGATTAAACTAGACCTATGGCTTAGAGAACCTCATACTCAACATGGATTCAATATTCACAAACAAGTGTTATGCATCTAGGAGATAATTCTCATGATATGACATATAAAATTGGGATGCAAAGTGAATAATAGAACAAATAATGTAGATGTACACTAAGAATTCTTTTTTTAACATTAATGTAATGCGTTGTTGCTCTAAGGCATCAAAGTATTTCATGCTACTACCTTTCTTTAAAGACTTAAAAGGAATAAATCCTATATATCAAGATATGTATAAAATTATATTTCAATAGATTCTTAACTGCCCACAACCCTTTCCCCCTACCATTTATAGTTTTGCATTCATTGGTAGGTGTAAATAGTATTTTTTATGTTTTTCGTATATGAAAAGTGATAAATTCACAATATAATATAAAGAATGGAGATTAAAATGAGGCTAAACCTCATGCCCTAGCCTAACCATACATTCACAGTCATATTCATAATTTTATGTAATTTTTCCATGCATAAAATCTTTTTTTATTTCCTTGATATTTTCTTGATTTATCTTATTAGTTATTATTGGTTTATCTTATTTTCAGATATATAGAGCTTAGATGAAGCAAGACAAAATATTATACTCCATATGATCCCATATGAATGCCAAATGAACCATGAAAACTCATCAAACCCTCAATTTTTCCAAAATCTTGCAATTCAGGCATTGCTGGTTTTCTCGATTTCCATTTTTATCATATGAATAGCAAGAATCAACTAAGAATTCTATTTTTTCAAGAAATAGAAGCTATATTCAAACATTCAAAACCATTTCCCATCATATGCACGAAAGATTCATCATAAAACATAAAAAACAAGAACTTATGTGATTAATTTACTACGAATCCGCATGCATTTCAAAGTCGAGAAGCCGCTGACACTCTTCCATGGCCACTGACACATTCTTGACCTTTGATTTATGCTCCATAACACTTCAGGATCATGACATTTCCAAAATATATTGCTTTAATCCACTCTCCTCTCACTAGATTAAGCCATGGGAACAACGTGTAGAGAGGAGAGATAAAAACTAAAATAAGAGATTTTGATTCATTCATGAATCGATGGATTTGAGGGGATGAAAAAAAATTTACACCCCCCATCACATTGAAAATTTGTGCTTAAAGCTCTTTTAGTGAACCATTAACTTCAATTATTAAAATAATTAGTTCATAATTCCATGTTCACACTTCCTAGAAGTTGTTTCGGTTTGGACAGAGGGCCAAATGAGCTCCCAATTGTTGCAAGTAGACAGGATGAGTGGCTACATGGTTTTGAAATCTATCAACTTGGCCCCATCACATACTTTTCGGCTCTAGATTCGGTAGCTGCTTCATAACACCAAACATTGCGGGGATTACATGGAGGGTCAAACGACCTCTAATGGACAAGCCGAAACTTGCATTGGGTTCTTGGTATCAAAATGCATTTAGAAAGACTCCAGATCATTGATTAGCAAACCAATTCATTTTCTATGAAAAATCACTCTTTTACACCTCTCGAGGTCTTTTTGCCATTTAAATGGGCTTCAAAATTGTGCTCTCATTGGCAACCACAAGATAGGGCAACTTAGCCCATTGAATCCATGAACTCACCTACACATAAAGAAACCATAAAGAGCATTAAGCTATTTCAATGGAAATACACAACAAAACACAAACAGAGCTCTCATCCTACCCCTTGACCAAATCAAGGCATAAAGATCCACAAGGGATAGTGTAATATATCAAATATTCTTCATGGATTTTTTTTTTTCTCTCTCGGCGGCGGGTCGTGCTGGAGGGGAGTTAGGGATTCAGAAAGGACAGCAAGCTCCTCATTGGAGCTTGCATATCCTCAAGCTCATGCAGGGCAACACGACGGGAGGGAGGAATTCCTTCCCTCTCCCTATAAAAACCCCCCCAACCAAGGGGGAGTGGAAGGAAAGAAAAGGAGGAGGACGCTGCCAGACTCAAGGTGGAGGAGCTAAGGTGAGGAGGAAGAGGCGGACGAAGAGGAACTTCGCTAAGGGAGCCACCGCCTACAGCCGTCACAGTGCTGCTGGCCGTCGCCAATGAGGCATCGAAACCCCCCCCCCCCCCCTGCCATGTGAAGCAAAGAAGCTTCTTAAGGGGGGGACTAATTAAGCCCCCTTTCACCCCCCTTGTATTCCCTTTTAACACTTCCCCCCCCGGGATTTTTAAATCCCCCTTAGCCTTTTCATCCCCGTTATGTTCCCTTCGCCCCTTGTGTTGCCCTTCGTCTTTCCCCCCCTGGGTTTTAAAATCCCTAAGGCCTTTTCACCCCGTGTCAACACACCCTTCCCCCCTGTCCAAAACTCCCTTCAAGATCCCCCTTCCTATACCTTTCACTCCCGTATCCAAAGATCTCCCAAGGCCCCCTTCATATGCCTCTGGAAACACAAACACAACCCCTGTGTTTTAAGGCCCTCATCCCATGGGTGTTGGAACCCCATAATTTAAACCTTACTTCCCCCGTAGCCCTTTCCTTTGGGCTTGTTACTTTTCCCCCCTTGTGTAAAACCCTATAGGGCCTTTTCCTTGGGCCTTGTAAGCCTTTCCCTCCCAAAAGAATTAAGGCCTTAAAGGTCTTATTACCCCCTCCTCGTGGTTGAAACCTTAACGATTACTTGCCTTTCCAAAATACCCTTGAGACTTAGTTTCTCCCCTGCTCGAAAAAGTGAAGAAGAGTATTGACGTGCAAGGGAGCGACGGTGGAATTCTGAAAAGGAGTGTAAAGCTGCTTCCATGTTCGAAGGACTACAACTGGGATGCCTCCTAAGAAAGTCCAAGGAGTAGCTACGGGAGGGTCATGTCCCGGTATCCATGTGGATATCTCACCCCAAACCCAGGTTTTTCCTTCTTAATTTTATATCGGTTTTAATTCAATCATGCAAGATGAATTGTTAGGGATAAGATATATTTTGTCCTAGTTATTTACGATGAAGGGATTTAGTTTAATTGAACATGCAAAATAAATAAAGTATAAACATAGTTTCCTTCAAAAAACATTATGCATTGAAACGAATTATGAGCAAGATTATTTACCCACTAAAGTAGTATACTTCGGTTAAGTCTAGAAGGTATAAAACTGCATCTTGCACTATTAACCCCTATTCTTTTTACAACGAATCATCATGGAAGGTGCGAATCATGAAAGGTTTCTTACGATGCTTAAACTCTAGGAGGTTATCATTGCTAACTGCATAATTTAGCAAGGGAAAGATTGCTTATTTAGTATGAGTTTGTTCGCAAAGAAAAGGGAAGATTAGTTGGATTTAACCTAACCTCAAATTGATGAAGTATAAGATTGAAAAGTCAATTGACACGTAGATAACAAATCATACGGGAGTAATCTCGAAATTACCTTCTAGAGTTAACCAAATTAAAATGCTGCGAAATATTCATTGGGAATGAATTAAAATCCCAAGAAACGTCTATACCTTAAATACTTGTCCACGTTCCCTGATTGTAGGGTCAGTAAATGGTAAACGTAAAAGAAATTAGGGTTTGTCCCTGAGTTTCTTAAAAGAAAATAATAAAGATGGGAAACCCTAGGTAACAACGTCAGCTTAAAGAAACTGAAATGGATTGTTTCGTAACTCCATTATCGCATAGTACGATATAGGACTTGCGCGGCAAGTACGAAGTCATATGGTCTTGTGATCGATTCACAAGAAGAAAGGCTAAATTCCCGCAACAAGGATGGCGGATCCTTACGCAAGTTATCTTGCAAAAGGATGTATACTTTAATATCATTCTAAGTAAGGAAGGTTAAAAACCGGAAACTGAAGTATCCAATGAACTTTAGGGTTTGACCAAGTTGGGTTAATAAGGTACGCCCTAACCCAGAATATAAGGGATCTTGCCAAGTTGCAAGACACCCCGGATCGAGTGTTGGATGCATTCGAAAGGAAAGACTCGTTCCTTAGCAGTTTGCCAACAACAAAAATTGAACAATGGAAATGTTTCTGCTTGCTAGAGATTTTAAAGCACTGTTTGACTTGTTTGACCAATGAATTACAAAGTAAATAAGTATCTATACTTCAGGTTGAAGGCCTGAAGGGAGTGGCAGTTTCAGTTACCCCCAAGACTGCCTGCCTGACCCTAACTAAGGGGGTTGTTGACCGTGCCGGGAACGTGGACCAAACCCGCCACGAGAGGTCTCTCCGTTGAGCTCTACTTGGAGCAGGAGGACGCTTGGGTGCCAGGGGGCACTGGCCGTAAATCCCTTGCCTTTCGGGTCCTCCACAAGAGGCTAACGTGACTTGGGATTGGATCTCGAGGCCCGCATACTTGTCTACGAGCGGAAACTTGGAATAGTGATCCCTGTGAATTGCTGGATAGCCTTCGGGCGGATTGTGGATAAGCCTATGGGCAGAACTTTTGTATTTCAAAGATAAATATGATGATATGTTAATAAAGAACTTGTCTGATATTGTTTTTCTATGTCACATGATAAGATTACATGAAGAAACCAGTGCTTAACGGATTAATTAAAGAAGCTGATTGTTACATGTCCAATTAATGTATTAGATGATTACATAACTAAAACAAACCGAGGAAAGTGCGGAGGATGGGCCATGGGTCCGTCCTACAGTTGGGTGGTCCCGGTTGGCCGGGAACTTTTCTCAAATCTCGAAGAACAGTGGGATGATCGTCAAAGGACACGAACAACGAAAGCGTTGACCTGGAATTATGTCTTACCCGATTTACGCTGTTTTAGGGGAACGGAATGGGACTATGCCTTATGGCAGAGAGGTTGAGCTTTGCATCCCTCTCGTTTCCCATTCTCTGCTTCAGACCTGGCGTTTTTGCGTAAAGTAGTGCAGCATGAATCCGCTTCAGACCTGGCGTTTCTACGTAAAGTAGTTCGCTTGGGTCCAACGATAGTTGCTGTTAGAAAATGACCAATCAGGAAAACCCTAATTGCGGTCGATCCTAAGTGGGAAAGGCTAGAATACTTCCACTACATGGCAGACGCAGAAAGCCCTAGATCACAAATCGCGTAACATTCCATGGGAGTGCGGGGCGGAGCTTTCTAGACATCCTTTCCGATGGACTGCTAAGACGTGTCCTGGATGATACTAGTGGACACGTTACAGTTGGTATCAGAGCCGACCAACAAATGGAATTATTTTTATGAAATCTCAATGAAATGAACTAAAGAAATTGTTGATATCCAAACATTTCCTTACCTTCAATGCTGTCTTGTAGATTTACGAAGCGTGGAACAAGTTTTTGGTATTTCGAGCCATGTTTATGACTGCAATGCATTCTCCGCTTTATAGACAAAGGATTGGGATGATGAACATCCTAGAGCAAATTTATAATCCATCACCTTTGTATATGGAACGAAGATGGACGGGTGCTTCAGGAATCTATTATATAGCCGCCCACCGGTTTGCTTATCTACAGACCAACCTAAAGAGGATCAAGTGGTTGGAAGACCTTAAATTCGTGAAGCTATTCGTTTTTGTGGAAGCTCATGTAAATTCGACTTTACATATTCGAGGTCGGAGGGTTGAGATGAACTCATATGTATATGAGGAAGTAACCCGTGTAATCCCCGTTGACAGGATTAAAGTGTTGGGCCGCCATGAGAAGTATGGATTCCAACGGAAAGGATATCTTGAACTTCCAATGACTTATCGATTCCTGAAGATCCATGACCCAAAACCTTATTATTATACAGTCCCTGTAGATAAATGTAATACAACGTTGTTCTCCCCAAAATAAATGTAACAATTGGCTTATCATTGCATAAAACATTGTATTCAAAAAGGGCTATGCCCATATAAATACAAATAAAGACTTATTTTTATCAATGTCTGGCTGTGCATAAGAGTTGATAAAAAGTTAAGTAGCTACATTGTTTACGAGATAGCTGAATTAAAGATGTAATATAAGATAACGTCAATTATCGTATAATAATGTTAAGAAAACCTTTATTCAGGCACAACCTCAGGTACAGGTTCCTAATTCGCCTCCTACATCAAGTACTGCTGTAATCCAGGAGAAGAAGTTCCTTCTCAAGCAGATTAAACCACCCGAGTTTGACGGGAGAGGCAGATTCGTCCAAGTTGATGCTGAAATTTGGATTGAATCCATGGAGGATTACTTCAAAGCAGCTGGTACTGCACCTGCCAATCAGGCTATGCTCGCCAAGTTAAAGCTCACCGGCGAAGCCAGGCTTTGGTGGAAGTAATGGTGCAGGGATCAAGGGATCGTAGAGGGATCCGTTACCTGGGAGAAGCTGAAGAAGGCCGTGTAGGGAAGATACTTGCCACCTGCATATCGCATGCAGAAAATGAATGAGTTCTACGAGCTAAAACAGTTGGGACTCACTCTTGACGCATACTACTCTAAATTCATCTCACTTTTAAAGTATGCGCCACAGATGGACATGACACAGCAGGTGTCCAAATTTTGTGCGGGGTTAAATCCACCAGTAAATACCTGTCTCAAATCTATGCGTCCATCAGATCTTTAGGATGCACTCATTCGAGCAGCGCCTATAATTCAGGAGGTGCAAGCTAGACCAAGGGGTAACAAAACTTGGTCTTATAATGACTCAAACAGAGGAGCATTCAGACCTCAAATGAAGAGATTTCAAGGTCATAATCAGGGACAAAGAAAGAAAGCAAGGACGAATAACATCAACAACTTTGTTCCTACTCAAAGTAATGGCCGAAACCTCCGTTGTTTCCACTGCAACGAACCCGGTCACTTTAAGAGGCAATGTCCCAAGCTTGGTGGAGGACATCGCCAAGCGCCTTTTCAAGGAACATGCCATGGTCAAGGAGCCACTACCCGAGGAAGAGGAAGAACTGCCTGCATTGCCAATAGGCAAATGTGTGAAGAAGGAGAAGAAGAAGATCCGGCCATGGAAGTGGAATTCGAAAGAGCGACAGTCCATGCCGCTTTACACAAGAAAGGGCCGAATCGCCAGTTCTCGGTGATTCAAACACCGTCGGACTATCAAGGTAAAGGTTTCAAGACCTTGATTGATTGTGGCAGTACACATTCCTTTATCTCACGAGCATATGCAAAAAGATCAGAAATAACCAGAGTAGAAGCACCTACCCTGCTTATGGAATTGGCAAATGATCGTGAGGTTACTTGTACCAGGCAAACTGCTAAGGTGGAATTCTTTCTAGGAGGAAAGAAAACTTTGGTTAAATTCAGGGTCATGAATTTAGGTATCCATGAGTGTCTACTCGGAATGGATTGGCTTAAGCCTAACGATGCCCACATTCACAGTGGAAAGGGTCAAGTTTCCTTTCGAAACTCTGAAAGGGAATTAGTCACAACTCATTGGAGCTTGCATATCCTCAAGCTCATGCAGGGCAACATGAGGGGAGGGAGGAATTCCTTCCCTCTCCCTATAAAAATCCCCCCAACCAAGGGGGAGTGGAAGGAAAGAAAAGGAGGAGGACGCTGCCAAACTCAACGTGGAGGAGCTGAGGTGAGGACGAAGAGGCGGACGAAGAGGAACTTCGCTAAGGGAGCCACCGCCTACAACCGTCACAGTGCTGCTGGCCGTCGCCAATGAGGCATCGAAACCCCCCCCTGCCACGTGAAGCAAAGAAGCTTCTTAAGGGGGGGATTAATTAAGCCCCCTTTCACCCCCCTTGTATTCCCTTTTAACACTTCCCCCCCCTGGGGTTTTTAAATTCCCCTTGGCCTTTTCATCCCCTTATGTTCCCTTTGCCCCTTGTGTTGCCCTTCATCTTTCCCCCCCTCGGTTTTAAAATCCCTAAGGCCTTTTCACCCCGTGTCAACACACCCCTCCCCCCTGTCCAAAACTCCCTTCAAGATCCCCCTTCCTATACCTTTCACTCCCGTATCCAAAGATCTCCCAAGGCCCCCTTCATATGCCTCTGGAAACACAAACACAACCCCCGTGTTTTAAGGCCCTCATCCCATGGGTGTTGGAACCCCATAATTTAAACCTTACTTCCCCCGTAGCCCTTTCCTTTGGGCTTGTTACTTTTCCCCCCTTGTGTAAAACCCTATAGGGCCTTTTCCTTGGGCCTTGTAAGCCTTTCCCTCCCAAAAGAATTAAGGCCTTAAAGGTCTTATTACCCCCTCCTCGTGGTTGAAACCTTAACGATTACTTGCCTTTCCAAAATACCCTTGAGACTTAGTTTCTCCCCTGCTCGAAAAAGTGAAGAAGAGTATTGACGTGCAAGGGAGCGACGATGGAATTCTGAAAAGGAGTGTAAAGCTGCTTCCACGTTCGAAGGACTACAACTGGGATGCCTCCTAAGAAAGTCCAAGGAGTAGCTGCGGGAGGGTCATCTCCCGGTATCCATGTGGATATCTCACCCCAAACCTAGGTTTTTCCTTCTTAATTTTATATCGGTTTTAATTCAATCATGCAAGATGAATTGTTAGGGATAAGATATATTTTGTCCTAGTTATTTACGATGAAGGAATTTAGTTTAATTGAACATGCAAAATAAATAAAGTATAAACATAGTTTCCTTCAAAAAACATTATGCATTGAAACGAATTATGAGCAAGATTATTTACCCATTAAAGCAGTATACTTCGGTTAAGTCTAGAAGGTATAAAACTGCATCTTGCACTATTAACCCCTATTCTTTTTACAACGAATCATCATGGAAGGTGCGAATCATGAAAGGTTTCTTACGATGCTTAAACTCTAGGAGGTTATCATTGCTAACTGCATAATTTAGCAAGGGAAAGATTGCTTATTTAGTATGAGTTTGTTCGCAAAGAAAAGGGAAGATTAGTTGGATTCAACCTAACCTCAAATTGATGAAGTATAAGATTGAAAAGTCAATTGACACGTAGATAACAAATCATACGGAAGTAATCTCGAAATTACCTTCTAGAGTTAACCAAATTAAAATGCTGCGAAATATTCATTGGGAATGAATTAAAATCCCAAGAAACGTCTATACCTTAAATACTTGTCCACATTCCCTAATTGTAGGGTCAGTAAATGGTAAACGTAAAAGAAATTAGGGTTTGTCCCTGAGTTTCTTAAAAGAAAATAATAAAGCTGGGAAACCGTAGGTAACAATGTCAGCTTAAAGAAACTGAAATGGATTGTTTCATAACTCCTTTATCGCATAGTACGATACAGGACTTGCGCGGCAAGTACGAAGTCATATGGTCTTGTGATCGATTCACAAGAAGAACGGCTAAATTCCCGCAACAAGGATGGCGGATCCTTACGCAAGTTATCTTGCAAAAGGATGTATACTTTGATATCATTCTAAGTAAGGAAGGTTAAAAACCGGAAACTGAAGTATCCAATGAACTTTAGGGTTTGACCAAGTTGGGTTAATAAGGTACACCCTAACCCATAATATAAGGGATCTTGTCAAGTTGCAAGACACCCCGGATCGAGTGTTGGATGCATTCGAAAGGAAAGATTTGTTCCTTAGCAGTTTGCCAACAACAAAAATTGAACAATGGAAATGTTTCTGCTTGCTAGAGATTTTAGAGCACTATTTGACTTGTTTGACCAATGAATTACAAAGTAAATAAGTATCTATACTTTAGGTTGAAGGCCTGAAGGGAGTGGCAGTTTCAGTTACCCCCGAGACTGCCTGCCTAACCCTAACTAAGGGGGTTCTTGACCGCGCCGGGAACGTGGACCAAACCCGGCACGAGAGGTCTCTTCATTGAGATCTACTTGGAGCAGGAGGACGCTTGGGTGCCAGGGGGGCTCTGGCCGTAAATCCCTCGCCTTTCGGGTCCTGCACAAGAGGCTAACGTGACTCGGGATTGGATCTCGAGGCCCGCATACTTGTCTACGGGCGGAAACGTGGAATAGTGATCCCTGTGGATTACTAGATAGCCTTCGGGCGGATTGTGGATAAGCGTACAGGCAGAACTTTTGTATTTCAAAGATAAATATGATGATATGTTAATAAAGAACTTGTCTGATATTGTTTTTCTATGTCACATGATAAGATTACATGAAGGAACCAGTGCTTAATGGATTAATTAAAGAAGCTGATTGTTACATGTCCAATTAATGTATTAGATAATTACATAACTAAAACAAACCGAGGAAAGTGCGGAGGATGGGCCATGGGTCCGTCCTACAGTTGGGTGGTCCCGGTTGGCCAGGAACTTTTCTCAAATCTCGAAGAACAGTGGGATGATCATCAAAGGACACAAACAACGAAAGCGTTGACCTAGAATGATGTCTTACCCGATTTAAGCTGTTTTAGGGGAACGGAATGGGACTATGCCTTATGGTGGCAGAGAGGTTGAGCTTTGCATCCCTCTCGTTTTCCATTCTCTGCTTCAGACCTGGCGTTTCTGCGTAAAGTAGTGTAGCATGAATCCGCTTCAGACCTGGCGTTTCTACGTAAAGTAGTTCGCTTGGGTCCGACGCTAGTTGCTGTTAGAAAATGACCAATCAGGAAAACCCTAATTGCGGTCGATCCTAAGTGGGAAAGGCTAGAATACTTCCACTACATGGCAGACGCGGAAAGCCCTAGATCACAAATCGCATAACATTCCATGGGAGTGCCGGGCGGAGCTTTCTAGACATCCTTTCCGATGGACTGCTAAGACGTGTCCTGGATGATACTAGTGGACACGTTACAGTTGGTATCAGAGCCGACCAACAAACGGAATTATTTTTATGAAATCTCAATGAAATGAAGTAAATAAATTGTTGATATCCAAACATTTCCGTGTCTTCAATGCTATCTTGCAGAATTACGAAGCATGGAACAAGTTTTTGGTATTTCGAGTCATGTTTATGACTACAATGCATTCTCCGCTTTATAGACAAAGGATTGGGATGATGAACATCCTAGAGCAAATTTATAATCCATCACCTTTGTATATGGAACGAAGATGGACGGGTGCTTCAGGAATCTATTATATAGCCGCCCACCGGTTTGCTTATCTACAGACCAACCTAAAGAGGATCAAGTGGTTGGAAGACCTTAAATTCGTGAAGCTATTCGTTTTTGTGGAAGCTCACGTAAATTCGACTTTACATATTCGAGGTCGGAGGGTTGAGATGAACTCATATGTATATGAGGAAGTAACCCGTGTAATCCCCGCTGACAGGATTAAAGTGTTGGGCCGCCATGAGAAGTATGGATTCCAACGGAAAGGATATCTTGAACTTCCAATGACTTATCGATTCCTGAAGATCCATGACCCAAAACCTTATTATTATACAGTCCCTGTAGATAAATGTAATACAACGTTGTTCTCCCCAAAATAAATGTAACAATTGGCTTATCATTTCATGAAACGTTGTATTCAAAAAGGGCTATGCCCATATAAATACAAATAAAGACTTCTTTTTATCAATGTCTGGCTGTGCATAAGAGTTGATAAAAAGTTAAGTAGCTACATTGTTTACGAGATAGCTGAATTAAAGATGTAATATAAGATAACGTCAATTATCATATAATAATGTTAAGAAAACCTTTATTCAGGCACAACCTCAGGTACAGGTTCCTAATTCGCCTCCTACATCAAGTATTGCTGTAATCCATGAGAAGAAGTTCCTTCTCAAGGAGATTAAACCACCCGAGTTTGACGGGAGAGGCAGATTCGTCCAAGCTGATGCTGAAATTTGGATTGAATCCATGGAGGATTACTTCAAAGCAGCTGGTACTGCACCTGCCAATCAGGCTATGCTCGCCAAGTTAAAGCTCACCGACGAAGCCAGGCTTTGGTGGAAGTAATGGTGCAGGGATCAAGGATCGTAGAGGGATCCGTTACCTGGGAGAAGCTGAAGAAAGCCGTGTAGGGAAGATACTTGCCACCTGCATATCGCACGCAGAAAATGAATGAGTTCTACAAGCTAAAACAGTTGGGACTCACTCTTGACGCATACTACCCTAAATTCATCTCACTTTTAAAGTATGCGCCACAAATGGACATGACACAGCAGGTGTCCAAATTTTGTGCGGGTTTAAATCCACTAGTAAATACATGTCTCAAATCTATGCGTCCATCAGATCTTTAGGATGCACTCATTCGAGCAGCGCCTATAATTCAGGAGGTGCAAGCTAGACCAAGGGGTAACAAAACTTGGTCTTATAATGACCCAAACAGAGGAGCATTCAGACCTCAAATGAAGAGATTTCAAGGTCATAATCAGGGACAAAGAAAGAAAGCAAGGATGAATAACGTCAACAACTTTGTTCCTACTCAAAGTAATGGCTGAAACCTCTGTTGTTTCCACTGCAACGAACCCGATCACTTCAAGAGGCAATGTCCCAAGCTTGGTGGAGGACATCGCCAAGCGCCTTTTCAAGGAATAGGCCATGGTCAAGGAGCCGCTACCCGAGGAAGAGGAAGAACCGCCTGCATTGCCAATAGGAAAATGTGTGAAGAAGGAGAAGAAGAAGATCGGGCCATGGAAGTGGAATTCGAAAGAGCGACAGTCCATGCCGCTTTACACAAGAAAGGGCCGAATCGCCAATTCTCGGTGATTCAAACACCGTTGGACTATCAAGGTAAAGGTTTCAAGACCTTGATTGATTGTGGCAGTACACATTCCTTTATCTCACGAGCATATGCAAAAAGATCAGAAATAACCAGAGTAGAAGCACCTACCCTGCTTATGGAATTGGCAAATGGTCGTGAGGTTACTTGTACTAGGCAAACTGCTAAGGTGGAATTCTTTCTAGGAGGAAAGAAAACTTCGGTTAAATTCAGGGTCATGAATCTAGGTATCCATGAGTGTCTACTCGGAATGGATTGGCTTAAGCCTAACGATGCCCACATTCACTGTGGAAAGGGTCAAGTTTCCTTTCGAAACTCTGAAAGGGAATTAGTCACAACTCAAGGCGAGGCTAGAGTAGCGAGAATCCAATTGGCCAGAGTATCTCGGATCATAAAAGGATTCAGAAAAGGATTGCCTGTTTACTTGATCAAACTCAACAAATTAGATCAGAAGCAAGAGTCTCATGAAGGACCTTTGTGCTTAAAGGAATACGCGGACGTATTTCCTAAAGAGTTGACGGAACTTCCACCTCAACGAGAAGTGGATCATGAGATTAGGTTAGTACCAGGAGCTACGCCAATTGCAAGGAGACCTTATAGAATGTCCATACCAGAAGCAATTGAGCTGATAGAACAGCTCAAGCAACTGTTAGATCAGGGCTATATCCGGCCTAGCAATTCACCATGGGGAGCTCCAGTACTATTCTAGAAAAAGAAAGATGGGATACTTCGACTATGTATTGATTACAGTGGGTTGAATCAATCAATAGTCAAGAACAAGTATCCTATTCCTAGAATAGATGAGCTTCTTGATCGTCTTCAAGGTGCAAATATCTTCTCCAAAATTGATCTCAGTTTAGGCTACTATCAGATAAGGATCAAGGAAGAAGATATCCCAAAGATGGCCTTCAATACAAGATATCGGCACTTTGAGCTCCTGGTTATGTGATTCGGGCTTACGAATGCACCTACCACCTTCAATAGGTTAATGCAGGATATCTTTAGGCCATATCTTGATGATTTCGTGCTTGTCTTCTTCGATGACACTCTAGTCTATTCTAAACAGGAAGAAGATCATGAACCTCAACTTTGGATTGTTCTTGAGACAATGAGGTCACATAAGCTGTATGCTAAAATGAAGAAGTGTGCATTCTTCAAGCGTCAGATTGAATATCTGGGATTCATAGTATCAGTAGAAGGAATCTCAGTGGACCCAGCCAAGGTCAGAGATGTGCTTGAGTGGCCAACACCAGTATCTTTCAAAGAGATACGTAGTTTTCTTGGATTGACAGGATGGTATAGGGTCTTCATCAAAAACTATGCTTTGATTGCAGCACCTTTCACGGATTTACTGAAGAAGCAGACTTCCATTGCATGGTCAACTCATGAACAAAATAGCTTCGATAGATTGAAGCAAAGTTTGGTATTAGCACCTATTCTAAAACTTCCAGACCTCAATAAGGAGTTCGAGGTAACAAACTGATGCTAGCATTCTTGCCCTGGGGTGTGTACTTATGCAGGAAGCTCATCCAGTAGCGCACTCTTCAAGGAAATTGAAGAGTCATAAAAGGAATTATGCTACGCATGATTTGGAATTGCTAGCTGTCATCCATGCTCTAAAGCTTTGGAGACACTACCTGTTGGGTAACAAGTTTACTCTAGTAACTGACCATAAGAGTCTCAAATGGATCTTTACCCAGAACGAGCTCAACATGAGGCAATGTCGGTGGATTGAAGTGTTGGAGGAATATGACTTTGAAATCAAGTACCGACCAGGGAAAGAGAATGTAGTTGCCAATGCACTTAGTCGCAAGGCATTCCTAAATTCCCTAATCTAGCAGAATCCATCAATGGCCAAATCTCTAGCTACAAAAGTATCTATGCCAAGAAACCCTATACTTGAGTTAGCTAGAGAGGAAGCATGCCATGATTTGGCCTACCAATCAATGCTAAAGGAGATCTCTATCAAGGATCAGAATCAAAAGTTGCAGGCTAAGTATCAGGAATTTTCCATTAATAGTGGACTTGTCTACTATAGAACAAGGTTGTGTATTCCAGCACAAGCAAGCCAGTTAAGTAGAAAATATTGTGGGAAGCTCATGATTCTCCTTTCGCTGGACATCCTGGCTATGCTAAAACTCTTAATGCAGTTAGGAAGAGCTACCATTGGCAGAGGCTCAAAGGTGACGTTCTCAAATATGTCACTAAGTGTTTGTCTTGCCAACGTATCAAAGCCGAACATGTCATGATGCCAGGGAAACTGCAACCGCTTGACATTCTCCAAATGAAACGGGAATTTATTAGTATGGATTTTGTTGTAGGCCTATCCCAAATCCAGGGAGGATACAACTCCATCATGGTTGTGGTTGACACGCTTACTAAGGTTGCTCACCTTATTCCAGTAAAGACAAACTATAAAGCCTCCAACATTGCAAGCTTGTTTATCAAGGAGATATTCAAGCTACATGGTTTACCTAGAAGAATCATTAGTGACCAAGATTCTCTCTTCACATCACACTTCTGGAGAGCTATCTTTGAAGCTATTGGGACTCAACTCTGTTTTAGCACCGCCTACCATCCCCAAACGGATGGCCAAACAGAGCGAGTAAATCAAGTCATCGAGGATATGCTTAGGGAATACTGCTGTCGAGAACCGAAGAGGTGGATTCAATACTTGCCTTTGGTAGAATTTGCATACAATGCTTCTTACCAGCAGAGCATTCAGATGACTCCTTTCCAAGCATTGTATGGTCATGACTGTCGAAGTCCCCTAAAATTTTTTGATCCAACCTTAAGGGTTGAAGCTTCAAGACAGATGTTGGAAGAGATGGATGACCAAATAAAGTCAATAAGACAGGACATACAAGCGGCCAAGGATAGACAGAAGGCATACGCGGATTTGAAGCGTCAAGAAAGGGTCTTCGAAGAAGGAGACATGGTCTTCATTCGTGTACACCCTAAAAAGAGTTCTCTATCCTTAGGAGATTGCAAGAAGCTAAGTCCAAGGTACTGTGGACCATACGAAATCCTCAAAAGCCTAGGACCTAATGCTTATAAATTGCAACTTCCTAAGAACCTAAAGATTCACAATGTATTCCATATCAGCCTATTGAAGAAATATGTACCTAATCCTAAACACGTACTTGACGACAAACAAGTTGTAATGCCTAGTCAAGGAGTCCTTGAACTAAGGCCTGATAGGATCTTAGATGTTAGGGAGAGATAATTAAGATCCAGAACCTTGAGAGAATGCCTCATCCAATGGAAAGACTATCCCGAAGAAGATGCCACCTAAGTAGATGAAGGCACACTCAACCAACAATACCCCCCATTTATCTCGAGATGAGGACATCTCGATTCCTCTAAGGGGGAGAGAATGTAATATATCAAATATTCTTCATGGAATTTTTTTTTCTCTCTCGGCGGCAGGTCGTGCTGGAGGGGAGTGAGGGATTTAGAAAGGACAGCAAGCTCCTCGTTGGAGCTTGCGTATCCTCAAGCTCATGCAGGGCAACATGAGGGGAGGGAGGAATTCCTTCCCTCTCCCTATAAAACCCCCCCCAACCAAGGGGGAGTGGAAGGAAAGAAAAGGAGGAGGACACTTCCAGACTCAACGTGGAGGAGCTGAGGTGAGGAGGAAGAGGTGGACGAAGAGGAACTTCGCTGAGGGAGCCGCCGCCTATAGCCGTCGCAGCGCTGCTAGCCGTCACACGAGGCGTCAGAACCCCCCCTGCCACGTGAAGAAAAGAAGCTTCTTAAGGGGGGGCTAATTAAGCCCCTTTCACCCCCCTTGTATTCCCTTTTAACACTTTCCAAACCCCCCCCGGGTTTTCAATCCCCCTTATGTTCCCTTCGCCCCTTGTACAAAGTATAGACCTATGCTTCATTGATAGGCTATGTCATATTGAATAGTCTACTCATACTTATGATATTCAAAGTTAAGTTGAGAGAGAGGATGTATGATAGGTACAATCTCTCCTTCCTCACTAAACTCAATAGGGATGCTAGTAAGAACCCAGTGACAATGATGGTAG
The DNA here is from genome assembly GCF_053477565.2 of Lygodium microphyllum. Classification (NCBI taxonomy): domain Eukaryota; kingdom Viridiplantae; phylum Streptophyta; class Polypodiopsida; order Schizaeales; family Lygodiaceae; genus Lygodium; species Lygodium microphyllum. The sequence continues at coordinate 49,712,440 of NC_141155.1, forward strand.
CAGACCTTAATATCTCAAGTAAAAGATTCATCTTGCCACTTAGTAATATGATAACCCTTACTCCACTAGATCACTCGAACTTGGTGGTAACACTGTCTAAATACGAATGTTTAGATAATGAATGGATTTTCCCATCCGAATTCCTTGGCATCTTAAACTAGATCCTGAAAGACCTGCAAAGGTACCAAATCCAATATCAGTCCCTACACATAATAGGGCTTTAACTTATTGAAGTTTACTTTATTTTTAAACTCTACTCCTTGCAAATCTGCTAAAAGGACTATAGAGCTATTCTTTCCTATACGAATGATCTTGTAAGGGCCATTCCATTTGGGTTCAAACTTGTTAGGAAATTACTCATGATGTGCATGATAATATAAAATCAACTGACCCTTCACAAATTTATATCTTTTAGCATGTAACAAAGCCTATAATCAGATCTCATTAGAATGGGCTAGGGAGGTCAATCTTTCATACAATGATTTCTCATCACCCAAAGAATGATTCAACAAAAATTGTAGGGTATAGGTAACTCCTTTTTAAAAAATTTTCTCTCTTTCTCCGAAAGAAAGAGAGAAAAATATAATAAAGGTAGTAGTGGTGGTGGTGGTGGTGGTGGTGGTGGTAGTAGTAGTAGTAGTAGTAGTAGTAGTGAGAGAGGTATATATATATATATATATATATATATATATATATATATTGTTAAGGGTGTACCTTAGGTGTGTTCGACGCTTCAGAAAGATGCAAAAGGCTTGTGTATCGAGGCCCGGTAAAGTAAAAGAGAGATTGAACTAGGAGGTGAACGGATGGTTTTATTGGCATGTTTTACACTACCTCCTCCTATGCTCTACATATCGAGTCATACACAAAGGAAAAAAAGGTGGCGAGGTCCGGTGCAATACCACAGGACGGGGAACACTCCGACATAGGGTAGCTACTCCCTTGTCCCCATGCGTAGCATATAAGACTTTACATACTGTAGGCCCATCCATAGGTGGGTGAAGACTTTACACATGTTAATTTTGTTGAGTTACAAGAGAAAACATCCATTCTCAAATACTTTAAGAAAGAAAAAGAGAATGATAACAAAAACAAATCGTTTGTCGTAACGTAGACCAAATGGAAAATGATGAAAAAAGAAAGAAAGAACGAGAGAGAGAGAGGGAATAAACATGAAACATAATAAAGAAAGAGAGAAAAACATAATAAAGGTAGTAGTAGTAGTAGTGGTGGTGGTGGTGGTGGTGGTAGTAGTGGTAGTGAGAGAGGTATATATATATATATTGTTAAGGGTGTACCTTAGGTGTGTTCGATGCTTCAGAAAGATGCAAAAGGCTTGTGTATTGAGGCCTGGTAAAGTAAAAGAGAGATTGAACTTGGAGGTGAACGGATGGTTTTATTGGCATGCTTTGCACTACCTCCTCCTACACTCTACATATCGAGTCACTTACAAAGGAAAAAAAGGTGGCCAGGTCCGGTGCAATACCAGGGACGGGGAACACTCCAACATAGGGTAGCTACTCCCTCATCCCCATGTGTAGCATATTAGACTTTACATACTATAGGCCCATCCATAGGTGGGTGGAGACTTTACATACGTTAATTTTGTTGAGTTACAAGAGAAAAAATCCATTCTCAAATACTTTAAGAAAGAAAAAGAGAATGATAACAAAAACAAATCGTTTGTCGTAACGTAGACCAAATGGAAAACAATGAAGGCTGTGATGTTCAAGATCACGAGACATATCTTAATCAACATGCCCATGTCCTTACTCTCAATGTAAGCTAGCAATTAGATGAAAACACCCATTGTCTATAGAACACATACAACGCTTTGGCGAGTTTCAATCAAAGACCATTGATCAAGTGATCTCAGATTTTGAGGAAATGGTCACAAAAGTGTATATCAACCATGCATTGTATTCGCAAAATAATTAAATATCATATACAAAAACATTGGATGTGGCCATAAAATTTATTACACGGAGGTAACGTCTTATCCCAAGGAGGAGTGCACCCTTTGCGGCTAGTTAAAAGAGTTCGTGGGTGTGCAATGGATGGAGTGCCCAAGCCAATTCACCACTTGGAATTTACTACTGAATCTATACTGTCAATACGAGAGGAGACATGTAGCCTTTCAAACTTTTCTACAATTTTAGAGCTTGAGATGGAGGCAATGATCAATGCATTAATTCCCATGGATGTCGAGACTTCTAATCCGCTTAGAGAGGAAGCATCCATACCATTATATGATGGGTGCCAAGTATCTCACCTAAAGACACTGCTTGCACTCCTAAGTGTGCAAGAAAAATACGAGTGGAGCAATGTGAGTGTGACCGAGTTTTTTAAGTACCTTCTACATACACTTTGTTGATTTATTTTCGGCACCATCATAAAAAACAAATGTACTTTTTCAAGGTGTTTTATGATTTATTTTTAGGTTATTAAAGTATCATATATTATCACTTGCAAACACCATGCTTGAGTCTGTGATAATGCACGACATGTTTTACAAAAGCTTGGCATCGACTTTACATATTCGAGGTCGGAGGGTTGAGATGAACTCATATGTATATGAGGAAGTAACCCGTGTAATCCCCGTTGACAGGATTAAAGTGTTGGGCCGCCATGAGAAGTATGGATTCCAACAGAAAGGATATCTTGAACTTCCAATGACTTATCGATTCCTGAAGATCCATGACCCAAAACCTTATTATTATACAGTCCCTGTAGATAAATGTAATACAACGTTGTTCTCCCCAAAATAAATGTAACAATTGGCTTATCATTGCATAAAACATTGTATTCAAAAAGGGCTATGCCCATATAAATACAAATAAAGACTTCTTTTTATCAATGTCTGGCTGTGCATAAGAGTTGATAAAAAGTTAAGTAGCTACATTGTTTACGAGATAGCTGAATTAAAGATGTAATATAAGATAACGTCAATTATTGTATAATAATGTTAAGAAAACCTTTATTCAGGCACAACCTCAGGTACAGGTTCCTAATTCGCCTCCTACATCAAGTACTGCTGTAATCCAGGAGAAGAAGTTCCTTCTCAAGCAGATTAAACCACCCGAGTTTGACGGGAGAGGCAGATTCGTCCAAGTTGATGCTGAAATTTGGATTGAATCCATGGAGGATTACTTCAAAGCAGCTGGTACTACACCTGCCAATCAGGCTATGCTCGCCAAGTTAAAGCTCACCGGCGAAGCCAGGCTTTGGTGGAAGTAATGGTGCAGGGATCAAGGGATCGTAGAGGGATCCGTTACCTGGGAGAAGCTGAAGAAGGCCGTGTAGGGAAGATACTTGCCACCTGCATATCGCATGCAGAAAATGAATGAGTTCTACGAGCTAAAACAGTTGGGACTCACTCTTGACGCATACTACTCTAAATTCATCTCACTTTTAAAGTATGCGCCACAGATGGACATGACACAGCAGGTGTCCAAATTTTGTGCGGGGTTAAATCCACCAGTAAATACCTGTCTCAAATCTATGCGTCCATCAGATCTTTAGGATGCACTCATTCGAGCAGCGCCTATAATTCAGGAGGTGCAAGCTAGACCAAGGGGTAACAAAACTTGGTCTTATAATGACTCAAACAGAGGAGCATTCAGACCTCAAATGAAGAGATTTCAAGGTCATAATCAGGGACAAAGAAAGAAAGCAAGGACGAATAACATCAACAACTTTGTTCCTACTCAAAGTAATGGCCGAAACCTCCGTTGTTTCCACTGCAACGAACCCGGTCACTTTAAGAGGGAATGTCCCAAGCTTGGTGGAGGACATCGCCAAGCGCCTTTTCAAGGAACATGCCATGGTCAAGGAGCCACTACCCGAGGAAGAGGAAGAACTGCCTGCATTGCCAATAGGCAAATGTGTGAAGAAGGAGAAGAAGAAGATCCGGCCATGGAAGTGGAATTCGAAAGAGCGACAGTCCATGCCGCTTTACACAAGAAAGGGCCGAATCGCCAGTTCTCGGTGATTCAAACACCGTCGGACTATCAAGGTAAAGGTTTCAAGACCTTGATTGATTGTGGCAGTACACATTCCTTTATCTCACGAGCATATGCAAAAAGATCAGAAATAACCAGAGTAGAAGCACCTACCCTGCTTATGGAATTGGCAAATGATCGTGAGGTTACTTGTACCAGGCAAACTGCTAAGGTGGAATTCTTTCTAGGAGGAAAGAAAACTTTGGTTAAATTCAGGGTCATGAATTTAGGTATCCATGAGTGTCTACTCGGAATGGATTGGCTTAAGCCTAACGATGCCCACATTCACAGTGGAAAGGGTCAAGTTTCCTTTCGAAACTCTGAAAGGGAATTAGTCACAACTCATTGGAGCTTGCATATCCTCAAGCTCATGCAGGGCAACATGAGGGGAGGGAGGAATTCCTTCCCTCTCCCTATAAAAATCCCCCCAACCAAGGGGGAGTGGAAGGAAAGAAAAGGAGGAGGACGCTGCCAAACTCAACGTGGAGGAGCTGAGGTGAGGACGAAGAGGCGGACGAAGAGGAACTTCGCTAAGGGAGCCACCGCCTACAGCCGTCACAGTGCTGCTGGCCGTCGCCAATGAGGCATCGAAACCCCCCCCCTGCCACGTGAAGCAAAGAAGCTTCTTAAGGGGGGGATTAATTAAGCCCCCTTTCACCCCCCTTGTATTCCCTTTTAACACTTCCCCCCCCTGGGGTTTTTAAATTCCCCTTGGCCTTTTCATCCCCTTATGTTCCCTTTGCCCCTTGTGTTGCCCTTCATCTTTCCCCCCCTCGGTTTTAAAATCCCTAAGGCCTTTTCACCCCGTGTCAACACACCCCTCCCCCCTGTCCAAAACTCCCTTCAAGATCCCCCTTCCTATACCTTTCACTCCCGTATCCAAAGATCTCCCAAGGCCCCCTTCATATGCCTCTGGAAACACAAACACAACCCCCGTGTTTTAAGGCCCTCATCCCATGGGTGTTGGAACCCCATAATTTAAACCTTACTTCCCCCGTAGCCCTTTCCTTTGGGCTTGTTACTTTTCCCCCCTTGTGTAAAACCCTATAGGGCCTTTTCCTTGGGCCTTGTAAGCCTTTCCCTCCCAAAAGAATTAAGGCCTTAAAGGTCTTATTACCCCCTCCTCGTGGTTAAAACCTTAACGATTACTTGCCTTTCCAAAATACCCTTGAGACTTAGTTTCTCCCCTGCTCGAAAAAGTGAAGAAGAGTATTGACGTGCAAGGGAGCGACGGTGGAATTCTGAAAAGGAGTGTAAAGCTGCTTCCACGTTCGAAGGACTACAACTGGGATGCCTCCTAAGAAAATCCAAGGAGTAGCTACGGGAGGGTCATCTCCCGGTATCCATGTGGATATCTCACCCCAAACCCAGGTTTTTCCTTCTTAATTTTATATCGGTTTTAATTCAATCATGCAAGATGAATTGTTAGGGATAAGATATATTTTGTCCTAGTTATTTACGATGAAGGAATTTAGTTTAATTGAACATGCAAAATAAATAAAGTATAAACATAGTTTCCTTCAAAAAACATTATGCATTGAAACGAATTATGACCAAGATTATTTACCCATTAAAGCAGTATACTTCGGTTAAGTCTAGAAGGTATAAAACTGCATCTTGCACTATTAACCCCTATTCTTTTTACAACGAATCATCATGGAAGGTGCGAATCATGAAAGGTTTCTTACGATGCTTAAACTCTAGGAGGTTATCATTGCTAACTGCATAATTTAGCAAGGGAAAGATTGCTTATTTAGTATGAGTTTGTTCGCAAAGAAAAGGGAAGATTAGTTGGATTCAACCTAACCTCAAATTGATGAAGTATAAGATTGAAAAGTCAATTGACACGTAGATAACAAATCATACGGAAGTAATCTCGAAATTACCTTCTAGAGTTAACCAAATTAAAATGCTGCGAAATATTCATTGGGAATGAATTAAAATCCCAAGAAACGTCTATACCTTAAATACTTGTCCACATTCCCTAATTGTAGGGTCAGTAAATGGTAAACGTAAAAGAAATTAGGGTTTGTCCCTGAGTTTCTTAAAAGAAAATAATAAAGCTGGGAAACCGTAGGTAACAATGTCAGCTTAAAGAAACTGAAATGGATTGTTTCATAACTCCTTTATCGCATAGTACGATACAGGACTTGCGCGGCAAGTACGAAGTCATATGGTCTTGTGATCGATTCACAAGAAGAACGGCTAAATTCCCGCAACAAGGATGGCGGATCCTTACGCAAGTTATCTTGCAAAAGGATGTATACTTTGATATCATTCTAAGTAAGGAAGGTTAAAAACCGGAAACTGAAGTATCCAATGAACTTTAGGGTTTGACCAAGTTGGGTTAATAAGGTACACCCTAACCCATAATATAAGGGATCTTGTCAAGTTGCAAGACACCCCGGATCGAGTGTTGGATGCATTCGAAAGGAAAGATTTGTTCCTTAGCAGTTTGCCAACAACAAAAATTGAACAATGGAAATGTTTCTGCTTGCTAGAGATTTTAGAGCACTATTTGACTTGTTTGACCAATGAATTACAAAGTAAATAAGTATCTATACTTCAGGTTGAAGGCCTGAAGGGAGTGGCAGTTTCAGTTACCCCCGAGACTGCCTGCCTAACCCTAACTAAGGGGGTTCTTGACCGCGCCGGGAACGTGGACCAAACCCGGCACGAGAGGTCTCTTCATTGAGATCTACTTGGAGCAGGAGGACGCTTGGGTGCCAGGGGGGCTCTGGCCGTAAATCCCTCGCCTTTCGGGTCCTGCACAAGAGGCTAACGTGACTCGGGATTGGATCCCGAGGCCCGCATACTTGTCTACGGGCGGAAACGTGGAATAGTGATCCCTGTGGATTACTGGATAGCCTTCGGGCGGATTGTGGATAACTTTTGTATTTCAAAGATAAATATGATGATATGTTAATAAAGAACTTGTCTGATATTGTTTTTCTATGTCACATGATAAGATTACATGAAGGAACCAGTGCTTAATGGATTAATGAAAGAAGCTGATTGTTACATGTCCAATTAATGTATTAGATAATTACATAACTAAAACAAACCGAGGAAAGTGCGGAGGATGGGCCATGGGTCCGTCCTACAGTTGGGTGGTCCCGGTTGGCCAGGAACTTTTCTCAAATCTCGAAGAACAGTGGGATGATCATCAAAGGACACAAACAACGAAAGCGTTGACCTAGAATGATGTCTTACCCGATTTAAGCTGTTTTAGGGGAACGGAATGGGACTATGCCTTATGGTGGCAGAGAGGTTGAGCTTTGCATCCCTCTCGTTTTCCATTCTCTGCTTCAGACCTGGCGTTTCTGCGTAAAGTAGTGTAGCATGAATCCGCTTCAGACCTGGCGTTTCTACGTAAAGTAGTTCGCTTGGGTCCGACGCTAGTTGCTGTTAGAAAATGACCAATCAGGAAAACCCTAATTGCGGTCGATCCTAAGTGGGAAAGGCTAGAATACTTCCACTACATGGCAGACGCGGAAAGCCCTAGATCACAAATCGCATAACATTCCATGGGAGTGCCGGGCGGAGCTTTCTAGACATCCTTTCCGATGGACTGCTAAGACGTGTCCTGGATGATACTAGTGGACACGTTACAGTTGGTATCAGAGCCGACCAACAAACGGAATTATTTTTATGAAATCTCAATGAAATGAAGTAAATAAATTGTTGATATCCAAACATTTCCGTGTCTTCAATGCTATCTTGCAGAATTACGAAGCATGGAACAAGTTTTTGGTATTTCGAGTCATGTTTATGACTACAATGCATTCTCCGCTTTATAGACAAAGGATTGGGATGATGAACATCCTAGAGCAAATTTATAATCCATCACCTTTGTATATGGAACGAAGATGGACGGGTGCTTCAGGAATCTATTATATAGCCGCCCACCGGTTTGCTTATCTACAGACCAACCTAAAGAGGATCAAGTGGTTGGAAGACCTTAAATTCGTGAAGCTATTCGTTTTTGTGGAAGCTCACGTAAATTCGACTTTACATATTTGAGGTCGGAGGGTTGAGATGAACTCATATGTATATGAGGAAGTAACCCGTGTAATCCCCGCTGACAGGATTAAAGTGTTGGGCCGCCATGAGAAGTATGGATTCCAACGGAAAGGATATCTTGAACTTCCAATGACTTATCGATTCCTGAAGATCCATGACCCAAAACCTTATTATTATACAGTCCCTGTAGATAAATGTAATACAACGTTGTTCTCCCCAAAATAAATGTAACAATTGGCTTATCATTTCATGAAACGTTGTATTCAAAAAGGGCTATGCCCATATAAATACAAATAAAGACTTCTTTTTATCAATGTCTGGCTGTGCATAAGAGTTGATAAAAAGTTAAGTAGCTACATTGTTTACGAGATAGCTGAATTAAAGATGTAATATAAGATAACGTCAATTATCATATAATAATGTTAAGAAAACCTTTATTCAGGCACAACCTCAGGTACAGGTTCCTAATTCGCCTCCTACATCAAGTATTGCTGTAATCCATGAGAAGAAGTTCCTTCTCAAGGAGATTAAACCACCCGAGTTTGACGGGAGAGGCAGATTCGTCCAAGCTGATGCTGAAATTTGGATTGAATCCATGGAGGATTACTTCAAAGCAGCTGGTACTGCACCTGCCAATCAGGCTATGCTCGCCAAGTTAAAGCTCACCGACGAAGCCAGGCTTTGGTGGAAGTAATGGTGCAGGGATCAAGGATCGTAGAGGGATCCGTTACCTGGGAGAAGCTGAAGAAAGCCGTGTAGGGAAGATACTTGCCACCTGCATATCGCACGCAGAAAATGAATGAGTTCTACAAGCTAAAACAGTTGGGACTCACTCTTGACGCATACTACCCTAAATTCATCTCACTTTTAAAGTATGCGCCACAAATGGACATGACACAGCAGGTGTCCAAATTTTGTGCGGGTTTAAATCCATCAGTAAATACCTGTCTCAAATCTATGCGTCCATCAGATCTTTAGGATGCACTCATTCGAGCAGCGCCTATAATTCAGGAGGTGCAAGCTAGACCAAGGGGTAACAAAACTTGGTCTTATAATGACCCAAACAGAGGAGCATTCAGACCTCAAATGAAGAGATTTCAAGGTCATAATCAGGGACAAAGAAAGAAAGCAAGGATAAATAACGTCAACAACTTTGTTCCTACTCAAAGTAATGGCTGAAACCTCTGTTGTTTCCACTGCAACGAACCCGATCACTTCAAGAGGCAATGTCCCAAGCTTGGTGGAGGACATCGCCAAGCGCCTTTTCAAGGAATAGGCCATGGTCAAGGAGCCGCTACCCGAGGAAGAGGAAGAACCGCCTGCATTGCCAATAGGAAAATGTGTGAAGAAGGAGAAGAAGAAGATCGGGCCATGGAAGTGGAATTCGAAAGAGCGACAGTCCATGCCGCTTTACACAAGAAAGGGCCGAATCGCCAATTCTCGGTGATTCAAACACCGTTGGACTATCAAGGTAAAGGTTTCAAGACCTTGATTGATTGTGGCAGTACACATTCCTTTATCTCACGAGCATATGCAAAAAGATCAGAAATAACCAGAGTAGAAGCACCTACCCTGCTTATGGAATTGGCAAATGGTCGTGAGGTTACTTGTACTAGGCAAACTGCTAAGGTGGAATTCTTTCGAGGAAAGAAAACTTCGGTTAAATTCAGGGTCATGAATCTAGGTATCCATGAGTGTCTACTCGGAATGGATTGGCTTAAGCCTAACGATGCCCACATTCACTGTGGAAAGGGTCAAGTTTCCTTTCGAAACTCTGAAAGGGAATTAGTCACAACTCAAGGCGAGGCTAGAGTAGTGAGAATCCAATTGGCCAAAGTATCTCGGATCATAAAAGGATTCAGAAAAGGATTGCCTGTTTACTTGATCAAACTCAACAAATTAGATCAGAAGCAAGAGTCTCATGAAGGACCTTTGTGCTTAAAGGAATACGCGGACGTATTTCCTAAAGAGTTGACGGAACTTCCACCTCAACGAGAAGTGGATCATGAGATTAGGTTAGTACCAGGAGCTACGCCAATTGCAAGGAGACCTTATAGAATGTCCATACCAGAAGCAATTGAGCTGATAGAACAGCTCAAGCAACTGTTAGATCAGGGCTATATCCGGCCTAGCAATTCACCATGGGGAGCTCCAGTACTATTCTACAAAAAGAAAGATGGGATACTTCGACTATGTATTGATTACAGTGGGTTGAATCAATCAATAGTCAAGAACAAGTATCCTATTCCTAGAATAGATGAGCTTCTTGATCATCTTCAAGGTGCAAATATCTTCTCCAAAATTGATCTCAGTTTAGGCTACTATCAGATAAGGATCAAGGAAGAAGATATCCCAAAGATGGCCTTCAATACAAGATATCGGCACTTTGAGCTCCTGGTTATGTGATTCGGGCTTACGAATGCACCTACCACCTTCAATAGGTTAATGCAGGATATCTTTAGGCCATATCTTGATGATTTCGTGCTTGTCTTCTTCGATGACACTCTAGTCTATTCTAAACAGGAAGAAGATCATGAACCTCAACTTTGGATTGTTCTTGAGACAATGAGGTCACATAAGCTGTATGCTAAAATGAAGAAGTGTGCATTCTTCAAGCGTCAGATTGAATATCTGGGATTCATAGTATCAGTAGAAGGAATCTCAGTGGACCCAGCCAAGGTCAGAGATGTGCTTGAGTGGCCAACACCAGTATCTTTCAAAGAGATACGTAGTTTTCTTGGATTGATAGGATGGTATAGGGTCTTCATCAAAAACTATGCTTTGATTGCAGCACCTTTCACGGATTTACTGAAGAAGCAGACTTCCATTGCATGGTCAACTCATGAACAAAATAGCTTCGATAGATTGAAGCAAAGTTTGGTATTAGCACCTATTCTAAAACTTCCAGACCTCAATAAGGAGTTCGAGGTAACAAACTGATGCTAGCATTCTTGCCCTGGGGTGTGTACTTATGCAGGAAGCTCATCCAGTAGCGCACTCTTCAAGGAAATTGAAGAGTCATAAAAGGAATTATGCTACGCATGATTTGGAATTGCTAGCTGTCATCCATGCTCTAAAGCTTTGGAGACACTACCTGTTGGGTAACAAGTTTACTCTAGTAACTGACCATAAGAGTCTCAAATGGATCTTTACCCAGAACGAGCTCAACATGAGGCAATGTCGGTGGATTGAAGTGTTGGAGGAATATGACTTTGAAATCAAGTACCGACCAGGGAAAGAGAATGTAGTTGCCAATGCACTTAGTCGCAAGGCATTCCTAAATTCCCTAATCTAGCAGAATCCATCAATGGCCAAATCTCTAGCTACAAAAGTATCTATGCCAAGAAACCCTATACTTGAGTTAGCTAGAGAGGAAGCATGCCATGATTTGGCCTACCAATCAATGCTAAAGGAGATCTCTATCAAGGATCAGAATCAAAAGTTGCAGGCTAAGTATCAGGAATTTTCCATTAATAGTGGACTTGTCTACTATAGAACAAGGTTGTGTATTCCAGCACAAGCAAGCCAGTTAAGTAGAAAATATTGTGGGAAGCTCATGATTCTCCTTTCGCTGGACATCCTGGCTATGCTAAAACTCTTAATGCAGTTAGGAAGAGCTACCATTGGCAGAGGCTCAAAGGTGACGTTCTCAAATATGTCACTAAGTGTTTGTCTTGCCAACGTATCAAAGCCGAACATGTCATGATGCCAGGGAAACTGCAACCGCTTGACATTCTCCAAATGAAACGGGAATTTATTAGTATGGATTTTGTTGTAGGCCTATCCCAAATCCAGGGAGGATACAACTCCATCATGGTTGTGGTTGACACGCTTACTAAGGTTGCTCACCTTATTCCAGTAAAGACAAACTATAAAGCCTCCAACATTGCAAGCTTGTTTATCAAGGAGATATTCAAGCTACATGGTTTACCTAGAAGAATCATTAGTGACCAAGATTCTCTCTTCACATCACACTTCTGGAGAGCTATCTTTGAAGCTATTGGGACTCAACTCTGTTTTAGCACCGCCTACCATCCCCAAACGGATGGCCAAACAGAGCGAGTAAATCAAGTCATCGAGGATATGCTTAGGGAATACTGCTGTCGAGAACCGAAGAGGTGGATTCAATACTTGCCTTTGGTAGAATTTGCATACAATGCTTCTTACCAGCAGAGCATTCAGATGACTCCTTTCCAAGCATTGTATGGTCATGACTGTCGAAGTCCCCTAAAATTTTTTGATCCAACCTTAAGGGTTGAAGCTTCAAGACAGATGTTGGAAGAGATGGATGACCAAATAAAGTCAATAAGACAGGACATACAAGCGGCCAAGGATAGACAGAAGGCATACGCGGATTTGAAGCGTCAAGAAAGGGTCTTCGAAGAAGGAGACATGGTCTTCATTCGTGTACACCCTAAAAAGAGTTCTCTATCCTTAGGAGATTGCAAGAAGCTAAGTCCAAGGTACTGTGGACCATACGAAATCCTCAAAAGCCTAGGACCTAATGCTTATAAATTGCAACTTCCTAAGAACCTAAAGATTCACAATGTATTCCATATCAGCCTATTGAAGAAATATGTACCTAATCCTAAACACGTACTTGACGACAAACAAGTTGTAATGCCTAGTCAAGGAGTCCTTGAACTAAGGCCTGATAGGATCTTAGATGTTAGGGAGAGATAATTAAGATCCAGAACCTTGAGAGAATGCCTCATCCAATGGAAAGACTATCCCGAAGAAGATGCCACCTAAGTAGATGAAGGCACACTCAACCAACAATACCCCCCATTTATCTCGAGATGAGGACATCTCGATTCCTCTAAGGGGGAGAGAATGTAATATATCAAATATTCTTCATGGAATTTTTTTTTCTCTCTCGGCGGCAGGTCGTGCTGGAGGGGAGTGAGGGATTTAGAAAGGACAGCAAGCTCCTCGTTGGAGCTTGCGTATCCTCAAGCTCATGCAGGGCAACATGAGGGGAGGGAGGAATTCCTTCCCTCTCCCTATAAAACCCCCCCCAACCAAGGGGGAGTGGAAGGAAAGAAAAGGAGGAGGACACTTCCAGACTCAACGTGGAGGAGCTGAGGTGAGGAGGAAGAGGTGGACGAAGAGGAACTTCGCTGAGGGAGCCGCCGCCTATAGCCGTCGCAGCGCTGCTAGCCGTCACACGAGGCGTCAGAACCCCCCCTGCCACGTGAAGAAAAGAAGCTTCTTAAGGGGGGGCTAATTAAGCCCCTTTCACCCCCCTTGTATTCCCTTTTAACACTTTCCAAACCCCCCCCGGGTTTTCAATCCCCCTTATGTTCCCTTCGCCCCTTGTACAAAGTATAGACCTATGCTTCATTGATAGGCTATGTCATATTGAATAGTCTACTCATACTTATGATATTCAAAGTTAAGTTGAGAGAGAGGATGTATGATAGGTACAATCTCTCCTTCCTCACTAAACTCAATAGGGATGCTAGTAAGAACCCAGTGACAATGATGGTAGCAGACCTTAATATCTCAAGTAAAAGATTCATCTTGCCACTTAGTAATATGATAACCCTTACTCCACTAGATCACTCGAACTTGGTGGTAACACTGTCTAAATACGAATGTTTAGATAATGAATGGATTTTCCCATCCGAATTCCTTGGCATCTTAAACTAGATCCTGAAAGACCTGCAAAGGTACCAAATCCAATATCAGTCCCTACACATAATAGGGCTTTAACTTATTGAAGTTTACTTTATTTTTAAACTCTACTCCTTGCAAATCTGCTAAAAGGACTATAGAGCTATTCTTTCCTATACGAATGATCTTGTAAGGGCCATTCCATTTGGGTTCAAACTTGTTAGGAAATTACTCATGATGTGCATGATAATATAAAATCAACTGACCCTTCACAAATTTATATCTTTTAGCATGTAACAAAGCCTATAATCAGATCTCATTAGAATGGGCTAGGGAGGTCAATCTTTCATACAATGATTTCTCATCACCCAAAGAATGATTCAACAAAAATTGTAGGGTATAGGTAACTCCTTTTTAAAAAATTTTCTCTCTTTCTCCGAAAGAAAGAGAGAAAAATATAATAAAGGTAGTAGTGGTGGTGGTGGTGGTGGTGGTGGTGGTAGTAGTAGTAGTAGTAGTAGTAGTAGTGAGAGAGGTATATATATATATATATATATATATATATATATATATATATTGTTAAGGGTGTACCTTAGGTGTGTTCGACGCTTCAGAAAGATGCAAAAGGCTTGTGTATCGAGGCCCGGTAAAGTAAAAGAGAGATTGAACTAGGAGGTGAACGGATGGTTTTATTGGCATGTTTTACACTACCTCCTCCTATGCTCTACATATCGAGTCATACACAAAGGAAAAAAAGGTGGCGAGGTCCGGTGCAATACCACAGGACGGGGAACACTCCGACATAGGGTAGCTACTCCCTTGTCCCCATGCGTAGCATATAAGACTTTACATACTGTAGGCCCATCCATAGGTGGGTGAAGACTTTACACATGTTAATTTTGTTGAGTTACAAGAGAAAACATCCATTCTCAAATACTTTAAGAAAGAAAAAGAGAATGATAACAAAAACAAATCGTTTGTCGTAACGTAGACCAAATGGAAAATGATGAAAAAAGAAAGAAAGAACGAGAGAGAGAGAGGGAATAAACATGAAACATAATAAAGAAAGAGAGAAAAACATAATAAAGGTAGTAGTAGTAGTAGTGGTGGTGGTGGTGGTGGTGGTAGTAGTGGTAGTGAGAGAGGTATATATATATATATTGTTAAGGGTGTACCTTAGGTGTGTTCGATGCTTCAGAAAGATGCAAAAGGCTTGTGTATTGAGGCCTGGTAAAGTAAAAGAGAGATTGAACTTGGAGGTGAACGGATGGTTTTATTGGCATGCTTTGCACTACCTCCTCCTACACTCTACATATCGAGTCACTTACAAAGGAAAAAAAGGTGGCCAGGTCCGGTGCAATACCAGGGACGGGGAACACTCCAACATAGGGTAGCTACTCCCTCATCCCCATGTGTAGCATATTAGACTTTACATACTATAGGCCCATCCATAGGTGGGTGGAGACTTTACATACGTTAATTTTGTTGAGTTACAAGAGAAAAAATCCATTCTCAAATACTTTAAGAAAGAAAAAGAGAATGATAACAAAAACAAATCGTTTGTCGTAACGTAGACCAAATGGAAAACAATGAAGGCTGTGATGTTCAAGATCACGAGACATATCTTAATCAACATGCCCATGTCCTTACTCTCAATGTAAGCTAGCAATTAGATGAAAACACCCATTGTCTATAGAACACATACAACGCTTTGGCGAGTTTCAATCAAAGACCATTGATCAAGTGATCTCAGATTTTGAGGAAATGGTCACAAAAGTGTATATCAACCATGCATTGTATTCGCAAAATAATTAAATATCATATACAAAAACATTGGATGTGGCCATAAAATTTATTACACGGAGGTAACGTCTTATCCCAAGGAGGAGTGCACCCTTTGCGGCTAGTTAAAAGAGTTCGTGGGTGTGCAATGGATGGAGTGCCCAAGCCAATTCACCACTTGGAATTTACTACTGAATCTATACTGTCAATACGAGAGGAGACATGTAGCCTTTCAAACTTTTCTACAATTTTAGAGCTTGAGATGGAGGCAATGATCAATGCATTAATTCCCATGGATGTCGAGACTTCTAATCCGCTTAGAGAGGAAGCATCCATACCATTATATGATGGGTGCCAAGTATCTCACCTAAAGACACTGCTTGCACTCCTAAGTGTGCAAGAAAAATACGAGTGGAGCAATGTGAGTGTGACCGAGTTTTTTAAGTACCTTCTACATACACTTTGTTGATTTATTTTCGGCACCATCATAAAAAACAAATGTACTTTTTCAAGGTGTTTTATGATTTATTTTTAGGTTATTAAAGTATCATATATTATCACTTGCAAACACCATGCTTGAGTCTGTGATAATGCACGACATGTTTTACAAAAGCTTGGCATCGACTACAATAATATCCATGCATGTATCAATGATTGCATACTGTTTTGAGAAGAGTACAAGACTATGGAGACATGTCGAAAGTGTGGTGCTCATAGGTATCGACAAGACTTGCAAGGGCAAACCATCCCTCAAAAAGTTCTTAGATACTTTGTGCTTATCCCTCGTATACATCACATGTTTTGTATGTCCAACATGGCGAGCTTGACAACGTCGCATGCACAGAATATATCCAGAGATGGAGTCCAATGAATATCAGTAGATTCATGTGCATGGAGTCACATTGACTCTACCTTTCTAGGCTTTTCTCAAGAGCCAAGGCATATTCGGTTCGGTCTTGCTATGGATGGCGTGAACCCATTTGGTTTGCGCTCAACTTCTTACAATGTGTGGCATGTAGTTATTGTTAACTTCAACATCCCTCCATGGCTCTCTACAAAGAAAGGACACCTCATCCTTAGATTGCTCATTCCTAGTTGCTACAAAGTCAAGAATATGGATGCGTATCTTCATCCATCAGTCGATGAGCTTAAGATTTTGTGGGAGGAGGGGGTCATCGTGGAAGATATGAGTAAGTGCCATGGTCGACGGTCTGCCAATATTCGATCCATTCTCATGTGGACTATGCATGACTTTTCGGGATTCGTGGAGTGCTCAGGTAAGTAGTCTTCCATTCTCATTGGTAATATCTATCATAGCTCGTTCAAGTTTGTATTCAATAGATAGAGGTGTTAGGACAGGTCTAGTTACCCTAGGTTATCATGCATGTTCATTGTGTGGGCCACAGTTAGACTCCCAAAGGTCACGGACCATGAAGAAGATGGTATATCAAGGACATGCCGCTTTCTTGTTGGAGGGTCATAAAGTGAGGGAAGGTTTTCCTGGACGCACCTCCAACACAAATGAATGCCCAAATCTGTGTACGAGCTGAAAATGGTCCATACAAAGTCACATACAAACGGAATGTGATGGTTCTCAGTTTTCTACAAGTTTTCATATTTGACCCACTTACATATCAACCACTTTATTGGATCCCATGTATGCTTTCAAGAATGTGGGTAGCTTACTATGGAACCACATCATCAGAAAGAGAGACACTCCAGGGGCACAAATGGATTTGAAGGAGGCAGGCAAGATGGAGGCGCTTTGGCGAAAGTCGAGTGCTAATGGTAACTTGCAGCTACCTCGCACTCCTTGGGTTTTGTCCACTAAAGAAGAGCACTTTGTGAAGAAAATTATCAAGTCTATTCGCACTTCGATGGGTATGATGTGTTCTCTCAAGTCCACGTTTTCTAAAGACGACCAATCATTAAGGCTAAAATCCCATGATTGGCATAAGATATGTCAGGTTTGTACTACGAATGGATTGTAAGTGGCATGAGTGTTTTGCTATTTGGAGTAGAGTCATTGTTCGTAATGCTTCTTCATTTGTGACAGTTGTACTACTGATCTCGATCGTAGGATCCCTTACTCCAAACATATGCGGGGCACTTTACAAGTTGTCAAATTTAGTGCAATGGATCTCACAAAAGGAGATCAAGACATCCTCTATTGAATCTGCAAGGCGGGGAGAAATGGAGATGGTCTATCTCTTTGAGAAGTACTTGTCCACCAGCATGCTCATGATACAAACCCACCTGCTGGTACATCTTGTAGATGAAGTGGAGATTGCTCAACTTATCCATACACAATGGATGTTCTTCTTGGAGTGGTACTTCTAATGAAGATTTACAAGCTATCCAAGCTCCTTGGAGGGGACTCTTTACATCATTTTGAATTTGTAAAGCCATCTGATCATGGTTGCATACATGGGTGTAGTGGGAACTATAGCATGGCTGAAATTGGATAGGAGGAGACAGGGTGTTGAATACCAAGAGGCGCTAGTTTTTTTCCCACAAGCTTTCCAGCATGGGCTCATAACTGGTAGCAACTAGTATGCATGGGGGGACCCATGCATAAATTTGTCCACAATTATGACTGAAGGTGGTATATTGTCTCATCTTAGTAGAAGCCTCATGGAAAATCTTTACGGTGGTCTTTTTTTTGTGACCTAAATGTGATACTAACCAAGGTTATAGACAAAAACTACAATCATGCTTGATGTTCATGCTAGTATCGGAGTAGTAGGATACGTACTTTAATATTTTAAAAAAACCTTTGAGATTAGGAAGAAAAAAAACATTGGCAATGATGTCTTCATCAATGTGCTTCATATACACTACAAGATATAGGCCTTATACCAAAGTTCAAAGCGACGAAAATGCAAATAACAAAATTTGCCCCCATCGTCACAAAAAGCATCATTATTGGCGATGCCATAGAACAGTCGGTATCAGCGTCGGTATCAGCATCGCAATTGTGACACTGATACCGACGCCAATACCGACGTTGATAGCGACAGTTTGTGATGAAAATAACGATGCCAATAACAATGCAAGAAATAAAATTTGCGATGCTAATAGTGAAGGTAACAAGGGGAAAAAAAAATTGTGTCAGTGTGCTTTATTAGAGCCATACAAAATAGTTTTTGCACTGTGTACAATGCGCTTGCAAACAAAAACAAAGTATACTGAAATCATAACACTGATACATGAAATAAATACATGATCGCATAATAAGCGATTGGTACAATGATGACAAGATATCACTAATACATAGAAAATGTCTACATAGATCAGGCGACCCAAAAATAAAGGTGTGTGAGCTCCAGGGATCCAAGGGTGAGCTACATATCCTTGCCCTCCGAAAGCTCGACGTCCTGCCGCAAAGAAGCATCAAACGGACTTTGCAAAAAAAAAAAACAACACATCAATCCACCATACAATAATGCATTCTAATTAAACATGGTAACTATGGACAAGAAAGATGAGTGACTTACAGGGCCGCCGCGTCTATACAATAGATCGATCAATGAAGTGAGATTGTGCCTCTCTACATATCGGGTCTCAAGGCCGGTCTGATCGAGATTTATAATGGAGTGCTGCAAAGAAAACAAAATGCCAGCTGTTAGAAACATGATTGTCAGTACAAAGGATATTGCAAAAAAATAAACAAGCAAAACAAAAGAAAAACTTACAAAGTCCTTCAAATATGTCATGTGGTTGCCACTCCCAAGATGATGGACCACTCCGGCCTGGAGTCGTGCCCTCGCCACCTCACACTGCTGACTCCAACATCCTAGAGAATCTATAGCCTCCTCCCTCAGTCGGCACCAGTCGTTCGCATCTAACCACTCGAGCTTTGTAGCCCCACTCTTGATTGCCTTGCATGCTTCGAATCGTTTGTGTGACATTTATGCACGCATGCAATCCATCATCCAGCCCATAGAAAATCTATCTACTGAGGCTGGAGCTTGAAACTCCTCATGCAAGGATACTACTATGTAGTCCTTGCTCCCCTCTGGTATGTTCTTCCAATGATCTAAGATGTTGTGTTGAAAAACTTATTGGCACAACTCTCTCATGCGAGCCATCACCCTCCTCCCCTCATCATTCATGATGATGGCTCCTGACCTATCATCAACTAGATATATCCATATCCCCTTGGAGTCTTCCTGAGATGGGTCCTCTCCCATCTGTGTCCACGCTCCTAGGCATATCTAGGAGACCCTTGTGCTTCCAGTGTACCGACCGGGGTAATATCTCTCGGAGTGGCACCCATAGGGATGCCACTGCTGACAGCTGAGCAAAGGCCAGAGTAACTGGAGTAGACGTCCCCACAGGTGTGACAAATCCTTGAGGTGATGCAACTCCAACTGAACGACGAGACGAAGACACCGCGTCCGTACCTCCACAGCATCCACTTGAGCCTGAGTCATGCTCCCTAGAAGGGCCACGACAGCGAGAAGTCGCACCTGTATCTCGTGTCGACCACGAGCTCAATGCATCTGTATCTCTGTAGCATCCCCATGACCCCGAAGCACTCCCTCTCTCTAGGCCAAGTCTGGAGCATCGAGGTCGTTTGTTCGAAGCTGAAGCATCCTATCGCGCTGAAGTAGATCTAGTAGAGCGCCTTGACGAAGACCGAGACAGCTCCTAGTCTGTCATACCTCTCAATCTTGCGATCTGGTCTGGAGACATGCATGTGAAGATATCTTGTAACTCCTCATCACTCATCCCTGGACTCATCCTAAAAATGTCACTTGCACAGATAAAATGCATATCTTATGTACCCTTATAAGCGATTGGTCAACGAATTGAGTAAGTGGATGCTCCAAGTAGGAAGTATCCTAAGGTCCCATGTCAATCTCCTGACACAACTCCACATATACTGGAAGGTTGATAGACATGTCACCACAAAAGGATGAGTCCACCTCATTCTCAAAGAATTCTTGGACTCCTATATTTCCATCATTGTTAGCCGATGCTGGCTCCAAATTTTTGGCGGCCTCCACCCCTTGCAATATCGACCCCTGTATTTGCATATTATCTTCATCTATGCTCGGAACATTGCTTTGATCATATACTCTCGCACTTTGGGGAGTTGAAGGTATAACATACCACCATCGAGGTTGTCGGGGGTTTGGATAGAAGATTACCTGTTCACAAACACGTACAAGAGAGTTCAAACCATTGTGACATAAACCATTTTGTAATACAATTAGCAAACAAATGAGTCCATGTACCTATTCACAATGGGTCGGCAACACAAAGATGTCGCGCAAATCCGTCCATTTTTTTTCAAAATCTATTTCGAGAAATCTAGATGGACCTCATCGAACTGTTGCTCCAGCTCCTCCGAGTACCACTTTGAACCACTGCACATCGAATAATATCATGGAGAAGCTTCAAAAATCCACCGTAACAATACTTTGCAAGTTCCCAAAATACTCCATCTCATCCACAACCATGTTTGGATCCGTTGCTTGTCGCTAGCTCTCTTACTTGAACCTTGCTACGATACCACAATCTATTGTGGAACGCATTTTGTCAATATGCTCCATGCGAAAATGCCATCCGCGCGACCACGATGAACTATATATTTTGTATTATACATTGAAACACTCAAATTATATGTCGCATATAAAATTTAGATACGACAAATCCTAAATCCCTCATCACCTTTGGACTACATTCCCTCGAGAATTCCCACTCCTCCATTGAGACCTGTGTCCCTTCGCGAGATGCTGCGGTCAAAGCTCCATGCAACCATCGCGTTGACATGAACCGCGGCATCTCCTCCATGGCCTCGGGATATCGAATCAGTTGATGACACGTACTACGTCGAAATTCAGCTCGCGCTTCCTCTCGATCTTGCCTAACGATATGGAATTGGCGAGCCACTTCTCCATAGAGGCATGCTGCAACATATAAAAGCGATTACCTTCTCCTCCATTGAGGCATCCATTCTTTTTTCTACCCCATTTCCAACCACCACATCTCCAGTCGGTCTATCATCGTCCTTCAGCGACCATAGCATTTCGTTGTCTGGATCCACCGTTGGTAGCCATTGTGAAATATGCACTAGCGCCTCAGACACCAACCAACCTTCAGCCATGCTACCTTCTAGCTGAGCTCGTTGTCACACAAAGCCTTTCAAGGTTTTCATGAAGTGCTCCAAGAAGAACATCCATCACGTATGGACAGGTCCAGCAATCTCCACTTCATCTACAGGATACACAAGAAGGTGGATTTGTATCGTGAGCATGCTGGTGGGTAGGTATTTCTCAAAGAGATAGACCATCTCCACTGCTCCCCGCCTCGCGAATTCAATAGAGGACGTCTTAATCTCCTTCTGTGAGATCCATTACACCAAAGTCGACAACCTGTAAATGGCCTTGCGTATTTTTGGAGTAAGACATCCTTTGATCGTGATTGGTAATATAAACTGCCAAAAACGGGAAAGCATTATGAATAATCACATTTGCGTCGCTATTAGCGTCACATTTGCGACGCAAATAGCAACACCCCACAGGGAAAAAAAAGAGGGCCGAAAGCTGAGCGCATTTCATTTCGCGCATTCATGAGACATTTCGAGAGGGAGAGCGAGAGAGAGAGTGACCATTTTGCATAGAGGGTGAGAGAGGGAGAGGAAGAAGGCTTGCCGCCACTGCCACCGCCGTTCGCGAAGGAGAGGAGGAGCCGCCGTCGCGAAGAGGAGCCGCCAAACCCTCGCCAAATCTTTACGGTGAGTCCATTCTCTCTCTCTTTTACTTGTTTAGGGTTTAATTTGTGTATATTGAGAGAGGGAGGGGAAATGAGAGAGAAAGAGAGGGAGAGGGAGAGGGAGGGAGAGAAGAGAAAGAGAGGGGGAGAGAAAGAGAAAGAGAAAGAGAGGGAGAGGGAGGGGGAGGAAATGAGAGAGAGAGGGAGGGAGAGAAAGAGAAAGAGAAAGAGAGGGAGAGTGAGAGTGAGAGTGAGAGGGAGAGGAAGAGGGAGGGAGAATGCATTCTCTCTCTTTTACTTTTTTTAATATAATTTGTGTATATATATTGATAGAGGGAGAGGAAATGAGAGAGAGGGAGAGGGAGAGGGAGAGGGAGGAAATGGGAGAGGGAGGGGGAGGGAGGAAGAGAGAGAGAAAGAGAGGGAGAGGGAGGAAATGAGAGAGGGAGAGGGAGGGAGAAAGAGAGAAAAAGAGGAAGAGGGAGAGGGAGGAAATGGAAGAGGGAGGGGGATGAAATGAGAGAATGAGAAGGAGGGAGAGTGTATTCTCTCTCTTTTTAATTTATTTTTTGTATAATTTGTGTATAATGAGTGAGGGAGAGGAAATGAGAGAGAAGGAGATGGAGAGGGATACGGAGAGGGAGAGGGAGAGGGAGGGAGAGAGAGAAAAAGAGAGGGAGAGGGAGACATTAAACATAATAGGAAAATGAGAGAGGGAGAGGGAGGGAGAAGAAATGAGAGAAGGAGAGGAAGATAGCGAAAGGAAATGAGAGAGGGAAAGGAGAGAGAAAAAGAAATGAGAGAGAGAGGAGAGAGAAAAAGAGAGAAAGATCATTAAACCTAAAGGGAAAAGAGTGAAAGAGAGGGTCAGCGTGAGGGAGGGAGAGGAAATGAGAGAGGGAGAGAAAGAAAGAAAGGGAAATGAGAGAGGGAGAGGAGAGAGAGAAAAATGAGAGAGGGAGAGGAGAGAGAAAAATAGAAAAAAATCATTAAATCTAATAGAGAAAGAGAGAAAGAGAGGGTCAGGGTGAGGGAGGGAGAGGAAATGAGAGAGGGAGAGGAAGAGAGAAAAGGAAATGAGAGAGGGAGAGGAGAGAGAAAAAAATGAGAGAGAGAGAGAGAGGAGAGGAAGAGAAAGAGAGAAAGGTAAATGAGATAGGGAGAGGAGAGAGAAAAAAATGAGAGAGAGAGGAGAGAGAAAAATGAGAGAGAGAGAGGAGAGAGAAAAAGAGAGAAAAATCATTAAATCTAATAGGGAAAGAGAGAAAGAGAGGGTCAGGGTGAGGGAGGGAGAGGAAATGAGAGAGGAAGAGAAAGAGAGAAAGGGAAATGAGAGAGGGAGAGGAGAGAGCACTTAAACAACATGAATTACAAGAATAATGAAACTGATAAAGTTGACATATGTTACAATAGACTTGAAAATCAAAACAAAGAACCTATGTAGACCATATAACTAGTACTTTGAATACTACAAAATTCATGGCAAATTTCCATATCTAGCCTTACCAAAAAAAGACATGATAGAACTTAAAAATTCATGATAAGTCCTAAAACATGCCTAGTAAGATTGGTTATTTATAGATTAAGAGTCGTTTTCATCACTATCTACAGAATGATGTCGATCCACAACAAATTTTGGTGACTTCTCTAGACATGTTTAGATGTCACTCATATATAATTCAAACCACCTAGCAAAGTTATAACTCGTTGGCTTGAACTCACAACATCTGCATATTCCACCCTTTTATCTCCCCTTACTC
Source organism: Lygodium microphyllum (assembly GCF_053477565.2). Lineage (NCBI taxonomy): Eukaryota > Viridiplantae > Streptophyta > Polypodiopsida > Schizaeales > Lygodiaceae > Lygodium > Lygodium microphyllum. Next base: position 49,736,345 of record NC_141155.1, read on the forward strand.
CTCTTCCTTTCTACTGAAAATGGAAGCTTACATCTAGTATTAGGCCTATCAAGTAATGTAATTCATTCACACTACAAGCATATGCATAAATGATGGAGAATGGAACTTAACACTGACAAACCATAGATTTTATGTTGCACACACACACACACACACACACGTGTGTGTGTGTGTGTGTGTGTGTGTGTGTGTGTAGAATATTATATATATATATAGAATATGAACATAAACAGTAATTTTATAGACTATAGATAATGATACAAAATTAGCCAATACTTCAAGACAAAAATAAGATGTCTATATACTCCCATAGTTTGAAAGTTATGGAGTTTTTGAAACTATTTGAATTAAGTTCGAATAACCATCTATATACAACTACAAAGAAAAACATTAGACAAAATTATAAACATAGTTACAAACCTTTTAGGTTAATTACGTGTTTCTCATAAGAAAATTCCTTTAAATTCTCTAAAAATTTCCAAGAAAATAGCTCATTGTCAAAAGTTACAAAGAATTTAATAATTTCTTTTGTCAAAAATCATAAAATTTAGGTGTTTCCAAAATATTTTTACTAGCATACTAAATTTTATTAAAATATTACTTTTATAATACTTAAATTATTTACACATGAATGTATTTCAATATAAAAAATTAATGTACCAAAAAATATGTCTATTTCTATGTATATGAGAGAACTAGGAAATGAAATGGACTTCTTTTTACTTAAAGCTATAATGCTTTTAGGAGCAAACCTTTTTACTATGTTAATGAGGAAACTAATTATATAGGTATTCAAGGAAATCATCATTGTCTTTGTACTTAGATCTTTATCCAATCTAAGATTTTTAAAACTTCTAGATTTTGTCATCATTCATGAGAACTATATATAAAACAACTTAGAACCTACATAAAATAAACATTTCTAGAGCCTTCTTGTATAAGTTGATAATATTAGATGTGATTTATGTTTGTATTTATAGTTATATTTTTACCCAATCTAAAGTTTTGAAAGTTCTACATTTCTCATAGTTCATGAGAGCACTACATATGCAAAATCACTTAAAGCTAACATAGCATAAACATGAATAGAGCCATCTTTGTATGAGTTGATTATATTAGGCATGATACAAATACTTTAGGATATGCCATGCAGTTTACAACATTTTGTAGCTCTACCAACCATGATCATGCAATGTTTACACACTTCCTATATTCAGATAATCTATTGGTAAATCCTAGACAAGAAACAACTTATATAATACCATAAGAATTAACTTGATAAGAATGCCCAGAAATAGTAAGATCTTTATTGACAAGCAATATTAGGCTTTCAATGACCAAAAGTGAAATAAGTCAAAGCATATGCAGAATATCAATATCTTAATGGCATAAAGAGGAACTCACTTCACAAGAAATGACATTTGCATAAGTGCAACAATGATCAATATGAGCAAGAGAATTAAGGACTAAATTGTGTGGACCTTGCAAGAAAATCACATATACTCAGCTCACATATCAAGTATTTGGTTACATGTATATTAGTTCTCCTCTGCTTTCTCAATGTTTCTAGTTTGCTCATTTTTCTACAAGTTTCTTAATGGAAGTATATATCTATGTGTGCACTTGGTTAGTAAGATTCCCTAGTTGATCATACCTATGCCTCAAAAACATATAATATACAATAATTTGATACTAAACATAAGTCAATAAACTAATTAGTCAGCTGGTATGGGTTTCCTAAGGACCACTGTCTTGATTCCCCTTACATGCTTCCACTTCTTTGTTATGTCAAAATATATAAAGAATTTGTTGGCATTTGATTCTATGGCATCCACTTTTAATCTTATCTTATCTATGTCATACTTAAAAACCACTATTATCATCTTGAATAAACTCTCAAAACAAAATCCAAGTATCTAGTTTATATTAATCTTCTACATACATGCACAAGAAATGAAATATAAGAATTTAGAAAAATCATAAAATGCACGTATCTCATACTAATCACTCTAACATGTAAACCAATGATCATGCCACATAAAAGGCTTAATGAAGTTGATTCTTGAATATATGTGCCACCATGTTGGCTTATGATATGGAGTATACTAGAATGATTGCCTTTACTACCTTCTTACAAATTTAAGCATGTTAATGCAACGTATCCATTTAATTTGAAAGTTTGATTTATTAAAATGATAGATGATGCACTGGACTACTTTCTTTCCAAAATGAGTCCACCTTATTTCCAATTTAACGAAATTCTTATGGTTATTACAAACGTTATTTGCATAATGCACACAATGTAATATTTCGCTATAAGGTCGCCCCTCCCCTTTTTTTAAAAAAAATCAAAATGATTTTTTTTTTCGCCACCCCCCTTGTGGACGCCGTCAGTTGGTGGAGGGGGGCGAGTTGAACTCATAGTTGGTGTAGCTGAGTGAACAGGAGTTGACGTGGTGGGCAAAAGAACCGCCGAAGAGCATGAGGCCGACGATGATTTTGATGGGGGAGGGGCACACGTGTGCCATTTAAGAACCCCCTATCATAGCATTTCCCCCCCAACTATTACCCACCTCACCCATATAAACCCCCCCTTCTTGAGAAGGACGATAATCCCTCTCTACCTTTTCTCCCTAACTATTACCCTCTTCCTTTGTAAATCTTCCCCCCCCCCCTTTTTCAACAAACTTGTTATTCTTCTTTTCCCCCCCTTGCTGCCAATTTGAGGAGAGAAGGAGAGGGAGAGGTAGTGAAGGAGAGGAAGAGAGGGAAGGAGAACCATGAGTAAGAGAGGAAGAGAGAGAGAGGGAGAGAAAGAGAGAGAGAGAGAGAAAAGAGGCCAAGGACAACTCCTCTCGTGGTTAAAAGCTCAATTACCCTCTCTTCCCATCGCGAGTTCCGTAACCACTCCATCAATTTTCTTTAAGTGGACAAGGAGATCGCGAAATACAAGACAAGGCGTAGGGAACTCCAGCACCAAGGAGTTCTTCGAGAGAAGTGAAGGTCACTTTCCAGTTCAGAAATGGCCCCAAAGCGTAAACTCTCCCAAGTAACTAGAAAAGATGTGACTCAAGCAAAGACGCCACCATCAACATGAATGGGTTATGAGATGCGTGAATGCTAACTTGACACTCCAAAACCAGGTAACACTACCATGTCTAGCAATTGAAATCGAATATTTAAGCATGGGCATCATTCGGAAGAAGTCATACCTCGCATCCAGTAAGTTGCATTTTTTGAAAGGTAGTTGAAAAGATCTTAATAACCATGAGTTGTTGAGAATAGATTAAGCATCTATGGGTTGTTGTGGAAATTAAGTCAAGTATTAGGATCAGACTTTCACAAATGCATCAGATTAAGCATCTACAAGTTATTGCAGAAATTAAGTCAAGTATTTGGATCAAACTTTTGCAAATGCATTATAGATTTGCCAGGGTACATAAATATTCCGTATAGGTCAATTGCATCCGGTAGACCATCATAGTGAATTAACTTGCATTTACAATGAATGCATGTACACTTGCATTTGAATAATTAGGTCATGCCTTATAAGTTGCAAAAATGCACTAAAAGGGATTTTTATGAATGGGGATCTCACATTGCATCAACAACTTAGGGAAGACTTGCATCTAGATTTTCATGGCATCATGAATAGCCTCCATTGCACCACATAATAGGAAATGTATCTAAAAAGGTCGATTTAAGGTGCGCATGTCAAGGGCTAAACTTAACTACAAGGGTCTGTCTCGTAAATGAAACCTTACATGATGAGTAAATCTAAGATTTAATTCGCCTCAACTATGGTTCTAATTGCAAATAGGTCAAGTTGCCCTTACATCCATATTTTTAATTAGAGTCAACATGCTCTTTAGTCCCTATCCCAATAGCCAACCGCGATGGACCCAAAACACTCTTAGGTATATCACTTTTAAAAGATGATACATCTTGAAATTGACACAAGAAGGTTTGAATGTCATATGAACATGAAGAATGACTATTCGCCAAGTTACATTCGATGATCGCAACTATTTTAGAATGGTAAATAGACTTAGTTGACACTTGACTTGCAAGAGAAGTAAACACATGTTCTTGCTATCTTGAGGGAAGGAAACCATAGGGTGAACTTAGAACCTCGATAGAATTCTAAGATGGAAAAATGGTTACCAATGGATCAATTAGAATCCTATACCGAGATCTTAAGATGAGAATGAAAGGTTAGTAAGTTAGGGAAGCTGTCATTCGAAACTATAGAGAAATTCTTCACCCCTATTACATACGAAAGAGGTCGGAAAGAGGGTATTATCTATCCCTTAGAAGATAAAACACCATATTGGGGAATATGGAAATTTCCCATAAGTTTGGGACATGTGGTCAAATCTTTGGATTTGCCATAACTTGAACACTATAACTCCAAATTAAGCGCACTATAGCTCAATGGATTCTATTTTTCAAGCGCTTTCCAATGATAGGTCAGATCATATGGTTTTGAGAAACTTATGGGCATGTTATCGGGGTGCCACCTTTCTAGTATTCAAAAAATGGGAATTGGGAGATTCCCAAACTTACTAATATTGTGTTATAATGGAAAATGACGCCAAGGCACGAAAGACCAAGAAGGGCAACGCCAACATCAACGATGAGGACTCCACCTTAGCAGATGTCCTGAGCACTCACCTTCATTGTTGTTTGTGCTAGTAAATCTAGATTCAATGCTTGTAAAAGGAATGTATGACCTAAGCTCACAACAAAAATTTGAATAATGAATCACCTTGAATTCAAGGAGGGCATGCCAAGCTACCCCCAACTGGCTGCCAACTCTAGCCAAGGGGATTCCAAGAAATCGTGATGGGGACAGGATCCGAACCTTCCATGAGAGGTCTTTTTGTGGGTCAGTTTGAATGTAGGAGGACTCTTGGATGCTAGGGGGGGCTTTGGCTATAAATTCCCTACTTCCAAGTCCTACTCAAACAATCTACGTGACTTGAGATGGATGCTCGAGGCCCTGTTACTAGTGCAAGGGCAGAAAATTAGGGGAAATAAGATGCATCCTCACGGATTGCAGAATCCGTCCTTTTTGGACAAGACTTGTATTTTAGTTAAGATGCTAATCTAAAGATTACTTCCAAGGAGCTTGTCTGAACTATTTTCATATCAGTGCCATAAGTTACGCAAATAAACCATGTTCCCTAAAAGGCTTAATTAAGAAAGTTGATTTTAAATATCACACATAAATTTGATAAGACCTAATTAGATAACTAAAGAACACCCATTGAGGGAAGCAGATGGCAGAACCCTTGACGGGTCCATCCTATGGAAGGGTAGTCCCAGAGAGTTGGGAGGCTTCTCATAAGGTTCTATAGTCATACGACTTTTAGTTAATATTCGGTTAGAACCGGATTCATGCCGTTTTAGGGGAGCGGAACGGGACTATGCCCTATGGACAGAGAGGTTGAGTGGTACATCCCTCTCGTTTCCCAATCTCTTTGAACCAAGTGTGGCACGGATCTACTTTGGCTTGGATATCTTTGCGTAGAGTAGGATGTCCATGATCCGACGCTAGAATGTTGTTAGGAGACCTTGGTAACTAGGAACCCAGATTTTAGGTCGATCCTAACAGGTTTGCCTGCAAATGTTTTGTTGCGAGGCGGACTCAAAAAACCCTAGGCGAAAAACCCCGAAACATTCCATGGGAGTGCCGACCGGTGACACTTAGATTCGTCTCCTGATGGACCGCTAAAATGTGCTTGGACAACCGATAAGCGGGTACGTTATAGTTGGTATCAGAGCAACCAATGAACAAAATAACCAAGATAGGAATAAATTGGAAAGGGAGAAGTGATGTTATTACTAGGAAAATATTTTTCTATGTTACTCGTTTGTGGATTGTTGCCGCTCTTAAACTTACGAGGCATGGAGTAGGTTTCTCGTATTTCACATCATGTTCAAGACACGTCTATGAACTCTTCAAGTTATTGCCAACGATCTAACATGATGGGGATCTTGTATCATCTCTACAACCCTTAACCATTATATGTGGAAAGATGTTGGACTTGGAGCACGGGTATTGCTATATAGACACCAACCGACTCACCTATCTTCAAAACAACCTGAAGAGGCTAAAATGGTTGGAGGATTTGAAGGTCGTTAAGATATACATCTTACGTGAGACTCGTGTAAATTTGATCCTACACATTGGATGCCATCAAGTAGATTGCTATATCTATGATGAGGTCATTGAAGTCTTGCCAGGCTGACACAATTAAAGTAATGGGGTGAAACAAACGTCATGGCAGCTATAATAAACGGGGGCTTTCCAAACTTTCCATGATTTACCACTTCCTAAGAATCCATTCTATCAATCCATATTACTATTCTGTCCCTGTAGAGCTGAATCCAGTAGGGAATTATTAACTTGGCATTGATGTATGTAATGGAAAAGAAAATATCCTAACCAATGTCTATCTATTCCTGAATAATTGTACTTGAAGCTTATGCTTCTTTATGGATAAATAAGATTTTTTTGTTTATTAGATTTGTTGCACAGTAGTAATGAAAAGTAATTTGTGCATCGATTCAAGATGTGTAGAGATATGTAAATGCTATCTTAACACAAAGGTTTTAATCCAAAACCAGATACAACCCCAAGCGCAGAACCAAAAGCCCATCAGAGGCATAAGAGAAGAAGTTTCTTCTCAAACAGATTAAACCACCAGAATTCACAGAAAAGGGAAGTTTATTGAAGTTGATGCCGAAGTTTGGATTGAATCGATGGAGGATTATTTTAGTGCGGCAGGAACAACAAACCAGTCTCTAATTGCCGAGCTCAAGCTTACCGATGAGGCTAGACTCTGGTGGAAGCAATGGTGTAAGGACCAAGCAATCTCTAAAAACACAATAACTTGGGATAAACTAAAGGAAGCAATGGAGGGAGGATACATACCACCTGTATACAAAACTCAGAAGATGAATGAGTTCTTCAAGTTGAAATAATCGGGCCTGTCTTTGGAGGCGTACTACTTGAGATTTGTCTCGTTGAAATATGCTCCGACAATGAGTATTCCCCAACAAGTCTCAAATTTCTATGATGGGCTGAACCCACCAATGAACACTCGATTGGAATCAATGTGTCCTTCGGATTTGCAAGATACACTGATAAGCGTGGGACCTATTGCCCAAGAAATCCAATTGAAGCCCATAAATAATCGACAGAGTCAAGGTAAACGGAAGAAGCCAAGGGAAAATGCAATTCAAAAGGGCACAAGGACAAAGTCAAGGTAAACAGAAGAAGCCGAGGGCAAATGCAATCAGTGACTTTGTCCCTACTCAACGAAGTGATCAAAGCGTGAGATGTTTTCAGTGTAATGAACTAGGACACTTCAAAAAGGAATGTGTCAAACTTGGCGGAGATTGTCACCAATGAAAATTAAATGGCCAAGTCAGAGCTACCTAGTGGCCATGGATGTGTAGCAATGGGGAGGGAAAAAACTTCCAATATCTCCTCTAAGAAGGAAATCAATGAAGAAGAAGACCCATCCATGGAAGCTGAGATTGAGAGGGCATCCGTTCATGCCGCTCTCCATAAAAGGTTGCCAAACTGCCCATTCGTAATGATCCAAACACCATCGCATTACCTAGGTAAGAAATTCAAAACCTTAATTCATAGTGGCAACACTCATTTTTTCATTTCACCAGCTTGTGCAAGAAGGTTAGGGATAGCCACTGTAGCTGCACCCACTTTGCTTATCGAACAAGCAACAAATGGGTGAGAAATCACTTGCACTAGACAAACTGGTAAGGTGGAATTCCTACTCAAAAATGAGCCCACATCTGTTAAGTTCAGGGTAACGAGTCTAGGAGTCCATGAGTACCTACTCGGGATGGATTGGCTAATCCCCAATGATGCTCACATTCATTTTAGGAAAGGACAAGTCTCCTTTCGTAATCCTAAAGGTGAGCATGTAATAACACAAGGAGAAGCTGGTAAACCAAAGATCTAGCTAGCTAAAGCAACACGCATAGCTTTAGGGATAAGAAAAGGATTACCTGTCCAAGCTAAACAAGCTGAAACAAGTAGAGGACTCCATTGAGGCACCATCATGGTTAAAAGAGTATGTGGATGTGTTCCCAGAAGAATTGAATTACCACCACCGAGGGAAGTGCATCATAAGATTAATCTAATACCAGAAGCTACACTAGTCGCAAAAAGGCCATACAAGATGTCCATTCCTAAAGTTATTGAGTTAAAGGAGCAACTCAAACAACTATTTGGCCAAGGGTACATATGCCCTAGCAATTCTCCTTGGGAAGCTCAAGTCTTGTTCCAAAAGAAGAAGGATGGTACACTTCACCTTTGCATTGATTATAGATGCTTGAACCAAGTAACCATCAAAAATTAATATCCTATCCCAATAGATGCATTACTCAATCGATTACAAGGAGAAAAAAATATTTTCCAAGATTGATTTGAGGTCAGGATACTACCAGATCTGCGTCAAAGAAGAGGATATTCCTAAGACAACTTTCAACACAAAATATGGTCACTTCAAATTCACAATAATGTCTTTTGGATTGATTAATGCCCTTTCCACCTTTAAGAGGTTAATGCATGATATTTTTGGACCATATCTCGATGATTTCATGCTTGTCTTATTTGAGGATACCCTGGTTTATTCCAAGGAAGAGGAGGATCATGAATCCCAAGTTTGCATCATCTTGAGACCATGAGAACTCATAAGCTCTATGCTAAGAAGAAAAAGTGGGTCTTCCTCAAGAGGTAGATTGAATATCTTGGATTCATTGTGTCTAATGAATGAATCTCTATATATCCTACAAAGGTCAAGGATGTCCAAGAGTGGCCTCCACCAACCACTGTTAAAGAAGTGCGTAGCCTTCTTGGATTAATAGGTTGGTATAGGATCTTCATTAAGGATTATGCTTAATCACAACACCTCTCACCAATTTTTTGAAAAAGCAGGTTACCATAGTCTGGATGCTCACTGAACAATCAAGTTTTGATCAACTTAATCATAGCTTAGTGACAGCATAGATTCTAAAACTCCCTGACCTGATCGACGAATTTGAAGTTGTCACGGATGCTAGCTCACTCACACTAGGCTATGTACTAATGCAAGAAGGTCATCCTATAGCATATTCTTCGAGGAAGCTAAAAACCCATGAAAGGAATTATGCTTCCCATGACATGGAGCTATTAGCAGTTATTCATGCTCTTAAGCTTTGTTGACTCTATGTGCTTGGCAACAAATTCTCTTTGGTCATGGACCACAAGATCCTTAAATGGATCTTCACCCTGATTGACCTCAAAATGAGGCAACACCATTGGATTGAGGTTCTGCGAGAATATGACTTTGAGATCAGGTATCAGCCTGGCAAAGAGAATGTAGTTGCCGATGCCTTAAGTCACAAAGCATTCCTCAACTCTCTTATTATGGAGGAACCCTCAATGGCAGAATCATTGGCAACCATGGTATCAATGCCTAGAAACCCTATCCTTGAATTAGCAAAGGAGAAAGCTAGACATGGCCCAAAATATCTGAAGATGATGAAAGAGATTTTGGTATTTCAAGACAAGATTCTACATACCCTTGAGCAGAAAACTCAAACAGAGAATACTTTGGGAAGCACATGACTCCCCTTCTTCAAGCCATCTTGAATATGTCAAGACCCTCAACATAGTCAGGAAAAGTTACCATTGGGAAAAGCTTAAGGGAGATGTGCTCAAATATGTCACTAAATGTTTGTCTTTCCAATGCATTAAGACGGAACATGTCAAAATTCCTGGGAAGCTGCAACCTCTTGACATCCCCCAAATGAAGTGGGAATTTATCATCATGGACTTTGTTGTCAGGTTGCCTTCCATCCAAGGAGGATACAACTCAATTATAGTATAGTAGACATACTCACCAAGGTTTCACACCTCATTCTAGTCAAGACAAACTATAAAGCTTCGGACATTGCCAGATTGTTCATCAAGGAGATATTCCGACTCCATGGATTTCCTAGAAGGATCATTAATGACTGCGATTCCCTCTTCACATCTCACTTTTGGAGAGGAATAATCAAAGCTATTGGGACTTAACTCTGTTTTAGTACATCCTATCATCCTCAAACTGATGGCCAAATAGAGAGGGTAAACTAGGTCATTGAAGATATCCTTAGAGCATATTGATGTCCTGAACCCAAGAAATGGATCCAATATCTACCATTGGTAGAGTTCGCTTATAATGCCTCCTACCAACAAAGCATTCAAATGACACCTTTCCAAGCATTGTATGGGCATGATTTCCATACTCCATTGAACTTCTCAGATCCTACCTTGAGGGTAGAAGCTTCCAAGAAAATGATTGAGGAGATGGATGAGTAGGTCAAGGCCATCAGACAAGATATTAGAGCTGCCAAGGATAGGCAGAAAGCCTATGCGGATCTAAATAAACAAGAGAGACTCTTCAAATTAAGGGATATGGTTTTTATACAAGTATGACCCAACAAGAGTTCCTTATCATTGGCAGAATTTAAGAAACCAAGTCCAAGGTATTGTGGACCCTACAAGATCCTCAAATTTTTAGGACTTAGTGCCTACAAACTCCAACTCCCTGAGAACGTAAAGGTTCACAATTTATTCCATGTTAGCCTACTAAAGAAATATGTATCCAATCCTAGCCATGTACTCAATAATCAACAAGTTGTAATGACAAGCCAAGGAGTCCTTGAATTTTGGCTAGATAGAATCCTAACACTCGGGAAAAAAGATTGAGGAGTAGAACCCTCAAAGAGTATGTCATCGAGTGGAAGGACTATCTAGAAGAGGATGCCACATAGATTAACGAGAGTACTCTCAACCTACAATACCTCCAATTCCTTTCTAGATGATGACATCTCGATTCCTTAAGGGGGGAAGGATGTAATATTTTTCCAATATAACATCTCCCCCCCTTTTAAAAAAATAAATCAAAACAAATTATTATTTTTCATCACTCCCCCTGTCAACATCGTCAGTTGGTGGAGGGAGGGGGAGTTGAACTCATAGTTGGCGTAGGTGAGGGAACATGAGTTGATGTGGCGGGAAAAAGAACCGCCAAAGAGCATGAGGCCGATGATGATTTTGATGGGGGAGGGGCACACGTGTGCCACCTCCAACCCCCCCTTAATAGGTCGCATGATGGCAAGAGATGTGGGGGTCCTATGTAGTTAAGGACCCCCTATCGTAGCATTCCCCCCTCCCCCCCCCCCCCCCCCCCCCCCCCCCCAATAATCCCTCTCTACCTTTTCTCCCTAACTATTACCCTCTTCCTTTGTAACTCTTTCCCCCTCCCTTTTTTAACAAAGTCATTATTCTTCTTTTCCCCCCTTGATGCCAATTTGAGAAGGAGAGAAGGAGAGGGAGAGGTAGTGAAGGAGAGGAAGAGATAAGGAAAGAGAGGGAAGGAGAACCTAGAGTAAGAAAGCAAGAGAGAGAAAGAGAGAGAGAGAGAGAGAGAGAGAGAGAAGAGGCCAAGGAAAACCTCTCTCATGGGCGAAGGCTCAAGTACCCTCCTTCCCATCACGAGTCCTGTAACCACTCCATCAATTGCCTTTAAGTGGACAAGGAGATCGCAAAATACAAGACAAGGTGTAAGGAACTACGACACCAAGGAGTCCTTCAAGAGAAGTGAAGGTCCCTTTCCAGCTTTGAAATGGCCCCAAAGCGTAAACTCTCCCAAGTAACTGGAAAAGCCATGATTATGGGAGAAGGATCGAGCAAAGACGCCACCATCAACACGAATGGGTTATCAGGCGCGTGAACGCTGACTCGACACTCCAAAACCAAGTACCGCTACCTTGTCTAGAAATTGAAATCAAATATTTAAGAATGGGTATCATTAGGAAGAAGTCATACCTCGCATCGAGTAACTTGCATATTTTGAAAGGTATTTGAAAAGAGCTTAATAACCATGAATTGTCAAGAATAGGTTAAGCATCTATGGGTTATTGCGAAAATCAGGTCAAGTATTAGGATTGAACTTTCGCAAATGCATCATGGATTGCGGAGATACAAAATATTCCGTATAGATCAATTGAAGCCCGTAGACCATCATAGTGAATTAACTCGCATTTACAATGAATGCATGAACACTGGCATTTGAATAATTAGGTCATGCCTTATGAGTTTCATAAATGCACTAGAAGGGATTTTTATGAATGGGGATCTTGCATCTCATCAACAACTCACAGAAGGCCTGCATCTAGATTTACATGGCATCATGAATAGCCTCAATTGAACCACATAATAGGAAATGCATCTAAAAAGTTTGATTTAAGATGTGGATGTCAAGGGCTAAACTTAACTACAAGGGTCAGTCTCGTAAATGAAACCTTACATGATGAGTGAGGCTAAGATTTAATTTGACTCAACTAGGGTTCTAATTGCAAATAGGTCAAGTTGCCCTTCCATCCATATTCTTAATTAGAGTCAACACTCTCTTTAGTCCCTAACCCAATAGCCAACCGTGATGGACCCAAAACACTCTTGGGTATATCACTTTTAAAAGATGGTACATCTTGAAGTTGACACAAGAAGGTTTGAATGTCATATGCACATGAAGAATGACTATTTGCCAAGTTACATTTGATGCTCGCAACTATTTTATAATGGTAAATAGACTTAGTTTATGCTTGACTTACAAGAGGAGTAAGCACAAGTTCGTGCTATCTTGAGGGAAGGAAACCCCAGGGTGAACTTAGAACTCCGATAGAATTCTAAGATGGAAAAATGGTTACCAACAGATCAATTAAAATCCTAGACCAAGATCTGAAGATGAGAATGAAAGGTTAGTAACTTAGGGAAGCTATCATCCGAAACTATACGAAAATTTCTCACCCCTATTACATACGAAAGAGGTCAGAAAGAGGGTATTATCTATCCCTAAGAAGATAATAGAAAATGATGCCAAGGTAGGAAAGGCCAAGAAGGGCAATGCCAGCATCAACGATGAGGACTCCACCTTAGTACATGTCCTGAGCACTCGCCTTCATTGTTGTTTGTGCTTGTAAATCTAGATTCAATGTCTATGAAAGGAATGTATGACCCAAGCTCACAATAGAAATTTGAATAATGAATCAAGTTGAATTCAAGGAGGGCGTGCCAAGGTACCCCTAGCTGGCCGCCAACCCTAGCCAAGGGGGTTCCAAATAACCGTGACCGGAACATGGGCCGAACCTGCCATGAGAGGTCTCTCCGTGGGTTTGTTTGAATGTAGAAGGATGCTTGGATGCCAGGGGGGCTCTAGCTATAAATTCCCTGTCTCCGAGTCCTACTCAAACGATTTACGTGACTCGAGATGGATGCTCGAGGCCCTATTACTAGTGCAAGGGTAGAAACCATGGGAAAGTATGATGCATCCTCATGGATTGCGAAATCCGTCTTTTTTGGACAAGACTTGTTTTTCACTTAAGATGCTAATATAAAGTTTACTTTCAAGGAACTTGTTTGAAATGTTTTTGTGTCAATGCCATAAGTTACACAAATGAACCCTATTCTCTAAAATTCTTAATTAAGGAAGTTGATTTTAAATGTCACACATAAATGTGATAGGACCTAATTAGATAACTTAAGAACACCCATTGAGGGAAGCAGGTGGGCGGAACCGCTGTTGGTCTGTCCTATGGAAGGGTGGTCCTAGAGAGCTAGGAGGCTTCTCACAAGGTTCTATAGTCGTACGACCTTTAGTTAATATTAGGTTAGAACCCATTTCATGTCGTTTTAGGGGAACGGATTGGGACTATGCCCTATGGGCAGAGAGATTGAGCAGTGCATCTCTCTTGTTTTCCATTCTCTTTGAACCAAGTGCGACACGGATCTGCTTTGGCTTGAGTATCTCTACGTAAAGTAGGATGTCCAAGATTCGACGCTAGAATGCTGTTAGGAGACCTTGGTAACTAGGAACCCAGATTTTAGGTTGATCCTAGTGAGTTTGGCTGCGATCGTTCCATTGTGAGGCGGACTCAAAAAAACCGTAGGTGACAAACCCCGAACATTCCATGGGAGTGACTAGCGGCGACGCTTAGATTCGTTTCCCGATGGACCGCTAAGACGTGCCTAGATAGGCGATAAGCGGAGAGGTTACACACAACCACTTAATGTATAGCATGAAGTGTGTTTATATCCTATAAACTATTCACAATAAAGAAGGAAACTTGATGAACTACATCAATATACTATTGAAATATACTACACATTTCATATGTAACTTGATAAAGTGCATGAAGTTAGTTCCAAAACTTCTATGATTTATGAGGCAATGCAATGCATTCATCAAGTAAATTACAATAGCATACAACACTCTATGAAACTTGTTGTACAACATCAAATAAGTGCTTGAAATTTTATAATTTAGAAGGCAACTTGATGCACTATATCAAGTTAGTATATAAACCATGTAATCAAATTGATATAAAATCTTTCTTGATTTATGAGGCAGCTTAATGCACTACATCAAGTTAGAATGCAAACCATATACAATATTCTAACTAAAATGATGCACTACATGAAGTTGGTGTAAAAACTTGTTTTATTTACAAGGAAACTTGATGCACTATATACATCAAGTTAATATGAAGAGTACATCATAGTAGATAAGTTTTAAACTAATATACCAAGTTAGTGTAAATATAAGATACTATTGAAACATACTACACATCTCATATGTATTCCGATAAAGTGCATCAAGTTAGTTCCAAAACCTTTATGAGTTATGAGGCAATGTAATGCATCAAGTTATTGTAGAAAACATAAAATACTCTATGTAGCTTGATGTAGTGTAGCAATTTAATACCCAAACCTATATGTTTAAGAGAGCAACTTGGTGTATTAGATCAAGTCAATATAAAAGACACACAATATACTATGTAGCTTGATGTAGTGCATCAAATCGATATAAATACTTGTTTGGTTTACAAGGCAACTTAATGTATTGCATCAAGTTAGTGTGCAAAACATACAGTATTCTATCTAACTTGATGCTTTGCAGCAAGTTGGTTTGAAAACTTGTGTGATTTACAAGAAAATTTGATACACTACATCAAGTTGGTGTAAAAACTTGTATAATTTACAACACAATTTGATGCACTACATCATGAAAAGTATATAATTAAACTAATATATCAAGTCAACATAAATTAATATAAATATTCTAAGGCACTCAATTCAATAAATCAAGTTAGTTAGAATATAATAAAGATTTGTATACATATTCATGCAACACATCAATTTAACAGAAAAAGATGCATAATTATAAATGAAATTTAGTATACTATAACATGCTAGTATGATAAAAGATAAGGTTTCATATGAGACTTGATGAACTAGAATTAAAATATGTAATAGTGCATGGAAAATTCATACACTACATTAATCATATTGTAAAACTGTTCAATATGGAAAAAAATGAAAAAATTAGTGTAGTTTGGGCTTTAAATACAAGGTACAAAGAGAGAAAAACACAATAAATCCATCTAGAATATACTCATACTAACAAAAAAGTGATGTAGATTTGAAGCAAAATGTCATCCTTGGCATGTCTACTAGATGAGAACAATTAGAATACAAAAACTATATATCATAACACATCATTTATCTCAAAGGGATTTACAGCAAAAGAAGGGTTGTACACCATATTAGAGAATTTGGAAAATTTCCAAGTCCCAATTTCAAATAAGTGATAAATATTTGACCATGTGGCTAAATCCTAATTCATATTTGAAAGTGGGATTTGGGAAGGTAGCTTAAATAATATTTAGGGTAGACCTCACCTTTAATTAAGGCAAGAGGATTTGACCATGTGGTCAAATAATAAAGGTATTGGGGGTTCCCAAAGTGCATGGAAATTCCCAAATTCCCTAATATAGTGTTCTATGGGTTTTCAGATTATGGAGATCCTCATGTGCACAAGGTGTCTCATTATGTTTTTATTGTGTTTATGAATATGTGTTTATAGCATCAAAACCCTACAAAGCTTCTTGTCTTGAGCAAGATATGGTCCTACATAAATGGTCTAATGATGGGGTTGTAAGGCATGCTTCACTAACGTGAGGTGATTTATGTAGAACCATCTCTTGCTCAAGACAAGAAGCTTTATAGGGTTTTGACACTATAAACACATATTTTTAAACACAATGAAAACATAATAACAACACAATAGACTATGCAAGAGGACTTGTTGAGTGTTTACTTCACAAGAGGACTCAGGAGAATGATGAATAAATCAAGATTCATCATTGATCTACTATTTTCCAAGTGAAAAAGCATGCAAGAGTTCAATATGAGAATCACAGGACTCATGTCTTGATTGATTGCTATGGGGATATGTATACCCACATAAAAAAGAAAGTCCTTAGATGAAAGGACTAGGAAAATCTTACCTTCCTACCAATTAAGGAGATTGAAGGGAGTTATAATATTGATCAAGGAAGAAAAAAAATAAACATGCTTGAGAAACAATACAAAAAAGATAAAAACTAGTAGGGTAAACATGGTTTGGACATCTTCTTGGACATTTTTGGCCTCCATGGATTCCATTTTGGATGGACCACCCAAAATGGTTGAAGTAACAAAGGGCTATAGACATTCATGCACAGCAAACACCTCCCTATGAGGATTTGGGTGACAACAATGTGGTCCTGAAGAGAATGCCGCAAGCGGAAGGGAAGGATGGATGCAGTGAAGACCCCAAATTAAAGGGACAAAAGATAAAATACAAAAAACAAAACTCAAGGCGATTACCACAATGGAGTCACTAAAAGATTAAAAAGAGTTCTTCCTGATGAAACATGAAGAGGACACTAGAAGATTAGAAATTCTTGTAAACATGCAACTTTGCGTAGTGAAGTTGCTATGAGGAACTCTGTTAAGGTAGCAAGTAGGTAATTTCTCCTCTTTCAAAAATATAAATTCTTTTGTTATATGATTTTAAATATGGTTTCTAGGCATGTGATTATTAATAGAGAGTGTGTATTTTTGTGTGCTAATGGGTGATTGTTTTTTCCAAATTGCAATCTTATAGGGTTGATGATGAGCCAAATAACTAGTTATACTTTAATGCATACCTCCAAGTACTTTGGACTAAAGATGATGAAATAGGACATATGGGAAACATGAAACTTTACTTCAAATAGATTATTATGTTTACAATAAACATAATCCTTATAATAGACATTATAGACTCTTCCAAGTATGGGCCTTGTTTGTGGTGGGTTGTCCCTAAGCAAGTAACACTTTGATAGAGATTGCATTTAGGATTATGGCATAAAGCTATGTTAAAAATATCATCAATTAAAATCCCAAATAGAGTCATTTTTGTCATGTCTAGAGACTGTCAATTTTGTATGAATCCATCATTAGAGATTTGGTGCTTGCATGCGATTCTTAGTAGAGCTCACTGATACTCTACAAGAGTGATTGCGAAAACATTTTCTTTGGGATGTAGCACAAGTATGAGATACATAGAGGCTATTATAGACATACTTTGCTCCAAAATAATATTATTGAAGCATGCCTTATAGCCCTATCACGAGACCATTTATGTAGGACTATTACATAGTTTGAATCATTAATATCTTTGTCAAATATGTGCACTGCAATAGATGTGACTTCATCAAATTCCTCTTGATTTCTTGATTAATGTGATACCCCTTCCCATTACATTTATAGGTATGGTTTCCCAAGTGTCTTACTACAAGGCGTAGTTGATGCCAAAAATACATTTTCAAGTACCATGTGTAATATCTCAGAGGAATGCAAGACTCAACACATTTCAAGGGCTCTATCTTTTACAATAAGCTGGTTATGAAGGAGGTTTTGCAAGAGCCAATGTTCCAAGTTTAGGGTGACAATGTTTGACTTTACATAGTTGTAGAGTCAACTAGCTAAGGTTGAATCATTTGTATTGAAAGCATTTGCACTAAAAGGAGGGTTGTACACATATGAGAAAATAGTTTTTGATCAACACATGAGCAAGGGAAGTGTTGTCATACAAAATGCGTTTGGCATCTTGAAAAAAAGATGTCATATTATTAGGAAAGTCAATGCAGGGTCCTTTTTGGTACCTCATATTGCTATTACATGTCATGCATTGCATAATTTTGTAACAAAGTGTGGAGAGGTAAAACTACCTAGTTGTATAGACCCACATTGAAATGAAAGGGAGTCAATGCATGGACATAGGGATAGAAGGGACCTTGGAACTTGATTGCAAGAAGCAATACTATTTAGGGACTTCAATATAAGAGCCTTTGGTGTCATAGTGAGAGATAAAGTGTTGTGGAAGAAAGTGAAGAAGAAGAGAAAGAGAAGGGAAATCATGATAACAAAGAATATAGAGTAGTTTTGTAATATAGATGTGTGGCAACTTCGCATGTACACCTAAAGAGAGTAAGCCTAAACTGGAAGCATGGAGCAAAATCAAGAGCTATGGTGGAAGCAACAAGAGCAACAGAGAGAGACAGACAAGATGTGGAAACTCCAATAATCACAATGTGTGATCGCCCTTTCCTTTATTCAGATGTTACTAAAAAAAGAATAAAGTGACAATGATGGATGCCCGCTAGTTGTAGTGTATAGGTGTGCAGGTATGCGAGTACTATCATTGTAACTAATACATGGGTGGCTAGGCACATGTGCCTTTACCCCCCAACAACCTCCCAGTGAAAGGTCAATGTGACCCTAGTGAGGAGGAAAGAAGAAAAAATGTGACAAAGTACAAATGTATGTAAGTACAAAAGGATTAGGAAAGATGTCATCTTATCCAATTTCCTAAGGAAGGCAAAATGCTTTGTCAAAGACTTTTAATGAGAAAATCTTTAGGATTTTAGTTAGTTGAGATCTTGACAAGCTCAATGGACTTGTTCTCAATGACCTCTTGAATAAAGTGGTAACATACCTCCATGTACTTCTTCTTTTCATGGAAGATGGGATTCTTGGAAAATTGAATAGCACTCATACAATCTCAATGGATTGTAGGGACCACATCACTAATACCGAGGTTTTCCACCAAAGAGCCTCCATTGTTGCAACCATACTTTACCTCTGTAGTAGATAGGGCTGTGCGTTTCTATACCCTGGACATCCAAGGAACAACACCTTTAGCAAAGCTAAAGTTATAGCCAGTAGAGGTCAACTTGCTACTCCTTCATATCTTGCATAATCAGAGTCAATGTATCCCATGAATCTTGTATCTTGGCTACCATAACAGATGCACATAGTTGTGCCCTTCACGTACCACATGATACCCTTGAGGGCATCCTAGTACCATTTGCCAAATGTAGCCATATAGTGTGTCACAACTCCCACTACAAATGCTATGTTAGGATGAGTGGCTATCATGGCATACATTAAACTACCCACTACATATGCATAAAGGGACCTTGGCCATCTCTGCCTTCTGCTCATTATACTATGGACAATTGGACCAACTAGCATTCACGTGAGAAGGTAAAGGATTGTCAATAGGCTTACTATCTTGTAGATGAAACCGCTCAAGGACCTTCTAGATGTACTCCTTTTATGATAAGTAGAGGAGCCTATTAGAGAAATCGTATGTAAAGCGCACCATCCCAAAAATATTTGAGGTCTGTCCCATGTCCTTCATCTCAAAGCTCTTCTTGAGTAAACCTTTCTAGGTATCCAAGTCATGATGAGCACTCCCAGCAATTAACATATCATCCACATAGAGGATCAAAATCATAAGGCTACCATCATGAGCCCTTTTTGTATAAACACAGACTCATAGCACTATGGGAATACCCCTCTGAATGCATAAAAGCATCAAACTTGTGGTACCATTCCCTAGGTGCCTGCTTAAGGCCATGCAAAAACTCTTTCTCAATCTACACACCTGGTGCTCCCCACCATGTTCTGAAAGCCCTTAGGCTACTTCATGTAAATGTCATCATGCAAGTTTCCATGAAGAAAAGTCGTCTTGGAATCCATCTAATAAAGATTCAAGGTAAGCTAAGTAACCAAAGCTAGCCGAGCGTAGAGTAGTCATCTTCACAATAGGAGAAAAGACTTCATCAAAGTCCACACCATGTTTCTACTTGAAGCCCTTAGCAACCAATCTAACCTTGTATCCCGGCTTGAGACATGCAAGGGTACTATTCAACTTGTACACCCACTCGCATGGCAAAGAACGCTTTGCACTACGCAAAGGAAAAAAAATACCATGTATAATTTTTCTATATTAAGTCATAATCTAACTATATGGCCCTATTCCAAGGTTGACTATCACCTTTGTGCAATGGCCTCATCATAAGTAAGAGAATCATCAATATTTGTCACCATAACATAATCTATAGAGCGCTCAAATCACAATGGATGTCATCTATCTCTAGCAGACCACCTCAAAGCTAGCTACGGGGCTTGTACATCTCATGGAGCATCAAGGACTTGGGCCACATAGGGTATCAGTGAATACAAAATAGGGTGCCAAGATGGTTGTACAATAGTAGGAGGCTCCTCTTGAAATATCACCCTACTATATACCACAATGACATACTTAGGCTACTTATGCATTTTCTCCTCATGGAAAGCAATATCATGGCTATGAATAACCTTACAAACCTGTGAATCCCATAGGTGATAGCCCATCTCACATGCAACTTCATAACAAAGAAAGATGCATTTTCTAGACTTACAATCTAGTGCTTGTCCTTGGGTACATAGAAGAAAGTCTCACAACCAAAGATACACAAATGAGCATATGAGGGGGGTTTTCCAGAGAATATCTCCTTTGCATTGTGATAGTCAAGAGGAGTGCATGGGGACCAATTTATCAAGTTTATGGCAGTAGTAACTATCTCAGCCTTTTTAAGTATTATAGTAAGTCTACTTGGGTAAGCATATTGCAAATTCACTCCTAAATTGTCGTATTCATGTACTTAGTCGCCATACCATTCTAGGGTGGGGTGTACGGGGTAGTCAACTAATGCTTAATACCCCTCTCATCACAAAACTGCTCAAAGGCTTTAGAGACATATTAACCCCCATTGTCTAACTATAGGCATTTCATCGTATACATAAACTAGTTCTTAACCAAAGCAAGATAATGTTGAAATGTATCCAATACTTTTGATTTCTGTTTAATACGATATGCCTAGACCTTATGTATATAGTCATCAATGAAAGTAATGAAGTACTTCATGCCACCTAATGACTTATAGGGCATGGGACCACATAAATCCAAATAAACAAGAGCCAATGTCTCACACACGCGTGTCATACCAGACATTTTATGTGTATTTTATGTCTGCCTGCCATATAAACAATGATTACAAGACTCAAAGCACTTATAGTCAAGGGACAGAAGATACTACAAATGAGTAAGCATTTTCATTCCTTTCAAGGGCATGTGTCCAATGTGAGGATGCAAAAGAGATACATGTGGAACTGCATCCACTACCACAATATGGTCAACTCCCCCATATACATGCAAGGGATAGAGAGTATTGGACTTAGCATGTCAGGAACAAAAATGGGCCTAACATGGGCTCTAGGGCTCTAGCCAGCGGGCCTTCTAAACTAACCAAAACAACTCGATAGCCTCATGGCCCAGGAGCATATGGACACTATGAACTCATTGAATCAAAGGATGCATTTGTAGATACTATTTCTAAAGCATAGTCCACCATGTTACCCTTCCCAACTCCAAAAAATTGGAGTTCCCAAACAAATTGATGTCCCAACACCTCGTATGATATACATAGGGAGCACCCCCAGCTAATTGATATGGCCCTACTATGGCTCTTCTACACCCCTAGGATTAGCCCATGGTGCCTCATTTGAATATAAAGAACATACGTAACATAGTCCTCTCTTTTAATATTCATTCTAGGAGATAATTCAATCCTTACCAAATCAGGCTCTAAAGGAAATGATTAAACTAGACCTATGGCTTAGAGAACCTCATACTCAACATGGATTCAATATTCACAAACTAGTGTTATGCATCTAGGAGATAATTCTCATGATATGACATATAAAATTGGGATGCAAAGTGAATAATAGAACAAATAATGTAGATGTACACTAAAAATTCTTTTTTTAACATTAATGTAATGCGTTGTTGCTCTAAGGCATCAAAGTATTTCATGCTACTACCTTTCTTTAAAGACTTAAAAGGAATAAATCCTATATATCAAGATATGTATAAAATTATATTTCAATAGATTCTTAACTGCCCACAACCCTTTCCCCCTACCATTTATAGTTTTGCATTCATTGGTAGGTGTAAATAGTATTTTTTATGTTTTTCGTATATGAAAAGTGATAAATTCACAATATAATATAAAGAATGGAGATTAAAATGAGGCTAAACCTCATGCCCTAGCCTAACCATACATTCACAGACATATTCATAATTTTATGTAATTTTTCCATGCATAAAATCTTTTTTTATTTCCTTGATATTTTCTTGATTTATCTTATTAGTTATTATTGGTTTATCTTATTTTCAGATATATAGAGCTTAGATGAAGCAAGACAAAATATTATACTCCATATGATCCCATATGAATGCCAAATGAACCATGAAAACTCATCAAACCCTCAATTTTTCCAAAATCTTGCAATTCAGGCATTGCTGGTTTTCTCGATTTCCATTTTTATCATATGAATAGCAAGAATCAACTAAGAATTCTATTTTTTCAAGCAATAGAAGCTATATTCAAACATTCAAAACCATTTCCCATCATATGCACGAAAGATTCATCATAAAACATAAAAAACAAGAACTTATGTGATTAATTTACTACGAATCCGCATGCATTTCAAAGTCGAGAAGCCGCTGACACTCTTCCATGGCCACTGACACATTCTTGACCTTTGATTTATGCTCCATAACACTTCAGGATCATGACATTTCCAAAATATATTGCTTTAATCCACTCTCCTCTCACTAGATTAAGCCATGGGAACAACGTGTAGAGAGGAGAGATAAAAACTAAAATAAGAAATTTTGATTCATTCATGAATCGATGGATTTGAGGGGATGAAAAAAAATTTACACCCCCCATCACATTGAAAATTTGTGCTTAAAGCTCTTTTAGTGAACCATTAACTTCAATTATTAAAATAATTAGTTCATAATTCCATGTTCACACTTCCTAGAAGTTGTTTCGGTTTGGACAGAGGGCCAAATGGGCTCCCAATTGTTGCAAGTAGACAGGATGAGTGACTACATGGTTTTGATATCTATCAACTTGGCCCCATCACATACTTTTCGGCTCTAGATTTGGTAGCTGCTTCATAACACCAAACATTGCGGGGATTACATGGAGGGTCATACAACCTCTAATGGACAAGCCCAAACTTGCATTGGGTTCTTGGTATCAAAATGCATTTAGAAAGACTCCAGATCCTTGATCAGCAAACCAATTCATTTTCTATGAAAAATCACTCTTTTACACCTCTCGAGGTCTTTTTGCCATTTATATGGGCTTCAAAATTGTGCTCTCATTGGCAACCACAAGATAGGGCAACTTAGCCCATCGAATCCATGAACTCACCTACACATAAAGAAACCATAAAGAGCATTAAGCTATTTCAATGGAAATACACAACAAAACACAAACAGAGCTCTCATCCTACCCCTTGACCAAATCAAGGCATAAAGATCCACAAGGGATAGTGTAATATATCAAATATTCTTCATGGAATTTTTTTTTTCTCTCTCGGCGGCGGGTCGTGCTGGAGGGGAGTGAGGGATTTAGAAAGGACAGCAAGCTCCTCATTGGAGCTTGCATATCCTCAAGCTCATGCAGGGCGACACGAGGGGAGGGAGGAATTCCTTCCCTCTCCCTATAAAAACCCCCCCAACCAAGGGGGAGTGGAAGGAAAGAAAAGGAGGAGGACGCTGCCAGACTCGACGTGGAGGAGCTGAGGTGAGGAGGAAGAGGCGGACGAAGAGGAACTTCGCTAAGGGAGCCACCGCCTACAGCCGTCACAGTGCTACTGGCCGTCGCCAATGAGCCATCGAAACCCCCCCCCCCCCCCCCCCCCCTGCCACGTGAAGCAAAGAAGCTTCTTAAGGGGGGGACTAATTAAGCCCCCTTTCACCCCCCTTGTATTCCCTTTTAACACTTCCCCCCCCTGGGGTTTTTAAATCCCCCTTAGCCTTTTCATCCCCCTTATGTTCCCTTCGCCCCTTGTGTTGCCCTTCGTCTTTCCCCCCCTGGGTTTTAAAATCCCTAAGGCCTTTTCACCTCGTGTCAACACACCCCTCCCCCCTGTCCAAAACTCCCTTCAAGATCCCCCTTCCTATACCTTTCACTCCCGTATCCAAAGATCTCCCAAGGCCCCCTTCATATGCCTCTGGAAACACAAACACAACCCCCGTGTTTTAAGGCCCTCATCCCATGGGTGTTGGAACCCCATAATTTAAACCTTACTTCCCCCGTAGCCCTTTCCTTTGGGCTTGTTACTTTTCCCCCCTTGTGTAAAACCCTATAGGGCCTTTTCCTTGGGCCTTGTAAGCCTTTCCCTCCCAAAAGAATTAAGGCCTTAAAGGTCTTATTACCCCCTCCTCGTGGTTAAAACCTTAACGGTTACTTGCCTTTCCAAAATACCCTTAAGACTTAGTTTCTCCCCTGCTCGAAAAAGTGAAGAAGAGTATTGACGTGCAAGGGAGCGACGGTGGAATTCTGAAAAGGAGTGTAAAGCTGCTTCCACGTTCGAAGGACTACAACTGGAATGCCTTCTAAGAAAGTCCAAGGAGTAGCTGCGAGAGGGTCATCTCCCGGTATCCATGTGGATATCTCACCCCAAACCCAGGTTTTTCCTTCTTAATTTTATATCAGTTTTAATTCAATCATGCAAGATGAATTGTTAAGGATAAGATATATTTTGTCCTAGTTATTTACGATGAAGGAATTTAGTTTAATTGAACATGCAAAATAAATAAAGTATAAACATAGTTTCCTTCAAAAAACATTATGCATTGAAACGAATTATGAGCAAGATTATTTACCCACTTCAGTAGTACACTTCGGTTAAGTCTAGAAGGTATAAAACTGCATCTTGCACTATTAACCTATTCTTTTTACAACGAATCATCATGGAAGGTGCGAATCATGAAAGGTTTCTTATGATGCTTAAACTCTAGGAGGTTATCATTGCTAACTGCATAATTTAGCAAGGGAAAGATTGCTTATTTAGCAGGAGTTTGTTCGCAAAGAAAAGGGAAGATTAGTTGGATTTAACCTAACCTCAAATTGATGAAGTATAAGATTGAAAAGTCAATTGACATGTAGATAACAAATCATACGGAAGTAATCTCAAAATTACCTTCTAGAGTTAACCAAATTAAAATGCTGTGAAATATTCATTGGGAATGAATTAAAATCCCAAGAAATGTCTATACCTTAAATACTTGTCCACATTCCCTGATTGTAGGGTCAGTAAATGGTAAACGTAAAAGAAATTAGGGTTTGTCCCTGAGTTTCTTAAAAGAAAATAATAAAGCTGGGAAACCCTAGGTAACAACGTCAGCTTAAAGAAACTGAAATGGATTGTTTCGTAACTCCATTATCGCATAGTACGATATAGGACTTGCGCGGCAAGTACGAAGTCATATGGTCTTGTGATCGATTCACAAGAAGAAAGGCTAAATTCCCGCAACAAGGATGGCGGATCCTTATGCAAATTATCTTGCAAAAGGATGTATACTTTGATATCATTCTAAGTAAGGAAGGTTAAAAACCGGAAACTGAAGTATCCAATGAACTTTAGGGTTTGATCAAGTTGGGTTAATAAGGTACGCCCTAACCCAGAATATAAGGGATCTTGCCAAGTTGCAAGACACCCCGGATTGAGTGTTGGATGCATTCGAAAGGAAAGACTCCTTCCTTAGCAGTTTGCCAACAACAAAAATTGAACAATGGAAATGTTTCTGCTTGCTAGAGATTTTAGAGCACTGTTTGACTTGTTTGACCAATGAATTACAAAGTAAATAAGTATCTATACTTCAGGTTGAAGGCCTGAAGGGAGTGGTAGTTTCAGTTACCCCTGAGACTGCCTGCCTGACCCTAACTAAGGGGGTTGTTGACCGCGCTGGGAACGTGGACCAAACCCGCCACGAGAGGTCTCTCCGTTGAGCCTTACTTGGAGCAGGAGGACGCTTGGGTGCCAGGGGGACTCTGGCCGTAAATCCCTGTCGATTTGCCAAATAAACTTTCTAGTCGAAACAATTGATCCTTAAGATCTGATATTGGCAAGGCTTGGCGATTGCATGGAATGCAAATTGAAAGGGGATATCAAAGTCAAAAACCTCATCACTTTCATTAAGAGAATTCAGCCTCATAGCGGTGATTTACGGTCATCAATGTAATGTGATCGCAGCGTTATGCGAAAACAATCCGGACTGTTCAACCACGTCTCCCGGTAATTTCCAGTACATATGGCAGAAAAAGGCGCTTTTCACACATCGAGGTCAAAATGGCATCGGGTGTTTCAATTTCTGGGGATCGGATGGGTCAAAAACAGCTAATTCGTATAAAGCCATTGAACCCGCAATACTGGCCGGAAACGGCGAGCAGACAGTCTTTGATTCATAGCAGCGCAGCTCTTGACGTACGGGCAAAAGCAGTGGCTTTGGCCTGTTGGGGTCCCGGTCCTTATCTTCTGACCGGTTAACTCAGTATCCGGAATGTAAGATGATTCGTTTGCAGGGCCAGCGTATATCCAATAAGCTAGTTTCATATTAATTTTCTTTTTTTTTGTGGGGGGGGTTGATACCTCGCCTTTCGGGTCCTGCACAAGAGGCTAACGTGACTCAGGATTGGATCTCGAGGCCCGCATACTTGTCTACGGGTGGAAACTTGGAATGGTGATCCCTGTGGATTGCTGGACAACCTTCGGGCGGATTGTGGATAAGCCTACGGGCAGAACTTTTGTATTTCAAAGATAAATATGATGATATGTTAATAAAGAACTTGTCTGATATTGTTTTTCTATGTCACATGATAAGATTACATGAAGGAACCAGTGCTTAACGGATTAATTAAAGAAGCTGATTGTTACATGTCCAATTAATGTATTAGATAATTACATAACTAAAAAAAACCGAGGAAAGTGCGGAGGATGGACCATGGGTCCGTCCTACAGTTGGGTGGTCCCGGTTGGCTGGGAACTTTTCTCAAATCTCGAAGAACAGTGGGATGATCGTCAAAGGACACGAACAACGAAAGCGTTGACCTAGAATTATGTCTTACCCGATTTACGCTGTTTTAGGGGAACGGAATGGGACTATGCCTTATGGCAGAGAGGTTGAGCTTTGCATCCCTCTCATTTCCCATTCTCTGCTTCAGACCTGGCGTTTCTGCGTAAAGTAGTTCGCTTGGGTCCGACGTTAGTTGCTGTTAGAAAATGACCAATCAGGAAAACCCTAATTGCGGTCGATCCTAAGTGGGAAAGGCTAGAATACTTCCACTACATGGCAGACGCAGAAAGCCCTAGATCACAAATCGCGTAACATTCCATGGGAGTGCCCGGCGGAGCTTTCTAGACATCCTTTCTGATGGACTACTAAGACGTGTCCTGGATGATACTAGTGGACACGTTACAGTTGGTATCAGAGCCGACCAACAAACAGAATTGTTTTTATGAAATCTCAATGAAATGAAGTAAAGAAATTGTTGATATCCAAACATTTTCTTACCTTCAATGCTGTCTTGCAGAATTATGAAGCGTGGAACAAGTTTTTGGTATTTCGAGTCATGTTTATGACTGCAATGCATTCTTCGCTTTATAGACAAAGGATTGGGATGATGAACATCCTAGAGCAAATTTATAATCCATCACCTTTGTATATGGAATGAAGATGGACGGGTGCTTCAGGAATCTATTTTATAGCCGCCCACCGGTTTGCTTATCTACAGACCAACCTAAAGAGGATCAAGTGGTTGGAAGACCTTAAATTCGTGAAGCTGTTCGTTTTTGTGGAAGCTACGTAAATTCGACTTTACATATTCGAGGTCCGAGGGTTGAGATGAACTCATATGTATATGAGGAAGTAACCCTTGTAATCCCCGCTGACAGGATTAAAGTGTTGGGCCGCCATGAGAAGTATGGATTCCAACGGAAAGGATATCTTGAACTTCCAATGACTTATCGATTCCTGAAGATCCATGACCCAAACCTTATTATTATACAGTCCCTGTAGATAAATGTAATACAACGTTGTTCTCCCCAAAATAAATGTAACAATTGGCTTATCATTGCATGAAACGTTGTATTCAAAAAGGCCTATGCCCATATAAATACAAATAAAGACTTCTTTTTATCAATGTCTGGCTGTGCATAAGAGTTGATAAAAAGTTAAGTAGCTACATTGTTTACGAGATAGATGAATTAAAGATGTAATATAAGATAACGTCAATTATCGTATAATAATGTTAAGAAAACCTTTATTCAGGCACAACCTCAAGTACAGGTTCCTAATTCGCCTCCTACATCAAGTACTGCTGTAATCCAGGAGAAGAAGTTCCTTCTCAAGCAGATTAAACCACCCGAGTTTGACGCGAGAGGCAGATTCGTCCAAGCTGATGCTGAAATTTGGATTGAATCCATGGGGGATTACTTCAAAGCAGCTGGTACTGCACCTGCCAATCAGGCTATGCTCGCCAAGTTAAAGCTCACCGACGAAGCCAGGCTTTGGTGGAAGCAATGGTGCAGGGATCAAGGGATCGTAGAGGGATCCGTTACCTGGGAGAAGCTGAAGAAAGCCATGTAGGGAAGATACTTGCCACTTGCATATCACACGCAGAAAATGAATGAGTTCTACGAGCTAAAACAGTTGGGACTCACTCTTGACGCATACTACTCTAAATTCATCTCACTTTTAAAGTATGCGCCACAGATGGACATGACACAGCAGGTGTCCAAATTCTGTGCGGGTTTAAATCCACCAGTAAATACCTATCTCGAATCTATGTGTTCATCAGATCTTTAGGATGCACTCATTCGAGCAGCGCCTATAATTCAGGAGGTGCAAGCTAGACCAAGGGGTAACAAAACTTGGTCTTATAATGACCCAAACAGAGGAGCATTCAGACCTCAAATGAAGAGATTTCAAGGTCATAATCAGGGACAAAGAAAGAAAGCAAGGACGAATAGCGTCAACAACTTTGTTCCTACTCAAAGTAATGGCCGAAACCTCCGTTGTTTCCACTGCAACGAACCCAGTCACTTCAAGAGGCAATGTCCCAAGCTTGGTGGAGGACATCGCCAAGCGCCTTTTCAAGGAATAGGCCATGGTCAAGGAGCCGCTACCCGAGGAAGAGGAAGAACCGCCTGCATTGCCAATAGGCAAATGTGTGAAGAAGGAGAAGAAGAAGATCTGGCCATGGAAGTGGAATTCGAAAGAGCGACAGTCCATGCCGCTTTACACAAGAAAGGGCCGAATCGCCAGTTCTCGGTGATTCAAACACCGTCAGACTATCAAGATAAAGGTTTCAAGACCTTGATTGATTGTGGCAGTACACATTCCTTTATCTCACGAGCATATGCAAAAAGATTAGAAATAACCACAGTAGAAGCACCTACCCTGCTTATGGAATTGGCAAATGGTCGTGAGGTTACTTGTACCAGGCAAACTGCTAAGGTGGAATTCTTTCTGGGAGGAAAGAAAACTTCGGTTAAATTCAGGGTCATGAATTTAGGTATCCATGAGTGTCTACTCGGAATGGATTGGCTTAAGCCTAACAATGCCCACATTCACTGTGGAAAGGGTCAAGTTTCCTTTCGAAACTCTGAAAGGGAATTAGTCACAACTCAAGGAGAGGCTGGAGTGGCGAGAATCCAATTGGCCAAAGTATCTCGGATCATAAAAGGATTCAGAAAAGGATTGCCTGTTTACTTGATCAAACTCAACAAATTAGATCAGAAGCAAGAGTCTCATGAAGGACCTTTGTGCTTAAAGGAATACGCGGACGTATTTCCCAAAGAGTTGACTAAACTTCTGCCTCAACGAGAAGTGGATCATGAGATTAGGTTAGTACCAGGAGCTACGCCAATTGCAAGGAGACCTTATAGAATGTCCATACCAGAAGCAATTGAGCTGAAAGAACAGCTCTGTTAGATCAGGGCTACATCCGGCCTAGCAATTCACCATGGGGAGCTCCAGTACTATTCCAGAAAAAGAAAGATGGGATACTTTGGCTATGTATTGATTACAGTGGGTTGAATCAATCAATAGTCAAGAACAAGTATCCTATTCCTAGAATAGATGAGCTTCTTGATCATCTTCAGGGTGCAAATATCTTCTCCAAAATCGATCTCAGGTCAGGCTACTATCAGATAAGGATCAAGGAAGAAGATATCCCAAAGATGGCCTTCAATACAAGATATGGGCACTTTGAGTTCCTGGTTATGTGATTCGGGCTTACGAATGCACCTACCACCTTCAATAGGTTAATGCAGGATATCTTTAGGCCATATCTTGATGATTTCGTGCTTGTCTTCTTCGATGACACTCTAGTCTATTCTAAACAGGAAGAAGATCATGAACCTCAACTTCGGATTGTCCTTGAGACAATGAGGTCACATAAGCTATATGCTAAAATGAAGAAGTGTGCATTCTTCAAGTGTCAGATTGAATATCTGGGATTCATAGTATTAGTAGAAAGAATCTCAGTGGACCCAGCCAAGGTCAGAGATGTGCTTGAGTGGCCAACACCAGTATCTGTCAAAGAGATACGTAGTTTTCTTGGATTGACAGGATGGTATAGGGTCTTCATCAAAAACTATGCTTTGATTGCAGCACCTTTGACGGATTTACTGAAGAAGCAGACTTCCATTGCATGGTCAACTCATGAACAAAATAGCTTTGATAGATTGAAGCAAAGTTTGGTATCAGCACCTATTCTAAAACTTCCAGACCTCAATAAGGAGTTCGAGGTAACAAATTGATGCTAGCATTCTTGCCCTGGGGTGTGTACTTATGCAGGAAGCTCATCTAGTAGCGTACTCTTCAAGGAAATTGAAGAGTCATAAAAGGAATTATGCTACGCATGATTTGGAATTGCTAGCTGTCATCCATGCTCTAAATCTTTGGAGTCACTACCTGTTGGGTAACAAGTTTACTCTAGTAACTGACCATAAGAGTCTCAAATGGATCTTTACCCAGAACGAGCTCAACATGAGGCAATGTCGGTGGATTGAAGTGTTGGAGGAATATGACTTTGAAATCAAGTACCGACCAGGGAAAGAGAATGTAGTTGCCGATGCACTTAGTCGCAAGGCATTCCTAAATTCCCTAATCTTGCAGAATCCATCAACGGCCAGATCTCTAGCTACAAAAGTATCTATGCCAAACAACCCTATACTTGAGTTAGCTAGAGAGGAAGCATGCCATGATTTGGCCTACCAATCAATGCTAAAGGAGATCTCTATCAAGGATCAGAATCAAAAGTTGCAGGCTAAGTATCAGGAATTTTCCATTAATAGTGGACTTGTCTACTATAGAACAAGGCTATGTATTCCAGCACAAGCAAGTCACTTAAGCAGAAAATATTGTGGGAAGCTCATGATTCTCCTTTCACTGGACATCCTGGCTATGATAAAACTCTTAATGCAGTTAGGAAGAGCTACCATTGGGAGAGGCTCAAAGGTGACGTTCTCAAATATGTCACTAAGTGTTTGTCTTGCCAACATATCAAAGCCGAACATGTCATGATGCCAGGGAAACTGCAACTGCTTGACATTCCCCAAATGAAATGGGAATTCATCAGTATGGATTTTGTTGTAGGCCTACCCCAAATCCAGGGAGGATACAACTCCATCATGGTTGTGGTTGACACGCTTAGTAAGGTTGCTCACCTTATTCCAGTAAAGACAAACTATAAAGCCTCCGACATTGCAAGCTTGTTTATCAAGGAGATATTCAAGCTACATGGTTTACCTAGAAGAATCATTAGTGATCGAGATTCTGTCTTCACATCACACTTATGGAGAGCTATCTTTGAAGCTATTGGGACTCAACTCTGTTTTAGCACCGCCTACCATCCCCAAACGGATGGCCAAACAGAGCGAGTAAATCAAGTCATCGAGGATATGCTTACGGAATACTGCTGTCGAGAACCGAAGAGGTGGATTGAATACTTGCCTTTGGTAGAATTTGCATACAATGCTTCTTACCAGCAGAGCATTCAGATGACTCCTTTCCAAGCATTGTATAGTCATGACTGTGGAAGTCCCCTAAAATTTTCTGATCCAACCTTAAGGGTTGAAGCTTCAAGACAGATGTTGGAAGATATGGATGACCAAATAAAGTCAATAAGACAGGACATACAAGCTGCCAAGGATAGACAGAAGGCATACACGGATTTGAAGCGTCAAGAAAGGGTCTTCGAAGAAGGAGACATGGTCTTCATTCGTGTACACCCTAAAAAGAGTTCTCTATCCTTAGGAGATTGCAAGAAGCTAAGTCCAAGGTACTGTGGACCATACAAAATCCTCAAAATCCTAGGACCTAATGCTTATAAATTGCAACTTCCTAAGAACCTAAAGATTCACAATGTATTCCATATCAGCCTATTGAAGAAATATGTACCTAATCCTAAACACGTACTTGACGACAAACAAGTTGTAATGCCTAGTCAAGGAGTCCTTGAACTAAGGCCTGATAGGATCTTAGATGTTAGGGAGAGATAATTAAGATCCAGAACCTTGAGAGAATGCCTCATCCAATGGAAAGACTATCCCGAAGAAGATGCCACCTGAGTAGATGAAGGCACACTCAACCAACAATACCCCCTGTTTATCTCGAGATGAGGACATCTCGATTCCTCTAAGGGGGAGAGAATGTAATATATCAAATATTCTTCATGGAATTTTTTTTTCTCTCTCGACAGCGGGTCGTGCTAGAGGGGAGTGAGGGATTTAGAAAGGACAACAAGCTCCTCGTTGGAGCTTGCGTATCCCCAAGCTCATGCAGGGCAACGTGAGGGGAGGGAGGAATTCCTTCCCTCTCCCTATAAACCCCCCCCCCCCCCCCCCCAACCAAGGGGGAGTGGAAGGAAAGAAAAGGAGGAGGACACTGCCATACTCGACGTGGATGAGCTGAGGTGAGGAGGAAGAGGTGGACGAAGAGGAACTTTGCTGAGGGAGCCGCCACCTACAGCCGTCGCAGCGCTGCTAGCCATCACACGAGGCGTCGGAACCCCCCCCCCCCCCCCCCCCCCGCCACGTGAAGAAAAGAAGCTTCTTAAGGGGTGGCTAATTAAGCCCCTTTCACCCCCTTGTATTCCCTTTTAACACTTTCCAAAAACCACCCCCCCCCGCCCCCCCCCCCCCCCCCCCCGGGGTTTTTAAATCCCCCTTATATTCCCTTCGCCCCTTGTACAAAGTATAGACCTATGCTTCATTGATAGGCTATGTCATATTGAATAGTCTACTCATACTTATGATATTCAAAGTTAAGTTGAGAGAGAGGATGTATGATAGGTACAATCTCTCCTTCCTCACTAAACTCAATAGGGATGCTAGTAAGAACCCAGTGACAATGATGGTAGCAGACCTTAATATCTCAAGTAAAAGATTCATCTTGCCACTTAGTAATATGATAACCCTTACTCCACTAGATCACTCGAACTTGGTGGTAACACTGTCTAAATACGAATGTTTAGATAATGAATGGACTTTCCCATCAGAATTCCTTGGCATCTTAAACTAGATCCTGAAAGACCTGCAAAGGTACCAAATCCAACATCAGTCCCTACACATAATAGGACTTTAACTTATTGAAGTTTACTTTATTTTTAAACTCTACTCCTTGCAAATCTGCTAAAAGGACTATAGAGCTATTCTTTCCTATACGAATGATCTTGTAAGGGCCATTCCATTTGGGTTCAAACTTGTTAGGAAATTACTCATGATGTGCATCATAATATAAAATCAACTGACCCTTCACAAATTTATATCTTTTAGCATGTAACAAAGCCTATAAGCAGATCTCATTAGAATGGGCTAGGGAGGTCAATCTTTCATACAATGATTTCTCATCACCCAAAGAATGATTCAACAAAAATTGTAGAGTATAGGTAACTCAATTTCCAAGGGCAAGACACATGCTCCCCATATACTAACTTAAATGGGGTGTGGCTTGTTGCTCTCTTGAATGTCGTACTATAAGCCCAAACTACCACATGAATTTTCTTGTCCCAATCGTACTTTCCCTCACATATAGTCTTAGATAAAATCCTCACAAGCTACTTATTATTACTCTCTACTTGGCCATTTTCTTGTGGATTATTTGGGGTGGTTTTATGATGTTTAATTTTCAAGGCTTCCATCGACTTCAGTCAAAGCTTCAATAACCTTGTTCATAAAATACATTCCACAACTAGACACTGATTTCATAGGTGGTTCAAAATGGAAAACTCTTTGTTCCATAATGAAAATAGTTGTTGCCTTGGCATTGTCCTTCATCATAGCTTCATCTTTAGATCATTTTGTAAAATAGTCTATCACCACAATGATAGAACAATTTCATGTAGTAGACGAAGGATGTACAGGTTTAACAAAATCAATGCCCTACTTCTCAAAGGGAAAAGTCACCAAAATAAGATTACATAGTTGCTGACAATTTTCCCTAGCATTGTGTCTTTGGCAAACCATCACAATGCTTAATATATGCAAGAGTATCTTGGAAAATTGTCAGCCACCAAGAGCAACACGTAAAGCTTTGTGAGTGGTCAACCATCTAGAAGAATGGCCTCCACATGAATGTTGAATCATGACATTCTTCTAGAATAAAGGCTCGGGGGGTGGGTCACCTTATAGAACATGTAATATACCATGTGAGTTCAAAAGAAATGGTATTTTTATCATGTTGACTTACAATTTTCAAAAAATTGAAGGGGTTTTAGAAATGCATCTCATGTAAAATTTACATTAGGGGTTATTTTATTCAAAAAATTTTAGAAGCACACTTTTTAGGGAGGCTCAAGGAGGGGGGGTCAGGTGGGGTGGGAAGGGGATGGGTGGGGGGAAGATGGGGGGAGGGGAATCAATACTTAAAGGCATATATGTTCTCATAAGAAAAATATTTAAAACTATCATGGGGTGCACCTCATGTAAAATTTACATTAGGGATCTTTTTATTCAAAATTTTTCAGAAGCACACTTTTTAAGGAAGGTGCGGGGGAGGGGGTGGTGGGGGGGTGTGTGTGGGGTGGGAAGGGGATGGGTGGGGGGAAGATGGGGGGAGGGGAATAAATATTTAAAGGCATATATGTTCTCAAGAGACAAATATTTACAACTAGCATGGGGGAGGGGGGTGGATTCTATCATAGCTTTTCATCAATATGAATTTAACTTATGATCACATTAAAATCCAGACAACTTCCAAGTTTGAGGATTATAGGAAACACATGTGCTTTTGTCAAGTGAGGCAAAGCATCCATATTTGTTCCCTCTCCTTGCAATTTTATTAGCATTGCCCTTTAGGTTATATGCTAGTAAAATGGTGTGTGGCAAGTGTCAAGATTGTGGGAGAGAAGGAAGGAGACTCGCTTGAAGCTTTCTCGCTTGCACAATGGGGGAATACACACAAGGGTGGAGGCTGAAAATAGTTTTCCTCTTCTTAGTTGTGTAAGCCAAAAGAACTCAAGTACAAAGAAATAGAAGAACCCTATATATGGGTCTCAAAACCAAACTCAACTAACTAAGGTGGCATACTAACTGAGCCACGAACTAGAGTAGATAAGGATAGCTATCATGTAGCTATTATTCATGGGCGGTGTACCAACCGCGTCCAACTGACAAGTCGGTGACATAAATACACAACTGTCACCCTGGCGTATCACGAGTGGAGCTCGATATCTCAACACTCCCCCTCGAGCTCAATCCCAATTCCTGCACACCAAGCAGGTCTCTAAACTTGCGCAGCTTCTCTGCGCCCAATGCCTTCGTGAATATGTTAGCTACCTGATCCTCTGTGCTGACATAAACTAGATCAATAAGACCTAGTAAAACCCTCTCTCGCACATAGTGATAATGCACCTCAATGTGCTTTGTTCTAGCATGATAGACTGGGTTATTTGCCAAGTGTATACTACTCATGTTGTCACAATAAATGACAACTGGCCCATCTGTAGACTGATGCATATCATAAAGTAGCTTATGCAACCAAGCTACCTCACATGCAGCCATTGCTACACCCCTGTACTCAACCTCTGTGCTCGACAAGGCAACTGTAGGCTGTTTCTTGCTGCTCCAAGTGACTGCAACACTCCTAAAAGAGAACACATATCCACTGGTAGACCGTCTATCAGAAATACTACCAGCCCAATCAGCATCACTGTATCCATACAACTGTATCTGAACCCCAATCTCATAAAATAGTCCATACTGCAATGTGGACTTCACATACCGGAGTATGCGTCTAGCCGCATCCAAATGCGGTTTCCTTGGAGCCTGCATAAACTGACTTACCAATCCAACAGCATAGCTCAAATCTGGCCTGGTAATAGTCATATAAATCAAGCTTCCTACTATGTGTCTGTACATAGTAGGGTCTTCCAGAAGCTCACATGCATCTGTGCTCAGCTTCACATTCTGCTCCAAAGGAACTGAAATAGGCTTATAGCCTGTCATCCCATATTTGGACAACATGTCCAATCCATACTGCCTCTGCAAGAGCTGTATCCCACTTGGTGATCTAATCACCTCAATGCCCAAGAAATAACGCAGCTCTCCCAAATCCTTCATCTCAAACTTCTGCTTCAATAGCATTTTCACATGAAGGATATCTTCATCACTGTCACTTGTCATAATCAAATCATCAACATAAATGACAAGTAGCAAAATACCTTTCTCTGTTTTTCTCACATAAAGTGAAAAATCTGCCTTGGAAATCTGAAAGCCAATAGTGACAAGATACTGTCCTATCTTGTCAGACCATGCTCTAGGTGCTTGCTTCAAGCCATACAAGGCTTTCTTCAACCTGCAAACAAACTCAGGATGAACAGCATGCACATAACCTGGTGGCTGCTCCATATAGACCTCTTCTTGCAAATCACCATGTAAGAAGGCATTCTTTACATCCATCTGATGTAAAGACCATCCCTTTGATGCAACCATAGCAATGACTGCTCTTACGGTTGCCATCCTTGCAACCGGACTGAATGTTTCTTCATAGTCAATGCCATATGTTTGTGCATACCCCTTGACTACTAATCTTGCCTTGTATCTATTCACAGAACCATCTGCATTGTGCTTCACCTTATAAACCCACTTACAGCCAATTGCATTCTTACCTTTAGGCAAAGGTACCAATTCTCATGTAGCATTTGCTTCCAAGGCATCCATTTCTTCATCCATGGCTTTCTCCCATTTTTCTTTTCCCATGGCTTGCTCAAAAGAAGTGGGTTCTGGTTCCTATATCACTTTGACCATATATGCATAGTGAATGGCTCTAAATCCATCATATTTCAGCCTATCCACAGGATACCTAGCTCTCGTAGACCTGCGCAAAGTAGGTTCCCTCCCAGGTGCTCTCAAAACATCCCTAGTCTTCCTTACTCCAGGTGTAACAATAGAAGGAATACCCAACTCATCATCAATGCTCTGTTCTGAGCCACTGGATTCACCATCCACATAAGAGTGACCTGCATTCACATCAAACATGGGCTGATCAACCTTCTCTTTTCCTTTTCGTGATACCTGCATACCACTATCTGCATT
This sequence comes from Lygodium microphyllum, assembly GCF_053477565.2. Classification (NCBI taxonomy): domain Eukaryota; kingdom Viridiplantae; phylum Streptophyta; class Polypodiopsida; order Schizaeales; family Lygodiaceae; genus Lygodium; species Lygodium microphyllum. The sequence continues at coordinate 49,774,071 of NC_141155.1, forward strand.
GCTTTGAGAAGATTCTCCTGATCTCAATCTACCTGTCCATGGCGAAGAATGTGAACCATTGCTAGAGGACGCTCCAGGTCCACTAATATTTTGTGACTGCTGTTGTGAATTCTGTGCAGCATTACCATTTTGTGCATCTACATCATCAATCACATTTACTGGTTTATACCAACTACTCATCTCATCAAAAACAATATCTCTGCTCACTGTAAACTTACGAGTAGAGGGGTTATAGCATCTATACCCTTTTTGCTGCAGAGAGTAACCAATAAAGATGCACTTCTCAGCTTTTGGATCCAACTTGGATCTCAACTCATCTAGCACATGTACATAGGCAATGCAACCAAAAATTTTCAAATGAGAAATATTTGGTTTCCTACTAGTATACCTCTCCTCTGGAGTGATTCCATGTATTGCTGCAGTGGGAGTCCTGTTCATTATATAGACTGCTGTAGCTACTGCTTTAGCCCAATAAAAATCTGGCAAGTCTTTTTCATTGAGCATGGCAGGAGATACCTCTCCAATATGCCTGTTTTTCCTTTTTGCAATTCCATTTTGTTGTGGGGTATGACTGCATGAATATTGTTGCTTTATGCCATGCTCTTGTACGAACCTTGCAAACTCATTTGAGAGGTACTCTCCCCCTCCATCTGACCTTAGGCATTTTATTTGCAAACCTGTTTCTTTTTCAACCATAGCTTTAAGAGTTTTGAAATGTCCAAAAACTTCACTTTTCTTTTTCATAAAATACACCCAAACTTTTCTGCTATAGTCATCAATAAAAGTGACAAAATAATGACAGCCTCCAAGAGATGCAGCTTTAGTAGTCCACACATCAGAGTGGATTAATTCCAATGGCTTCTTACTCTCTTGAACATGTCTAGGAAATGGTTTCCTTGCCTGTTTTCCAAACTGACAGGCCTCACATACCTTATGCATTTCTGCAACCTTGAATTTTGGCAAACCTGCAACAATATTTTGGGCCTGCATTGATTTTAGTCGCTGTACATTAACATGACCAATGCGTTTATGCCAGATATCAATATCTGCAACTACACTGGTCCCATGTGCAAACATTGCTGCACTCAATTCAGACATGTCTGCATCCAATGTAAACATTCTGCCCTTCTTCTTTCCTTTTGCTATCAAGCGACCTTTATTTTTCATATCCTCAACAAAGCATCCATGAGGATTAAATCTGACTTGCAAGCCCTGTTCAACCATTTGACCAACAGAAACTAGATTCTTGGTGATATTTGGGACATGAAATACATCGGACAGGTATTTCTTTTTCCCATCCTGCATAGACAAAGGAATTTTTCCAATCTGCACAATAGGATGTGCAGTATCATCACCAGTCTCCACAAATCCTGGTTTTTCCATTTTCCTTGCATCCTCCATCCATTCTGCATGACCTGTCATATGGTTTGATGCACCTGAGTCAACATACCATACATCATTGCTTTCTTCTGCACTTGTCACAGAATTGTTCATATGCTGCACCATGAACAAATGCTCATTTCTGTCATCACCCTGTCTACTAGAAGATGCATAATTCCCTTGTTGCAGTTTTCCATTCATGATGTCATTCTGCTTTTTATAGCAGTCTTTAGCCATATGACCCATTTTACCACAGTAGTAGCATTCAACATTACTGTTTGCATTTTGGCCTCTTTGCCATCCACCACGACCTCTTTGGCTCCCCCTGCCTCTAGAGTTACCACGTCCTCCTCCATAGGACTGGTTTTCTTGAGTTTGCTGCATATTCTGATTTCTACCACGGCCTCCAAATCGGCCTCCTCTACCTCTGCCTCTACCTCTTCTAGCATTTGAGTAGAAGACAGCTTCTTTTGAAGTTCCTCCTGAAGAAGATGCACCACCATTTCTCTGCTCCTCAGAAATTAGAAGAGCAATCAAATCCTCAAAATCAGGAAATCTTTCACGGACGGAAATGGATGTCCGAAACTGTGCATTATCCTTTCCTAGACCATTCAAGGTCACAGAAACTAAATCATCATCTTCCACTGGCGACCCAATGGAAGCAAGTGCATCTGCAATCTTCTTCACCTTCATGTGGTAGTCGTTGATGCTCATACTTTCTCTTTGCACATTATGCAACTCTTGCTTGAGCTGCATTTTCCTGGCTTGCGTATTTGTGCTATACATTTTTGACAAAGTATCCCATGCCTCCTTTGGCGTACTTGCATCCTGAATATGCACAATCATAGAGTCTGAAATACTGATAGACAGCCAATACATAACTTTCCTGGCTCTCTCATGCCATGTTTTGAATGCCTGCATTTGCTGTTGATTGGGAACATTAGGAAGAGCTGGTTCTTCTTCATTTCCTGCAACAAATTCCCAATATCCTTTTTCCATAAGAAAATTTGTCATTCTAAACTTCCATGCTTGGAAGTTGTTCTTGTCAAGCTTTTCAGTGACAATCTGTGAAAGAGAATCGGACGCCATTACAGAATACTTCAAAAAATTCTGTCACTGCAAAAAACACAGCTTCACCCTCACAAGGGCAACTCTGCAAAACTGGCGAAAGTGGTATTTGACCACACAGTCACTTCTTAGTGACGATTTTGCATAAACAGAAACCAAGGATGATTCTGAAACTCCCAATGTCTCTGCGCACAAGCATATGATGCAATTTCTACAGTAACTTTTCACCGACCTGTAGAACAGTGGCTGCACAGCATAAAACTGAGCCTTTTCCTGAGTGCGTGCAAAAAACTTCTGCCTTCAAAACAGGCCCCGAAATGGCCTCAAAACAAGCATATACTGCCTTCTTGCTTCACCGCGAAGGGCGTCTCAACCTGAGACAATGCACTCCTGCACTTTCCGGCTGTGCTACCTGCAGAGATCTGCTCCCAAAACAGGAAATGAAAGCAACACTGCTCCTCTTACCAGAACACTGCGAGCTTGGCTTGCTTTCTTGAGCTCCTTACCACGAACAAGGCTCTGATACCATGTCAAGATTGTGGGAGAGAAGGAAGGAGACTCGCTTGAAGCTTTCTTGCTTGCACAATGGGGGAATACACACAAGGGTGGAGGCTGAAAACAGTTTTCCTCTTCTTAGTTGTGTAAGCCAAAAGAACTCAAGTACAAAGAAATAGAAGAACCCTATATATGGGTCTCAAAACCAAACTCAACTAACTAAGGTGGCATACTAACTGAGCCACGAACTAAAGTAGATAAGGATAGCTATCATGTAGCTATTATTCATGGGCGGTGTACCAACCGCGTCTACAACTGACAAGTCGGTGACACAAATACACAATGGTCACCCTGGCGTATCACGAGTGGAGCTCGATATCTCAACAGCAAGGCGGTGCATGGCTCCAAAAAAATAGCCACACTTTACTCAAGCGAAGTGGCTCACTATCTTGAGTAAAGTGGCCCACTTTATGAGTTAAGAGTTGTGGATCTTGGAAAAAAAGAAGTCCTTAAAATTAGGCATTGGCTACATCAAGGCAGATTAGAAGTGTTGGAGGAGGGCAATCAAGAGGCTGCTCAACTCACTCAACCTTGTAAACTATCATGGATAGTGGTAAAAATAGAAGTGGTACAATGGTGTAGTAGTAAATCACATCTTAGTATGGATAGCACCCCCCCTCTTTGCATACAAGGCAAGAAGATCAGCCAATCATTGCCTTCCACTCATGTTAGAAAGCTATTGTTAAGGTGCAGACTTGACTTTAGCCACATTTGCATAATCTAGGGAATTGAATTGCCAAAGGTTGAGATTGAGGGGGCACTTGTTCATATTTGGAACATTAGAGATCCTCTTAGAGATAGGGTATTTGGTTGGAAACTCATTTTAGGTGCTCTTTTTATACATTAAAAATTAAAGAACATAGGTATTTTAGATTACCTATGTGTCTGTGGAGGAGTGGAAATGCCTTCACACTTATTCTGGGATGGTTTCCATGCTCCCCAAATTTGGAGGGAGGTTCTTCCCAAATTGAGACAATGGGGATTAAGTTTTCACAACCCAAAATTTTTTATCATAGCCCATAAAATTTTTTTGTTAACATAACTAGGTGATTTGCACTATGTGAGATATGGTAGGCACATGTCAAACTCCTCTTATTAGAAAAAGGAGATGGGCAAGTTGTCTAGGCTGTAATATGGCCAAAAGTTTGGTGGTATCTTAGGGGACTTTGTAAAGAGAATCACTTTAGCAATAATGAGCTAAATAGCTAGCCAAATGGCTTCCAATTTTGTAACCTAGTGATTCTTTTTTAACACCATTAATAATAATACAATACTTAGTCACCTCCAAAAAAGGAGTCCTTGATTTTAGGTTAATGCATACGATACCATCAAAGGGCCATTTCACAGCTTAATACTAGACAAATTCTCTCCATCCTTTCCTACAATCAGAGATGTAGGAGAGGAAGTATCATCATCATCAAGATTCACCATTATCATCAATTAGATAATCATTCTAACCAATAGCATTTCTACAAGTCTCAATAAGAGAGATGGTCTTGCAATCAGTAGCTCCCCTTTGCATTCAATCAAATATCAAGAAAGTGAAGATGAAGTCATTATGGATGCACTACTTTAAAGATCCCTCATTGTGGTGGTAAAATTACAATAGTAAGTTAGTTTGCCTCGATATATCTCATCATGACGTCTTCAATCTCTGCAAAACATGAGATCTTATGAGCTATCATAGAGACATGGCTTTTTCTCTCACCCCATTCCAACTGCAGGCCAGTGCAAAGGTCTCTAGATTTTAAGCACAAAGTGATAGTTGAGGCCTTGTGGTTGGATTGTTTGTACAATCAAACCTAGGTTAATTTTGAAGACTTAGAAAAATGAGTCAAGATTGATACTTAAATTGAATATAGCGGAGCCTCAAGAGTAGAACAAAACTATCTTTTGAGAGGAGACTGCTCATGTTGTGGGACTTTGAAGGCTTGTGCAAAGCAAACCAATCTATTCAAGGGAACAGTGCTACATGAGGACATTTGAAAACAACGCTTACTTGAAAGAAGCCCCTATCCTACAAGCACTTTAATAATCCTAAATGTGGTGCTCTTGCAAAAGCATAACAAGTACCTAACGAAGGTATTGTTCATGGATAGATTGTCATGGAATGCATTGATTGTAAGATATGCACAAAATTGCCATGATGATGAAGCTCTAAAATGCTTTGATAAGATGCAGCATGAATGTCACTTTCCACATTTACTCACCTTTACATGTGCATTGAAATCCTATACTTGTGTAGAAGCACTCGATAAGGGTGAATGAATTTGTGATGAGATTTTCAAATCAAAGTTGTTGGAGAAATATGTTGTACTCGTCAGTAATGCTTCGGTGAACATGTGTGCCACTTGTGGTGCATCGGGAAAAACACAAGAAGTGTTGAATGAACTTCTTGTTTGAGTATAGATGAAGGAGCTCCTATTATCTCTATTAGTACCCACCCCAGGGCATATAGGTCCAATTTTATTTCATCATTTTTATTTTGACACATCATTCCCCTCCTCAATATACATCATCCCCATTTCAATATATAAACCTATTAAAAAAAGGGAGTCATGAAGATGAAATTTTTTGTGACAAAGATATGAATAACATCATTATGTTACTCACAAGACACACTTAATGGATGTATCCTTTTGCTTCTCAAAGAACCCATTGATGCAAAAATACATCTCTCAACCCCCAACCATGTACATGGGTTTCTCACTTTGGAAACCCCTTTTCCCTCTTTCAATTGTTACTATCAATCAGCCACACAATACTTGGAAGTGACATCACTCATTCAAACCAAGACATGGTCTCCCAAATAGTCATGCACAAATATGATTTCATAAGTGACCATGTAATCTACAAACATGTATCCACAAAGTATTCACATTGTCTCAGCATGAACTCAAAGTTGTTTCTTGTTTTGCAACCTTGGAACTCTCCCCATATGATCCAATGGTTTTCCAACCCCAAGGCTAGAAGGCCAAAGAAAAATCATGTTGCCACTTCTAACTAACAATAGTGTCCTCAAGACTATATCCACTTCCCAATACCATACTATCAAACGTGCTAGATCCAACCTTATATTTGTTATATTCAATGGCAATTGAAGTAGGAGATGGGACATGGGATTTTATCCCACCTCCTACTTGTGTAGACACCTCCCTCATTCCCACTCTAATGACATTGAAATCAAAGAGTGTTGGCATTCTATCCATCCAAGAACATGCTAACAACCCCTGGCTCTGATTATAAGCAAATCTACATTCTAACAGTCTATCCAAGAACATGCTAACAATCCCTTTCTTTCATCATAAGCAAATCTACATGCTAACAATCTATCCAAGAACATGGTAACAACCCCTTGCTTTCATTGTAAGTAGATTTACATGTATCTCATGGTTCTTGAAAGATTTACATGTATCCCAATTCAAGGTTTCAAGCAAGAGGGAAAATGAGGTTAATAGTAGGAATAACAATAACAATACTAAAAATGATAAAAATAAACAAAACAACAACGAACGTTTTCTGCTTCTTGCGAGAGGGATAGGGTTTAGAAAGCTATGCATTTCTACTGTGACATATTGGACAAAAAGTAATGCAGTGTCGGTAGCTATAACTGCCTTCCCTATGCAACCATGAAGATCGAGGAAGTGTAGGTCCACAACCAAGAAACAGTGGGTGGCTTCCCACACACACATCAAAGGCCTTGGTTTGAAGGTCGCCTCTCCCATCCCATTCTTGTTTCTGTTTCCTTATAAACAAATGTTCAACAAGCATACATACGTTTAGACTGCAAATTGTCATTCTATTATGTCCTACTTTGGAGTTCTAATTGTAGAGCCAAGCCATAATAGCAACCTTATTTTGCAAAAATTATGCACATGTCAGGCTTCACACAAGACATAAACTATTTTTTTCATTTCATTGAAACAAACGTTCAAACAAGCATACACGTGTTTAGATTGCAAATTGTAATGCTATTAGCCTTGCTTTTGAGTTGTGATCATAGAGCCAAGCCATTACACCAATATTATCATATAGGAATTATGCATGGCTGGTTTCCCACACAAGAAAAGACATAAATGTTCAACTATGTACAGACATTCAGACTGCAAGTTGTGTCCTGCTTTGGAGTTTTAATCATGTAGCCAAGCCATTATAACTATTATCATGTAAAGATCAGCACATGGCAGGTTTTTGATGCAAGGGACATTGCATGCATGTTTTGTTCCATGTTGCACGCTTGTGTGCTTGACTATCAGATGGACATGGCATGTTCCCCACACAATGAACGTTGGGTTTATCTTGCATTCTTGTGTGCTTGGATTATTGGCTTGGTTAGCCACATTTTCTTGCCAATGCTTGGTGCTGACATGCTAGTTGGTTTCACATGTTCTCAAAAACTCTTGTATGTTGCATTCTTCTAGTCCAGTTTGTCTTGCATACAAATTTTCTACAATATGCAGACAATTACATGTTCATAAGTGGTGCATGGCCTGAGTAACATGGTGTTTGGCTTGATACAAGCATGTGCGAAGTGGCATCACTATGTTGTCTTGTGCACTTTTGTTAAAAAAAAATCCATGTTTTAATAGTTTATGTCAATCTCATATACCCTTTGCTCAATCAAATGAGTTGATAGGATGGAGGGCTTGGTTTTTATGCATGTTGGCCCTTGCAAGTCATTTCTTTAGCTTTGATGCATGTTGGCTATTTTCAAGTTATTTCTTCAATGGTGCATGTCTTGAAGCTCTAAGGACTGGCTACCCATACCTTGTCTGCCGAGGCATTCGGCTTGAAAATTGGGTTCTTAAATGGTTCAAAAATTAGTTTTCGTATTTCACTTGAGTGAGGGGGTTTCGATAAGTCATCCTACAGCATTTAGTAATATCTAGAAGTGGTACTCTAACCTACTAGACCTGATCAATATAAGTTTAATTTCTCAACCTTAAGAGATTGATGTTGCAATTTGGCCACTGGTGCATTTGTGTCAAGTCTCACCACTTTACTATTGGGTCACTTGCATGCAATGGTACTTTGTGCAATCAGTATGCTCTTTTTACATGTAATGTGCTTATGTATACTGGTTGCTTGTATTATTGAAAAGCTTGTTTTTCTCTGTAATTCTCTTTAGACATCTTTACTTCACATGCCATATGGATGAATTTTGACATCTCTTTGTGTAGGCACAACTTAGATCAGTTGGTAACTATAGCAACAACTAACAAATTTGTAACATGCAGTTTAACAAATTTAATAGCCATGTAACTATTGTATCAAAGTTGAATGACTAAAGAGGTTGATGTTTCTTACAATCAGGAAGATGGAACAACTCTAGATCAAATTTTTTGGTTAAGAACAAGCTAGAGAAGCAATAGGGTTGGTGGTTGATATGATCCGGCAAAAAAAGATGGCTGGACGAGCACTACTTACTAGTGCTCTAGGCACACAAAAGACCACTCTTGCTTTGGGAATATCTTAGGACCTTGGAAGCAAGGTGAAGAATTTTTATTTTTGGACATTACAGAGTGGGTTTTCTACAAAATTTGTGTTATGGTAGGATGTTAGGGCTGACAAAATTAGTAAGAGTGCTTATTAGACTTCTATCTATTGAAAATTTGTTAGGTAGAATTTATGCAAACTTGTTACAAGAACTATTTACTTGCCAAACCTCTGTTTTGTAGTCACAGAAGTTAAAGAAAAAAAGGTTTGATGGCTTGGAATACATGTTCCAAAATGTGTTAGTTGTGTTGGAGACTCAAGAGTTGCGTTTTGAGGTGCATGGCAGGAAAGTTTCAACATGCCTTTGTTAGAGATCATTCCTTAGACACATGCATTTTCCTCTTTTAGGCTGTGTACATATGTATTTTCCAGTCAGGCAGCCATTCAAGAATCTTCCAAATCCGTTAGGGTCAGTTTGAGTGCCACATTAGCAGTAGGGTACCATGTCATCATTTTTGCGAGGTCAGCAGTCACACGTGTGATGGGAGATGCTATCGCAAATGCCACATGGTAGAGTTTGTGCAATCAAACAAATTTTTGGCATTTTTTAATGTAGTCGATTACATTTAATGCAGTATGCTGGGCATTGTTTTTTCCTATGCTATATATAGCCAGTCTCTTGCACACTCTCATTCATTCACAAGCACTCTCATGAGATCATGGAGATCAGATCGTGATCAAACCTTGTTGTCCTTGAGGTGTGCGTGTGTGATAACATCATCGATGAGGGGATACGCAGACATACACACTCTGCCCATGTACATATATGCATTCCTTTGTATTCAGCATACTTCCTACAGCAGATCTTCTTGTTGTACTATCTCTTTCTCTCTCTCTTTCTTCTCTCTATGTTCACTCTCTCTCTTACTCCTAGTCCCATGCTTTCGCATTGCTGCACTCTAACATGGTCTGAGAGCATTGAAGGCAGACTAATTGAGCGAAGAACCTACCTAAAGAGGAGATTTCAGCATGACACAATGCTACATTTCTAGCGTTTGAGGGTGAGCGAAAGGGTTGCACATCAGAACAAGGCTGAAGCAAGCGTGGGCGCACGAGAAATGAGCCCAATTGGTGAGTTTACTATTGTTTGTTGTTGTTTGAAGAGGAGGAAGGCTGCGTTTTTGGCCTTCAAGTGTAGGTTTTACCTGCTGAAGAAGGTTTGGGAAGTGGAGAAAGAGCCCTAGCAGGCTGCGTCTTCACAGTTAAGGGGACTGATTTTGTGTTTGTGGAGGCATTGTAGATGAAAATGTCTACAAAGAGTGATTTGGAGTTCCAGGCGATCATGGACCAGAAGGTACTTCTGTTACTGGCTCTTCCATCAGATCAGAACTCAATGGTGACAATTATTCCATTTGACGCGTGATGATGTTGGCCATCCTAGAGTCTTACGATTTGGCAGAGCTTGTGATAGAGGAGATTGAATGGTTACTGGTGAGAGATGAGTCTGAATTCTCTACAAATGCTCGTGCGGAGTTGACTAAGGTCCGGTCTCATTAGGACAAACTGAATGCCAGGATTGGTTCTTTTCTTTTTCTATCTTGTACTACAGCCATGATAGCTCACATTGAGCACTTAACAGTGGCTCAAGAGATATGGCTGGAGCTTGACTAGATGTAAAACTAGATAAACCTTGATGAAGAGGGTTTCTTTGGAGGTGCAAATACGGACCCTGTCCGTGAACAAGTCTTCTTCACTACAGGAGGACATCAACAAGTTGAGATAGCTTCAGATGTAGATTCACAATGCGGGGAAGCCGATCTCCTCCAAAGACATGGCAATCACTTTATTGTCCCAATTGTCACCATGATTCAGTGCCTTTTATTCCGCTCTTATTGCTTCAGGGCGGGAGTCAACTCTTCATTGGGAAGAGTTAGTTCCTATGGTCTTGGACCAAGAGGAATAGTTGAAGGGACATAATGCTTCCAAATCGAAGGCATTGACAAGTCAAGCCTCTCAAAAGAAGGGGAAGGAACAAACGAAGAAGAAGAAGGACAACAAACCAAAGAAGGAAAAGGAGAAGGAATTGACATGCCATATTTGTGGTAAGATCAACCATTGGAAGAAGGATTTCCCCAACAAGGACAAGAAGGACACTAAGAAGAATGACCTGAAGGATTCTACAACAGTGGTTGCACCCTCATTAGCTACTTTTCTTCACTTAGCAATCATTGAGGAGTCTACACCAAAGACTTCTAATGCTGTGATGATGGCCCCCTAGGCTTGAGAGTGGATTGTTTACGGTGGTGCCTAATGGCGCATGACTCCTTCTACCGTTGGTGTCGCCCATTTGTGACCTTTGCATGCGCAAATTCTCATAGGAGATAACTCTTCAGTGTCCATTACTACACGGGGTGAGATGAAGTTGATTCCAAATGGACGTGATCGTACCTGTTGAGAAACACTTCACCCACACTTTGCATTTTTGTGTTTCTGTGTTTTGCATTTAGGGTTTGCAGCCCCAAAAAGGGGCTCCATCCTACACTGACTGTGCCTATTTATAGGCCACTCTCTCATTCATTCCTTAAGGCTGATTCATTTAGTTCGTCACCTCTTCTCTCCAGCCTCTCCACTATCCGCACACCCCCTCAGGACGACTTTGCAATTCGTGGTTCATGGCTATCTTCATCATCTTCCTTGTGCTACAGCGCCCTTATTTCCTTGTATCACATTCACTCCATGATTTAGGTCTTCATCATTCCATTCATCATAGTTTCTTCTCTCTTCCCTTCTCTTCTCCACATTTACCGAGTTCACTCTATGTTCCTCCCCGCAAACCCTACTATCTCATTGGTACATCATCTTTTGACATGGTATCAGAGTAGGATCTACTCACCTAGCAAAACAAAGATCCTCCACTCCAGTCAAGGCAAAGACCAGTGGTGGGTTTGGCATCCCCTTCTCTTCTTCTTCTACACATCAACATCTCATTTTTGTAGGTTTCAAGTGTTTTCAGCTTGATGCCGACACCCCTTTCGTCGCAGAGGACATTAGAGTTTTAGTTGTCCCTTGATGTCATCTATAGTCTAGCGCCTATTTCTAGCCTTCCGTCCACATTTTGCAACTTTTTATAGCAAAATGATTGTTGTTGATCACTCTCCATTCAAAAAAAAATCTCGTTTTTCTAGATTTTAGGTATTTTAGCTTGCTGCCCACACCTCGAACGTAGAGGACATCGCGGTCCAAGCTGGCCATTGCTGTCTACAATAGTCTGGCACCTATTTCTAGCCTACCACACACTGTTTGGAGCTGATTGCAACATACTCATTGCTACTGCTAGTTTTTCCTACGTTTTTAGTCTTTCTCTCTCCTACAGCCTATGTTTTTAGTCTTTCTCTCTCCTCACTTGCATTTTTTGTGTTTCTCTCTCCTTCTCATCAGAGAAGGCAAAGACTAGTGGTGGGTTCGACATCAACATTTGATCATTTCCACTGTGCATTGGGAGATATCATTGTTTTCCCTACCACCCTCCCTTATCCAGTTTACCACACCGGTACTATGGCGTCTCCCCCGATAGATTGCTCTTCTACTAGGTGTTCCTACTACTGTGGCATGAACGATCATCCCACTAAAGACTGTCGACATCAACCTTTGCTCCCCCCCTTATGGAGCATATGCGTTTTCCACCACGCAGTCCTTGTGCCACGTCTCCTTTCTGGGCCACGGAGATCGTTCTGCATCGGCTAGTAGAGTATTATGCTCAAGGCAATAAGCTGCACCCAACGTGCATTAAGTCCTTTTGAGCACACGGAGGCTCTAAGACCTTACAAGGCAATAAGCCCTCATAGAGACCACTCCTCTGTGCAGAGGTTTCCCCCACCCACTTCTAGGTACGATGGCTTCCACGGCCCACATCTCCTCCACAGTCCACTTTCCTTAGAGCCCGCAACTGTTCCCCACCCTTGGCTCATCCTGAGCCTCCTCCTTCTCCACCCTCTTCTAGGTGCTTTGCGGCTTCTTCTTTCAAGCCCCATATACCTTCTTCGGCACAACGGGTAGCACTTCCTTCGTCATCAAATGCTTTTCAGTCCATGAGCCATGAGTGGTTGGGCTCCCTTTCTCTCTCAGACTGGGACTTAGAGGGGGATTTTCTTACTTCACCCTTAGAGGGGGATTTTCTTACTTCACCCTTAGAGGGGGACTTCTAGTTGTTCTTTGGCTTTAGAGGAGGCTCCTACTTCTCTTCCTTCAAATTCAGAGAGGCACCCTATGTGCCATGAACTTCTTCACATACCACCACCTTTCACTTTTCGAGGAGCGGCTCTCCTTTGAGTAGTCGTTTCCTCTACTCATACCCAGGATCTAGAGGATCTATTTGGATGGGGGCCCTTGGGTCTTCGGCAACAACTTGGTGGCTAGGATTTCGTATTCCTTCTAGCATGGAGTCATGGAGCTAGTGGCTTCTCTCTCGAGATTGATTTTTGGGTTCTACAGCTCATCTAGTCTCCTGACTATCTTCAAAGGTCTCCTTTCACGTGGTATTCTTTGATTACATGTAGGATCTTCTTTGTCCCTTGGTCAACATGGAGCCATCTCCCAGGAACAAGTCTGGGCATATCCTTATGGTTCTCAGCACCACATAAAGTTTGACATTCCTCCTATGCATTACATGTTTTCATCATCTTTGTACTAGGGCACTTGGGAAAGTGAGCAATTTCCCCACCAGGGACACTAAATGGCACTTGTTGCATGAGAATTCTTTAGCATGTAGCATTGTATCTCCACCTCACTCTTCTCTTATTTCCTTTCTGGGCCTAAGAGGGGGTGTTGAGAAACCCTTCACCTGCAATTTGTATTTTTGCATTTCTGCATTTTAAATTTAGGGTTTGCAGCTCCAAAAAGGAGTGCCATCCTAGACTGACTATGCTTATTTATAGGCCACTCTCTCATTCATTCCTTACAGCCGATTCATTCAATTCGTTACCTCTTCTCTCTAGCCTCTCCACTAGCCTCCACCCCTTTAAGAGGACATTGAAGTTCGTAGTTTGTGGCTGTCTTCATCATCTTCCTTGTGCTACGGCACCCTTGTTTCCTTTTATCACATTCACTTCATGATTCAGGTCTTCATCATTCCATTCATCAAAGTTTCTTCTCTCTTCATTCCATTCATCACAGTTTCTTCTCTCTTCCCTTCTCTTCTCCATGTTTATCAAGTTCACTTTGTGTTCCTCCCCACAAACCCTACTATCTCGCTGGTATGTCATCTTTTGACAACCCATACTTTCCAGGTGTTGCATGTACCAAGTTTAGGGTATCATTTACTTTCGATACATAAGATTTGTTCGCTTCACCTTTTGGTGAAGTTTGAAAGTGATGCTATCTGAGTCCTTGATCATTGATTAAGGAAGGTTCTCTCTCAGGGTATGAGGAGAACGGCATTTACAAATGAAGTCTTCTACAGCTCTTACTTCTATTCTTCTTACCTCTTAGACACAATCTGAGATATGGCATATCATTTCTTCACACCCCATGCATGCCCCTCTCGCTAATAGCATCCCATGTCACCCTGTAACGAGATAAAAGAGTACTTATTATGTGTGGATCATCATGGTCTTGTAAGCATTTAGCATACTTGATTGAGCATGATTTATTACTTGATTCTTCTTCGTCATTCTTTGGCTTTGTGGTGTTTACCTGGTTCACTTTCAATAGCGAGGCTTTTCCATATAGAAGACTTTCCTTGGCACATCCGTGTGAAGATACGCTGGGGTTTGCAAATAAAAACATAAAATGTATGACCATGATTGAAACAAAGCCTCTATTGTAACCTCAAAGATGCCTTATGCTCAAGCAGCATGGAAGATATATATGTAAAATTAATTGGTGTCCATGATGTTTGGGTATGTAGAGCGTTGGCTACTCTATCAAATTTCAAAAAGAGCTTATAGAGTGTAGTCCCCAATAGAGGCACGACTGTATGTGTTGAAGATTATCCTATACTGATGTAATATGAAGTATAAAAGACTTAATAGTATCCTTCACCTCAAAGTTCATTTTCTAGAGTTGATCATAGAGAGTCATAGCTCAAATGATCGATGGAGCCTTGTACAATACCTATAACTTCTCTCACACCTTCAAAGCTATATTGTAGGAGGCAATTGTTGGAAAGACCTCTTTAGAAATGCACCAAAGAAGCATAGAATAAGCATAGACATCATGTGTATCCCAAGTAAGAACTACTTCCTCATAGTTGTTGTAGTCCCAATCATTTGGAAGAGGAGTTAGAATCTAGGGATGGACAATAGCTCCTCAAACCATGTACCACATGCATTTCTGTACAAACCAAGTTGTCATGATGGAACTCTAGGTTAGATAATTAGGATCATAAAGCTTATCATAAGTTGAGCAACACGGAAGTGCCATTGGAGAGGATAAGATGTGAAGGTGAAGAAAAGAAGAGGTAGAGAGAGAGAGAGAGAGAGAGAGAGAGTATAACCAAAACACATCACAGACTACACTTGGCACGAGTTCATACGTAGTGAAGAGAACAAATGATCACAAAATGATTGCTATAACATCTGATAAGACATGAGTATCTTGTAATCCTTGTGCTAGCTTTTCATCTGCATCCTCACATTCTATAGTATCCATATCCACAAACTTTGCATATGGCATTTCTAATTCTAGTTCATACTTAACATTTCTAGGTATTTTACTATGGCCATTATGATGTTTATTTGGATATTTTATGCTGACTAAGCTACTCCATTTAAGGCATATTTTTGTTCTTTATATTCAAGCTCCTCCTCAGTCAATCATCATCACCTACAGGTTATGTTGGAGAGAGGGGGCCAGTGCCATTGCCTATGCAGCTAGTGACTCATTATTGTATGCAACTGTCTCGTGTTTGGTGTATGGATTCCATTTTTTGAACATTCTTCTAAGTTCTCTTCTTTGCAGTGTTCTTTTGTGTTGTTTTCTCTTTTGTCCTTGTGTTCAGCAATTTATCACAACATTTTTTAATCCTTCCATTGCTACATCCACTTTTGACAGGGTATCAGATTTTAGGATCCAAGTTTGTATTGTTGTTTTCTACTATTTCAGGTATGCATTTTGGCTTTTTTGTAGCTGATTGGACCTGTTCTTGATTGTTGCAACTAATTTTCAGCCTAGATGACCATCTTTTGCTCATTTTTGGCCTGGTTTCTGCTCTTTTCTTAGTGTTTTGTAGTCCACCATTTGTGTTTTAGGGACAATAGGCTGAGGCGACCTGCTTTTATGCTGGATGACTACATTTATTGTAGTTATTAACTGTGTTTTGACTCTAGCCTTTGTATTTTCATTGCTTGTGCAAGGTTGGGCGAAAGTATTTCAGGTTGATTTTTGCTATGCTTAATACGCATTTTTACCTTACCCATTGCGTGTGAACTCTGTCATATAGTCTGTGCTCTTGGTTTTCCTATACTCTCTTTCTCCTCCTCTTCTTTTTGTTCTTTTCTATTCCTATTGTCTCCAGATGGCTCCCCCCCTGTTGTTCCACTGATGAAAAATTACATGGCCATGATTATCACACATGGAGTGCTATTATGAAAGCTTGGTTTGTGAAAAAGCAGTTATGTTGCGTTGTATCTAGAGCTTGTGAGTGTCCTACTCCTCTTCGAGCTGATTTTGACTAGGAAATTTATGAAAAAGTTGTGCTCACATGGGATACTAATGATGCTTGTGCATATTCGACCATTCTTCGCTGCATTTCCAAATACGTTCTTCTAGCAGTCACCACCTACATGAATTCTCCTGTAATTTGGGCAAAGCTTCAAATATTGTATGAGGCTACCTTACCTATGCATGACATTACTCTTTATGGACAACTCAGACAGACGAAGGATATGATTTGGTCTTTCTTACTTCATGTCACATTGCTATTGGACTAGCTTCAACATATGCAATCCGCCCTTTGAGAGGATCATCTTGTGGGAAATGTGCTCTATAAGCTCCCTCTAGAATTTAATGGAGTGTCCAATGCTTTGTGGGCTCAAACAACATTGACACTTATCAGATTTCTATATATGTCCTCAATGCTACTTGAGCATGAGACGTCTTTGCGGTTATAGGAGAGGCTTCCCTCCTTGTCTGGTGGATCTAGTGAGGCCTTTATAGCTTCAGAGAGGAGTGATAGGAAGAAGAAGTTGAAGGCCTAGCCTAGTGATATCATTCTGGTAAGAAGGGACATTTGTGCAAGGATTGAAAAGAGTTAGCGGCTTCAAGGAAGGCAGAGATGAAGATGAAGTAGGATCTTAACTCCTCTGCTCAGTCATCCTCTTTCCCTGACTCTAACTCTGATCTTGGCCAAGGCCAAGGCCAAGGGGTAGACATGATCATCTTGTTCAGACCACAGAAAGGGCTTGGTAGCGCTTCCTGCTTTCTAGTACCGGTGATGCGGTCATTCCTCATGACTCTCTAGTGTAAGAGAGGGAGTGTGAGCGGGTGGTGAGATGGGGCAAGTATGTGAAAGGGAAGTAGAACCCAGGAGGAAGAAGCTTGGTAGTGAGAGCTATGGCAGATGGAGAGTAAGAGCCAAAAGAGAGAGAGAGAAAAAAGTGGAAACTCCAACAACCACAATATGTGGCCGGGATTTCCTTTATTCAAACTATCACTAAAAGAATAAAGAATAAGTGACTGTGACGGGCGCCCGCTACTTGCAGTGAGCAGTGGCTAGTATAGTAATACACGGGTGGCTAGGCGGAGGTGCCTTTACCCCCAACAACCTCCCAGTTAAAGGCGAATCTGCCCTAGTGAGAGAGAAAAAAGAAAAGACAGTACAACATGTACACATGTACAATAGGATGAGGAAAAAAACTTCATCGCATCCAATGCCCATCAATGTCTTAAGGAAGGCAAAGCACTCGGTAGTAAGGCTTTTTGTAAGCAAGTCTATAGGATTATGCGCAGTCGAAATCTTGACAAGGTCAACAAACCTGTCCTCAACGACCTTGCGAATGAAGTGATACCTCACCTCAATATGTTTCATCTTCACATGAAAGACCATATTCTTGGCCAACTGAATGGCACTTATAGAATCCGAATGCAACGTAGGCATAGCATCTGTCATACCAAGGTCTAAAATCAAATGGTCTAGCCAGATAGCCTCCTTGCAAGCCTCTGTGGCTACAATATACTCGGCCTCTATAGTGGAAAGAGACGTACACTTCTGCGCCCTAGACATCCAAGAGATAGCCCCTCCAGCATAAGTAAACACATAGCGAGAAGTGGACTTCCAACTATTTGCATGTCTTGCATAATCAGAGTCAGCGTACCCCACGACTCCTGTATCATGGCTGCCATAACAAAGACACATATCTATTGTGCCCTTCAGGTACTTCATGATACCCTTCACGACATCCCAATGTTTCTTGCCAAGTGTAGCCATATAACGTGCCACAACCCCAACTGCAAAAGCAATATCTAAACGGGTGGCTATCATGGCATACATAGCGCATGGCTGATGCACAAGGAATCTTGGCCATTTCGGCCCTTTGCTCATCGGTCTATGGACAATTGGCCTGTTAAACCTTCACATGAGAAGGTAATGGATAACCAATAGGCTTAACATCCTGCATGCAGAAGCACTGAAGGACTTTATGAATGTACTTTCCATGTGACAAATAGAGTAGTCCTTGAGATCTATCATGCAGAATGCCAAGTATTTGAGAGGCTTGTCCCAAATCTTTGCATCTCAAAGCTCTTCTTGAGCTGAGCCTTAAGAGCATCTAGCTCCTCATGAGCTATCCCTGTTAGAAGCATGTCATCCACATAGAGTACCAAAATCAGTAAAGAACCGTTATGGGCTTTCTACGTATATAAGCACGGATCCATCAAACTTATGGTACCATTCCCTAGGTGTTTGCTTCAAGCCATATAGACTCTTCTTTAGTTTGTACACTAGGTGTTCCTTGCCAAGGTCTGCAAAGCCCTTAGGATGCTCCATGTAAATCTCATCATGCAAGTCCCCATGTAAAAAAGCCGTCTTGACATCCATCTGGTACAAGTCTAGGTCAAGCTGTGTAACCAAGGCCAAGACTAAACATAGGGTGGATCTTGACCATAGGAGAAAAGACTTCATCAAAGTCAACACCATGCTCCTGCTTAAAACCCTTAGCAACCAATCAAGCCTTGTATACCGGCTTGGGGTATCCAGGGGTACTTTTCAGCTTGTATATCCACTTGCATGGCAAAGACTTCTTACCTTGAGGCAAGGAGACCAAATCTCAAGTGTGATTCTTATGCAATGAGTCAAGCTCAGACTGCATAGCCCTCTCCCAAGAGTGAAAATCACCCCTATGCATAGCCTCATCATAAGTGAGAGACTCTCATGCATCTATAACGAGGACATAATCCATAGTGGATGCAAAATGGTTAAGAGGTCATCTATCTCTAGTAGAATGCCTCAATCTAGGCTATGTTGCCTGACCAACATCCTGTCTAACATCAACATGTCTAACATCTAGGCCATGAGCATCAAGTGATGATGCGCGGTGTCTAGCTGGCCGTGGAGCCGGGCTGAACGGGAGTAGGTGGCTCCTCCTGAAAGATAACTTTGTGTACCTCAACCACTTTCTCAGGCTGTATATGCATTTTTTCCTCATGAAAGATGACATCATGGCTGTAGATTACTTTCCACGCTTGTGGATCATCCCATAGATGGTAACCCATCTCTTTTGCATCTCCATAGCCAATGAAAATACATTTGACACTTTTAAGATCCAGCTTATTGCGTTTGTCCTTGGGCACATGGCAGAATGCCTCACATCCAAAGACACAGAAATGATCGTAAGAGGGGGGCTTTCTTGCCCATACCTTCTCTGCAACCTGAAAGTCAATGCCACTCTAGGCGACCAGTTAATGAGATGCACTGCAGTAGTAACTGCCTCAGTCCAAAAGTGTTGCCATAGGTCAGCCTAGCTAAGCATGCTACGGACCCTTTTCTAAATGGTCATTTTCATGCGCTCAACCATACCATTCTCGGGATGGGTGTAAGGGGCGGTCAATTGATGCTTAATACCCTGCATTACAAAACTTCTCAAAAACACGTGATACATACTCACCCCCACTATCTAAACTTAGGCATTTGAGCCTTTTCCCAAACTAGTTCTCTGCCAATGCAAGCCAATGCTGAAATTTGTCTAAGACATTGGATTTTCTCTTTATGGGATAAGCCCAAACCTTACGTGAGTAATCCTCTATGAAAGTAACAAAGTACTTTGCCCCACCAAGTGACTAACAGGGTATGGGCCCACATACATCTAGGTTCACAAGAGCTAAGGGCTCACCCATGCGTTTCTTACCAGACTTTTTATGCGTATTTCTTGTCTGCCTACCATACAAACAATGATCACATGAATCAAAATGTGAAGAGTCAAAAGGCGGAAGATACTGTAAAGCATGGAGCATTTTCATTCCTTTAAAAGACATATGCCCCAAATGAGCATGCCAAAGGGATACATGGGGAATAGAACCCACAGACAAAACATGATCCAATGTAGCTCCAAATACAAGTAAGAGATAGAGGCTGCTAGACTTGGCACCTCTTGCAAGCACAAGCCTGCCATGAGTAATCTTCCATGTAGAGTCTCCAAAAGACACAAAATACCCTGCATCATCAAGCTTTCTAATTGATATAAGGCTGCAAATCAACGCAGGTACATGGCGTACATCATGCAAAAAAAAAAAGCTACCACAAGGAAACTGTAGCCTAGCATCTCCAATGCCCACAATGTCAAGAGACCAGTCATCACCAAGGCGCATAGAACCAAACATAGTATGATAGGTATGAAACCAATCTCTACATGGTGTCACATAAAATGACGCACCCAAATCCAAGAGTTAGCACTGCACATAAATAGAGTGTATCTCAGAAGTCTGTAAGGCATCACATGAAGAAGCTGCAAGTATGTATGTCATCTAAATCAGTGGCCTACATGACATTAACCTCTTCTATATTCACACTAGACTTTGCAGGTACTATGCTGCACTCAGAAGACTTTTTCTACACTTTATCTTTTTCCTTTTCCTTGTGCTTATCATCGCGCATTTTTTGGCACTACGGTCTAATATGTCATGCTTTCCCACAATAATGACATGTAATATCAAACTTCCATCCACGGGACTTAGTGCAACCATGGACCTGGACTTCTGAGAGTCCGTGCCCTTATGATCATTATTATGCCTACCATTTCTGCCACCTCTAATGGTCAATGCATATGAAGAGCAGGAAGAATCATTGTTTCTCCTGTTGATTTCCTCAGTCAATAAAACACTCTCAACATCTTTGATTTTCAACCCATCAAGCTTATTCGTGCATATGGCAGTACGGAATACATCCCATGATTTAGTAAGGGTGCCAAGCAGAAATAACGGGTGCAAGTTATCGTTGAAATCAATACCCTCTCACAACATATTCTTTATGATAGCATGAAATTGACTGAAATGAGATGATAGGGATGACCCCTCCTTCATGTGAAGGTCCATTAACTACTTCAGCCAATACATCTGTGACGTAGGACTCTACTGCGCATAAAGCTCCGGAATTTTCTCCCATATGTCCCATGCACTCTGACTCTCATCTTCAACAACATTATGATGGTTGGACCTCTTCTGAGAGTGAAAAAATAATGGTAGACTTGCATAGCTCATCAACTTTGATCGAAACATCATCATCCATATCCTTAGGTTTGATACCCTCAAAACGCAAGGGTTTAATATGCAATTTTTGCACCAAAACCTGCCATATTTGGGACTTCCAATAACCATAGTTGGTACCATCCAACTTAACAATATTAAAGAGAGTTGTATCTTTCAAATGACCAACCATACTGTCCCAAATCAATGCAAAATAGTAAAATTACATGTTGATGTAATTAGCAAAAAATGCACTAAAACCACTGGTAAAAATGGTTGAAAGAGTGGATTTCACCAAGAGAAGCACCTGTCCACCAAATATGACCAAGATAACATCAAATAGAAAGCATTACCCTCATAGAAGTGCTCAAAATCTACAGATTTTAGCTTACTGTAATAAATGATAGTAGTATGTAAAATTGTCCCGAAATGAAGCAATCACTGATACATATGTCACTACAACTAACAAGATACCTCCAACAGTGAGTTTCCAGGGGCAAGAAGGTACCAAGAACTGTCAAACCAATAACTTGTCAAGCAAGAGACATCTCATAGGTCCAGAAGTTATGTATGTAATGGGTCTCGGGGTAAGAGAAGAGACTGAGCACAAGCACAATTGATAGAGCAAGAAGCTTAATACATAACCATCCAAGATGCATACAAAACTAATAAACCTGTGACAGAGATAGGTTCTTGCCCCAATAGTCAAATCAAATCAGCCCACTATAGGCAGACTACAGACATAAAGCTCTCAAGAGAGAAAATGCATGTAATTGTCCCACAAGCTCAAGCTCATCTGTAAATAAGACTCAGTGTACATCCAAATATACCAAGAGGCTCCCACTGGAAGTGAAATCAGATGTAAAGAGAGCAAGCAACTCTCTAATATATCAAATACATAGCATTAGACATGCCAAATCCTAGTAGGGTACATCCGGAGCATAAATTCCAAGCTATCTCAGACCCATAAAACATAAGCCTGAAAGCATTCAAAGAGCATGTAACTAACAACCAAATGTAATGCCTAGTAGATCCAAAATGCTCAAATACATTGGAAGATGAAGCTCCAAGTAACTGTCAAGCATGGGCAAACCAAGTGGCATCCATATCTGACCAAAGCATAAATGTAGGAAGCCTAAATGTCAAGCTGTGAAAATAGGCATAGACTGGTCCAAAGCATGCCAATTGAAGCCAAATGCTAGTGAAGAACAACCAAGTCAGAGCTTAATACAAGCTCAAAAGCATTCCAAAACTAAGAAGAAGCATTTGACAACCTCCAAATACATCGGTATGATCATTCAAACCTCTAGTGAGCAGTGCGTATCCATGGACCAATGCATACACCAAGTAAATGAGCTTCAGCCCATCGTATTACACCAAGCAATTTAGTACTATATGAAGCTCAAAAAATGCTCAAATTTTCTCCAAATCAGTTCTAAAGCATAGACATAGCATCCCATAACATTCGGGCATCACCGGGCATCAATAGGCATCAAACGAGCAATGCCAAGAAGCATTAGACTGTAAATGATGCCAGGAGGCATATTCCACGGTGGATTCCGTGAGGTTTTACGGTGGATTCCATAAACTTAGATGATCGGGGCTCATACACAAAGAGGATTCTTTGTGCGAGAAGTTGATGGGGACGCCTGTCCTTTTCGGGCGTTTCATTAATTTAGTGTGTACATGGGTGATTCCATAGCGGGTGATTCCGCAAAATGCATATTAAATTAATAAACGTTTATGAGTTTAGAGTGCGCACTCGTAATAAATTAAGGTTAGGATTTATTTCTAACCATTTGATTTATTTATGTAGCTGAAGACTGCTAGGTATTCACTTTTGTCGGTTTAATTGTATTATTTTACTAACGATTGTGAATGCTTCAGTTGATGTGTAGAGATAGTAGCAGTGGCGGAGGAAAGCATTGGAGTCTAGCGGGTATTCGACATTTGGACTATATTTTGATAGGCGCCACGCCTATATTTTGTTATGTCTATTGAGACATCGATTATTGATTATTATTTTGTATGCGCTTATGCGCCCGGATATGTTATTTCTAGTTGGATATTGAGATTGGGCGTGCCAGACTCTATGGGCACCGTCCATTAGCTTTATTTTCCTATTTTTGTAGAAAGCAAACTCAAAAGCTAAAAAGCTTGTCATATTTTTGTAATTGGGCTATTATTGAGCATGAAGATTGGAAATATACATAAAATACATGCTTTGTGAAGCGCTCACACAAGGCATGGGGGAGATTGAACCCAATTTGTCTCTTGCCTCTTGTCGTGCATGCTTTTACATGGGTTTTTGTGCAAAAAGGTAGAGTACTTTGTTCTTGGGGACCTTCCGGGATTCACCACGTGAGCTATCTGCGACCGATCTGCACACCAGTGGTATCAGAGCGGAGCAGAGATCAAGGGCTTCCAATCGCTACCAATCTCGGGCGAAGGCGGAGCTCCAGGAACAAACGGGCTCTACAGTCAATCTCGTCGCGAACCGTCGATACAGGCAGACTTCTGGCGATCAAGAACCTCTGTTTCCACTGTCAGATCGCGAAGGACCAGGCTCTGTAGGCGGAGGACCACTCCTACATCTCCATCAATAAGTCGTGGTTATCCAGTGAGCAAACTCTTAAACTATCTTTATCAAAGCTTAATTGTTAAGCTTATAAGCTTAAGAAGAGGCTTAGTACCTCAAATTTCTAATCGTGAGGTCTCTGAGGACCTCCGATTTTTCCGCGCGGCCAAAAAACGGCCCCCCCCCCCACGAAAATCAGGCGACAGTCAGATTAAGCTCTCCAAGCTTAATCCCTTAAGTCAAAGCTAAATTACTGCAGTCACACAGGGCAGACAAGTCCATAAACTCCAGGTCTCGCACTTCTGAAGTCAAGTTCAGCAAGTCAATTGAAATCAAGTTCTGCAAGTTCTGCAAGTCGGCCTAAGTTCATCAAGTCAACAACTCTGCAAGTCTGCTAAGTCTGCAACTCTGCAAGTCAAACTAAATCAGAACTGACTAGTGCTTAAAACTCATAGAAGACTTGTTCGTATGCAAAAACTCTGAACTGGAAAGTTGTTCGCAGCAAGCTGTTCTACCTATCTACAAGTTTGTTGAAGTACTTTCAGCAAACGGAGACAGAAATATTGCAGAATTTCTGAAAATTGAAGAAGAAATACCCAAAAATATATAGCCTTGTAACCCCAAATTTGAGCTACGCTCATCCCGCTAACTGATTTTGAGTGAGAAAGGTTTGTTGAGTTTTACAGGATGACTACTCCACATATGGATGATCCTATGGCTGAAGATGATCTACCCGAGCCTACCATGGAACAAAAGCTGGATCTAATCATGCTACAATTGGAAGAAGAGCGAAGAGCTAGGCAAGCCTTGCAAGCGCAATTGACAAAGCTACAAAGAGCGTCCACCGATAAAGAAGAACCTCAAACTGAAGATTTGATTCGATGTACCATCGACGCCACTCTTGAAGCACAAACCATTCGCAAGGAATCCAAGATAAGTAAACGAAGTTTCAAGTTTCGCACTTTCAATGGCATAAGAGAAGGAAAGACTATTTTATCATTCATTCGCCAGTTTGATGACTATTTCCATTAGGAAACTTATCCCGAAAAAGATAAAATCAAGTGTGTTACTAATCATCTGATAGACAGAGCATCACTTTGGTGGACTGTAGTCCGCAAGAGCATAGAATGTCTTGCTACATGGGAAGATTTCAAGAAGAAGTTCATGCAAAATTTCCTTCCACCACAATTTCATGAGAAGGCTATCAAGCAATGGGATTTACTACAACAGCGAGATCGTGAGCCTATTCCACAGTATATAGAGCGTTTTTGGAATGCACTCTTACAGTTACGCATGCTTGAAGACGTACCAGAGACGACACATAAGCGAAAGTATATGTCTGGACTTCTTGGACATTACTACGCTGAAGTGAACATGTTCAAGCCTGCTACCCTTGAAGACGCCATCTCCTTAGCTCACGACACTGAAGATAAATTACACGGAAGAGATCGACGACCACAGCCATTCCAAGCCAACGGTAATTATGGATCTAAACAATTCAATTCCAATTTCAGAAGGTTTAATCCAGGTCGTTTCTCATCACCATCTTTCCGCAAGAATTGGCCTAAACCACCTGCATTACCATCCACTCTCAATCCTAAGCCTATTCCATAAGCAAATCCAAATATACCCAGACTCCTAGCCATTGCAAATAATGTAACCAAAGCCAAGCCAATAGTATGCTACAAGTGTCACTAGCCAGGGCATCTCGCAGCAAATTGTCATTCAAAGAAGCCACCAGCACATATCAACTATCTTGGAGCTATGGATGAAGACGAGCATGAGGATATGTTAGATTTCACTGAAGAAGAAGATGATCCTACTACTACTTCCGACACTTTACCAGGTATGCCTACTTCACATTCATTGTTGACTATGAAATGTATGGTGCATGGAAAAGAAAGAACTATATTGCATGATGACGGTAGTACCCATGACTTTATTTCAACAAAATTGGTAAAGGAATTGAAATTGCATACTGTACCTATGCATTATTACATAAAAGCTGCATTTTTAGGCACTAGGTACAATGGCACACAAGAAGTACAAGATTTAGAAATTCAAATTGGTCCATACATTGAAAGAAGAAATTTCTTAGTTGTCCCATTACAGTCAAGCGACATTATTCTAGGAATGCCATGGAGACACCAACATAAACCCAATATAGATTATTCCACGCACACAATGAATATTAATTTTCAAGGAAAATCTATTACATTATTTGGTATGCATGCATCTCATATTTTTCCACTGCTTTTGCATACTCAAGAAAAACGTGCACTACGCAAGAATACTAAATCATATCTCATTTGGGTAAATGAATTGCACGCAAAGGAAAATCATATGCACCCTAGGCATAAGGAATTTCTTGCATATTTTAAGGATTGTTTTGCAGAAGACCTACCACCAAGTTTACCTCCATCACGTCCAGAAGACCATAAGATTGATCTAATTCCTGGCACACAACCACCTTGCAAAGCACCATATAGGCACAATCAAATAGAGCAAAAAGAAATCTAGAGTCAAGTTGAAGAATTACTAAATAGAGGCCTAATTCGACCTAGCAGTTCTCCATTCGGTGCACCTGTGCTCTTAGTCAAGAAAAAGAATAATACTTATCGTATGTGTATTGACTACCGAGCATTAAATAAGATCACTGTTAAGAATAGGTATCCTATACCTAGAGTTGATGACCTTATGGACAAACTGCAAGGATCTTCTATATTTAGTAAAATTGACCTTAAGTCTGGATATCATCAGGTGAGGTTAGATAGATCCGACATATTTAAGACTGCATTCAGGACACAGTTTGGCCATTACGAATTTTTAGTCATGTCATTCGGATTGACCAATGCACCTGCTACTTTCAGTAGAATGATGAATCGTATTTTTCTGAAATATCAGTATTGTGTGATTGTTTTCTTTGATGATATTCTAGTGTTCAGTCAAAGTGAAAAAGAGCATTATGAGCATTTATCATTAGTTTTTCAATTACTGAAAGAAAATCAATTGTTTGTAAATCCTGAAAAGAGTGAATTCTTTAAGACAGAAATAGAATATCTAGGTCATATTGTATCAAAAGAAGGAATTAAAGTTGATCCTAAGAAAATTGATGCAATATTGCATTGGCATGTTCCTAAAAATGTACATGAACTATGCTCGTTCCTTGGTCTTGCTAGTTTCTATAGGAAGTTTGTACGTAATTTCTCATTACTTGCTTTATCATTAACAAAACTTCTTAAGAAAGAAATTGTTTATCAATGGACTGAAAACCAGCAGAAATCCTTTGACTTACTGAAACGTGCATTAACCAATGCCCCTGTTTTACAATTGCCTGACTTTAATAGACCATTCTTTCTAGTTGTGACCGATGCTAGCGGATCAGGAATAGGAGCCGTATTAATGCAAGACAACCATCCAATAGCATATTCTAGTTCTAAGCTGAAACCCTCTGAGATGAAATATTCCACTTATGACAAAGAACTATTAGCAGTTGTACAAGCATTAAAACAATGGAAGCATTATTTAATGGGTTCAGAATTCATGATAAAGACTGACCAGCAAAGCATTAGACATCTACTTAGCTAACCCCAAATTTCTGACCGTCATATCAAATGGGGTTCCTTCATTCAAAGTTTCCATCCTATCATTCAATACCAACCTGGAAAAGAAAATGTAGTTGCTGATGCATTGAGTAGAAGACCTGCAATTCATAATATATCTATCATATCTTTTGATTCTTTTATTGCTATGAAAGACACATATCACCAGGATATTACTTTTCATTCTGATTGGCAAAAATTAGTTCAAAATAATTTCATTCCTGTTGATTCATTGTCATATAATGATGGATTTATGTTCTTTGAAAAGAGACTGTGTGTTACTATTCCATTCTGATCTTTTGTTTTGAATGAAATTCATTGTCCCCCATATCAAGGTCATAGAGGTATCATTTCTACATTACGCATGTTAACTGAAGATTTTTATTGGCCGCATATGGATGCAGATGTATCTAACTTCGTTTCTGAATGTTTGATTTGTCAAAGAATAAAGAGACATCATGGTAAACAGTATGGATTATTAATGCCTTTGTCTATTCCATCTAAACCTTGGGAACATATATCTATATATTTCATTACTGGTTTACCAAATACTAAATCTAACCATGACATGATTTGGACAATTGTAGATAGATTTAGTAAGCAAGCATATTTCATTGCATGTAAGAAAACTTTAACAGCATCACAAGCAGCACAGTTATTTTTGAAAACTGTTTTTACTAACCATGGATTGCCAAAAGTGATTATTTCAGATCGAGATTCTAGATTTTGTAATAATTTTTGGATTACACCGTTTGCAAATCTAGGCACAAAGATTGATTTCTCATCTACATTTCATCCAGAAACAAATGGACAAACAGAAGCCACAAATAGCACCATTTTAGATCTTTTACGTGCATACACTATCTCTAAACCTCAGACTTGGGATACTCATTTACATTTATTACAGTTTTCTTACAATAATACACCGCACACATCTACAAAGAAAGCACCTTTTGAAGTTATTTATGGATATAGATTATCTACACCTATTGCATCTTTGTCTAATAGAATACAGAGTGCTGATGATATTGCTGTTATGCATAATAGTATTTTTGATGAGGTAAAGGATATGATTGCTAAAGCCCAACAATCATATACCAAACAAGCCAACAAGAAAAGACAAGCTATGAATTTCAAAGTTGATGATTATGTTTGGCTTAGAATAGAAAAGCGTAGACTGCAAAGTGTAGATAGACATCCAGTTGTCAAATTAGCTCCTAGATTCTATGGACCATTTAGAATCATTCATAAGATTAATGATAATGCATTCAAGTTAGAATTGCCATCTCATTGGAAAATTCATAATACATTTCATATTAGTTTATTGAGACCATTTAGAGGCTAATTACCTATCCACCCTGTCTATGAAAACCCACCTTTATTAGAGGAAGAGACTGAAATACTTGAACCAGAAGCCATCATAGACACTGACTACATGACCACTAGAACTGGCCGAAGCTATTCTAGATATCTAGTGAAATTTAAGAACCATCCTGTAGAGGAAGTACAATGGATGCACGCTAGAGACTTAAATGCTTTCCCCACTCTGTTAGCTCCACATTGAGCTAATAGCAATTGAGGTCAATTGCTATCCCACCCCGGGGGTATGATGCCAGGAGGCATATTCCACGGTGGATTTCGTGAGGTTTTACGGTGGATTCCGTAAACTTAGATGATCGGGGCTCATACACAAAGAGGATTCTTTGTGCGAGAAGTTGATGGGGACGCCTGTCCTTTTCGGGTGTTTCATTAATTTAGTGTGTACATGGGTGATTCCATAGCGGGTGATTCCGCAAAATGCATATTAAATTAATAAACGTTTATGGGTTTAGAGTGCGCACTCGTAATAAATTAAGGTTAGGATTTATTTCTAACCATTTGATTTATTTATGTAGCTGAAGACTGCTAGGTATTCACTTTTGTCGGTTTAATTGTATTATTTTACTAATGATTGTGAATGCTTCAGTTGATGTGTAGAGAGAGCAGCAGTGGCGGAGGAAAGCATTGGAGTCTAGCGGGTATTCGACATTTGGACTATATTTTGATAGGTGCCACGCCTATATTTTGTTATGTCTATTGAGACATCGATTATTGATTATTATTTTGTATGCGCTTATGCGCCCGGATATGTTATTTCTATTTGGATATTGAGATTGGGCGTGCCAGACTCTATGGGCACCGTCCATTAGCTTTATTTTCCTATTTTTGTAGAAAGCAAACTCAAAAGCTAAAAAGCTTGACATATTTTTGTAATTGGGCTATTATTGAGCATGAAGATTGGAATATACATAAAATACATGCTTTGTGAAGCGCTCACACAAGGCATGGGGGAGATTGAACCCAATTTGTCTCTTGCCTCTTGTCGTGCATGCTTTTACATGGGTTTTTGTGCAAAAAGGTAGAGTACTTTGTTCTTGGGGACCTTCCGGGATTCACCACGTGAGCTATCTGCGACCGATCTGCGCACCAGTAAATGTCAAGTGTTGCCCTATTTTGACAGTCCTGGAACTATGTATATAGCAAAGGGCTGAAGGGGGAAGCACTTGAATCGATCACCGAGAGCCAAGATCCAATGTCGAGGAGTTTAAAGAATATCTGGAAGGTTGCAAACAATGCCGGGAAGCCGGGGAAGGAGCTGGAACTTCCAGGAGTGGATTAGCTCAGCCCCCTAAAAATGCATCGCATTTTGTGCTGGCTGCTCTTGGGGGTTGGGGGATCTCCTACA
Organism: Lygodium microphyllum; assembly: GCF_053477565.2. NCBI lineage: Eukaryota > Viridiplantae > Streptophyta > Polypodiopsida > Schizaeales > Lygodiaceae > Lygodium > Lygodium microphyllum. Next base: position 49,804,087 of record NC_141155.1, read on the forward strand.
GCCCTTGGGGGCACTTGGCAATGAGGAGGTGGCTCCGATGCAGCCCGGGAAGAAGCTGTTGAAGGTTCGAAAGCTTGGAGAGGAGGTGGAAGATCAAAACATACTTGCAAATGAAGATGCAATGGCTGCCATTGAAGCTCGGGTTGAAGCACTTCAAATCCAGACTGAAGAGAATGCCAAGCAAGCTCCAACGCCTTCGCTCTGATACCAGTTGAAAGGGAAGTAGAACCCAGGAGGAAGAAGCTTGGCAGTGAGAGCTATGGCAGATGGAGAGCAAGAGCAAGAGAGAGAGTGAGAGAGAGAGAGAGAGAGAGAGAGAGAGAGAGAAAAGTGGGAACCCCAACAACCACGATGTGTGTCCGAGCCTTTCTTTATTCAAACTTTCACTAAAATAATAAAGAATAAGTGATTGTGACATGTGCCTGCGACTTGTAGTGAGTAGTGGTGGGTACTGTCAATGTAGTAATACAGGAGCGGCTAGATGAAGGTGCCTTTACCCCCAACAATACGCCTCATTTATATAGGTATATAGGTGTGAAGGTTCCAGAAAGGGACGTCCCTGACACATAAACTAAAGTCTAACAGGTTTTGAAATCTTGGAGTTAGGGTTGATGTCTAGGTTCATGATGGGCTGTTATTTGATAGAGAGCGGTATTGGCTCCTATTTCGAGCTCATATGAGGTGACACTTTGGCGGTCTTGACCAAAGGCAAGAAAATCATGGTCACATATGTTTAGAGAAGTTTTTGATAGGATGGTCTTTTATTAGACACTTGACATCGATACTTAGGTTCTCTTTGAGGCACCTTGGTGGTGGATTCATCACCCAATACTTGGGTCTCCATGGTCTTATTTTGGTGGTCTTTGTTGTATGGACTATGATGAGTCATTATCATTGTATCATTCTATTGTATCATATCACCCATGACTTGAGAGAGGGTGTTAGCAGTCTGGTTAGCTCGTATGAGTCTAGTTCATACTTGATATTTCTAGGTATTTTGGACATTTTATTGTGACCATTATGATATTTATTTGAGCATTTTATGCAAGTTGATCTACTGCCATTTATGGCATATTTTTGTCCTTTATATTCAGGCTCCTCCTTCTTGGTCAATCGTTATCACATACATGATCTGTTAGAGGGAGGGAATATCCATCTTAGATCATAGTGAAAATTCCATGGCTAAAGTATTGCAGCATCATGCTTTAATTTGAATTATATAGAAGGGTCCATAAAAATGCACTCTCTTTGAATTTTAGATTTATAGAAGGGATATAGCTATTGCCTCTGAAATTCAAAGAAGGGGTATATAAGATGGTGTAAAAATTTTAAAAAGGGGTTTTTAAACCATCATTTGAACACATTTGATATAGAGGGATTCTATACGGTAACCTCCCCTATAATAAAGGGTACCTCATCAAGAACCACACAACAATGATAAATCTCATCCACACCTTTCTTATATAAAAGAATTGCTATTATTGAAAACTAAAATACTTGCTGCTTAATCTTCCTCTTCTTAGATTTAGAAAGAGTTTTTACCAGGTTACCTATTGATAGATAATGCATAATGGATGTATACCATGATGGAATAGAGGCTCTATTAATTTTGCATAAGTTCTCGCACTCATTAGTATAAACCAAATCTTACTTAGGCTCACCAAAATCTACTAGACACTCTAGAATACCATGTAGCTTTGGTGGCTTACTCCTAATGTCATAATTGAACTCTTGCAAAAAAATCAACCACTTGGCTAGGCAATCAACGTGTTGAAGCTTATTTAGTAATAAGTGCAATCCCTCTACCTTAGTGAGAAACACCACCTTCTCATGAAGAATATAATGTCTCAACTTCTTCGTGGCGAATACCATAGCCAAGAAAACCTTCTCCAAATATTTGTAATGAAGTTTCGAAATTCCCAACTTTTGGCTTGCAAATGCAATAGGATGATAAAGCTGTACCTCCCAATGGATAATAACTAGTACTAGACCTTGTCACAACTGTGACTATATAGAAAACCTCACCCCTTTTTGGAGCTTTCAAAGCTAATGCTTTGGATAATTCCATTTTAACATCTTTGAATGACACTTTGCATGCTTCTATCCATTCAAAAACATGGCTGTGAGATAATGACAACACATACAACCAATGCTACTATTGCAAAAAAAAGAGAGTAAAATTGTACACAATTGGCACATTGTTACCAACTTTTTCCATTAATTTAATGTAGACGCGGTGCTTGTTGTTGCTGTTTTGGGAGACTGTCTTTGCAGTCTCGCAAGAGATGTCGATACAAGGAAGCTTTTGTATAGGAGAAAGGTGGTGTTGTGGATAAAATCTAATCCATAGTATCCTTGTCCGAGCCACCAAGCCAAAGTGTTATAAGCTATGAGTTCATTGTGAGGATCATTTGACACACCCTTATTCTTTTAAGGATTTGATGCATGAACCCTCTACAGATACCTCGCACCTAGTCTACTCACAACTATATATAAATCTAATGACTCTATGTGATTTGATGGTCAACAATGTGGGATTGTACCATTAGATGTCAAAGCCCTTAAAGACGTCCATTCTAAGATTTAGAGGGAGGGGGAAAGGAAATGAATTGGAGGAAAATTTGGAAATTAGGAAAGAATGAGGCTGTCGCATGATGTCAAGAGCAAGAATGGGAACATGTCATGGTTTTTAAGACAATATTCTTTAGAGGAAAAGTTTTCAAGCAATGATCTATCTAGATTATTTTGCTAAAGCCAATGCATGATTGTTACAATAGATTTGGAGTGGTGAGTTCGTTGATCACATACCACATGGGCATGGAGTTTCTAACTATACAAATGGGGACACATTTGAAGGTACATATGACATGGGAAAGAAGCAAGGGTATGGTGTCTACAAGTTTGCAAGTGGGGCGATTCATGATGGACAATATAGTAGCAATCTTAAGAGAGGTCTTGGAGTACAAAAGAAAATAGCTCATATGATGGATCTTGAAAAGTTGGTTTAAAAAAAAGGGGATATGGGATTTATACATATGCGAATGGTTATAAGGGCCCCTTTGGCTTACAACTAGCTTAATGACATTTGGAGGAGTTAGAAACAAAGGCACATTTTACATCATGCTTCTCTACCATTGAAGTTGGTCATAGAAATACTAATCACACCTTGATCTCCACTTACCAATTCCAAATTATTTCTAGGACTAAGGCTTGAGTTTAAATTTTGCCTCAATACGTAGGCCACTTGTAAGCAGGACTCTATTTCCTCTACTCAAGTTATAATAGTATCTACATCTACTAAAGGGACACCACTCAACTACACGTGGATATTGAAGTCCAATCCCATGCAAGAAATATTGCAAATAAGCAGTAGTCAGAATAGAAATAAAGGCTTGCAACTTCTAAAAATTTCTCTTTTATCTTCTTGGCATATGCTCGGGCATTATCATGGGGCTCTTGGCATGTTACACTTAGAACATGTAGCCAACACTAACCACCTCTTTCCAGGGAAAAATCCCTTCAAACGGCTGCAAAGAATATATTGATCGTGGTTATGGTACCTACTTCTAAGCCTTGATACCACTCCCTTTCAGAGTCATATTAAAAAACATCATTAGATATCTCTTTTCCTAAATTTGATAGTTAAACATGAGTTTTGGAACTCACTAATACAAAGATCCATGTCCTCCGCTAACCCATTGAAAATGAGTAGAGAGTATCCTAAAGCTAGCAAATCTAGTGTTCCTACAAGAATGGCAATAGGTTGCACCATAATGATGATCGTATTTGTTGTGGAAGGTTTTGATGATGTGATTATAACTCCACTTAAAGTGTACTAACTTACTGGGAGAAAGGAAGCACCCGATCTTCCTCCTCCTATAGTAAATTTTTTGTGCCAGTAGGGTCACTAAGACCTCTCTAAGGGTATCGAGCTGCCAAGTTGAGCAAAATACCTCCTAATTATTTCTGCTCATCGTCTAGCCCTTTCATTTCTTTCTTATTTTTGGATCTCAACTTGACACTATTTATTAGGAAATAATGGGTCAATATTAGTGCTCTTTGGCATAAACTAACTGAGTAGTCCCTATTCAACCAAGATTCAAAAATTGCCACTTATTGGCAGCTCTCGAAAAACGCACCACATGTCAAGACAAAAAATGGATTTGACACTAGCTCTAGGGCTCTAACTTAGTATGCTAAACTCATCAAAACAAACCCACAACCTCACGAGCAGGAGCGTATGGACACCCCCCTATCGTTCATGATTTTGCATTAATCCTTAGTAGGTGTAAATAGTATTTTTAATGTGTTTTTCATATATGGAAATCAATAAGTATGTACTATAACATAAAGAATGGAAAAAAATTGAGGCTAAACCTCATTCCTTAGCCCCACCATATGTTCACAAACATATTCATAATTTTATGTAAATTTTCCATGTGTAAAACCTATTTTTCTTGATTTTTTCTTGATTTATCTTATTATTTATTATTGGATTTTCTAATTTTTAGACATGTAGAGCTTGCATGAACCAATAAACAACAGTATACTCCATATGATCCCATATGAGTGCCAAAAGAAACCATGAAAACTCATAATACTCTCAATTTTTCCAAAATCTCACAATTTTTGCATTGCGGATTTTCTCAATTTCCATTTTTATTATAGGAATAGCAAGAACCAACTAAGAATTTTGATTTTTCAAGAACTAGAAATGACATGGAAACATTTAAAACCATTTTCTATATGATGTGCCAAAGATTCATCATACTATGTGCGAAATATAAAAAATGAGCACTTATGTAATTAATTTAATATGAATCGGCATGCATTTCAAAGTCGAGAAGCCCGCCTGCCCCACTGACACTCTTCCATGACCACTAATGCATCCCCAACCTTCAACTTATGCTCCATAATACTTCATCATCATCACACATTCAAAATCTATCACTTCAGTCCACCCCCTCTCACATAGATTAAGCCATGGGAACAAGGTGTAGAGATGAGAGAGAAAGGCTAAAATCAGAGATTTTGATTTATTCCACCATTTTGTGTGTAGTTTGTGGCGACATAGAGTGAAGAAAATCTTATTTTCAACCTCGAGATCATTCCTCTTCATTCCCCCGATCAGAAGATTCATGAATCGATGGATTTGAGGGGGCGCAAAAAAATTGCATCTTGTTCCCCTCATGCTGAATCTTCTGATAGCACCACATGGAACGACAAGATTTCCATGGGTAATATTCCATAAGGAATCATCAAAAGAAACTACATAACTAGCATCATCCAAAGTGCCAACAAATGTAAGACTCTTCGTGAGAGCCCATATATGATGTATAACATGAAGAGTAAATATGCAACCTGAATGGATATCACCAATACCAACTATCTTGAGTACTAGGTCATCACCCAAATGAAAAAATGTAGCCATACACTACAGTAGGAGTAAAATCACTCTCTATGAGGGTTCACATAAAAAAAGCTCCTAAATCTATCAACCAACACTGAGTATACCCTGAGACATCATCAGTGAACTATGAAGTATCAAGAGAAGAAATTAAAAGTATGAAATCGTCATCAAAATTAGTTTGCACAATATTAATCTCTTCAAACTAAATAATGGACTTGCTAGGGACAATGCTACGATCATCATTTTTTTCATGTGCTTTATGCTTTCTCTTTTCTTTGCGCTTGTCCTTGTGCATCTTATGGGACTATGGCCAAATATGCCCTACTTTTCACAGTAATGACAACTCAATGTGAGGACTTATGGCCATTATACTTACTATGAGACTATCTATATGACTGAGAGTGAGACTGGTAAGACTCTCTCCCATGGTGGTCATTACCACCCCTACCATTATTGCCTCTAACTACAATAAAGCATGGGAGGTGTGGAAAGCATTGATGTTCTTTTTGTTAACCTCTTCAGTCAAGAGTTCATCCTCTACATCCTGCAACTATAACCCATCAATAGTTCTATTTGCACACAAAGCAGTAAAAAATGTATCCCACGATTCATGCAGTGTAACTAAGAGGAACAAGGGAAGAAGACTGCCATTGAATTCAATCTAGAAAAATGATTGATAATGGAATTTAAAATTTAAGTGAGTTGACATAAAAGTGTCCTCCTTCATGTGAAGGTCCATGAGTTGATTCAACCAATACATTTGAGAAGTGGTATCATAGACATTACAAATCTTTTCCCATAATTCCCATATGGATTGCCCATCAAAGACAACCTTATAGAACATATGCTTAGAGAGGGACAATATGATGGTAGACTTACATAGCTCATCTAATTTAGCCTAATCATCAGCACCAATAAGTTCGGGTTTAACACCCTTATGTTTCAAAGGCTTAACTTGCATTCTCTACACTAAAACTTACCAAATTTGGGCCTTCTAGTAGTTGTTATTGGCGCCATCCAACTTGTCAATATTAAAGATAGCACTATCAATCGAGCCATCAAACATCATAATGAAGGCAAACAAGTACACAAACTATTAAAATAGGCTATTGTAATTATTGCAAACAACCCTAAAACACTACTAGACCAAGCTAAAAACAATGGGTACTAACCAAGTAATGAACTGCCCACAAACTCATTACAAAGAATTGTAAAATGAAGGTGACTACTTGCATAAATAATACAATAAACTACAAGAACAATATGCTAAATATGAGGTAAAACATTAAGAAATCAATATGAAAGAAGGATAATCACCTAATATAAGAGAAACTGCAACTACTAAGAAGGAGGAATAGCTCCAACTAGTAGTGAGTGAAGATGTGACGAGCATCGAGAGCTATCAAAGGATTTGTGTGTTAGACTGAGATACATCCCATAGGTATAACCACCATGCATAGAGCGGGTCTCACAAGTAACAGAAGAGACTAATTAGAGGCAAAATGGATTGAGCAATGTAATGGAAGCTCAGTACATAACCAACCATAATATATAGATTATTGATAACATCACAACAGATATAGGTGTCCACCGAAAAGTAATGTGAGATCAGCCCACTAGGCATCAACTAAGTACATAAAGCATGATAAGAGCATGTATCTATCATCAAGTCCCACGATCTTAGTGTAAGACCCTCATGCTCAATTGCATAACCAAATACTCAATGTAATATGTCAAGAAGTGGCTTCCATTGGAGAACAAAATTCAAATGTGAGACAAGCAAATACAACTCAAAATATCATGTGGAAGGCATTCATACATCCAAGATCCAAGTAGCATATATCCAGGAGCATTCGACCCCCCAAGTAACTTGCAAAGCTCTTATTGGAGCATCAAATAACCATAAATAACAGTGAGTGAAAATCAATGTCAAGATACAAAGCTCCAATCTCAGCTCAAAGGCAATCCAGAAGCATAACCAACCATGTAACATGAACCTTAAGTATTGCTACATCACCCTCAATAATTGGTAAGTACTTGGGAGAAATAGGCATATGCTTTCACTGATAAAATAAACTTCAATCCTATTATAAACAACATAAAAATTTCTTTCCAAACTAAGTAATGGGAGTATTCTAATCAGCATAAAGTCATCTCACATCAAAGGCATATCATGTATCAATGTGGTATCCTCACATATAAGCATGGATAGGTATCAAATGAGCATGCCCAAGTGATTAATAGATACTCAAGATAGGTGTTGCACTATATATTTTAGCATGATGCCATCAACAATTTAAGGTAGATTACACCAAAACAAGTGCTCACAACTGAGTGAGTAATGCCCAAGAGGGTTGCTAATAGCAAGAGGCAATGACCAAGTCCAATACTAAAGTGATGAGTAGTTGCTAGAGATCAAAATGAATTATATGTAAGCCTTGGAAATGCAAGCACAAATAGCATGCTAGTTGTTTCTAAGTATGTTGATGATGTGGCCTATGATAAGGTATTTGTAAAGCTCCAAATCATCCTTACTGAGCTCAAGGAAGAGGTCTCAATAAGGTCTGATGAACTTGGAAAGGAAAAGGCCCCGATACATACCACATTAAGTTGTTGCCATTGAAATTGTGAGAGCTAAAGCTTTTCCACAAGTTGAAGCAATGTCAAGTTGAGCTCCTCAATTTACTGTAATGGTTCTGGTACGAATTGAAGGGATGGAGCCCTAAATTGGATGCACGGAGTGGAAGCAACACCTATAGTGGAAGGAGCAAGAGCAAGAGAGAGACAAACACAAGAAGTGGAAACTCCAACACTCATAATGTGTGACTGACCTTCCCTTTATTCATATGTCACTAAAAGAATAAAGAATGAAGTGATAATGATGGGTGCCTACTACCTATAGTTTACAGGTATGTGGATATGATGGTATTGTCAGTGTAACTAATACACAGGTAGCCACGCATATGCATATTTATCTCACCAAGACTCAAAGGCATTAGAGACATACTCACCCCTATTATCTAACCTTAGGCATTTCAACCTATACCTAGACTAGTTCTCAACCAAAGTAAGCTAATGTTGAAATGTGTCCAAAACTTTTTTGTCCTATTGTGTAGGATAAGGAAGTGGGTGTAGATTGGCATGGCTCTAATTAGCTCAGCAAAGCCATAGTTGGCAACGAGTTCTCTAGTAGTTTGGTATTTCTCCACCAAGCTCTCCAGGTTTATTAGAATACACAACCATAGGCGGCCCACTCTCCACATGCTTACTTCCATATTCATTTCTTGTGTCCATACTGCTTGCAATGCAGATGAGAGGACCAGGGCCTATACAATTGCCATTTGGAAAAAAGGGAAAATCCATTAGGCTCATTTATCAAGAAAAAATCAAACCTTTATTTTACCTACCTCTTTTGACATTTACCATAAATAATTGCTACTTCAATTGATTGTTATGGTCTACATGATTATGACTTTTTTCATATGGAGGTTAAATAAATCAAGATCACTAAGTTGGAAGAATTAAAAGGTTTTGGTAAATGAATAATGAAAATTTTATTGATATTTACAATAGGGTGGTTTTACTTATTTATATGCAATGGGTTATTGGTGAATCCAGCAATCACAAAAATTTGGAAGGCTAAAGCTGAGCAAAGGTGTACAAGTCTATAAGTTCAACCATTAAGACATACATCTAAGATGTAATGTCATGAGTAGCAAGGGTTGATTTAAGCAACTAGCAACATGGAGTTTCTCTTCCATTTGTGTCTTATCTAGTAGTGGGTGATGAAGCAACTCTTTCAATGCATGGATTTTTCAAGACCAAAGAATAGATCGTAAGGATATAGATTTGCAATACATGGGGTCACCTTTTAGCAAAATTAATACATGAAGTCATTTAGTTGTGGTGAAAAGGTGACCCCATGCATGGATTTTTCAAGACCAAAGAATAGATCGTAAGGATATAGATTTGCAATACATGGGGTCACCTCTCCCTGCCATTTTGTGATATAGATTGGTGCAATTGATAACAACTCTACACAAAATGGCAGGGAGAGGTCATACAATAATCACATAAAATTAAGAAAGGAAGAAAGTGTACTGATATAAAAAAACATGATCTCCAACTATTGTCTATAAGATGTAACCTGCTAAGCTATTTTGAGATTACTCAATGAGGACCAATAATTTGGTGCAAAGATGAGACAAAAGATAATTTGGTCCAAGATGATAGACAATAAATTTTTAAAGTATTCTACTAGTACCTAAAGAGCTATGTCCATTATTGGACGAGCCAAGGGATCTAGTTGAGCTAGCATGCACAAAGATGCATATGTTCATTAAGAAACTTTTGAAGATAGAGGAGCAAACTAAGAGTAGGGAAAAAATACAAAAGTGGAAATATATGTTCGATCAAATACTTTATCTGTGGGCTTTGTATATTTGATTAACTTACATCACTCGTTGAATTTATTCTTTTACTTAGCATGCTAATTGTTATAGTTGTGTAAGTGTACTTTCTTGTGGAGTTAATCACATTTTATGTAACTTGGTTCATATTCTTCATGTGCTATAATTGAAGTATTTTATTAGTTATTATGAGCCAAATATGTCTAATGAAGCTACTTGCTATCTTGGTCATTCTTATAAATTCAGTCTCTATGGTGCTCTTTGATTTTATCTCTTGTACAAACTTTATTAGAAAGTTTGTACATCTTACAGTGATGGATAACATCTAGTATCTTCAACTTATACAAAGAAGTTGTATAAAGTTTGTAAATGTAGCATGATCATGACTACTAGAGCTATGGAACACTATAAGACTCATGGCATATCTTAAAGTCATGGATAGTGTCCAATATGTTTATCGTATACAAAGATGTTAGAATTTGGAATATTTATGCTACATTGGTCTTATGTTATTTTATACATAGAGTATGTTATTTTCTATATAGACTACTCATAACTAGCAAAATATAAAGATTTCAAAAACCTACATTGGATAAGGATCTAGTCATAAAGACAAACATGAGTTCTTTGTGTAAATATATGATTATCTACCTCATCAATAGTGTAATAATCTTTTATTGTCAAAACCATTTTAGCCTCAAGTAAACAACATCCATGGTGTTTCATTGTTTGTTCTTTTATATTAAAATATGCAAACATTTGTGAGTATAAAATTTTTGATATTGACATACATTCATGTAAAATTAATTTAAGTGTTAGAAAAGAAACATTTTCAAAAATATGCTTACTTTTTTAATATTAATATTCTAAAAATGTCTAAATTTTATGATTATAGATTAATTTTTTGCTAGTTTTTAAAAAATAGATTTTTTAAAGTTTCTTTTAGGAATATCCTTAGGAGAAACTTGCAACTTATCGAAAAGGTTTGCAACTATGTTTGCGTGTCGAGGCCATAGAGGGTTGAGAATCTAAGTGGCTAGGTGAGAGCTAGCCTAAGTATGTCATAGGTCAAAGAGAACTTTCGAGCTCATTTATCATGTGAGTGGCTAGGTGAGAGCTAGCCTAAGTACTTCATAGGTCAATGACAATACCTAGAACCAATGCCTAATATTGCAAAAAAAATTAGCAAATTGTACACAATTGGCGCATTATTACCAACTTTTTACATTAATTTAATGCAAATGAAGTCTCGGGTAAGTTACTATATGTATGTCATCTACATCACATGTGTTCAAGGCCTATTTATAAATATCCTTATTTGTGAATTTTTTGGGAATAAAATATAACCCTTTTCTATTCAATCTGTAAATAACCCCTTTATATTACACCCTTTTGTATGTAAAAAATGTATAAAAATGATATTTTGAAAATATCTTATTTTGAACCCACATAATGCACACATATATTCATGAGTAACTTACCTGAGGATGCGGTGTTCGTTATTGCTATTTTTGGAGGATTTGTCTCTGCAGTCTGTTGGCCAGAGATGCCGATACAAGGATATTCTTGTATGAGAAGAAGGTGGTGCTATAGATAAAATCTGATAGATTTCCTTAGTGAATCTCAACCATGACCAATCTAAAATTTTCCCATAGGAATTATTATCATCTAGAGAAGATAAGATTTTGTCTTCTCTCCCATGTGACTGCCATGTTTCCAACACCAAATTTGATTTTGCTTTAGTGAAAAGAGGTAGGTCTTGGAGCTTTGTGGTGGTTCGACACATCACTTAAGTAACAATTCCATGCCCCTCATAACCCACAATGCAAAGCATAGTTCATTTGGGGGTAGTTTCAATGTCAGTAGATTGGTTGCATGACGTCGAGTTCTTCAGCAATGTGCTAGCAATCTTTGAAGCTTTCCAAAGAAGTATGTAGCCACTTGAAGATGTGATGTTACTTGCACTTGTTATGCTATTTTTCTATTTATTGATTGGACTTCACTTCTTTGGGTCAGATCTTGCATATAGGTGTATAAGGCAGATAGATGGCCAAATGTCCTACCCTATAATATATTGTTCACATTTCTCAAATAGAGGACTTAAGTGCCCAAGAAATTTAGTATGCAAGAAAATAGTCAAAATAGTGGTTTGCAAGATGGTTTCTACATCTTGATGTCATGGCCGCATATGAGTACAGTTTTATATGGAATTAAGACCTTGATGTCAACAACTTTGATGGTGAAACATAAATAGAACTTGTTAAAAAAATATGGCCTTGAGATATCTCAACCTACTTCAGAGCCAAGTCATAAGGTGACCTGGAGAATGAGAATGCGCTTAAAAGAATTCCAAAATTCATAGAGTGACTATAGAAAGCTATGGCCGATGCAAAGATCCAAAAAAGCCTCCATGCAGGGGGTTTGTCGAGATAATGGCTCTTGTGCTTTCAAGAAATGCATGGAAATGTGTTTGGCATTTGATCTAGAATGATTTGATTCATGGATGGGGTCTTGAATTCGCATTAGGAAGGTGTGTGAAGCCTGCGTATGAGAAATTGGGAGTTGTGGATACTCAATGGATAGTCCACAAGCTTCTCCCATCTTTGGGTTTCCAAGGAGAATCAATCAATGGAAAGGCTCCAAGGGAAGGGGTCAGGGAAAGATGTCAGTATGAGTGGAACTTGTTCCACAAGCATGTGGAAGAGGCTGACCAAGAGGCTCTCAAGGAATCAAAGGGTCACTAGAAACATGACCTGGGGATATTAGTATGATACTCACTTTGGCAACTCACTGAAGTGTTGACCTAAGTTTGCAAGCATCATTCGTTATATGTTTGAAGTAAACATGGAGATTGTAGGAAAAATGAGGTATAAGAAACATGATTGGTAGAGATAATAGTCCAACTAACATTAAGGACTTGGAAGGGAAGGAAATGAATTAAAAGAAAAAAATGAAAATTAGAGAAGAAAAAAAATGGTCGGAAGCTATTGGAGATAGGAGGGGTCGTGAAGAGAAGGGGGGCGCCATCTTCTACATGTTGCCATCCATGCACTACAACGCATTGATGTATTCCACTAGAGAGGAGATGGCAAAGAAGTCATCCAGGAAAGGGAAGAAGGCATGGCAGACTAACATCCCCTTCAAAGATGTGGATGACTATGCCGATAGAGTTGCTCATGATGAATGCCATGGTGGCTCCTTGGATGCTCTCTTTGACCAAGCAACTCTTCTTCGTCGATAAGTACGCAAGCACTTGAGAGAGAGAGAGAGAGAGAGAGAGAGAGAGAGAGAGAGAGCATAGGACAATGTCAAGGCTCGCCCCGAAAGTTTGTTATAGCATTGTGATCATTCATGATCCAACAAGGCGTTAACTGTATTATTTTTTCAAGGGACCAAGCATTTCTCAAATAGTGTGGTGTTGAGAGAGAAAGAGAGAGAAAGAGAGAGAGAGAGAGAGAGAGATTAAAGTCTTTCCGTCACTTTCCTTGTCATCACACGCATAATATAGCAACTTGCAATGACTTCCCTGTAGGAGCGTATCGTTAAAATCAAATGAAGGGGCCTCCACGTGTGTCTTTCCTTGCCTCACCATCCTTAATGCCTGTGTCATGCACGCATGAAGAAGACAGAGATAGAGGAAATAGAAGAGAAGAAAAAGGAGCAAGAGGAGGTTGGCAAGGTTATAGCATTGTTGACCATGATTACATTGCTTATCAATTTGAAAATCTTAAATTGTTGGGAAAATGAAGTTTTAGGCAAGTGGTCAAGTGTCACAATCATAAATTCAGGGTAATCATAGTGATAAAATTTGTTCCAAAAAAAAAAACATCAACAAGCCCTTATTGAAGTTAGGATATTACAACATCTTCGAAGCAAGTGGCCTTAAAAGCAATATGGAAATTGACTTATAGAGCATGAATGTGTACTAGGATGGGAAGAGCTGATTGATTGATTTCCTTTGCTGGACTACTATGGAGACACAACCTTCAAAAGTGCAATTTCGACTCGTATTATCAAGTAAGCGTCTTATCTCATTTAACAAAAATAAATGGTGTGACATAAATATTTTCTCAATTTCTATTTTTTTATAAAATGACTTTGAATCTTATTTTCAAATTTAAATGGTTGTTTGTATTTATGTATGTTTGATTTTATATTTTAAAAGTAAAAAACAACAAAAAAGCTATAAAATGGCATATGTGAATTTTTATGAGATTTTTGGTTGCATATTATGAGTATACTATTTTTTAAAGAAGTTTATAATGTTAAAAATTTACAGAATTTTTTTATAATATTTGGAGACAATCTAACATGTTGAAAATGTTTAAAATCATTATTTTTTAGTAAAATTTTCAAATTTTATTTTAAAAATTATGTTTTGCATCAATAAAAATTATGATCTTTCCATGGAAAAGTTGAAAGTCAACTTTTTGATGCTTTATTAAATTTCTTTAAAATATTAAAAAAAGTTTAATGTTATGCTTGTTAAAGAAAAGATCCGTATAAACATGGTGTTTTTTATTTGACATAATTGAGAGTATACGTGGTGTGTTAATCTACGACATGGAGAAGAAATATAAGGGTATTTTATGATAGTCTCTAAGTTAGAAAAGAACAACAATCCTTAATTGAATTATAAACAACATAAAATCAACAATTTATTTATATGATGGCCTGAGGGGATGTCTCAGTGTCTATATTAAGCTTTTACAAGTTATTCATTTAAAAGAAATGTTTAGATGATCTTTAAGATAAAGAGTGGAGGGCCATTAGGATAATTGATAATTAAGGGGAGACATAGGATTTTAAAATAAACAATGCATGTGTACACATAAGAGTGCAAAAATAGCTTGTTTTTATCATGATCGATGTTTAGTAATGAAGAGGAAAGACGAATGTTTACTGATTAATAAATAATGAAAGAAATTTATTATATAAAGGCAAAGAAGAGATCATTTAAAAAGAATTTAAATGGGGATGTGTAGATAGATCCATTGGATCTATGCTGCCCTGAAATTAATTCCCTAAGGGAAAAACATCATAGGTCTAGTATTTTAGTGTCCAATATAGAGATCTAGCCGTGAAGAGTTAAGAGACAAAGTGCAAGATTAAGCAAGCTTATTGATGTCCTAGACGTTAGATTAGTTGAACTACTATGAATGAGTGTCGTAAATATAGAGGAAGGCTAGATAAATCATAAGAATTAGTTACCAATATCACCTATTCAGTGCAACAACTCGTAAGAGTTGGCTTGCAACTCGGTTAAAAGTGGCTCTCGATATTTGGCCAGTCATGTTTTGGTGCATTTGCCGGGATCCAAGTACACTCAAATGGGTGATTGATCTCACTAGGATATTTAAATCCTAGGTATTTATGAGTGAACATGAGGTCTCTTTTCCAAGGGACCATTTTCCGAATTTGCCCCAAGATTCCAAAAGGAGGATATTGGATTGGGCAAGAGACACCGACTTAGTAGAGGGGGGCAAATATTTTGGCCCGCAATTCATTGTAGACGTAGAAAAATTATGTTCTTGGAGTTGGGGCTATAAGGATTGTGCACAAACAAAAGTTTTATTAGTAATGCACTTTGGGCTAATAGATGTAGTAGAAACAAATACAATCAATGTATTCTACTATTTCGATTGGTATTATCGTAACGCTTATTGAACTTTTAGAAGAGTGGTATGGGATGATGTGCTGCCTTGGATACGTGTATCTAGAAGTTTAAAAGTTATTTTTGACACAAAAGACATTAGAGAGGTCATTGGAATTATAGGCCTAATCCGTGAGCAAGAAGAAAAGTTGCCTTATGGAGAGATAGACCCAGAGTTACCAACCATTCTAAACCTTCTAAGTGAGCATGCAAGCAAAAACCTAACATTATAGCTTCAAACAAAACGTGTGAAATTTTGGAGTATGACAATAATAGCTATTTCATTAATAATGGACAAATTCAGAGGAGAGATGGAGACATCAAAATGAAGCTCAAGATCAATGAGCTAGAGAACGTGCGAAGTGCGACAGGAGGCTTCGCTATTAGAATAGCTTGAGAGGGTGAATGCATTATTGAATCTAGGGATAGGTGCTATGTCTAACTTAACCGTAGAACCTTTTAGGCCTAGTATATCATTCGATAGAACACCATTGAAGGAAAGTGTAGTAGAATCATATCAATGGGATCAAGTTGCCTCAAGCACTAGTAGTGCCACTTGGAAAAGAAGTAGACAAAATAGTGGAAGTAGGGTGAATGAAGCTAATGCTACAATAGGGAGTATTGAACCACCCTTTGATTGGGATTTAGAGGTAAATTTTGCATTGTGCCAACTATTTAAGGAGCCTAAGGAACCCATGTGGTTGGATATTACCCAAGATTTAGGGTTAGAGATATTATTTAGAGAAACAATGGCTCACAACCCAGTCAAATTAGCTGACTTCACACAATTTAGGGGACTACAGGATGAGGATCTCGATGTGCATTTGCAGAGATTTGAGGTGATCTGTGTCACCAATGAGATAGTAGACGATGACCAAAAGCTTCACATCTTCCATGCAACATTAAAAGATGAAGAAGCAAGGTGGTACGGGAACTTAGATGCCCAACATAAAGTGACTTATGCGGCCTTATCAAGAGCGTTCTTGATAAAATTTCAATGGCAAGGTTTCCAAGATAGACTAGCCCTTCAATTGGATTATTCTTCCCAAGGAACAATCAAAAGTGTTAAACATTACATTGAACATATGGAGACAATTATTCGAAAGATGAATCGAGCTTACACAAAAGTGTAAACTCATTGATGGGCTTAATCATGAAGTTCATCAACATATTCTTTGTAATTGTAGTGCCCAAATAAACCCCTATTTTCATAATGACTCTACATCGGGGGTCTTGAATAACCATATCAAAACTTGCATTCTTAGCAAGTCCTTGTGAAACTCCGTGACAATACAAAGTATAGACCTACGATTTATTGATACGCCACATCATATTGATTATTGTACTCGTACTTATGATATTCAAAGTTGAGTTGACAAAGAGGATCTATGATAGGTAGAATCACTCCTTCCTTACTAAACTCAATAGGACACTAGTAAGAACCCTGGGACAATGATGGCAGTAGACCCTAATATCCCAAGTGAAAGATTCATCTTTCCGCTCAATAATATAATAACCCTTACTCAACCCGATCACTCAACCTTTGTGGTAATGTTGGTCTAAATACAGATGTTCAAGATAAGAAATGATTCTGCCCGTCTAAATTCCTTGGCACCTACTACAAGTACAAATTGGATCCTAGAAGACCTATAAAGGTATCAAGTCCAATGTCAATCCCTATACATAGTAGGACTCTACCCCTTCTAAATCTGCTAAAAGGACTATAGATCTATTCTTTCCTATACAAATGATCTTATAAGGGCCATTCCATTTGGGTTCTAACTTGCTAGGAAATAGCTTGTGATGTGCATCATAATATACAACCAATCGACCCTTCACAAATTTATATCTTTTAGCATGAAGGTCATGAAGTGTTTTTATCCTCTTCTTCCCTACTTCTTGATGTTACAAAGCTTGCAATTTGATCTCATCAAGATGTGCTAGGGAGGTCAACCTTTCCTGCAATGATTCCTGCTCACCCAAAGAATGGTTCAATGCAAATCACATAGTATATGTAACTCAATTTCCAAGGATAAGACACAGATTTCCCCATATACCAACTTAAATGGGGTTTTTCATGTTACTCTCTTGAATATCATATTATAAGCCCAAACAACTACATAAATTTTCTTGTCCCAATTACACTTTCCCTTAGATATAGTTTTAGATAAAATCCCCACAAGCTAGTACTCTTTACTTAACCATTTGCTTATGGACTATATAGGGTGGTTTTATTATGTTTAATCTTTAGGGGCTTCATTTAAAGCTTCAATAACCTTGTTCAAAAAATATGTCCCACAATCAAACACCAACTCTCTAGATAGGTAGACCGAAACAACAATCTATTTCTTCCATAATGAAACTAGTTGTTTCCTTGGCCTTGTCCTTCATCATAGCTCAAGCTTCACACCATTTTGTAAAATAGTCACTCACCACAATTATATAATGTGTAATAACCCATCGCCATTATGAGGACCCCCCTCTTTTTAATCAAGTAAAAATGAAAAAAATTTAATTACGTCTCCCCCCGTCAACATGGTTGGTTGGAGGAGGGAGGGAGAGTTGAATTTAGTGTCCATGTAGGTGAAGAAGACGACGACGAAGGAGGAGATCATGACGGCCGAAAGGAGTCAACATGGATGGAAAAAGAACTACTGAAGATCATCAAGGTGACGAAGGTTTTGATGGGGGAGGGGAACATGTGTGCCACCTCCAACCCCCACTATCCCTCCTTCTCCTAGAAGTCATAGTTTGCATGTCGGGAGGGCAGAGGGAGGGGACCCCGTGTCAATATCCCCATAATGCCCTTCTTTCCTCCCCTTATAAAAACCCCATCCTCCTTAAGAGGGATGACCATTCTTCTCTTCCTTTTCTCCCTGACTATCACCCTTCTTCTTTTGTAAATCTCCCCCTTCCTTACCACCACAGACATGCTATTCTTCCTCCCCCCCCCCCCCCCCCCCCCCCTTGCTACCATCTTGTGAAGAAGAGAAGGAGAGGGAGAGGTAGTAAAGGATAGAGAGAGAGAGAGAGAGAATGCATAACTTGAATAACTTGAAAGGTAGTTGAAAGGGCTTAATAACCATGAATTGTAATGAATAGATTAAGCATCTATAGGTTGTCGTAGTAATTAAGTCAAGTATTAGGTTTGAACATTCACAAATGCATCATAGATTGCTGGTGTATAAAAATATTCCATATAGATCAATTGCATCCTATAGATCATTGGAGCAAATTAACTCGCATTTACAACAAACCCAGGTACACTCGCATTTAAATACTCAGGTCACACCTTATGAATTGCATAAATGCTCTAAAAGAAATTTTCATGAATGGGGATCCTGCATCGTAGACTTGCATCTAGATTTGCATGATATCATGGATAGCCTCAGTTGCACCACATAGTAGGGATGCATCTAAAAAGGTATATTTAAGATGTGCATGTGAAATGTTAAGCTTAATTGCAAGGGTCGGTTTAGTAAATGAAATCTTGCATGATAAGTGAAGCCAAGATTTAGTTCAACTCAATTAGGACTTTAGTCACAAATAGGTCAAGTTGTCTTTACGACCATATTTAGACTTAGAGTCAACATGCTCTTTGGTCTATATCCCTAAGAAGGGTCCAAAAACTCTTGGGAATATCATTTTCAAAATATGATATATCTCAAAGCTAATAAAAGAAAACTATAATGCCATATCCACAAGAAGAATGACATTCGGCACATTACATTCAATGCTGCAACTATTTAAGGATGGTAAATGGGCTTAGGTTATTGCTTGACTTGCAAAAGGAATGAACAAAAGTTACTACTGTCCTAAGGGAAGGAAACCTTAAGGTAAACTTAGAATCCCGATAAAATTCTAAGGTGGGAAAATGGTTACTAATTGACCAATTGAAATCCTAGTTTGAAACATGTAAGACTTGGTGGACCTTAAGGTAAGAACCAAAGGTTAGCAACTTAGGAAAGTTACCATCTGAAAACTATCAGATATAAATCCAATAGCATAATTGCTTGCTCCTATTACATAGGAGTGAGGTTGGAAAGAGGGTATTCTCTATCTCTCAGAAGATAATGGAAATTGACGCCAAGGTAAGAAAGACCCAAGAGGGGCCTCGCTAAGCGTTTAAAGATGGGAACTCCACCTTAGCAAATGTCCTGAGCACTCACTTTCATTGTTGTTTGTGCTTGTAAATCTAGATACAATGTCTATGAAAGGAATGTATGACCCAAGCTCATAAAAGAAATTTGAATAATGAATCAGGTTGAAATCAATATGGAGGGCGCTCCAAGCTATCCCCAGTTGGCTGCCAACCCTAGCCAAGGGGGTTCCAAATAACTATGATGGGAACGTGAAACAAACCCGCCATGAGAGGTATCTGCATGGGTTAGTTTGAATGTAGGAGGATGGTTGGATACCAGGGGGACTCTACCTATAAATTCCTTGCCTTCGAGTCCTACTCAAATGATCTATGTGACTTGAGATATATTTTCTAGGCCTTGTTACTAGTACAAGGATAGAATCTTGGAGGAAATAAGACGCATCCTCACTGATGCAGAATTTGTCCTTTTTGAACAAGATTTGTATCTTGGTTAAGATGTTAATATAAAGTTTGCCTCCAAGGAACATGTTCGATCTGGTTTCATGTCAGTACCATAAGTTACGTGAATGAATCCTATTCCCTAAAAGGCTTAATTAAGGAAGTTGATTTTAAATGTCACACATAAATGTGATATGACCTAATCAAATAACTAAAGAACCCCAATTGAGAGAATTGGGTGGGCGGAACGCCTGACAGGTCTGCCCTATAAAAGGGTGGTCCTAGAGAGATGGGAGACTTCTCACAATGCTCTATAGTCATAGGACCTTTAGGTAATATTAGATTAGAACCCGATTCATGCCGCTTTAGGGGACCAGAATGGGGCCATGCCCTATGGGCAGAGAGGTTGAGCAGTGCATCCCTCTTGTTTCCTGTTCTCTTTGAACCAAGTGTAGTATGGATTTGCTTTGGCTTGGGTATCTCTATATAAAGTAGGATGTCTAGGATCTGACGCTAGAATGCTGTTAGGAGACCTTGGCCACTAGGAACCTAGATTTCAAGTCAATCTTAGTGGGTTCAACCGCGAACGTTCCGTTGCAAGGCGGACTCGGGAAGCCCTAGGTGACAAAGCTCAAAACATTCCATGGGAGTGCCGGTGGGCAGCAACGCTTAGATTCGATTCTCAATGGACCGTTAAGAAACGTGCTTGGAGAGCCATTAGGTGGGCACGTTATAGTTGGTATCAGAGCAAACCAACAAATTAAACAACTAAGATATGAATAAATCAGGAAGACAGAAGTGATGTTTTTCACTACAAAATATTTTTTCTCTTACTCATTTGTAGATTGTTTCCACTTCCAGACTTAGGAGGCATGGAAAAGGTTCCTCGTATTTCACATCATATTCAAGACAACTATGAACTCCTCAAGTTATCGACGATGATCCGACATGATGGGGATCCATGATGGACTTTATAGCCCTTCACTGTTGTATGTGGAAAGGCATTGGACTTGGAGCACATGATACTGCTACATAGATGCCGATCGACTTGCCTACTTTCAAAACAATCTGAAAAGGCTAAAATGGTTGGAAGACTTGAATATTATCAAGTTATTCCTCTTTCATGAGGCTCGTGTAAATTTGATCCTACACATCAGATGTCGGCAAGTAGAACAAAATTGCTACATCTATGAGGAGTTGGTCAAAGTCTGCCAGCAGACATAATTAAAGTAATGGGGCAAAATGAATGTCATGGCTATCAAAAACAAGGACTTCCGGAACTTCCCATGACTTACCACTTCCTGAAAATCCATTCTCCCAATCCATATTACTATTTTGTCCCTAGCTGAATCCAATAGAGAATTATTAGTCTGGCATTGACGTATCTTTTGAGAAGAAAATCATCCTAGCCAATTTCTATCTATACCGGAATAATTGTACTTGATGCTTATGCTTATTTATGGATAAATAAGAATTTTATGTTCATCTGATTTGTTTTATAGTATTAATGAAAAATAAAGTGCGCATTGAGATAGGTTGTGAAGATATGTGTAAATGTAGTCTTAACACGAAAGTTTTAATTGAAAACCAGATACAACCCCAAGCGCAGAACCAGAGTCTTGTTTCCACACTAAGCCCAGCAGAGGCACAAGAGAAGAAGTTTCTTCTCAAACAGATTAAACCACTAGAATTTGATAGAAAAGAGAAGTCTGTTGAAGCTGATGTTGAAGTATGGATTTAATCTATGAAGGATTACTTTAGTACAAGAAGAATAATACCTGTAAACCATGCTCTAATTGCAAAAATCAAGCTTACTGGTGAAGCTAGGCTTTGGTGGAAGCAATGGTGTAAAGACCGAGCACTCCACTAAAAGCACAATAACTTGGGATAAACTAAAGGAAGGAGTGCAGGGAAGATACATGCCACCTGCATACAAAACTCAAAAGATGAATGAGTTCTTCAAGTTGAAATAGCTGGGCCTGTCTCTAGAGGCGTACTACTCAAGATTTGTCTCCTTGTTGAAATACGCTCCAATAATGAGAATTCCCTAACAATTCTCAAAATTCTGTGATGGGCTAAACCCACCAATGAAGCACTTAGTCGGAATTAGTGCATCCTTCGGATTTGCAAGATGCATTGATAAGAGCGGGACCTATTTCCCAAGAAGTCCAGCCAAAGCCCACAAATAATAGACCTTGGTCTCACAAAGACCACAATCCAAGAATGTTAAAAGCTCAATTCAAAAGGACACAAGGACAAAGTCAAGGCCAATGGAAGAAGTCGAGGGCAAATACAATCAGTGAGTTTGTCTCCACTCAAAAAAGTGATCAAAGCCTGCGATTTTTTCACTGTAATGAACCTGGACACTTTAAAAGGGAATGTCCCAAACCTGGCAGAGATGGTTGCCAAGGAAAATTCAGTGGCGAAGCCATAAGAGTTACCCATGGCCACAAACGTGCAACAATGGGAAGGGCGAAAACTTCCAAAATCTCCACTAAATCTCCACTAAGGGAATCAACAAAGAAGAAGACCCATCCATGGAAGTTGAGATTGAGAGGGTATCTATTCATGCTACTCTCCATGAAAAGGGCCCGAATCGCCAATTCTTGATGATCCAAACACCATCAAAACCCTGATTCACTGTGGCAATACTCATTCTTTCATTTCACTGGCTTGTGCAAGAACGTTAGGGATAGCCACTTTAGATGCACATACTTTTCTTTTCAAACTAGCAAATGGGTGAGAAATTACTTGCACTAAACAAATTGCTAAGGTGGAATTTCTACTAGGAAACAAGACCATGTCTGTTAAATTTAGGATAGTGAATCTAGGGATCCATGAATGCCTACTAGGGATGGATTGGCTAGTCCCCAACGATGCTTACATTCGTTGTGGGAAAGGACAAGTCTCCTTTCATAATCCTTAAGGTGAGCAGGTGATAACACAAGGAAAGCGGGTAAACCAAAGATCTAGCTAGATAAGGCAATGTGAATAGTTCAAGGAATAAGGAAAGGATTGCCCCATCCACTTAATCAAGCTAAAAAAACTAGAATAGGTAGAGGTCACCAATGAAGAACCATCATGGCTAAAAGAGTATACGAATGTGTTTCCAAAAGAATTGATTAAATTACCACCTCCTAGGGAAGTGGATCATGAGATCAAGCTAATACCAGGAGCTAGACCAGTTGCAAAAAGGCCCTACAAGATGTCCATTCCTAAAGCTATTGAGTTAAATGAACAACTCAAATAGCTATTGGACCAAGGGTACATACACCCTACAAGTTCTCCTTGGGGGCCTCCAGTCTTGTTCCAAAAGAAGAAAGATGGTACACTTCACCTTTGCATTGATTATAGAGGCCTAAACTAAGTAACCATCAAGAATAAATATCCTATCCCAAAGATAGACGAGTTACTTGATTGATTGCAAGGAGAAAAAATATTTTCCAAGATTGATTTGCGGTCAGGATACTACCAGATGCGCGTCAAAGAAGAGGATATTCCTAAAATGGCATTCAACACAAGATATGGTCATTTGGAATTCACAATAATGTCTTTTGGATTGACCAATGCCCCTCCCACCTTTAACAAGAAAATGCAATACATTTTTAGCCCATATCTTGATGATTTTGTGCTTGTCTTCTTTGATGATATCTTGGTTTATTCCAAGAAAGAGGGGGACCACGAATCCTAATTCTGCATCATCCTTGAGACCATGAGGGCTCATAAGCTCTATTCTAAGAGGAAAAAGTGTGCCTTCCTCAAGAGGAAAATTAAATACCTTGGATTTATTGTGTCAAATGAAGGAATTTCTATAGATCCTACAAAGGTCAATGATGTCAAAGAGTGGCCTCCACCAACCATTGTTAAATAAGTGTATAGCTTTCTTGGATCAATAGGTTGGTACATGATCTTCATAAAGGACTATGCCTTAATCAGAGCACCCCTCACAAATTTGCTGAAAAAGCAGGTTGCCATAGTGTGGATGCCCACTCAACAGTCAAGTTTTGATCAACTCAAGCATAGCTTAGTGATAGTATTGATTTTAAAATTTCCCAACTTGGGCAAGGAATTTGAAGTTGCCAGGGATGCTAGTTCACTTGCACTAGGTTGTGTACTAATGCAAGAAGGTCATCCTATAACCTATTCCTAGAGGAAGCTAAAAACCCATGAAAGGAATTATGCTACCCATGACCTAGAGCTACTGCCAGTTATTCATGCTCTCAAGCTTTGGCAACACTATTTTCTTGGCAACAAGTTCTCTTTGGTCACGGACCATAAGAGCCTTAAATGGATCTTCACCCAGATTGACCTCAATATGAGACAACGTCATTGGATTGAGGTTCTACAAGAATGTGACTTTGAGATCAAGTATCAGCATGGCAAAGAGAATGTAGTCACCGATGCCTTAAGTTGCAAAGTGTTCCTCAACTCTCTTATTATGGAGGAACCGTTGATGGCAGAATCATTGGCAACCATGGTGTCAATGCCTAGAAACCCTGTCCTTGAATTAGCAAAGGAGGAAGCTAGCCATGACCTAGAATACTTGAAGATGATCAATGAGATTTTGAAAACGGAGAAAGACCCTAAACTTAAGGTCAAGGATCAAGAGTTTTTAGTCAATGAGGGACTTTCCTATTTCAGGACAAGATTTTTGCATACCCTCAAGCAAGAAACTCAAACAGAGAATACTTTGGGAAGCACATGACTCCCCCTTTTCAGGCCATCCTAGATATGTCAAAACCCTCAACACGGTAGCTACCATTGGGAAAGACTTAAGGGAGACATTCTCAAATATGTCACGGAATATTTGTCTTGCTAGTGCATTAAGGAAGAACATGTCAAGATGCTTGGGAAGTTGCAACCTCTTGACACTCCCCAGATGAAGTGGGAATTTATCAGCATGGACTTTATTTTTGGATTACCTTTGGTCCAAGGAGGATACAACTCAATTGTGGTTATACTAGACATGCTCACCAAGGTGACACACCTCATTCCAATCAAGAAAAACTATAAGCTTTAGATATTTCCAGACTATTCATCAAGGAGATATTTAGACTCCATGGGTTGCCTAGAAGGATCATTAGTGATTGTGATTCCCTCTTCACATCTCATTTCTAGAGAGGGATATTCGAGGCCATTGGAACTCAACTCTATGTCAATACAGCCTATCACCCTCAAACTAATGGCCAAACGAAGAGAGTCAACCAAGTTATTGAAGACATTCTTAGGGCATATTGTTGTCGCGAACCCACGAGATGGATCCAATATCTACCATTGGTAGAGTTTGCTTATAATGCTTCCTACCAACAAAGTATTCAAATGACACCTTTTCAAGCATTGTATGGGCATGATTTCCGTACTCCATTGAACTCTTGAGATCCTACCTTGAGGGTAGAAGCTTCCAAGAAAATGCTTGAGGAGATGGATGAGCAGGTCAACGCCATCAGATAAGACATTACAGCTGCCAAGGATAGGCAGAAAGCCTATGTAGATAAAAATATACAAGAGTGAATCTTCAAAGAAGGGGATATGGTTTTTATTCGGGTACGACCCAAGAAGAGCTCCTTATCATTGGGAGAATTTAGGAAATTGATTCCAAGGTATTGCGGACTCTACAAGATCCTCAAGTGCCTAGGGCCTAGTGTCTACAAACTCCGACTCCTTGAGAATGTAAAGGTTCACAATGTATTCCATGTTAACCTAATAAAGAAATATGTATCTAATCCTAGACATGGACTCGATGATCAATAAGTTGCAATACCAAGCCAAGGAGTCCTTGAGCTCGGGCGAGATAGAATCCTAGACACTCAGGAAAAGAGATTGAGGAGTGGAACCCTCAATCTCATCTAGTGGAAGGACTATCTAGAGGAGCATGCCACATGGATTGACGAGAGTACTCTCAACCAACAACACCCCTAATTCCTTTTGAGATGAGGACATCTCAATTCCTTAAGGGGGGGAAGGATGTAATAACCCGTCACCATTATGAGGATTCCCATCTTTTTAATCAAGTAAAAATAAAAATAAAATAAAATCGTCTCCCCCCTTGTCAATGCCATCGATTAGCAAAGGGGGGGGGGGGGGTTGAACTTAGTGTCCAGGTAGGCGAAGAAGACGACAACAGAGGAGGAGATCATGATGGTGGAAAGGAGTCAATGTGGTTGGAGAAATAACTATTGAAGATCACAAGGGCGATAGAGATCTTGATGGGGGAGGAGCACATGTATGCCACCTCCAACTCCCACTATCCCTCCTTCTCCTTCTAGGAGTCATAGTTCGCATGGTGGGAGGGCGAGTCTGGCCGCTGGGGTGGCAAAGGCAGAGGGAGGGGGACCCCTTCTTCCTTTGTAAATATCCCCCTTCCTTACCACTAACACACTATTATTCTTCCCCCCCCCCCCCCTTTGTTACCATCTTGTGAAGAAGAGAAGGAGAGGGAGAGGTAGTGAAGGAGAGAGAGAGAGAGAGAGAGAGAGAGAGAGAGAGAGAGAGAGAGAGAGGGAGAGGGAAGGGAAAACATAGAGAGAAAGGGAGAGAGAGAGAAGAGACTCAAGAAAAAATCCTTTCATGGGTGAAGGCTTGAGTACTATCTCTCCCCATCATGTGTCCCGTAACCTCTCCATCAATTTCCTCTAGTTGACAACGAGATTGTGAAAGACAAGGCAAGGCATAGGGAACTTCGGTACCAAGGAGTCCTCCGAGAGGAGGGAAGGATGTATCCCAAGATCCAAAATGGCCCTAAAGCATAAACTCTCATCTCAAGTAATTGGGAAAGCTGCGACTACGGAAGGAGGATCAAGCAAAGATGCCACCACCAACATGAATGGGTTATCGTAAACACTAATTCGACACTCCAAAACTAGGTACCACTACTGTGTCTAGTACTACAATTCGAATATTTAAGCATGGACATCATTAGGAAGAGGTCATACCTTGCATCACGTAACTTGAATAACTTGAAAGGTAGTTGAAAGGGCTTAATAACCATGAGTTGTAATGAATAGATTAAGCATCTTTAGGTTGTTGTAGTAATTAAGTCAAGTACTAGGTTTGAATTTTTGCAAATGAATCATAGATTGCCGGTGTACATAAATAATCCATATAGGTCAATTGCATCATGTAGATCATTGTAGCGAATTAACTCGCATTTACAACAAACTCATGTACTAAAATGAATTTTTATGAATGGGGATCCCGCATTGTAGACTTGCATCTAGATTTGCATGACATCATGGATAGCCTCAGTTGCACCACATAATAGGGATGCATCTAAAATGGTAGATTTAAGATGCACATGTGAAATGTTAAGCTTAATTTCAAGGGTCTGTTTGGTAAACGAAATCCTGCATGATAAGTGAAGCCAAGATTTAGTTTGAATCAACTAGGACTTTAGTCGCAAATAGGTCAAGTTGTCTTTACGCCCATATTTTATCTTAGAGTCAACATGCTCTTTGGTCTCTATCCCAATAACCAACTGCGAAGGGTCCAAAACGTTCTTGGGAAAATCATTTCCAAAATATGATATATCTCGAAGCTAACACAAGAAAACTCGAATGGCATATCCACAAGAGGAATGACTATTTGCCACATTGCATTCGATGCTTGCAACTATTTAAGGATGGTAAATGGGCTTAGGTTATTGCTTGACTTGCGAGAGGAATGAACAAAAGTTACTACTATCCTGAGAGAAGAAAACCCTAAGGTAAATTTAGAACCCTGATAAAGTTCTAAGGTGAAAAAATGGTTACTAACTGACCAATTGAAATCCTAGTTTGAAACATGTAGGACCTGGACCTTAAGATAAGAACCAAAGATTAGCAACTTAGGAAAGTTACAATCGGATATAAATTTAATAGTGTAATTACTCACTCCTATTCCATAGGAGTGAGGTTGAAAAGAGGGTATTCTCCATCTCTCAAAAGATAATGGAAATTGACCCCAAGGCAAGGAAGTCCCAAGAGGGGTATCGCTAAGCGTTTAAAGATGGGAACTCCACCTTAGCAAATGTCCTAAGCACTCACTTTCATTGTTGTTTGTGCTTGTAAATCTAGATTCAATGTCTGTGAAAGGAATGTATGACCCAAGCTCATAAAAGAAACTTGAATAATGAGTCAGGTTGAATTCATGGAGGGCACACCAAGCTACCCCTTGAGGTAGCAGCAAACCTTAGTCAATGGGGTTCCAAATAACCATGACGGGAACGTGAACCAAACCCGCCACAAGAGGTCTCTCCATGGGTTAGTTTGAATGTAGGAGGATGCTTGGATGCCAAGGGGTTCTACCTGTAAATTCCGTGCCCGTGGGTCCTACTCAAACGATCTACGTGACTCAATATAGATTCTCGAGGCCCTGTTACTAGTACAAGGGCAGAAACTTGGAGGAAATAAGACACATCCTCATGGATTGCAGAATTCTTTCTATTTGGGCAAGATCTATATCTCAGTTCAGATGTTAAAGTTTGCTTCCAAGGAACTTGTTTGATCTGGTTTCATGTCAGTACCATAAGTTACGTGAATGAATCGTGTTCCCTAAAATGATTAATGAAGGAATTTGATTTGAAATGCCACATATAAATGTGATAGAACCTAGTTAGATAACTAAAGAACGCCCATTGAGGGAAGTGGGTGGCTGGAACCCCTGATAGGTCTATCCTACGGAAAGGTGGTCCCAGAGAGCTAGGAGGCTTCTCACAAGGTTCTATAGATGTAGGACCTTTAGGTAATATTAGATTAGAACCCGATTCATGCCATTTTACGGGACCAAAATGGGACTATGCCCTATAGGCAGAGAGGTTGAGCGGTGCATCCCTCTCATTTCCCATTCTCTTTGAACCAAGTGCGATATGGATGTACTTCGGCTTGGGTATCTCTATATAAAGTAGGATGTCCACGATCTGACGTTGGAATGCTGTTAGGAGACCTTGGCCACTAGGAACCTAGATTTCAGGTCAATCCTAGTGGGTTCAACTGCGAACATTTTGTTGCAAGGCAGACTTGGGAAACCCTAGGCGACAAACCTTGGAACATTCCATGGGAGTACGAGATAGCGACGCTTAGATTTGATTCTCGATGGACCACTAACAAATGTGCTTGGACAATCGTTAGGCAGGCACGTTACATAATGCTTCTACATAGTAGATGAAGAATGTACAGGTTGAACAAAATCAATGCCCTACTTCTCAAAGGGCAAATTCACTACAATAGAATTAAGTGGCCGCTTACAATTTTCCCTAGCATTGTGTCTCTGAGAGATATCACAATACTGAATATATGCAAAAGCATCTTGGAAAACAATCAACCACCAATAGCCAACACGTAAATATTTCTAAGTGGTGAGCCATCCAACAAAATGGCCTCCACATGCTGAATCATTATATTCTTCTAGAACAAAGGATATCTTATCAAGTACCACACAATGATGATAAATCTCATCCACACTTTGCTATATAAAAGACCTGATATTGAAAAGTGAAGTGCTTGTTGCTTAATCTTACTCTTCTCAAATTTAGAAATAGATTTTTCTAGGTTGTTTATTGATATATAATGCATAATGGATGTATACCATGATGTAGTAGAGGCTGCCTCAATTTTGCATAAGTCCTTGTAGTCTTTAATATTAACCCACTCTTCCTTAGGCTCACTAAAATCTACTAGACACTCTAAAATACCATATAGCTTTGGTGGCTATACTCTAATCTCATAATCAAACTCGTGCAAAAAAATCAACCACCTAGCTAGGCGATTACAAGGTTGAAGCTTGTTTAGTAATAAATGTGATCCCTCTACCTTGGTTAAAAACCACCTTCTTATAAAGAGTATAATGTCTCAACTTCTTGGTGGCAAATACCATAGCCAAGCAAACCTTCTCCAAATACTTGTAACCAAGTTCTGAAACTCGCAACTTCTAGCTTGCAAATGCAATAGGATGATAAAGCTTTGCCTCCCAAATTTGGGATAGACAACAACTAATACTATGCCTTGTCGTAGCCATGAACATATGGAAAACCTCACCCCTTTTTTGAGCTTTCAAAACCAAAGCTTTCGATAATTCTATTTTAACATCTTTGTATGCAACTTTGTATGCTTCTGTCCATTTAAAAACAAGGTTATGAGATAAAGGATTCATCAAGGGTAATGAATGTTTAGCCAATGAATTAATGGTTTGATGATAATATCCCATAGATGTGATGAAATTGTGAACTTTCCTAGGGCAAGTGGGTAGGCTTAAGGCCACAATAACAATCACCTTTTCAAGGTCTGTGGCAATGCCAATCGCACTCACAACATGACCTAATAGAAAACCATGAGGCACCCCAAATACACACTTTCAAGGATTCATTCCTATATGCAATACTCATAATATCACTTAAAAAATGTGTTTAGAACAATCAACTGTCTATGATGAGGCATGGTAACTGCCCCCAAATCATCTATGAGAAACTTTAGCTCCTCACTGGATATACTGGCAAACATCTTGCAACCATTCTTTGCCAAGACCTAGAAGAATTACATAGGCCAAAAGCCATCACATGGTATGCAAAAGTACCAAAACTTTTAATGAATATAGTCTTTAACTCACAAAAGAGTCCATAAAAGAGTACATCTCTTGCCCTTCTAGGTGGATCTAAAATATGATCGATAAAGGGGGAAGGGTAATAGTCCTTCATCGTCTGCTTGTTCAATTTCATAAAATCAACACACAAGAGGATTTGCTTATTCTTTCTCTTTCTTATTACTAAAAGTGAGCACCATTCTGTATGTTCAATGGGAAATATCAGACCAACCTTCCTTAAACACATAAGGTCCTCAAAAAGAGGTTCTCTCAGCTCAAAAGGCATACATCTAACCTTTTGCCTGACTGGCTTACTACCTTCCTTCAATAGTATTGTATACTAGCAAAGAGGGTGAGATAACTACATGCAAATATATCCCCAAACTCCTGTAGGAGTCCCATATAATATGTACTCTCATTGGCAGACAACATAGTGCCAAGTTTAATGGGGTGAGGATCATTAGGAGTCCCAAGATCAAGTTGTATCACATTAGCATCACGGATCTTGTCCTTTGCCTCTATTGGCTCATTTAAATACAGTTGGTAAACCTCCTCAATCATTGTTGTAGAACCCTTTTCAAAATTGTTGGAACTTGAGGGTCCCATTCTATAGTGAGAGGTAATACCGATTCTATAGTGATGAGAGGTAATGCCCTTTCATCCAACGGGCGCTCAGGGTATGCATCCAGAATTATTCTCTTTAACCCATGCCCAGAAATTAGTCAACTAGCTAGGATATTCACCAAAAAATAAGATTCTAATATCCATGGACATCCAAGCAACCAACTGATAACTTGGGCTTCCAACAAATTGGATGACATGGAAATCAAGGACACACTCAATATTAACAACCATCACATGCACTTGTGTTACCATTGCTTTAGGTTATCTTAGGCTATCATCATCCATTTTTAAAACCATCGTGACATCCTTTTGAATTGGTAAACCTAGCCTCTCCAACAAATCCATATTCATAATGTTTATGGATTACTGGAAGAGAAGAAGAGACAGAGAGTGGAGCAAAACCCATGAGGATCAGCTCATCTTCTTCTTCTTCTTCACAATTCTAGTATTCCATCACGTAGTCTCCTAACTAAAAGTGAGACCTAGAATAGTTTTTACACTAACCATCATGTACCTATGGTTAGATCAAGTCTATACAGACTTATTCAATGTCACACACATGTACAACTATATGAGCCTACAACAATGACTTTATTTAAGTGATCCCACTCTCATCATCTCCAGTAATGATTAAATCATCGATATAGACAACTAGAATCACATAGCCATGATCTGTCTTCTTCACAAATAAACGATGATCTACATCACCCAATCTAGATCCATGCTACTGTAAACAACTGCTAATTTGAGCATTCCAAGCTTTGGGTGCCTATTTTAGCCCATATAATGCCTTTTTCAGCTTGCATACATGTGTCCAAAAATTCGGATGCACATAGCCTTCAAGCTGTTCCATATAAACTTCTTCCTATAAGTCACCGTTCAGAAATGCATTTTTTACATTTGTTTGCCATAACTTCCAACCTTTAGCTATTGCCAATGCAATGATTGTTCTGACTATTGCCATTTTAGCTACAAGGCTAAAAGTCTCCTCATAGTCAAGGCCATACTACTATGCATACCCTTTTGCGATGAGCCTAGCCTTATAGAGTTCTAATGACCCATCTGACTTGCATTTAACCTTGTACACCCATTTGTAGCCAATGGGGACTTTTCCTTCATGCAATTGAACCAAATCCCATATTCTATGTTCAACCAAAGCTGAATACTCTTCATCCATGGCAGCACACCAGTTCTCATCTACAATTGCCTCATTAAATTTAGTGGGTTCTTTGAAACGTGTCACCTTAGTCATATAGGCATAATGACAGGTTGAATATCTAGTGTATGTAATTCTGTCAAATGTTCTTCTAACTCTCTCAGATCTCCCCAACTATGGCTCACTCTGAGCTTGCCTTTGATGAGGTGGTACATACCGATTCTACCTTGCACCAAGCATCATAGCAGAAGGAATCCCCAACTCACTGTCTAAGCTATCACTACTAAACGAATCATAACCTGCAATAAGTGGACCTATTACATCCTCAAACATTTTTTCTTTTCCCTTTTCCAATCTCCCTCTCACTAACATGTTCGTGTCAGTGGACGTAGGAGTGTGATTCTGAAACGGTCCTGATGAAGGACTCACTATAGATGACACATCACCTATCAGACCACTCATATATGTAGTAACTACATGGGTATTTTCAACATTACTTGTGCTAGCTGATCCATCAGTAGCCACTACAACTGGATTTCCATACTAAGAAGCTAGTTTGTCAAAGAGAGCATCTTTGCTTTTATCAACGTCTCATGAGTAGACGACACATAGCATTAATAAGATTTTCTTTCCTGTGCATAACCCAAAAACACACTCTTGACAGCTTTAGGATCCAATTTCTTCCTCTTTTCATCCAGAATATGCATGTATGCGATGCAGCCAAATACCTTTAAGTGTGTAATGTTAGGCTTATGACCATACAACCTCTCATAAGGTGTTATATCATGAATCCCTACTGTAGGAGTTCTATTCAGCACATATATAGTAGCCACCATTGCTTCAGTCCAATAAGCATTAGGCAAACACTTTTCATTCATCATGGCTCTAGCTGACTCCATCAATACCCTATTTTTTCTCTCTACTACACCGTTTTGCTGTGGTGTATAGTTGCAAGTAAGTTGTCTTCTTATCTTGTACTTTGCAAGATATCTATTTCTTTAAAGACATTCTCCACCTCCATTTGACCTAAGACAAGAGATATAGCAGTCCAACTCATATTCAACATGCTTCTTGAAATCTCTAAATGCATTAAACACTTCATCTTTATCTTTCAATATGTACAGCCAAGTGTACCTGCTGCTGAAATCATCAATGAAGGATACATAATAACGAGCATCTCCGAACAAAGCATTATGAGACAGACCCCAAACATCAGAGTGTATCAACTGCAAGGGTGTCGAGCTATTCTTCACATGTCTCATAAATGGAAATCGTGCTTGCTTTCCAAACTGACATGCAGGGCATACATGGCCAATGTCATTATACTTGAATTTGGGCAATCCAAGTACTACTTCCTTCTGATGCGTAGATTTCAGCATTTAAACATTAATATGGCCAATCCTCTTATGCCAAATCTCAACATCCTGTATAGCACCCTCATCATGTGCAAACATGTCTACCTTAAGTTCTAGAATAGATGCGTCCAAGGTAAACATCATGCCATCCCTTCTGCCTTTGGCAATTAATTTGCAGCCATTACCATATTCTTCAATAAAGAAACCATCTTTAATGAATCTAACTTATAGATTTTGTTATGCTATCTGTCCCACTAACAAGAGATTCTTAATTATTGATGGTACATGCAATACATCATGGAGGCTCTTTTTATTGCTGTCGAGCATCATCAACAAAAAAACTTATGTGTGATGAATATCATGTTGAGTGTCATCAGTACAAATGTAACCATGTAAACCTGCAGCCAACTCATCAAACCACTCTCCATGGGGTCTCATATGGTTAGAAGCCCTAGAGTCAATGTACCATCTCTCATCTCTATTCTGTCTAGGTGCATTCTTGGACACATACTGCATGGCAAACACCCTTTCACCCTGCTCATCATGAGTACTGCTAGAAGATGCATAGTTTCCATGTGTTTTACTCTTAACATTCATATATGTTTGCTTCTTATGATAATCATTTGCAATGTGCCCATATCTACCGCAATAATGATAGTCCTTGTCCCTGTTGGACTGATCATTCAACTGCTAGGATCCACCATCTCTGCCTCAGCATGATCTCCCCACCTCTAAAGCTGCCACATCCATGTTGACCTTCTGTATTCGTGCCATGCCAATTACTCTATTGTTGCTATCCATAGGTCTTTCAAGTGTCTCCTAGGCCTCTACTGCTTCTGCCATGCTAGCTAGAATAAAGGATAGTGTCTCTGATTTGAGATGAGCTAGAACTTGTGTTCAACCCAAGCTTCACTTCTTCATGCAACAGCAAAGCAACCAACTCATCCCAATCAAGGGGTTGAGATCTAAGAGAAGTAGATGTATCAAATGCTTTATATTCATTGCCAAGTCCATTCAGAGTGACAACAATCATATCATCCTCACATACATGTGATCTAATAGTGGCAAGTAGATGCACTATGGTTTTAATCTTTGTCATGTAAGCTTGGATGCTTCTGCCATTCTGTTGAGTGTTGAAATGACTTGTTTTTTGGCTGATTTTTGTTGTTTTTGAGAGCTGAATGGTTGATTTTATGAGATTATTGATTGATTTGGAAGTGGTTTGAGAGTGTTTTGGATGATAATGATTGGGTTTTGGAAGTTCATGATGTTTATTGGTGGTTCTGTGATGTTCTGATAGGTTCTGATTGGTTCTGTATACATTTTGTTTTGTTCTGTTTTGGTCTATTTTGTTCTGATTGTCTTCTGTAAGGAGGGATGGAGTATTGATTGATGAAGATTGAGATATTGAGAAAGCTTATTGAATGGTTTGTGAGAGTTTGGAATGGTTTGAGAATGAGTTATGTGGTTTTGATGATCTTCTGTAACCTTCTGTAGGTCTTCTGTAGAGCCTCTGCTTCTGTTTCTGTTCTGTTCTGTTCTGTTCTGGTACTGTTCTATGACTGTTCTGTATGTGTTCTGATGGATGAGAGCGTAGCTTGGGAAAGTTTTCTAGCCTTGTAAAGAGGTGAATACAAGTGCAAAAGAGCTGAAAGAAGTGGAAGAAGTAGCTGCTGAAGACTCAAGTGAAGACTAGAGTGAAGTGACAGTAGTGAGTTATGAAAAGACACTGTAGTGGCTCTGGTGACTTTTCATATCAGACATACCTCTTGGGAGGGGTATCCACGACCTAAGAAGGATTATGGAGAGTGATTTTGAGAGATTTTAGTGAGGATATGATGTATTATTGATGGAGAGAGAGAGAACGAGTCAGAGATAGCCAATTCTACTGAAACAAAGTGATTGTATATGAGAGATTGAGAGAGAAGACTATGAATATATTGAAGATGAATACTATGTGATGTATTTCCATTCAAAGATGGTGTATTCCTTTGCTTTCTTTGTTCTATAGATGGATTTTGTGAAGATATTGAAGAATATGGTTGATTCTATCAAATCCGTGGGAGATCTACATGATGCTGTATGAAGATTTGTTGTGCCTGGTGTTCTTTTCTTCATTGTGATCATATGAAACATGATAAACAAGCTTGTTGATGTTACAAGATAGATTTTATTGCAAGATAATTCCTTTTCCTTGGTGTTCCTCTTGGGGCTCCATGTTTTTGGTGCGCAGCCGGGGAAACTTGCCATCAACAAGCACCAGAAGAGGCTGAAAATGGAGGAAATGGCATTGCCAAGAAGAGAAGAATTTAGTGGATGTTTGTAAAGTTCCTTCTTCCACTGAAGAGTTGGAATTACTCATAATCAAAGCCACTTTCCACAGGAAGTTCATCCCACAATGGCGGAAACACATCACCATCATGATGCATGCTCTATGTGGTGGACAGTTTCCTCTCCCTGTTGAAGCAGCAGAAACTTGCATCTTAGTAGCAAACTATTTGGGAACAAACTGAAGAGCAGAAACAGAGAGAATGACCATCCATGGAAGATTTGGCATTCATTGAGAAGTTTCCAGACAACATCAAGTGGGAGATTGTGAAGAGGCTTCAGGAGTCTTGGTCTGTAGAGGTTCACAAAGACAAGAAGGAAAAGAGTTGGAATTTGTTCGTGGATGCTCAACAGCAAGATACATGGGATGCTTGGTGTACTGATAATCTTCTATTTGTTCAATTAGCAACCCACTGGAAGTTGGTGGACAGAGTGTTTTTCACAACATACACTGTTGAAACCATCAGAAGCTGGCATTACTATGATGATGGCACCACCACAATGCTCAGACGTATGCATTTTGACACCTTCAGAACCAAATATCTTCCTTTGTGCAGTGGCATGAAAGCAGAATTCAGGGACATTGAAAAGAAAGAAGTAGAAGAAATGTTGGCAAGAGAGTCCTCCAGAGACTGAAGTCTTCTATTAACCCTCTGTGGAGCACTAACAACATAGTGGAGCCAACCCCCTGATGAATGACGCAATAAAAAGGCAAGCGTTAGAACGAGTCCAGAGGTACGTGAGAAGAGAGAAATAAAAAATCAGAGCCGAGAGCGAGCTCGCAGCAGAAGCCGCCTTTGACGCCCTTGCGGAACTCTTTACAGAAGTCCCAATGGCACATCAAGCCCTTCCTCCTCCTGTTGGAGGTCCACTTCCAAGCCAGATCCGTCCTGGAAATATTGATGACAGGCCAGCGAATGTAGTCCCATTGCCAGTTTTTAAGGGAGAGTACAATGAAGACCCCGATCTTCATGTAGCAGAGTTTATGGTAGCATGTGTGGCTAACAATGCCAGAACCCCTGAGCATTGGTTAGCAATATTCCCCGCCACTTTCAAGGGCGCGGCATTTCAGTGGTATGAGAAACAAGCAGCAGGAACTTTTGGCACATGGGACGACTTGAAGTTGGCATTCCTCACTAAATTCAGGCGTGAAGGTTTTGAAGAGCGGATGCGAGAGGAATTTATAAACCTAAGTCAATCCTCTAGAGAAAGAGTGGAAGCTTATGTCTCACGAATGGAATCCATCCTGAAGAGATGGACTAACCATAATCTAGATGATGGCATTCAAAAGGGGGTGTTTCTCAGAGGATTACAACCAAAAGTCCGTAAGTTTGTGGAGCTGCAAAGACCAGCCACACTACAAGCTGCAACAGAAGGTGCAAGATTGTATGATGAAGTGGAAGCTAGATTAGCGATGAATTCAGGAAGAGGAGTCCTACCTCCTCTGATGCCAGGAATGATGTATCCACCCAATGCAGTTCCAGGGACTGTTCCCTATCCCTACCAACAGATGCCCTCGGTATCACAGTACAGTGCACCAAATCCACAGTGGCCTCAATCCATGCCTCAAATGGTGGTTCAACCACAACAACAATGGTCC
This sequence comes from Lygodium microphyllum, assembly GCF_053477565.2. Classification (NCBI taxonomy): domain Eukaryota; kingdom Viridiplantae; phylum Streptophyta; class Polypodiopsida; order Schizaeales; family Lygodiaceae; genus Lygodium; species Lygodium microphyllum. Next base: position 49,841,713 of record NC_141155.1, read on the forward strand.
CAACCAATTTCCTCAATGCCAAATCAGCAGCAACAGTGGAATCCTACCAACTGGAGCCAACACCCAATAGTTCAAACAGGAGCTCTGAATCAGAACCAGAACAGAGACCCCTTTGTACCAGCCCAACCCTTTATGCAGTGATTGCAAAGACTCCTCAAAACCCTCCTACTAGTACCTCCGGAGGAGAAAGCTTGAAGGATTACTTATCCAACTCAGTTGCAAATATCAAAAAGGAGTTGATGGATGTGATTACAGAACAACTACAGACGTTGAAAGTGAATATCGCTAGCCTATCCAATGTTGCAGGAGTAGGAAGAGATGTGATGCGGTCAAATACTTGGTGTGGTAAGTGTCATCAAGCAAGCCATTTAACCACTGAATGTACACAAAAACCAACCATTCCTAGAGCCTTCTGTTCCTACTGTTTGCGGAAGAACCATACAGAGGACATTTGCTCTCTGAAGGAGATGCATGATAGGAGAAGGAAGGAAGAAGACGCAAGATTCAACTTGCTGGAATCCAAAATGACAACACAAGATATTGGACCCAAGCCTAGAGAGTTTGGTCCTAATTTCGGACCCAGAAGATTTCCTTCCCAAAGTTACAGAGGAAGACAGTATGGCGGTGGTCAGAGATCAGAAGTGGAATGTTACAGATGCGGAGAAAAGGGACATATCTCACCAAATTGTCCAAATCCTCGAAGGTCAGTGGATTACAAGCCCTTATATAGTCGATGCAAAGGAGAAGGCCACACTACAAAGGACTGTCCAAGCCCAGCCCTAGTGAAAAACAGTGCTACTGATAGTCCGTCCAAGGCCCAAGAGCCTACCTCCAATTTAGTGGAATTGGAAGTTGCTGCCAACACGCGTGCAAAGCAGAAGGAACCACCTATCCAGAAAGAAAATAACCCTCTAGCCAGAACAGTGAAGTTCAATCTTCCACCAGAAAAACATAACAGATTAGAGCCTAACAGTGCCGTACAGAGCCCTACAGTGCCACAGAGAGTTACAGAGACAGTTACAGAGACAGGATTAGAGGTCCAGGATACAGAAGAAGAGGAAGTGCCACAGGTGGCAGAAGAAGTTCCTGTAATTCCTCTGTTGGAAGAAAGAGGGAAAATGAAAATGGGTGTTGCCCCATTTCCTAATCGGTTAGAGAAGCCAATCAATCCTATTAAGGAATACGATCTAGTCGGAGATCTAGATACTTTTAAACCAAACCTCACATTCTGACAATTATTGATGTTGTCTCCCAGTTGTCGGAAAAGATTCAAAAGTATACTGACAAAAAGACGTGGTTTAAGGATTGCTCTCTCAATAGTGACAAAGTCCAACAAGACTCCAGAGCCTGTAAAAGAAGTGGATGTGGCTAACGCTTTCCTAGATCCGGGTACTCCAGAGACTGGCGTATGGATAGAAGGTTGCTTTATTTCAAATGCACTGATTGATGGTGGTTCATCAGTGAACATTATGACGGATGTTACAATGAAGGATCTAGGCTTACAAGGTGTGCAACCCACCCAATGGCTCATCAGACTGGCAGATTAGAGTAGAATCAAGCCTTTGGGCATTCTCCCATATGTGAAGACTACAGTGGCTGGAAAAGATTATTGGCTAACCTATCTGGTCGTGAAGCCAAACTCTTATGGTACATCCTATCCTCTGTTACTGGGCAGACCATGGCTTTTTGAAGCCAGAGCAAGGACGGATTGGTTCAAAGGAACCTTGACCTTGGGCAGAGGACCCAATAAAGTGGTGCTGAAATTGTATGGCTCTCAAAAAGGACATGGATCCACCTCCTTGGAATTATCTTTTGACTCCCCTAATGAGGCTTCAGATGGAGCATCAGCAGACGAAGATGCTGTCAAACAGATCCTTCCCAAGAAAACAGTGGCACATTCCTTAACAGTGGATACTGTAAGCCGACTTCCAAAAGATGCAAAGCCATTATCAATGGGTGAATACTTCCTGCCTGAACCAGGAATGACTTCTGAAATCACTTATGACAGTGAGATAGAAGCATGGATGTATTGCTCTCCCTGTTACATGGCCATAACAGAGCGTGAGACAGAGGTAGAGGATGAAACAGAGAATCTGTTCTTCTGTTACAGAGCGCCTACAGAGACAGAGACAGAGACAGAGACAAAGACAGAAGCAGAAGCAAAAGCAGAGACAGAGACAGAGACAGAGACAGAGACAGAGATAGAGACAGAGAGAGAAGCAGAAGCAGAGACAGAGACAGATAGAGAGACAGAAGAGGATGGATATGATATGGACGAAGAAGATTATGAAAGTGAAATGGAAGAGTCTATCCCAGATGAAGAGGATACATTTGAAGAAGAAGTTCCAGAAGCATCAGAAACAAACGAGCTCATGCTATGGGACAGAATGGTGATGGTACCATTTGGGTTGGTAAATGGATCTTCTCATATACAAAATCTTTATAAGACGTGGATTAAGAAGAACAAGCCGTTTTTTAGCAAAGGTTCATGCCGTTCTAACCCATCTTTGCCAAAGAAAGATGATGATGATGCACAGTGCCAACAAGCACCAGTCCCACCAATCCAACAGGCATCGGAGGGTCCCTGTTATGTGACGTTCTTGAATGGGTCATCTTCAGAAGAGGAGTCTTCAAGTCAAGAGGTAATTAATCTTGAAACCAAACCCGGAACGGCTCTAATTCCATTTCAACATCTTAAGGAGCAACCTAAGTCTCCACCAAAAGAAGAAGTTGGTTTTAGTGGGACATCAGAAGAGGATACCACTCCCTTGAAGGAGTCAGATCTATATCCAGAAGCAGTCCTTGGGACCTTCATCCGTGAATTAGAAGGTGAAAGGCAGTTAACCTTTGTGGATGCAGAAGGCACTAAACGCCACTTGAAGGTGGGTAGCAGTCTCCCAGAAGAGGAGTTGTCAACCTTGTACAACTTGTTGAAAGAAAATTTGGACGTGTTTGCATGGTCCTACAAAGACCTAAAGGGGATTGATCCCACAATATGTCAACATCATATTGACTTGGAGCCTGATGCCAAGCCAGTACAGCAACGACAGAGGCGAATGAACCCGAATTATTCCACATTGGTGAAAGCGGAGCTGCTGAAGCTTCTGGAAGCCGAGTTCATCTATCCAGTGGCTAATAGTGAATGGGTTTCACCCATCGTGGTTGTACCCAATAAGAATGGCAAATTGCGAATATGTGTGGATTTCCGAAAGCTTAATTCCAAGACAAAGAAGGATCACTTTCCTATCCCTTTCACAGACCAACTGTTGGACACAGTGGCAGGACATGAGCTTTATTCCCTTCTGGATGGATTCAGCGGATACAACCAAGTCCAAATCGCAGAAGAAGACTAATCCAAAACAACCTTCACCACAGAATGGGAGACCTACGCTTACCGAGTGATGCCGTTTGGACTCTGCAATGCCCCTGCTACTTTCCAACGAGTCATGATGGCTGCATTTCAAAATCATCTGCACGACTTTGTTGAGGTATATTTGGATGACTTTTGTGTCTATAGTTTGATCCGTGAACACTGGGAACACCTGGAACAATGCTTTGACCGATGCTGGGAGTATGGGATTTCCCTTAACCCCAACAAATGCATCTTTGGAGTCTCTTCCGGAGTTCTGTTGGGCCACATTGTCTCTGCACAAGGGATATCAACAGACCCTGCAAAGATTGAAAAGATCGCAGCTCTGACAGCACCCAACAACCTCAAACAGTTGAGGGGATTCTTAGGCCATGTGGGTTACTACAGAATGTTCATAGCCCACTTTGCAACAAAGGCAACCTCCTTGCACAAGCTCCTGAGGAAAGATGCAGAGTTTACTTGGACGGAAGAATATGACAAAGCCTTCCACACTCTGAAGCAGTGTCTGATAGAGGCACCCATTCTGCAACCTCCTGATTGGACGAAAGAGTTCCATGTACACACGGATGCATCAATTGAAGGTTTAGGTGCTATCCTCTGCCAAAAGGGCTCCTCAAAGTTGGATCAACCGATCTATTACGCAAGCCGAAAAGTCACTGATAGGGAATGGAACTATACAATGACAGAGCTGGAGTGCTTGGCAATGGTGTTTGCCCTAGAGAAGTTCCGCCATTACCTCCTATCCACCCATTTTAAATTTTATGTGGATCATGAGGCCCTGTCCTTCTTGATGAACAAAGCAGATGTGAAAGGACGAATGATGAGATGGCTCCTTTTATTCCAGGAGTTCGACTTTGAGGTGATTACTAAGCCTAGTCGTTCCCATGTTTTGGCTGATCATCTGTCGCGTATCCCACAAACTGCAGACGAGGAGCAGGACGACCCAGACCTCCCTGATGCTTCCCTATTCTTGGTAGAAACTATAACTCCCTGGTATGCAAACATTGCCAATCTGCTGGCAACCCGACAGTATCCTCCTGGTATCTCTAGTCGGGAAAGGAAGAAGCTTATGCTAGAATCAGCCCCCTACACCCTGTTAGGCGGTGCACTGTACAAGAAAGGCAAAGATGAAGTGCTCCAAAGATGTGTTGCAGGAGATGAGATTGGGATTGTTCTAAAGGCTTGCCATGACGAGCCATGTGGAGGTCACTTTGCAGGAGAAGCTACAGCCAGGAAGGCTCTGCTAGCAGAATATTGGTGGCCTACCATCCACAAGGATGCCTATGATTACTGTAAAAGATGTGATGCTTGTCAAAGAATGGGGAAACCCACGAAGACAAGTGCCATGCCACTGCAACCTATTCTTCCTTTGAAGCCGTTTGAGAAGTGGGGCATTGACTTCGTAGGTCCAATTGATCCTCCCACCAGAAGGAAACAGAACAAATACATCCTCGTATGTACGGATTATGTTACAAAGTGGTGTGAAGCTAAAGCCCTAAAGTGGGACGATGGTAACAACGTGGCCCTGTTCATGTACGAGAATATCATCACCCGTTTTGGTAGTCCCTTAGAGCTGGTAAGTGATAGAGGCACTCATTTCCTTAACAAAGTCATGGAAGAATTGATAGAGTTGTATAAGATCCGCCATCGCAAGTCTACTCCTTATTACCCCAGAGCCAACGGCCAAGTCGAAGTCACCAATCGCATCCTCTGCTCGATTTTGACAAGAACAATTGCCGCACATCGTCGTGATTGGGACGATCGACTTATAGAGGCCCTCTGGGCGTATAGAACCTCCCATAAAGCAGCAACAGGACAGACACCTTTCCAGCTGGTATATGGTACTGAAGCTGTTTTTCCTGTTGAACTGGAACTACCCTCTTTGAGAGTGGCTATCAAAGAGCGTTTGGGAAACGATGATTTACTGCAACGCTGTCTCCTGCACTTGGAATGTTTGGACAAAATTCGTAGGATGGCTCTCCGGTGCATGGAAGCCACGCAAGCTCGACGCAAGGCTTACCATGATAGCTTCATCAAGCACAAGGAGTTCAAAGAAGGTGATTTGGTCCTAGCCTATGATTCACGCTTTGGCAAGTTTCCTGGCAAGCTCCAACAGCGGTGGATGGGCCCCTATAAGGTACTTGCCGTCAACCCTAATGGTTCTGTCCAAGTGCAGACCGTTGATGCCTCTGATGATCCCTTTCTGATCAATGGATATCGCCTGAAGAAGTACTTTCCTCCTTGGGGATCTTGACAATTACAGTCACTTGATCTTTTCCCTCGTTGGCACGGCACTGTACTTCTTATGATGCTACTTCTGATAGCCGTTCTTCAGTCACTCCTGATGAAGTGGACACAACCCTCTATCCCCTCAAACCCCCCTTCCAGCCTTGATCTCTTATCCTCTATTTTCCACCAGCGACAGTGGCAAGGTTGGTCTTGACAAATGGTCTTTCTACTATTCCCTTGCTCAATTCGAAAAGAAAAAAAAAGAGGGAAAAATATACATATCGGGCATGGGAGAAAAGGACTTAGGTCCCTATCATGCCGACCTACTCTTCGAGAAAAGGTGGAAACACCCTCGGGAATAGGGGAAAACAAGAAAAAGAAGAAGAAGAAAAAAAAAAACAAATCTATTATGAGAGAAAAGGAAGCAATTCCCTGTCATAGCAGGCCTCGTTCCAAGAAAAGGTGGTAAACACCCTTGGGCGAGAAGCTGGCTGTGAAAAAGGTGGTAACACCCAGCAGTCCAGAAAGTGGATTCATTAATTGATATTTCCAGGATCCAATTCCGAAGCTGCCTCCCTTGGTACGCTGCGTCCTGGGTCTCTCTGCAAAGTGACTACCTGTCCTCTAGCAGACGACATGTTCCTGTCCACTACAACGTTTGATTTGGTGGCTACCTCCCTGGGTATGCCTCTTCAACAACTGATGACGCAATCTTCATCGACAAACAATCAAGTGACGTGAGCTTTCATCCTAACCGGATGGGGAAGTGAGTATGGTTGCCCTCTATAATTATCAACAGAGAGTGAGATAGAGGGTAGGGCGAGAGACCAGTCTTTTCCCTTTAAATCAAATGAGAGGTGAGTAGCGTGAATGAAGTGTTGCACCCACGGGATGGGCCTCTCAATGCACAAAGCACAATTTGTTCTGTCCACTGCACTATAAGGCTCCCTGGCCTTCCTTCTCGCACCGTATGCCGGCACAGGGCGGGATGCACAGTTGCACCATCAAATGCGTACAAGGCATACAATCTTTGCACAAGTGACTGTGAGGATTACATCAATGGGTTTCAGGAAAAGGCTGCCCTCCTGTATCTATGAACAGAGCGTGAGACAGAGGGAGGGTTGAGTGTGACTGGAGTTTCTTCAATCAATTACCGAGAGGTGAGATTGAGGGACGTTACGACACTTGGAGTCAAGTATGTTCCCGTTTTCCTATGCACCCACGGGATGGGTCTTTGCCGTCAATCACAAGACACGTCACCCTGTTCTGTACATTGCACTCTAAGGCTCCCTTGCCTTCCTTCTTGCACCTATGCCAGACGGGTTGGACGCACTAATGCACCCTCAATTGTGCACCCTGGCATACTCCTTCTGCACCATTCCCCTGTTGATTCCTCAACCAGGTATGAGATATGGGTTTCAATCATTCTTCCTCGAGTGATATTAGTCATGGGGCGAGTGACTGTTCTTTCATTCCAATTGAGTGACTGCGAGTTGAGTGTAGTATCCCTCATCGTCGACGGATTTCCTGCGCTTCCTTCCATCAGCTACCTCCCCGGGTGCTGCCGCGTGGTCCCTTCCATGACGGACGTGTGTCGAGAAGATGCCTTGGTCCCTCCAGCACCGACAACCACACTGGACGTGCCATCGACACTCAACCTTGATTCTTGACGAAACGGGCCAAGTTTTTCTAACCCTACACCTTCTGTTTCTTCGTGACAGTCATGTTTTAAGTGTGGGGACGTTAGTGGATGGTCTGTGGCATGGTCCTAGGTCCCTGTTGCTTGGTTAACCCTATCCGTTAAGGTCTTAAGTGTGGGGACGCGTCCCTGCGCGTCTACAGTGCATACCTTTCTGCATATGCCTTACCCTGTTCATGCATGTATGCCATGACTTGCTTTGACCCTCATGGGATCCCTTCCCACCCATCCGATTATGTTCCACCCACCTTTGGGGCTGTTCCCTTCCAGTTTTCCTTTATTCCTTGATTTGGAGGTCCTACTATGTGAATGCACCCTACGTTCCCCAAAGTCCACATCCAACCTCATAGCCCTATTCCTCTATTTGCCCTGACCATTTTTCCTTTTTACCTACCCTTGTTCCGGTGCACGGTTTTTGAGTTATTAATTTTTGAAGCATTTTGTGCAATTTAGCCGGTTTTCCATGTGAACGTGCTTTTCTTGCTTGGGAACCATGCTCTGACGTCATAGCCCTGCCAACCACTTTTCCCCAGACATTTTTCCTTTTTCCTCCTCATCATTCCGATACACAGTTTGTCCATTATTAATTTTCCGGTTTTTTACACATTTTTCGTGCGTATTTTTGACATTTTTCCATGTGAACCTGCCCTCTTTGCATTGAAATTCCAATTTGATTTGACAGTCGTGTCCTCCATTTCTTCCCCTACCTTTTTCCTTTTTCCTCCTCCCTCTTTCGACTTTCGTATTTTTACTTATTAATTTTTAATTATTTTTTCGAGAGTATTTTTGGTGTTTTTCACATGTGAACCCTCCTATTTCCACCGGAACTGCGGTTTAACGTGACAACCATGTGCCTTCCTCCGGACATTTTTCCTTCTTACTGCATGTTATTCCGGCGAACCCTAATTAGCATTAACTAACCATAATTAAGTTAACCTAACCATCATTAACTAAACCTAACCCTAATTGGCTTAACCTAACCCTAGTTAGGTTAAACTAACCCTAATTAGGTTCATTAACCCCCCCCACCCCAGTCAACTAACCCAACTTTAGTTAGGTTACCCCCCCCCTAGTCAACTAACCCTAATCTAGTTAGATTAACCCCCCTAGGTTAACTAACCCCCCTTAGGTTAGTCCCCACAGACCTAACTTAGTCTACTAACCTAACTTAGCCTACCCCAGACTAACCTGACTTGCCTTGCCTTAGTCTATCTACTTGACTTTGACTAACCTAGACTAACCTAATCAACCCTGACTAACCTGACTTGACTTGGGTAGACTTATTTGACTTACTTCTAACTGATTTATCTGATTAACATGATTTATATGATTTAATTAATTTCTAAATTAATTTTTCCATCCAAATAATTCAAAAAAATTTCTAAAAATTCCCTTTGTTTTTTGCCAATTTTTGGGAGTTTGTCCGCTGGACATTACCCACCCTAAAATTTCTAAAAATTACACATTTCCCAATTTAACCCCCAAATTCCCAACAAATGTAGAAAATTCATTTAAAAATAGTAAAATATTCTTAAAAAATTCTAAAAAATTCTCCAAAATTCCCCTCACCCCCCTTGACCATTTTTCATTTATTTTTCACTTTAAAATATTATCATACATGGTACCCCTCTTGTTAAAAAAAAAACAAAACATAAACAAACTAGACATGTTGTTAAATTATTGTTTCAGCTGAATCTTTCGTGCATGCATTATATTTCCATAGTTCTTCATGAGTATGTCCCAAGCATCCTTCAGGGAACCACATCTAGTTATCTGTATTTCCATAGCATGAGTTATACATAAGAAAAACTAATGTAGCACTTTGCATGCTCTCTTTGTCCACTGTTTATAAGCTTTTCTCTAATCATGTGTTGGCTGTTCAAGAAATGCAAGTTCAGCTTCATCACTAGTGCATAGGTCCCAATATCCTTTCCCAACCAAAAAATTCTTCATTCTAAATTTTCACAAGGCAAATTTCTTGTTATCCAACTTCTCACCAACAATCTGGGTAAAGTTATCAGTGCCCTATCCATTTGCCATGTTGCACAAGAAAATGTCTTCCTGACTCCCTGCACCCTGACCAATGCACCAGACAATGTCTGGTGACACTGTTTGACCAATTGACGAATATTTGACAATGTTTGGTGACATTTTCTGACCAATTGACGAATATTTGACAATGTCTGACATTGTGTGAAATTGTTTGACCAATGCACTAGACAATGTCCAATGTCTGACTCCCTGCACCTAAACAATGTCTAACTCCCTACACCAGACAATGTCTAAATCCCTGCACCAGAAAATGTCTGACTCCCTGCACTAGACAATGTCAATGTTTGACTCCTTGCAAGCCAAGAAGTCTCACTAACCAACTGCATTCCTTGACTATTTATGACAGTTTTATACAACAACTTCATTGTTAAAACTAGGGTATTTCAGTCCCATCAACATCTCAAAGCCATTCACAAACATGTGGTATAGCTCGTAGGCACATCAATAAATACATAGACCATGTAGTTTCTTTAATTCTGTCTCATGCAACCTTACTGCAGTCAAGAAAACATGCAATCTGAGTTTTGTAGGCTGTAAATGACTAGCACTTGATTTACAGCCAAAATCAAGGTGCATGCATGTCATACATGTCTCAAAAGCTCACAGACATCTACTAGTACATATAGGGTTCCATACATGATCATTCGAGCACATATTAGTGCATATTCATCAAGTACAAGTGTCAAAACTCCTATTCACAAGTTGCAATCAACAAATACTTAGCAAAACAAGGTTTATCTAGCTCCAAAATGTCTTCAAATCACTTCATACATTTGTTTCAGTGTGTCAGGGTCAATACATGACCATACATACAACCATAGACACTATGTCTTCCAGAAACAATATCATGGACTGCATTCCTTGCTTGTAACTAGCCAATACACTTTAATTGCATTTGTTTTTAGCTCCAAAATTTAGTTTTCATAAGCATTTAATGCTTGTCTTAGTCCTCCAAACACTCAGTTGACATATCCCAAGCCATACATTTGATATGAACCAAGCAATGCCATGTAATGCCTCGGGAAAAGACCGTGCTTGCTGCTCATAGACTTGTGACAGTTTTTAGCTTGTAAAAGGCTCCCAAATTTAAGTGTTTTTGTCTACAAACTTCAGCTCCAAGACACAAGAACAATGCATATGTCCTCCAGGGTATATATCTATACTTCACTGATGCTTTCTGAGCATGACATAAAGCTCCAAGATCATGTCAAGGTAACATACATGCTGTGTATTCTCTATTACCAGCAAATCAAGACTAAATTTGAGATCTATACATTCATGTCTCAGCTCATAATTGAGCCCTCTCCAAAGCATTTGCATACAATAGTCTGCAAGCACCTTTCAAAGGGTATGGGCAAGTATTTTAACCACTTAGTAGCCACTTATGTGATGTCTTGGAAATCAAGGAAGTTCAACCTATAGTAGGGGCAGTTCATGCAACTTGACAAGCTGTGTTTGTAATAGATCAATATCACATGGTGCTCATTGAAAACTTATGCATGCTTAATGGAGCCTTGGTGCACTCCCACACAAGAAGCCATAGATAATGCTTAAGCAATGGCAAACTCAATGTCTCAATGCATACCTTTCAAGAAACAATGGTAGGTTGCTTCTCTTCTGAAATACCCTAGCCTTAAAGCTCTTCAGGTCTTACCAAATTGCCTCATGCTCTAGAGAGCCCACCTAACATGGCTTTGATACCATATTGGAAGAGAGGGAGAGACATAGAGTAGAGAAAAACCCATGAGCATCAGCTCATCATCTTCTTCTTCATCACAATTCCATTATTCCATCATGTTGTCTCTTAACTAAAAGTGAGACCTACTATAGGTTTTACACTAACCATCATGTAACTATGGTATTAAGTCTACATCGACTTATTCAATGTCACACACATGTACAACTCTATCCAGCTGGTGTTGGTCAGTCACACAATCATAAAGAGATACGGGTGGAGCTTGATTTCTAACACGGATGAGCCATGATCCACCACTACATTGATTTCTAACATGGGTGATCCACCACTACATTGTCTATCAAGATTTTATCAACATATGTCTTTACCCTAGGACAGTGCTTCTCTAGATGCTCCCACCATTCACTACTCACTCAATGGACACCAAAAGGTTCAACAACATAACCTATTTGTAGGATTTTCTTGAACTCCTTTTTACGAAGTTTGGTGATAATTGAATGAGTCATAGTAGTAGATTCACATCCAATTTAACTTCATAAAGTGTGTTTGCTAGGTTAAACTCATTGAAGTTTACTACTAGTCTCTTCTCTTTTCACACCAACCATTCTTTTGGCTTCTTGAAAATCTTGGTATCCTTTTTTTCCTTCGATTTCTGTTTTCTTTTGACAACATGATCCTCTAAAACACCCTCATTTTTAAGAGGCCCAACCTAGGCATCCAACATATTTTTATCATCCTTGCTAGGTTTAGGGTTGACTTTGCTCATAATAAGGTCACCTTTCTAAGCATCTTTTAGTTTCTAGCCCCTAGTCACTACCCCAACATTGTTCGGAGATTAACTCTCACTAATTGGTAAAGTTTCAACTAGACATACCCTAGTGGGCATTTTCTCGAGTATGGCTTCACCCCTTTGAAAAGTTTACTTAGGGCCCTCTCCTTTATTATTCTCATTATTTGCATGATTGTTCATAAGACCACATTGCTAACTACCTTGCTGCAAAGAGCTAAGGACAATTATGAGAGAAATATTTCCCACCACACCAATTACAACTGAATCGTGATGGGCTCCCATCATTGGGCTTTCTAGAACTCATCAAGTTTTGTTGACACTTTAATAAATTAACATCTAAGGTGATTTGGTGATATTATTCATTGATCATATTCATACAATGTTCCATCGTATCCTTTACTTTCTCTGCAATGCTTGATGCTTGCAAAGGACTCATAACTAGTAGCTTCAAGAGCTACCCCCTCACTAGGTTGCACAACTTGCAAAAGGACCACTAGCTGCACTGACCCTTGGTTTACAAAAGGGGCTCTTTGGCTCATAGGGCTCAACAACATTTGGATCCTGTAGCTCCTCGTCACTCATCCTGATGATCTAAATATCCACAAAGGTCACCTACACAGACAAAAAATAATGTTAGTATAATCAATATAAATCATACAAAGCACGGTAATATAAATCTTTGAAAAATGATCTTACTTAAAATGCATATCTTATGTACCCTTATAAGTGATTCGTCAACGAATTGAGTAGGTGGATGCTCCAAGTATGAAGTACCCTATGGTTCCATATCAATCTCCTGACACAACTCCCATACACTAGAAGGTCGATAGACATGTCACCACAAAAGGACAAGTCCACCTCATTCTCAAAGAATTCTTGGACTCTTGTATTTCCATAATTGTTACCCGATGCTGGCTCCTCTACATGCTCCAAGCTTTCGATGGCCTCCACCCCTTGCAATATCGAACCCTCTATTTGCATATTGTCCTCATCAATGCTTGCAACATCGCTTTGATTATATACTCTCGCACTTCAGGGAGCTTAAGGTATAACATACCACCATCGAGGTTGTCGGGGCTTTGGATAGAAAATTACATGTTCACAATCATGTACAAAGAGATTTAACTATTGTGACATGTACCATGTCATAATATAATTAAAAAGCACATGAGTTCATGCACTTGTTTACAATGGGCCGGCAACACAAAGGTGTCATGAAAATCCATCCTTTTTTTTTCGGAATCTATTTCGAGAAATCTAGATGGACCTTGTCGAACTGTTGCTTTAGCTCCTTCAAGTACCACTTTGAGCCACTGCACATCGAATAGGATCATGGAGAAGCTACGGTAATCCACCGTGACAATACTTTACAAGTTTCCAAAATACTCCATCTCATCTATAACAGTGTTTGGATCCATTTCTCGTCGTCAGCTCTCTTGCTCGAGCCTTGCCATGATACCACAATCAGTTGTGGAGCACATTTTTTCAATACGCTCCACGTGGAAATGTCATCCACGCGACCACACTACACTATATATTTTGTACTGTATATTGAAACACTCAATTAGTTGTCGCATATAAAATATAGATAAGACAAACCCTAAACACGTCATCACCTTTGGACTATATCCCCTCGAGAATTCCCACTCCTTGATTGAGACTTCTGCCCCTTCGTGAGATGATGCGGTCAAAGCTCCATGCAACCATCGCGTTGACATAAACCACGGTATCTCCTCCATGCCCTTGGGATATCAAATCGGTCGATGGTGCGCACTACGTCAAAATTCGGATCATGCCTCCTCTCGATCTTTCCTAGCTTGCTGGCACCTAGCGAGCCATGTCTCCATAGAGGTATGGTGCAACATACAAAAGTAATTCACTTTCTCCTCCATTGCGACATCCATTCTTTTTTCTATCCCATTTCCAACCACCATATCTCTAGTTAGTCTATCATCATCCTTCAGCAACCATAGCATACTGTTGTCTGAATCCACCATTGGTAGCCATTGTGAAATATGCACTAGCGCCTCAAACACCAACTAACCTTCAGCCATGCTACCTTCTGGCCGAGCTCGTTGGTCATACAAAGGCTTTCAAGGTTTTCATGAAGCGCTCCAAGAAGAACATCCATAGTGTATGGATAGGTCCAACAATCTCCACTTCATCTACAAGATGCACAAGAAGGTGGATTTGTATCGTGAGTATGCTGGTAGGCAGGTATTTCTCAAAGAGACAAACCGTCTCCACTGCTTCCCACCTCGCGGATTCAATAGAGGATGTCTTAATCTCCTTCTGTGAGATCCGTTGCACTAAAATCGACAACCTATAAATCGCCCTGCGTATTTCTGGAGTAAGATACCCTGCAATCACGATGGGTAGTACAAACTGCCACAAACGAGAAAGCATTATGAACAACAACTGCACTCCAAATAGAAAAATATGCAGGTCACTTATAATCCATTCGTAGTACAAACCTAACATATGTTATGCCAATCATGGGATTTTAGCCCTGATAATTGGTCTTTAGAAAATGCAGACCTGAGAGAACGCATCATACCCATCGGAGTGCGGATAGACTTGCCTATTTTCTTCACAATGCGCTCTTCTTTAGTGGACAAAACCCAAGGAGCGCGAGGTAGCTGCAAGCAACCATCAGCACTCGATTGTGGCCAAAGTGCCTCCATCTTGCCTACCTCCTTCAAATCCATTCATGCCCCTATAGTGTCTCTCTTTCCTATGATATGGTCCCATAGCAAGCTACCCACATTCTTAAAAATATGTATGGGATTCAACAAGTGGTTGATCTGTAAGTGGGTCCAATATGGCAACTCGTAGAAAACTGAGAACTGTCGCATTCCGTTTGGATGTGACTCCCTGTGGACCATTTTCAACTCGTACCATCTTTGGGCATTCATAGGTGTTGGAGGTCATCCAAGAAAACCTTCCCTTAGTTTATGACCCTCTGGCAAGAAAGTGACATGTCCTTGATATACCATCTTCTTCATGGTTTGTGACATTCGGGAGTCTAATTGTGGCCCGCACAATGAACATCCATGATAATCTAAGGTAACTAGACCTGTCCCAACACCTCTATCCAGTTAATAAAAACTTGAATGAGCTATGATAGATATTAGCAATGAGAATGGAAGCCTACTTACCTGAGCACTCTCTGAATCCCGAAAAGTCATGCATGGTCCACATGAAAATGGTTGGAATATTGACAAACTGTCAACCATCGCGCTTGCTCATATCTTTCACGGTGACCCTCTCCTCCCACAAAATCTTAAGCTCATTGACTAATGAACAAAGATACATGTCCATATTTTTGACTTTGTAGTAGTCGGTAACGAGTAAGCTAAGAATGAGATGTCCTTTCTTTGTAGAAAGCTTGGAGGGATATTGTAGTTGACAAGGACTATAGGTCAAACACTGTAAGAAGTTGAGCACAGATCGAATGGGTTCACGCCATCCATAGCTAGACAAAGCCGAAGGTTCCTTGGCTCTCGAGCCAAGCATGGGAAGGTAGAGTCAACATGTCTCCATGCGTGTTAATCCGTTGATATTCATTATACTCCATTTGTGAATCTATTCTGTGCGCATGCCACGTTGTCAAGCTCGCCATGCCGAACATACGAAACATGTGGTTTATACGGGGGATAAGGAAAACGAGTCTAAGAACGTTTTGAGGGATGGTTTTCCCTTGCAAGTCCTGTCGATACTTGTGAGCACCACACTTTGGGCATGTCTCCATAGTCTTGTATTCTCCTCAAAACAGTATGCAAGTGTTGATACATGCATGGATGCTATTGTAGTCCATGCCAAGCTTTCATAAAACATGTTGTGCGTCATCATGAGACTTAGGCATGGCATTTACAAGTGGTAATATGCGATACTTCAGTAACCTGAAAAAAATCATAAAACAACTTGAAAAAACACAAAAAATTTTAATGATAGTGCTAAAAAGAAATCAATGAGGCATACATACAAGGTACCTGAACAACTCGGTCACACTCGCATTGCTCCACCCGTATTTTGCTTGCACACTTATTAGGAGTGCAAGCAATGTCTTCAGGCGAGATACTTAGCACCCATCATATAATGGTATGGATGCTTTCTCTCTAAGCGTATTAGAAGTCTTGACATCCATGGGCATCAATGTATTGATCATTGCCTTCATCTCAAGCTCCAAGATTGTAGATAAGTCTGGAAGGCTACCTATCTCTACTGGTATTGACGGTATAGATTGGGTAGTACCTTCCAAGTGGTAGATTGGCTTAGGCTCTCCGTCCATCGCATGCCCACGAAATCTTCTAACTGGCCACAAAGGGTGCACTCCTCCTTGGGACGAGACGTCACCTCCCTGGATACAAAATTTGCCAATCACACCTAATGTTTTTGTATATGGTATTCAATTAGCTTACGAATATAATGCATGATTGATATACAATTTTCTTATCGTTTTCTCAAAATCTGAGATCGTCTGATCAATGATCTCAGATTGAAACTCGCCAAAGCATTATATGTGTTCTATAGACAATCGATGATTTCATCTTATTGCCAGCTTACATTGAGAGCAAGGACATGGGACACGCTGATTAAGATATGCCTCACAATCTTGAACATCACGATTTCATCGTTTTCCATTTTGTCTACGTTACAACAAATAATTTGTTTTTTTAATCATTATTTTTTTCTTTCTTAAATTGTTTGAGAAGGGATTTCTTCTCTTATAACTCAGCAAAAATAACGTATATAAAGTCTCCACCAACCCATAAATTAACGTATGTTGGAGTGTTTCCCCTCTCGTGGTATTGCACTGGACCTCGCCACCACTTTCTCTTTGTTTTTTATCCATTCATTATCTTCTCTCCTTCCATCTCTCTCTCTTTTTCTCTTTCTTTATTATGTTGTATGTTTATTCCCTCTCTCTCGTTCCTTTTTCCTTTTTCTCTTCCTCTCCCTCTCTCATTTCCTTTAACAAAATATATATCTCTCTCTACCACTACCACTACCACTATAATAAACAAGAAAAGAATTAAAAAAAACAACAACAATTACAACAACAACAACAATAACAAACAAACAAATAAGAAAAGAAGAAAAAACTATTACCACTACTACAACAACAACAATAAACAAGAAAACTAAATAATAATAAACAAGAAAACAAAAAAAAAAAACTACTACTACTACTACTACTACTACTACAACAAACAAGAAAACCACTACTACTACTACTACTACTACAACCACAACTACGACTACGTACGACGACTACAACTACGACTACCACAACAACAAACCACTATCACTACCAATAAACAAGAAGGAAAAAGAAAAACAACAACAACACTAACTACTACTACTACAATAATAACAAAAAATAAATCAAACTAACATATTATAAAAAACTATACACAATAATATAGTTTGATTCAACAAAAATCTAAATGGCAATATAAAACAATATTTATAAGAGATCCAAAACAAGCCAAATATAAGATACTATACACAATAATATAGTTTGAGTCAACAAAAATCTAAAGGAAAATATAAAACAAGATTTATAAGAGATCCAAAACAAGCCAAATAGTGAAAAGAGAAAATTCTTGAATTGTCTACTTATAAGAATACAAACTATTTAAAGCCATGTTAGACTTTGCTTGCTGAAAAGCTTTTGCAAAGTATAGGAAGAGAGAGCTGCAAAATTCATGGCAAATTTTCATATTTAGCATTCTACACAAAAAGAGGACATGATAGAACTTAAAAGTTCATGATAAATCCTAAAACATGCCTACTAAGATTAGTTATTTATACATGAAGAGTCTTTTTCATTAGTATCTAAAAAATGATGACAATCCACAAGAAATTTTGGTGACTTCTCTAGACATGTTTAGATTCATTGCAAATCTGAGGGCGGAGTTTTTCGCCAAGATTTTGATCTCATTAGTCAACGTAGCTATAGGAGTTTGTTTTCCGTTGTGTGTATCTTTTTGTTTTTATGATTTTGTGGAAGATACTACATGGGGAGAATGCATAGTAAGGAGTGAAGGATATGGGAAATTCAAACCCATCAAAATCTCATCAAGGTATCATGCTTCAATATTGACAGAGCAGATTAAAAATGGAGCAAAAGTATAGATCAGCTGCCTAGTGTAGCAGTGATTGCAGAGTTTCTTGTTTTACATTTGCGGCGCCGAACTTCTACTTGGGTTCCATTTAATTTACGAATCACAGCAGTCGGAGTGGAAGTCAGGCAATCAAAGACACGCGATTTGCATTGGTGCCTTGGTTTCCGGAACATGGACTCACCTAGCATTATTCTACTTTGTGATACTTATGGTAGAAAAGGTATAGAGGGAGATGGTTTTGTTCTATGTCCATTATACGGGCGAAAGTGCAAGGTTTTCATTGCTGCTTCTGACAATTGGAGCTATAGAATTTCTCAAGCAGAAAGCTATGGAGAGACACGATATGGAGAGTGGTCTGTTACTAGCGCGCCGTGGACTAGGGCTTCTTGTATGGATATAAATATACTGGCAGTGGCAGGATGAACCCTCGGCGCCTGGATTGCTTTCAAGCTTCACGTATAACCCCAGTTTTCTTGTCCAGCTGCCTAGCTCCTTCACCTCTTGTGTTGCGTCCTTGGAGGTAAGTCTGACCATGCAGGCTCGTCGTTCGCCTGCGGCCCCGCGTTCACGGCCTGCGTTTTTTATCTGGACTCTGACAATAGCGGCAGCAGCTTGCGTCACAAGGAACTTTGAACACTATCCCATATAGTAAAAAAAGAGAAATTTTCTAGATACTTCTCAAAGTATCTAGAAAAAGTCTCAACTAGTAAAAGTGGAACACTTTACAAGTTAGTGATATAGTAAAACATTTCTATATAGAAAATTTTTAAAATTCTAGTTGATGATGTAGTAAATTATTCCTAGATGAGAAAACTAGTTGGAATCATAGATATAGTAAAATTTTCCTATATAAGAAAACTAATCGGAACCATTTATACAACAAAATATTCTTGTATAGAATTAACCATTTGAACAAAACTATAATACAAGTTAATTAGTAGAATAAAAATGATAATTTTTACTCATATATGGGAAAAAAAATCCAACTCACAGATAGGCAAGTACTACCAGTCAAGGATAGACAAGGTTGCCCAAAATGTTTTTATTGAAATAATTCTGATCAAGTCAAAAAATAATCCACAAAATTCAAGTCACATTAGGGTTGTTTAGAATATTGCAATTTCTAAAGCAAAAGAAGCCACACTTGGAGAATTGTTGAGAAACCTATAAACAAGTGGTTGGTAAAAGCACATCACTTGTACTCTCAAGATTCCTCTCAAATGGCAAATAGATTAGCAACTATTATACAATTAACAATCTAGAATCACAATCAATTTTTCGTCATTTAATACAAAAATCTCTTACTCATTTGGCTTGATGGCATATTGATTCACGCCAAGACTTGGAATGAGAATCTTCAAGCGCTTCATGATGTTCTTCATCCTCTTCTAGAAAAAAACCCTATGAATCCAGTTCAATATGAGCAAACACTCTTGAAGCATTATTCATATTGTAATGGTGCAAATTTGCCAGCCATAAGCTTTTTCAAAACGAAAGCAAATATAATCGAGTTTCATGAGAATATAATTCAACAAATCAATAAAGTCAAAGAGCTTGTATCGTCCCTTCCATTTCAAGGATCTACTAATGCATAGTGCCATTGCTAGACATCATCGCTCCCATTTTGTGATGGTATACAGGCCCCACTTTTAGTATGTGAATGATACTTGGTCAGATACATAAGGCTCCATATAGATTTAAGGCAAGAGACACCATAGAATGAAATGTAATCAAAATGAAAAAGACTGCTCTCAAGAACATGTGCCTATGACAATACAAGCTCAATATACCTTGGTAATGGTAGAAGCAATATGAAGTAGCCTCCATTTCCTCCATGTTGACCCAACATTTTCCTCTACATCCTTCTCTTCCTTGGCATGCAAATGGTTTACCTTGCACATATCTCAAACATTTAGCCTCGGTCAATGGTGCTTCCTACTAGTAGAGTTGCCACAAAATGTACTTTTACCCCCTATTGAGGTCTTCATTTTAATGAGCCACCAGGCATGGACTCAACTTCAAGCGGGGATAGTGTTTTAGTTGATGCAGGTGCTTTGTCCTAAAACCATACAAGACAAATGACTTAACATACTAGCCAATCATGTTTCAATATAAGACTTGTGGTAACCTTCCATGAAAATAACTTCCAACCTTTCATGCATTCAAATATATCCTATGCAATCCCAAGCATTTTTAAGTTATTACTTACAAGTCCTTTAATAGCAATACAAACCCTCCCAAGGTCACAAAAGAGACATTGTTAAAGAGGCTACAGATACCATTAATCTCCCTCTCAACAGAGAACTTAACAACTTCTAAGAAGCATAGGATTGAACAATACTAAAACAAAGTACCTGGCCTTGAAAAGTTGAGAGTATCCCAAACAAAGAAACTATGATCGACATATACAACAGCTAGAAAAACCAAAACATCTTGTGTAAGAATAGTGATTGAAGAGAAACCTTACCAATGTATTATCAAAAATGAAGCACTTTATGCCTAGCAGCTTTAAGCTTATTCTCAGTGTACGGACTCACTAATGTTATCTCAAAATAAAACTTACTAAGCTTGTGCGATGTTGCAAATCGTCAAGCAACAGCATCAAGATATGAGATCCCATTTACATTATGTGCGGCAAGGTAGGAGCATGTGTTTGTATCTGTCAAGTCATGGAATTCAAATGGTGTTGGTCAAGGAAAAGTTGCAGTAAGTGCAAGAGACTCAAGCATGAAAATCCACAAAATACCATCATTGCATGCACAAGCAACGTCCAAACTTGAAATGGCTAAACCATGGTCTTGCCAAACCTGCAACGAGCAACTGAAACTATTGTTGATGTCTGCAGCAGATAGGAAACCACAAAGAAATCTTTGCTTGCATCAGAGGATACCTTAAGATGAACCCATTTTTTCAATGCAAGTCCATGATGTAGAAGGCACTGTATTCTTGTTGAACATCATATGGTAGGAGAGAACTGCACACATGAAATGCCATATTAGTGCAATTTCAGCTCAGCTAGGCAAGACCCATCGGTTACATCCCAAATACAAAGCAACTCGTTGATGCCCAGACTAAAACAACAAAAAACCACCCAGCTTAGTGCTAGGAAACCTCTAGCCCTATAATTCTCTACATAAGGACTTTTCAACTAACTATTGGTGGGGGACCGAAATCGCTGTCATTTTGTAGATGATATATACCTCTCAAGAAGTAACAAGTCAGCCTGCATCAGGTGAATAAGCAACACATGCCAATGCTTTTGGAGTCATTGTAACATCACCCTTTGCAAGGTTGCAAGCCCATTTGCATTTCCAGTTGTGAGCCCAATAGCCTTTTTCAATTGAAGCTGAAAATCAAGAACGCGTCATTGATATAAAAAACTTAGTAAAATCATTTTAGGAAAGAAAACACAAGCTTGTGCCACTTCTTTGGGTCTTCTAGTTGAGTTATCAGAATACACAAGTTTGGGATTTGACAACCTCAGTATACGACAAGTCAGGATTGATAAATATAACATCACCATTGAAATATGGAAGTTTGTCTGCACAAACACCAATACATTTCAAGTGCTTCTCGTTCATTTAGCTTCATTCTCTCGCTGAATACATACATTCTTATGTGCCAAGAATTCCTTAATTGTCTAGATTCTCTGTGTACATGGCTTCAAATGTGTACATATGCCTAATTAGAATATCAATAATGGCAATCGATGCTACCTTTTCAAAGGATTCAGGGCGCATGAGGAGTCTGTCTGGAAATAGCTGTGACCGCAAAGGAGCAGCTCGTTGTGCCATAGCAATTCAGAAAAGAAACAAACAAGGCTTTCTTCTCACTGTTGCAAAACTGATTGCAAGGAAAGATGGAGGAGGCATGCTCACCGTAGGTGGAAGAGGTCGTCGACTGCACTGAGACAGTTCTGATCGGAATCTGCGCGGCAGGACAAAAATGGTGTAGTAATAGGCATGCTCACCGTAGGTGGAAGAGGTCGTCAATTGCAGGAGGCATGCTCAACATACCGTAGGTGGAAGAGGTCGTCGATTGCAGTGAGACAGTTCTGATCGGAATCCGCGCGGCAGGACAAAAATGGTGGCAGCAGCAGTAGCATTGCCCTACCTGATGAAAGGAAAAATGGCATGATGCTAACCATGGTTCAAAACCAAACCCATAGATAAGTTAACCGAATTCGCTCAAGGGTGTGTGGTAGCCATGGAAAGGGATAACGATTAAGGCCACTAAATCCATTATTGCAACATTAAGGACATCCTAACACATGGCCACTCTTCTTGTGCATCCAAGAGAGCTTATTGGAAAACGAGAATTTGGGGTGGTTGTTGGTGAGAATGACCAAAATAGAAAGAAGAAGTTAGTAAGTGAGAAGACAACCATGGAGTTAGATTATGTAGCAGTTGCTCTATCATAGTGTCCTGCCTTCTCATCTAAGTTGGTTGTCCAACATAAGTGTGTGGGTTGGATTTCTTTCCTTGATATGCGTGTCTAGTTGCATGGTGTAGTGCATGCTCTTACAGAAGTACTAGGGCATATTTTCTATGTGCCTACTATGGCCTCCTCCTATGGTACTCTTAGACCATAAAGAAAAACTTGAATTCTTTGGGAGAGGCATCAAGAGCCATCAAAATGTATGGAGGTGTTTCACCCTCATGGGCTTGAAGTGGCTTTGAACATTAAATTTAAATATTTTCCAAATGCATGTTACATCTACAAAATTGGGAGGGCATTATGCTAAGGATGATCGTTGAGGCTATTGAAATCTTTTGCCATAGTTTAAAACTTGAATATACAAAATTTAGGAGAGTACCTGAGAAAGCATGAATCATGAAAAAAGCAAGAGAGAGTACTTGACACAAGATTGGGCACAATGCCTCCTCTAAAACCCTAAGAGGTCCTCTAGTAGTCAATCAAAGAGTCCCCACACAACATTATCCAATCTTTCCTTGGGAAACAATGAGCTTAGTTGGACACATGAATTTTGGTTCTACTTCACAAGGACATCATATGTGATGGTAATCCCTTACATCAAATTTCTTCAAGACAAACAAAGTTTTAGCCCTTTTAATCCAAAACAGAAATTGAATAGGATGTGTACATGCACCCCATGACAATAATTTTAGGTGCCTGATATTTAATAAGGCCAATAATGGATTATATTTTGGAGTTTTTTCTTTTTAGTAGAAATATACATGTTTCTAAAAATTTGCATTGAATTCATTTTAGCTTAGTCTAGTATAATATTTTGTTAGATGTAAATACTACTCGGGTCCTATTCTTTAGACTTCAAACATAGTAATCCGTAGTTTTTTAAAATAATAAACCTTATATTAATAATAATCCAATAAGTTTACATTGGTTGAACTCTTACCTTGCAATGTGAATCCTAAGAATATTGATTTAAACCTAAATTTTACTTATTATTTTTTATAACTTCCAATAGACTATTAAGTTTATATGTTTATATTAGATAGGTTTTGTTTTTTCATGTCCTTAATGGATCCCAAATAACTTTCCTCACTATATTATTGTTGATAGAGATAGATTGTGATCCTTTGAATTCTCATAGGCAAGCAGGCTATTGGTTTGGTAGACATGGTTTAAGCAGCTATTAATGAGAAAAGGCTTGAAGAAATCCTTGACACATCTGCTGGAGAGTGGCCGCTCCTTGAAACTTCAGAATAAGCAAACTTGGTTGTGAAATGTGCAAAACCAAGATGAAGAGACCATGTCTTTTATTTTTGCCTCCGCTCCACCTCCTCCTTCCCCTCCCTATCTCTCACACCAAACTCAAGTAAATACACAATAAGGGCTTATGCCCCTTACATACAATGTGGGTGAGGAGCCACCTAAATACGAGGTGGATGACAAGACATTTACACATATGCAAGTCTATTTATGAGCTTTCCTTTAGTTTTTCCTCTTAGAACCAGACATAATAGCGCATGGGAAGGTATTTGGCCTATATTCCTTAAATGATTGGTATAAATCTAACAAAGCGTGGTACATAATTTTTATCCTCTTTGGGCAGCTGATATTCCCCATATGGCTTGAAAAAAAATCGTACTCTTTCTATAAGGGTTGTAATTGGACTTTGTCGCACATGCTATGGTAGGGTGGTTGCTTGATAGGGCATCCCTCAAACCCAAATCCAAAGGACCAAGTTTTATTCAAGTGAAAAAGTCCAAATTCCAAAAATATATAAAAAAGTAAAGTTAATCTTTTGCATCTCTAAGGTAGACAATCATTTTGGAAACTATTCTTGTAATCTCAAGTAACAATAATAGAATGAAAAGCAATAAATAGCTAGCTCAGAATCCTTATGTGATCAACCATAAGTTGCAGGAGTTGATATGGTATCTTCTCTCTATTTTCAATTCTACTCAACCATCTATTTGTCTAAATTCACCATATAACACACAAGCATTGCCTCTAGCATATCAAGGCACAAGCATTTTATATGTTTCACCTCAATTTACATTAAAGAAAAATGTTGAATTGAAGTACCATATCGACTTTTGTTAAAAATTAATTTAGGTTCGGGCCTCCCTTCCTCTCTCACCTTGGCATTTTATAAAGAAACACAATTAAATTAACATAGTCCCTGATATTGTTGCACTAGCATATATTAGAATATGCTTGTGAACACTCACCGATTATCTAGGTTTTTGGAAATATGAATACCAATTCATGACCAATATATGGTAACTAGTTTTTTCTAGATATGATTGGATGAAAATGTGAATGTGTGTGGATGGTCAATTAGGAATAGCTTGTCTTTGATTGAACAAGCAAACTATTAATATATAGATATGACAACTAGAATGTATCCATAACTAAATACTATGTGTTGAGGTACATAGAGAGAGAGAGAGAGAGAGAGAGAGAGAGAGAGAGAGAGAGAGAGAGAGAGAGAGAGAGAGAGAGAGAGGAGTTTGCAAGACATCCATTGGAGGATTTTTTTGCTCATCATTAGTCATCTAGTGGAGTGACTGATGCAACCAAAAGCCTCTATTCCTCCTCTCCTTTAGTCCTTCTTGATGGTTGCAATTATGGCTACATATATAGCAGCCTCCAATTTCTGCGCATGAGAAAGTAGTGAGAATGACGGTGTAGATACCACTATTTAGTCTCAAACCTTGGGTGAATAATTCTTCAAAGCATTCTTTGAAAAACTCACTCATCCCATGCTAAGGACACTTCATGGTTTTTGGAAAAAGGAATGGAATTGTTAATTTGTGATGAAAGTCCAAAGGCATATCTGCCATCTTATCCTAGGTCTCGACCCATTTTGCAACTTCTAGGACCACTTGCCATGCATACACAAGTATTTTCAGTACTTTGATACTTTGAATACTTATTCTTTGGCTCAAACAAGAGAACATTTGCCTAGTAGAAGACATCTAAGTTAAGTTTCTTCATCTTCACTTTCACAAGCCATGCTTTAATGAATTGCCCATGCATGTAAGGACTCTATTCTCTTTGAACATGCCAAAAAAAAAAACACATGTGCTTTTCATGCAAGTGTAGGAACTCTTGCTCCAATTCTTAAAATACCTAAACCCTTGCTCCAATTCCACTACTTTGAAGATAGGCTCCCTTAGCCACTTTGCTAACTCTTTCAATCCTAGGCAAATAAACTTGTTTTTTCTCACACTAGTCACCACCCTAGAGAGTTCTGAAAAAATTTCATACATTTTCATCAATACATCTACTAATTGCTTCTCTACTTGCACAATGTTGGAGTTATTGCTGCCAAATAATTGGGAGACCAAGTGTTTTCTTTTTGGTATAGGAAGTGTGTTGGTTAATCCATGTTGCACTTTCAAATCCAAATTCCTAAGCAACAGGTTGGTGATTATGGCAAAGAGTAGTGGGGCGATAGGACACCCTTTCCCATCAACCTCTTTACCTCAGATGGAGTTAAGCATAGACCATTTACAAATACATCCTAAAGAGATTGAAATATCTCTACAAAAATACCATGATTCCTCTTCCATCATCTATGGTACTGATGAGCTTTTGCTGCTTCTTTTGCTCCATCAATTTATAAAATTAATTACTTGGAGCCTCACCCATAAGATACCATTGCCCTTCAACTAAATTTTTGCAACTTCAACTTTATGTTTTTGCAAATCCTCAATTGAATGCTCCACTTCTTTGAGAATTTGATAAAACATCCCATCATCAAAACACTTAGTAAGAGCCATAATAATATACTCCCTACATTTTACTAACATACAACCCTCTTTGAAGTCTATCTTGATCTTTGTCATACATCTTGGCAATGTCAATGATGATAGCTATGGATCTCATCTAGTTCTAGATTGGGTTAGCCATTGGATTGTTGGTTTGTTTCCAAGAATCCTTCAATTATGGTTTGAATCCTTCCCTTTCTAGAGAGGAGGTTCTGAACCTAAATAGAGACTGGCTTCCATCTCTTTCTCCAACTAAATTGATCCTTCTTAGATGGACTTCCTAGGCACCTCACATTCCAAGAGATCATAGAGAGCCAACTAATCAACATTGTATCTTTGTTTGAGCCTCCATAATCCTGAATAGAAAAATATTCTTGTCAACGAAACATTTGCAAGTAAGCTGTTAAAGGGAAAGGCTTTCCTTCTCACCTCCATTAAATGCCAAAGACTTTGGTGGTTGAATTTCTTTATTTCCATTTTGCTTTAACTTTGGCATCTCTAGGATTGACTGTTAATTGGGTTCCTCCTTTTGAGGGTTGTTTGCGTTCATAGATTTAGCCTTCTCAATCTATGAGGTTTTTACTTTTTTCTTCTTTTGTGACTATGTTGCAGGAGGTTCTTCCTTATCTTCAATATTTTCTCCTTGGGTACTTCTTAGCTCCATGCCTTTTTGGACATTCCTTTGCAAAGCACCCACGTTCTTTGCATATGAAGCATGTAACCAAGAAGAGAGAGAATTCTACATTGATCAGCGACTCAATCCCATTAGAATCATAAAGCTAGAGCATCTCAAGGATCTTCTTCTTCTTATCCCAAATTATGAAAGGCCGCTTGCTCCACTAGCTGATGTTGTTTGTAAGAACATAGAGCCCTCTACCTAAAGCTTCTACTAGCACATTAACTTCTCCATCTAGCAAGGGAGGAAGTCCATGAAAACTAGCCCATATTGGGCATTAAATGTGCAATACCTCCTCAGGAATAAAATCGGCATTGCGTGAGACCAAGTAAACAAGGTTCCCTTTCAACCAAAAAACTGAACCCAAAACCCAATTTATTTTTTCTTTAGATGAAAGCAAGACCAAAAAGAAACCTATTGACAAGCACAACAATGTCGGCACTAGTTTGACCCAAAGGTGAACCAAAACCATCTAGCAAACTCATCCTCAAGGGGGACCTTCCCTTAAAATACATGTACATGTCACATAGAGAATACTTAGCATAGCTTTACCGAATGCACGGCAACAATAATACTACTCATGCACACATCACTTGCTTTCCGAATTCCATGGTGACTCTCTTCTTCTCACTGAAAGATTTCTAGTCATCCCACACCTTATTCTCTAGCTCTTCCATGTTCCTGCTAGCAATGACAACATTAGCATAATCCATCTCCATCCTATTATATTTCTTCTATTGCTTTATGTTTGGGTCTATGTTCCATCATCTCTTACTCCTCACGCACCCCCCTAAACATGCTACGTGCATGAAAGAGGGATTGTATAAGTCACATGTCAGTAGGAAATGTTGGTGTTAGTGCACTTAATATAGCTGCCCTAGTTAATAGACTATGTGACATGATCATCTACTAAGAACTCCCCTTTTCAGGTTTCCACATGCTCATGAGGTTTGATGCCATTCATTTAAGGAAAAAGCTATTACAATTTCAAGAGTTTCTATTTTGCTAATGGATGGGTGTGCTTCTAGTTTGTAAGGGGCTCAAATAACTTTTGATAACTGTTTGTGATGTATTGATGCTAGGTATATTCCATACTTGGAAGGGAATTTTAGGGTAATTTCAAGATTTAGAGCCATGTCATTGAGTTGAATTGAATGAGACTCTTCTTTGTTTTAATGTGACAATGAAATATTTTGGATACATACAAACATATACATTATAAGTGTGTATCCACATTGTCTTATTTGAGATTGTCTACATGGTTGATGGTTAAGCCTATCGATTGTGGTGTGTATTACTTAGCATGACTACGTTGGATATTATATACAAAACAAAATTGGTTTAATGTGCATAAACATTATACTATTCATAGCTTCATAAAAATTTCGAGTAAACATGGCTATATTAGGCACTATATACAAATTCATCTCACTTTACCAGATAGAGACTTATTTTACTAGGTATAACTTCACATTTATCTAGTAAAATGAAAAACCTAGTTCCAATTTTAAAAACCCTAGTTACCAACTAGAAAAATTTCAGCATTTACTAGATACAAGTCTATTTACCATCTAGTTCAGTGTCTAAAGTTCGCGTCCTCCAGACACTTTTGCAGCTGGTCTCTGCGGAGGGCTTCAATTCGGAAGGTTAATTAAATTCTGTTTCAAGTCTAAGAATATTATGCACAGAACACTAGTGCTTTCAACGTTAGTAGAGTAGACGAGTAAGAGTACGTAGGTTGCGCTCTTCTGGTCATGGCACTGCAAACAGTGTAGGACTGAGCTTTGGATAGGAAGGAAAAAGGTGGTCTTGGTGACAACGGCGATAGTGTGCCAAGACAACTTGTATTGACAAAGTTGTCATTTGTGGAACAAAGACCTAATAGTCATGAGGCAGTTATTGAGTTATTGTTCGAACTTTATCTTCAGTTCTTGCAACACATACAGGACTGATAATCGATCGCCAGTAACACAAAGTATGTTCCATCGACTATTGAAGCTCTGATCAGCTCGTGGCGATCAGAATATGCAGGATCATCACTTCAGACGGAGAATTCAGAGTCATATCGGGTGGACTATCAGGCACAAGCCGGTGATCCGGAAACAATTAATAAAGCAGACCAGTACTCAGGAGACACAGAAGAAGAATTAGATAGCTACGACTGGACCTTGATTAGCCTTCCATTAACTTCTACAATTATCTGTGATGATGAGGATCACGAGCAAAGCCCCACTAATTCAAAACCCTGCATGCAAGCGTTATATCAGACGTCCATCAGCTCTCCATCGAGCCCAGCTATGGCGCCGTCTCAGATGAGTCCGAGAATGGGGAAAGCTAGTTATATGGAAGACCATTGGCGCATATTCCCCATGAAACCTTCACATGCCGAATTGGAAGAAGATCTACACGATGATGGTCTTAAAAGAGGCATTCAAGCAAATCGTGTTGCTGAGATCAGTGATATGTAAAGGCGCAGAACATGCAGATCTGGCGGACGCCATGGCGTATGGCATCGTAATGAAGGAGGATCTCTGCATCACCTCAAAGCTTCAATCCATCGACAACTACCCTGATTATTGTGGCTCCATTATCAGTTAGCATGTCAAACGGCGATTCAGAAAAAGGATATTGAGAGTGACCATTATCACTTAGCATGTCAAACGGCGATTCAGAAAAAGGACATTGAGAGTGAGAGTGGGAAGGAATCACAAGTGGCGAAAAGCTTTTTACCTATTTTCTTTAAAGGCTTCTTTTGTGGGAAGAGAAAAGCTAAGTTTTAAAAATACGGGGGGAAGTTATTATATGTATATCTTTTATATTACGTGCGTTGAAGGCTCATTTATAAATATTCTTATTTGTAATTTTTTTAAATAAAAGATAATTTTTTTCTATTCAATCTATAAATAATACAGTATGTAAAAAAATGGTATTTTAAAAACATCTTATTATGAACTCACATGATGTACACATATATTCATGAGTAACTTACCGAGTAAAAATGCCTTAGTTTTATTTGAGTAGCCAAATAGCACACTTGAGAGGGAGTGAAGAAAAATTATAAAAGGAAGGACAAGGAGGGTAAGGGGAAGATATGAGCCATCAAGAATCAAGAGAGAGAGGCTAGAGGTAGAGCTTGAATCCCTCGCCTCCTTGAAGATCTCATTTCGAATTCGGGAGAGTAGGCTTGAGATGGAGCTTGTATCTCTTGCCTTCTTTGAAGATAGCCATCGAATTTTGGAGAGAAGGCTTGAGGTCGAGCTTTAAGCCCCCTGCCTACATCGAAGTTTTCGTCCTGCGAGTCGCTATGAATATTAGTTCGAGTTTGGTTCTCCTCGCCTTCCTCGAAATTCTTCCCATAAAATCTAATATTCCACATTTTTTCTCCTCTCTCAATTTGAAATCTATGAACTTGTAACTTGCCTATATTTTTAATCAAGTATTTATTTTTTATTCAAAATTTCTTTGGATAAGTTTTATTTTGTTGAATTCTCCCATCTCAAAGTGTCCTTGTGGGGCGAGTGACTTTCATGAACCCCCTGCGTGAATTCCATGTGACACCGATATATTTTGAACTTACCATAGTATTTTCTAGTTGTCTTCTACTATGTTGGCCTTAGCTTCTTAGTCCTCATCTAATAATTCCAAAATAGCTTACAAGTGCATCTCATAAGCAATGGTTGGGGATCATCTTCTTCTACATTAATATGTTTTCTGCATTTATTAATGCACAAGTGGTTGTTTTACCTAAGAGAATATTTGAGAACAAAGTATTCAATGGAGCATAAGAGAAATGTACACTACTAAGTACTACTACATGCATTGATGATTACAAATTTACCTATGTTTCAAAAACATATAATATACAATAATTTGGTACTAAACATAAGTCAATAAACTAATTAGTCAGCTAGTATGGGTTTCATAAGGCTTAACCATTGTCTTGATTCCCCTTACATGCTTCCACTTCTTTGTTATGTGAAGGTATATAAATAATTTGTTCGCATTTGATTCTATGGTATCCACTTTTAATCTTATCTTATCTATGTTATACTAAAAAACCACTATTATCATCTTAAAGAAACTCTTAAAACAAAAGCCAAGTATCTAGTTTATATTAATCTTCTACATACATACACAAGAAATAAAATATAAGAATTGAAAAATCACAAAATGCACATATATCATACTACCCTGACATGTAAACCAATGATCATGCCACATAAAAGGCTTAATGAAGATCATTCTTGAATATATGTGCCACCATGTTGGCTTATGATATGGAGTACAGTAGAATGATTACCTTTACTACCTTGTTACAAATTTAAGCATGTTAATGCAATGTATTCATTTAATTTCAAAGCCTAATTTATTCAAATGATAGATGATGCACTGGACTACTTTCTTTTCAAAATGAGTCTACCTTATTTACAATTTAATGAAGTCCTTATGGTTATTACAAACATCATTTGCATAATGCACACAGCCACTTGTTGTATAGTATGAAGTGTGTTTATATTCTATAAACTATGCACAATAAACAAGGCAACTTGATGAACTACATAAATATACTATTGAAACATACACACCATCAATACCAGAGGAGACATGTAGCCTTTTAGACTTTCCTACAATCTTGGAGCTTGAGATGGAGACATTGATTGGTGCATTGATACACATGGATGTTGAGACATCTAATTCGCTAAGAGACGAAGCATCCATACCATTATATGATGGGTGCCGAGTATCTTGCTTGAAGACACTGCTTGCACTCCTAAGTGTGCAAGCAAAATACGGGCGGAGTGATGCAAGTATGACCGAGTTGTTCAAGTACCTTTTACGTACGCTTCGTTGATTTCTTTTCGGCACCATTATAAAATACAATTGTGTTTTTTCAAGGTGTTTTATGATTTCTTTTCAGGTTGCTAAAATATCATATATTACCACTTGAAAATACCATATTTGAGTCTTGTGATGATGCACAACTTATTTTACGAAAGCTTGGTATGGACTACAATAGTATCCATGCATGTATCAACGATTGCGTGCTGTTTCGAGGAGAATACAAGAATATGGAGACATGTCCAAAGTGTGGTGCTCAAATATCAACAGGACTTGCAAGGAAAAACCATCTCTCAAAAAGTTCTTCGATACTTTTCACTTATCTCCCGTATATACATCACATGTTTCATATGTCGGGCATGGCGAGCTTAACAACGTGACATGCACAGAATAGATCCATAGATAGAGTCCAATGAATATCAACGGATTTACGTGCATGAAGCCACATTGACTTTGCCTTTCTAAGATTTGCACAAGAGCCAAGGAATCTTCAGCTTGGTCTTGTTATGAATGATGTGAACCCATTCGATCTCCACTCAACTTCTTAGTGTATGGCCTATAGTCCTTGTTAACTACAACATCCCACCATGAATTTCTAAGAAGAAAGGACACCTTATCCTTAGCTTATTCGTTCTTGGCCATTACAAAGTTAAGAATATGAACGTCTATCTCCATCCATTAGTCAATGAGCTTAGGATTTTGTGGGAGGAGGGGGTCACCATGGAAGATATGAGCAAGCGCGATGGTCGATGGTCCACCAATATACGAGCCATTCTCATGTGGACCATGCATGACTTTTCGGAATTCAGAGAGTGCTCAGGTAAGTAGGCTTGCATTCTTATTGGTCATATCTATCATAGCTCGTTCAACTTTGTGTTCACTAAATAGAGGTGTTGGAACATGTCTAGTTACCTCATGTTATCATACATATCCATTGTGTAGACCATAGTTAGACTCCCGCGAAGATTAGAAACCATGAAGAAGATGGTATATCAAGGACATGCCTCTTTCTTGCCGGAAGGTCATGAACTGAGGGAAGGTTTTCTTAGACGACCTCTAGCATGAATGAATGCCCAAAGATGGTACGAGTTGAAAATGGTTCACACGCAATCACATCCAAATAGAATGTGACGACTCTTGGTTTTCTACGAGTTGCCATATTGAACCCACTTACACATCAACCACTTGTTAGATCCCATGCATATTCTCAAGAATGTGGACAGCTTACTATGGGACCACATCACAAGAAGGAGAGACACTATAGGGGAATGAATGGATTTGAATAAGATAGACAAGATGGAGGTGCTTTTGCCACAATCGAGTGCTGACGGTTGCTTGTAACTACCTCACGTTTCTTGGGTTTTGTCCACTAAAAAATAGCGCATTCATGTGAAGCAAATTTTCAGGTTTATTCGCACTCTGATGGGTATGATGCGTTCTCTCAGATCCGTTTTTTCTAAAGACGACTAACTATTAGGGCTAAAATCCCATGATTGGCATAAGATATGCCAAGTTTGTACTACGAATGGATTGTAAGTGGCCTACAAATTTTTTCTATTTGGAGTCTAGTCGGTGTTCGTAATGCTTCTTCATTTGTGACAGTTTATACTACCAATTATAATCGCAGGATGTCTTACTCTAGAAATATGGGGGCGATTTACAAGTTGTCAAATTTAGTACAGTAGATCTCACAAAAGGAGATTAAGACATCCTCTATTGAATCTGCAAGGCAGAGAGTAGTGGAGATGGTTTATCTCTTTGAGAAGTACCTGCCTACTAGCATGCTCACAATACAAACCTACCTCCAAGTGTATCTTGTAGATGAAGTGGATATTGCAGGACATGTCCATACACGATGGATATTCTTCTTA
Source organism: Lygodium microphyllum (assembly GCF_053477565.2). Lineage (NCBI taxonomy): Eukaryota > Viridiplantae > Streptophyta > Polypodiopsida > Schizaeales > Lygodiaceae > Lygodium > Lygodium microphyllum. Next base: position 49,875,270 of record NC_141155.1, read on the forward strand.
GAGCACTTCATGAAAACCCTAAAAGGCTATGTGCAACAACAGGCTCCGCCAAAAGGTAGCATGGCTGAAGGTTGGTTGGTGTCTATGGCATTAGTGCATATTTCATAGTGGCTACCATTTGTGGATTTAGACAACAATATGCTATGGTTGCTCAAGGAGAATGATAGAATCACCGGAGATGTGGTGGTTGGAAATGGGGCAGAAAAAAGGATGGATGCTGCAATAGAGAAGAAAGTGAATTGTTTTTGTGCATTGCACTATGTATCCATGGGTACAAGCAAGCCAAGAAAGATTAGGAAGAAGCGCGATCGGAATTTCGACGTAGTACTCACCATCGACCAATTCGATATCCGGAGGGCACGGAGGAGATGCCACGGTTTATGTTTATGCGATGATTACATGGAGCTTTGATCGCAGACCTCACGAAGGGGTGTAGGTCTCTACTAAGGAGTGGAAATTCTCAAGGGGATGTAGTCCAAAGGTGATCACATGTTTTATAAGCTATTGTATCTAGATTTTATATATGACAACTAATCTAACCATTTCAATGTACAGTACAAAATATATAGTGCGACGTAGTCATGTGGGTGACATTTCAGTGTCGAGCGCATCAACAAAATACTCTCCACAATGGATTATGGTGTCATGGCAAAGTTCGAGCAAGAGAGCCGACAACAAGCCACAGATCCAAACACTGTTATAGATGAGACAAAGTATTTTGGGAGCTTGCAAAGCGTTGTCATGGTGGATTACCATAGCTTCTCCATGATCATATTCAATGTGCAGTGGTTCAAAGTGGTACTGGAAGAATCCGGGGCAACCATTCAATGAGGTTCATCTAGATTTCTGGAAATAGATTCCAAAAAAACATTGACAAATTTGCGTGACACGTTTGTCTTGCCGGCCCACTGTGAACACGTGCCTGAACTATTTTTTTAAATTTTATTATGACATAGTATATGTCACAAATGTTGAATCTCTCTTATATGTAATTTTGAACAGGTAACTTTCTATCCAAACCCTCGACAACCTCGATGGTGGTATGTTGTGCCTTTAGCTCCCCAAAGTGCAAGAGTGTATGATGAAGCAATATTCCCAACATAGATGAGGATAATATGCAAATGGAGGGGTTGAAATTGCAAGGGGTGGAGGTTGAAGATGGCTTGAGTAAAGCATGTAGAGAAGGCAAAATTAGGTAACGATGACGGAAAGACAAGAGGCCAAGAATTCTTTGAGAATGAGATGGACACATCATTTTGTGGTGATCTATCTATCGACCTTCTAGCCTTTGTAGAGTTATGCCAAGAGATTGACATGGGACCATATGCTACGTCATATCATCCACCTACACAATTCGTTGATGAATCGCTTATAAAGGTACTCTAGAATATGCATTTTAAGTAACATCATTTTTTTCAGAGTTATATTACCATGCTTTGCTTAAATATTTATATTGACTACACTAACGTCACTTTTTATCTGTGTAGGTGACCTTTAACGATATTTTGGAGAGCACGATGAGTCGAGGGATGAGCAAAAAAAGGTTGAAGGATATATTTACACATATGTCTCTAAATCAAATGGCTTGATTTAGAGATGTGGTAGAGCTATCTCTAACACCATTAGACAATTCTTTTAGATCTACATCGGCACACTCTGATGCTTGGGTTTTTAATAGACAAGGTCGACACTCCAGACTTGGGCGGGATGGAGGGAGTGGTTCTAGGAGATGCTACAGAGACATGGATGTGATGAGCCCGAGGTTAGCTTGAGATACAGATGCTACTCCTTGCTATCGTGCAGGTTTAAGAGAGGGTGGCTTAGGTGGTTGTTGTGGAGACACTGATGCAGTGTCTTCGTCTCGTCGTTCTGGTGGAGTTGCATCACCCGTAGGATTTTTCACACTAGCGGGGACATCTATTCCAGTGACTTCAACTTTTTCTTAGCCGTCCATAGGTGGCACCCCTATGGGTGCTACTCCGAGAGATACCACCCTTCTGGATATAGTAGATGTATAGGGGTCTCATGGCTATGTACAGGAGGGTAGTCGTAGGTGGGAGAGGACACATCTTAGACATACCTTAGAGGGGTATGGATACCTTACAAATGACAGAACATGAGCTGTGATCATGAATGATGTGAGGGGAGGAGGGTGATGTCTCGTCGTATGAGAGAGTTGTGCCAATAAGTTTTTCGATAAAATGTCTTGGACAATTGGAAGAACATACCTAAGGGGAGCAAGGACTATATAGTAGCATCCTTACATGAGGTGTTTCTAGTACCCACCATAGTAGAGAGGTTTTTCACAGGTTGAATGATGGAGTGTATGCGTGCATACATATCACGCAGACGATTGGACACACACAAGGCACTCAAGAGTGGCGTCTCGAAGCCCGAGTGGCTCAACATAGATGACTGGTGGAGACTCAAGGAGGAGGCTATAGATTCTCTGGGATGTTGGAGATAGTAGCACGATGCAGCAAGGGCACGACTAGATGCAGGGATGGTCCATCATCTTGGGAGTGGCAGCCATAGGACTTATTTGGAGAGCTTTGTAAGTTTTTCTTTTCTTCTTCTTGCTTTCTTTTTTGCAATATTTCTTATACTAACAATTGTGTTTCTAATAGTTTTATTTTGTTTTCTTTGTAACACTCCATTACAAACCACAATCCCACCAGCCTAGAGACTCGATATGCAGAGAGATATGGTCTCACTGCATTGATCAATAGACTATATGCACATAGCGGCCCAATAAGTTACTCATCTTTCTTATCCCTAGTTACTATTTTTATTAATATGCATTATGTATGGTGGACTAATGTGTAGTTTTTTCTTTTTTGGGCAGACTTCGTTCGATACTCCTTTACATCAGGATAAGCTCTCAGATGGCGATGATCTATAGCTTGTTCTTGGATTCGTGGAGCATACATTCTTTTCCTTTTTGGTCATGTGATTTATGCATGTATCTTTTATGTACTATATTATTATCATCCTTTGTATCTTGCCATGATTCCATGAGTTTTCATATATGATATTGTATTTATTTTATGTTTTAAACTTATGGATTCTAGTACATTTTGCACTCATTTTGACGACCCTTCACTACAAGATATAGGCCTTATACTGACATTTAAAATGATGAAAATACAAACAACAAAATTTGCCCTCGTCGTCGCAAAAAGCGTCATTATTGACGACACCATAGAAATATTGCTATTGGTGTTGCTATTGGCATCGCTATATGCGTTTCATATAGCGACGCATATAGTGACGCCAATAGCGACACAACCAGTAAATTTGTGACGCACATAGCGACGCCAATAGCGATGCAACCAGTAAATTTGCGACGCAAATAGCGACGGTAACAGGGAAAAAAAAAAATTGTGGATAAGAGCCATACAAAATAGTTTCTGCACTACTGTATACAAAGCGCTTGCAAACAAAAAGAATGTATACTGAAATCATAAAACTAATACATGAAATAAATACATGATCGCATAAAAAGCGATTGGTACAATCATGACAGGATATCACTAATACATAGAAAACGTCTACATAGATCAGGCGACTAAAAAATAAAGGTGTGTGAGCTCCAAGGATCCAAGGGCGAGCTACAAATCCTCATCCCCCGAAAGCTCGTCCCGCCGCAAAGGAGCATCGAACGGATTCTGCAGAAAAAGAAACAACACATCAATCCACCATACAATAATGCATTCAAATATCTCATGGTAACTACAGACAAGAAAGATGAGTGACTTATAGGGCCGCCGCGTCTATATAATCGGTCAATCAATGCATTGAGACCGTGCCTCTCTGCATATCAAGTATCAAGGCCTTGCGGATCGCGATTTGTAATGGAGTGTTGCAAAGAAAACGAAATGCTAACTATTAGAAACATGATTGTCAGTACAAAGAATATTTCAAAAAAACAAACAAGCAAAACAAAAGAGAAACTTACAAAGTCCTCCAAATATGTCCTGTGGCAACCACTCCTAAGATGATGGACCACCCCGGTCTCGAGTCGTGCCCTCGCGCCCTCGCGCTGCTGACTCCAACGTCCTGGTGAATCTGTAGCCTCCTTCCTCAGTCGGCACCAGTCGTATGCATCTAACCACTCGGGCTTCGCAGCCCCACTCTTGATTGTCTTGTGTGCGTCGGATCGTCTATGTGACATGTATGCACGCATGCAATCCATCATCCAGCTCGTAAGAATCTATCTACTGCAGCTAGCACCGGAAACTTCTCGTGCAAGGATGCTACTATGTAGTCCTTGCTCCCCTCCGATATGTTCTTCCAATGATCCAGGACGTTGTGCAAAAAAACTTGTTGGCACAACTCTCTCATGCGAGCCATCACCCTCCTCTCCTCATCATTCATGATGATGGCTCCTGACCTACTATCAACCAGATATCCATAACCCCTAGGAGTCTACCTAAGATGGGTTCTCTCCCATCTCCGTCCACGCTCCTGGGCATATCTAGGAGACCCCTCTATATCTGGTGTACCGACGGGGGTAACCTCTCTCGGAGTGGCACTCAAAGGGGTGCTACCAAAAGGGGTGCCACCTACTAACGGCTGCGCAAAAGCCGGAGTAACTGGAGTAGACGTCCCCACAGGTGTGACAAATCCTAGAGGTGACGTAGCTCCAGCTGAATGATGAGATGGAGACACCACATCCGTGTCTCCATAGTAGCATCCCCCTAATCCCGATGTAGTCCGTCCCTCTGGCCCAAGTCGTGAGTATCAAGATCGTCTGCTCCAAGCTGAAACATTTGATCGCGTTGAAGCAGATCTAGCAGAGCGCCCTGACGAAGAACAAGACAGCTCCTACCATCTCTCTGAATCTCGCGAGCTGGTCTGGAGATATGTGTGCCATCATGTCCTGAAACTCCTCATCGCTCATCCCTCAACTCATCCTAAAAATATCACCTGCACAGATAAAAAATGGTGTTAGAATAATCAATTTAAACTATACAAAGCACAGTAATATAAATCACTTTTAAAAAATCCCTCTTAAAATGCATGTCTTATGTGTTGAGAGAGAGAGAGAGAGTACAAGAGAGATACACAAGACATGCTCCCAAAGAATGATTCATATTGATGTAGAGTTAGTATATATAGGTGAGACCCAAGTCAAGTGAGAGATGATATATATAGTTGTAACATCCCCACTCAAACAAAGATCTCTAGCTGCGAGTGAAAAAACCCTTGGGGAGAACAAGGGAAAAACCCGAGCCCCTACACATACCTACGATACAAAAATGATTTATTATAAAGTTTTCTTGAATACAATGATACATGCCTCAATCAGTGAGACAAGAACTTGGAACAATACCAAGTGCATGTCTTAATGAGCTAAAGCGAGCTTCACTAAGAGCTTTTGTGAAGATGTCTGCAACCATTTGATCACTAGGACAATGCTCCACCATAATGGAACCTTTCTTGACTTCATGTCGAACATAATGATAATGAATAGCAATATGCTTTGATTTACTATGTTGTATATAGTCTTTGGTAAGACTAATAGCACTTTGGTTATCTCATCAAAGAGGTGTACTAGATGATGAAGGATGTCCCAAATCTGTAAGTAGTTGTCGAAGCCAAACTAGCTCGCAAGCTGCTAATGATGCAGCAACATATTCAGCTTCAGTTGTAGAAACCGCAACACATCTTTGTTTCTTGCTGGACCAAGAAACCAAACATCCATTTACAAAGAAACAATTTCCATTTGTAGATCGCATGGATAAGTGTGAACTTGCCCAATCAGCATCTGTATATCCAATAAGTTCAAGAGAAGTTGAAGAAGATAAAGAAGAATCCTCTCGACGACGATAAATAAGACTAAATTCCTTAGTACCCTTGAGGTACTTAAGAATACGTTTTGCAACACTCCAATGAATAGTGGAAGGAGAAGAAAGATACTGTTCCAAAAAGTTAGCTGCAAATAAAATATCTAGTCTTGTGTTTAAACCAATAAATTGAAGACAACCAACAAGATTAGCAAAAGGTTGATGAATGGTTGATTCTTCATTGCGTGTTGTAGATGTACCCTTGGTAGAGCTTGAAAGAATGGGAGTGTTGGCAGAGTGCGCATTTGTCAACCCAAACTTCTTAACAATATCATTAATAAACTTTGTCTGGTGAAGAAGAAGAATGCCTTGCTGTCGGTGTCGTTGAACTTGAATACCCAAACAAGAATGTATCTCACCAAGATCCACCATTTCAAATGTAGTCGATAAAAGCTTCTTCATAGTATCCAAGAAAGCAATATTATTTGACACAAGAATAGTATCATCAACATATAGAGCAAGAATAATAAAATATTTGTCCTCCCTTTTGATGTAAAGATTTGGGTCAGCAAAACATGCAACAAAACCTTTAGATGTGAGGAACTGATCAATCTTAATATACCAAGCACGAGAGGCTTGCTTCAATCCATATAATGCACGATGAAGCTGGCATACAAGATGCTCATTTCCTGCAATCATAAAACCTTCAGGTTGCTCCATATAGATTTCTTCTTCAAGATCTCCATTGAGAAAAGTTGTTTTAACATCCATTTGGTGAATTTCTAGATCAAATAGTGTTGCAAAAGCCAAAATCATACGAACAGTTGTGGAGCGCACAACAGGAGAAAATGTTTCTTGATAATCTACTCCTGCAATCTGTGAGTAACCTTTTGCAACAAGTCGTGCTTTGAACTTATCAAACGAGCCATCAGCTTTGGTCTTGGTTTTATAAACCCATTTACATTTGATAGGAACACGATTTGGGGGGAGTTCGGTAGGAATCCATGTACCTTTGGAGATTAAAGAATCGTACTCAGATTGCATAGCTTCTTGCCATTGATCCCTTTGAGACGAATTGATAGCTTCCATATACGATATTGGATCCTCTTGGACAGACATAGCATCATCAAAGACATCATATTCAATAGAATAGAATCCATGCTCTATCTCAATAGGAAGATCGACATAGATCTCCAAATTTTCATCAATCTTCTTTGGAGGTGAAGGAGGTTTATGATCATCAGAATTAGTAGAATCACAAAGCAAGTAAGGAAATGCACTAAGCAAAGACTGTGTATCATCTGAAACATCTGACGACCATGTGCCACCCATAGTCTTCTCATCAAATATAGCATCACGACTAATGATAACCTTTTGAGAAGAAGGATCATAAAATTTGTAACCTTTGGAATGATCTGAATAACCAAGAAAAATAACCTTCAAACTTGGAGGATCCAACTTATGTCGAGTGTCCTTGGGCACATGAATATAAGCAATGCAGCCAAATGTGCGAAAGTGAGAGACTGAAGGTGTCTTCCCTGTCCAAATTGTTATAGGAATTTTACTAGCAGGTGCAGTAGTTGGAAGATGATTTTGAATAAAGACAGCTGTTAGAAGTGCTTTAGTCCAAAACTTTCGAGACAAACCAGAGTGTATAAGCATGCAACATATAGCATTAAGAATCGTGCGATTTTTGCGCTCAGCAACACCATTTTGCTGAGGAGAATAAGGAACTGTAAACTCATGATGAATACCTTGATCCTTACAGAAGTCATCAAATAGATTGGATACATATTCACCGCCATTGTCACTGCGAAGTGTCTTTATAGAGAATCCAGTTTGAAGCTCCACACTTATCTTGTATTGTTTAAATATAGATAAAGCCTCAGACTTATGTCGAAGAAGATAGACATGTGTGTACCGTGAGAAATCATCAATGAAAGTTATAAAATATCGATATTGAGACTTTGAGGCAGGAAAAGGACCGCAAATATCGGTATGAACGAAATCCAAGAGAGCACAGGAATGTGATGAAGTAGAAGTGTGGAAAGGTGAATGATGGTGTTTTCCAAGTGCACAGTAATCACATATTCCCATACGTGGATGAGATTTAAGATCCATACCTTGCACAAGACCATGATGATGAAGATCAAGAATTTTTGCAAAATCGGAGTGTGCAAATCGTTGATGCCATAATTTGCAATTTGCATCTCCAGGGGCAGTAACAACATTTGCAACTGTATCGTTCAATGATAGCTCAAATACATTACCATGTCGAGGAGCCAAACTGCTATAGTATGTTCGTCTTTCTCTATACGACATTGATTATTATCAAAGCCAACAAACAAACCAAGATCAACTAGACGAGCAACAGAAAGAAGATTTCTTTGCAAATTTGGAACATGAAGAACTCCTCTTAATATTCTAGTGGATGAAACAATCCCCAGATATAAATCACCCACTCCTTTGACTTGACAAGTCGTATCATTCGCAAGGTAAACAAACTTCTTGACAGGAAGAGAATGATAATTGTGAAGCCACTGCGATTGGTATGTCATGTTTCCAGTGGCACCTCAATCAAAGATGAATAGAGAACCATCATGAACATGAAGTACCTTTTCTGGAGAGATATTATGATGGACGAAATTAAGCTCCTGATGAGTATGATCATCATCAGTTGTAGTTTGTTGAACAATATAAGCTCGATAACGTTCTTCATCATATCTGTGTTTATAACAATGACGAGATGGATGATCTGTATGTGCACAATAATCACAAGGAGGTAAACTTTTGGACGAGTGAGGTTGCTTTGTAGTAACTCCATGCTCCTTATCATATTGACATGCCCAGCAATCAGAAGCCACATGGCCTTTCTTATCACAATAAGAACAATGTTTGTTAGGATAAGCAAGACGAGAAGATTTACTACCTTGATTAGGGCGTCCACCCTACTGAAAGCGTGAAGCGGGACGCTTGCGAGCAACAAAAGCAGCATCAAAATCCCTTTGTTCGCGAGTGACCAAAACAGCATTAGATTTTTCCAAATGATACTCATGACGTTGAGAATATTCAATAAGAGATATATATGCTTTGTTAAAGTGGATATCATCCTTGTTAGACAAAATAGTGATGATATTGTCATATAAATGATCTTTGATGGTATGAAGAAGTTGAGTAACAATCTGATTTTTAGCAACAGGAGCACCGACAGCACCAAGCTGATTGATAATGTCTTTAAAAGCCTCGATATGAGAGTGCATAGAAGTACCAACCTTATATTGAAGATTCTTCAAACAAGTTTGGAGATATAAAATTTCGGTGACCGATTTCTTCTCAAACGTTGAGATAAGATACTCCCAAATAGAATGAGAGGTTTCCAGATGAAAGACATCCAACATAAGTGAGTCAGGAAGTGCAGACAATATATAACGACGAGCTGCTTTGTCACGATGAATCCAATCAGTATGATCAATTTTCCATTGTTCAAATAATGGACCATCAGTAATCACAGAATTGTTATTCATCACATCAATAGGTTGAACTGGGCAAGAGAGGTCGCCCAAAACAATATCAAATAATTCGTCACCTTCAAGAATTAGCATCATCTTTGCTTTCCACCCAGTAAAGCCTTGTCCTTGGAAGAAGGGAACCGAACGTTGGCCAGACGGATATCCGTTAACAATTACGCAATTGGCCATGCCTGTATGTCGAGAGAAAACAAATAAGATGAGATCGCAGAAACTGCAAACCATGATCAAGATGAGCGTAGTTGAGACGCATGACAATCAAAATAGGGATATGCACATAAGAACGACGAAAAGTATTGAGTGACTAAAAAGAAAGCCCAAAATAGAGAGGCGTAACGTGCAAGACGAGATGACGCATATAAGAAAAGTACTATTTCGGTCGAGCAAAGAACGTGAACAATAATAAAACATCGCTAAAATTAGCAAGATGTTTGCTTGTCGTAATCAACATCATTAACGAAGACGAGACTGTAATTGGAAATTAACGAACTGTAATTAGAATTACAGTTTTAAATAAAGACTCGCAGATTCGAGCAGAATTGTTGTCTTGAATCTTGAACTGTCATAACTTTTGATCCAGAACTCCGATTGACAAGCGGTTTTAACAGGATTTGAGAGCACGGCGAGAGCTACGCACCTAGAGCTGGTTTTGTTTTTAAAGAAAAAATTAACTAATACTTCTAATTTGAAGAAGTTCATGTATCAAATCATCACTTGTGCAAATAATTCAATCAAGTATAAACAATGAAACAACTTATATTCCTTGTTGTTGCTACACATCCATAGCTTTGATACCATGTTGAGAGAGAGAGAGAGAGTACAAGAGAGATACACAAGACATGCTCCCAAAGAATGATTCATATTGATGTAGAGTTAGTATATATAGGTGAGACCCAAGTCAAGTGAGAGATGATATATATAGTTGTAACATTATGTACCTTTATAAGAGATCTAAACAACGAATTGAGTAAGTGGATGCTCCAAGAATGAAGTATCCTATGGTCCCATGTTAATCTCCTCACACAGCTCTGCATACACTGGAAGGTCGATAGACATGTCACCACAAAAGAATGAGTCTGCCTCGTTCTCAAAAAATTCTTGGACTCCTGTATTTCCATCATTGTTAGCCGATGCGGGATCCAAGCTTACGGCGGCCTCCACCCCTTGTAATATCGACCCCTCTATTTGCATATTATCTTCATCTATGCCCGGAACATCGCTTTGATCATATATTCTCGCACTTCGAGGAGTTGAAGGTATAACATACCACCATCGAGGTTGTCAGGGGTTTGGATAGAAGATTACCTGTTCACAAATACGTACAAAGCGAGTTCAAACCATTGTGACATAAACCATGTCGTATTACAATTAGCAAGCAAATGACTCTATGCACCTGTTCACAATGGGCCGGCAACACAAAGATGTCGCGCAAATCCGTCCTTTTTTTTAAAAAATCTATTTCGAGAAATCCAAATGGACCTCGTCGAACTGTTGCTCCAGCTCCTCCAAGTACCACTCTGAACCACTGCACATCGAATAGTATCATGGAGAAGCTACGGTAATCCACCATAATAATACTTTGCAAGTTCCCAAAATACTCCATCTCATCCACAACCGTGTTCGGATCTGTTGCTCGTCGCCGGCTCTCTTGCTCAAACCTTGCCATGACACCACAGTCCATTGTGGACCGCATTTTGTCAATACGCTCCACGCGAAAATGCCGTCCGTGCGACCACACTGCACTATATATTTTGTACTGTACATTGAAACACTCAAATTAGATGTCGCATATAAAATTTAGATACGACATATTCTAAACCCCTCATCACCTTTGGACTACATCTCCTCGAGAATTCCCACTCCTCCATTGAGACCTCTATCCCTTCGCAAGATGCTGCGGTCAAGGCTCCATGCAACCATCGTGTTGACATAAACATTGGCATCTCCTCCATGCCTTCGAGATATCGAATCGATCGATGACGCGTACTGCATTGGAATTCATCTCGCGCTTCCTCTCAATCTTGCCTTGCAATCTGCTACTTGGCGAGCCACGTCTCCATGGAGGCATTGTGCAACATACAAAAGCGATTCACCTTCTCTTCCATTGAGGCATCCATTCTTTTTTCTACCCCATTTCCAACCACCACATCTCCAGTCAGTCTATCATCGTCCCTCAACGTCCATAGCATTTCATTGTCTGGTTCCACCGTTGGTAGCCATTGTGAGATATGCACTAACGCCTCTGACACCAACCAACCTTCGGCCATGCTACCTTCTGGCCGAGCTCGTTGTCGCAAAAAGCCTTTCACGATTTTCATGAAGCGCTTCAAGAAGAACATCCATCGCGTATGGACAGATCCACCAATCTCCACTTCGTCCACAAGATGCACAAGAAGGTGGACTTGTAGCGTGAGCATGCTAGTGGGCAGGTATTTCTCAAAGAGACAGACCGTCTCCACTGCTCCCCACCTCTCGGATTTAATAGAGGACGTCTTAATCTCTTTCTGTGAGATCCATTGCACCAAAGTCGACAACTTGTAAATGGCCCCACGGATTTCTAGAGTAAGGCATCCTGCGATCGCGATTGGTAGGACAAACTGCCACAAATGAGAAAGCATTATGAATAATGGCCACTTTTCAAATTGCAAAATGCCCACGCTAATTACAATCCATTCTGTTCACAAACCTAACATATCTTATGCCAATCATGGGATTTTAGCCCTGACAATTGGTCATCTTTAGAAAATGCAGACCTGAGAGGATGCATCATACCCGTCGGAGTGCGGATAAACTTGATTACTTGCTTCACAATGCACTCTTCTTTGGTGGACAAAACCCAAGGAGCGCGAGGAAGCTGCACTCCACCATCAGCACTCGACTGCGGCCAAAGCGCCTCCATCTTGCCTATCTCCTTCAAATCCATTCGTGACCCTATAGTGTCTCTCTTTCCTGTGATGTGGTCCCATAACAAGCTGCCCACATTCTTGAAAATATGCATGGGTGGTTGACCTGTAAGTGGGTCCAATATGGCAACTCGTAGAAAACAGAGAACCGTCGCATTCCATTTGGATGTGATTTCGGGTTTACCATTTTCAGCTCATACCAACTTGCGGCGTTCATACGTGTTGGAGGTCATCCAAGAAAACCTTCCCTGAGTTCATGATCCTCTGGCAAGAAAGCAGCGTGTCCTTGATATAACATCTTCTTCATGGTTCGTGACCTTCGGGAGTCTTACTGTGGCCCACACAATGGATATGCATGATAACCTGAGGTAACCAGACGTGTAAGGCGAGCCACGACCTAGTGAATACTTGATTGAATGAGATAAAATATAGATATTACCAGTGAGAACGGAGGTCTGCTCACCTAAGCACTCTCCCAATCCCGGAAAGTCATGCATCGTCCACATGAGAATGGCTCGAATGTTGGCTGACTGCCGACCATCGCGTCTGCTCATATCTTGCACAGTAACCCCCTCCTCCCACAAAATCTTAAGCTCATTGACTAATGGACGAAGATACACGTCCATATTTTTTACTTTGTAGCGGCCTGGGACGAGCAAGCTAAGGATGAGATGTCCTTTCTTCGTAGAAAGCCATGGAGGGATGTTGTAGTTGACAAGCACTATAGGCCACACATTGTAAGAAGTTGAGTGCAGACCGAATGGGTTCACACCATCCATTGCGAGACCGAGCCGAAGATTCCTTGGCTCTCGCGCAAAGCCTGGGAAGGTAGAGTTAATGTGGCTCCATGCACGCGAATCCGCTGATATTCGTTGAACTCCATCCGTGGACCTATTCTGCACATGCAACGTTGTCAAGCTTGCCATGCCGGACGTGCGAAACATGTAGTTTATGCGGGGGATGAGCGAAAAGTGTCTGAGAACTTTTTGAGGGATGGTTTGCCCTTGCAAGTCCTATCGATATGTGTGAGCACCACACTTTGGACATGCTTCCATAGTCTCGTATTCATCTAGAAACAGTATACAGTCGTTGATACATGTATGGATGTTATTGTAGTCCATGCCAAGCTTCCGTAAAACATGTCGTGCATCATCACAAGACTCAGGTATGGTATTTGCAGGTGGTAATATATGATATTTCAATAACCTGAAAAAAATCATAAAACACCTTGAAAAAGCACAAATGTTTGTAATAATAGTGTCAAAAAAAAAAATCAATGAAGCCTATCTGCAAGGTACCTGAATAACTCGGTTACACTCGTATCGCTCCACCCGTATTTTGCTTACACACTTAAGAGTGCAAGCAATGTCTTCAACCGAGATACTCGGCACCCATCATATAATGGTATGGATGCTTCCTCTCTAAGCGGATCAGATGTCTCGACATCCATGGGAATTAATGCATCGATCATTGTCTCCATCTCAGGCGCCAAGATTGTAGGTAGGTCGGGAAGGTTGTCTGTCTCCTCTGGCATTGACGGTATAGATGGGCCTTGCAAGTGGTGGATTGGCTCTTGCAATCCATCCATCGCACATCCACGAACTCTTCTAATTGGCTGCAAAGGGTGCACTCCCCCTTGGGTCGAGACATCACCCCCCTGGATAGAAAATTTGCCAACAAGACCTAATCTTATTGTGTATGGTTTTCAATTAGCTTGCGAGTACAATGCATGATTAATAATAACTTCAAATTACCATTTGCTGAAAATCCACAATCGCCTGATCAATGATCTCATATTGAAACTCGCCAAATCGTCGTGCGTGCTCTATAGACAATCGGCGTTTTCGTCTAATTACCAACTTGCATTGAGAGCAAGGACATGGGACATGCTGATTAAGATATGCCTCGCAATCTTGAACAATAAGACCTTCTTCGTTTTCCATCTTATCTACATTACAGCAAACGAGGCTCAAATCGATAACTTTATGGAGATCTATGTCAAGTTGCAAGTTGACCATAAATCTTGCATTGTACATAGTAGTTGAGAGATTTATTGATGTTATATCTCGGCTCTATATCATGCTCAAGGATTTGTTTGTCCCAGTAGATAATTATTCGTTATTGTAAAAAATTGCACTAGAGGGCTTTGAGAATAAGTAATCCATTTATGAGCATCATTAAGGATCTCTTAGTCTAATAATAAATTAGTCTCAACAAAAAGCATCTTAGAAATGTGGTTTTTTTTTCCTAGGATCGCGTATTAAAATTAATACCATCTATGAAATTTATCAACTATAGTAATAAAATTTGTTTCAATCAATTCTACTCATAGTCATAAGACCTGAGAGAAAATATCCTATACTCAATTTAAGGGATTCTTCTTCTATAACAATACTTTTGGGTTCATTTTGATGAAGTACCGTAATGACCATTAGCTAGGGTATCATTTTCTTTTAGTCCTTCCGTTGACTAGTTGGCATGATTTCTAATTTGTTATGCCTATAAAGTTTATACAAAAATAATGAATTATGCATATCACAATTAGATCCCCTACTTGGACATTATGAAGGACATGACCAATTTTAAGCCATCTTAAAGAGTCACCAATGTACGTGGCCCATGGCAAAGCACATTGCATACCATTATCGATAAGTCTATTATCGTGCATCTTAAATCTCCTAATTAGACTTTATAAAGTGTATGACTAATTTTTAGCCCTCTTAAGGAATCGATGTAATGGTACCCATAAAAAAAGCAAAGTGGATACCATTACCATAATCATGAATATGCTATCATTCCAATATATGTTATCTTTCTCTTTCTCTCCCTCTCTCCCTCTCCCTCCCTCTCTTTCTCTTTCTCTCGCATTTCCTCTCCCTTTCACAATATATCTTAACGCTCTCCAAAAGAAAAAGGGAGAGGGAGAGAGAGAATGCACTCTCCCTCCCTCTCCCTCTCCCTCTCCCTCTCTTTCTCTTTCTCTCCCTCTCTCATTTCCTCCCTCTCCCTCTTCCTCTCTTTCTCTCTCTCTCCCTCTGTCTCCCTCTCCCTCTCCCTCTCTTTCTCTCCTAAACAAGCAAAAAAGAAAGTGATTTAAACCTTTAATAAGCAAAAGGGAGAGGGAGAGAGAGAATGCACTCTCCCTCCCTCTCCCTCTTCCTCTCCCTCTCTTTCTCTTTCTCTCCCTCTCTCATTTCCTTCCCCTCCCCCTCCCTCTCCCTCTCTTTCTCTCCCTCTCTCTCTCTTTCTCTCCCTCTCTCATTTTCTTCCCCTCCCTCTCCCTCTCCCTCTCCCTCTCTTTCTCTCCCTCTCCCTCTCTTTCTCTCTCATTTCCTCTCCTAAACAAGCAAAAAAGAAAGTGATTTAAACATTAAACAAGAAAAAGGGAGAGGGAGAGAGAGAATGCACTCTCCCTCTCCCTCTCTTTCTCTTTCTCTCCCTCTCTCATTTCCTCCCCCTCCCTCTCCCTCTCCCTCTCTTTCTCTCTTTCTCTCACATTTCCTCTTCTAAACAAGCAAAAAAAAAAAGTGATTTAAACCTTAAACAAGCAAAAGGGAGAGGGAGAGAGAAAATGCACTCTCCCTCCCTCTCCCTCTCCCTCTCCCTCTCTTTCTCTTTCTCTCCCTCTCTCTCCCTCTCCCTCTCTTTCTCTCTCATTTCCTATCCTAAACAAGCAAAAGAGAAAGTGATTTAAACCTTAAACAAGCAAAAGAAAGAGAGAGGGAGACTCACCGATGAGATATGGCGAGTGTGGGGCGGCTCCTCTTTGCGATGAAGGCTCCTCCTCTCCTTCCTGAACAACGGCAGCGGCGGTGGCGGCAAGTCTTCTTCCTCTCCTTCTCTCACGACGGTCGCTCTCTCCCTCGCTCTCGCTCTCAAAATACACAATGTGCAAACGCGAAATGAAACCGCGCTCAGTTTCGGCCCGCTTTTTTTCCCTATGGAGCGTCGCTATTTGCATCGCTATTTGTGACGCAAATAGCGCCACCAATAGCGACGCTGCTACCCGCCATCGCTAATCGGCGTTGCTACTAGCTCAAATCCTTGTAGTGCTTGTATACTTAACATGTAATCCATTTATGGAATATAAATACAGCACATAGTGCTATATGTGGCAAAGTAGCACGTTGCCCTGTCACAAATTTTTTTCCTCTGTAATCGTTGCTATTAGTGTCGTAAATTTTTTCACACGTTGCTATTGGCATCACAATATGCATCGCAAACCATCACTATTGGTGTCCATATTTGCGTCGTTATTTGCATACCGATGCTGATAGCAATGCCAATAGCGATGGTTCTATGGAGATGCTAATACTGACACATTTAGCGACAACGGGATAAATTTTTTTATGAATATTTTTGTCACTTTGAATATCGATATGAGGCCTGTATCTTGTAGTGATACTACACATTTCATATGTAACTTGATAAAGTGCATCAAGTTAGTTCCAAAACTTCTATGATTTATAAGGCAATGAAGTGAATTCATCAAGTTAATTAAAATAACATACAACACTCTATGAAACTTGATGTAGTGTATCAAATAAGTGTCAAAACTTGTATAATTTAGAAGGTAACTTGATGCACTATATCAAGTTAGTATATAAATCATGTAATATTCTATGTAGCTTGATGTAATGCATCAAATTGATATAAAATCTTGTTTGATTTATGAGGCAACTTAATGCACTGCATCAAATTAGAATGCAAAACATATACAATATTCTAACTAACTTGATGCACTACATCAAGTTCGTGCAAAAACTTGTATTATTTACAAGGAAACTTGATGCACTATATATATCAAGTTAATATGAAGAGTACATCATACTAGATAAGTTTTAAACTAATATACCAAGTTAGTGTAAATTGATGTAAATATAAGATACTATTGAAACATACTATGCATTTCATATGTATTCCAATAAAGTACATCAAGTTAGTCCCAAAATATTTATGAGTTATGAGGTAATATAGAGCATCAAGTTATTACATAAAACGTAAAATAATCTATGTATCTTGATGTAGTGTAGCAAGTTAATACCAAAACCTATATATTTAAGAGAGCAACTTGGTGTATTAGATCAAGTCAATATAAAAGATACACAATATACTATGTAGCTTGATGAAGTGCATCAAATCGATATAAATACTTGTTTAGTTTACAAGGCAACTTGATGTATTGCACTAAGTTAGTATGCCAAAAATACAATATTCTATGTAACTTGATGCATTGTAGAAAGTTGGTTTTTAAAACTTGTATGATTTACAAGAATACTCGATATACTACATCAAGTTGGTGTAAAAACTTGTATAATTTACAACACAATTTGATGCACTACATCATGAAAAGTACATGAAGCTAATATACCAAGCTAGCATGAATTAATGTAAATATTCTAAGACACTCAATTCAATAAATCAAGTTAGTTATAAGAGAATAGAGATTGGTATACATCTACATTCAACACATCAATTTAATAGAAAAAGATGCGTAAGTATAAATGAAGTTTAATATACTATAACATGCTAGTATGATAAAAGATAAGGTTTCCTATGAGACTTGATAAACTAGAGTTAGAATATGTAATAGTGCATGGAAAATTCATACACTACATTAATCTTTTTGTAAAATTGTTCGATATGGAAATAAATGGAAAAATTAGTGTATTTTGGGCTTTAAAGACAAGGTACAAAGAGAGAAAAGCACAATAGAATATGCTCATACTGACAAAAAAGTGATGTAGATTTGAAGCAAAACATCATCCTTGGCATGTCTACTAGATGAGAACAATTGCAATACAAAAACTATATATCATAACACATCATTATCTCAAAGGAATATATAGCAAAAGAAGGATTGTACACATATCAAAATATTGTTTTTGATCAACACATGAGAAAGGGAAGTATTGTCATACAAAATGCATTTGGAATCTTGAAAAAAAGATGGCATATTCTTAGGAAAGTCACTTCATAGTCCTTCTTAGTACCTCATATTGCTTTTACGTGTCATGCATTGCATAATTTTGTAATGAAGCACGGAGAGTAGACTAGCTAATTGTATAAACCCACATCCAAATGATAGGGAGCAAGTACATGGAAGTAGGGATAGAAGGGACCTTGGAACTTGATTGCAAGAAACAATACTATTTAGGGACTTCAATATAAGATCCTTTGGTGTCATAGTGCTTCCTTAGACCCATGTTTTCTAAGAAAAAAATTGATTGCATGTGTTATTTGCATGCATTTTAGTATGTGATGTGTGCTTTTCTTTGTTTTTACTACATGGTCATTTATGTAGTCCTTTTTCATGTGTGTGACCTATATAGGTTATGTACTTACATGTTTGCTCGTGTGTGCATGTGAGAGCATTTTCTTGGTTTGTGTGTAGTTAGCATATATGTAGTCTAGGTAGCCAAGGCCTTATTAGTAGACCTTGTGTTGGGTCTAGGGTCCAAATCCCAAAGGTCATAAATTATGTAATTTAGTTTACCTTATGGATTAGGAGATGAGCATGTATCCATAATTACAACATGGTCCAACAACATCATGATAGACATATTCCCCTATTTGATTGTGGTTGAGATAGGTGGGCCCTCAATTACTCTACCTGATGAAACCTTATCAATATATGTGCTCATAGGTTCGATAATATCCATCAATTTTTGGCCAAATATGTGCCCAAAATTTTTTAAAGGTCTGATAGGTAGATTGGCTATAACACCATATTAGAGAATTTAGAAAATTTCCAAGTTCCAATTTTAAATAAGTGATAAATATTTGGCCATGTGGCTAAATCTTAATCCATATTTGAAAGTGGGATTTGAAAAGGTAGCTTATATAACATTTAGGGTAGACCTCACCTTTAAGTAAGATAAGAAGATTTGACCATATGGTTAAATAATAATGTTCTATGTTGAGAGTCAAGCTCATGAACCTTTGGTTTTGGGTTGATTACCTTTGTTGAATAAGGTTCAGGTCACATTGACTCAACCATAGTTACATCTAGGTTACTTTGATTTTGTATGTTTGGTTGTGTTTGTACATAGTTGACTTGACTCCGGGAAGATAATGAAGGTGAATTGAGATCATGGTTGCTCTCCTTCTTGCTTGGCCTTTGTCCCTCTCTCTCTCTCTCTCTCTCTCTCTCTCTCTCTCTCTCTCTCACATATGGTATCAAAGCCACCATTGTCCACCTTCACATTATTTAAATTGTCACTTAAGTCCGCCGCATGCTCATTGTCAGTGTTCGGTGCACTTGAAGTTGACGGAGTCACCTTTGTTGCTTGAGAGTTTTCAACTATAGGTTTTGTTCTTTTGCTCAGCAAGACTCTGCCTGGAAATGAATTTCCACTGAGAAACCCTTGTACACTCTTTAAGGTCTGATTGAATCTGTGGTCAAGGCTCAAGCTATTGTCCTTTTTTCCATCATTCTCTCCATTAAGCTTGTTTTCCTTGATAGAGATGACTTGATAGTCGCACAGTTCACCTGTAGGATAGATTCGTCGCATGCAAACTCTGGCGAAGAGTCACATCCCATCATACGAATGCTTGTTGATGAGCTACAACTTTGGTGCAGAAGCGAAGCTGCATCTAAATCTCTGGTGGGACTCAAGTCATTTGTGTGGCACAAGGTTCTGCCAAGATGTCCTGATTCAAACCACGCGTGCAGCATCTGCTGCCATCTAATTCTGGAGTAGATCATATCATTGTCAGAGAAGAATCGTTGTTCTCTTCATTAATCTGCTTTAGCGGACGCTATTTAATCTGTTTCCAAAAGATCATGTGCTCTAAAAGTGGTGGAATGCCATCTCCGAAGACAAAGTGGATGCAGAGGTTTGTTGTACTCCCCAAATCAAAGAACGAGACCCCATGAGCGTGCCATCCCTTTCCCTGTTGTATTTGTGAGTGTGCACAACCAAACAGCTACACATCAAAGTTTTAGTTTATGGCTTCATCATCAGCAATCACTGCCTACTCTTGTTGGCCCCGTTGTGGCACAAGTGTGCTAAAAAAGAACATGTTTGTTGGACAATATGACCCTACAAGAAAAAGGAAACTTATCGAGTGAGAATTGGGTTAAGCACTCTGATGTGATGAAAATTCATGGTAGTTTCCTATTTGTACATGAGGCAGTTAACTAAACTAGTCACCACATTGACTACTAGTGTTGACACCAAGGGAGAAAAAAAAAAATTGGACACAACATCCAACTGCTTTAAGAATAGCATCGCACAAGGTTGCTACATAGGTATTGTCCTCTTTCTTACAAGCTGCAAAAAGAGAGGCAATAGCTTCTTTGCCAAGGCTTGCAATCACCACACCAAATTGGAATGCAGGTTTGTTGGAGGCATTATAACTAGGGTTGAACGGGAACAAAGCACATGTATTGGTTGAGAATGCAATAGTGTTTATTGTTGCAAATTTTCAAAAAAAAAAAGGTTGCACTACAGGTCCTTGAAGTGCATTGCCTGGTGGAATTTTGGGGTAATTGAATCTACACATCAAATCTTATTTTGCAAAACTGAAGACTTTGGAATGGCAAACATAGGAGATAAGGATACTATCACCCAAATAGTAGGTGAGAAATTGGACTACAAAAACTTTGTTTTATGGAAGTTCAGGATGCCAAACTTCTTAATTGGAAGAGGCTATTGGGATCTAGTCATAGGTCTTGAAGATGAACCTAAGCTACTGGAGGATAGACCTCCAACACATGATCAATTAAAGGCACATAAGACATGGTTGGGAAAAGGCTAGCAAGGTCTTGCATTGGCTATCCTTATGTGTGTCAGGCACAGAAGCTATGCAAATTGCAAATTGTATATTACCAAAAGTTGCTTGGGACTTGTTGATGAAGAATTATGGCCATGTCACTCATGCAACAAAGACACAATTGAAGCAAAAATTTAGCCACATATCCAAGAATGGAAGGTATATTGAAGACTATGTGAGTGATATTAGAACCATTGTAAAGCAACTAGGCTTAATTGGAGCTGAAGTTGAGGATGATGATTTGGTGGCCACTACCCTCCATGGTCTTGGAGACGAGTGCAAGTAATTTGATACTTTAATCATATCAGTGTGTCAGGAGCAGCCTGACTTTGATGAAATTGTGGCACTTCTTTAGCATGAAGAAGTGAGGCTTGGACTCAATACAAGTTCTAGTGAATCTAAGATTGGTGCATAGATCGGATACTTCATGCGTACGTAGCGAGTGTCGGAAGGTTCCCAAGAACAAAAGAACTCTACTTTTACACAAAAAACAAGATAGAAGATTTACATGACATGAAGCAAAAGACCAATTGGGTACAATTTTCCCCCATGCCTTGTGTGAGTGCTCCACAAAGCATATATTTGATACATTTTTCATCTCCAAGCTCAAAAAATAGCCCAATTTACAATTAGCATGCTTTAGCTTTTGTGTTTACTTTTGTTCCACTAAAGAACTAAAGCGATTGGGCACCCCCAAAGAGTCAGGCTGTACCCAAATACAATGTCCAATAACAAATATTTAAATTGTGTGCCCATGCGCATACAAAATAATAAATAAATATCAGGCGCTTCAATAAATAAGCGCGTTAAAAAAAGTATTGGCGCCACACCTAAGATGCGTGCCCATCAAAAATGATAATTTCTTCTAAATAACTTGAATACACGGTATCGCCCAGTGCTTCCCAATGCCACCGCTGCCTGCTCTACACCAACTGAAGCATTCATAATTGTTAGAAAATAATAAAATTAAACTGAAAAAAGTGAATACCTAGTAGTCTTCAGCTACAAAATAAATAAATTGGTTAGAACTCAATCCTAACCTTAATTTATTACGAGTGCGCACTCTAAACTCATAAACATCCATTAATTTAAATATGTATTTTGCGAAATCACCCGCTATGGAATCATCAACTTGCACATTAAATTAACAAGACACCTGAAAAGGTTAGGCGTCCCCATCGACTTTTTGCACAAGGAATCCACCTTGTGTATGAGCCCCGGCAACAAATATAATTTTACAGAATCCACCGCAAAACCTCACGAAATCCACCGTGGAATATGCCTCCTGGCATCATACCCCTGGGGTGGGATAGCAATTGTCCTAAATTGCTATTAGCTCAATGTGAAGCCAATAGTGAGGGGTAAGCACTTAGGTCTCAACGTGCATCTATTGGGCCTCTTTAACAGGATGATTTTCAAACTTAACCAAATATCTAGAATATTTGCGGCCAGTTCTAGTGGTCATAAAGTCAGTATCTAGAATAGTTTTAGGTTCAAGGATTTCAGTTTCTTCTTCTAGCAAAGAAGGGTTTTCATAGACAAGATGTACAGGTAATTGGCCTCTAAAAGGTGGTAACAAACTAGTATTGTGGATTTTCCAGTGTTGTGGTAATTTTAGTTTAAACGCATTGTCATTGATTTTTTGAATGATCTTGAAAGGTCCATAAAATCTGGAAGCTAACTTTACAACATGGTGTTTGTGAACACTTTGTAATCTTCACTTTTCAATATGTATCCAAACATAATCAACTTTGAAACTCATAGCTTTTCTTTTCTTGTTGGCTTGTTTTGTGTATGATTGTTGGGCTTTCGCAATCATATCTTTAACTTCATCCAAATTAGTAGCATGCATGTTAACAATGTCATTAGCAGCTTGAACTTTGTTTGACAATGATGTAACAAGTGTACGTAATCTTTATCCATACATAATTTCAAATGGTGCTCTCTGTGTAGTTGTATGTGGTGTGTTATTATATGTAAACTGAAGTAAATGTAAATGTGTATCCCATGTTTGTGGTTTTGAAATTGTGTATGCATGCAAAAGATCTAAAATGGTACTGTTAGTAGCTTCTGTTTGTCCATTTGTTTCAGGATGAAATGCAGATGAAAAATCAATCTTTGTTCCTAAAGGAGCAAACAAAGTAATCCAAAAATTATTGCAGAATCTAGAATCATGGTAAAAAATAATAACTTTTGGCAAATCATGATTAGCAATTTTCAAGAACAATTGAGCAGCTTGAGATACAGTTAACGTTTTCTTGCATGGAATGAAATATGCTTGTTTGCTAAACCTATCGATAATAGTCCAAATCATGTCATGATTAGCTTTAGTGTTAGGAAAACCAGTGATAAAATCCATTGAGATATGTTCCCATGGTCAGTCTAGAATTGATAAAGGCATTAATAAACCATATTTTTTACCATGGTGCCATTTAACTCTTTGGAAAATTAAGCATTCAATTACAAAGTTAGATACATCAGATTCCATGTGTGGCCAATAAAAATCTTCAATCAGTGTATGCAAAGTAGAAATAATTCTTCTATGGCCTTGGTATGGGGGACAATGAGTTTTGTGCAAAACAAATGATCGAAATGGAACAGTTACATATAATCTTTTTTCATAGAACATAAATCCATCAACATAAGACAATGAATCAATGGGAATCTAGTTATTTGTAACTAATTTATTCCAATTTGCTTGAAAACTAGGGTATTGGTCGTAGGTATCTTTCATAGGGAGAAGAGAGTGAAAAGATATCACAGAGATACTATGAATAGTCAGTCTTCTACTTAAAGCATCGGCAACAGCATTCTCTTTTCTGGGTTGATATTATATGAGTGGATAAAAACTTTGAATAGAAGCAGCCCATTTAATGTGTCGGTCAAATATTTGTGGTTGACTAAGGAGATGTTTAATGCTTTGTTAGTTAGTTTTGATCATGAATTCAAATCCCATTAAGTAGTGTTTCCATTGACATAAAGCTTGTACTACAACTAGCAATTCCTTATCATAAGTAGAATACTTAAGTTCAGAGGGTTTAAGTTTGTAGCTAGAGTAGGTTATGGGATGAGAATCTTGCATAAGAACTGCTCCTATTCCAGATCCACTAGCATCAGTGACTACTAGGAAAAATGGTCTATTGAAGTCAGGTATTTGTAATATAGGAGCATGAGTTAAAGCATGTTTTAGTAAATCAAATGACTTTTGTTGATTTTCGAACCAATGATACACAATGACTTTCTTTAATAATTTTTTCAAAGGAATGCAAGCAATGAAAAATTTCTCCCAAATTTTATGTAAAAGCTAGCAAGACCTAAGAAAGAACGTAATTCGTGCACATTTTTAGGTATCGGCCACTTCAAAATTGCTTTTATCTTTTTAGGATAAACTTTAATACCTTCAGATTAAACAATATGTCCTAGTAGGTATTCAATTTGTGTTTGGAAAAATTCAATCTTTTCAGGATTAGCGTATAATTGATTCTCTTTCAATAATTTGAAAACCAAAGATAAATGTTCATAATGCTCGTTCTCATTCTTACTGAAAACCAATATGTCATCAAAGAGAACAATGACACAATGCTAATGCTTCAAAAATATGCAATTCATCATACGACTGAATGTGGTTGGTGCATTAGTTAAACCAAAAGGCATAACAAGGAATTCATAGTGTCTAAATTGTGTTCTAGATGCAATTTTGAAAATATCAAATGTGTCCAATCGTACTTGACGGTATCCAGATTTAAGATCTATCTTGCTAAATATTGTAGATCCTTGTAGTTTATCCATAAGATCATCTATCCTAGGAATCGGATATCTATTCTTAACAGTGATCTTGTTTAGGGCACGATAATCAATGCACATCCTATAGGTATTTTTTTTCTTCTTCACTAATAGGACATGTGCACCAAATGGAGAACTACTAGGTCTAATGGGTCCTCGGGTTAACAATTCTTCAACTTGGGCTTGAATTTCTTTCTGTTCAATTTGGTTATGTCTATGGTGCTTTACATGGTGGTTGTGATCTAGGAATTAGGTCTATTTTGTGATCTTTGGGACGTATAGGTGGTAAGTCAGGTGGTAAGTCAACAACAAAACAATCTTGAAATTGTGAAAGAAATTGTGTGTGCCTAGGATGCATCTCATTTTATTTAGTTTCAATTTCATTCACCTATATTAAGTAGGATTTGCTACCTTTTTGTAATGCACGTTTATCCGGTGTATGATTAAGCAATGGAAAATGATCGAAAGTGTGCATACCATGCAATGTGATTTGTTTCCCATTAGAATGAATCTTCATTGAATGCGTGGAATAATCTATATCAGGATTGTATTGATGACGCCAAGGCATTCCTAAGATAATGTCACTAGATTGCAAAGGCACAACTAAGAAATTTCTACGTTCAACATAATCACCAATTTTAATTTCTAAGTCATGCACTTCTTGTGTTCCATTATATCTAGTACCTAAGAATGTAGCCTTGATGTAATAATGTGTAGAAATAGTATGTTAATTCAATTCTTTGACCAATTTTGCAGAAAAAAAGTCGTGTGTTTTCCCATCATCATGTAAAATAGTCTTTTCTTTACCATGCACAAGACATTTCATCATTAATAAAGAATGGGGATTTGGCATACCTGGTAAAGTATCTGAAGTAGTATCGATATCGTCATCGTCTTTCATAAAATCTGACATTTATTCATGTTCTTTATCTTCAGTCACTCCCAAATAGTTGATGTGAACAATTAGCTTTTTGGTTTGACAATTCGCCACTTGATGTCCAGGTTGATGACATTTGTAACAGACTATGGGTTTGGATTTAGACACATTATTAGTAATAGCAGGAAGTTTAGGAATGTTGGGATTTGGTTGGAAAGATGGCTTAGGATTTGGATTTGTGTTTAATGGTAAAGCAGGGGGTCGTGTCCAAGATTTACGGAATGAAGATGAAAGGAAACCGTTTTGATTGAATCTTCAAAATTTTGAATTGAATTGTTTTGAACCAAAGTTACCATTAGTTTGAAATTTTTGTGGTCGCTTCTCTCGTCCTCGAGTTTTGTCTTCAGTGTCATGAGCCAAGAAAATTTCATCTTTGAGAGTCGTCGGCTTGAACATGTTCACCTCTGCATAAAAATATCCAAGTAAGCCAGATATAAACTTGCGTTATGGGTTGCCTCAGGTACATCTTCGAGCATTCTAAGTTGCAATAAAGCATTCCAAAAATGCTCGGTATATTGTGAAATAGACTCACGATCCCTCTGTTGCAGAAGATCCCATTGTTTGATTGCTTTTTCGTGGAATTGGGGTGGAAGGAAATTCTGTAAAAAAAAAAATTGAAAAGTCTCCCAAGTAGTAGGACAATCAATGCTCTTGCAGACAACAGTCTACCATAGGGATGCTTTGTCCACTAGATGATTAGTGACACACTTAATTTTGTCTTTCTCATCATACTATTCTTCATGGAAATAATCATCAAATTGATTGATAAAAGCGAGTATCGTCTTTCCATCGTGTGACCCATTGAAAGTATGAAACTTGAAATTTCTTTTACTTATCTTTGTTTCTTTTCGAATAGATTGTGC
This sequence comes from Lygodium microphyllum, assembly GCF_053477565.2. Classification (NCBI taxonomy): domain Eukaryota; kingdom Viridiplantae; phylum Streptophyta; class Polypodiopsida; order Schizaeales; family Lygodiaceae; genus Lygodium; species Lygodium microphyllum. The sequence continues at coordinate 49,901,850 of NC_141155.1, forward strand.
TTCAAGTGTTGCATTGATCGTACGTCAAATAAGATCTTCAAATTGCAGTCCATCTTAGTCGCGGCAGTAAATCGTTGCAGATTGGCCAATTGAGTTTGCAAAGTTTGACGTGCTCTTTGTTCCTCTTGAAGCTGCATCAAAATCAAATCCAGTTGTTTCTCCATCATTGGTTCCGGTAGGTCACCTTCAGCCATAAAACCTTCCATGGTTTGATTGGACATCCTGCAAAATTCCAAAAGACCTCACACACTCGAAATCTTGTTAGCCGGATGAGCATAACTCAAAGTCGGGTTTACAAGGCTTATTTTTTTTTAAAAAAAATGGTTTTTTGTAGTATTTCTTCTTTGCGAATGCTGAAATTGATGTCACGGTCTTCTTTCAAGAGGATATTCATGTGTGCAATCTATGTATAACAATTTGTTTGCTGGAATTGAACTCTGTCAGTCCACAGGTGTGAACCGGGTCTTGCCAAAAGGTTGAATTGCTTATCTTCTTTTGAGAAAAAAAAACTTTTTTGTAAAGAAACTTTCCAAAAGGTTGAATTGCTTTCTAATCTCAACTTAATAATGAATTGCTTATCTTCTTTTGAGAAAAAAAAACTTTTTTGTAAAGAAACTTTCCGAGTGGTCCTTCGCGTGTAGAGGCCGGTCCTTCGCGATCCAACAGCGCAACAGGGGGTTCTTCACTGCTAGGAAAACACTGGTATTGACGGATTGCCACGAGGCTGACTATAGAGCTCGACCATTCTAGAAGCTCCACCTTCATGTGAGATGGTAAGCGATTGGAAGCCCTCGATCTTAGCTTCCCTCTAATACCACTGGTGCACAGATCGGATACTGTATGCATGCGTACCAAGCGTCGGAAGGTCCCCAAGAACAAAATAACTCTACTTTTGCATAAAAGCCAAGAGAGAAGACTTGAACCACATGAAGCAAAAGACCAATTGGGTACAATCTCCCCCCATGCCTTGTATGAGCGCTCCACAAAGCATGTATTTGATATATTATTCATCTCCAATCTCAAAAAATAGTCAAATTTACAATGAGCACGCTTTAGCTTTTGTGTTTGCTTTTGTCCCACTAAAGAATTAAAGTGATTGGGCACCCAAAGAGTCGGGTTGTGCCCAAATACAATGTCCAATAACAAATATTTAAATCGTGCGCCCATGCGCATACAAAATAATAAATAAATGTTAGACACTTCAATAAATAAGTGCGTAAATATAAATATTGGCGCCATGCCTATGATGTGCACCCATAAAAAATGATAATTTCTTCTAAATAACTTAAATACATGCTATCACCTAGTGCTTTCCAATGCCACCACTGCCTACTCTACACATCAACTAAAGCATTCACAGTTGTTAGAAAATATTAAAATTAAACCAAGAAAACTTAATACCTAGCAGTCTTCAGCTACAAAATGAATAAATTGGTTAGAACTCAATCCTAACCTTAATTTATTACGAGTGCGCACTCTAAACTCATAAATATCCATTAATTTAAATATGTATTTTGCCGAATCACCTGCTATGGAATCACCCACTTGCACATTAAATTAACAAGACGCTCGAAAAGGACATGCGTCCCCATCAACTTTTTGAGCTCCGGTAATAAATATAATTTTACGGAATCCACCGCAAATCCCAAATGAGCCATGGATAGCATTCAAATGCAAATGGTCATTATTGTGGCAAGTATGGGCATGTAGCTAAATATTTCTACAAGAAGCAGAATGATCAAAGAGCAAGAGGAAGGAAACATGGTAATTATGCCTCTTCTAGTGGTATGCGGGAGGATGACAGGTTGTTGGCTATGCAACATGTGAACAAGGGATTGCCTACACAAGGCAAAGCAGATGATGTATGGTATATCGAATCAGGGGCATCTAACCACATGACTCCTCATGGAGAGTGGTTGACACATTTATAGAAGGTGCTCATGAATATGTTTGCACAAGGGATGATACGCAGCATGACATTAAGCATACAGATATTGTTCCCTTGATGATGCACGGTGACAAGAAACAGAGTCTACATGATGTGTTACATGTATCCTCCATTACCAAAAACTTGCTTTCTGTGGGACAAATGGCTGAATAGAATCTACAAGTTAGATTCAATAGAGATGGATGCTACATTGAAGAGTATGGTCAAGGATGCAAGCTTATTGCTAAAGGCAATAGAAATTGCGGGATGTTTACATATTGGATACAAAAATTCCAGCCTTGAATGCTGCTATGTATTCACATGACAATGTTGCAATAAGGGACATTGAGATATGGCATAAAAGGATTGGTCATGTAAATTTTCAAAAGCTAAAAAATATGCAGCATAAGAAAGTTGTACGGGGACCGTCAAAGAATGCACCTCTTCTGGGATGACTCTATTATGTGTCATTCATAGATGACTATAGTAGGTACACATGGTTGTATGTGCTGAAGCACAAGCGTGGTGTCATGGATGCTTTTCAGGACTTCAAGAGACATGTGGAGAAAGAATTGGATTGTTACATCTCATGATTCAGATTTGATACTGGTGGATAATATGTCTCTAAAGACTTTGATCACTTCTTGGTAGCCCATGGGATAAAGAGTCAATTGACATGCAAGTACATACCACAAAAATTTGGCGTGGCAAAAAGGAAAAATAGAGTGATTGGCTAGAGTCATGTTGAATGAAAAGAGTCTGCCAAATGCATATTGGGCAGAGGGTTGTAATGACTATTGTGTATGTCATGAATCGTACACCAACAATAAGGATACATGAGGTGACTTCTCATGGGAGACTTTAGGGGATAAAGCTTGACATTAGCCATCTTAAGGGATGTTTGGCATATGTACATGTTCAAGATGACAACAGGAAGAAGCTTGATCCAAAGGCAAAAAAGGCCATCTTTATTGGGTATGCACAACCAAACAGCTACCCATCAAAGTTTTAGTTTATGGCTTCATCATCGGCAATCACTTCCTACTCTTGTTGGCCCCATTGTGGCACAAGTGTGCTAAAAAAGAACATGTTTGTTGGACAAAATGACCCTACAAGAGAAAGGAAACTTATCGAGTGAGAATTTGGTCAAGCACTCTGATGTGATGAAAATTCATGGTAGTTTCCTATCTGTACATGAGGCAGTTAACTAAACTAGTCACCACATTGACTACTACTACTGCTGATACCAAGGGAAAAAAAAAAATGGACACAAGATCCAACTGCTTTAAGAATGGCATCACACAAGGTTGCTACATAGGTATTGTTCTCTTTCTTACAAGCTGCAAAAAGAGAGGCAGTAGCTTCTTTGCCAAGGCTTGCAATCACCACACCGAATTGAAATGCAGGTTTGTTGGAGGTATTATAACTAGGGTTGAATGCGAAAAAAGCACATGTATTGGTTGAGAATGCAATAGTATTTATTGCTACAAATTTTTTTTTTAAAAAAAGGTTGCACTATAGGTCCTTGAAGTGCATTGCCTGGTGGAATTTTGGGGTAATTGAATCTACACATCAAATCTTATTTTGCAAAGTTGAAGACTTTGGAATGGCAAACATAGGAGATAAGGATACTATCACCCAAATAGTAGGTGAGAAACTGGACTACAAAAACTTTGTTTTATGGAAGTTCAGGATGCCAAACTTCTTAATTGGACGAGGCTATTGGAAACTAGTCATAGGTCTTGAAGATGAACCTAAGCTACTAGAGGATAGACCTCCAACACATGATAAATTAAAGGCACATAAGACATGGGTGGGAAGAGGCTAGCAAGGTCTTGCATTGGCTATCCTTATGTGTGTCAAACACAAAAGCTATGCAAATTGCAAATTGTATATTACCAAAAGCTACTTGGGACTTGTTGCTGAAGAATTATGGCCATGTCACTCATGCAACAAAGACACAATTGAAGCAAAAATTTAGCCACATATCCAAGAATGGAAGGTATATTGAAGACTATGTGAGTGATATTAGAACCATTGTAGAGCAACTAGGCTCAATTGGAGCTGAAGTTGAGGATGATGATTTGGTGGCCACTACCCTCCATGGTCTTGGAGACGAGTACAAGAAGTTTGATACTTTAATCATATCAGTGCGTTAGGAGCAGCCTGACTTTGATGAAATTGCGACACGTCTTTTGCATGAAGAAGTGAAGCTTGGACTCAATACAAGTTCTAGTGGATCTAAGAATGATGCATAGATCGGATACTACATGCGTACGTAGCGAGTGTCGGAAGGTTCCCAAGAACAAAAGAACTCTACTTTTGCACAAAAAACAAGATAGAAGACTTGCACGACATGAAGCAAAAGACCAATTGGGTATAATCTCCCCCAATGCCTTGTGTGAGTGCTCCATAAAGCATATATTTGATATATTATTCATCTCCAATCTCAAAAAATAGTCACCGCTGCCTGCTCTACACCAACTGAAGCATTCATAATTGTTAGAAAATAATAAAATTAAACCGACAAAAGTGAAAACCTAGAGTCTTCAGCTACAAAATAAATAAATTGGTTATAACTCAATCCTATCCTTAATTTATTACGAGTGCGCACTCTAAACTCATAAACATCCATTAATTTAAATATGTATTTTGCGGAATCACCCGCTATGGAATCACCCACTTGCACATTAAATTAACAAGACGCCTGAAAAGGTTAGGCGTGCCTATCGATTTTTCGCACAAGGAATCCACCTTGTGTATGAGCCCCGGAAATAAATATAATTTTACAGAATCCACCACAAAACCTCACAAAATCCGCCGTGGAATATGCGTCCTGGCATCATACCCCCGGGGTGGGATAGCAAATGTATCATGGGATAGCAATTGTCCTCAATTGCTATTAGCTCAATGTGAAGCCAATAGTGAGGGGTAAGCACTTAGGTCTCGAACGTGCATCTATTGGGCCTCTTTAACAGGATGATTTTTAAACTTAACCAAATATCTAGAATATCTACGGCTAGTTCTAGTGGTCATAAAGTTAGTATCTAGAATAGTTTTAGATTCAAGGATTTCAGTTTCTTCTTCTAGCAAAGGAGGGTTTTCATAGACAGGATGTACAGGTAATTGGCCTCTAAAAGGTCGTAACAAACTAGTATTGTGGATTTTCTAGTGTTGTGGTAATTCTAGTTTAAATGCATTGTCATTGATTTCGTGAATGATCTTGAAAGGTCCATAAAATCTAGGAGCTAACTTTACAACATGGTGTTTGTCAACACTTTGTAATCTTCACTTTTCAATATGTATCCAAACATAATCAACTTTGAAACTCATAGCTTTTCTTTTCTTGTTGGCTTGTTTTGTGTATGATTGTTGGGCTTTCGCAATCATATCTTTAATTTCATCCAAATTAGTAGCATGCATGTTAACAATATCATTAGCAGCTTGAACTTTGTTTTGACAATGATGTAATAGGTGTAGGTAATCTATATCTATAAATAATTTCAAATGGTGCTCTCTGTGTAGTTGTATGTGGTGTGTTATTGTATGCAAACTGAAGTAAATGTAAATGTGTATTCTATGTTTGTGGTTTTGAAATTGTGTATGGACGCAAAAGATCTAAAATGGTACTGTTAGTAGCTTCTGTTTGTCCATTTGTTTCAGGATGAAATGCAGATGAAAAATCAATCTTTGTTCCTAAAGCAGCAAACAAAGTAATCCAAAAATTATTGCAGAATCTAGAATCATGGTAAAAAATAATAACTTTTGGCAAATCATGATCAGTGAAAACAATTTTCAAGAACAATTGAGCAGCTTGAGATACAGTTAACGTTTTCTTGCATGGAATGAAATATGCTTGTTTTCTAAACCTATCGATAATAGTCCAAATCATGTCATGATTAGCTTTAGTGTTAGGAAAACCAGTGATAAAATCCATTGAGATATGTTCCCATGGTCAGTCTAGAATTGATAAAGGCATTAATAAACCATATTTTTTACCATGGTGCCATTTAACTCTTTGAAAAATTAAGCATTCAATTACAAAGTTAGATACATCAGATTCCATGTGTGGCGAATAAAAATCTTCAATCAGTGTACGCAAAGTAGAAATAATTTCTCTATGACCTTGGTATGGGGGACAATGAATTTCATGCAAAACAAATGATCGAAATGGAACAGTTACACATAATCTTTTTTCATAGAACATAAATCCATCAACGTAAGACAATGAATCAATGGGAATCTAGTTATTTGTAACTAATTTATTTCAACTAGCTTAAAAAATAGGGTATTGGTCGTAGGTATCTTTCATAGGGAGAAGAGAGTCAAAAGATATCACAGAGATATTATGAATAGTCGGTCTTCTACTTAAAGCATCGGCAACAACATTCTCTTTTCTAGGTTGATATTATATAAGTGGATAAAAACTTTGAATAGAAGCCATCCATTTCATGTGTGGGTCAAATATTTGTGGTTGAATAAGGAGATGTTTAATGCTTTGTTGGTCAGTTTTGATCATGAATTCAGATCCCATTAAATAGTGTTTCCATTAACATAAATCTTGTACTACAGCTAGCAATTCCTTATCATAAGTAGAATACTTAAGTTCAAAGGGTTTAAGTTTGAAGCTAGAGTAGGCTATGGGATGAGAATCTTGCATAATAACTACTCCTATTCCAGATCCACTAGCATCAGTGACTACTAGGAAAAATGGTCTATTGAAGTCAGGTATTTGTAATATAGGAGCATGAGTTAAAGCATGTTTTAGTAAATCAAATGACTTTTGTTGATTTTCGAACCAATGATACACAATGACTTTCTTTAATAATTTTTTCAAAGGAATGCAAGCAATGAAAAATTTCTCCCAAATTTTATGTAAAAGCTAGCAAGACCTAAGAAAGAACGTAATTCGTGCACATTTTTAGGTATCGGCCACTTCAAAATTGCTTTTATCTTTTTAGGGTAAACTTTAATACCTTCAGAATAAACAATATGTCCTAGTAGGTATTCAATTTGTGTTTGGAAAAATTCACTCTTTTCAGGATTAGCGTATAATTGATTCTCTTTCAATAATTTGAAAACCAAAGATAAATGTTCATAATGCTCGTTCTCATTCTTACTGAAAACCAATATGTCATCAAAGAGAACAATGACACAATGCTAATGCTTCAAAAATATGCAATTCATCATACGACTGAATGTGGCTGGTGCATTAGTTAAACCAAAAGGCATAACAAGGAATTCATAGTGTCTAAATTGTGTTCTAGATGCAGTTTTGAGAATATCAAATGTGTCCAATCGTACTTGATGGTATCCAGATTTAAGATCTATCTTGCTAAATATTGTAGATCCTTGTAGTTTATCCATAAGATCATCTACCCTAGGAATCGGATATCTATTCTTAACAGTGATCTTATTTAGGGCACGATAATCAATGCACATCCTATAGGTATTTTTTTTCTTCGTCACTAATAGGACATGTGCACCAAATGGAGAACTACTAGGTCTAATGGGTCCTCGGGTTAACAATTCTTCAACTTGGGCTTGAATTTCTTTCTGTTCAATTTGGTTATGTCTATGGTGCTTTACATGGTGGTTGTGATCTAGGAATTAGGTCTATTTTGTGATCTTTGGGACGTATAGGTGGTAAGCCAGGTGGTAAGTCAAAAACAAAACAAACTTGAAATTGTGAAAGAAATTGTGCGTGCCTAGGATGCATCTCATTTTATTTAGCTTCAATTTCATTCACCTATATTAAGTAGGATTTGCTACCTTTTTGTAATGCGCGTTTATCCGGTGTATGATTAAGTAATGGAAAATTATCGAAAGTGTGCATACCATGCAATGTGATTTGTTTCCCATTAGAATGAATCTTCATTGAATGCGTGGAATAATCTATATCGGGATTGTATTGATGACGCCAAGGTATTCCTAAGATAATGCCACTAGATTGCAAAGGCACAACTAAGAAATTTCTACGTTCAACATAATCACCAATTTTAATTTCTATGTCATGGACTTCTTGTGTTCCATTATATCTAGTATCTAAGAATGCATCCATGATGCAATAATGTGTAGAAATAGTATGTTAATTCAATTCTTTGACCAATTTTGCAGAAAAAAAATCGTGTGTGCTCCCATCATCATGTAAAACAGTCTTTTCTTTACCATGCACAAGACATTTCATCATTAATAAAGAATGGGGATTTGGCATACCTGATAAAGTATCTGAAGTAGTACTGATATTGTCATTGTCTTCCGTGAAATCTAGCATTTCTTCACGTTCTTCATCTTCAGTCACTCCCAAATAGTTGATGTGAACAATTGGCTTTTTGGTTTGACAATTCGCCACTTGATGTCCATGTTGATGACATTTGTAACAGACTATGGGTTTGGCTTTAGACACATTATTGGTAATAGCAAGAAGTTTAGGAATGCTCAGATTTGGTTAGAAAGATGGCTTAGGGTTTGGATTTGTGTTTGATAGTAAAGCAGGGGGTTGTGTCTAAGATTTATGGAATGAAGATGGAAGGAAACGGTTTTGATTGAATCTTCAAAAATTTTAATTGAATTGTTTTGAACCAAAGTTACCATTAGTTTGAAATTTTTGTGGTCTCGTCTCTCGTCCTCGAGTTTTGTCTTTAGTGTCATGAGCCAAGGAAATTTCATCTTCGAGAGTCGTTGGCTTGAACATGTTCATCTCCGCATAAAAATATCCAAGTAAGCCAGACATAAACTTGAGTTTGTGGGTTGCCTCAGGTACATCTTTGAGCATTCTAAGTTGCAATAAAGCATTCCAAAAATGCTCGGTATATTGTGAAATAGGCTCACGATCCCTGTGATTGCAAAAGATCCCATTGTTTGATTGCTTTTTCGTGGAATTGGAGTGGAAGGAAATTCTGCAAAAATTTCTTTTAAAAAGTCTCCCAAGTAGTAGGACAATCAATGCTCTTGCAGACAATAGTCTACCATAGGGATGCTCTGTCCACTAGATGATTAGTGACACACTTAATTTTGTCTTTCTCAGCATACTATTCTTCATGGAAATAATCATCAAATTGACTGATAAAAGCAAGTATAGTCTTTCCATCGCGTGACCCATTGAAAGTATGAAACTTGAAATTTCTTTTACTTATCTTTGTTTCTTTCCGAATAGATTGTGCTTCAAGTGTTGCATTGATCGTACGCCATATAAGATCCTCAGATTTCGGTCCATCTTAGTCGGTGATAAATCGTTGCAGATTGGCCATTTGAGTTTGCAAAGTTTGGCATGCTCTTTGTTCCTCTTGAAGCTGCATCATAATCAAATCCAGTTTTTGCTCCATTGTTGATTCTGGTAGGTCACCTTCAATCATAAAATCTTCCATGGTTTGATTGGATATCCTGCAAAATTCCAAAAGACCTCACACACTCGAAATCTTGTTAGCGGAATGAGCGTAGCTCAAAGTCGAGTTTACAAGGCTTATATATATATTTTTAATGGATTTTTATAGTATTTCGTCTTTGCAAATGCTGAAATTGATGTTACGGTCTTCTTCCAAGAGGATATTCGTGCGTGTAGTCTACGTATAGCAATCTATTTGCTAGAATTGAACTCTGACAGTCCACAAGTGTGAACAGGGGCTTGCCAAAAGGTTAAATACGAGTTCGTATTTGATACAGTGGGAACTGCTTCTATGAGAAGATTTAAAGAAGATAATTGGTTTAAGCTTTAGAGAAGGTTAAAGCCTTTAAGCTTTAGCTTTTTAAAAAGAAGCTTAATCCAACGATTTGAACTGCACCGGGACGAGGGGATATTGACGTTGATGTTGCCGCCAAGGAGTACATACTTCCGCCGCGGACGGAGAAATTATGGGCTTTAAGCTTTTTATAAAGCTTAATAAGATTTCTAATCTCAACTTAATAATGAAATTCTTATCTTCTTTTGAGAAAAAAAAACGTTTTTGCAAATGAACTTCCCGAGTGGTCCTCCGCCTGTAGAGGCCGGTCCTTCGCGATCCAACATCATAATAGGGGGTTCTTCACTGCTAGAAAAACATTGGTATTGACGGATTGCCACGAGGCTGACTATAGAGCTCGATCGTTCTAGGAGCTCCACCTTCGCGCGAGATGGTAAGCGATTGGAAGCCCTCGATCTCAGCTTCCCTCTCATACCATTGGTGCACAGATCGGATATTGTGTGCATGCGTAGTGAGAGTTGGAAGGTCCCCAAGAATAAAATAACTCTACTTTTGCATTAAAAACAAGAGAGAAGACTTGCACCACATGAAGCAAAAGACCAATTGGGTACAATCTCCCCCCATGCCTTGTGTGAGCGCTCCACAAAGCATGTATTTGATATATTATTCATCTCCAATTTTAAAAAATAGTCAAATTCACAATTAGCACACTTTAGCTTTTGTGTTTGCTTTTGTCCCACTAAAGAATTAAATTGAATGGGCGCCCAAAGAGTTGGGTTGTGCCCAAATACAATGTCCAATAACAAATATTTAAATCGTGCATCCATGCGCATACAAAATAATAAATAAATGTTAGGCGCTTCAATAAATAAGCGCGTAAATATAAATATTGGTGCCATGCCTATGATGCACGCTCATCAAAAATGATAATTTCTTCTAAATAACTTGAATACACGCTATCATCCAGTGCTTGCCAATGCCACCACTGCCTGCTCTAGACATCAATTGAAGCATTAACAATTGTTAGAAAATATTAAAATTAAACCGAGAAAATTGAATACCTAGTAGTCTTTAGCTACAAAATGAATAAATTGGTTAGAACTCAATCCTAATCTTAATTTATTACGAGTGCGCACTTTAAACTCATAGACATCCATTAATTTAAATATGCATTTTGCGGAATCACCCGCTATGGAATCACCCACTTGCACATTAAATTAACAAGACGCTCGAAAAGGACAGGCGTCCCCATCAACTTTCTGAGCCCCGTCAACAAATATAATTTTACAGAATCCACCGCAAAACCTCACGGAATCCACAACAACAATATTGGTGAGTTTGGGAATCTCCCAATTCCCATTTTTTGAATACTAAAAAAGTTGCACCCAAATAAAATGCCCATAAGTTTCTCAAAACCATATGATGCGATCTATCATTGGAAAGCGCTTGAAAAATGGAATCTATTGAGCTATAGAGCACTCAATTTGGAGTTATAATGTTCAAGTTATGAAAAATCCAAAGATTTGACTGCATGTCCCAAACTTATGGGAAATTCCCATATTCACCAATATGGTATTCACCGTGAATATGCCTCCTGGTGTCAAAGAACATTAGGGACAATGTCTTCTACTCAAATGAAGGGGGTAGAGGTGGAAGAGGAAGGTCAAACTTTAGAGAAAGAGGGGCTCGAAATGCATATGTAGCCCATGGAACAGCAAGGTACTAGATGGAAAAATAGGTAGCCTCAAGCAAATAGAGGTGCCTCTAATGCTCAGGGAGGAGGGGATTACTCATCTAGAGGAAGGTATACTTGGCAGTAACCCCAAATGAGGCATGGATAGCAATCAAATGCAAATGGTCATTATTGTGGCAAATACGGGCATGTAGCTAAATATTTCTATAAGAAACAGAATGATCAAAGAGCAAGAGGAAGGAAACATGGTAATTATGCCTCTTCTAGTGGTATGCAGGAGGATGACAGGTTGTTGGCTATACAACATGTGAACAAGGGATTGCCTACACAAGGCAAAGAAGATGATGTATGGTGTATAGAATCAGGGGCATCCAACCACATGACTCCTCATGGAGAGTGGTTGACACATTTATAGAAGGTGCTCATGGATATGTTTGCACAAGGGATGATATGTGGCATGACATTAAGCATACAGGTATTGTTCCCTTGATGATGCATGGTGACAAGAAAAAGAGTCTACATGATGTGTTACATGTATCCTCCATTACCAAAAACTTGCTTTCTGTGGGACAAATGGCTTAATAGAATCTACAAGTTAGATTCAATAGAGATGGATGCTACATTGAAGAGTATGGTCAAGGATGCAAGCTTATTGCTAAAGGCAATAGAAATGGCAGGATGTTTACATTGGATACAAAAATTCCAGCCTTGAATGCTGCTATGTATTCACATGACAATGTTGCAATAAGGGACATTGAGATATGGCATAAAAGGATTGGTTATGTAAATGTTCAAAAGCTGAAAAATATGCAGCATAAGAAAGTTGTACTTGGACTTCCTAAGTTCAAGCATGTGGAACTCGGACATGTATGCCAGTCATGCCAATTTGGAAAGCAATGAAGGCTTCCATTTATGAGGCAGATAAGCACAACTACTAGAACATTATAGCTTGTACATTCTAATGTATGGGGACAGTCAAAGAATGAATCTCTTGAGGGATGACACTATTATGTGTCATTCATAGATGACTATAGTAGGTACACATGGTTGTATATGTTGAAGCACAAGCGTAGTGTCATGGATGCTTTTCAGGACTTTAAGAGACATGTGGAGAAGGAATTGGCTTGTTACATCTCATGATTGATATTTGATACTAGTGGATAATATGTCTCTAAAGACTTTGATCACTTCTTGGTAGCCCATGGGATAAAGAGGCCATTGACGTGCAAGTACACACCAGAAAAATTTGGCGTGGCAAAAGGAAGGAAAAATAGAGTGATTGGCTAGAGCCATGTTGAATGAGAAAAGTCTACCAAATGCATATTGGGCAAAGGGTTGTAATGACTATTGTGTATGCCATGAATCATACACCAACAATAGGGATACATGAGGTGACTTCTCATGAGAGACTGTAGGGGATAAAGCTTGACATTAGCCATCTTAAGGGATGTTTGGCATATGTACATGTTGAAGATGAGAATAGGAAGAAGCTTGATCCAAAGGCAAAAAAGGCCATCTTTATTGGGTATGCACAAGATAGGAAGGCTTACAAATGCTACAATCCTTCTACTCATGAGACATTGGTCTCGAGAGATATAGTATTTGATGAGCTAAATTCATGGCATGAGAAGAAGACCGTCTTGATGGATGATGATAATGTTTGTTAGGAGACTTATGTACATGCAAGTACAAATGAGAGGGCAGAAATTTCTAGGCCTTCTAAAGATGCTATTACATTAGTTAGTCCTTGGACAAGTAGATTGAGGACTTTAGCATCTTTGTTCACTGACACGGGTATGTTAGTGAGGGGGAGAAATGTGGATAAAGGAAAACTCCAATAGTCGCAATGTGTGACTACCCTTTCCTTTATTCAAATGTTACTGAAAGAATAAAGAATAAAGTGACAGTGATTGATGCTTGCCACCTGTAGTGTATAGGTGTACGGGTATGTGAGTACTAATAGTGTAACTAATACATGGGCGACTAGGCACATGTGCATTTACCCCCAACAACCTCCCACTGAAAGGTGAATGTGCCCCTAGTGAGGAGAAAACAATAAAAAAGTGAGAAAGTGCAAATGTATATAAGTACAATAGGATCAAAAAAATATATCATGTTATCCAACTTCCTAAGGAAGGCACAATGCTTCATCAGAAACTTTTAGTGAGCAAATCTGTAGGATTTTAGTTAGTTGAGATCTTGATAATGGACTTGTTCTCAATAACCTCTTGAATAAAGTGGTAATATATCTCAATGTGCTTCATCTTTGCATGGAAGATAAGATTCTTGGCCAACTGAATAGCACTCATGTAATCTGAATGCAATGTAGGGACCACATTAGTAATACCAAAGTTTGCTACTAGAGAGCCTCCATTGTTGCAACCATGCTTTGCCTCTGTAGTTGATAGAGAAGTGCATTTCTATACCCTAGAGATCCAAGAAAAAACATCTCTAGCAAAGGTGGACATAGCCAGCAAAGGTGAGCTTCTTACTACCTCCATATCCTGCATAATTAGAGTTAATATGTCCCATTACTCATGTATCTTGGCTACCATAATAGTTACAGATAGTTGTGCCCTTCACGTACCACATGATACCCTTGAGGGCACCCTAGTGCCCTCAAGAAAAAACATCTCTAGCAAAGGTGGACATAGCTAGCAAGGTGAACTTCTTACTACCTCCATATCCTGCATAATTAGAGTTAATATATCCCATTACTCATGTATCTTGGCTACCATAATAGTTACAGATAGTTGTGCACTTCACGTACCACATGATACCCTTGAGGACACCCTAGTTCCATTAGCAAAGTCTAGACATATAGCATGTGACAACTCCCACTACAAATGCTATGTAAGGATGAGTGGCTATCATGGCATACATCAAACTGCCGACTACGTATCTCGAGTAAGGTACTCATGAATATATGTGTGCATCATGTGGGTTCAAAATAAGGTATTTTTAAATTACTATTTTTATATATTTTTTACATATAGAAGGATGTAATATAAAGAGGTCATTTACAAATTTAATAGAAAAGGGTTATATTTTATTCAAGATAATTTTAGAGATAAGGATATTTATAAATAGGCCTTCAACGCACGTGATATAGAGGATATACGTATAGTAACTTCCCTAAGCTACAGATGCATAAAGGGATCTTGGCAATCTCACCCTTCTGCTTATTAGGACTACTTACAATTGGCCTAACTAACATTCATGTGCGTAGGTAAAGGGTAGCCAATAGCCTTAATATCTTGTAGATGAAATTGCTCAAGGACCTTCTAGATGTACTCCTTCTATGATAAGAAGAGGAGCATGTTAGAGAAATCATATGTAATGTGCATCCTAAGAGTATTTGAGATTTGTCCCATGTCCTTCATCTCAAAGCTCTTCATGAGAAAACCTTTCAAGGCATTCAAGTCATCATGAACACTTCTAGCAATTAACATATCATCCACATAGAGAATCAAAATCATAAGGCTACCATCATGAACCTTTTTCGTGTATAAACACAGACCCATATCACTATGGGAATATCCCTTTGAATGCATAAAAGCATTAAACTTGTGGTACCATTCCCTAGGTGCCTGCTTAAGGCCATACAAAAACTCTTTCTCAATCTAAATACTAGGTATTCCCTGCCATGTTCCAAAATCCCTTAGGTTGGTCCATGTAAATGTCATCATGAAAGTTCCCGTGAAGAAAAGTCACCTTGACATCCGTCTAATAAAGATCCAAGTTAAGCTAAGTAACCAGAGCTAGTACTGAGGGTGTAGAGTAGTCATCTTCACAATAGGAGAAAAGACTTCATCAAAGTCAACGCCATGTTCCTACTTGAAGCCCTTAGCAACCAATCTTACCTTGTATATTGGCTTGGGACATGCAAGGGTACTATTCAACTTGTACACCCACTTGCATGGCAAAGTACGCTTTTCACTATGAAAATGAAAAAAATCCCATGTATGATTTTTCTATATTAAGTCATACTCTGACCATATGGTCCTCTTCCAAGAGTGACTATTACCTCTGCACATGGCCTCATCATAAGTAAGAGTGACTATATGGCCCTCTTCCAAGAGTGACTATTACCTCTGCACATGGCCTCATCATAAGTAAGAGGATCATCAACAGCTATCACCATAACATAATCTATAGAGAGCTCAAATCGCAAGGGGATTTTCATCTATCTCTAGTAGACAACATCAAAGTTGGCTACTGGGCATGTACATCCCGTGCATCATCAGGGACTTTGGCCACAAGGTATCAACAAGACTACAAAACAAGATGCCAAGATGGTTGTACACAATAGCAAGATGCTCCTCTTGAAATATCACCCTACTATGTACCACAATGACATACTTAGGCTACTTATGCATTTTCTCCTCATGGATAGCAATATCATGGCTACAAATAATTTTCCAAACCTATGAATCCCATAGGTGATAGCCTATCTCACATGCACCTTTGTAACCAAGAAAGATGAATTTTCTAGACTTAATATCTAGCGCTTGTCCTTAGGTACATAGTCGAAAGTCTAGCCAAAGATAAACAAATGAGCATATGAAGGAGGTTTTCCAAAACATACCTCTTTTGCAACCTGATAGCCAAGAGCAGTGCATGGGGACCGATTTATAAAGTGTATGGTGATAGTAACTACCTCAGGCTATAAATATTATGGTAAGTCTACATGGCTAAGTAGCATACTACAAATTAGCTCCTAAATTGTCATATTCATGTGCTCATCCATACCATTCTAGGTTGGGGTGTATAGGGCAGTCAACTAATGCTTAATACCCCTCTCATCACAAAACTATTCAAGTGATTTAGAGATATATTTACCCACATTGTCTAACTATAGGCATTTTAGCCTATACACAGACTAGTTCTTAACCAAAGCAAGCTAATGTTGAAATGTATCCAATGCTTTTGATTTTTGCTGAATAGGATATGCCTAGACCTTATGTATGTTGAGATATCAAGCTCCACTCGTGATATGCCAGGGTGACCATTGTGCATTTATGTCACCG
Source organism: Lygodium microphyllum (assembly GCF_053477565.2). Taxonomy (NCBI): domain Eukaryota; kingdom Viridiplantae; phylum Streptophyta; class Polypodiopsida; order Schizaeales; family Lygodiaceae; genus Lygodium; species Lygodium microphyllum. Next base: position 49,918,179 of record NC_141155.1, read on the forward strand.
ACTTGTCAGTTGCAGATGCGGTTGGTACACCGCCATGAATAATAGCTACATGATAGCTATCCTTATCTACTCTAGTTCGTGGCTCAGTTAGTATGCCACCTTAGTTAGTTGAGTTTGGTTTGAGAACCATATATAGGGTTCTTCTATTTCCTTGTACTAGAATTCTTTTGGCTTACACAACTAAGAAGAGGAAAACTGTTTTCAGCCTCCACCTTTGTGTGTATTCCCCCATTGTGCAAGCAAGAAAGCTACAAGTGAGACTCCTTCCTTCTCTCCCACAATCTTGACATGGTATCAGAGCCTTGTTCGTGGTAAGGAGCTCAAGAAAGCAAGCCAAGCTCGCAGTGTTCTGGTAAGAGGAGCAGTGTTGCTTTCATTTCCTGTTTTGGGAGCAGATCTCTACAGGTAGCACAACCGGAAATTGCAAGAGTGCATTGTCTCAGGTTGAGATGCCATTCGCGGTGAAGCAAGAGGGCAGTATATGCTGCGGGAAAGGCCTTTAGCCCTTGGCGACCCTGTTTTTTTTACTTGAGGCCATTTCGGGGCCTGTTTTGGAGGCGGAAGTTTTCTGCACGCACTCAAGAAAAGGCCCAGTTTTATGCTGTGCGACCATTGTTCTACAGGTCAGTGAAAAGTTACTGCAGAAATTGCATCGTATGCCTGTGCGCAGAGACTTTGGGAGTTACAAAATCATCCTTGTTTCTTGTTGATGCAAAATCGTCACTAGGAAGTGACTGTGTGGTCAAATACCACTTTCGCCAGTTTTGCAGATTTGCCCTTGTGAGGGTGAAGCTGTGTTTTTTGCAGTGACAGAATTTTTTGCAGTGTTCTGTAATGGCGTCTGATTCTTTTTCACAGTTTGTCACTGAAAAGCTTGACAAGAATAACTTCCAAGCATGGAAGTTTAGAATGACGAATTTCCTTATGGGAAAAGGATATTGGGAATTTGTTGCAGGAAATGAAGAAAAACCAGTTCCTCCTGATGTTCCCAATGAACAGCAAATGCAGGCATTCAAAGCATGGCATGAGAGAGCCAGGAAAGTTATGTAATGGTTGTCTATCAGTATTTCAGACTCTATGATTGTGCATATTCAGGATGCAAGTACGCCAAAGGAGGCATGGGATACTTTGTCAAAAATGTATAGCACAAATATACAAGCCAGGAAAATGTAGCTCAAGCAAGAGTTGCATAATGTGCAAAGAGAAAATATGAGCATCAATGACTACCACATGAAGGTGAAGAAGATTACAGATGCACTTGCTTCCATTGGGTCGCCAGTGGAAGATGATGATTTAGTTTCTGTGACCTTGAATGGTCTAGGAAAGGATTATGCACAGTTTCGAACATCCATTTCCGTCCGTGAAAGATTTCCTGATTTTGAGGAGTTGATTGCTCTTCTAATTTCTGAGGAGCAGAGAAATGGTGGTGCATCTTCTTCAGGAGGAACTTCAAAAGAAGTTGTCTTCTACTCAAATGCTGGAAGAGGTAGAGGCAGAGGTAGAGGAGGCCGATTTGGAGGCCGTGGTAGAAATCAGAATATGCAACAAACTCAAGAAAACCAATCCTATGGAGGAGGACGTGGTAACTCTAGAGGCAGGGGGAGCCAAAGAGGTCGTGTTGGATGGCAAAGAGGCCAAAATGCAAACAGCAATGTTGAATACTACTACTGTGGTAAAATGGGTCATATGGCTAAAGACTGCTATAAAAAGCAGAATGATATCATGAATGGGAAATTGCAACAAGGGAATTATGCATCTTCTAGTAGACAGGGTGATGACAGAAATGAGCATTTGTTTATGGCGCAGCACATGAACAATTCTGTGACAAGTGCAGAAGAAAGCAACGATATGTGGTATGTTGACTCAGATGCATCAAACCACATGACAGGTCATGCAGAATGGATGGAGGATGCAAGGAAAATGGAAAAACCAGGATTTGTGGAGACTGGTGATGATACTGCACATCCTATTGTGTAGATTGGAAAATTTCCTTTGTCTATGCAGGATGGGAAAAAGAAATACCTATCCGATGTATTTCATGTCTCGAATATCACCAAGAATCTGGTTTCTGTTGGTCAAATGGTTGAGCAGGGCTTGCAGGTCAGATTTAATCCTCATGGATGCTTTGTTGAGCATATGAAAAATAAAGGTCGCTTGATAGCAAAAGGAAAGAAGAAGGGCAGAATGTTTACGTTGGATGCAGACATGCCTGAATTGAGTGTAGCAATGTTTGCACATGGGACCGGTGTAGTTGCAGATATTGATATCTAGCATAAACGCATTGGTCATGTTAATGTACAGCGACTTAAATCAATGCAGGCCCAAAATATTGTTGCAGAATTGCCTAAATTCAATGTTGTAGAAATGCATAAGGTATGTGAAGCCTGTCAATTTGGAAAATAGGCAAGGAAACCATTTCCTAGACATGTTTAAGAGAGTGAGAAGCCATTGGAATTAATCCACTCTGATGTGTGGACTACTAAAGCTGCATCTCTTGGAGGCTGTCATTATTTTGTCACTTTTATTGATGACTATAGCAGAAAAGTTTGGGTGTATTTTATGAAAAAGAAAAGTGAAGCTTTTGGGCATTTCAAAACTCTTAAAGCTATGGTTGAAAAAGAAACAGGCCTGCAAATAAAATGCCTAAGGTTAGATGGAGGGGGAGAGTACCTCTCAAATGAGTTTGCAAGGTTCCTGCAGGAGCATGGCATAAAGCAGCAATATTCATGCAATCATACCCATAACAAAATGGAATTGCAGAAAGGAAAAACAGGCATATTGGAGAGGTATCTCGTGCCATGCTCAATGAAAAAGACTTGCCAGATTTTTACTGGGCTGAAGCAGTTGCTACAGCAGTCTATATAATGAACAGGACTCCCACTGCAGCAATACATGGGATGACTCTAGAGGAGAGGTATACTGGTAGGAAACCAGATATTTCTCATTTGAAAATTTTTGGTTGCATTGCCTATGTACATGTGCCAAATGAGTTGAGATCCAAGTTGGATCCAAAAGCTGAGAAGTGCATCTTTATTGGTTACTCTCTACAGCAAAAAGGGTATAGATGTTATAACCCTTCTATTCGTAAGTTTACAGTGAGCAGAGATGTTGTTTTTGATGAGATGAGTAGCTGGTATAAACTAGTAAATGTGATTGATGATGTAGATGCACAAAATGGTAATGCTGCACAGAATTCACAGCAGCAGTCACAAAATATTAGTGGACCTGGAGCATCCTCTAGCAGTGGTTCACATTCTTCGCCATGGACAGGCATATTGAGATCAGGAGAATCTTCTCAAAGCAATGCAGATAGTGGTATGAAGGTATCACGAAAAGGAAAAGAGAAGGTTGATCAGCCCATGTTTGATGTGAATGCAGGTCACTCTTATGTGGATGGTGAATCCAGTGGCTCAGAACAGAGCATTGATGATGAGTTGGGTATTCCTTCTATTGTTACACCTGGAGTAAGGAAGACCAGGGATGTTTTGAGAGCACCTGGGAGTGAACCTATTTTGCGCAGGTCTACGAGAGCTAGGTATCCTGTGGATAGGCTGAAATATGATGGATTTACAGCCATTCACTATGCATATATGGTCAAAGTGATACAGGAACCAGAACCCACTTCTTTTGAGCAAGCCATGGGAAAAGAAAAATGAGAGAAAGCCATGGATAAAGAAATGGATGCCTTGGAAGCAAATGCTACATGGGAATTGATACCTTTGCCTAAAGGTAAGAATGCAATTGGCTGTAAGTGGGTTTATAAGGTGAAGCACAATGCAGATGGTTCTGTGAACAGATACAAGGCAAGATTAGTAGTCAAGGGGTATGCACAAACATATGGCATTGACTATGAAGAAACATTCAGTCTGGTTGCAAGGATGGCAACAGTAAGAGCATTCATTACTGTGGCTGCATCAAAGGGATGGTCTTTACATCAGATGGATGTAAAGAATGCCTTCTTGCATGGTGATTTGCAAGAAGAGGTATATATGGAGCAGCCACCAGGTTATGTGCATGCTGTTCATCCTGAGTTTGTTTGCAGGTTGAAGAAATCCTTGTATGGCTTGAAGCAAGCACCTAGAGCATGGTCTGACAAGATAGGACAGTATCTTGTCACTATTGGCTTTCAGATTTCCAAGGCAGATTTCTCACTTTATGTGAGAAAAATAGAGAAAGGTATTATGCTACTTATCATTTATGTTAATGAGTTGATTATGACAGGTGACAGTGATGAAGATATCCTTCATGTGAAAATGCTATTGAAGCAGAAGTTTGAGATGAAGGATTTGGGAGAGCTGCGTTATTTCTTAGGCATTGAGGTGATTAGATCACCAAGTGGGATACAGCTCTTGCAGAGGCAGTATGGATTGGACATACTGTCCAAATATGGGATGACAAGCTGTAAGCCTATTTCAGTTCCTTTGGAGCAGAATGTGAAGCTGAGCGCAGATGCAGGTGAGCTTCTGGAAGACCCTACTATGTACAGACGCATAGTAGGAAGCTTGATTTATATGACTATTACCAGGCCAGATTTGAGCTATGTTGTTGGATTGGTAAGTCAGTTTATGCAGGCTCCAAGGAAACCGCATTTGGATGCGGCTAGACGCATACTCAGGTATGTGAAGTCCACATTGCAGTATGGACTATTTTATGAGACTGGGGTTCAGATACAGTTGCATGGATACACTGATGCTGATTGGGCTGGTAGCATTTTTGATAGACGATCTACCAATGGATGTATGTTCTCTTTTGGGAGTGCTGTAGTCACTTGGAGCAGCAAGAAACAGCCTACAGTTGCCTTATCCAGCACAGAGGCTGAGTATAGGGGTGCAGCAATGGCTGCATGTGAGGTAGCTTGGTTGCATAAGCTACTTTATGATATGCATCAGCCTACAGATGGGCCAATTGTCATTTATTGTGACAACATGAGTAGTATACACTTGGCAAATAACCCAGTCTATCATGCTAGAACAAAGCACATTGAGGTGCATTATCACTATGTGCGGGAGAGGGTTTTACTAGGTCTTATTGATCCAGTTTATGTCAGCACAGAGGATCAGGTAGCTGACATATTTACGAAGGCATTGGGCGCAGAGAAGCTGCGCAAGTTCAGAGACCTGCTTGGTGTGCAGGAATTGGGATTGAGCTCGAGGGGGAGCGTTGAGATATCGAGCTCCACTCATGATATGCCAGGGTGACCGTTGTGTATTTATGTCATCGACTTGTCAGTTGATGCGGTTGGTACACCGCCCATGAATAATAGGTACATGATAGCTATCCTTATCTACTCTAGTTCGTGGCTCAGTTAGTATGCCACCTTAGTTAGTTGAGTTTGGTTTGAGACCCATATATAGGGTTCTTCTATTTCCTTGTACTAGAGTTCTTTTGGCTTACACAACTAAGAAGAGGAAAATTGTTTTTAGCCTCCACCTTTGTGTGTATTCCCCCATTGTGCAAGCAAGAAAGCTACAAGTGAGACTCCTTCCTTGTCTCCCGCAATCTTGACAATGTATATAGTCATCAATGAAAGTAATGAAGTAATTCATGCCACCTACTAACTTGTAGGGCATGGGACCACATAAATCCAAATAAACAAGAGCCAATGGCTCACCCATGTGTGTCATACTAGACATTTTATGTGTATTATGTGTCTACCTGCCATATAAAGAATGATTACAAGAGTCAAAGTACTTTTAGTCAAGGGACATAGGATATTGGAAACGAGTAAACATTTTCATTCCTTTCAAGGACAAGTGTCCAATGTGAGGATGCCAAAGAGATATATGTGGAACTACATCCACTACCACAATATGGTCAATTGACCCAGATATATGTAAGGGATAGAGGATATTGCAAATGAGTAAGCATTTTCATTCCTTTCAAGGATATGTGTCCAACATGAGGATGCCAAAGAGATACATGTGGAGCTGTATCCACTACCACAATATGGTCAACTGACCCAGATACATGTAAGAGATAGAGAGTATTGGACTTAGCATGTTGGGGCCAAAAATGGGCCTGACATTAACTCTAGGGCTCTAGCCGCAGGGCCTCCTAAACTGACCAAAATAACCCCATGGCCTCCTGGCCAGGACCATATGGACACTACGAAATCATTGAATCAAAGGATGCATTTGTAGATACTATTTCTAAAGCGTAGTCCAACGTGTTGCCCTTTACAACTCCAAACAATTGGATTTTCCAAATTATAGATCAATGTTGTAACACCTTGTATCATATACATAGAGGGAACCCCCAGCTGATTGTTTTGGCCCCACTATGGCTCTCATATACCCCTAGAATTAGCCCTAGGATGTGTCATTTGAATATAAAGCACATATGTAACATAGTCCTCTCTTTTAATACTCATTTCAGGAGATAATTCAATCCTTACCAAATCAAGCTCAAAGGAAATGATTTAACTAGACCTATGGCTTAGCGAACCTCATACTCAACATGCATTGAATATTTGCAAACAAATGGAAAGCATCAAAGAGATAATTCTCATGATATGACATAAAAAATGGAGATGCAAAGTGAATGCCATAGAGTGCACAAACAAGTAAACTAATATATTAAACAATGTGGATATACACTAAGAAATCTTTTCATGATTTTACTCTAACGCAATGTGTCGTTGCTAAAGCATCGAAGTAATTCGTGCTACTTCCTTTCTTTAAGGACTTAAAAGTAATGAAGCCTGTTTCGCTCCAACTATCCTTATTTATTTTCCTGGCTAAATGTCATCCCTAGGAAGACAAGGTCTCTGCCTCATCCTCCCTAGGAACCTACCAAGCCTTTGCAAGGCAATGATCATTTGGTCTTCAAATTTTTCTTTCGTTTCGTTTATTTTTCTTTTATTCAGGGGATAGTACCCCTTTTTACACACCTCTATATTTTGAGTTTTTCAAATATATTCATTGTTTCTTCGCTTTCTTTGATTTGGAAGGTTTCTCCATTTGCCTCACAATTAGCAAAAGCTCCTAGAAGTTGCTACCTAGTAGGCTAGCAAAATAGATCACTAAGACTACTCGCCAAAATAGCTCTTTAAATACCTAACAATGCCTTTATGAGAGGCGGACAAGTGCTCAGACCTCCCTAGACACACATAACCTAAACTTTGGAACCTCATGCCTTCATTTTGTGAGTCCCCAAAAGAAGAAAATTCTCCACATACACATTTACATATATAGCACAAAGAGAAAGAACACATAGAAGAAGGACATTACCTAGACTTGGCCACAAGAAGCTTCAACGCAGCAAGAGACCCGCTCCACGTACTCCATTGAATTTGTTTAGTATAGCACTAACAAAAAAATCATTAACTGCACCTACATCAAACAAATACATGGCTCTCTTGGCCTTATGAAATCAACCAATACCTTGCAAAAGAAACGGGACCTCTTGGCCTAATGCAAACAAAACCATAAAGCACATCATATAGTAGTCCATGACTGAAAAAAAACCCTTGGTCCCCCATAATAATCATACTAAAAGATAGCACAAAACTAAGGGATGGACCACTTAGGCCCTACAGTAAATGTATTTGATTATTAGCTAAGCCTCCTACATAATTAGCAAGGACTGTTCAACGAATATGTCATTTAACAATCCCATGTATGAATGAATGAATAAGAAGATGGTCAATTTCAACCTAACTCATCACCCATACTAACCATCGATGGCCATAACAAGACATGCTAGCAAGCAATCACGACAGTTGTCCTACACTAATAAGATTGGGTGATTCTAATAACCCTTTAGGACTATAGTTGAGAAACACATCCTCAACAAAGGCATACTTTGTCTACAAATCTGCAAAGTGGTTCCATCAATGAGGAATCAGATCACAAGTCACTTTCTCAAACATCTCAAGTATATCCAGACCTATATGATAATATATCTACAGAATTGGATCCCTTACACTATATGTCCCATTCAATTGATTGATATCACCAAACTATGAGTCACCTTTCACCAACAAACAGCAGATACCACCACATCGGGCTATATTCAACTCCATGATTGAGGCCTTGTATTCTACCATATTACTAGTAAAAGCGATGCCTAAATAAACTCCCATTCTCATAACAACTCTATGCTCGAGGTCTTTAATAACCATATCGACACTCATATTCTTATGAGGTCCTCGTAAATCTCTATCAAAATACAAAGTATAGACCTATGCTTCATTGATAGGCCGTGTCATACTTATGATATTTAAAGTCGAGTTGAGAGAGAGGATGTATGATAGGTACAATCTCTCCTTCCTCACCAAAATCAATAGGGATGCTAGTAAAAACCCTATGACAATGAAGGTAGTAGACCTTAATATCCCAAGCAAAAGATTAATCTTGCCACTCAGTAATATGATAACCCTTACTCCACTAGATCACTCAACCTTAGTGGTAATGCTATCTAAATATGGATGTTTAGATAAGGAATGATTTTGCCCATCCGATTTCCTTGGCACCTACTACAAGTTTAAACTGGATCCTAAAATACCTACAAAGGTACCAAGTCAGACATTAGTCCCTGCACATAATAGGGCTTCAACTATTAAATTTTGCTTTATTTTTAAACTCTATCCCTTGCAAATTTGCTAAAAGGACAGTAGAGATATTCTTTCCTATTCAAATGATCTTGTAAGGGCCATCCCATTTGGGTTCAAACTTTCTAGGAAATAACTCATGATGTGTGTCATAATATAGAATGAACAAACACCTCACAAATTTATATATTTTAGCATGAAGATCATGAAATGCTTTCATACTCTTCTTCCCTACTTCTTGATGTAACAAAGCTTGTAATTGGATCTCATCAAGATGTGCTAGGGAGGTCAACCTTTCCTAAAATGATTTCTCATCACCGAAAGAATGATTCAACACAAATCGTAGAGTATAGGTAACTCAATTTCCACAGGAAAGACACATGCTTCCTCATATACCAACTTAAATGGGGTGTGGTTGTTGCTCTCTTGAATGTAGCATTATAAGCCCAAACTACCACATGAAGTTTCTTGTCCCAATCATGCTTTTACTTAGATATAGTTTTAGATAAAATCCCCACAAGCTACTTATTATTACTCTCTACTTGGCCAATCACTTGTGGATTATATGGAGTGGTTTTATTATGTTTAATTTTCAAGGCTTCAGTCAAAGCTTCAATAACCTTGTTTTATAAAATACATCCCACAACCAGACACCAATTTTGTAGATGGTAGGAAATGGCAAACTATTTGTTCCATAATGCAACTAGTTGTTTCCTTGGCAATGTCCTTCATCATAGCTTTGTCTTCATATCATTTTGTAAAATATTCCATCACCACAATGATATAATACTTTCACGTAGTAGACGAAGGATGTACAGATTCAACAAAATTAGATCTCAAAGGGAAAAGTCACCAAAAAAAGACTAAGTGGCTGCTTACAATTTTCCCTAGCATTGTGTCTCTGGTAGACATCACAATATTTAACATATGCAAGAGTATCTTGGAAAATTGTCGGCCACCAATAGCCAGCACGTAAAGTTTTCTGAGAGGTGATCCATCTAGAAAAATGGCCTCCACATGAATGTTGAATCATGACATTCTACTAAAATAAAGGATACCTCATCAAGCTCCACACAACAATGATAAATCTCATCCACACCTTTCTTATATAAAAGACTTGATATTATTGAAAAGTGAAGTGTTTGCTGCTTAATCTTCCTCTTCTTGGATTTAGAAAGAGTTTTTGCATGGTTGATAGATAATGCATAATGGATGTATACCATGATGGAATAGAGGCTCTATTAATTTTGCATAAGTTCTTGCATTCACTAGTATCAGCCAACTCTTTCTTAGGCTCACCAAAATCTACTAGATACTAGCTTTGGTGGTTTACTCCTAATGTCATAATTGAACTCTTGCAAAGAAATCAACCACTTGGCTAAGCAATCAGGGGGTTGAAGCTTGTTTAGTATAAGTGCAATCCCTCTATCTTAGTGAGAAACACGACCTTCTCATAAAGAATATAATGTCTCAACCTCTTGGTGGCAAATACCATAGCCAAGAAAACCTTCTCCGAATATCTATAAATATTGAAGTTCTCAATTTTCCAACTTCCGGCTTGCAAATGCAATAGGATGATAAAGTTGTACCTCCCAAATTTGGGATAGACTATAACTAATACTTCGCCTTGTCATAGCTGTGAATATATAGAAAACCTCACCCCTCTTTGGAGCTTTCAAAACTGACGCTTTGGATAATTCCATTTTAACATCTTTTGAACACCACTTTGCATGGTTTTGTCCATTCAAAAACATGGTTGTGAGATAAAAGATTCATCAAGAATAACAAGCATTTAGACAATGAATTAATGAATCAATGATAATATCCCATGGATGAAATGAGATTGTGAATTTCCATAGGGCAAGTAGGTGGGTCTAGGGCCACAATAAAAACCACCTTTTCAAGGCCATGTGGCAATACTAGCCACATATACAACATGACCTAATAACAAACCATAAGGCACCTTGAATACACACTTGTAAGGATTCAATGCTATGCAATACCCACAACGTCACTCAAAGCATGTGCTTAGAAAAATCAAATGTCCATAACGAGTTACAGTTGTTGCCCCTAAATCATCTATGAAAACCTTCAACTCCTTAGAGGATATATCGCCAAACATCTTGTCATTTATTCTTTGCATAGGCCAAACGCCATCACATGGTATGCAAAAGTACAAAAAATTGTAATGAACACCATTTTTAACTTATCATCTTCAACAATGGCCATTTGATTATAACCCAAAAAATAGTTCATGAAAGAGTATATCTCTCACCCTACCATGATGATCTAAAATCTAATCTAAAGGACAAAGGATAATAGTCCTTCATTGTCTGCTTGTTTAATTCCTTAAAATCAACACAAAGGCAGACTTTATTATTCTTATTACTACCGGTGATGAGCACCATTCCATATGTTCAACAAAAAAGATCAGACCAATCTTCCTTAAATGCATCAACTCCTGAAAAAGAGGTTCTCTCAACTCAATAGGAATATGTCTAACCTTTTTCTTCCTAACTCCCTTACTACCTTCCTTCAATGGGATTGTACGCACAACAATAGAGGGTGGGATTCCCTTCATTTTATCATAACTACATGCAAATATATCCCTAAACTCTTGTAGAAGTGCCACATAATTTGTATGCTCATTGGCACATAACACAATGTCGAGTTTAATGGGGTGGCAATCATGTCCTTTGCCTCTATTGGCTCATTTAAACACACTTGGTGAACCTCCTTGATTGTTTTTGTAGATTTCTCTTCAAAATTACAAGAACTTGAGGTTCCAATAGCTAAAGTTACCTCAAGTGCCTCCCATTCTATAGTGGGAGATAATGCCCTTTCATCCAACGTGCGCTCTGGATATGCATCTAGAGTTATTCTCTTTAATCCATGCCTAGAAATCAACCGACTAGCTAGGATATACACCAAATAATCGGAATGTAATATCCACAGACGGCCAAGCAACAATTGATAACTTGGCCTTCTAGCAAATCATATAACACGAAAGTCAACGCACTCATATTAGCAACCATCACATGTACTTGCATTATCATTCCTTCCAAATATATTACGATGTCGAAGGGTTTTCGAAATGAAAAGTCGTGACCATAGAGGACCTTGACTAATTTCAAGATAGAAGATCAATCATACAAATAAGCAAGATGAGAGGATTTGTGAGTAGCAATAGATCTGCCAAGCTCCCAACGAGACCTCGTCTATGCAGCAATGATAGGACTGAAAGCAAGTTTTCAGCTGAGCATAGAATTGATCCTTCAACATAGGAACCTACAGTATAAATCTGGTTATCAACTACAAACAGAAATTTCAGCATTGTCCTTTCAGCAGCATCAACCCCAAAGGATGGATCTATGGATCCACAGACTTAACAATAAACCCACAGGGAACTTGATTCCCAATGTTGAGGTGAAAAATATCACCCACTACCACATCAAAGATAGACACTACTTTCATTCTTCCGCCTCTGATAATTTGAACCTGAACATCTCACTTAAAGCCCTGAACTGGAGAGACTGCTTGTAGCCACTGATGGCTGTAACAAGAATAACAAGCAGAACAACAACGGTAAAGCTCACACCATCATACTAGCCTTCCCCCACACCATGGCTCTTGATACTTAGGCCTAAAGAAAGGGCTGGTATAAGAATTGGGCCCGAAAACTGTCTTTCGTGACTCCACTTCGTGAGGTCATTCTTTATACCCTTACTGAGATTGGTTTGAAGCCTGTAGACAATGCCTCCAACTCCACCCAACTCTGCAAGGTATTCAGCTTGATGGTCTTACACTAGACCAACCAGCTTTTCAGGTTCCACACTGAAACCACTCAGCCGCTTCTCATCCAAGGCTGCCCTATCTCTTGAAACCGTTTTGCAGTTAGAACAGCATTGATGTAGGTCCTGATCCGCTGCACCCTTTCGTCCCACTTAGCCTTGATATCTTCAGCAAGTTACTCTTCATTATACTTCGCACTGTACTGGAACCTCCTTGCAACATTTAGGGCCAAAGTAGCTGCCTTCCATTTTCCTAAATTTTTGCATTAAGTCTCTCAAACATGGGTGCGTTCTTTAGCATGTCAGGAATTATCATAAATCGAACTTTGCTTCCTCTATAGAGCTCCCCGCTCTTGAGCTTGATGGAGATGATATGGCCTTCGGAATAACCTCAGAGAGTAGTTTCTTCTCTTTTTGAGTCATTGCATAAAGTTCTTTTCCAATCTCAGATTGCCTACGCCGTAAATAATGGAGGTCGAGAACTCAAAGCAAAAAGCTGTACTTAGACCTCAAGGCAATGTGCTACAATGACAGCGATTAAGCTACCGCTATGATTAGAAGTCCAGCTTGAGCTCTTGATCAGAATCCTTTTTGGAGAGGAAGTGCATGACGTAGGGAACCACACGAATGATTACGATCCAAGTCCCGATAATGGTGAGATGCTTGCTGAGCTACTTGTAAGCCTTTGCCTTGTCAGGCCTGCGAGGAAGAGCACCGAGTAACATCTTTGTCGAGCCTGATTCTCTTCTTCTTCCTCCCAAATTCAATCACACCCCCTTTGTGTCTTCTCAATCTTCCCCTCCTTTCCTTTTTAAATCTCCTTTTCTTTTCGATCTTCCCTTTCCCTCCTTGTGTTGCTCAGTTTCTGGAATACTGGATGCCGCAGGGTGGAGAAGACATTGCAACGTTCATCAAGTAGTACCTCATAAAGCTTTTTCCAAAAGTCAAGGGACCTTGTCTCCCTCTGCTATCGTCGTTTGAGCTCACGAGTTTTTTTTTATCACCTTCGGCTCCCCTATCAAAATTGGATTGTTCTTAGTCCTCCTAGAAAGGATTTGAATGTAACGCCTAATCTCATCATCTCTACCAATTACACGATCTTGCTTCCCTTATCTCGCCATCTCTGTTAAGTCCTTTGCATATGCTTGTGGTACATCTCCTTGAACTATTCGTTGAGCCAGCCCCTCAGAGATTGCTGTATTTCTTACTCCAAGCTCCCCCTTTTGATCCTCTGATCTCCAGCACATTGTCCAAGACCTGCTAAAGCTACCCTCCTCATCCGCCATCTGAAGCCGCTTTTTCTTTCCCCCCAAAAAGCCCCCTTTCAAAATAGCCATCCGTGGCTTTTCCTTCCCCAGGCTAAATTTGCCATAGTCATAGCGCAATCCAAGTCCAAGGTCTTGAGTTGAATCATCCGGAGTAAACGTGTGATTGTCATGATTATAAGTCCCAATCACATAGAAATCCAACTTGATATTATCCATGCTGGCCTTAAGGACATATTTCATAGTGTCCCCATAAATGGAGGTATCAACACCTGCAGAATCACCCGAAACTAGGATAGGATAAAAATCCAGGCATTCCCACATGCCAATGCTTTCTACTTGATGCAAATAATGGTCTTGCAATGACCAATTTATGAAATCAGAGCTGTGATAGATGATGGCAATGCGAGTTTGGTCAACTTTAGATCCAATACCCAGCCTCCATAACCCATCAGCTCTGACCCAAGCTCATTGTAATCGATCGTATCATCTTATGCAGAGCAATATCAAAGCATGATAAGATCCTATCAATATGATCTGAATTAAATGCGGTAAGCTGAAGATCTAAACCAGCCTGACCTTCTACAATCCCCAAAAGTTCCTGAACTTGTTCAACTGTAGCATTCTCGCCATAAAGACTCGGACTTTTTATAAAGTCCATGATACATCATTGTGCTTAGCATGTTCACAAAACACGATCTCCGCATCCATAATATTTCCAAACTTCCCATACATACCCATCACTATGCTTCCAAACTTCTCTCCACTATACTCGCACACAGAAAAAAAATGTAAACACAATGACTAAGTACGTACAAAGTAACAAATGTCACACACACAATTTTTTGGTGGATTCCACACCTCGAATGCGCAGCAGTACGACATCCATGCTTACAAGAGAGGATAGTTTGTCATGCTTAAACATGAAAGTGGGGCAATTGAAGTGATGGAACTTCCAAATAAGGTCCCAAAGGAGGAGTTTCATTCAAATACCTTCAAGATAAGGCTCACCATGTAACACCTAAAAATATGTCATATAGATTAAGATAACAATCTCGTTTTGTGCTCCTTTGAATTCTGAAAGTGGAAGTATGATGATAGTATTCTTGATTCAACTTGTCCTTGACATCTTTCAGGTTTGATTCAGATTTCATAAGTACATCCTCAATCTTCTGTAATACTTATTTTTCAACCATCAAGGCTTCCTTTTCTATAAAAATTGGTATCAAAATAGGGCACCACCGTCTTCAGAGCTCGTCGTCATCACCTTCTCTCTCTGATACACACTAACACACACAAAGGGATTCATTGAATCACCTAGATAACTATTACAGACTTTTTGTCTTTCGGCGCTTCGTCTTCTCTGGTGCTGCCACTCTGAGCCTGGAGGCTGCATTGATTATCACCCTTCGATGTGTTCAGGTTCTTATGCTCTCGTCCTAGCACCCTTCGATGTGTTCAGGTTCTTATGCTCTTGTCCTGGCATTGCAGCCTCTCACGTTCCATTTTCTTGATATACAAGCTCTCCTAAGCACGCTTATCTTTACTAAGCACACACCCTTTTCTGGTAAAGCTTCGAGTCTAGATGCCACCTACGCGAAAGAAGGGAAGACACTTGCATCGAAGCCTCACACAAGCTAATCGCATCATCATCGTTGAAGACTTGTTAGATTTTTGATGGAAAGAAAGAAGATGAGATGGAAGACAAACGAAACCTTTGCTTTCAGGCGGAGCAACCAATAACCGATATCAGGAGCAGTGGCTACACCTGCAACATTGCTAGTTGATGATGACTCAGGGAATGAAGTCAGAGTTGCAGAAACCACGTCCTCCCTCTGCGTCTTCGTCTTCCCAGAAAGCTTTCCTTTGACTTCTCTATAACATCGTCGCCCTCTTCTCTATGTCATCCTTCGTCTTCGCCTTCTGCTCTTTCATCGTCCTGCAACTTTTTCACCTTCGGCTTCACGTCTTCTGCTTTGTCGTCACTTTTTGTGTTGTCACTCTACTTTTCCTCCTTATGCATTGTCTTCAGAGCTCCACTTCGTCACCTTCTGTGTTGTCTTTAGAGCTTCATCCCACGTTCTTGCCATCGTCGCCTTCTGCACTTCCTCTGTCGCTCGCAGGCATGTCGTCCTCGTCGTCACCACCTTCTGGACTTTCTCTATCGCAACAACGTCATCACAGGAATGTCTTGATCCTCTGTGATCGTCCTATTTTCCTGTCTGCCTTCGGCTTCGTCTTTAGAGCTCGACGTTCTTCCCCCTTGTCTCTCCTCTAAAATAGCCATCCGTGGCTTTTTCATACATTGCTCGATGCTTTTGCGTTTTTCCTCCAAAAATACAATTCCCCTCAGAAAAGCATGAGGATTCCTTACAGAGTTGTACGAACTCCACATATATTGCATCTAAATACTGCACACATACGTTATCTTGGTGATTTTTTCAAGGAAGGCCAGCGCTCCCCAATGGATTCAAATTATCCACCAGCTTGTGAAATATGTTACAGCCTCCACACTACACAAAAACTGTCCCTTCCTTGAAAGGATCCCTTCTATGCACAACTCAAATCCATCTGAACTACATTAACGCATTAAAATGTATTGCCTGTGAAGAAAGTAGCAAGCCAGAGCCAAATAGGGATATGAACCTATAAACATACATTCCACTCACATCTTCTCCAAATGTTATAGCATTAGGATAAAGGGCATGAATCATGTCATTGGCAACCATCAAATAATTGACTGCATCCATATTAGTTGCTAGCCCAAAATACTATCATATCCCCCACGTCAACATAGCCAAGGATAAGGGAACTCCAAGAATACTCATTGCGTTGTGGCAGGCAGTCAAACATGTGCTGAACATCAAGCAAGCTCCCACATTTGGCATACATATCCACCAGTGTACTTCGATCTGTATCTCTTTAAAACAGTTTAGTACTTCCTCACAAAGCCCATAATCAGCATATCCTGAAATAAGTGTAGCCCATGAGATTGCATCTCGAATTACCAATCTATCAAAAACTCCATGTTCTTCTACAAGCATGTCACATTTAGCGTACATGTCAACCAAAGCATTACGGATAAGTTCCTCTAGCACCAAACCCCTCTTCACTATATTACCCACGCAGAATAAAAGTGCAAACATAACGACTAAGTATGTACAAAGTATCAAATCCCACACACAACTTTTTGGTGGATTTCACACCTCGGATGCGCAGCAGTACGACATTCACCCCCTCTGATCCTGTGCATCCTCTGGATGGGCCAACTACCCATGATCATTATCATCAAGATCCATGAACAGATCAATCTCTTCATTATGTATTTCCGGTATTTCAGCAAGATTATCTGTCATATTATCTGTCTCTTCTATTCGAGTTTCTTCTTGTTGCTCTTCTCCTGCAAATTCTTCCAATGCATAATCCTCATCATCTATTTTCTTGAAAATCTTGATTCTTTTTCCTGCAATAGGCACTCTAAGCACTGTCCCATCCAATTCTGTCAGCTCATATGTTGCATTGTCAAAGACATGTCTGACTATGTATGGTCCAAACCATATTTTCACCATCTTCCAAAGAATCTGCAAAAACTTTCTCAATTTTTGCATGGCTCTAGTGTGGCTCTCATCCCAAAAAACTTTCTGCCCCTTTCGAAATAGCTCATATAAACAATATGCTATGTGTGTAAAATGGGGTATCCAAATCATGTAAAACACACAAGCTCCAATGAATCTCTGTACCCCTGAAGTGGTAGAACAATACTCTGTAATCTTGCCTATAGCATCCACCTTATTATCCACAATCTTGTATTTCGTGTCAACCCTGGCTTCATTATGATCCTCTGCATTACTCAAATCTTGCTATAAATCAATAATTCTGTGCTCTGGTGGCTGAATATCCTTAGCCCTAAACTCTGGATGCTGAAAATTTTCAGCAGTAAACTCTGTTCGCTGAAAATTTTCAGCCCTCTATGTCTCTGTAAGCTGATCATAATCAGCCAAAAACTCTGTTTGCTGAATTTCTTCAACACTCAATACTTTTTGCTGAGTCACCTCAGCCTCTGACTCTATCTGTGACACAAAATCTACAATTTCATGAAACATGTCCAGGGATTGCACTGATACATTATAGTGACAACTCTGCATATCAGTTTTCCGCATATTTTCCATCTCTGTTATCGTATCTGCACAAATCATAATATCATACATCCCATCTATATGCTCATCATCTCTAAAATACCTGCATTTTTCAATTTTTTCTCCTTTCTGCATATGTACTGCCTGGCAGCTCTAGGTAACTTAGAAGTCTTCTGATAACTCATCGAACTGTTTGTTGAAATTCCAACAAAACTGGAGGAGAAAACACTGCTGCCAGGAGGCGAGAACTCCAATCTCCTTTGCTCTGTACCACCGTCGTCTTGCAAAATAGCGGTACCTAATGAAAACCCGAATCCCTCATAGTGGGAAAAGGTGCATCTCTAAGAGTATCCCTGTTTCTAACATGGTTCACACACGCAGTCATAAACTGAACTGCTCTCATGCCATCTTTACTGCGAATCTGTGCATAAGCAGATCCATCATCCATTACCTTTGTTTCCGTGCGTATCTATGTGATGAATGGCTGTCCAAGAATTATGGGATAAGAGCATGAATCCTGCACAAAGAAATGGAAATCCTCCTCTACATCTCCAATAGAAACCCTGACATTGGGACAGGCAGCATACAAATCACTTGCTGTGTTATTGGCGGCTCTCATATGCCACCCATGCTCTATATCCATAGGCCATCTATTACTTTCATAAACTCCACGAACTATGAGATTAATCTCTGAACCATGATCCACCAAAGCAACATAAGGCACCTATTTCTCTCCAATTTTTACCATCGTTTCTGTAGTTGCCCTAGCCCAATGACTCCGCGAAAAGTGACTATGCGGTATCAAGACAAGCTCATCAGTTTCAGCATAATGCATAGGCTGAACCCTGTTCTCTATCTGTGGAAAAAGAGAAGCATTCTCAACCATAACCTCATCCTCATCCTCATCCAACTCCCCAATCAAAACTCCATGTGTATCAGTAGTAGGCAAAGCATGTCTTTTCCTCTTCATGACCTATTGGAACTGATCTTGAAACCCTCTTTTCGAGATGCCCAAGACCTCAAAAATAGTAAAAGTCACCTCACTGCCAAGTATCTTGTCATTAAAGATTTTCTTCATGGCATCAAGCTGACTATACCTCTCTTCAAATTCTCGTATCAACTCTGAAGCAGCTAGACCTTTGTTTGGCATGTAGACCCACTCTCGGAATGACCGCCGTGTAGCCATCCCAAAGTCCTCAAGGAAATACTCTTCTTTCAGGGCCTTCTTAAAATCTTGCCAATGCAAATTTTGAATTAAAAAATCTGTCACTTTTACCCTCAAGGCGGGTGTGACAAGACGAAGGAAATACTTACTCATAAGTCTAGTTGGTACTCCAAAAAATACCATCTTGATCTCATATGTCTTCAAGTAAGCTAAAACATTACGGCCATCAAATAGCTTCTTCTCATTCTCAACTATTTCAATCGCCTTAGTCGCGTTGATTGCATTCTCCTGCTCCGAATATAGTTGCCTTTGCTGAGACAACTGTTGTTGATGCAATTGCTGCTGTTGCAGCATATACAATTGTCTCTATTGATTTTAAAGCTGCATATACATAGATATATTCTGCAAAATCTGCTTTAAATCATCCGTTGAAGTACTTGAAGCAGCAGTCAATGATGGAGCTGAAGTAGAGGACACAGCAGGAATCGTAGAAGAGGCTGAAATGGATGCTGAAGTATCTTCCATCCTGAAATTTATGCAATACTTTCACGTTGGGTTCACCAAAGATGTCGAAGGGTTTTTAAAAGCAAAGTCGCATCTACAAAAGACCTTGACAAATTTCAAGATAGAAGATCAATCTATTGAGATCAGATTCAATTTGAAAGCTCAATTTCAAATAATATGAGACATACAGTCAGCTACATCTAATTGGGAGCAAAGTGAAGGTAGAGAGATCACCTTCTCTTCTTACAAGTCTCTTTTGCATTTATCTTTCACAAAAGATATTCAAAGATTCTTGCTTACAAGAGAGGATAGTTTGTCATGGTTAAACATGAAAGTGGGGCAATTGAAGTGATGGAACTTCCAAATAAGGTCCCAAAGGAGGAGTTTCATTCAAATACCTTCAAGATAAGGCTCACCATGTAACACCTAAAAATATGTCATATAGATTAAGATAACAGTCTCGTTTTGTGCTCCTTCGAATTCTTAAAGTGGAAGTATGATGATAGTATTCTTGATTCAACTTGTCCTTGACATCTTTCAGGTTTGATTCAGATTTCATAAGTACATCCTCAATCTTCTGTAATACTTATTTTTCAACCACCAAGGCTTCCTTTTCTATAAAAATTGGTATTAAAATAGGGCACCACCGTCTTCAGAGCTCGCCATCATCACCTAGATAACACACTAACACACACAAAAACTAACACACACAAAGGGATTCATTGAATCACTAACACACACTAACACACACAAAGGGATTCATTGAATCACCTAACACACACAAAGGGATTCATTGACACACACAAAGGGATTCATTGAATCACCTAGATAACTATTACAGACTTTTTGTCTTTCGGCACTTCGTCTTCTCTGGTGCTGCCACTCTGAGCCTGGAGGCTGCATTGATTATCACCCTTCGATGTGTTCAGGTTCTTATGCTCTTGTCCTGGCACCCTTCGATGTGTTCATGTTCTTATGATCTCGTCCTGGCATTGCAGCCTCTCACGTTCCATTTTCTTGATATACAAGTTCTCCTAAGCACGCTTCTCTTTACTAAGCACACACCCTTTTCTGGTAAAGCTTCGAGTCTGGATGCCACCTACGCGAAAGAAGGGAAGACACTTGCATCGAAGCCTCACGCAAGCTAATCGCATCATCATCATTGAAGACTTGTTAGATTTTTGATGGAAAGAAAGAAGATGAGATGGAAGACGAACGAAACCTTTGCTTTCAGGCGGAGCAACCAATAACCGATATCAGGAGCAGCAGCTACACCTGCAACATTGCTAGTTGATGATGACTCAGGGAATGAAGTCAGAGTTGCAGAAACCACGTCCTCCCTCTGCGTCTTCGTCTTCCCAGAAAGCTTTCCTTCGACTTCTCTATAACATCGTCGCCCTCTTCTCTATGTCATCCTTCGTCTTCGCCTTCTGCTCTTTCATCGTCCTGCAACTTTTTCACCTTCGGCTTCACGTCTTCTGCTTTTTCATCACTTTCTGTGTTGTCACTCTACTTTTCCTCCTTATGCATTGTCTTCAAAGCTCCACTTCGTCACCTTCTGTGTTGTCTTTAGAGCTTCATCCCACGTTCTTGCCATCGTCGCCTTCTGCACTTCCTCTGTCGCTCGTAGCCATGTCATCCTCGTCGTCACCACCTTCTAGACTTTCTCTATCACAGCAACATCATCACAGGAACGTCTTGATCCTCTGTGATCATTCTCTTTTCCTGTCTGCCGTCGTCTTCGTCTTTAGAGCTCGACGTTCTTCCCCCTTGTCTCTCCTCCAAAATAGCCATCCATGGCTTTTTCATACATTCCCCAATGCTTTTGCGTTTTTCCTCCAGAAATGGGATTCCCCTCAGAAAAGCATGAGGATTCCTTACAGAGTTGTATGAACTCCACATATATTGCATCTAAATACTGCACGCATACGTTATCTTGGTGATTTGCTCAAGGAAGGCCAGCGCTCCCCAATGGATTCAAATTATCCACCAACTTATGAAATATGTTACAGCCTCCACACTGCACAAAAATTGTCCCTTCCTTGAAAGGAGCCCTTCTATGCACAACTTAAATCCATCTAAACTGCACCAATGCATTAAAATGTCCTGCCTATGAAGAAAGTAGCAAGCCAGAGCCAAATAGGGATATGAACCTGTAAACAGGCATTCCACTCACATCTTCTCCAACTATTATAGCATTAGGATAAAGGGCACGAATCATGTCATTGGCAAGCATCAAATAATTGACTGCATCCATATCAGTTGCTAGCCCAAAATACTATCATATCCCCCATGTCAACATAGCCAAGGATAAGGGAACTCCAAGAATACTCATTGCGTTGTGGCAGGCAGTCAAACATGTGCTGAACATCAAGCAAGTTCCCATATTTGGCATACATATCCACCAGTGTACTTCGATCTTCATCTCTTTAAAACAGTTTAGTACTTCCTCACAAATCCCATAATCAGCATATCCTGAAATAAGTGTAGCCCATGAGATTGCATCTTGAATTACCAATCTATCAAAAACTCCCTATTCTTCTACAAGCATGTCACATTTAGCGTACATGTCAACCAAAGCATTACGGATAAGTTCCTCTAGCACCAAACCCCTCTTCACTATATTACCCACGCAGAATAAAAGTGCAAACATAATGACTAAGTATGTACAAAGTATCAAATCCCACACACAACTTTTTGGTGGATTTCACACCTCGGATGCGCAGCAGTACGACAACACTATCATTAGCCATTTTTAAAACCATCATGGCATCCTTTTGAATTGGTAAATCTAGCCTCTCCAACAAATCCATACTCATAATGTTTATTGATGAGCTGTGATCCACCACTGCATTGTCTATCAAGATTCAACCAACATATGCCTACACCTTATGACGATACTTCTCTACATGCTCCCACCATTCACTACTCACTCTATGGACACCAAAAGGTTTGAAAACATAACATGTTTGTAGGATTTTATTGAACTCCTTACTAGGAATGTTTGGTGATAATTGAATTAGTTGTAATAGGGACGCACATCTGGTTTAAGTTGAAAAAGTGTGTTTGCTAGGTCAAACTCATGGAAGAGTGCCACTACTCTTCTCTTTTCACACCAACAATTCTTTTGGCTTCTTGATAATCTTAGTACCCTCATTTTCCTTTGATTGTCATTTTCTTTTGACCACATGCTCCTCTAAAACACCATCATTCTTAAGAGACCCTGCTTAGGCATCCAACATCTTCTTATCATCCTTGCTAGGTTTAGGGTTAACTTTGCTCATAATAAGGTTATCTTTTTTAGCATCTTTAAGTTTCTGACCCCTACTCACTACCCTAACATTGTTAGGAGATAAACTCTCACTAATTGGAAAAGTTTCAATTAGACTTATTCGACTGGGCATTTCCTTGAGTTTGGCTTTATCCCTTTGTAAAATTTTCTTAGGGCCCTCTCCTTAAGTATTCTCATTATTTGCATGATGGTTCATAGGACCAAGTTGCCAACTATCTTATTGGAGAGAGCTAACCCTACTCCAATAGGTGGTGGCTAAGTGACTAGACTTCCCACATATATCGCATTTGACATTAGGATAATTACAAGAGAAATGCCACCCACAACACACCACTTACAACTAAATCATGATGGGCCCCCATCATCGGGCTTCCTAGTAGCCATCAAGTTTTGTTGGTGCATTACGAAATTAACATCTATGGTGATCTGGTGATATTGCTCATTCATCATATTCTTATAATGTTTCATTATATCCTTTATTTCCTCTTTAATGTTTGATGCAGAGGACTCATAACCAATTTCTTCTGGAGCTACCCTCTCATTAGGTTGCATAACTTGCAAAGGGGCCACTACCTACATGGACCCTTGGTTTACAAAAGGGACTCTTTGGCTCACACCTAGCTTCATGATATCTGGAGGAGCTAGAAACAAAGGCACATTTAAATCATGCTTCCTCTACCATTCAAGTTGGTCATAGAAGTACTGATCACACCTAGGTCTCCACTAACCAATTCCAAATTATTTCTAAGATTAAGGCTTGAGTTTAAATTTGCCCCTTGATATGTAGGCCACTTGTAAGCAGGACACTATTTCCTCTACTCGAGTTATAATAGTATCTACATCTGCTAAAGGGACAAAACTCAATTGTACGTGGATATTGACGTCCAGTCCCATGCAAGAAATTTGGCAATTGGGCAGTAGTTGGAATAGAAATAGAGGCTTGCAACTTGCGAAAATCCTATTTCATCTTCTTGGCATATGCTTGGGCATTTTCATAGGGCTATTGATGTGTTACATTTAGAACATGTAGCCAACACTAACCACCTCTTTCTAGGAAAATTTCCCTTCGAAAGGCTACAAACAATAGATTGATCCTGGTTATAGTATCCACTTCTAAGCCTTGATACCACATTGCAGTCCTCTCTTTTACGGTCATATTAAAGAATATCATTAGATATCCCTTGTTCTGAATTTGATAGTTAAACATGAGTTTTGGAACTCACTAGTAGAAGCTCCATATCCTCCTCCACTAACCCATTGAAAATAAGTAGAGGGTATCCTAAAGCTAGCAAATCCATTGTTCCTGTAGGAATGGCTAGATGATCATATTTGCTACGGGAGTTTGTGATGATGTGACTACAACTCCACTTAAAGTGGATTGAATTATTGGGAGAAGGAAAGCACCTGAGCTTCCTCCTCCTAGTAAACTGTTTGTGCCACTAGGGTCACTAAGACCTCTCCAAGGGTATCGAGCTGCCAAATTGAGGAAAATACCACCTAATTATTTTACCCCATAGTCTAGCCCTTTCAGTTATTTCTTATTTTTGAATCTCAGCTTGACAGTGTTTATTAGGAAATAATGGGTCAATATTCATGCTCTTTGACATAAACTAATTGATTAGTCCCTATTCAACCAAGATTAAAAAATCGCCACTTATTGGTAGCTCTTGGCAAACACACTACCTATCAAGACCAAAAATGGCTCTGACACTAGATCTAGGGCTCTAATTGAGCCTTCTAAACTCATCAAAACAAACCCACATCCTCACAACCATGAGCATATGGACACTATGAATTGATTGAACAAAAAAATGAATTTGTAGATACTATTTCTAAAGCATAGTTCAACATGTTGCCCTTTTCAACTCCAAGCAATTGGAGTTCCCAAAAAGATTGGTGTCTAGCACCTCATATCACAAACACAGGGAGCACCCCCCAACTAATTGCTATGGCCCCATTAATTCAATCCTTACCAAATCAGGTCCCAAAGAAAATGATTTAACTAGACCTATGTCTTAGGTAACCTCACACTCAATGTGGGTTGAATATTCACAAATAAGTGCTATGCATCCAGGAGATAAATTCTCATGATACCACGTATAAAATAGAGATGCAAAGTGAATTCTATAGAGTACACAAATAAGTAAACTAATAGATCAAATAATGTGGATGTGCACTAACAATTCTTTCCATGATTTCATTTAGCACAATGCATCATTATTATAGTCGTACGGATGTAAGTCGTGCTATTGCCTTTCTTTAAAGACTTAAAACAAACAAATCCTAAATATCAAGATATGCATAAAATCAGGTTTCAATGGGTTCTTAACTCCCCACAACTCTTTCCCCCTATCGTTTATGGTTTTGCATTCATCGTTGGTAGGTGTAAAGAGTATGTTTTATGTGTTCTTTGTATATGGAAAGTGATTAGTACATACTATAACATAAAGAATGGGAAAAAAAAGAGGCTAAACCTCATGCCTTAGCCCCACCATACATTTACAGACATATTCATAATTTTATGTAATTTTTCCATGCATAAAACCTATTTTTCTTTATTTGTTAAATTTATCTTATTATTCATTATTTTTAATTTTTAGATATGTATAGCTTGCATGAACCAAGATACAACATTATACTCCATATGATCCCATATGAGTACCAAAAGAACCATGAAAACACATAAAACTCTTAAATTTTCCAAAATCTCGCAATTTTTGCATTGTGGATTTTCTTAGTTTTCATTTTTATTATAGGAATAGAAAGAACCAACTAAGAGTTCTAATTTTTCAAGCACTAGAAATTATATGCACAAATTTTTGAAATCATTTTCCATACTATGTGCTAAATATTCATCATAAAACATGAAAAACGAGCACTTATGCAATTAATTTAAAATGAATCTGCATGCATTTCAAAGTCGGGAAGCTTGCCACCTTGACACTCTTCCATGGCCACCACTAATGCATCCCCAACCTTCAATTTATGTTCCATAACACTTCAACATTATCACACATTCAAAATCTATCGCTTCAGCCCACCCCCCTCTTACATAGATGAAGCCATGGGAACACGGTGTAGAGAGGAGAGAGAAAGGTTGAAATCAGATATTTTGATTCATTCCACCATTTTGTCCATAGTTTCTGGCGAAATAGAGTGAAGAAAATCTTATTCTCAACCTCGAGAGCATTCCTCTTCATTCCCCCAATCAGAAGATTCGTGAATAAGTGGATTTGAGGGGGCACAAAAAATTTTGCATCCTCTTCCCCTCACACTGAAAAATTGAACTCAAAGCTCTTTTAGTTAATCATTAACTTTAATCATTAAAATAACTAGTTCATTTCTTCCATGTTCATACTTCTCGAAAGTGGTTTCAGCTTGGGACGGAGGGCCAAAGGAGCTTGTAATTATGCACGGATTGGGCAGCTGACTTTATGGTATCGAAATCTATCAACTTGGCCCTCCTCATGCACTTTTTGGCTCTCGGATCCGATAACCGCTTTCTAACATGATACCTCGTTGCAAGGATTAAATGAAGGATCAAACAAGCTCCAATTGACTAATGGAGACTTGCATTAGGTTCTTGGTATCACAATGCATTGAGGAAAACTCTAGCTCCTTGATCTACAACCGATTCATTTTCCATGAAAATTTGCTCTTTTACATCTCCTAGGAACTTTTTACACTTTAAATTGGCTTCAAAAATCCACTCTCATAGCACCACATGCAATGATAAGATTTACATGGGCAATATTCCATAAGGAATCATAAAAAGAAACTACATAACTAGCATTATCCAAAGTGCCAGCAAAGATAAGACTCTTCGTGAGAGCCCATATATGATGTATATTATCATGAAGAGTAAATATGCAACCAAAATGGACATCACCAATACCAACTATCTCTAGTACTAGGTCATTACCCAAATGAACAGATCTAGCCATACACTGCGATAGGAGTAAAATCACTCTCTATGAGGGGTCACATAAAAAGAAGCCCCTAAATCTATAAACCAACACTAAGTATACCCTAAGAAAGTATCTATCAATTGTGAAGTATGAAGAGAAGAAGTTGAAAGTATGAAATCATCATCAAAATTAGTCTACACAAAATTAATGTCTTCAATCTTAATAGTGGATTTGCTAGGGACAATGCTACGATCATCATTTTTTTCATGTGCTTTATTGTAATATTTCCATGCAATAAAAGTTAGTTGCTTAGTTTGAAAGTTAGTTAGTCAGTTAATAAGTTACTAAGATTACTAACTAAAGACTAACTAAGGTAAAAACGAACTAAAATTAATAATAAATAATGTTTATTTAAATAAAATATTTTATTTAGAAATTCAAAGTCGTAAATCTAGTATTTTTCTCAGATTAACAAGGACCATAGCCACGCTTCATAGAAGTTACAATGTGAACGAGAGTTATGAGCCATATATAATTATTAGTGTTAATGTGTATAGTATGGATGGTTTGAAAATATTAGATTTTTGGGTTTAAAAAACTAGCATATTTTAGATATTATCCTAAAAAGAAAGAATTGGATGTCATTTAAATGAAAAGACAAGTGATGCTTTAGTTAGTTTTGGGGATCTTATAAAAAGGAAAAATAAAGAGAGAGATTGGCGAAATTGCATGCACCACGATCGTAGTGTACATGCAGTAGACAACACTTCGAATAGGGAGAGAAAGAAGGATGATTTGAAAGCTTTCTAACCAAGTGTCTTGCAGTTTTAACCCCCTTTTGGAGCCAATGGAGCCATCAAATTTATGATGTGAGCATCGGATCACTAATTCTTCCAAGAGCCCCTCCACTCTTGTTCTCAGCCACATCCCCTCTTCTCTAGTTCATTATATATGTGAGGCATGGGGAGGCACAAGGGAGCATAAGGAGACCCCAAGAGGCTGCGAGAGAGAGGTAGAGAGAAGGATACCCCTCCAAGAGATTGAGAGAGAGAGAGAGAGAGAGAGAGAGAGAGAAGGAGAGAGAGAGAGAGAGACAAAGAGAATAGTTACCTCGAGAAGCTGCAACGGAGATAGTTAGCTCAATTCCCTCTATCTCAATCCTTGACTTAGCATTCTTCTCTTATACTCTCCAATATTGAATCTATTTTGCCTTCTTAATCCCTTGAGTCTACTTGCAGATGATGGCCTCCAAGTGAAGAATGTTGCATGTGGATGGCATTCCTACAACCAGCAATGAATCTTTGGGCGAAGGCATCACTATCAATCCAACTATGGTTCCAATTGCAAGTAAAGAATTTCTAAATTGATAGATGCTTGCTTTGATTCTTGCATGAGATACATTAGGCTCCATACTATGATGTACGAGAATAGGTCATGGGAAGGGATAGGTCTCTTCTCACATATTTGAAAGATAGAGCATGCAAAGTGAATGTATAAAGGGAGGTTAATTGCGCCTACTTGCATATGGTTTGTTTGTCAATAGAGCAATTACTAGGAAGAATTGATCAGGGGTTATGAATAGCATAATCATAAAAAGAATAACATTAGGAATTGTGCATACAAGTATTAAGAAAATTTTGCATAGAATCACTCTTTGATCCCAAGGGGGAGAGCGAATATGTGATGGAATTATTATCCTGTCTATTCTTGTATTGTTTCGGAAAAATACAATTAGTTTTGTTAGTTGATTGAACGACACCCTAAATGTTTTTCTTTCAATCAACTAATTGTTGCATTGTAATTTGGATAAATATTCCAAGGCTTGTGTTGATGGCAAATGCATGGTAAGGGTTTGTAATGAGAAGCTGTCATGGGAATAAAGAAATGTTTTCCTAGAAGATGATATTAGGACTAATTGCCTTGATTATGCTTGATTCTTAATTGGATTATTTAAGGAAGGATATTTTGCATGGGTGGATTATCTCCAAGATTGCACCACGGATTACCCCAAGAGGGCACTACTCGATTCATGGGTCAAAGGTCGAGTGGTGAAAATGCCAACCATGGAAGTTGTGTCTCACTCCTAGGTCACTTGGGGTCAGTGGAGCTCTAGACACCCCTTGCCTAGAGCTGTAGACTCCCGTAAGTCCAACGTCTGGGGCATTGGAAGATCCTATTCTAGATAAAGGATGGAAATTATGGTGCCCTGTGATTTGGACTAGGTACTTCTGTTGGACAGAAGGGATACATAATTCTCCTATATGGGTAGGAGACAAAGATTAACTTGAAGATAAGTTAAGGAACTTGTTCGTCAAAAGGACCGCTTGTTTTGTTTTCATGTCTGTGCTGTAAATTACGCAAACAAACCCTTTTTCCTAAAAGGCTTAATTAATGAAGCTGATCTTAAATGTCGCACATAAATGTGGTAGGACCTATTTAGAAAACTAAAGCTATCAAGGGAAGCGGGTGGGCGGAATCCCCAATGGGTCTATCCTACGGGACGGTGGTCCCAGAGAACTGGGAAACTTCTCACAAGGATTTATCACCGTTCAACTTTAGGTATTGTTAAGTTAGAACCTGATTCATGTCGTTTTAGGGGACCGGAATGGGACTATGCCCTCAAGGCAGAGAGGTTGAGCGATGCATCCCTCTCGTTTTCCATTCAAGTATGATATGGATCTGCTTCAAATTGGACAACGGATAGGCGGGCACGTTATAGTTGGTATCAGAGCAAAACTTTGTAATGACACATGATTGATTAATGCATGGTTCATAGACATATCCTAAACAGAATAACCTAAATGGTATGGCTTGATTGTCAAGCACCTTCTGCACCCATGACTGCTGACATGCAAGAGAAGAAATTTCTTCTCAAGAAAATTAATGGTTCGAGTTTGATGGAAAAGGGATAGATGTCACAACAGAGGTGGAGATATGGATCGAGTCAATGGATGATTATTTCTCTACTTCGGGAGCTGCCTCCATGAATTAAGCATGATAGCCAAATTTAAGCTAGTTGGCTAGGCTCGAATATGATGGAAGCAATGGTGCAAAGATCAAGGTATTTTCGAAGCCACGTTCACTTGGGCTCAGCTGAAAGATGCTATATGCGGATGATACCTTCGGCGAACCTACCAGACTCTGAGGATGAATGAGTTCTTCAAGCTTAAGTAGCTGGAATTAACCCTTGAAGCTTACTACTCAAACTTTATAACCCTACTAAAATACACACCACCTATGGATATTGCACAGGAAGTATCCAAGTTTTTCCATGGCCTAATTACTCCTTTGAGCCAGCGTCTTGAAGCAATGCATCCAACGGACTTGCAAGATGCATTACTCTGAGAAAATACAATTGTCCAAGAACTTAAATCGGGCAATTGTAGCAAAGATGACTTCCGAGATCAGGGTAAAAGATGACATATGTGTAGAGAGATAGGGCACATCTGTAGGAGATGCACCTACCGTCAATGCTTCCATTGTAATGAGTTAGGACACATCCAAGCAGACTGCCCTAATCTAAGTCTAGAAGACATTGAGCCTCCAAGAAAACAAAGCTACACAGGTACAGTCTATGGATATATAGAGGAATCAGATGAAGACAAAGACCTAGAACCTACAACACCTCTTTAGTATGATTGGAAATTCTAGAAATTTTTTCGACATGAAATACAACTTATATTGGAATAAACTTAACTCTTGTAACTACAGGTAACCTGGGTAATATGAGTTGCATCTATTTTGAGCCTATAACTTGTAAATGATTAGAGATACATTGGCAAGGAATGACAATTATAAAATACAATGAATTTTTATTTGGTTGTTCCTTGTCAACTAATATAGATTGGGTCTTACCAGAATGTCGAAGCTTGGAAGTGTTCTTTAGTATTACAGGCACAGCTGATTGTCCATGGAGCTCAGTCCCAAACTAAGAAGAGGACAATCTGGGAACATAGTTTTCAAGATAAAGAACCACTCCAATCTGCTAAAAGGATCCTAGGACAATTTGGTCTAAAGAAGAAAATCCTACCAAGGACAACCAAGAATCTTGTGACCACAAGTGATAAAGTTCCGCGATGTTTCTATTGCGAGTTAGGTTATTTCAAAAGGGAATGTCCAAAGTACCCTAAACACTGATGCTCTGAGCGCCTTAACATTGGACAGAACTATGTCAATTGTCCCAATTGAACTCGAAGAGAACTTGAGCTTACAAGAAATGAAGTTATACAAGCTCCAGTGATTTAGAATATACCAGGATACTTAGGAAAAACCTAGAAGATATCCATGAGATATAACTACAATAAATTTTCAGTTGTAATCAAGACTCAGATATATCAAATACAATAGGTTTTTGTTTCAAAAGAGAGCATGTCTATGAGTGATTAGAATAGCGCAATGAATGTGTGGTGGGCCCATCAACCATAGGTCCCAAAATCATACCCCCAGTTTCTCTAGAGATGAGGACATCTCGATTTCTCTAAGAGGAGGAGGATGTAATATTGCCATGCAATAAAAGTTAGTTGGTTAGTTTAAAATTTAGTTAGTCAGTTAATAAGTTAGTAAGATTACTAACTAAAGAATAACTAATGTAAAAACTAACTAACATTAATAACTAATAATTTTTATTCAATTAAAATATTTTATTTAAAAAATCAAGAGTCATAAATCTGATATTTTTCACAAATTAACAAGGACCATAGCCACCCTTCACGGAAGTTATAACATGAATGAGAGTTACGAGCCATATATAATTACTAGTGTTAATGTGTATAGTATGGATGGTTCGAAAATATTAGATTTTTGGAAAAAAAACTAGTGTATTTTAGATATTATCCTAAAAAGATAGAGCTAGATGTCATTGAAAAGAAAAGACAAGTTATGTTTTAGTTAGTTTTGAAGATTTTATAAAAATAAAAAAATAAAGAGAGAGATCGGCAAAAATCGCACGCACCCCGATTGTAGCGTACAGGTAGTAGACAACACTTCGAATAGGGAGAGAAAAAAGGAGTGATTTGAAAGTTTTCTAATCAAGTGTCTTGGGATTTTAACCCCCTTTTGGAGCCAATGAAACCATCAAATTTATGATCTGAGCATCAAATCACTAATTCTTCCAAGAGCCCCTCCACTCTTGTTCTCAACCACATCCTCTCTTCTCTAATTCAATATAAATATGAGGCATGGGGAAGCACAAGGGAGAATAAGGAGACCCTAAGAGGTTGCGAGAGAGAGGTAGAGAGAAGGATACCCCTCCAAGAGATTGTGTGTGTGAGAGAGATAAGGAGAGAGACAGAGAGACAGAGAGAGAATAGTTACCCCGAGAGGTTGCAAGGGAGAGAGTTAACCCAATTCCCTCTATCTCGATCCTCGACTTAGCCATCTTCTCTTACACTCTCCCATCTCGAATCTATTCCGCCTTCTTAATCCCTTGAGTCTACTTGCGGATGGTGGCCTCCAAGTGAAGAATTTCACCTACGGATAGCAATCCTACAACCAGCAACGAAGCTTTGGGCAAATACATCACTGTTAATCCAACTGTGGTTTCAGTCGTACGCAATGTATTTCTAAATTGATAGATGCTTTCTTTGATTCTTGCATGACATACATTAGGCTCCATACTATGATGTATAAGAATAGGTTATTGGAAGGGATAGGCCTCTTCTCACATATTTGAAAGATGGAGCATGCAAAGTGCATGTATGAAGGGAAGTTAATTGCACCTAGTTGCATATGGCTTACTCGTGAATAGAGCAATTACTAAGAAGAATTGGTCAGGGGTTATGAATATCATAATCATAAAAAGAATAACATTAGGAATTGTGCATACAAGTATTAAGTAAATTTTGCATAGAATCGCTCTTTGATCCCAAGGGCAAGAGCAAATATGCAGTGGAATTATTATCGTATCTATTCTTGTATTTTTTGGAAAAAATACAATTAGTTTTGTTGGTTGATTGAATAACACCCTAAATGTTTTTCTTTCAACCAACTAATTGTTGCATTATAATTGGGATAAATATTCCAAGGCTTGTTTTGATGGCAAATGCATGGCAAGGGTCTATAATGACAAGTTGCCATGGGAATAAACGAATGTTTTCCTAGAAGATGATATTAGGGCTGATTGCCTTGATTATGCTTGATTCTTAATTGGATTAATTAAGAAAGGATATTTTGTATGGGTGGATCATCTCCGAGATCGCACCACGGATTACCCCGAGAGGACATTGCTCGATTTACAGGCTGAAGGTCAAGTGGTGAAAAGACCAATCATGGAAGTTGTGCCTTACTCCTAGGTCACTTGGGGTCAATGAAGCTCTAGACACCCCTTGCCTAGATCGAAACGGAACTGTAGACTACCGTGAGCTCAACATCTGGGGCATTTGAATATCCTATTCTAGATAAAGGATGGAAATTATGGTGCCATGTGATTTGGACCATGTACTTCTGTTGGATAGAAGGGATACATAATTCTCCTATATGGATAGGGGACAAAGATTAACTTGAAGATAAGTTAAGGAACTTGTCAAAAGGATTGCTTGTTTTGTTTTTGTGTCTATGATGTAAATAATGCGAACAAACCATGTTCCCTCAAAGTCTTAATTCATGAAGCTGATTTTAAATGTCGCACATAAGTGTGGTAGTACCTAATTAGAAAACTAAAGCTATCAAGGGAAGCATGTGAGCGGAATCCATGACGGGATTGTCCTATAACAAGGTGGTCCCAGAGAACTAGGAGGCTTCTCACAAGGATTTATCGCCACTCCACTTTAGGTATTGTTAAGTTAGGACATGATCCATGCCATTTTAGGGGACCAGACGGGACTATGCCCTACGGGTAAAGAGGTCGAGGGGCACATCTCTGTCGTTTCCCATTCTCTTTAAACGAAGTGCGGTATGGATCTGCTTTGGATTGGGTATCTCTGCGTAAAGTAGGATGTCCAAAATCCGACGCTGGAATGCTGTTAGGAGACCTTGGACCTAGGAACCCAGATTTTAGGTCAATCCTAGTGGGTTCGACTGTGAACGTTTCTGTTGCGAGGTGGAATTCCAAAACCCTAGGCAACAAACCCTAGAACATTTCCTAGGAGTGCTGGGAAGCGACACTTAGATTTGTTTCTTGATGGACTGCTAAAATGTGCTTGGACAGCCAATAGGCGAGCACGTTACATTTATGCTTGCTCTTTTCTTTGCACTTGTCCTTGCGCATCTTATCGCACTGTGACCAAATATGCCCTTCTTTTCCATAGTAATGACAAGTCAATGTGAGGACTTATGGCCATGAGATTTACTGCTAAGAGTCTCGCCCATGGTGGTCATTACAATCCCTACCATTATTTCCTCTAACTATCAATAAAGAATTGGAGGTGTGGAAAGCATTGATATTATTTTTGTTAACCTCTTTAGACAAGAGTGCGGCATCTACTTCCTACAACTATAACCCATTAATAGTTCTGTTTGCACACATAGCAGTACAAAATGTATCCCATGATTTAGACAATGTAATTAAGAGGAAGAAGGAAAGAAGAGGGCCATTGACTTCAATCTTGAAAAATGATTGATAATGGAATGAAACTCATTTAAGTGAGATGACATAGAAGTTTCATCTTTCATGCGAAGTTCCATGAGATGCTTCAACCAATACATTTGAGAAGTGGTGTCATAGACATTGTAAATCTTTTCCCATAATTCCCATGTGGACTGCCCATTAGAGACAACATTATAGAACACATTCTTAG
This sequence comes from Lygodium microphyllum, assembly GCF_053477565.2. Taxonomy (NCBI): domain Eukaryota; kingdom Viridiplantae; phylum Streptophyta; class Polypodiopsida; order Schizaeales; family Lygodiaceae; genus Lygodium; species Lygodium microphyllum. The sequence goes on from NC_141155.1 coordinate 49,952,524, forward strand.
AGAGGGATAATATGATGGTAGACTTACATAGCTCATCTAATTGAGCTCAATCATCTGCAAAAATAAGTTGAGGCTTAACACCCTTATGTTTCAAAGGCTTAACTTGCATTCTCTACACTAAAACATGTCAAATTTGGGCCTTCTACAAGTAGTTGTAATTGGTGCCACCCAACTTGTCAATATTAAAGATATCACTATCAGTCGAGTCACCAGTCATAATGAAGGAAAACAAGTACACGAACTGTCAAAATAGGCTATTGTAATAATGTAAACAACCTTAAAACACTACTAGATCAAGCTAAAAACAATGGGTACTAACCAAGTAATGAACTACCCAAAAACTCACTATAAAGAATTGTCAAATGAAGATGACTTCTTGCATAAATAGTACAATAAACTACAATAACAATATGCTAAATATGAAGTACAGTAGTAAGAAATCAATATGAAAGAGGGGCAATCAACTATATAAGAGAAACTATAACTGCCAAGGAGGAATAGCTCCAACTAGTAGTGAATGAAGATGCGATTAGCATCAAGAGCTATCAAAGGATCAGTGTGTCAAACTGAGACACATCCCATAGACATAACCATCATGCATAGAGTGGGTGTCATAAGTAACAGAAGAGACTAACTAGAGGCATAATGGATTGAGCAATGTAATGGAAGCTCAGTACATAACCAACCAAGATATATACATTATTAAGAACATCATGACAGAGATATATATCAACTAAAAATTAATGTCAGATTAGCCCACTAAGAATCAACTAAGTACACAAAGCATGACAAGAGCATGTATATATCATCAAGTCCTACAATCTCAATGTAAGACACTTAAGCTCAATTACATAACCAAATACTCAATGTAATATGTCAAGAAGTGGCTCCCATTAGAATGAAAGTCGAATGTGAGACAGGCAAACACAACTCAAAACATCATGTAGAAGGAATCCATACATCCAAGATTGAAGTAGCATATATCCACCATGAGCATTCGACCCAAGAAACTTGCAAATATCTTATTGGAGCATCAAATAACCATAAATAATAGTGAATGACAATCAATGTTAAGATACAAAGCTCCAAGCTCAACTCAAAGGCAATCTAGAAGCATAACCAAGCATATAACATGAACCATAAGTATCGGTACATCACCCTGAATAATTGGTAAGTACTTAGGAGAAATAGGCATATGCTTTCACTTATAAAATAAAATTTAGTCCTATTATAAACAACATACAAATTTCTATCCAAACTAAGTAATGGAAGTGTTCTAATCAGCATAAAGTCATCTTACATCAAAGGCATATCATGTATCAATATAGCCTCACATAAGCATGGATAGGTATCAAATAAGCATGCCCAGGTGAGTAGTAGATACTCATGATAGGTGTTGCACTATACATTTTAGCATGATGCCATTAATACTCTAAGGTAGATTACACCAAAACAAGTGCTCATAACTGAGTGAATAATGCCCAAGAGGGTTTCCAATGGCAAAAGGCAATGACTAAGTCCAATACTAAGGTAATGAGCAGCTGCTAGAGATCAAAATGAATTATATATAAGCCTTGGAAATGCAAGCACAAATAGCATGGTAGTTGTTGTTGAGTATGTTGATGATGTGGCCTATGATAAGGTATTTGTAGAGCTCCAAATAATCCTTACTGAGCTCAGGGAAGAGGTCTCAAATAAGCTCTAATGAACTTGGAAAGTAAGAGGCACCGATACATACCACATTAAGTTGAAGCCATGATTGCCATTGAAACTCTAAGAATTGAAGCTTTTCTCCACAAGTTGAAGCAATGTTGAGTTGAGCTCCTCAATGTAGGTGTAATGGCTCTTGTACTAGTTGAAGGGAGTAAGCCTTGAAGTGGAAAAGAAATACCTATAGTGGAATGAGAAAGAGCAAGATAGAGACACACATAAGATGTGGAAACTACAATAGTCACAATGTGCGACTAACCTTCCATTTATTCATATATCACAGAAAGAATAAAGAATGAAGTGATTTAAATGATGGGTTCTTCCTACCTAGAGTTTATAGGTGTGTGGATATGTGGGTCTGTCAGTGTATGTAATACATAGGAATTCTGGAGCATCGACCTCGTCTGCTCGAAGCTGAAGCATCTAATCGCACCAAAGTAGACCTAATAGAGTGGCCTGACGATGTCCGAGACAGCTCCTGGTCCACCATATCTCTGAATCTCGCCATCTAATCTGGAGACATGCACATGAAGATATCCTGCAACTCCTCATCGCTCATCCCTCGACTCATCCTGATGATCTAAGTATCCACAAAAGCCACCTGCACAGACAAAAAATGATGTTAACATAATCAATTTAAATCATACAAAGCACAGTAATTTAAATCCTTTAAAAATGATCTCACTTAAAATGCATATCTTATGTACCCTTATAAGCAATTAGTCACCTTATAAGATTACCTTTAAATCATATAAGATTACCTGTTCACAAACACGTACAAGAGAGATTAAACTATTGTGGCATGTATCATGTCATAATACAATTAACAAACAAATGAGTTCATCCACCTGTTCACAATGAGCTGACAACATAAAGGTGTCACGCAAATCTATCCATTTTTAAAAAAAATCTATTTTGAGAAATCTAGATGGACCTCGTGGAACTATTGCTCCAACTCCTTCAAGTATCACTTTGAACCACTGCACATCAAGAATAGTATCATGGACAAGCTACGGTAATCCATCGTAACAATACTTTGCAAGTTTCCAAAATACTCAATCTCATCTATAACTGTGTTTGGATCTGTTACTCGTCATCGACTCTCTTGCTTGAACCTTGCCATGATACCATAGTGTGTTGTGGAGTACATTTTGTCAATACGCTCCATGCAAAAGTGTCATCCACGTGACCACGCTGCACTATATATTTTGTAATGTACGTTGAAACACTCAAATTAGTTGTCGCATATAAAATATAGATATGACAAATCCTATACACGTCATCACCTTTGGACTACATCCCCTCGAGAATTCCCACTCCTCGGTTGAGACCTCCGCCCCCTTCGCGAGACGTTGCGGTCAAAGCTCCATGCAACCATCGCATTGACATGAACCACAACATCTCCTCCATTTCCTCAAAATATCGAATCGGTCAATGGCATGTACTATGTCGAAATTCAGATCGAGCTTCCTCTCGATCTTGCCTAGCTTATTGGTACCTGGTGAGCCACATCTTCATAAAGGCATGGTGCAACATACAAAAGCGATTCACCTTCTCCTCCATTGCAACATCCATTCTTTTTTCTACCCCATTTCCAACCACCACATCTCCAGTCAGTCTATCATCGTCCTTCAGCGCGACCATAGTATATTGTTGTCTGGATCCGCCATTGGTAGCGATTGTGAAATATGCACTAGTGCCTCAGACACCAACCAACCTTCATCCATGCTACCTTCTAGCCGAGATCGTTATCGCATAAAGCCTTTCATGGTTTTCATGAAGTACTCCAAGAATAACATACATTTCGTATGGACAGGTTTAGCAATCTCCACTTCATCTACAAGATACACAAGAAGGTGGATTTGTATCGTGAGTATGCTAGTAGGCAGATATTTCTCAAAGAGACAGACCGTCTCCACTGCTCCCCGCCTCATGGATTCAATAAAGGACGTCTTAATCTCCTTCTGTGAGATCCATTACACTAAAGTCGACAACCTGTAAATGGCCCCACGTATTTCTAGAGTAAGGCATCCTACGATCGCGATCGGTAGTACAAACTGCCAAATGAGAAAGCATTATGAACAATGACTACACTCCAAATAGAAAAATACACATGCCAATTACAATCCATTCATAGTACAAACTTGACATATCTTATGCCAATCATGTGATTCTAGTCCTGATAATTGGTCGTCTTTAGAAAATGCAGACTTGAGAGAACGCATCATACCCGTCGGAATGCGGATAGACTTGACTATTTGCTTCACAATGTGCTCTTCTTTAGTGGACAAAACCCAAGGAGTGTGAGGTTGCTACACGTGATCATCAACACTCGACTGCAGCCAAAGCACCTCCATCTTGCCTACCCCCTTCAAATCCATTCGTGCCCCTATAGTGTCTCTCTTTCTTGTGATGTGGTCCCATAGCAATCTTTCCACGTTTTTGAAAATATGCATGGGATCCAACAAGTGATTGATCTGTAAGTGGGTCCAATATGGCAAGTCGTAGAAAACTGAGAATCGTCACATTCCGTTCGGATGTGACTCCGCGTGGACCATTTTCAGCTCGTACCAACTTGCGGCATTCATACGTGTTGGAGGTCGTCTAAGAAAACCTTCCCTGAGTTCATGACCCTCTGGAAAGAAAGTGGCATGTCCTTGATATACCATCTTCTTCATGGTTCGTGACCTTCGAGAGTCTAACTGTGGCCCACACAATGGACATGCATGATAACCTGAGGTAACCAAACCTTTTCCAACACCTCTATCCAGTGGATACAAACTTGAACAAGCTATGATAGATATTACCAACGAGAACAAAAGCCTATTTACTTGAGCACTCTCCAAATCCCGAAAAGTCATGCATCGTCCACATGAGTATGGCTCGAATATTGGCAGACCGTCGACCATCGTGCTTGCTCATACCTTGCATAGTGACCCCCTCCTCCCACAAAATCTTAAGCTCATCGACTAATGGACAAAGATACACGTCCATGTTTTTGACTTTGTAGTGGCCGGGGATGAGTAAGCTAAGAATGAGCTATCCTTTCTTCGTAGAAAGCCATGTAGGGATATTGTAGTTGACAAGGACTATAGGCCACACACTGTCAGAAGTTGAGCGCAGACCGAATGGGTTTACGCCATCCATTGCAAGACCAAGCCGAAGATTCCTTGGCTCCCAAGCAAAGCCTAGGAAGGTAGAGTTAATGTGGCTCCATGCATGTGAATCCACTGATATTCATTGAACTCCATCTATGGACCTATTCTGTGCATGCCACGTTGTCAAGCTCGCCATGCCGGATGTACAAAACATGTGGTTTATGTGGGGGATAAGCGGGAAGTGTCTAAGAACTTTTTGAGGAATGGTTTGCCCTTGCAAGTCCTATCGATACTTGTGAGCACCACACTTTGGACATGTCTCCATAGTCTTGTATTCTCCTCGAAACAGTATGCAATCGTTGATACATGCATGGATGTTGTTGTAGTCCATGCCAAGCTTTCGTAAAACATGTCATGCATCATCACGAGACTCAGGCATGGTATTTACAAGTGGTAATATATGATATTTCAATAACCTAAAAGAAATCATAAAACACCTTGAAAAAGCACAAATTTTTTTAATGATAGTGTCGAAAAGAAATCAACGAAGCGTATGTACAAGGTACTTGAACAACTCGGTCACACTCGCATCGCTCCACCTATATTTTGCTTGCACACTTAGGAGTACAAGCAGTGTCTTCAGGCGAGATACTTAGCACCCATCATATAATGGTATGGATGCTTCCTCTCTAAGCGGATCAGAAGTTGGTGCGCAGATCGGACGCAGGTAGCTCACGTGGTGAATCCTCAAAGGTCCCCAAGAACAAAGTTCTCTACTTTTTAGCACAAAAATCAATGTAAAAGCAAGCACGACATGAGACAAGAGACAAATTGGGTTGAATCTCCCCCATGCCTTGTGTGAGCGCTTCACAAAGCATGTATTTAATATATATTTTCAATCTTTTTGCTCAAAAATAGCCCAATTACAAAAATATACAAGCTTTTAGCTTTTGAGTTTGCTTTCTACCAAAAATAGGAAAATAAAGCTAATGGACGGTGCCCAAAGAGTCTGGCACGCCCAATCTCAATGTCCAAATAAAAATAACATATCCAGGCGCATAAGCGCATACAAAATAATAATAAATAGTCGATGTCTCTATAGACATAATCAAAATATAGGCGTGGCGCCTATCAAAATATATCCAAAGGTCGGAAACCCGCTAGACTCCAATGCTTTCCTCCGCCACTCCTGCTATCTCTACACATCAACTGAAGCATTCACAATCGTTAGTAAAATAACACAATTAAACCGACAAAAGTGAATACCTAGCAGTCTTCAGCTACATAAATAAATCAACTGGTTAGAAATAAATCCTAACCTTAATTTATTACGAGTGCGCACTCTAAACTCATAAACGTTTATTAATTTAATATGCATTTTGCGGAATCACCCGCTATGGAATCACCCATGTACACACTAAATTAATGAAACGCCCGAAAAGGACAGGCGTCCCCATCAACTTCTCGCACAAAGAATCCTCTTTGCGTATGAGCCCCGGTCATCTAAGTTTACGGAATCCACCGTAAAACCTCACGGAATCCACCGTGGAATATGCCTCCTGGCATCATACCCCCGGGGTGGGATAGCAATTGACCTCAATTGCTATTAGCTCAATGTGGAGCTAACAGAGTGGGGAAAGCATTTAGGTCTCTAGCGTGCATCCATTGTGCTTCTTCTACAGGATGGTTCTTAAATTTCACAAGATATCTAGAATACCTTCGGCCAGTTCTAGTGGTCATGTAGTCAGTGTCTATGATGGCTTCTGGTTCAAGGATTTCAGTCTCTTCTTCTAGTAAAGGTGGGTTTTCATATACAGGGTGGATAGGTAATTGTCCTCTAAATGGTCTCAATAAACTAATATGGAATGTATTATGAATTTTCCAATGGGATGGCAGTTCTAACTTGAATGCATTGTCATTAATCTTATGAATGATTCTAAATGGTCCGTAGAATCTAGGGGCTAATTTAACAACTGGATGTCTATCTACACTTTGCAGTCTACGCTTTTCTATTCTAAGCCAAACATAATCATCTACTTTGAAATTCATGGCTTGTCTTTTCTTGTTGGCTTGTTTGGTATATGATTGTTGGGCTTTAGCAATCATATCCTTTACTTCATCAAAAATAGTGTTATGCATAACAGCAATATCATCGGCACTTTGTATTCTATTAGACAAAGATGCAACAGGTGTAGATAATCTATGTCCATAAATAACTTCAAAAGGTGCTTTCTTTGTAGATGTGTGCGGTGTATTATTATATGCAAACTGTAATAAATGCAAATGAGTATCCCATGTTTGAGGTTTAGAGATAGTGTATGCACGTAAAAGATCTAAAATAGTGCTATTTGTGGCTTCTGTTTGTCCATTTGTTTCTGGATGAAATGCAGATGAAAAATCAATCTTTGTGCCTAGATTTGCAAACAGTGTAATCCAGAAATTATTACAAAATCTAGAATCTCTATCTGAAATAATCACTTTCGGCAATCCATGGTTAGTAAAAACAGTTTTCAAAAATAACTGTGCTGCTTGTGATGCTGTTAAAGTTTTCTTACATGCAATGAAATATGCTTGCTTACTAAATCTATCTACAATTGTCCAAATCATGTCATGGTTAGATTTAGTATTTGGTAAGCCAGTAATGAAATCCATAGATATATGTTCCCAAGGTTTAGATGGAATAGATAAAGGCATTAATAACCCATACTGTTTACCATGATGTCTCTTTATTCTTTGACAAATCAGACATTCAGATACAAAATTAGATACATCTGCATCCATATGCGGCCAATAAAAATCTTCAGTTAACATGCGTAATGTAGAAATGATACCTCTATGACCTTGATATGGGGGACAATGAATTTCATTTAAAATAAAAGATCGGAATGGAATAGTAACACACAGTCTCTTTTCAAAGAACATGAATCCATCATTATATGACAATGAATCAACAGGAATGAAATTATTTTGAACTAATTTTTGCCAATCAGAATGAAAAGTAATATCCTGGTGATATGTGTCTTTCATAGCAATCAAAGAATCAAAAGATATGATAGAAATGTTATGAATTGCAGGTCTTCTACTTAATGCATCGGCAACTACATTTTCTTTTCCAGGTTGGTATTGAATGATAGGATGGAAACTTTGAATGAATGAAGCCCATTTGATATGGCGGTCAGAAATTTGGGGTTGGCTAAGTAGATGTCTAATGCTTTGCTGGTCAGTCTTTATCATGAATTCTGAACCCATTAAATAATGCTTCCATTGTTTCAATGCTTGAACAACTGCTAAGAGTTCCTTGTCATAAGTGGAATATTTGAGCTCAGAGGGTTTCAGCTTAGAACTAGAATATGCTATTGGATGGTTATCTTGCATTAACACGGCTCCTATTCCTGATCCGCTAGCATCGGTCACAACTAAAAAGAATGGTCTATTAAAGTCAGGCAATTGTAGGACAGGGGCATTGGTCAATGCACGTTTAAGTAAATCAAAAGATTTCTGCTGGTTTTCAGTCCATTGATAAACAATACCTTTCTTAAGAAGTTTGGTCAGTGGTAAAGCAAGTAATGAGAAATTACGTACAAACTTCCTATAGAAACTAGCAAGACCAAGGAATGAGCGTAGTTCATGTACATTTTTAGGAATAGGCCAATGCAATATTGCGTCAATTTTCTTAGGATCAACTTTAATTCCTTCTTTTGATACAATATGACCTAGATATTCTATTTCTGTCTTAAAGAATTCACTCTTGTCAGGATTTGCAAACAATTGATTTTCTTTCAGTAATTGAAAAACTAATGATAAATGCTCATAATGCTCTTTTTCACTTTGACTGAACACTAAAATATCATCAAAGAAAACAATCACACAATATTGATATTTTAGAAAAATACGGTTCATCATTCTACTGAAAGTAGCAGGTGCATTAGTTAATCCGAATGGCATAACTAAGAATTCGTAATGGCCAAACTGTGTTCTGAATGCAGTCTTAAATATGTCGGATCTATCTAACCTCACCTGATGATATCCAGATTTAAGGTCAATTTTACTAAATATAGAAGATCCTTGCAGTTTGTCCATAAGGTCATCAACTCTAGGTATAGGATACCTATTCTTTACAGTGATCTTGTTTAATGCTCGGTAGTCAATACACATCCGATAAGTATTATTCTTTTTCTTGACTAAGAGCACAGGTGCACCGAATGGGGAACTGCTAGGTCGAATTAAACCTCTATTTAGTAATTCTTCTACTTGACTCTGGATTTCTTTTTGCTCTATTTGATTTTGCCTATATGGGGCTTTACAAGGTGGTTGTGTGCCAGGTATTAGGTCAATTTTATGGTCTTCTGGACGTGATGGAGGTAAACCTGGTGGTAGGTCTTCTGCAAAACAGTCCTTAAAATATGCAAGAAATTCCTTATGTCTAGGGTGCATATGAGTTTCTTTTGCGTGCAATTCATTCACCCAAATGAGATATGATTTAGTGTTCTTGCGTAGTGCACGTTTTGCTTGAGTATGCGAAAGCAATGAAAACATATGAGATGCATGCATACCAAATAATGTAATAGATTTTCCTTGAAAATTAATATTCATTGTGTGTGTGGAATAATCTATATTGGGATTATGTTGGTGTCTCCATGGCATTCCTAGAATAATGTCGCTAGACTGTAATGGAACAACTAAGAAATTTCTTCTTTCAATATATGGACCAATTTGAATTTCTAAATTTTGAACTTCTTGTGTGCCATTGTACCTAGTGCCTAAAAATGCAGCTTTTATGCGATAATGCGTAGGTACAGTATGCAATTTCAATTCCTTTACCAATTTTGCTGAAATAAAGTCATGCGTACTACCGTCATCATGCAATACAGTTCTTTCTTTTCCATGCACCATACATTTCATAGTCAACAATGAATGTAAAGTAGGCATACCTGGTAAAGTGTCGGAAGTAGTAGTAGGATCATCTTCTTCTTCAGTGAAGTCCGGCATATCCTCATGCTCGTCTTCGTCCATAGCTCCAAGGTAGTTGATATGTGCTGATGGCTTCTTTGAATGACAATTTGCTGCTAGATGGCCTGGCTGGTGACACTTGTAGCATACGATGGACTTGGCTTTGGTCACATTATTTGCAATGGCTGGGAGTCTGGGTATATTTGGATTTGCTTGTTGGATAGGCTTAGGATTTGGATTGACAGTGGATGGTAATGCGGGTGGTTTAGGCCAATTCTTGCGGAAAGATGGTGATGAAAAACGACCTGGATTAAACCTTCTGAAATTGGAATTGAATTGTTTAGATCCATAATTACCGTTTGCTTGGAATGGCTGTGGTCGTCGATCTCTTCCACGTAACTTATCTTCAGTGTCATGAGCTAAGGAGATGGCATCTTCAAGGGTAGCAGGCTTGAACATATTCACCTCAGCGTAGTAATGTCCAAGAAGTCCAGACATGTACTTCCGCTTATGGGTCATCTCTGGTACGTCTTCAAGCATGCGTAGCTGTAAGAGTGCATTCCAAAAACGCTCTGTATACTGTGGTATAGGCTCACGGTCGCGTTGTTGAAGTAAATCCCATTGCTTGATAGCCTTCTCATGAAATTGCGGTGGAAGGAAATTTTGCATGAACTTCTTCTTGAAATCTTCCCATGTAGCAGGACATTCTATGCTCTTGCGGACGACAGTCCACCAAAGTGAAGCTCTATCTATCAGATGATTAGTAACACACTTGATTTTATCTTTCTCAGGATAAGTTTCCTCATGGAAATAGTCATCAAACTGGCTAATGAATGATAAAACAGTCTTTCCTTCTCTTATGCCATTGAAAGTGCGAAACTTGAAACTTCGTTTACTTATCTTGGATTCCTTGCGAATAGTTTGTGCTTCAAGAGTGGCGTCGATGGTACGGCGTATCAAATCTTCAGCTTGAGGTTCTTCTTTATCAGTGGACGCTCCTTGTAGCTTTGTCAATTGCGCTTGCAAGGCTTGCCTAGCTCTTCGCTCTTCGTCCAATTGTAGCATGATAAGATCCAGCTTTTGCTCCATGGTAGGCTCGGGTAGATCGTCTTCAGCCATAGGATCATCCATATGTGGGGAAGTCATCCTGTAAAACTCAACAAACCTTACTCACTCAAAATCAGTTAGCGGGATGAGCGTAGCTCAAATTTGGGGTTACAAGGCTATGTATTTTTGGGTATTTTCTTCTTCAATTTTCAGAAATTCTGAAATATTTCTGTCGCTGTTTGCTGAAAGTACTTCAACGAAGTTGCAGATAGGTAAAACAGCTTGCTGCGAACAACTTTCCAGTTCTGAGTTTTTGCAAACGAACAAGTCTTCTAGGAGTTTTAGGCAATAGTCAGTTCTGATTTAGTCTGACTTGCAGAGTTGCAGACTTAACAGACTTGCAGGGTTGTGAACTTGCTGAACTTAGCCGACTTGCAGAACTTGCAGGACTTGATCAGAGTCGACTTACGAAACTTGTCTTCTGATGCGCATGACCCGGAGTATGTCGACTTTGTTGCTCTGTGTGACTTGCAGAAAGCTTAGAAGCTTTAATTGGCTTAATGGATTAAGAAGCTTAAGCTTCTTAATCCGTCGTGGATTTTGAGGACAAGAATATGTCCTTGACGGATTTGCGCCGCCCAGAACAGCCTCACGCCGCCGATAATCGATTCGTTGATTTTCAAGCTTTCTTAAGCTTATACTAAGCTTAGTAAGTGATAACTTTAAGCTTTGAAGCTTAATGAAGAGAAAGAATTACTCTTTTTGTCTGTTAACCACGATTTGATGAAGAGAATTGATGAGTGGTCCTCCGCCGACTGAGAGTGGTCCTTCGCGATCTGAGAGTGGAAACAGGGGTTCTTGATCGCCAGAAGTCTGCCTGTATCGACGGTTCGCGACGAGATTGACTGTAGAGGTCGTTTGTTCCTGGAGCTCCGCCTTCGCTCGAGATTGGTAGCGATTGGAAGCCCTTGATCTCTGCTCCGCTCTGATACCACTGGTGCGCAGATCGGACGCAGGTAGCTCACGTGGTGAATCCTCAAAGGTCCCCAAGAACAAAGTTCTCTACTTTTTAGCACAAAAATCAATGTAAAAGCAAGCACGACATGAGACAAGAGACAAATTGGGTTGAATCTCCCCCATGCCTTGTGTGAGCGCTTCACAAAGCATGTATTTAATATATATTTTCAATCTTTTTGCTCAAAAATAGCCCAATTACAAAAATATACAAGCTTTTAGCTTTTGAGTTTGCTTTCTACCAAAAATAGGAAAATAAAGCTAATGGACGGTGCCCAAAGAGTCTGGCACGCCCAATCTCAATGTCCAAATAAAAATAACATATCCAGGCGCATAAGCGCATACAAAATAATAATAAATAGTCGATGTCTCTATAGACATAATCAAAATATAGGCGTGGCGCCTATCAAAATATATCCAAAGGTCGGAAACCCGCTAGACTCCAATGCTTTCCTCCGCCACTCCTGCTATCTCTACACATCAACTGAAGCATTCACAATCGTTAGTAAAATAACACAATTAAACCGACAAAAGTGAATACCTAGCAGTCTTCAGCTACATAAATAAATCAACTGGTTAGAAATAAATCCTAGCCTTAATTTATTACGAGTGCGCACTCTAAACTCATAAACGTTTATTAATTTAATATGCATTTTGCGGAATCACCCGCTATGGAATCACCCATGTACACACTAAATTAATGAAACGCCCGAAAAGGACAGGCGTCCCCATCAACTTCTCGCACAAAGAATCCTCTTTGCGTATGAGCCCCGGTCATCTAAGTTTACGGAATCCACCGTAAAACCTCACGGAATCCACCGTGGAATATGCCTCCTGGCATCAGAAGTCTTGACATCCATGGGAATCAATGCATCGATCATTGCCTCCATCTCAGGCTCCAAGATTGTAGGTAGGTATGGAAGGCTGCGTGTCTCCTTTGGTATTGACAATATAGATTGGGTAGTACCTTCCAAGTGGTGTATTGGCTCAGACACTCCATCCATCGCATGCCCACAAACTCTTGTTATTGGCTGCAAAGAGTGTACTCCTCCTTGGGACGAGAGGTCACCTCCCTGGATAGAAAATTTTCCAGCCACACCCAATCTTCTTGTCTATGGTATTCAATTAGCTTGCGAGTACAATGCATGATTGATATTAACTTTTCTTACCGTTTGCTGAGAATCCAAGATCGCCTAATCAATTATCTCAAATTGAAACTCGCCAAAACGCCGTACATGTTCTATAGACAATCAAAGTTTTTGTCTAATTGCCAGCTTGCATTGAGAGCAAGGACATGATACATGCTCATTAAGATACGCCTCGCGATCTTGAACAATAAGACCTTCATCGTTTTCCATTTTGTCTATGTTATGACAAACATTTTGTTTTTGTTATAATTTTTTTTTTCTTTCTTAAATTGTTTGAGAAGGGATTTCTTCTCTTGTAACTCAACAAAAATTAACATATGTAAAGTCTCCACCCACCCACCCACAAATTAACGTATATATGTCGGAGTGTTTCCCATCTCGTAGTGTTGCACCAGACCTCACTGGACCTCGCCACCACTCTCTCTTTGTTTTTTATCCATTCATTATCTCCTCTACTTCCATCTCTCTCTCTCTCGTTTTCTCTTTCTTTATTATCATGTATATTTATTCCCTCTCTCTCGTTCCTTCTTATTTTTTATCTTCCTCCCCCTCTCTCATTTTCTTTAACAAAATATATATACCTCTCTACTACTACAACAATAACAACAAACAACTACTACTGCTACAACAACAATAACAACAACAACAACAAACAAGAAAAGAAAAAAAACTACTATTACTACCACTACTACAACAACAACAACAAATAAGAAAAGTAGACAAAAATAAACAAGAAAACAAAAAAAACCATTACTACTATTACGATAACAACAACAATAAACAAGAAAACCACTACTACTACTATAACCATGACTACGACTATGACCACGACTACGACTATGACTACGACTATGACCACGACTATGACCACGATCATTACTACGACTATGACTACAACTATGACTACGACTACGACTACGACTACAACCATGACCATGACTACGACTACGACTATGATTACGACCACAACTACGACCATGACCATGACTACGATTACGACTATGACTACGACTATGATGATGACGACGACCACAACCACGACTATGACTACGACTACAACCACAACCATGACCATGACCACGACTACAACTACAACCATGACACGATGACCACAACCACAACCACGACCACGACTACAACCACGATTACCACTACCACTACCATGACCACGACCACGACCACGACCACCACTACCACTACCACTACGACTATAATAAACAAGAAAAGAAGGAAAAGAAAAAAAAAAACAACAACAACAACTACTACTATTACTACTACTACAAAAAAAAGAGAAAACTAAACAACAATAAACAAGAAAAGAAAAAAAACTACTACTACTACTACTACTACAAACAAGAAAACAACAACCTCTCCCTCATTCTCTCTCTCCCTCCCTCTCCCTCTCCCTCTCTTTCTCTCTTTCCCTATTATGTTTAATGTTTTCTCCCTCTCTCTCTCTCGTTCTTTCTTTCCTTTTCTCTCTTCCTCTCCCTCTCTCATTTCCTCTCCCTCCCTCACCCACTCCATCTCTTTCTCTCTTTCCCTATTATGTTTAATGTTTTTCCTCTCTCATCTCCCTCTCTCATTTCATTTTCTCTCTTCCTCTCCCTCCCTCACCCTCTCCCTCTCTTTTTCTCTTTCCCTATTAGGTTGAATATTTTTTCTCTCTTTTTCTCTCTTTTCTCTCTCTCTCATTTCCTTTTCTCTCTTCCTCTCCCTCTCTCATTTCCTCTCCCTCCCTCACCCTCACCCTCACCTCACCCTCACCCTCTCTTTCGCTATTATGTTTAATGTTTTTTCTCTCTTTTTCTCGTCTTTTCTCTCTCCTCTCCCTCTCTCATTTATTTTTATCTCTCATCTCTCTCTCTCATTTCCTTTTCTCTCTTCCTCTCCCTCCCTCATTTCCTCTCCCTTCCTCACCCTCTCCCTCTCTTTCTCTCTTTCCCTATTATGTTTAATGTGTTTTCTCTCTCCTCTCCCTCTCTCATTTCCTCTCCCTCTCCCTCCCTCACCCTCACCCTCTCTTTCTCTCTTTCCCTATTAGGTTTAATGTTTTTTCTCTCTTTTTCTCTCTTCTCTCCCTCTCTCATTTCCTTTTCTCTATTCCTCACCCTCTCCCTTTCTTTCTCTCTTTCCCTATTATGTTTAATGTTTTTTCTCTCCCTCCCTCACCCTCTCCCTTTCTTTCTCTCTTTCCCTATTATGTTTACTTTTTTTTCTCTCTCCTCTCCCTCTCTCATTTTCTCTTCTCTCTTCCTCTCCCTCTCTCATTTCCTCTCCCTTCCTCACCCTCACCCTCTCTTTCCCTATTATATTTAATGTTTTTTCTCTCACTCTCACCCTCACCTCTCTTTCTCTTTTTCCCTATTAATGTTTTTTCTCTCTCCTCTCCCTCTCTCATTTCCTCTCCCTCCCTCACCCTCACCCTCTCTTTCTTTCTTTCCATATTAGGTTTAATATTTTTTCTCTCTGTTTCTCTCTCCTCTCCTCTCTCATTTCCTTTTCTCTCTTCCTCTCCCTCTCTCGTTTCCTCTCCCTCCCTCACCCTCACCCTCTCTTTCTCTCTTTCCCTATTAGGTTTTATGTTTTTTCTCTCTTTTTCTCTCTCCTCTCCCTCCCTCATTTCTTCTCCCTCCCTCACCTTGTGCCTCTCTTTCTCTCTTTCCCTATTATGTTTAATGTTTTTTCTCTTTTTATCTCTCTCCTCTCGCTCTCTCATTTCCTCTCCCTCCCTCACCCTCTCCTGTTGAGATATCGAGCTCCACTTGTGATACGCCAGGGTGACCGTTGTATATTTATGTCACCGACTTGTCAGTTGCAGACGCGGTTGGTACACCGCCCATGAATAATAGCTACATGATAGCTATCCTTATCTACTCTAGTTCGTGGCTCAGTTAGTATGCCACCTTAGTTAGTTGAGTTTGGTTTGAGACCCATATATAGGGTTCTTCTATTTCTTTGTACTTGAGTTCTTTTGGCTTACACAACTAAGAAGAGGAAAACTGTTTTCAGCCTCCACCCTTGTGTGTCTTCCCCCATTGTGCAAGCAAGAAAGCTTCAAGCGAGACTCCTTCCTTCTCTCCCACAATCTTGACATGGTATCAGAGCCTTGTTCGTGGTAAGGAGCTCAAGAAAGCAAGCCAAGCTCGCGGTGGTCTGGTAAGAGGAGCAGTGTTGCTTTCATTTCCTGTTTTGGGAGCAGATCTCTGCAGGTAGCACAGCCGGAAATTGCAGGAGTGCATTGTCTCAGATTGAGACGCCCTTCACGGTGAAGCAAGAGGGCAGTATATGCTGCGGGAGAGGGCTTTAGCCCTCGACGACCTTGTTTTTTTGATTCAAGAAAAGGCTCAGTTTTATGCTGTGCGACCACTGTTCTACAGGTCGGTGAAAAGTTACTGTAGAAATTGCATCGTATGCTTGTGCGCAGAGACATTGGGAGTTTCAGAATCATCCTTGGTTCCTGTTTATGCAAAATCGTCACTAGGAAGTGACTGTGTGGTCAAATACCACTTTCGCCAGTTTTGCAGATTTGCCCTTGTGAGGGTGAAGCTGTGTTTTTTGCAGTGACAGAATTTCTTACAGTATTCTGTAATGGCGTCTGATTCTCTTTCACAGATTGTCACTGAAAAGCTTGACAAGAACAACTTCCAGGCATGGAAGTTTAGAATGACGAATTTCCTTATGGGAAAAGGATATTGGGAATTTGTTGCAGGAAATGAAGAAGAACCAGTTCTTCCTGATGTTCCCAATCAACAACAAATGCAGGCATTTAAAACATGGCATGAGAGAGCCAGGAAAGTTATGTATTGGCTGTCTATCAGTATTTCAGACTCTATGATTGTGCATATTCAGGATGCAAGTACGCCAAAGGAGGCATGGGATACTTTGTCAAAAATGTATAGCACAAATACGCAAGCCAGGAAAATGCAGCTCAAGCAAGAGTTGCATAATGTGCAACGAGAAAGTATGAGCATCAACGACTACCACATGAAGGTGAAGAAGATTGCAGATGCACTTGCTTCCATTGGATCGCCAGTGGAAGATGATGATTTAGTTTCCGTGACCTTGAATGGTCTAGGAAAGGATTATGCACAGTTTCGGACATCCATTTCAGTTCGTGAAAGATTTCCTGATTTTGAGGAGTTGATTGCTCTTCTAATTTCTGAGGAACAGAGAAATGGTGGTGCATCTTCTTCAGGAGGAACTTCAAAAGAAGCTGTCTTCTACTCAAATGCTGGAAGAGGTAGAGGCAGAGGTAGAGGAGGCCGATTTGGAGGCCGTGGCAGAAATCAGAATATGCAGCAAACTCAAGAAAACCAGTCCTATGGAGGAGGACGTGGTAACTCTAGAGGCAGGGGGAGCCAAAGAGGTCGTGGTGGATGGCAAAGAGGCCAAAATGCAAACAGTAATGTTGAATGCTACTACTGTGGTAAAATGGGTCATATGGCTAAAGACTGCTATAAAAAGCAGAATGACATCATGAATGGAAAACTGCAACAAGGGAATTATGCATCTTCTAGTAGACAGAGTGATGACAGAAATGAGCATTTGTTCATGGTGCAGCACATGAACAATTCTATGACAAGTGTAGAAGAAAGCAATGATGTATGGTATGTTGACTCAGGTGCATCAAACCACATGACAGGTCATGCAGAATGGATGGAGGATGCAAGGAAAATGGAAAAACCAGGATTTGTGGAGACTGGTGATGATACTACACATCCTATTGTGCAGATTGGAAAAATTCCCTTGTCTATGCAGGGTGGGAAAAAGAAATACCTGTCCGATGTATTTCATGTCCCGAATATTACCAAGAATCTGGTTTTAGTTGGTCAAATGGTTGAACAGGGCTTGCAGGTCAGATTTAATCCTCATGGATGCTTTGTTGAGGATATGAAAAATAAAGGTCGCTTGATAGCAAAAGGAAAGAAGAAGGGCAGAATGTTTACATTGGATGTAGACATGTCTGAATTGAGTGCAGCAATGTTTGCACATGGGACTGGTGTAGTTGCAGATATTGATATCTGGCATAAACGCATTGGTCATGTTAATGTACAGCGACTTAAATCAATGCAGGCCCAAAATATTGTTGCAGGATTGCCCAAATTCAAGGTTGCAGAAATGCATAAGGTATGTGAAGCCTGTCAGTTTGGAAAACAGGCAAGGAAACCATTTCCTAGACATGTTCAAGAGAGTGAGAAGCCATTGGAATTAATTCACTCTGATGTGTGGACAACTAAAGCTGCATCTCTTGGAGGCTGTCATTATTTTGTCACTTTTATTGATGACTATAGCAGAAAAGTTTGGGTGTATTTTATGAAAAAGAAAAGTGAAGTTTTTGGGCATTTCAAAACTCTTAAAGCTATGGTTGAAAAAGAAACAGGCTTGCAGATAAAATGCCTAAGGTCAGATGGAGGGGGAGAGTACCTCTCAAATGAGTTTGCAAAGTTCTTGCAGGAGCATGGCATAAAGCAGCAATATTCATGCAGTTATACCCCACAACAAAATGGAATTGCAGAAAGGAAAAACAGGCATATTGGAGAGGTATCTCGTGCCATGCTCAATGAAAAAGACTTGCCAGATTTTTATTGGGCTGAAGCAGTTGCTACAGCAGTCTACATAATGAACAGGACTCCCACTGCAGCAATACATGGAATGACTCCAGAGGAGAGGTATACTGGTAGGAAACCAGATATTTCTCATTTGAAAATTTTTGGTTGCATTGCCTATGTACATGTGCCAGATGAGCTGAGATCCAAGTTGGATCCAAAAGCTGAGAAGTGCATCTTTATTGGTTACTCTCTGCAGCAAAAAGGGTATAGATGCTATAACCCTTCTACTCGTAAGTTTACAGTGAGCAGAGATGTTGTTTTTGATGAGATGAGTAGCTGGTATAAACCAGTAAATGTGATTGATGATGAAGATGCACAAAATGGTAATGCTACACAGAATTCACAGCAGCAGTCACAAAATATTAGTGGACCTGGAGCGTCCTCTAGCAGTGGTTCACATTCTTCGCCATGGACAGGCAGATTGAGATCAGGAGAATCTTCTCAAAGCAATGCAAATAGTGGTATGCAGGTATCACGAAAAGGAAAAGAGAAGGTTGATCAGCCCATGTTTGATGTGAATGCAGGTCACTCTTATGTGGATGGTGAATCCAGTGGCTCAGAACAGAGCATTGATGATGAGTTGGGTATTCCTTCTATTGTTACACCTGGAGTAAGGAAGACCAGGGATGTTTTGAGAGCACCTGGGAGTGAACCTACTTTGCGCAGGTCTACAAGAGCTAGGTATCCTGTGGATAGGTTGAAATATGATGGATTTACAGCCATTCACTATGCATATATGGTCAAAGTGATACAGGAACCAGAACCCACATCTTTTGAGCAAGCCATGGGAAGAGAAAAATGGGAGAAAGCCATGGATGAAGAAATGGATGCCTTGGAAGCAAATGCTACATGGGAGTTAGTACCTTTGCCTAAAGGTAAGAATGCAATTGGCTGTAAGTGGGTTTATAAGGTGAAGCACAATGCTGATGGTTCTGTGAACAGATACAAGGCAAGATTAGTAGTCAAGGGGTATGCACAAACATATGGCATTGACTATGAAGAAACATTTAGTCCGGTTGCAAGGATGGCAACCGTAAGAGCAGTCATTGCTATGGCTGCATCAAAGGGATGGTCTTTACATCAGATGGATGTAAAGAATGCCTTCTTGCATGGTGATTTGCAAGAAGAGGTCTATATGGAGCAGCCACCAGGTTATGTGCATGCTGTTCATCCTGAGTTTGTTTGCAGGTTGAAGAAAGCCTTGTATGGCTTGAAGCAAGCACCTAGAGCATGGTCTGACAAGATAGGACAGTATCTTGTCACTATTGGCTTTCAGATTTCCAAGGCAGATTTCTCACTTTATGTGAGAAAAACAGAGAAAGATATTATGCTGCTTGTCATTTATGTTGATGATTTGATTATGACAGGTGACAGTGATGAAGATATCCTTCATGTGAAAATGCTATTGAAGCAGAAGTTTGAGATGAAGGATTTGGGAGAGCTGCGTTATTTCTTGGGCATTGAGGTGATTAGATCACCAAGTGGGATACAGCTCTTGCAGAGGCAGTATGGATTGGACATGCTGTCCAAATATGGGATGACAGGCTGTAAGCCTATTTCAGTTCCTTTGGAGCAAAATGTGAAGCTGAGCACAGATGCAGGTGAGCTTCTAGAAGACCCTACTATGTACAGACGCATAGTAGGAAGTTTGATTTATATGACTATTACCAGGCCAGATTTGAGCTATGCTGTTGGATTGGTAAGTCAGTTTATGCAGGCTCCAAGGAAACCACATTTGGATGCGGCTAGACGCATACTTAGGTATGTGAAGTCCACATTGCAGTATGGACTATTTTATGAGACTGGGGTTCAGATACAGTTGCATGGATACACTGATGCTGATTGGGCTGGTAGTATTTCTGATAGACGATCTACCAGTGGATATGTATTCTCTTTTGGGAGTGCTGCAGTCACTTGGAGCAGCAAGAAACAGCCTACAGTTGCCTTGTCGAGCACAGAGGCTAAGTACAGGGGTGCAGCAATGGCTGCATGTGAGGTAGCTTGGTTGCATAAGCTACTTTATGATATGCATCAGTCTACAGATGGGCCAGTTGTCATTTATTGTGACAACATGAGTAGTATACACTTGGCAAATAACCCAGTCTATCATGCTAGAACAAAGCACATTGAGGTGCATTATCACTATGTGCGAGAGAGGGTTTTACTAGGTCTTATTGATCTAGTTTATGTCAGCACAGAGGATCAGGTAGCTGACATATTCACGAAGGCATTGGGCGCAGAGAAGCTGCGCAAGTTCAGAGACCTGCTTGGTGTGCAGGAATTGGGATTGAGCTCGAGGGGGAGTGTTGAGATATCGAGCTCCACTTGTGATACGCCAGGGTGACCGTTGTATATTTATGTCACCGACTTGTCAGTTGCAAACGCGGTTGGTACACCGCCCATGAATAATAGCTACATGATAGCTATCCTTATCTACTCTAGTTCGTGGCTCAGTTAGTATGCCACCTTAGTTAGTTGAGTTTGGTTTGAGACCCATATATAGGGTTCTTCTATTTCTTTGTACTTGAGTTCTTTTGGCTTACACAACTAAGAAGAGGAAAACTGTTTTCAGCCTCCACCCTTGTGTGTCTTCCCCCATTGTGCAAGCAAGAAAGCTTCAAGCGAGACTCCTTCCTTCTCTCCCACAATCTTGACATCTCCCTCTCTTTCTCTCTTTCCCTATCATGTTTAATGTTTTTCCTCTCTCCTCTCCCTCTCTCATTTCCTTTTCTCTCTTCCTCTCCCTCTCTCATTTCCTCTCCCTCCCTCTCCCTCTCGCTCTCTTTCTCTCTTTCCCTACTATTTTTAATATTCTTTCCTTCCTCTCGAGAGCGAGAGGGAGAGGGAGGGAGAGGAAATGAGAGAGGGAGAGGAAGAGAGAAAAGGAAATGAGAGAGGGAGAGGAGAGAGGAAAAACATTAAACATGATAGGGAAAGAGAGAAACCTCCCTTTCTCTCTTTCCCTATTATGTTTAATGTTTTTTCTCTCTTCCTCTCCCTCTCTCTTTCCCTATTATGTTGAATGTTTCCCTCTCTTTCCTCTCTCTCCCTCTCCCTCTTCCTCTCCCTCTCTTATTTTATTTTCTCTCTTCCTCTCCCTCTCCCTCTCCCTCTCCCTGTCTCTCTCTTTCTCCATTTCCCTATTATGTTTAAGTTTTTTCTCTCTTCCTCTCCCTCTCTCATTTCCTCTCTCTCCCTCTTGCTCTCTTTCTCTCTTTCCCTATTATGTTTAATGTTTCCCTCTCCCTCCCTCTCCCTCTCCCTCTCCCTCTCCCTCTCCCTCTCCCTCTTCCTCTCCCTCTCTCATTTCCTCTCCTTCTCCCTCTCTTTCTCTCTCCCTCTCTCTCCCTCTCCCTCTCCCTCTCTTTCCCTATTATGTTTAATGTTTTCCCTTCTCCCTCTCCCTCCCTCTCTCATTTCCTCTCCCTCCCTCTCCCTCTCTCTTTCTCTCTCATTTATACCAAAAACAAGTAAAAGAGAGAGAGAAAACACAAAAGCAAAGAAAGAATGGACAATGCACTCAACGTAAAGGCTCGAAGAAGGGTTTGGCGGCTCCTCTTTGCTCTCTGTACACCTCCTCCTCTTCTTCGCGAATGGCAGCGACAGTGAGAAGCCTTCTTTTTTCCTCTTTCTCTTTTTCTCTCCCTCTCCCTCTCAAATGCAAGATGTTCGCTCTCCCATTTTCTCTCCCTTTCGTGTATGCGCATAAAATAGCGCGCTTGGGTTTCAGCCTGTGTTTTTTTCATCTGAGTACAGTCACTATTTGCATTGCTATTTGCAAATGTGACACTAATAGTGACGCCGCTATTTTTCGTCGCAAATCGTCGTTGCTATACCTCAATATCCTTGTAGTGAATGTTCAATGCAAAGGACTCATAACTAGTGGCTTTAGGAGCTACCCTCTCACTAGGTCGAACAACTTGTAAAGGGGTCACTACTTGCACAAACCCTTGATTTATGAAAGGGGTTCTTTGGCTCACAATTGGTTTAATGACATTTGGAGGGGTAGGCAACAAGGGAACATTTTTTATCATGCTTCCTCTACCATTTGGGTTGGTCATAGAAGTATAGATTGCACCTTGATCTCCACTAACCAATCCCAAATTATTTACAGGACTACAGCTTGAGTTCAAATTTTTTCTTGATGCATAGGCCACTTGCAAGTAGGAATCTACTTCCTCTACTCAAGTTATAATAGTAACTATATCCGCTAAAGAGAGACTACTCAATTGCACTTGGATATTGAAGTCCAATCTACATAAGAAGTATTAAAATTGGATAGATGGAATAGGAATCGAGGCTTGCAACTTGCGAAAGTCATCTTTCATCTTCTTGGCATATACTCCAGTATTTTCATGGGGCTCTTAATGTCTCACATTTAGAATATGTAGCCAAAACTAACCACCTCTTTCCAAGGAAATTTCCCTTTAAAAGGCTACAAAGAGTAGATCAATCATGATTATGGTATCCCTATCTAAGCCATGATACCACATTGCAGCCCTCACTTTTAGGGTCATGTTGAAGAACATCATTAAATATCCCTTGTCCTAAAATTTGATAGTTAAACATGAGTTTCTAGAACCCATTAAAGATGGGCAAGGGGAACCCTAAAGCTAGCACATTTTATGTTTCTACAGGAATTGAAATAGGTTGTGCCATAATGACAACTAGATTTGTTGTAGGAGTTTCTAACAATGTAAGCACAACTCCACTTGAAGTGGGTTGAGTTAATCAAACAAGGGATACACTAGAGATTTCTTCTCCTCCTAATGGAATGTTTATAGCACTAGGGTCACTAAGACCTCTCCCTCATAGGGGTATTGGACTACTACATTGAGAAGAATACCTCCCAATGAATTTAGCCTACCATCTAGCCCTTTTAGCTCTTTCTTGTTTTTGGATCTCAAATTGACATTGTTTATTGAGAAACAATTGGTTAATCTCAATGCTCTTTGGCATAAGTGACTAACTAGTTTCTAATTAACCAAGATTCAAAAAATGCCACTTATTAATGGCTCCTAACAAATGCACCACTTGTCAAGACTAAAAATGGACTTGACAATAGCTCTAGGGCTTTAGCCGAGCCTCCTAACATCACCTAAACAACCCAACAGTCTCATGGCCAAGAGCATATAGACAGTATAAATTGATTTATCCAAAGAATGTGTTTGTAGATATAATCTATAAATCGTAGTCCAACGTGTTGCCCTTTCTGACTCCAAGTACCTAGAGTATCCAAACATATCAATGTCTAGCACCTCCTAAAAAAAACGAAGGGAGCTCTCCTTAGCTTATTGATGTGGCCCCACTAAACCTCTCCTACATCCTAGGGATTATCCCTAAGGTGCGTTGTTTCAACATAAAGCACATACACAACATATTCCTCTCTTTTAATAAACGTTTAAGGAGATCACATAACCCTTGCCACATCACTCCCCCAAGAAATGATAATACTAGACCTACAGCTTAGGAAAACTTCACATTCAATGTGGGTCAATTTCTTGAAAACAACTACTATGCATCTAGGAGATAATAGACTTAATACCATGCTTGAAACTGTGGATACAAAGTGAATGCATAGAGTGCAGAAGCAAGTGAACTTATAGATCAAATAGAGTGGCTGTGCACAAACAATTCTTTTCATTACTTCATCCTAATATAGTGTGTCTTTGCTAGGGTAGCACCGAAACAATCTGTGATATTGTCCCTTTTAAGCTCTCAAATCAAATGAGTTCTATGTTTCAAAATATATATAAAATCAACATTCCACATGATACTCAACTTTCCACAACCATTTTCCCTACCGTGTAAATTTTTGCTTGTGGTGGTAGGTGTAAAGAGTATTTTTAATGTGGTGTTCTTATATGCAAAGCAATAAGTATGCATTATATCATAAAGAATGGGGATAAGCTAAGGCTAAACCTCATGCACTAGCCCCACCATTCATTCATGAATATATTCATAATTTTTCCATGCGTAAAATCTATTTTTTCTCATTTCATTTGATTTTTTAATGATTTATCTTATCACTTATTACTGATTTTTTAATTTTCAAAGTTTGTATGAATTAAGAACCAGTTTTATATTCCATATGAACACCATAAGAACCATGAAAACTCACAAATCCCTCAATTCTTTCAAAATCCCGCAAATCCTGCATTGCGGATTTTCTCAATTTTCATTTTAATTATACGAACAGTAATAACCATCGTTTTGCAAGAAATGAGTACGCTGTAGGAGGGGTTTTTGTCAAAAGGTCAAATCCACCAGGGATCAAAAGTATAAAGAAGTAGAGATAGGAGATGGAAGAGAAGATAGAGAATATCCAAGTGGTAAATACGACAAAAACAAATCACAATGAATTGAATCAATATCTATTGAAAGAACTTGGAATCTTTGCACTACTCAGAAGCAATCTCTAGGTATTAGTTCTCCTGGAGCTCCTTCGTAGACCAAAAATGTAGATTTAAAAAATCAGCTCTTTCTCTGTTGTCCAAAACCCAAATCTGATGACTCCGTTGGCTTCGAAAGGGGGGTAAAACTTCAGGATACCTCCTCACGGATCTCCCAGATCACTCCTTCTTCTTTCACTTCAATCTGTAGTTTTCAACTTGTTTACAGTAATCACGACGCATAGGATTTCATCAATCTCTCTTTTTTGTGAAAATCCCCTAATTAGCTGAAAAAGCAACTAGCTTTTTGCATTTCATCCTAATCTAGAAGCTTTTTCAAAGTTTTTCAGATTTTTACAATAAATAATATAAAAAAAAGACTAAAATTATCCCAAAATCTAGTATTTTTGGATAATCCATGCAACTCGCACTAGTACTAATGGCTCAGATCACATTGACTCTCTAGATCAATAGAGAAGCCGGATGATGATGCATTCCATACTTTTTCACACTGTGTCCTTATAACATCACGACATCCATCCCCTCTGAACCTGCACATCCTCCAGTATGTGCCAAAATCCTAGTTATCACCGGATTCTGAGTCCTCGTCCTCTGCAACAATATCCTTTACTTCTTCATCTTCCATATCTTCTTGGCTAGCCCCTGTATCATGGCCACTATTTTCTTCCAATTTTGGCAGCTCATAGGTAGTAGATTCCTTCCTTTTGAATAATTTGATTCTTTTCCCTGCTACCATAAGTTTTATGGCTGTTCCATCCAGCTCATTTAATGCATAAGTAGCATTATCAAACACATGTCTTACCACGTAGGGTCCAAACCATCTTTTGGAAACTTTACGCATGGCACTATGCTGGTTATCTAAACTGCTATCATAAACCAATACCCAATCCCCATCTTGTATGGTTCTTGGTCTCAGTCTATGTCTTTTGTCAAACTATTTATTATTCTATAGCCTTGTTGCCCTTAACTTTGTAGTTGCTGTCTCTATGTCTTCTAACTTTCTCTCCAACTGCCTAATGCGTAAGGCCAACAACTCCTCTTGATTCAACTCCTCCTCCCAAGGTAACACACTCCATGTGATTGTCATCTCTTCTATTGGCATGATAGGTTTTTGACCATACATCAATTATGTAGACATATATCCTGTAAGAGCACTATGAGTTGTTCTTTCAGCCCACAAAGCATAAGGGAGTAATCGTGACCACTCTTTTATATTCTCTCCACATGCTTTTGCCAATGCCTTCACAATAGGTGGATGACCTCTTTCACTTTTGCCATTTCCTTTAGGGTTATAGGCTGAAGTTAAAGCAAGCTTTGTCCCCAACCGTGCAAAGAAATCATGAGCTTCATCTGCATCCAACTCACCCCTATCTGCTATAATTTTTCCCACACAGCCATATCGACAAAAGATCTCTTCTAAGAGAAAAGTAGTACATACGACATTTGTCGTCTTAGTGCGTAGATCTTTCCCTTCCACTTGATTAGTCAAGTCTTCACGAGCAAGCACAAGACACCTCATTTTCCAAAGACCTATAGGCATTGTGACCAAATCCACCACCTACTTAAAATGAAGAGACAATGGATATGTGGGTTGCAATCCATCCCGATGTCTCACAGTTGAATACATTTGACATGTTGTACATGTTTCCACAAAGTGAGCAACATCCTTATACATACCCTGCCACCAATATCTTTCTTTGATCTTTTTAAAAGTACCCCAAACACCTCTATGAATAGCCCACAAGCTTTCATGAAATTCTTGCATTACTTTTACTTGTGAAGCTCTGCCACCCAAAACTCGCAATGGCATACCCTGTTTCTTTTTAGCATGTTTCCATAAGTATCCATCTTTTAAGAAAAATCTATAGGCTTTCCTCTTGATCTTCTTAAACTTCTCATGTGACCATTCATCTCTCTTTATTAATGTACTGAGATATTGACAAATTCTCAGCCACTCTCTTGCATATTTGTCTTCCAGAAACACTTCTACACAAGATGCAAAACATCTAAAGTGTCTTCTCTTTGTTGTCCAAGCTTCTGTTAATGCTATAGCGACACCTTACATTGCTAAATTCACTCTTGCAACATCATTTTCAGCCATAAGAAAGTCATATTCTTCCTCCTCAATCATCATCCCATCTTCATTCTCATGGCATGCTCGAGATAACATGTCTGCCACTGGGTTATCTCTCCCTGCAATATGCTGAAATTTAGGGTTCAAAGATTTAATGTATGCAATCCACTGGAGCATAGCAATGCCCGGGGTAGCACAACTAGTAATCATACCCAATACCGGCAAATAATCAGTCTCAATGACTACATGAGCACCCATAAAATACTCCTTATCACATTTAAGGGCTGTCACAATTTCCCATAATTCTCTTTTTACATGTGGATATCTTCTTTATCGTTCAGTCAATACTTTTGCACCAAAGCGTATTGCATATCTTTGCTCTTCCTCATCATTTTGTCCAATTGCCCATCCAATCTCGATTGGGCTTGTATCAACAGTAATAATGATAGGCTTTCCATGTGAATAGTCAGCCTTTCTCAACGTAGGAGCAGATTTTAAGAGTTGCTTCAATTTCCTCATTGCTTTTTTATGCTTCCTTTCCTAATGAAATTTCTGACCTTTCCTTAGAAGCTGATAAAGAGCATCGGCTACATGTGCAAAGTGAGGAATCCATATCAAATAGAACACACATGCGCCCAAGAATCTACTCACATCCGATACATTCGTGCATACTTCTTGCATTCTATCAATCCCATCTATTTTTGCTAGTGATGGCCTTCGCCCATAAGGCCCACATATATGCCCAACAATCAAAACCTCTTCAACTCCAAAGATAGTTTTTTTTCCAAAAAGAGGTAAATGCACCTCTTCTAAACATGTCAAAATCCTCTCACAATCCACAATATTGTCTGCAACATAGTGTCTACATCCATGAGCATCCATCTCTTCATTCTTTTCATCCACTGCACACCCTTTAATTGGAACATCATCCAAGAAGGGCATAGTCAATTGTGGTATAAAATCCCTGAGTACCCTATTCATAGAATTTGTCATGTGTGCCACTAAGTTTGTTGCACCCTGTGGGAGAGTACACATCCGTACTAATCGCAAAGGAGTCTTCATGGTTATGATATCCCTGCTTTCAATTGCAAGTTGAAACTAATCATACCCCGAATAGATCGCTCTGCTTGCAAAAGTCTCTGCAAATTCATTAACCATAGGACCTGCACCCACATTTCTTATGGTCACTTTATTGACCGGTTGCATGTCTTGAATAAATCTCAAAGCCCCATTCTTTTTGGGCACAGTAAACCAACGATTTGAGTACTGGGCTAAATAAAGCTCTAAGATTTTCATGCGAATCTTTTCATTTAGTAAATCCATCATCTTTGGCAAGTAAGCTTTAGGCACTGGAACAGGCCTCAAGTTCCATGGTACATGTGGCATAGTAAATATGACCATAAGAGAGACAACATTTGGATCCACACAACCTATTTCACTTGGTTGAAATGCAAATGCCTTCCCATGTCTAGCCAACATCTGCATAAAACAATTTCTCTCAGCAGGCAAAAGAAACCCTTCTGCACCAACTTTCAATTCTTGTAATGTTTCAAATGTAAAATGATGACCAATATCTTTAGGATCCCATAAGCTTGGTTGTTTTGACACTTTTTCATACATATCCTCACTCTCTGGTGGAAGTGGTAAAGCAATTGGTTTCACCTTTTTGTCAATTGTCTTATACTTTGTCTCCACAAGTGCTTCAGCCCATTGTAATCCTTCCTACTGAGCAAACAATGCTATAGCATCATACATATCCAAAGAACATATTGACAACACTCTGTTTTCAGCCTCATTTTCTGCATGTATAGTTGCTGAAATTTCAACCATAGTGTCAGTAATATTCAACCCATAGAAGATGCCTGAAATACCATCATTTTCAACTATAACAGCCCCAATGATCTCAGTTTCTTAATAGCCCATTTCATAGATATGCGTTCAGCCCTACACATAGCTTCCATAGGCTTAAACCAACATGACCTGTTTGGTGTAAACTGAGAATTACCAATAGTAAATACATGCTTCATTTCATCAAGAGGTGAGTACACCCTCTGAACAACACTACTGTAGCCCCGCATTACAACAGTGCTTAATGAAAATCCAGGTCTTTGAATTCCCTTGCATTTGGAACCAAATGAGACTCTCGAAGCGTATCATGATTTCTAGGATGATTAACACAAAGAGTAAGAAATTGGGCTACTTTTCTCCCATCCTTGCTTCTAACTCTTGCATAAGCAAAACCATCATCAAGAACCTTTGTTTCCATAGACACACCTGTAATATAAGGCTGTCCCAAAATCAATACATATGAGGAATTATCTTGCACAAAGGAGATTTGCTCGTCCTGTACATCATCAATTGTCACTTTTACATTAGGACATGCAGCATAGAGCTCCCCTGAAGAATTATTTGCAGCCCTCATACGCCAACCATGATTAGTGTCCACAGGCCATGCACCATTTTCATACAATCCCCACTCAATGACATTTATCTCAGACCCATGGTCAAGTAAAGCAACACAAGGAGTTTCACGCTCCCTTATTTTCACTACCATTTCTGTGGTAGCTCTAGCCCAATTATTTCTTGTGTAGTGACTTCGAGGAATAAATCCTAGAGTCTCTTCTCCATATTGTTGCATTTGCCTTACTCCTCCATGCATATTGCTACAAGACGATGCATTTTCAACCACTTTCTTTTCTTTTCCACATGATGTCCAACTGATTAGTAGCTTTCTGCATAGATAATCCAGTACTTACTTCATGCTCATATTCAGCCCGAATACCCAACAAACGAGTTTCCTCTTCAAATTGCAGAAATGCACTAGTGGTATCACCAAGAAAATAACACTTCCTTTTTATTATGTCAATGATCTCATCATGAAATTCTCACTTGGCAATGCCATGCACCTCTCCCAAGGTAAATTCCACCCGATTATCTAAGATCCGTTCTTCAAGAACCTTCTTAAGATCTGTGGCTGTCTCAATGTCAGATTGTAACTTATATCCTAGCTACTTGCCCTTCTTTTTGCCCTCTTATTTGTTATCATGTTTTTTCTCCTGACTGACCTCTTCCATAGCATGCTCGGGAGGTGGCTGATTTGCAGCTTTAGGTTGATCCACACTTCTTCTTGTCATTCTTTTAGATGTCCCTACAATATCTTCATCTCTTTTTCATTTTTCCTCCACAAGTACATTCCTGTTTTGTAAGCATGTACCATCGCATAAGCATTTTGGACAGCCAAGTCTTCCAACAACTTCTGCATACCTCCCTTTCCAAAATTCAAAGCAAGAGGCAATCCCATTTCTTGTGCATGGATCTTGCCATCTTTCCAAAAGATAAGCTGTCGTGATAGGCAACACAATCCTTTCTCTCGTGCTGCAAACTGTCACACCACATACATATTTTTCCAAGTTTAGGGGCTGCTACCCGTCCCCTTTCCTCTTTTCCTTTTTTGTCCAATTTTGCAACCTTCAATTGAAGATCCTGCATCCCTTTGACCAATTCATCCAAGACATCTTCCCTAACAGAGGGAACAATAGCAGGTACAACCATAGGATTAGCCATAGAAGCGAGTGGCTTACTGGATACTTCAACTGTCTTACCCGTAATAGTGGGCAAGCTAGAGACATGCAATCTGTTTCTTCTTCTATGCTTCTTCAGAAGCGCAGTAATAGCTTCCTTGGCATGTATCTACTCTGTTTTCAAACCTGTCTTTGTAGTCTGATCCTCCAGCAAATCATCAAGCTTCTCTTGAAGCTCGGGATCAGCTGCCTGTAGAAACAATTCATTTTTCTAACTTGCAAGAGCTTGCTGTTCTACAAGATCCAACTGCTCAAATCAACTTTCAAATTCTCTTAACAATTCGGTAGCCACAAGACCCTTATTGGGTTGTATATCCCACTCCTGAAAAGTCTTGCGCATAATCAAACTAGTGTCCTCAATGTAGAATTCTTCCCTGAGTGTCTTCTTGAAGGCTACCCAGTCTGCATCCTGCAAGTATAATTCAGTAATCCGTGCTTTCAGTTCATGAACAATAACACGTACAAAATACCGGCTCCATGTAGATTGAGCCACTCCAAAGAATTCCATCTTCTGAGCATAGGTATGTACATATGAAGATACATTCCTACCATTGAAAAACTTCACCTCACACTCAACTGCTTTCGAAGCATTCATCACAACACTTTCTATTTGAGCTGAAGCTTGCATCACCTATTGTTGTTGTTGTACCTGCATAAGCATATTCATATTTTACACTAACTATTGCAAAACATCATTGGAGATTATATTCAAAGGTTCTCCCATATTATCTTTCCTTCTTCTATGATGACCTTTCACGTCGCGTTCACCAATTTCGGTGGGGTTTTGGTCAAAAGGTCGAATCCACCGGGGATCAGAAGTAGAAGGAAGTAGAGATAGGAGATGGAAGAGAAGATAGAGAATATCCAAGTGGTAAAAAAGACAAAAAAAAATCACAATGAATTGAATCAATATGTATTGAAAGAACTTGGAATCTTTGCACTACTCAGAAGCAATCTCTAGGCATTAGTTCTCCTGGAGCTCCTTCATAGACAAAAAACGTGGATAAGAAAAATCAGCACTTTCTCTGCTATTCGAAAGCTAAATCTGATGGCCTCGTTGGTTCCGAAAGGGGGGTAAAACCCCACGACACCTACTCATGGATCTCCAAGATCACTCCTTTCAGTTCAATCTGTAGTTTTTAGCCTGTTTACAGCGATTGTGACGCGCACGATTTTGTCAATCTGTCTTTTTTTTAAAAATCCCCTAATTGGCTGAAAAAGCAACTATCTTTTTGCATTCCATCCTAATCTAGAAGCTTTTTTTAACTTTTTTAAATTTTTACAATAAATAATATAAAAAATAGACTAAAATTATCCCAAAATCTAGTATTTTCGGATAATCCATGCAACTCGCACTAGTACTAATGTCTCAGATCGCATTGACTCTCTACATCAATAGAGAAGTCGGATGATGATGCATTCCATACTTTTTCACACTGTGTCCTCATAACATCACAACAATGCCCTAGACTCCAAGGCTACCATTGAGGTGGAATTTTAGACTAGGACCATCTCTGTGGATAACAAGATGATCAAAGCTTAAATTTGGGACACTACTAGCCAAGAGAGATATGCATCAAGAGGAGCATCAAAAATCATGCTGCAGTTGTAGTTTATGATATTACAAACCAGGAAACATATCAAAAATCTCAATTTTGGGTCAAGGAACTTAAAAAATATAGAAGTCCAATCATTTTCATGGCACTTGTGGGAAATAAAACAAATTTGAATGCTTCATGAGTTGTTGCAATCAAAAAACTTGGAGCTTTTGAGAGTTAGTATTACCTTTTCAGGACAAGGAAATAAACAAGAGTTACCATTCTTTATCTTGTCTTTAACATGAATACACTTGGAAGTCTTAGTCTTGTTAAGGGCCTTTAGCATATTGGATTTGGAATAGATTTTTACCCCCAATATACATTGGTTCTAATTGTAATATTGACAGCTACCCTAGTTCCGAGTGTTTATCATGTGTTGATTAATCGCTTCAAGTTGAAGCACTATAATCATGTGACTGTACTGGGATACTATGTTATGTGCAGCTAAAGTCAAAGAGTTGGAGCAAGCATCATGGAGTGTGAGCACAACTCCAAAATGTGTTTAGAATTTTTTCCAAGCAATATTGAGTAGCTGGACGAATTTGAGTTTGGGTTAACAACTTTTGTGATTCAATAAATCAAATTGTTTTGAGTTCTTTGAGTGTTTGCTTTCTTCATGCTTATGATCTCAAGTAAATAGAGGTCGGTGCCTTCCGACAATTGAACTGCAAGACAAGAATCCAAGATCCATCTCACAATGAAGCCATTGACACTCATCTATGTTCGCTAATGCATCCTCAACCTTCAATTTACACTCCATAACACCTCAATATCGTCACACATTCCAAAACTTTCATCTCAATCTATGCCCTCTCTCACATAGAATTCCCATGGGAACAAGGTGCAAAGAGGATAGAGAAATGTTGAAAACTGAGAATTCCATTCCTTGCATCATTTCTTGTATACATATATGGCCAAAATGGAGAGCCCCACACCTGTAGATAGAAGTGTTGCCTTCCATCACAAATAAATTTCCCCAGTTGGAGAGGCTTCTTGATGCAAATCAGGGGGGTATCAAAAAGTTGTGCCCCCCTCCCTCTTCACACTCATTGTAGGTTTAAATTAGTTTTGTAAGGCTAAAACATTAAACATTAAATTAATCGATTTGATTTTTGACCATTCACACTTTCTAACAAGTAGTTTTGGCCTCGTTAGAGGGGTAAACAACCTCCAAATTCTGATCTCACTAGACAGTTAGCCTCATCGCATCAAAATCTATCAATTTGGCATTTGTTATGCACTTTTTGGCTCTTAGATCTGATAGCCACTTCACAGCACCATATCTTGCGACCATTAAATGGGGGGTCAAATGACCTTCAATTGACAAAAGGAGACTTGAATTGGATTCTTGATGTCAAAATGTTCCTAGATAAATTCTACCTCCTTGATCTTCTCTTGATTCATTTTCCACAAAAATTTACTATATTACACCTCTCAGGCCACTCTTATACGCTCAAAAAAGGGCTTCAAAGTTCAGCTCTCGACCTTGCTTATTACAATAGACAAATTTCTGTGAAATTGAGCAAGAGGAGTGCTCAAATCAGCTCCAAAATTATCTTCAATGGGTGAGCATCCCCAAATGTATGGGCATCAACCAACCATGAATGGGCATAATATATGCATTACCACTAAGCAGGAGCCATCAATGACAAGGGGCTCTCCTATATATCAGCCTATAAATTGAATACCCAATCAATGAAGATAAATTATGAGGTGATCCAATTCAAGTTAGGTCCAAAGATCAATGCTTAAGTAGTCAAGTGAGTAGGGAGGCTATCAATGAGCCATAGAAGACAAGGGGAGTTGTTATGGTAACCAAACATGAAACATGCGCCATGATGAAACTCCACACAAGCCTATTTTTGTGAGGTGAAGCTCCACATGTGTTTTTTGAGAGTTTGGGAGGATAGGGGAACACAAGAACTACCCAATGTAAGCCTTGGTATGGGCTCAATCAATGGTTGAGGCAAACTAAACTTCAAAATGAAGTTATGGCTATGGCTACTTGATTAACTAAATTATTCAACTCAAAATGAGCTCAACATAGGCTTAGTGATCCCTTGACTAAGCTGCAAAAATTTGTGATGAGTGCCAAAGCAATAGATGACTTATACAAACCTTAAGAGAGAATCTGAAGCAATGGCGACAAATGGTGAATCCATGCTATAGGTAGCTTGAATGGAAGCTAAAGCAATGATGGGTAGATCAAGCTCATGGAGAAGAAGGCTTTGATACCAGTTGAAGGGTGTGAGCCCTGAAGTGGAAACAGGGAGCAGAAGCAAGAGCTATGGTGGAAGGAGTAAGAGCCAGAGAGAGAGGTACAAGATGTGGGAACTCTAATAGTAACAATGTGTGACCAACCTTCCCTTTATTCAAATGTGACTGAAAGAATAAAGAATAAAGTGACAATGATGGGTTCCTGCCACCTGTAGTGTACAAGTGTGTGGGTAACTAATACACAATGTGGTTATTATCAATGGAACTAATACACGGGCGACGAGGCACATGCACCTTTAGCCCCAACAACACCTTCCCTTGAGGCATGTTTTTGGAAAAGAAAGTTAGATGCTTATGTTATTTGCATGCATTTTAGTATATGATGTGTTTTTTTTTAAATGTCTGGTCATTTGTGTGATCCTCTGGTGTGTGTATTGCCTATCTAGGCTATGTACTTACTTGTTTGCTTGTGTAGGTTTTCGTGAAAGCTCAATCCACCCTAAATAAGTCTGAAAACTTTTTCTAGAGAATAGTATGAGTTTACATTGGCATAGCGTGAGAGCTTTAGTAGTCTCAAGTTTGATTTTAGAATATGGTGGGCACTACAAAGAGTGCACTAAATGTTGGATAATTTCACTAATCCAAAAAATGACATGCTTGAATGTCTAGAAGATGATTGGGTACAAAATCATACCCAGTGCCTTAGGCCTTATTCTAAAAGAACTATTGGAATTACAATATACATAAGGTATTAAAAAGTAAAAAGAATAAAGAACAACACATAGAAAAGTTGTAAGGAAAAGCTTAGTGATTGAAAAGCTAAGGCTTTGGTGAGTTTTTAAAAGTGAGTGGAACAATGTAACTGTGGGGAATGACAAACAATGCATGACTACCGAATAGGTATTCTCAGGGCAAAATCTTTTTGAGTTATGAGTGTATGATCATGAAAGGATTGTAGTGAGTTATATGAGCACTAGTTGTGGTCAACCTAAAGAAGCACATAAGCCTATGATTTTAGGAGGGGGATAATGAGCATGATGAGAAGGCCAGAGATTTCTGGGTGTTCAAGATCCTCCTCTATACTCTTTCTATGGGATGTATGGAGAGTGTAGTCATTGAGGAGTTGTCCTTGTCAACTAAGGAGTCCAAAATAGGTTGGCATATGTGTGTTTTTGGTGACCTATCTCTCATGATTAAGGGGGACTTGCTCATTGTGTCGCCATGATGGGGTAGCATTGATCGAGAGAGGAGTGGAGAAGAGAAGGTACAATGCTAGATAGGTTGGCCGCTATCAACATGGAGCCCCTTTCTCTTGGACTAATTTTCCAACAAAACAATGGGTATTTGCAGCTTGTTTTGTGGAGGATGCCAATGAGCATCAACATAAGGAAAGTGTGATATTTTATGCATGGTTGGACAACATCATTAGGGGTAGCGAATGAATAAGGCATTTGATTGTCATGATGTCAAAAGGTAGTTCTGACTATAATAGGGTCATTCCATGTTTTAGAGTCTATGAGTAATTTTCACGACATTATCGAAAAAACTTAAGGCTATTGGAATGTGTCATGAAGCTCTTGACTGGGGAGATCAATGCACAATAGGTTTGTATAAGTCGTAGCCTTGGTTGAGAACCAATTCCATTGATATCTTTGCTGGACTCATGCAGTGATCCAACTAGGTAGAAAAGAAAAGTGGCTATATAGTTAAGGAGTTAGTGTGATTGAGATGTGAGGAGACATTTGGGAGAAATTGGGATTTGTGGAAAAATCTCCAAAATTTCCGCTTCATAGGGGCACTACACGCAAGCAAGAGCAATTTAGAGGATTAATGTTGAATCTTTATCGCTCTCCTATCTAGTTGTCTTATTATTTTGCATCAATATTTTAAGCATTACTGCGAGTATTGCATTGCATTAAATTCTAAGAAGTGTGAATTTAGAGTTCTTTATAGCTTATTGTTGGGCCATTTTGTGAGTGCGACTAGTATTACCACTAATCTTGAGAGAGTAGCAATCATTATTGCTATGAGCTCACCCACTAATCCTAGGAAGGTTCATAGATTTTTCTCATGTGTGGGCTATTATCATCAATTCATTAACACATTAGCTAAGAGTTCTTTGCCTTTGATGAATATCTTGTCACATAGCTATGTGTTTGAATGGACTAAAACCATGTAAGGTAGTGCTTGGGGATGTTAAGATGGAACTTTTCAAAATGCTAGTACTTAAGGCTTCTCAAAGGGGTGAAGTTTTCTATATCTTTATAGTTTGCAACTATGCACAGTATTAGTTGCTACCTATTCTAAATTTGGGAAGCATAGCTTATCATTTGATTACATTTGCTAGCCAAAAATTAGGCATTTTGGAGTTTCAGAAAAAGTATGTTTGACTATGGTATTTTCCATCGAGAAATTTATACATTACATTCTTTATAAGAAGGTGTTATTCTTCACCAAGACCGAGGGACTACACTTGTTATTGAACAAGCTTCAACCCTTGGATTTTGTGGCCAAGCTGTTAATATCTTTACAAGAGTTTGATTATGAGATTTAGAGGAAGTTGCTGAAATTGCAAGAAATTGTTGAATGTTAAATGGACTTTTGTGAGCCTATGGAAGAGTGGGCTAACATCAATGATTGTGAAGAGTTATGTAAGATTTATACAATCTTAATTCCATCATGGCACGCATCCATTACACATTATCTGTCCATAGGTAACCTTGTGTAAGCTCTTTCCAAGTCTGAGTTGTCGAGACCTAAAATGGACCTCACCAAATAACCCCCAATGAACTAGATATCTAGCCCTACGGCTTGGAATACCTCACACTCTTAGCGTCTGTCATCACTCATACAAACAGGTGCTATGCATCTAGGATGATATGATACCATATGGTGCATGCAAGTGTATATATGACCATCGTGCTCAGACAAATCTATTCTTTGAAAATCGGTAACATGAAAGTATGAAGACAATTTTTTTCATGATTTTCTTTTTCTACGATAGTGCTTCATTGCTTGGAATTAGCATCAAGCTTGCTCACACTACTAATCTCTTTTTAATTTTAAATAATCGCAAACTCTATATGATATATAGCATGAAATATCAGAATTTAATGTACTTCATCACTCAACAATCTCCCTACTCTCTACCATTTAAAATTTTGCATGCGTTGATAGGTGTAAGGCGTGGTTTTAATGTATTTTTCTTTATTTAAAATGATAAAAACTCACTCTAACAAAGAGATAGGATTGAACTGAGGCTAAACCTCATGCTTATCATATGTCCATAAACATGAATCTTATTTTTTCTTATTTTGATTATGCAAAAAATATTTTTTAAATGTTATAGAACATGATTTTCTTAGCATGTTTCATTCCATGGGAATGCCAAATGCACACCAAAATCCAAAACTTGCATATTTTTCCTTAAACTACCTAGTCTCGGGTTTTGTGTATTTTGCATAAAATTATTATACAATTTATTTTTTAAAAATCAAAATTTTTTAACAATCAAAGTATGGGCAATCACATACAATCATTGCTAACCATTTCAAACAACAATTGATCATAAAATGATAAAATCTACATTTTTCTCATAGAATCGCTAATTATGACGTGCATTTTTTACGTTGGTGGCCTATTGATACTCTTTCACATCGGTTGACTATCTATCCAACCTTGTTTCACATCTCTTTCCACTTTCACATCATTGTATGATCAAAACCGTCCATTTCACCCCATCCCCCCTTCTCTTTTACATTGATCCATGAGAGCAAACCACAAGAGGAGAGAGGAGAGAGGAGAGATATTATAGAATTCGAGATACACGCTCGACTTTCTTATATACTTAAAATATATATATGGTGAATATTATGTTGGCATAGAGGGAGAATAGATGAGAGAAAAGAAAGATGTAGAGAGAGAGGTAGAGAAATTGGCAACACACTAGGGACAGGAAGATGGGTGAGTCCCTCCCCTTGTGGAGTTATATTATTGACAAAGAGCAAGATCCTCTATTACACATAAGCTAGTTCTTACTTGTAGATCTTGGAAACAAGATCACGGTTTCTTGCACGGTATACGACCGGCTAACACTTGCACAACTTAGAAGTTGGCACCTTTTGATCCTTCTTGAGTCTCCTTCTCTCCTCCACAATATGTTTAGGGCTCTCCTCTTGGTGCTTGATTTTAGCAGATGATGCCAGAAGGCATATTCCACGGTGGATTTCATGAGGTTTTATGGTGGATTATGTAAGATTTTAGTACCAGGGCTCATACACAAAGTGGATTCTTTGTGCAAGAAGTCGATGGGGACGCCTATCCTTTTCGGGTGTTTTGTTAATTTTATGTGTACATGAGTGATTCCATAGCGGGTGATTCCACAAAATACATATTTAAATTAATAAACGTTTATGAGTTAGAGTGCGCACTCATGATAAATTAAGGTTTGGATTGATTTCTAACCAATTTATTTATGTAGCTGAAGACTGCTAGGTATTCACTTTTGTCGATTTAACTGTATTATTTTACTAACGATTGTGAATGCTTTAGCTGATATGTAGAGATAGCAACGGTGGCAGTGGAAAGCATTGGAGGATAGCGCGTATTCAAAGTTATCGTCAATATTTTGATGGGTGCGTATCTTAGGCATGGCGCCTATATTTTGTCGCACTTATTTATCAAAGCGCTTGATATTGATTTATTATTTTTGTATGCGCATGGGCGCACGATTTAGATATTTGTATTGGACATTGTATTTGGGTACGCTTGACTTCTTGGGCGCCCATTAGCTTTAATTCTTTATTGGCACAAAAGCAAACTCAAAAGCTAAAGCGTGTTATTTCATAATTTGGGCTATTATTTGAGCTTGAAGATGATTAATATATGAAATACATGCTTTGTGGAGTGCTCACACAAGGCATGGGGGGAGATTGCACCCAATTGGACTCTTGTTCATGTCGTGCAAGCTTTCTACATTGATTTGTGTGCAAAAAGTAGAGTTCTTTCGTTCTTGGGGACCTTTTGACGCTCACTACACGGGCATACGGCATCCGATCTGTGCACTTGTGGTATCAGAGCAAAGCTGAGATCGAGAGCTTCCAATCGCTTACCATCTTGCACAAAGGCGGAGCTCCTGGAGCGATTGAACTCTACAGTCAGTTTCGTCGCGAATGGTCGATACCAGCGTGTTCCTGGCAGTCAAGAACCCCCTTTTGCATTCTCTAATCTCGAAAGACCAGCTTGTGTAGGCGGAGGACCACGTGGGAATCTTCTTCTTCAAGTCGTGTGTGAACAAATAAGAAAACTCCTCTTCCATAGCTAAAAAGCTAAAAAGCTTTATGTCAAAGGTTAAAAAGCTTAATAGTAAGCTTAACAAAAAGCTTAGCCCCATGATTTTTTTATCAGCGGCGTCAGTATGAACTGACGACCGCGCTGATTCCATTGTTGACGACGTCCTCAGATATACGAAATTCAGCTTGGCTACTTAAGTCTTAAAACTTCAAGTTCTACAAGCTCTGCAAGTCACCCAAGTTACAAAAGTCATCTCCAACAACTCCCATAAAGACAGTTCACATGTAGAAGCATAGCATCAGCCTATTGCTCTCTGGTAGACCCTGTTCATACTTGTAGACTTGCTGAACCAATTTTAGCAAACACAGAAGGTCATATGCAGGTCATACAAAGATTATACGCCGTTTCTATGAAGACGGTTGTGACAACAAATATCGCAATCGCAAAGGACAAAGACCATAAAAGCCAAACAAAAATATACAAGCCTTGTATACCCGCCTTTGAGCTACGCTCATCCTGCCAATAAGATTTCGAGAGTGTGAGGTCTTTTGAATTTTACAGGATGGCTGAACAAAACATGGACGATTTTATGGCTAAAGATGAAGAACGAAGAGCCCGACAAGCTTTGCAAGTTCAATTAGCTAATTTGCAACAATCTACCACCGACAAAGATGGACTGCAATCGGAAGATCTTATACGATGTACCATTGATGCGACACTTGAAGCCTAATCAATCCGCAAAGAAACAAAGATAAATAAAAGAAACTTCAAATTTTGTAATTTCAATGGATCACGAGATGGAAAGATTGTACTTGCATTTATCAGTCAATTTGATGATTATTTCCATAAAGAAACATATGCTGAGAAAAACAAAATTAAATGTGTCACTAACCATTTAGTAGATCGAGCATCTTTATGGTGGATTGTGGTCCGCAAGAGCATTGATTGTCCCACTACCTGGGAGAATTTCCAAAACAAGTTTTTGCAAAATTCCCTTCCTCCTCAGTTCCATGAAAAGGCCATCAAGCAATGGAATCTTCTACAACAAAAAGATCGTGAACCTATTTTCCAATACACTGAACGTTTTTGGAATGCCCTACTGCAACTACACATGCTCGAAGACGTACTAAAGCAACTCACAAATGCAAGTGTATGTCTGGCTTACTTGGACATTTCTATGTTGAAGTCAATATGTTCAAGCCAACAACTCTTCAAGATGCAATTTCCTTGGCTCATGACACTGAAGTCAAGATTCGCGGAAGAGACAAGCGACCACAACAATTTCAAGCTAATGGTAACTATGGTTTCAAACAATTCAATTCAAATTTTCAAAGATTCAATCAAAGTCGTTTTCTTCCATCTTCATTCCGTAAGTCTTGGATACGACCACTTGCTTTGCTATCAAACACCAATCCAAACCCTAAGCCATCCTCACAGTCAAATCCCAACATTCCTAAACTTCCTTGCCATTACCAATAATGTATCTAAAGCCAAACCCATAGTTTGTTAAAAAAACGCCATCAACCTGGACATCTAGCAGCCAATTGTCAATCGAAAAAGCCACCTATCCATATCAATTATCTTGGCGCAATGGAAGAAGAAGAACGTGAGGAAATGCCTGACTTTACGGAAGATGATGACGACATTGGTACTACTTCGAATACTTTGCCAGGTATGCTAACTCCCCATTCTTTGTTAACAATGAAATGTTTTGTGCATGGTAAAGAAAAGACTATTTTACATGACGATGGTAGCATACATGATTTTATTTCTGCAAAGTTAGTGAAAGAATTGAATTTACAAACTGTTTCTACACATTATCGCATCAAAACTGCATTCTTAGGCACAAGATATAATGGAACACAAGAGGTGCATAATTTAGAAATTAAAATCGGTGAATATACTGATTGAAGAAATTTCCTAGTTGTACCTTTGCAGTCTAGTGACATTATCTTAGGAATGCCTTGGCGTCATCAATATAATCCTGACATAGAATATTCTACACATTCAATTAAAATTTATTTTCAAGGAAAACAAATCACATTGCATGGTATGCACACTTTTAATAATTTTCCACTGCTTACTCATACTCAAGCTAAACATGCATCATGTAAAAGTAGAAAATCTTATTTAATATGGGTAAATGAACTTCAGGCTAAAGAAAAACAAATATATCCTAGGCATACACAATTTCTTGTCCAATTTCAAGATTGTTTTGCTGATAATTTACCACCTGGACTACCACCTTCACGACCTGAAGATGACAAAATAGATTTAATTCCTAGAACACAACCACCATGTAAAGCACCATATAGGCATAACCAAATTGAACAGAAAGAAATTCAAAATCAAATAGAAGAATTGCTTAACAGAGGATTAATTAGACCTAGTAGTTCTCCATTTGGTGCATTTATTTTATTAGTGAAGAATAATAATAATACTTATCTCATGTGCATTGATTATCATGCCCTAAATAAAATTACTGTTAAGAATGGATATCCAATTCCTAGGGTAGATGATCTTATGGATAAACTACAAGGATCTGCCATATTCAGTAAGATAGATCTTAAATCTAGCTATCATCAAGTAAGATTGGATAAATCTGATATATTCAAAACTGCATTTAGAACACAATTTGGGCACTATGAATTTCTAGTTATGCCTTTTGGTCTAACTAATGCTCTAGCCACATTTAGTCGAATCGTATATTTTTGAAACATCAAAATTGTGTCATAGTATTCTTTGATGATATATTGGTATTCAGTAAAAATGAGAATGAGCATTATGAACATCTGTCTTTAGTTTTCAAGTTGTTAAAAGACAATCAATTGTATGCTAATCCAGAAAAGAGTGAATTCTTTCAAACAGAAATTGAATATCTAGGGCATATTGTTTCATTAGAAGGTATTAAAGTTGACCCTAAAAAGATAGAAGCAATTTTAAATTGGCCCATACCCAAAAATGTGCATGAGTTACCTTCTTTTCTAGGTCTTGCTAGTTTTTATAG
This sequence comes from Lygodium microphyllum, assembly GCF_053477565.2. Lineage (NCBI taxonomy): Eukaryota > Viridiplantae > Streptophyta > Polypodiopsida > Schizaeales > Lygodiaceae > Lygodium > Lygodium microphyllum. The sequence goes on from NC_141155.1 coordinate 49,995,285, forward strand.
AAAGTTTATAAGGAATTTTTCATTACTTGCATTACCTTTGACTAAACTTTTAAAGAAAGGTATTGTGTATCATTGGTTTGACAATCAACAAAAATCTTTTGATTTATTGAAACATGCTTTAACCCATGCTCTTGTATTACAACTACCTGGCTTTAATAGATCATTCTTTTTAGTAGTTACTGACGCTAGTGGATCTAGAATAGGAGCCGTCCTTATGCAAGATAATCATCCCATAGCCTACTCTAGCTGTAAACTGAAACCATCTGAACTTAAATATTCTACCTATGATAAAGAATTGCTAGCTGTAGTATAAGCCTTACGTCAATAGAAACATTATTTGATGGGTTCTGAATTTATTATTAAAATTGACCAACAAAGCATTAGACATCTCCTTAGTTAACCACAAATATCTGACCGACATATTAAATGGGCCACTTTCATTCAAAGTTTTCATCCCGTTATACAATATCAACTAGGAAAAGAGAATGTTGTAGCTGACACTTTGAGTAGGAGACCAGCAATTCATAATATTTCAGTGATATCATTTGATTCCCTTATCCCTATGAAAGATACTTATCATCAGGATCTTACTTTTCAAGCTAATTGGAATAAACTAGTTGCAAATAATTGGATTCCTATTGATTCACTGTCTTACAATAATGGATTCATGTTTTATGAAAAGAGATTATGTGTGACAGTTCCATTTCGATCTTTTGTTTTGCATGAAATTCATTGTCCTCCATATCAAGGTCATAGAAGTATTATATCTACTTTGCGTACATTGACTAAAGATTTTTATTGGCCACATATGGACATTGATGTATCTAACTTTGTATCTGAATGTTTAGTTTGTCAATGAGTTAAAAGACACCATGGTAAACAATATGGTTTACTAATGCCACTATCTATTCCATCACGACATTAGGAACAAATTTCAACGGATTTTATCACTGGTTTACCTAACACTAAAGCTAACCATGATATGATTTGGACTATTGTAGACATGTTTAGCAAACAAGCATATTTTATTCCATGCAAGAAAACTTTAACTGCATCTCAAGCTACTCAATTTTTTTAAAAAATTGTTTTCACTAACCATGGTTTACCAAAAGTTATTATTTCTGATCGTGATTCTAGATTTTGCAATAATTTTTGGATTACTTTGTTTGTTAACTTAGGAACAAAGATTGATTTTTCATCTGCATTTCATCTTGAAACAAATGGTCAAACAAAAGCTACAAACAGTACTATTTTAGATATTTTGTGTGCTTACACTATTTCAAAACCACACACATGGGATACATATCTACATTTACTTCAGTTTGCATATAACAATACACCACATACATCTACAAAGAAAGCACCATTTGAAGTTATTTATGGATATAGATTGCCTACACCTGTTGCATCATTATCAAACAAAATTCAGACTGTTGATGATATTGCTAACATGCATGCCACTATCTTTGATGAAGTTAAAGACATAATTGCCAAATCCCAGCAATCATATACAAAACAAGCAAATAAGAAAAGACAAGCCATGAATTTTAAAGTTAATGATTATATTTGGTTACTCATAGAAAAATGTAGATTACAAAGTGTAGATAAATATCTAGTTGTGAAATTAGCACCTAGATTTTATGGACCATTCAAGATCATACACAAAATCAATGACAATGCATTTAAACTAGAACTACCACAACATTGGAAATTCCACAACACCTTTCATATTAGTTTATTATGACCATTTAGAGTCCAATTACTTGTACACCCTGTTTATGAAAACTCACCTTTGCTACATGATGAGACTGAAATCCTTGAGCCTGAAACTATTATAGATACTGACTTTATGACCACTAGAACTGGCCGTAGATATTCTAGATATTTGGTCAAGTTTAAAACCATCCTGTTGAAGAGGCCCAATGGATGCACGCTAGAGACTTAAATGCTTTCTCCACTCTGTTAGCTCCACATTGAGCTAATAGCAATTGAGGACAATTGCTATCCCACCCCGAGAGTATGATGCCAAGAGGCATATTCCACAGTGGATTCCGTGAGGTTTTACGGTGGATTCTATAAGATTTTATTACCGGGGCTCATACACAAAATGGATTCTTTGTGCGAGAAGTCGATGGGGATGTCTATCCTTTTCGAGCGTTTTTTTAATTTTATGTATACATGGGTGATTCCATAGCGGGTGATTCCGTAAAATACATATTTAAATTAATAAATGTTTATGAGTTTAGAGTACGCACTCGTGATAAATTAAGGTTAGGATTGATTTCTAACCAATTTATTTATGTAGCTGAAGACTGCTAGGTATTCACTTTTGTCGGTTTAATTGTATTATTTTACTAACGATTGTGAATGCTTTAGTTGGATGTGTAGAGATAGCAGTGGTGGCAGTGGAAAGCATTGGAGGATAGCGTGTATTCAAAGTTATCATCAATATTTTGATGGGCGCGTATCTTATGCATGGTGCCTATATTTTGTCGCACTTATTTATCAAAGTGCTTGATATTTATTTATTATTTTTGTATGCGCATGGGCGCACGATTTAGATATTTGTATTGGACATTGTATTTGGGTACGCCTAACTTCTTGGGCGCCCATTAGCTTTAATTCTTTATTGGCACAAAAGCAAACTCAAAAGCTAAAGCGTGCTATTTTGTAATTTGGGCTATTATTTGAGCTTGAAGATAATTAATATATGAAATACATGCTTTGTGGAGTGCTCACACAAGGCATGGGGGAAGATTGCACCCAATTGGTCTCTTGTTCATGTCGTGCAAGATTTCTACATTGATTTGTGTGCAAAAAGTAGGGTTCCTTTGTTCTTAGGGACCTTCTAACGCTCACTATGCGCGCATACAACATCCGATCTGTGCACCAACAGAGCTTCCCTAGCACTTGCACCTTCTCTTCTCCTCTTGGAACTTGATTTTAATAGAGCTTCTATAGCACTTGCATCTTCTCTTCTCCTCTTGAAACTTGAGTTCAGTAGAGCTTCTGCAGCACTTCCACATTCTCTTGTCCTCTTGGAACTTGCGAAGTGATACTTCCTTCACCTCTCCCTTATACCCAAGGAGAGCCTCCTCTTTTATAGGCTTTCAAGAGACGGTTTCTTGCACAGTATACAATCGGCTAACACTTGCACAACTTGGAAGTTGGCACCTTTTGATCCTTCTTGAGTCTCCTTCTCTCCTACACAATATGTGTAGGGATCTTCTCTTAGTGCTTGATTGCAATAGAGCTTCTGTAGTACTTGCACCTTCTCTTCTCCTCTTAGAACTCGATTTCAGCAAAGCTTCTGTAGCACTTGCACCTTCTCTTCTCCCTGCGGTACCTTCTCTTCTCCTCTTGGAACTTGATTTCAACAGAGCTTCTGCAGCACTTGAACCGTCTCTCTCCTCTTGGAACTTGCAAAGTGATACTTTCTTCACCTCTCCCTTACAACCAAGCAGAGCCTCCTCTTTTATAGGCTTTCAAGAGCTTCTCTTCTTGGAGAGAGAGTTGAGTTGATCTCTATCCAAGATGTGGTTGTTTCAGTCTGTAGCACTAATTTCAGGATATCTCTTTGTGCGTTATTTGGATGAGAAAATGTCAAACACGAAAGTTATAGATCTCACTATTTTCGATAACCATTGCGGCTCCTTTTTAGAGATCACTTTTCTATTGCGAGATATTTTAAAAATGGATTTTACAGAAAATAGCTTTTTAAACTATACTCTTAACTTGTGGTCCATGTAGCCACCTTGAGTCATAGATAAGGAGAGCTCATTAGATTGAATTGGGCCTCAACCTTAAGATTGAATTCCACACAAAAGCTTGTGTCATTTTAGACCTTAGAAAGAGAAAAAACACTTTGCTCCTCATTTCTAGAGGATCAAGTCTCTTCTCTTTCTTAGTGAGAGAATTCTCTCTTGTCTTTCTTAATGAAAGAAAAGACCTTAAACCTTGACTTGTAGGGGAGGGGATGACTCCAAATGAATGCAGTGCTCACTACACACAAGTAAACATTCCCAAGTGTCCCTGGATGCACACATAAATACATATACATAATGCTAATGCACTTCCTCCTCTTAGAACTCAATCCATCTTCATTTATGTGTAACTCCTTGGTTCTTTGTACACTCTTACACTTAGTAGACACTTCTTTCCCCCTTTATAACTTGTACTACATGTACTGGATATCCTCGTCATAGTGCTCTGAGCACCCCATTAAGTGATGCACTAGGAATACTGGTCTCTAAATGGTCTCATGGCCATGCTAGATCATCATCAATACTTAAATAAAAGTGAGTCATTAATTTATTGACATGAATTTATTAAATAGAGAATGCGTAGTAAGCAATCAATTTAGTGACAAGAGAGAAAGATTGAAATAGGATATTTTTACTCATAGTGTCATTTTTTATTAGTTTTGAAGTGATCAAGGGAAAGGAATTTATGCATCTTGCTACCAAGAGCTCACCCAAGATGGTGCTTTGCCAAAAAATGTTTTAAAAATGAGAATTTGGGGGTGCCAAAAAAAATTTGCACCTCTCTCTTCCCCCCCATGTTTCACAAATCATGGCTTTTGGCATCTAAGCTGCTAATTAAGGCTTAAAGTTCAAGTTTAAAAAAACTGGTTCAAAGTTTTGTGCTCACACCCTTTGTCAAGTGGTTTTTTCGATTTCAAAGGGGCAAATGTGCTTAGATTTGAGATATGTCTAGACGGCTAGCTTCGTGATGTCAAAATCTAAAAACGTGGCCATCATGATGCACTTTGTGGCTCCTAGATCACATAGATACTTCATAACATGAAACCATGTGGGGATTAAATGGGGGATCAAATGAACTCCAATCAAAGAAGTGAGACTTACGTTGGGTTCATGGCATCGAAGTCCATCTAGAAAAACTAAAGAATGGAGCCAAAATCCACCACTGCAATGTCTATCAAGATTCCATCGACATATGGCTCCACCCTAGGGCAATGTTTCTCTACATGATCTCACCATCCACTACCCACTCAATAGACACTCAATAGACACCACCCTAGGGCAATATTTCTCTACATGATCTCACCATCCACTACCCACTCAATAGACACCAAAATGTTGTAGGACATAAACCATTCATAGGATTCTCTTGAACTTCTTACAAATATTCAATCATAATTGTATTAATTGTAGTAGATTCACATCTAATTTAACTTCACAAGGCGTGTTTGCTATGTCAAACTCACACAAGTTTGCCACTACCCTCTTCTTTTTCCACATGAGCCAATCTTTTGGCTTCTTAATCATCTTAGTACCCTCCTTTTCTTTTGATTTTCATTTTCTTTTGACAAGCTCGTGTAGAACACCATCATTTTCAAGGGCCCTCTCGCCTAAGCATCCAATATCTTCTTATCATCTATGCTAGGTTTAGGGTTAACTTTACTCGTACTAGGGTCATATTTCTAAGTGTCTTTCACTTTCTGACCCCTAGTTACTACCCTAACATTGTTAAGAGATAAACTCTCACTGATTGGCAAAGTTTAAACCAAAGATACTCCACTAGACATTTCGAAAGCATGCCTTTATCCCTTTGTAAAATTTACTTAGGGCTCTTTTCTTTAGTATTCTTGTTATTTGTATGATGGTTCACAGGCCCAAGTTGCTGACTACCTTGCTAGAGAGATCTAACCCTACTCCAACAGATAGTGGCTAAATGACCAGACTTCCCACATATATCGAATTTAACATTAGGACAATTATGAGGAAAATGCTCCCCACCATACCATTCACAATTGAATCATGATGGCCCCCCATCATCAAGCTTTCTAGTACCCATCAAATTTGGATGATGCTTTGAGAAATTAACATCTACAATGATCTAACAGTATTGCTAAGTAATCATATCCATATAACGTTTCATCATATCTTTCACTTCCTCTATGATATTTGATGTAGAGGACTTATAAAAAATGACTCTAGGAGCTACCCTCTCACTAGGTTGCACAACTTCCAAAGGGGTTGCTACCTGTACTAACCCTTGGTTTATAAAAGGAGCTCTTTAGCTCATTGTTGGTTTAATGACATTTAGAGAAGTTGAAAAAAAAGGCACATTTTGCATCATGCTTCCTCTGCCATTCAAGTTGATCACATGGGTATTGATCGTACCTTGATCTCCACCAACTAATCCCAAATTATTTCAAGGACTGAGACTAGGGTTTAAATTTTCCCTCAACATGTAGGTTGCTTGTAAGTGGGAATCTACTTCCTCTGCTTGTGTCATAGCAATAACTATATCCACTAGACAAACACTACTCAATTGCACTTGGATATTAAAGTCAAATCCCTTCAAGAAGTATTGCAATCAGGAAATAGGTGGAATAGGAATAGAGGCTTGCAAATTGCAAAAGACCTCTTTCATCTTCTTCGCATATACTCAGGCATTTTCATGGGGCTCCTAACATGTCATATTTAGAACACATAGCCAATATTGTTCACCTCTCTCAAGGCCAAATTCCCTATGAAAGGCTACAAAGAATAGATTGATCATGGTCATGGTATCCCACTTCTAAGCCATGATACCACGTTGTAGCCCTCCCTTTTAGGGTGATGTTAAAGAACATAACTAGATGTCCCTCATCCTACATTCGACAACTGGCGAATCCTAAACATAGGTAAAGATAGGTAGGGACCATTAAGGATAGGTAGGGAAAATCCTAAAGCTAGAAAATCGAGTGTTCCTATAAGAATTTCAATAGGTTGCACCATAATGACAATCGAATTTGTTGTAGGAGTTTATAACAATGTAAGCACAACTCCATTTGAAGTGAGTTGACTTAATGGGAGAAGGTGTGCACTCAAGCTTCCTCCTCCTCTTAATGGACTATTGTTGTTACTATGGTCACTAAGAACTCTCCCTCGTAGGGGTATCAGGTTGCTACATTGAGGAGAATGACTCCTAATGATTTCAACCCACCTTCGAGCCCTTTCAACTTTTTCTTGTTTTTGGATCTCAGCTTGCTGGTATTTATCGAGAAATATGGCCATTTTCTCAAGTGTTTCTTTACCTCTTTGAAAAATATTTTCTTAAGGCCATCTTCTTTAGTATTCTCATTATTCACACAATGGTTCTCAAGCCCATACATATTAGTGACTACCTTACTTGAGAGAACTAAGCCTACTCCAGCAACAAGTAGTGGCTAAGTGAGTAGACTTCTAGCATATATTGCATTTTACATTAGGACAATTATGAGGGAAATGTTGTCCATGGCATCACACTTACATCTAAATTGTAATGGACCCCCATCATCAGGCATCATCAGTATTTCTAGTACCCATCAAATTTTGCTTACCCTTAAAGAAATTGACATATAGGGTGATATAGTGATATTACTCAGTGGTCATATTCGCATATTGTTTCATCATATCCTTTACTTCCTCCACAATGTTCAATGCGGAGGACTCATAACTAGTGGATTCAAGAGCTACCCTCTTGCTAGGTAGCACAACTTGAAAAGAAACCATTACCTGCACAGACCCTTGGTTTATAAAAGGGGTTCTTTGGCTCACACTTGATTTAACAACATTTGGAGGGACTCGCAACAAGGGTACATTTTGTATCACGGTTCCTCTACCATTCGGGTTGGTCATAGAAGTATAGAGATCGCACCTTGATCTCCACTAACCACTCCCAAATTGTTTCTAGGACTAAGGCTTGAGTTTAAATTTTCCCTTGATGCATAGGCCACTTGCAAGCATGATTTAGAATATGTAGCCAAAACTGACCACCTCTTTCCAGGGAAAATTCCACTCAAAATGCTACAAAGAATATATCGATCCTGATTATGGTACCCGCTTCTAAGCCATGATACCACATTGTAGCCCTCGCTTTTAGGGTCATGTTGAAGAACATCATTAAATATGTCCCTCGTCCTAAAATTTGATAGTTAATCATGAGTTTCTAGAACTCACTTATGTGAAGCTTTGTATCCTCCTCTATTAACCCATTAAAGATGGGCAAAGGGAACCCTAAAGATGGAAAATCCAATGTTCCTATAGGAATTGGAATAGGTTTTGCCATAATGATAGTTGGATTTTCTGTAGGAGTTTCTAACAATATAAGCACAACTCCACTTGAAGTGGGCTAACTTACTCGGAGAAGGGATACATTCAAGCTTTCTCCTCCTCCTAATAGACTATTTGTGGCACTAGGGTCACTAAGGCCTCTCCCTCATAGGGGTATGGGACTGCTACATTGAGAAGAATACCTCCCAATGATTTTGGTCTACCATCTAGCCCTTTTAGCTCTTTCTTATTTTTGGATCTCGGCTTGACAGTTTTTATCGAGAAACAATGGGTCAATCTCAATGCTCTTTGGCATAAACTGACTAACTAGGGTTAACCCTTGGACAAAAAAGGTGAAAAATCCAGAAAATCTAAAGCAGAAGATAAGGCCAAGGAAAAAATGAAATGGAAGAAAAAGGCGCACCAAGAAGAATCTAGAAATACAAGAAGTGTAAAAAAGTCCTAAATCAAGGAAAAAGATGCACAAGAAAAAGTGCATGTCAAAACTTTTGTAAAGGAGCAGAAGGCGCACCATGATTTATTTTAAGAGTGTTGGGCTTTCGCCCATGCAAATTGTAAAGGTAGATGGGCAGTAGAAAGGAAGCTAGGAAGATAGGAGGACAATGGAAAAAAAGGGCCTAGGCCACAGCCCCAGCCATGTAAAAAAGAGAATAAGGGGATGACCGCCCAAAAGGGATTTAGGATTTTGTATATAAAGTTGAAAATTGAATGAGAAGCTCATTCTTTTGTGTGGCCAAAAGTAGCTCTTCTCTTCTTCTTCTTCTTCTTCTTGCTTGCTTGAGCTTGTGCTTGAGAGGGGGAGTGTGAGAGTATGAGGGAGTGACTGTGCAACGGTGAGGGACCATGGTGGAGAAGCTCTTCTTCTTTTCTTTTCTCTTCTCTTGTCTTACTCGCGGAAATGGAGCTTGGAGCGTGGAGCTTGCACTTGGATCGTGGAGCTACCGGAGTGCTCATGAGAGGATCCAACTCGATTGGGCATGGAGGTAAGCTCACTATACTCGTAGAGATGGATAGTGTGTCGGCCATGTGAGAGGTAGTCATTAGTGATTGGCTTGGAACTCTTGAAACAATAAGTGGTCCGTGGGTCTCGATCGCCTCCACATTTTGGTTCCATTGTCGGGACCAACAGATTCAAGCCTTGAGCGCTTGCAAGCTTCAAATCGAGCATTGAAGTAGGGTTTTCCCCGAACCCATGCTTGAGGTAGATATGTAGGAAGTAAGGGAGTTTGAAGAGGTACTTGATCTCCTTAGCAAGTAGCTTTTTGGTTTTTTAGCTTTGGAAAAGTAGGTTGGAGTAGTATAGGTATTCTCTTTATGATTTCTATTTATATTTAGGTAGGATAAGAGAAAAACACTTTGAGCACACATTAGGGTTTTTGCTACTATATAACAAGCTGAAATAGGGAAAAGAAGGGCAAAAAATAAAATTATAGGCTAAATGCTAGTAAGAGAAGCAATACTAAGGTGAGTGCAGACCTAGGCAGGGCAATAAGAGGCCAAGAGTGGCAAGGAAGACCTTATTTTGCATTTGAAATGTTAAGAGAGCTTGAGAGAGAGAGAGAGAGAGAAAGAGAGAGAGAGAGAGCTTGCAGGTCTAGGCCTACACCAAATCAATCGGGGCATATCAGGACTTTCAGTGAGATTTAGATATGGAATGCCCTTGGTCCACACCTCTCTTTGATTCTTGGAGGTTTTGGTAGCCACTAGCGACATCTATCCTAGATTTTTTGGGCAAAGAAGTGATCGACAATTGTTTTGATCGACGGAATTGAACGTCCCCCACAGTGTCTGATTTCCAAAATTGGACCGAGTGACCTGTCTGATTTCTAGAGTCAAACCAAATGACATGTTTGATTCCTAGAATTGGACCACTCGAGCAAATGTGCCTGGTCCGATCGGACACCCTGTCTGATTTTGAAAATAGACAACCCATAATTAGACACGCAAATCATCCGATTGGACGCTTGACCCATTCGATCGCGATACTTGGATCACAAAATTAGATCAGCAGCCTTGTTCAATCTCTCATAACCGCTCCAATTTTCAAAATCAAACCATTCCAAAATCGGACACTTGTCAAATCGAATGTTCGATTCCCAGAATAGGATGCACAAAAATCGGACCAACCGTCAGATTGGATATCCAACCATCCAATCGCACAATCTTTCCCAACCGAACCACCCGTCCAATCAAACACCCCATTTGTCTAGTCGGAAACGCACAATAATCGGATCACTCTATAGACCAACCATGGGACTCGAACCCAACTACCAATCGTACCATCCTTCGGAGTAGGACTAGCCCAGTCGGACCATCTGACTCTGAGAATTAGACCACCCAAAATTGGAGAGCTCAATTCTAGGAATTGGACCAACAAGCTAGAACAAGAAAGTACAGACCCAGAGACCATATAGAGACAAAAGCACATTATAGATCTATCACTTGGCTGAAATCTAGAGCAAGTGGTTCAAAACTTGGCTACAAATGGTCCTTTAGATCATGCATGGTGTTTAACGTAACAGCCTTGCGGACTGGGGGGATTGCCTCCCCGAACCCCCACAGAGGGGGCTCTATCCCCTCCGCATCTCCTCCCAAGTAGATTGGAGAGAAAACATGTGTTGTTGAGAGGTTCTCCAAATTAGATCTTAGTGTAGTAATGGCTCTACATAAGCATAGATTATCACTTGTAAAACAACAACCAAAAGCCCATACCCAAATAAAGACAAATAGAGACCCTAGAACCTCAATGGGCAATCTAGCCAACAAGGGCAAAAAGGCCACACCACATGCTACATTCAAACTATATCTAGTCAAAGCGAAATGCAACAACATCAAGCTACAACTGTGAAGATGACTAGACATGACAATCCTGATGATAGATGCACCCTAAAAAACATTGTACAAATGACCCAAGATATCAATAGAGAATCCAAATCTAGCTGTGTAGTTGGGGACTCAAGGGCTTGTATCAAAAGGTTTGAATTTACAAGCCAAGATCCAGAAGATGAAGACATAATACCGCTTGCTTATCTTTGGGTCAAACTCACCACAAAAAGGGGGCACTGTGTCGACGCTCTCATCGATGAAGGAGCTAATTTTAATATCTTGACCTATGAAGCATGGACCCTACTAGGCCAACTAGAACTCACACCAACTGATGCAACTCTTAATCCTTATGGGAGACACCTACAAGCACTTATAGGGAAGTGCAAAATCCTTGTAACTATTGAAACTGAAAGCTTGCCTATCTTATTCCATGTTCCTCCAAATAGTACTAATTGTGGAAAGGAAACCCTCCTAGGGATGACCCTTCAAAAGGGTGACGAAGTGTGAGGCCGACTATGTAGCATAGAGGATACACGTTACACTACCGGGTGTGAGGATAATCACAAACTTTAGTAAGGGTGACCTCATCAAACTTTGAGGGAAAGACAATGAACATTCTGACATGCTAGGAAAGCCTAGTAACAAGAGCAAGGACTTGTGGAAAGAGGTGATAGAAGCGCATGTTGAATAGAGAGAACCATTGAACAAGGCCATGCTTGAAACAAGAAGGTCAGGTGACAATGCCAAGGATAGGCTTTGGACTTACAAATATCATAGAAGACCACAAAAGAAGCCCAAGCCTTATAGACAAAGGTATTGATGGTGAGCTAGCACAATGCCGCAATGGATATCCAAAGCAGTGCTATATGCTCAAGGGTATTACACAGGTAACCGATGGATTTGGGTGCCAAAAACCCTGCTAAACCATCTTTGTCATCAACTGAAGGCTAGATCGTATCAAAAGCAAAGAAGCACAGGAGAAAATCTAGATAAAAATCCAAGTCTTCACTCAACAAGACTGGAGTGATTGAGCCCCTCATGATTGAAATCAAGAAACCAAATGGGACTATTCAAAGGGTAGATCCTCAGCCTAGCATGCTTAACAAGCGGACATTAGATGTAACCATCGAGTGTACACAAAAGCCACTAGTGCCCAAGGAGCCTTTGATTTCCCAAGAGGATAACGAGCATCATAGGTGCAACATTGGTCATGGTAAGGTCAATTTCTCAACAAAGCAAATGGAAGAATCATCTAATAGCCACGAGCAAATCTTCGAGTCAGTGTCAAATCCACTTAAGAGTCCCAAGTCTCCTACACCCTCTTTCCCTAAACAGACATAGGAAGCACACAACAATTGTCAAGTGTAGGTTCTCAATTCCAATCTCTATCTCCATTTAAGCTTCCAAATGTCCAAGAGGTGGGGCATGACACCACCCTTAGCTCTCATCCTAAGGATATGGTTGTGCAATCCATTGTAACTAGCTCAACTGATGCTCGATCCACACAAGTGAATGCGCAAAGGGAAACAAAAGATGACCACTTCCGATCTACCTAAGGACTTGACACTACAATCTACCAATAGTAGTCTGTCCATTGAACTAGCCACTACTACTTCCAATCAGGAATCACAGCAATCATAGCCTTTGGTCGTGATGATGCCCCTTCTTGTGGAATGTGTCCTTAGCAATTCACATGCAGAAGAGGTGTTGGAACCAGCATCCATGATGCCTCCAGCATTGCCAAAGAACCTAAAGCCTAGGCTTGAGGAGAAATCTCTTGAAGATTTGGCAAAGGAGATGGTTCATCTGACCAATGAACCAAAGATGAAGTGCTTGATGAAGCTTGATCACAAGCTGACAACCATCACACGTGAGTATGTCCATGGGGACATTGGAAGGCCAACACCAGAGTACACAAAGCTCATAGCCGAACCCTTGACTTGGGATGCAATAACATGTTTGCTCTCGCTATGTAGATGTTGCTGAGGAAGCTATAGATGACATTCCAAAGGCCACGGCTAGAGAATTGCGCTTGATACCCTCACGTTATATTGCTCAATGTGAGACAAACAAGGAAGAGTTCAAAGCAGTCAAAAAAAAAGGGAAAGGACAAGGTAACTTTGTATAGAAATGGTACTCCAATCAAAGGCTGGCAACCAAAATTTTCCACCGGCTAATGACACTCACCGAGCAAAGGAAAGCCCTTTGGACATGAATACATGATCCCATGTACGTTGTCCCAACCTCATTAATAGTGTTGGCAATGGTCCATTAGGTCCAGCTTTCTACCACTGTCCAAAAACATCCCTTGTATAATAAAGTGCTTCCAGAAGAAGATCTACATGTGGCTAATAGGCTAGGAGTAGGGAGCATGGTACTTGATGTTAGCGCATATGTCTTCTACCTCCCTCAAGACCATGCAATCCTAGATCTCTATGCTTCCCATCAATACAACCCTAACTTCTTCAACTGGTTTCGTCCAAGTCTATATAATAGGAGCCCTAAACTGTCTCTTGGTTCTACACTAGAGTCACCCAAACCTCCAGAGCAAGAGAAAAGCAGCTCTAAACACAACTACTCTAATAAGAAGCAATGGAGGCATGTTCCAATGGGTAAGGACAAGAGTCTAGAGCAGACACTTGACCATGAGAAACTCTCAATGCAATCATATGAGAGGCTAAATGAAGGGGAATTAGTTGATGAGTTGGAATCTCCAAAAAGAGAGATAGTTGTATCCTCACAACCTAGAGAAACTGTTTAGATGGCCGCTCCTATGTCCCATGAGAACACACCAAAAAAAGAGAATACTGAGCCCCAACCAAGCACATCAATGGTTGATGGAGTTCAGGGTCATAAGTATTTTAAGGATACACCTCAATTGCCCAAGAAAAAGAGGAGAAAACAACGGCAGTTGCAAGTGGCGGTAGACACCAAGAGTATCGAGACCAAGAGCACTAAAGAGATGATGAATAAAACATCGAGTCCATCCACCAATGAATCCATTGCCATCTCTCCTAATAGCAGTGAAAACTCAAAAGCATCCATGTGTTCTGATAAGTCAAAGCAACCATTAGCATCAATGGTTGCTTGCAACACTCAATCCACCGACACAACAGAACTTGCATTGACCAATCAAAAGTGGATACAACACTGTCACAATAGGGTGACAAAATTATACGAGAACCATGACACAATAGAAACAAAGCCTCAGGAGAAACATGAAAACCCCAAGGACATAAGCAATCCTAGCATTGACCAAACTTGCTCATCTAGGCCTGAGTCTCCAGCTACACTGCTAAAGCCTAGGGAAACCCCCAGAACCTTGCATGTGATAGCAACCAATGAAGCCTTCATAGAACATAGAAGTTTCATAGAGTGATTGGCTGAGTTGGATGCTAAACTCAAAATATTCGCACATGTCTACATCCTTGTAGACATGGACACATTCCCTAGGGAGAAGATTCAGGAAATACTTGACATATCCTCTATCCTGGAAAGAGTAAGAATATCTTGACAAGCACTATGACAAGCTCCTACATAAATGCATGCAACTCATCTCTGATGAGGAAACTAATGACTTACGCTGTGAGAGGGGTTTTTGTCGAAAGATGGAATCCACCGGGGATTAGAAGTAGAAGGAAGTAGAGATAGGAGATGGAAGAGAAGATAGAGAATACCCAAGTGGTAAACACTACAAAGATAAATCACAATGAATTGAATCAATATGTATTGAAAGAACCTAGAATCGTTGCACTACTCAAAAGTAATCTCCAGGCATTAGATCTCCAGGAGCTTCTTCATAGAATAAAATATGCATAAAAATTACACCTCCTTCTCTGTTGCTTGGAACCCAAATCTGATGGCTCCGTTGGCTCCGAAAGGGGGGTAAAATCCTATGACACCTGGTCACAGATCTCCCAGGTCACTCCTTCTTCTTTCTGTTCAATCTGCAATTTTTAGCCTATTTACAATGATCGTGGCGCGTGCGATTTCATCAATCTATCCTTTTTTATGAAAATTCTCCTAACTGGCTGAAAAAGCCACTTGCTTTTTGCATGCCATCCTAATCTAGCAGATTTTTGAACTTTTTCGAATTTTTACAATAAATAATATCAAATATAGGCTAAAATTATCCAAAAATCTAGTATTTTTGGATAATCCATGCAACTCACACTAATACTAATGACTCAAATCACATTGACTCTCTAGATCAATAAAGAAGTCAGATGATGATGCATTCCATACTTTTTCACATTGTGTCTGCACAACATCACGACATCCACCCCCTTTGAACCTGCACACCCTCCGGTATGTGCCAAAATCCTAGTTGTCACCAAATTCTGAGTCCTCATCCTCTGCAACCATATCCTTTACTTCATCTTTCATATCTTCCTCGCTAGCCCTTGTATCGGGACCACTAATTTCTTGCAATCCTGGCAACTCATAGGTAGTAGATTCTTGCCTTTTGAATAATTTGATTATTTTCCCTACTACCAAAAGTTTGATAGCTATTCCATCCACCTCATTTAATGCATAAGTAGCATTATCAAACACCTATCTTACCACATAGGGTCCAAACCATCTTTTGGAAACTTTACGCATGGCACTATGCTAGGTATATAAACTGCTATCATAAACCAATACCCAATCCCCATCTTGTATGGTTCTTGGTCTTAGTCTATGTCTTTTGTCAAACCGTTTCTTGTTATGTATCCTTGTTGCCCTTAACTTTGCAGTTGCTGCTTCTATGTCTTGTGACTTTCTTTCCAACTGTCTAATGCGTAAGGCCAACCACTCTTCTTGATTCAACTCCTCCTCCCAAGGTAACACACTCCATGTGACCGTCATCTCTTCTATCGACATAATAGGTTTTTGACCATACATCAATTCTACAGGCATATTTCCTATAACAGCACTACGAGTTATTCTGTCAGCCTACAAAGCATAAGGGAGCAATCGTGGCCACTCTTTTACCTCCTCTCCATATGCTTTTGCCAATGCCTTCACAATAGGTGGATGACCTCTTTCACTTTTGACATTTCTTTCAGGGTTATAGGCTGAAGTTAAAGCAAGCTTTATCCCCAATCGTGCAAAGAAATCATGAGCTTCATCTACATCCAACTCACCCCTATCTGCTGTAATTTTTCCCACACGGCCATACCGACAAAAGATCTCTTCTAAGAGAAAAGTACATACGGAATTTTTCGTCTTAGTACATAGAGCTCTCCCTTCCACTTGATTAATCAAGTCTTCATGAGCAAGCAAAAGATACCTCATTTGCCAAAGACCTGTAGGCATTGTGACCAATTCCACCACCAACTTAAAATGAAGAGACAATGGATATGTGGGTTGCAATCCATTCCTATGTCTCACACTTGAATACATTTGATATGTCGTGCATGTTTCCACAAAGTGAGCAACATCCTTATACATACCCTGTCACCAATATCTTTATTTGATCTTTGTAAAAGTACCCCAAACACCTCTATGACCAACCCACAAGCTTTCATGATATTCTTGCATTACTTTTACTTGTGAAGCTCTGTCACCCAAAACTCGTAATGGCATACCCTATTTCTTTTTAGCATGTTTCCATAAGTATCCATCTTTTAAGAAAAATCCATAGACTTTCCTCTTGATCTTCTTAAACTCCTCATCTAACCATTCATCTCTCTTTGTTAATGTACTAAGTTATTGACCAATTCTTAGCCACTCTCCTGCATATTTGTCTTCCAGAAATACTTCTACACAAGATGCAAAACATCTAAAGTGTCTTCTCTTTGTTGTCCAAGCTTCTGTTAATGTTGTAGCAACACCTTGCATTGCTAAATTCACTCTTGCAACATCATTTTCAGCCATAAGAAAGTCATCTTCTTCCTCCTCATCCATCATCCCATCTTCATTCTCATAGCGTGCTCGAGATAACATGTCTGCCACTGGGTTATCTCTTCCTGCAATATGCTGAAATTCAAGGTTCAATGATTTGATGTACGCAATCCACCGGAGCATAGCAATGTCCAGGATAGCACAACTAGTAATCATACCCAATACCGGCAAACAATCAATCTCAATGACTACATGAGCACCCATAAAATACTCCTTATCACATTTAAGGGCTGTCACAATTTCCCATAATTCTCTTTTTACATGTGGATATCTTCTCTATCGTTCAGTCAATACTTTTGCACCAAAGCATATTGCATATCTTTGCTCTTCCTCATCATTTTGCCCAATTTCCCATCCAATCTCGATTGGGATTGTATCAATAGTAATAATGATAGGATTTCCATGTGAATAGTCAGCCTTTCTCAACGTAGGAGCAGATTTTAAGAGTTGCTTCAATTTCTTCATTGCTTTTTTATGCTTCCTTTCCTAATGAAATTTTTGACCTTTCCTTAGAAGCTGATAAAGAGTATCGGCTATATATGCAAAGTGAGGAATCTATATCAAATATAATACACATGCACCCAAGAATCTACGCACCTCTGATACATTCGTGCATACATCTTGCATTCTATTAATCCCATCTATTTTTTCTGGTGATGGCCTTTCCCCATAAGGCCCACACATGTGCCCAACAATCAAAACCTCTTCAAATCCTCTCACAATCCACAATATGGTTTACAACAAACTGTCTGCATCCATAAGCATCCATCTCTTTATTCTTTTCATCTCTTTATTCTTTATTCTTGTCCAGAAAGAGTTAAATGCACCTCTTCTAGACGTGTCTAAATCCTCTCACAATCTACAATATGGTCTCTAACAAACTGTCTGCATCCATGAGCATCCATCTCTTTATTCTTTATTCTTGTCCAGAAAGAGTTAAATGCACCTCTTCTAGACGTGCCAAAATCCTCTCACAATCCACAATATGGTCTGCAACAAACTGTATGCATCCATGAGCATCCATCTCTTTATTCCTTTCATCCATTGCACACCCTTTGATTGGAACGTCATCCAAGAAGGGCATAGTCAATTGTGGTATAAAATCCTTGAGTACCCTATTCATAGCTTTTTTCATGTGTGCCACTGAGTTTGTTGCACCTTGTGGGAGAGTACACATTCGTACTAACCCCAAAGGAGTCTTCATGGTTGTGATATCCGTGCTTTCAATTGCAAGATGAAACTGATCATAACCCGAGTAAAGATCACCCAAAGAATAGATTGCTAAAGCCTCTACAAATTCATCAACCACAGGACCTACACCCACATTTCTTATGGTCACTTTATTGACCGGTTGCATGTCCTGAATAAACCTCAAAGCCCCATTCTTTTTAGGCACAGTAAACCAACGATTTGAGTACGGGGTTGAAGAAGGCTCTAAGATCTTCATGTGAATCTTTTCATTTAGTAAATCCATTTGCTTTGGCAAGTAAGCTTTAGGCACTAGAATAGGCCTCAAGTTCCATGGTACATGTGGCATAGTAAATATGACCATAGGAGAGATAACGTTTGGATCCACACAACCTATTTCACTTGGCTGAAATTCAAATGCCTTCCCATGTCTAGCCAACATCCGCATAAAACAGTCTCTCTCAATAGCCAAAAGAAACCCTTCTGCACCAACTTTTAGTTCCTCTAATGTTTCAGATCTAAATTGATGACCTATATCTTTAGGATCCCGTAAGCTTGGCTGCCTTAACACTTTTTCATACATACCCTCACTCTTTGGTGGAAGTGACAAAGCAATTGGTTTCACCTTTTTGTCAACTGTCTTGTACTTTGTCTCCACAACTGCTTCAACCCATTGTAATCCTTCATGTTAAGAATACAATGCTATAACATCATACATATCCAAAGAATATACTGACAACACTCTGTTTTCAGCCTCATTTTTGGCATGTATAGTTGCTGAAATTTTAGCCATAGTGTCAGTAATATTCAGCCCATAAAAGATGCTTGAAATGCCATCATTTTTAGCTAACAGCCTCAATGCTCTCAGTTTCTTAATAGCCTATTTCATAGATATGCATTCAACCCTACACATAGCTTCCATAGGCTTAAACCATCATGAACTATTTGTTGTAAACTACGAATTACCAATAGTAAATACATGCTTCATTTCATCAAGAGACGAGTACTCTTTGAACATCACTACTGTAGCCTCGAATTACCGCAGTACTTGATGAAAATCAAGGTCTTTGAATTCACTTGCATTTGGAACCAAAGGAGACTTTCAAAGCATATCACAATTTCTAGGATGATTAACACAAACAATGAGAAATCAGTCTGCTTTTCTCCCATCCATTACAAGGATTTGGGCTAGTAGCGACGCCGATTAGCGACGGCAGATAGCGGCGTCGCTATTTGCGTCGCTATTTGCGTAATAGCGACGCAAATAGCGATGCTCCCCAGGGAAAAAAAGCGGCCGAAACCGAGCGCGGTTTTCATTTCGCGTTTACGACTTGTGTGTTTTGAGAGCGAGAGCGAGGGAGAGAGCGACCGTCGTGAGAGAAGGAGAGGAAGAAGACTTGCCGCCGCTGCCGCTGCCGTTGTTTGCGAGGGAGAGGAGGAGCCTTCATCGCAAAGAGGAGCCACCCCATGCTCGCCATATCTCATCGGTGAGTCTCCCTCTCTCTTTCTTTTGCTTGTTTAAGGTTTAAATCACTTTCTCTTTTGCTTGTTTAGGAGAGGAAATGAGAGGGAGAGAGAGGGAGAGGAAGAGGGAGAGGGAGGAAATGAGAGAGGGAGAGAAAGAGAAAGAGAGGGAGAGGGAGAGGGAGGGAGAGTGCATTCTCTCTCTCCCTCTCCTTTTGCTTGTTTAATGTTTGAATCACTTTCTTTTTTGCTTGTTTAGGAGAGGAAATGAAAGAGAAAGAGAGAAAGAGAGAAAGAGAGAGAGAGAAAGAGAGGGAGAGGGAGGGGAAGGAAATGAGAGAGGGAGAGAAAGAGAAAGAGAGGGAGAGGGAGAGGGAGGGAGAGTGAATTCTCTCTCTCCCTCTCCCTTTTGCTTGTTTAATGTTTGAATCACTTTGTTTTTTTCTTGTTTAGGAGAGGAAATGAAAGAGAAAGAGAGAAAGAGTTTCTTTTTTTCTTGTTTAGGAGAGGAAATGAGAGAGAAAGAGAGAAAGAGAGGGAGAGGGAGAGAGAGGGAGAGAAAGAGAGGGAGAGGGAGGGGAAGGAAATGAGAGAGGGAGAGAAAGAGAAAGAGAGGGAGAGGGAGAGGGAGAGGGAGAGAGAGTGCATTCTCTCTCTCCCTCTTCCTTTTGCTTCTTAAAGGTTTAAATCACTTTCTTTTTTGCTTGTTTAGGAGAGGAAATGAGAGAGAAGGAGAGAAAGAGAGGGAGAGAGAGAGAAAGAGAGGGAGAGGGAGAGGGAGAGGGAGAGGGAGGAAATGAGAGAGGGAGAGAAAGAGAAAGAGCAGGAGAGGGAGAGGGAGAGCGAGGGAGAGTGCATTCTCTCTCTCCCTCTCCCTTTTGCTTTTGGAGAGTGTTAAGATATATTGCGAGAGGGAGAGGAAATACGAGAGAAAGAGAAAGAGAGGGAGGGAGAGGGAGAGAAAGAGAAAGATAACATATATTGGAATGATAGCATATCCATGATTATGGTAATGGTATCCACTTTACTTTTTTTATGGGTACCATTACATCGACTCCTTAAGACGGCTAAAAATTAGTCATACTGTTTATAAAGTCTAATTAGGATATTTAAGATGCACGATAATAGACTTATCGATAATGGTATGCAATGTGCTTTGCCATGGGCCACGTACATTGGTGACTCTTTAAGATGGCTTAAAATTGGTCATGTCCTTCATAATGTCCAAGTAGGGGATCTAATTGTGATATGCATAATTCATTGTTTTTGTATTAACTTTATAGACATAACAAATTAGAAATCATGCCAACTAGTCAACGGAAGGACTAAAAGAAAATGATACCCTAACTAATGGTCATTACGGTACTTCATCAAAATGAACCCAAAAGTATTGTTATAGAAGAAGAATCTCTTCAATTGAGTACAGTATATTTTCTCTCAGGTCTTATGACTATGAATAGAATTGATTGAAATAAATTTTATTACTATAGTTGATAAATTTCATAGATGGCATTAATTTTAATACGCGATCCTAGGACAAAAAAACCACATTTCTAAGATGCGATCCTATAACATCAATAAATCTCTCAACTACTATGTACAATGCAAGATTTATGGTCAACTTGCAACTTGACGTACATCTCCATAAAGGTATCCATTTAAGCCTCATTTGTTGTAATGTAGATAAGATGGAAAATGAAGAAGGTCTTATTGTTCAAGATCGTGAGACGTATCTTAATCAGCGTGTCCCATGTCCTTGCTCTCAATGCAAGTTGGCAATTAGACGAAAACGCCGATTGTCTATAGAACACGTACGACGATTTGGCGAGTTTCAATCTGAGATCGACGATTTCGCGAGTTGAATTCCGACGCAGTATGCGTCATCGATCGATTTGATATCCCAAAGGCATGGAGGAGATGCCGCGGTTTATGTCAACACGATGGTTGCATGGAGCCTTGACCGCAGCATCCAGCGAAGGGACAGATGTCTCAATGGAGGAGTGGGAGTTCTCGAGGGGATGTAGTCCAAAGGTGATGAGGGGTTTAGAATATATCGTATCTAAATTTTATATGCGACATCTAATTTGAGTATTTCAATGTACAGTACAAAATATATAGTGCAGTGTGGTCGCGCGGATGGCATTTTAACGTGGAGCGTATTGACAAAATGCGCTCCACAATGGACTGTGGTGTCATGGCAAGGTTTGAGCAAGAGAGCCGGTGACGAGCAACGGATCCCAACACGGTTGTGGATGAGATGGAGTATTTTGGGAACTTGCAAAGTATTATTACGGTGGATTACCGTAGCTTCTCCATGATACTATTCGATGTGCAGTGGTTCAAAGTGGTACTCGGAGGAGCTGGAGCAACAGTTTGACGAGGTCCATCTGGATTTCTCGAAATAGATTCCGAAAAAAAATGGACGGATTTGCGTGACACCTTTGTGTTGCCAGCCCATTGTGAACAAGTGCATAGAGTCATTTGCTTGCTAATTGTAATACGACATGGTTTATGTCACAATGGTTTGAACTCGCTTTGTACGTGTTTGTGAACAGATAATCTTCTATCCAAAACCCCGACAATCTCGATGGTGATATGTTATATCTTCAACTCCTCGAAGTGCGAGAGTAGATGATTAAAGCGATGTTCCGAGCATAGATGAAGATAATATGCAAATAGAGGGGTCGATATTCCAAGGGGTGGAGGCCGCCGCAAGCTTGAAGCCCGCATCAGCTAACAATGATGGAAATACAGGAGTCCAACAATTTTTTAAGAACGAGGCAGACTCATTCTTTTGTGGTGACATGTCTATCAACCTTCCAGTATATGCAGAGTTGTGTCAGGAGATTAACATGGGACCATAGGATACTTCATTCTTGGAGAATTTTATTACTCAATTCGTTGTTTAGATCTTCCATAAAGGTACATAAGATTTGCATTTTAAGAGGAATTTTTTAAAAATGATTTATATTACTATACTTTGTATAGTTTAAATTGATTATTCTAACACCATTTTTAATCTGTGCAGGTGGCATTTTCAGGATGAGTCGAGGGATGAGCGATGAGGAGTTTCAGGACATGATGGCACGGATGTCTCCAGACCAGCTCGCGAGCTTCAGAGAGATGGCACACCAGGAGTTGTCTTGTTCTTCGTTAGGGTGCTCTACTAGATCTGCTTCAACTCGATCAGATGCTTCAACTTCGAGCAGACAATCTCGACGCTCACGACTTGGGCCAAAGGGAGGGGTTGCATCGGGATCAGGGGGATGCTGTTGTGGAGACACGGATGTGGTGTCTCCATCTCGTCGTTCAGTTGGAGCTGCGTCACCTCCAGGATTTGTCACACCTGTGGAGATGTCTACTCTAGTTACTCCGGCTTTTGTGCAGCCGTCAGTAGAGGTGGCACCCCTTTGAGTGGCACTGCGAGAGAGGTTACCCCCGTCGATACACTGGATGTAGAGGGGTCTCTTGGATATGCCCAGGAGCGTGGATGGAGATGGGAGAGGACCCATCTTAGGCAGACTCCTAGGGGTTATGGATATGTAGTTGATAGTAGGTCAAGAGCCATCACCATGAATGATGAGGGGAGGAGGGTGATGGCTCGCATGAGAGAGTTGTGCAAACAAGTTTTTCGGCACAACGTCCTCGATCATTGGAAGAACATACCGGAGGGGAGCAAGGACTACATAGTAGCATCCTTGTACGAGGAGTTTCCGGTACCAGTCGCAGTAGATAGATTCTCTACGGGCTGGATGATGGATTGCATGCGTGCATACATGTCACATAGACGATCCAACTCACACAAGGCAATCAAGAGTGGGGCTGCAAAGCCCGAGTGGTTAGATGCAGACGACTGGCACGCCGACTGAGAGAGGAGGCTACAGATTCGCCAGGACGTTGGAGTCAACAGCGGGAGGCGGCGAGGGTACGACTCGAGGTCGGAGTGGTCCATCATCTTGGGAGTGGTGGCCACAGGACATATTTGGAGGACTTTGTAAGTTTCTCTTTTGTTTTGCTTGTTTGTTTTTTTGAAATATTCTTTGTACTGACAATCATGTTTCTAACAGTTAGCATTTTGTTTTCTTTGCAGCACTCCATTACAAATCGCGATCTGCAAGGCCTTGAGACTCGATATGCAGAGAGCCACGATCTCAATGCATTGATCGACCGATTGTATAGACGCGGCGGCCCTGTAAGTCACTCATCTTTCTTGTCCGTAGTTACCATGAGATATTTGAATGCATTATTGTATGGTCGATTGATGTGTTGTTTCTTTTTCTGCAGAATCCGTTCGATGCTCCTTTGCGGCAGGATGAGCTTTCGAGGGACGAGGATTTGTAGCTCGCCCTTGGATCCTTGGAGCTCACACACCTTTAGTTTTTAGCCGCCTGATCTATGTAGGCATTTTCTATGTATTAGTGATATCCTTTCATGATTGTACCAATCGCATTTTATGCGATCATGTATTTATTTCATGTATCAGTTTTATGATTTTAGTATACATTATTTTTGTTTGTATGCAGTAGTGCAGAAACTATTTTGTATGGCTCTCATACAACACACAGTGCTATATGTGGCAGGGCATCTTGCTACCCTACCACAATTTTTTTTTTCTTGTTATCGTCGCTATTTGCATCGCAAATTTACTGGTTGCGTTGCTATTGGCATCGCTATGTGCGTCGTAAATTTACTGATTGCGTCGCTAAATGCAACGCATATAGCGACGTTTCTATGGCGTCATCAATAACAACGCTTTTTGCGACGACGGGGACAAATTTTATTGTTTGTATTTTCGTCACTTTAAACGTCGGTATAAGGTCTATATCTTGTAGTGATCCTTGCTTTAGACTCTTGCATAAGCAGAACCATCATCAAGCACCTTTGTTTCCATACGTACACTTGTAATGTAGGGCTGTCCCAAAATCACTGTATATGAGGAATTATTTTGCATAAAGAAGTGGTGCTCTTCCTATACATCACTAATCATCACTTTTACATTAGGACATGTAGTATAGAGCTCCCTTGAAGAATTATTTGTAGCCCTCATACAGCAACCATGATCAGTGTCCACAGGCCATGCACTATTTTCATACAATCCTTGCTCAATGACATTTATCTCGGACCCATGGTCAAGTAAAGCAACACAAGGAGTTTCACATTCCCCTATTTTCACTACCGTTTCAGTGGTAGCTCTAGCCCAATAATTTCTTGTGTAGTGACTTCGAGGAATAAATCTTAGAGTCTCTTCTCCATATTGTTGCATTTGCCTTACTCCACCATGCATATTGCTACAAGACAATGCATTTTCAGCCACTTTCTTCTATTTTCCACATGATGTCACTGATTAGTAGCATCCTGCATAGATAATCCAGTACTTACTTCATGCTCATATTCAGCCCGAATACCCAACAAATGAGTTTCCTCTTCAAATTGTAGCAATGCACTAGTGGTATCACCAAGAAACTGACACTTCCTCTTAATTATGTCAATGATCTCATAATGAAATTCTTGCTTGGCAATGTGAAGCACATCTCCCAAGGTGAATTCCACCCAACTGTTTAAGATCCGTTCTTCAAGAACCTTCTTAAGATCAGTGTCTTTCTTAATGTCAGATTGCAACTTATATCCTAGCTGCTCGCTCTTCTTTTTGCCCTCTTGTTTGTTATCCTGTTTTTGCTCTTGACTGATCTCTTCCATAACATGCTTAAGAGGTGGCTGATTTGGAGCCTTAGGCTAATCCATACTTCTTCTTGTCATTCTTTTAGATGTCCTTGCAATATCTTCTTCTCTTTTTTGTTTTTCTTCCACAATTACATCCGTGTTTTGTACCTTTGCTAAATATACATATATTGAATATGCTTCTACCGGTGATTCCTAACCAGTTATGCCACAAATGTCTTGCCCTACATGAGACATTTCACTATCAGTGACCTTTCTCTTTTCAGCTGCATGTAAATCATAAGTCCATATTTCACCTTTGGACCAACCATCACTTGGCCATGCATTCTATCCAACTGTAGACCAAAAGTAGAAGCATGTACCACTGCATAAGCATTTTGGACAGCCAAGTCTTCCAACAACTTCTACATATCAGCTCCCTTTCAAAAATTCAAAGCAAGAGGCAATCACGTTTCTTGTGCATGGATCTTTCCATCTTTCCAAAAGATAAGCTGTTGTGCTAAGGCCTCCTGATAGGCAATACAATTCTTTCTCTCGTGCTGCAAATTGTCACACCACATACATCTTTTTCTAGGCTTAGAGGCTGCTACCCGTCCCCTTTCCTCTTATCCTTTTTTGTCCAATTTTGCAACCTTCAATTGAAGATCCCACATGCCTTTGACCAATTCATCCAAGACATCTTCCCTAACAGAAGGAACAATAGGAAGTACAACCATAGAGTTAGCCACAGAAGCGGGTGGCTTACTGGATACTTCAACTGTCTTGCCCGTAACAATGGGCAAGCTAGAGACATGCAATCTTTCTCTTCTTCTATACTTCTTCACAAGTGCAGTAATAGCTTCCTTGACATGTCTCCACTCTGTTTTCAAACCTGTCTCTGTAGTCTGATCCTCCAGCAAATCATCAAGCTTCTCTTGAAGCTCAAGATCAGCTGCCTGTAGAAACAATTCAATTTTCTGACTTACAAGAGCTTTCTGGTTTGCAAGATCCAGCTACTCAAATGGACTTTCAAATTCTCTTAACAATTTCGTAGCCATAAGGCCCTTATTGGGTTGTAAAACCCACTGTTGAAAAGTCTTGTGCATAATCAAACTGGTGTCCTCAATTTAAAATTCTTCCCTGAGTGTCTTCCTGAAGGCTACCCAGTTTGCATCCTGGAAGTATAATTCAATAATCCGTACTTTCAGTTCATGAATAGTAACACGTAAAAAATACCGGCTCCATACATATTGAGTCACTCCAAAGAATTCTATCTTGTGAGCATAGGTATGTACATATGCAGATACATTTCTGCCATTGAATAACTTCACCTTACGCTCAATTGCTTGCAAAGCATTCATCACAACACTTTCTGTTTGAGCAAAAGCTTGCATCACCTGTTGTTGTACTTATATAAGCATATTCATATTTTACACCAATTGTTGTAAAACATCACTAGATAATGTATTCGAAGATTCTTCCATCTTGTCTTTCCTTCTTTTGACGACCTTTCACGTCAGGTTCACCAATGTCAGAGGGGTTTTTGTCTAAAGGTCGAATCCACTAGGAATCAGAAGTAGAAGGAAGTAGAGATAGGAGATGGAAGAGAAGATAGAGAATACCCAAGTGGTAAACACTACAAAGACAAATCACAATGAATTGAATCAATATGTATTGAAAGAATCTAGAATTGTTGCACTGCTCAGAAGCAATCTCCAGGCATTAGATCTCCTGGAGCTTCTTCGTAGAACAAAACGTGCATAAAAATTACACCTCCTTCTCTGCTGCTCGGAACCCAAATCTGATGGCTCCGTTGGCTTCGAAAGGGGGGTAAAACACCAAGTCAACTAGTCACGGATCTCCCAGATCACTCCCTCTTCTTTCCATTCAATCTATAGATTTCAGCCTATTTACAACGATCGTGACGCGTGCGATTTCATCAATCTGCCCTTTTTTATGAAAAATCTCCTAACTGGTTGAAAAAGCCACTTGCTTTTTGCATGCCATCCTAATCTAGAAGCTTTTCTTACTTTTTTGGATTTTTACAATAAATAATATCAAATATAGGCTAAAATGATCCAAAAATCTAGTATTTTTGGATAATCCATGCAACTCACACTAATACTAATGACTCAGATCACATTGACTCTCTAGATCAATAAAAAAGTCGGATGATGATGCATTCCATACGTTTTCACACTATGTTCTCATAACATCACGACAACACTTAGGTGTGATATTCAACGGTGTGCTTTGCCAACCAAATCTCTTAGAGATAGAGCAACTAAAGCGACAATCAGAAGGTCAAAGTCAATTTGAAAAATATTGGTTTGAAAACAATGCTACAATGGCTAAACTTGGAGCCCAGATTATGACCGTCTCAGAGGAGTGATTGGCCAAATGGTGATTTCAAAGAGATCCAACCTATGTGGTGCCAACTTTCTTTTGAGTACTAACTACCATTCCGAGTATGGACTTAGCCGGAACAAGCTAAGAAAACTCTCTGATTGATAAGATTTTCACTGAGGAGCTACATGTTGTGAGTAGACTAGGACAAGGTACCGTGCTACTCGATGTTGCAAAATATATGTTGTTATTGAGTAAGCTCCCATGAGTATTTAATACGTATGCCACACTCCAGTACAATCTTGAGTTCTACAATTGGTTTTTATCCTCAGGAAGTGACATGGATGCATAAATTGCACATAAATAAACAATGAGTTTTGTGACTATGTATAAATAATACCAACACACACAAGAAATGATAGTCAAGCAGCACAGGAAGAAAAGTTTGGGTTTAATAGGCTGAGCTCCTCAGGTCCTCCCCTCACCACGTGTCTAAAAGTCATGACCATTTTTGCTTCCAGGTGGAGGGCTTGCAGCCCTCATCGCCACCATGGGAAAGCCCTAGCCAACACCTCTGAGAGTGTAGATGGGGCACCATCCCCTCCTTCTGGGGATGAGCCTTGCTCCATTCCATCGCAACCAGTCCATGCAACTTGACATAAGAAAAGATCTGCTACTCCAAAATCTACCCCACATTTGAAGTAGGACAAATGTCATCATAGGGGCCATCCCTCTACAACAACTATTGCATGCCTCGTCTCACCCCTCCTCCTCATATGCGCTTGATAATCCACTATTTAATCCCTTTCATGCAAATAGCTCTATCCTACCTCAAGGCCTAACCCTTGGTTCACATTTTGCAGGTTCCTCCATAGTAACCCGACATGGAGCACCCCATGCAACTAGCCTGCAAAGAATCTCTCCTCCATAGAAGGAAGCATACGGCACAAGCTCTACCACCAGAACACTATGTGCCTACCCTAAAGAGGTAAGCATCGAGACAAGGCCCAAAGTGACACCGCCCAGGATGAAGGTCGAACACTTCCCAAGCTCGGAAGAGGAAGGCTCAAGGGAACGCCTAGGGGGGTAGCGACCCCTGTCGTGCAAGCCCTCCCGAGAGGCTCATGCATCAGGTGCTCAAAAGAAGAAAAGAAAGCTAGACTCAAGAATGAGATTGTTGAACCATTTTAGAGCATTCTTGATATGGCAGTGGCCAGGGACTACACCATTTGGGTCCCAGCCAATATCTCCCTTGCTCGACTCGATAGAAGCCCCCCACTGGCAACGGCCCAATCACCTAGTCACCTAAACTCACCCTACCTCATACAAATAGAATAGCCCTATTCACGTTTTTTTTTAAAGAAAAAATAAAATAAAATAAAGAAACAAGGAAACAAAGGAAAAAAAAATCACTCACAATCACAACACAACACCTAGGGGTCCTCAAATTGGGTACATCTAGTGACCTTGGTTGGTTGGCTATGTCCCTAGTCCCTAGCACTTTACACATCCCCCACAATTGTTCAGGGCACATCAAGGGTAGGACATACCTAGGGAGCTTGTCTCACCTATGGTTAGACCTGTCACCCTGATCAATTTGCACAATTCCTTTTTTGCATCCCACCTCAGTATCATTGCAATCGATTGTGGTAAGCAACGCACGAAAGACCATGGAAAGTACACCATACTTGTCGAGCAATACAAGTAGCCACCAACTAAAACAAGTTAAGATGTCGATGAGCTCAATCATACTACATTGTGTTGTCATAGCACAAATGATCTCTCATATACCTTCTTGTGTACTTCTCCTCAACATTGACAACTTTTTCCACTCCACTGAATCCTTACTTCATCCATACATTACTACAAGGCACCAAACCCATAGTCTTCTAGCTACGTAATATTTAAGTATGCACAAGCACTCACATACTATCTAAACCACATTCTATACACAGTTTGGGTCCTCAAGTGTAGGACATTACTCTTAGCTTGCTGGGAATTTGACATGTCTTTCAAACTAATCCAACTATGTCTTGGGCACAATAAGAAGACTAGCACTACCCCCAGGGAGAAACCACATCTACAAGGTTTTCAATTGCAAGTATTGAAGAATCCAACAAAAGTGTCGTTAGCTCTTCATCAACACTCAACTCTGAACTCTTATCCATTCCCTTCATACAAGCACACCATCCTATGCAGAATCCCCACAAATCACCACCTGTGTCAACCACCAGTGTGATTCCCAACAATGAATAGATCTATCCACAACTCCAACAACCCTACCACCAACCACCCACACCAACAACGTGGCCCCAACAACCTTCATATGCCCCACCACCAGAACTCCTCCAAGGCAACCACAAATGTCCCTTCCACGAGACTTTCAACCATGTCTTTGGTGCATGCCAAAGCCTGCTACCTATGTCAATGAATGCCATGGGACTAGCACTCGTCTAGGAGAGGGGGTAATATTAACCCTCAGACGAACAAGGTGGAAAATCTAGAAAATCTAAAGCAGAAGACAAGGCCAAGGAAAAAGTAAAACGGAAGATGAAGGCACGCCAAGAAGAATCTAGAAACACAAGAAGTGTAGAAAAGTCCTTAATAAAGAAAAAATGTGCACATGAAAAAGCACATATCAACACTTTTGTAAAAAGCGTAAGACGCACCATGACTTATTTTAAGAGTGTTGGGCTCTCACCTATGCAAATTGTAAAAGTAGATGGGTAGTAGGAAGGAAGCTAGGAAGATAGGAGGACAATGGGAAAAAGGGCCTAGGCCATAGCCGGCCATGTAAAAAAAGGAATAAGAGGATGATCACCCAAAAGGGATTTAGGTTTTTGTATATAAAGTTGAAAAGTAAATGAGAAGCTTATTCTTGTGTGTGGCCAAAAGTAGCTCTTCTCTTATTCTTATTCTTCTTCTTGCTTGCTTGAGCTTGTGCTTGAGAGAGGGAGTGTGAGAGTGTGAGAAAGTGAATGTGTGAGGGTGAGGGACCGTGGTGGAGAAGCTATCCATCTTCTGCTCTCTTATTCTCTTCTCTTGTCTTGCTCATGACAATGAAGCTTGGAGCATGGAGCTTGAGGATGGAGCTTTCTTGAAGCTTGCACTTGGATCATGGAGCTATCGGAGTGCTCGGGAAAGGAGGCAACTTGATCGAGCATGCAGGTAAGCTCACTACACTCGTAGAGATGGATAGCGCGTCGGCTATGTGAGAGGTATCCATTAGTGATTGGCTTGGAATGCTTAAAACAATAAGTGGTCTGTGGGTCTCGGTAGTTGATTGCCTCTACAACTAGTTTCTAATTAACCAAGATTCAAAAACCACTACTTATTAATAGCTCCATCTGTCAAGACTAAAAATGGACTCGATAGTAGCTCTAGGGATTTAGCCAAGCCTCCTAACCTCACCTAAACAACCCAATGGCCTCGTGGCCGCGAGCATATAGACACTATAAATTAATTTATCCAAAGAATAATTTTGTAGATATAATCTCTGAATCTTAGTCCAACATGTTGCCCTTTAGAACTCCAAGCAATTGGAATATCTAAACATAACAATACCTAGCACCTCCTAACACAAACGAAGGGAGCACTCCTAGGCCAATTGTTGTGGCCCCACTACACCTCTCCTACATCATCCTAACGATTATCCCTAAGGTACGTTGTTTCAAGATAAAGCACATACGCAAGATAGTCCTCTGTTTTAATATACGTTTAAGGAGATCATATAATCCTTGCTACATAAATCCCCCAAGAATACTAGGCCTACAGCTTAGGAAAACCTCACACTCAATGTGCAGCAATTGCTTGAAAACAAGTGCTATGCATCTAGGAGATAATACACTTAATACCGTGCATGAAAGTGTGGATACAAAGTGAATGCATAGACTACAGAAGCAAGTAAACTTATAGATCAAATAGTGTGGATGTGCACGAACAATTCTTTTCATGACTTCATCCTAATATAGTTTGTCGTTTGCCAGGGCAACTCCAAACAATCCGGCGTGCTATTGTCCCTTTTAAAATCTTAAATCAAACGATTTTTCTATGTCAAATTATACATAAAATCAACATTCCACATTAGTCTCAACTTTCCACAACCCTTCCCCTTGCCATTTAAAGTTTTGTTGATTGTGGTAGGTGTAAATAGTATTTTTTATGTGGTTTTCTTATGTACAAAGCAATTAGTACGCATTATGTCATAAGGAACACAGATAAGCTAAGGCTAAACCTCATGCCCTAGCCCCAACATTCATTCACGAATATATTCATAATTTTTCTATGCATAAAATCTATTTTTTCTCATTTCTATTGACTTTTTAATGATTTATCTTATTACTTATTGCTGATTTTTTTAATTTTCAAACATGTGGAGTTTGTATGAATTAAGAACCAATATTATATCCTATTTGATCCCATATGAACACCATAAAAACCATGAAAACTCATAAAACCCTCAATTCTTTTCAAATCCCGCAAATCCCGCATTGCGAATTTTCTCGGTTTTTATTTTAATTATATGAACACTAATAATCAACTAATAATTCTTATTTTTCAAGTAATAAAAATCATATTCAATCATTTTAAACCATAATATGCACGAAAGAATCATCATGAACATCAAAATCGAGCACTTATGTGATTAATTTCATACAAATCCACATGCATTTCAAAGTCATGAAGCCAGTGATACCCTTCTATGTTTTCCAATGCATCCTCAACCTTCAATTTATGCTCAATAACACTTTAACATCATCACACATTTCAAAACTGTCATCTCGATCTACCCCCTCTCTCACATAGAATTGACATGGGAGAAAGGTGCAAAGACGAGAGAGAAATACTGAAAACTGAGAGTTCCATTCCTTGCATCATGTATTGCATGCATATGGCCAAAACAGAGAACCCCACACTTGTAGATTGAAACCTTGTCTTCCATCACAAATAAATTTCCCCAACACAAAGAGGTATCTTGATGCAAATCAAGGGGGTATCAAAAAACTGTGACCCCTCCCTCTTCATACTCATTGCAGGTTTTAATTAAGCTTTTAAGGCTAAAACATTAAACATTAAATTAAATGGTTCGGAGTTTCGCCCGTTCACACTTTCTAATAAGTGGTTTTGGTCTCGTTGGAGAGGTAAACAACCTCCAAATTCTGATCTGACTAGACAACTAGCTTTGTGGCATCAAAATCTAGCAATTTGGCATCCGTTATGCACTTTTTGGCTCCAAGATGTGATAGATGATTCACACATCACCATATCTTGCAACCATTAAATAGGGGGTCAAATGCCCTCCAATTGACAAAAGGAGACTTGTATTGGATTCTCGATGTCAAAATTTTTCTAGATAAACTTTAGCTCCGTGATCTTCTCTTGATTCATTTTCCACGAAAATTTGCTATTTTACACCTCCCACACCACTTTTACGCTCAAACAATGGCTTCAAAATTTAGTTATCAGCCTTGCTTATTATAGAAGCCAAATTTCTATGAAATTGAGCAAGAGTAGTACTCAAATCAGCTCTAAAATTATCTCCAATGGGTGAGCGTCTCCAAATGTATGGGCATCAACCAAGCATGAATGGGCATCATATATGCATTACCACTGAGCAAGAGGCATCAATGACAAGGGGTTGTCTTGTATTATAGCCTATAAACTGTATATCCAATGAAGCTAAAGTATGAGTTGATCCAAGTTAAGTCAGGTCCAAAGATCGATGCTTAAGTAGTCAAGTGAGTAGGAAGGCTATAAATGAGCCTTAAAAGCCAAGGAGAGTTGTTAATATGGTAACCAAACAAGAAACATGCGCAATGTTGAAACTCCACACAAGTTTATTTTTGTGAGATAATGAAGCTCCACATGGTGCTGCTTCAGAGTTTGGGAGGATAGGGGAACACAAGAACTACCAAGTGAAGCCTTGGTATGGACTCAATCAATGGTTGAGGCATGAAGTTATGGCTATGGCTACTCTGCTAACTAAATTATTGAGCTAAAAATGAGCTCTCAGATGATCTCAACACAGGCTTAGCGATCCCTTGACTAAGCTCTAAAAAGCCATGATAAGTGCCAAAGCAATAGATAAATGATAAAAACCTTAAGAGATGAAGCAATGGTAGCCAATGGTGAATCCATGCTATAGGCAGCTCAAATGGAACCTAAAGCAATGATGGCATATCAAGATCGTGGAGAAGAAGGCTTTGAAACTAGTTGAAGGGTGTGAGCCCTGAAGTGGAAACGTCATAGAGCAAAAGCAAGAGCTATGGTAGAAGGAGTAAGAGCAAGAGAGAGAGACATAATATGTGGGAACTCCAATAGTTACAATGTGTGACCGACCTTCCCTTTATTCAAATGTAACTGGAAGAATAAAGAATAAAGTTACAATGATGGGTGCTTGCCAACTAAAGTGTACAAGTGTGCGGGTAAGGAATACACTGTGTGCATACTTTTAGTGTAACTAATACATGGGTGGCTAGGCACCTTTAGCCCCAACAACACCTTCCTTTGAGGCATGTTTTTCAAAAAATGAGTCAATTGCTTGTGTTATTTGCATGTGTTTTAGTATATGATTAGTTTCTTTTTAAATGTTTGGTCATTTGTGTGATCCTCTATTGTGTGTATTGCCTATCTAGGCTATGTACTTACATGTTTGCTTGTGTGGGCATATGAGAGCACTTGCTTGCTTTATGTGTTAGTAAGAATTATTGTAGGTTTTTGTGAAATCCCGATCCACCCTAAATAAGTCTGAAAACTTCTTCTAGAGAATAGTGTGAGTTTACATTGGCATAGCGTGAGAGCTTTAATGGTCTCAAGTTTGATTTTGGAATATGGTGGGCACTACATAGACCGTACTAATGTTGGATAATCTGACTAATCCCAACATAGACATGCTCGAATGTCTAAAAGATCATTAGGTACAAAAGCATACCCAATGCTTTAGGCCTCATTCTAAAAGAACTATTGCAATTACAATATGCATAAGATATTAAAAAGGAAAATTAAGGCTAAAGAACAATGCATAGAAAAGCTGTAAGGAAAAGCTTAGTGGTTTGAAAAGCTAAGGCTTTGATGAGTCTTCAAAAGCAAGTGGAACAAGGTAGCTAGGGGGAACAACAAACAATGCATGACTATTGACTAGGCATTCTCAAGGAAAAATCTTTTTGAGCTATGAGTATATCATCATGAAAGAATTGCGGTGAGTTATCTGAGCATTGGTGTTCGATCTCAAGAAGGGCATGAGCCTATGATTTTAGGAGGGGGTTGATGAGCAGGATGAGAAGGCTAGAGTTGTTTGGGTGTTCAAGATCCTTTTGGCGTCTGTGTGTTTTTTTTACGTATCTCCCCGATTGATTAAGGGGGACTTGCTCATTGTGTTGCCATGATGGGGTAGCATTGATTAGGAGAGGAGTAGAGAAGAGAAGGTTCAACGCCAAATAGGTTGGCATCTATCAACATGGAGCCCCTTTCTCTTGGATTTTTCCTACAAAACAATGGGTATTTGCAGCTTGTTTTGTGGAGGATGCCAATGAGGATCAACATAAGCAAAGTGTTACATTTTATGCAGGGTTGGAGAGTATCATCAGGGGTGGCGAGTGAATAAGGTATTTGATTGTCATGATGTCAAAAGATAGTGCTGATTATAATAGGGTCATTCCATGCTTTAGAGGAGTCTATGTGTAATCTTCAAGACATTATCAAAAAAATTTAAGGCTGTTGGAATGTGTCATGAAGCTCTTGTTTGGGGAGATCAATGGACAATAGATTTGTAGAAGTAGTAGCATTGGTTGAGAACCGCTTCCATTGATATCTTTGCTGGCCTCATGCTCTGATCCAACTAGGTAGAAAAGAAAAGTGGCTACACAGTTAAGGAGTTAGTGTGATTGAGAAGTGAGGAGACATTGTTGCTTATAGTGAGGGTTATAAAGAACTAAGAAAACATTTCATTTCCATATGTGGCAAATCAGATTGCTATGACAATAGTTTTGTGAAGAGGTGGTATGATTTGTTGGCTGCAACAAGTCTATTGATCAAGTTAACTTCTACATCAAGGCAACTCATCAAACAATTCGTGGAAACTAGGGAGATTGAGCTAGTGGAATTTGGTTTTTATAGTTACAAGAAAAGGCACTTCTCAATATCATTACTTTTAAGATTCAACATGGCATCATTTCACCTTGTAGTCAGTAGGTTATGGAGATGTTCTTTATACCTTGATGGTTCATCATATATAGTGTTTGTCTCTTTCTAAAAGAGATGTTATATGAATTTTCTAAAAGATAGAAAATTGTGATCCTTTGTGTGGGTGGCGGGGTAGTGGTGTAGGGGAAATAAGTTTTAAATTGTTATGTTCTTTTGAATCTTAGAGGAAGCTACTCAAATTGTTCTAGAGAGATTTTAAGTAATTAGAGGGTAGTATCATGCCACAAACTTAGACTAGTGCTCCTTTTCTCTTATGTCTTTGGGGTTGTGTGAGAGGATTATCCTCAATCATTCCTCATATGATAGCATATGTGTAGTTTAGGTAGCGAAGGCCCTTATTAGTTGACATTGTGTCGGGGTCATGCTTCAGATCCCAAAGGTCATTAAACCTGTATTTTGGTTTACGTAATAGATTTGGAGATGAGCATGTGCATTCTGATAGACATATGCCCCTATTTCGATTTTGGTTCAAATAGGTGGACTCTCAGTCACGCTACATAACGCAACCTTATCAATATGTGTGCCCATAAATCGGACAACATCCGACAATTCTAGGGCGGATGTGCACCCGTTAATCCGTCAAGGTCCGATCCGTTAAGTGATGGCATCTCTTTAGAGTCCATGGTGTTCACACTCTCGACTCTCGAGTGTTCACTACGCAAGAGGACTTGTTGAGTGTTCACTACTCAAGAGGACTCACGAAAGTGATGATTCGATCTGCTAATGTCCTGCGATCGTGTACGGCCCACATGACGCTCTCATACGTATAGGTCGGTGGCCACCATTTTCACACGGCTGGGGAATCGGGATAGAGATACATATGGGTCCCCCCCAATCGGCCTTTCCACATCGGCCGGGGGACCGATAACGACCTCTACATCTCCGGCTTTTCGTTGCGCACTGGCTATAAACACAGCAGTTATGCAGAACTTCGATTATCGAAAGACGATCGCATACATTCTGAACTACTGACTGCTAGACTTGGTGGCTGGGTATAGTGCCTGCGAGAGAAGAAGATGGCTTCCCTCACATTGGCGGCATTACCTTCGATGTCCTTAACCTTGAAGGAATTCGGTGAAGGGAGTGTTAATCACGTGGAGAAGCTGTTGACAGCGTCGGTCGGGCAGACTAACGCGGGTTATTTTGTGGAGGTTTTCCCGCAGCTAACTTGCCTATTTGCGGCCGGAGCAGCGCACCTGCAAGCTACCGACATCAGCTACAAGGATCAGAAGCTGCAGTTCTTCAACGCTAATGCTGGCGCAAGCATGAAGGCATTGTATGGGCTGGTGAGCGGTCCGGACGTCGTCTTCATGCAGAAGGTGACAAGCGGCGGCGACGGCCCGAAGTCCGGGTTGTCGCCGTCGTCAACGGCGTCCTTGCATGCCTTCCGGCAGCGCGTGCTGGCAGCCCAGGATATCCTCCCACCGCCGCTGGCCGGCAACAGTAGCGACATGTCCGCCCTGCGCTTCCTGGCGGAGGTGAGCGGCATGAGCTCCCCGGCGGACGTGACGCAGGCTCTGAAGGAGAGGCGCGGGCAGGAGTTTGTGAGGGCGCTCCACAGCTCGTCAACGCTGGCGTCCATGGTGTGCTACGCGTCGTGGTGGGACGACGCGTGGGACTGGATAAAGGGGGCGGCCGGGTGGGTGTCGGACGCGGCGAAGACGTTCGGCGAGGAGGCCGCCAAGGTGGCGAACGCGGTGGTGGAGGGGGCGTGCTCCCACATCGACGGCGGGGCGAAGGTCCTGGAAGGGGTCCCCGGCGTGGGCCTGGTGGTGGCAGGCATCTACTACATGGCCGGCAAGACGGACGAGGGCACCGCCGCCCTCGCCATCAATCTCAACGCCATCGTCACCACCATAGCCTCCGCTGTGGGGCTTGCGGCCGGGGGCCCCGCCGGTGCCATGATCGGTGGTGCCCTGGGAAAAGCCGCGGGCCTGCTCCTGCAGGAGGCCGTCGCCAAGCTCATTCAGGACCGGAAGCTCCGGGAGGATGTTGGCGACGTGTCGGCCACCAGGTTTGTGATCGAGGTCGCTCTCTCAGGGGCAGCCTCCGCCGGCGCTGGCGCCATAGGAACTGCTCTCGGCCAAGCGGCTGGCCGTGGTGCCGTCCTGACCTTCGCCACCTCGCAGTCACTCGCCGCTTTGCTCGCCGGGCTTCCCCACTACCTCACGACACAAGCTGCTGCACAGACTAAGGACTAAAAATATTAAACAAACCAAAATTAAATAAATAAATACAAGCCAGAATTAAATAAATAAATACAAGCTGAACTCTCTAGCAAATAAAGGCTCGCATCTTTGAGAACCTCACAAGTGCGTGGACGAGCGCGCGGGTATTGCCCTTTTGGGGGGTGCTTGGTGTGACCTAGTTCTTAGTAAGTGTGTTGTGAAGCTTGAAGTGTTGTTTGGTTGTGTGGTAGCTTGTAGCTTGAACCAACGATCAGCACTCAAACTAGGATTAGTTGGCAAGGGCTTGTCCAAGTAATGGAGAATTTGAGTTAGCTTGATATGTTGTATGCACCATGTTGTGGTCATATCCATGTATGGAAATTATTAGTGTTTTTGTTTGTGGTGTTGATATGCTTGTTCACATATGGCTCATTAGGTTCATATAGAACAATTTATTGTCGTTTTTCAGAATATATACTTTGAGATCCCATATTGTGGATGTGGGGTTGTTTTGCATGTTTTTTTTTTGCTAATAATTATTTCCTTGTATATTTTCTTGAGAAAGGCAGTAATATGTGGGTTGGATTATCTATAAGTGGCTCATATTGTGCGAGTATTGGTTTGTCTAAAGAAGAGGTAGGTGCAATACTTTTATAGGATGAAAGTGTGAAAGTTTTGTTTGCTGAAGTTGCTACAACATATCTTGTTTCTATGTTTAATCATTTAAGATGAGAGAGTTGAGTCTATAAATAATGATTATTTTGGCCAATATAATATAGCTTTCAATGTTGTAGTTTTTTCAATAGTTGATATGTTTAGAGTATATTTATTATTCAAGTAATGAAGCTGAAGTTTATTTCCATCTATTTTAGCCTACAAACACAAGTCAAATTTTAAATTCAAGAGTACAATTTGGATCTGCACACACTACAAGATATAGGCTTCATACCGGCATTCAAAGCGACGAAAATGTTTACCAAAAAAATTACCCCCGTCATCGCTAAACACGTCAATATTAGCCATAAAACCGTTGCTATTGGTGTTGCTATTTGCATCAAATAGTGAGGCGTGCAGTACATTTGCAATGCTAATAGCAACGATTACAGAGAAAAAAATTGTGGCAGCCCTACCACATGTATATTGGAAGAGAGGGAGAGAGACAGAGTGGAGTAGAATATGAGCCTTGGCTCATTATTGTTCTTCTTCCATTATTCTTCCATCATACTCATTAAAAGAGACTTACACACATAGGTATGACTAACCAAAACTAACTGTGGTTAAGTCACTGACTACACCGACTTATTGAATGTCACACACATGTACAACTGTATCTAGCTAATGTCAGTCACACACATAAAGATAGACTAACGGGAGCTTGATATTCTAACACCCCCCCCTCAAGCTCAAACCATTTGATAAACTCCAAGTAGCTATCTGAAGTATATTAACTTTTCTTTACCAAGAGACTTGGTAAATATGTCTGCTATTTGGTTTTCAATCTTCACATGAATCAAGTCAATTTGCTCTCTAAGAATCATTTCTCTGATGAAATGGTAGTGAACCTGAATATGTTTGGTGTTATAGAATTCGAGATACACGCTTGAATTTCATATATATTTAAAATATGTATGGCGAATATTATATTGGCACAGAGGGAGAATAGATGAGAGAAAAGAAAGATGTAGAGAGAGAGGTAGAGAAATTGGCAACACACTAGGGACTGGAAGATGGGCTAACAGTCCCCCTCTTGTGAAGTTATATTATTGACAAGGAGCAAGCTCCACTGCTACACATAAGCCAGTTCTTACTTGTAGATCTTGGAAACAAGATCATGGTTCCTTGCACGATATACAACAGGCTAACACTTGCACAACTTGGAAGTTGGCACCTTTTGATCCTTCTTGAGTCTCCTTCTCTCCTCTTGGTGCTTGATTTCAATAGAGCTTCCGCAGCACTTGCACCTTCTCTTCTCCTCTTAGAAATTAATTTCAGCATAGCTTCCGCAACGCTTGATTTCAACAGGGCTTCGGCAGCACTTGCATCTTCTCTTCTCCTCTTGGATACATGCAAAGTGAGGCTTCCTTCACCTCTCCCTTACACCCAAGGAGAGCCTCCTCTTTTATAGGCTTTCAAAAGCTTCTCTTCTTGGAGAAAGAGTTGAGTTTATCTTCACGCAAGATGTGGTTGTTCCAATCTTGGATACATGCAAAGTGATGCTTCCTTCACCTCTTGGATACATGCAAAGTAATGCTTCCTTCACGCAAAGATGTGGTTGTTCCACTCTTGGATACATGCAAAGTGATGCTTCCTTCACACTCTTGGATACATGCAAAGTGATGCTTCCTTCACACTCTTGGATACATGCAAAGTGATGCTTCCGCAGCACTTGCACCTTCTCTTCTTCTCTTGGATACATACAAAGTGATGCTTCCTTCACCTCTCCCTTACACCCAAGAAGAGCCTTCTCTTTTATAGGCTTTCAAGAGCTTCTCTTCTTGGAGAGAGAGTTGAGTTGATCTTCACGCAAGATGTGGTTGTTCCACTCTGCGACACTAATTTTGAGATATCTCTTTGTGCATTGTTTGGATGAAAAAACATCCGACACAAAAGTTGTAGATCTAGTTGTTTCCCATAACCCATACGGCTCATTTTTAGAGATCATTTATCTATTGCGAGATATTTTTAAAATGGATTTTCCAAAAAATAGCTTTTTAAACTATACTCTTAACTTGTGGTCCATGTAACCACCTTCAGTCATAGATAAGGAGAGTTCATTAAATTGCCTTCGGTCTTAGCCTTAAGATTGAATTCCACACAAAAGCTTGTGCCATTTTAGACCTTAGAAAGAGAAAATCACTTCTCTCCTCACTTCCAAAAGATCACGTCTCTCATCTTTCTTAGTGAGAGAATTTCCTCTCTTGTCTTTCTTAATCAAAAGAAAAGACCTTAAACCTTGACTTGTAGGGGAGAGGATGACCCCAAATGAATGCAATGCTCATTACACATAAGTAAACATTCCCAGGCGTCCCTGGATGTACGTATATATACATATACACAATGCTAATGCACTTCCTCTTCTTAGAACTCAATCCATTTTCATTTATGTATAACTCCTTGGTTCTTGTGTACACTCTCACACTTGGTAGACACTTCTTTCCCCCTTCATAACTTGTACTGCCTATACCATATATCCTCGTCACTGTGTTCTGATCACCCCATTAAGTGATGCACTAGGAATACAAGTCTCTAAATGGTCTCATGGCCATGCTAGATCATCATCAACACTTAAAGAAAAGTGAGTCATTAATTTATTGACATGAATTTATTAAATAGAGAATGCATAATAAGCAATCAATTTAGTGACATCCCTCTGGCTTCTAAACAGTTGACCTCAACTATAGAGGGGATACATAGTCCTTAAGAAGATTTGGAAAGTCTTGTAGTTCTCTCTCAATCATAAACTAAGCGTCCAATGGGGTCGATAATTCTTAAACTTAACCAGATACTTCCGTAATACCTTACCTGACCTTAGAGTATTGTCCTAATGGTGTAAAATTCTTTTAGGCACAAGGAACTCTTCTGTTTCTTCTATGTCAGGTAAATCTTCATTGATTGGTTCCATTGGAGGTTCTCCAATATAGGGACGTAGCAAACTTATATGGAAAGCATTATGAATGTTCCAATGACTTGGTAGATCCAAACAAAAAGTCAAATCATTAATCTTATCTATGATCTTTAAAGGGCCATAATAGCGATTAGAAAGTTTAACCACTTTACCCTTTTGACATTTTTCCTTCCTCAAGTGAGCCTTCGCAAACTTAAGAAGAACATAAAGTCCCAACTTGAGATCTAACTTACGATGATGCTTATTTGCTTCGCATTTATGCTTCTCTTGTGTTCTTTGGATAGCATCTTCTACTTGAGTGAAAGTTGTATCAATGTCTCTAACAAACTCATTTGCTGCAAATATCTTATCCTTCGTAAGCAGAATGGGTGGTAAATGAGGCTTACCATAGATGATCTCAAAGGGTGCCTTACCAGTACTAGAGTGCATTGTATTATTGTATGCAAACTCTACTAGAGGCAAATACCTTTTCCATTCTCTTTGATTATCAGAGACATAGGATTTCAAAAGGTCAAAAATAGTAAAATTAGCACTTTCACTCTGCCCATTCGTTTGAGGATGATAAGATGATGAAAACTTTAACTTATTCCCAAGGTTCTCGAAGAGAGCTTGCCAAAAGAGGCTGGTCATGCGGGGATCTCGATCACTTATAATGGACATAGGCATGCCATGATGCTTGAAAATATAAGCAATGAATAGCTTAGCCATATGATTGGCTTTGATTGTCTTTCGCATAGGTATAAAGTGAGCTTGCTTACTGAATCTATCAATGATAGTCTAGATT
This sequence comes from Lygodium microphyllum, assembly GCF_053477565.2. Lineage (NCBI taxonomy): Eukaryota > Viridiplantae > Streptophyta > Polypodiopsida > Schizaeales > Lygodiaceae > Lygodium > Lygodium microphyllum. The sequence continues at coordinate 50,037,495 of NC_141155.1, forward strand.
GCATCATTGCCTGCTTGTGCGCGAGGAAGATCCATGATAAAGTCCATGGCTATACTTTCCCAAGGCCCATTGGGAATAGGTAATGGCTTCACTAGACTAGGTGGTTTATGCCTGCCTGGCATATCTTGCACTCTCAAGCATATCTTTCAATGACAACTCTAAGAGTGGGCCAAAAGAAATATCTTTCCAATGCTTGAGTAGTGGGTAGAATACCCCTATGTCTAGCATATGGGGATGCATGTGCTTCATCCATTACCTTGTGTCGCAATGGTAATGCTACACAAATTGCCTGATGATGATACAAATAACCATCTCGAATCGAGTAAAGTGTAATCGACTAACCTTGAGTTAAGCTGATCCCATATGGTTGAGAAGTCGGAATCAGTTGCATACATTTTAGGTAAATCCATGAACTCGTTATGGTAAACATTTGTGATTGCATTCACTCGAGTCATCGTGATAGAGCATCTGCTACCACATTCTTAGTTCCAGATTTGTGAAGGATTTGAAAATGAAACATAGATAAGAAATTTTCCCAACGCATTTGTTTCTCTGAGAGCTTCTTCTGAGTGAGGAAGTATCTTAGACTTTGGTGATCTGTTTTAATAACAAAATCTGCACCAAGTAAATAGTGTTTCCATACTTGAAGAGCATGTACCACCACCATAAGCTCTTTCTCGTATATTGAAGCATGTAGCTCATGGTCCTTGAGGTGTCAGCTCTCAAATGCTACTACATGATGCTCTTGGTTAAGTATAGCTCCAATGCAATCCCCAGAAGCATCGCAGTGAACTTCAAAAGGTTTTTGAAGATCCGGAACTATGTGAACTAGTTCTTGAGTCACAAGAAACTTAATTCTTTCAAAGGATTCTAGTTGCCTTGATCCCCAACAAAAAGGCATTCGCTTCTTAGGAAGCTCATGTAGAGGAGATGCAACATATGCAAAACCTCATATGAACCTCCTATAGTATGAACATAGAGCCAAGAAACTTCTAACTTCATTTACAGAAGTAGGTGTAGGCCATTCAACAATGGCTCGAATCTTCTCAGGATCCATTCTCACCAAATTGTGAGAAACAATATGGCCTAAATAATGAATTTTTGAAAGGAGATATTCACTCTTCTTAGCATTGACCTGTAGTCTATGCTTGCGAAGCTCTTCAAAAACAATAGATATATGTTTTCTATGCTCTTCTTCAGACCGTGAAAATATTAGAATGTCATCAAAGAAGACACCTGTGAACTTTGAGTGAGATCTGAAAATTCTCTCCATCATTCAATTGAATGTGGCGGGTGTATTAGTCAAACCAAATGGCATGACTAAGAACTTGTACAGTCCAAATGTCGTACGAAGAGCGGTCTTATGAACATCTTCAAGTGCTATCCATATCTGGTGATAGACACTCTTGAGATCAATGCGACTAAAGATACTAGCCCCTTGCAACTTATCCAAGATATCATCTATCCTTGGGATAGGAAAAAGATTTTTCATTGTGAGCTTGTTCAAAGATCTGTAGTCTATGCACATACGAAAAGAATCGTCTTTCTTTTGAACAACTAAGATTGGAGAGCAGTATGGAGAAGAGCTAGGTTGAACTAACCCTTTTTCCAACAATTTGTTTACTTGTGTTAGGATCTCCTCTTGCTGATTTACACTTACTCCGTAAGGCGGTTGGTTATGTTGTGAACTGCCTAGGATAAGATCAATTGTGTGATCTTCTGGGCACTTAGGAGGTAACTCTCCTGGGAGTGAATCATTAAAACAATCTTCATATTGTTTAGCAAAATCATGTCTGGCTTGATCAATTAGAGAGAGGGGTTCTTTTAAAGTCTGAGACTTAGAAGCATTAGTTGGTATTGTGTGTTCATTAGAGGTACCAAGTGCCCTTGAATCATTAGTTTCTTTTGACTCTCTCACAAAAATCATTTACGCAAAAATAGATTTTTTCATTTCTTTAGAAATGCTAACATGACTAACCATTGGCACAGGCCAATCTCCAACATCAGCAATGCATACTATGTTCCAACCCTTGAATTGAAATGCAAGGGTCTTCTTAACAAAATCAGGAAGACGTCTAATCTTGTAATGCCAAGGCATGCCTAAGATAACATCATAGTTACCTATGGGTGCAAGTAGAAAAGATTCTTGGTCGCGGTAATCCCCAATTCTAAGATTCAACTTCCCTTGAATAGGAGTAGAATTGGTTGTAAGTCCTTCAAATGATGAACCTGATCCAATTGGTGTTCCTAATCAATCCGGTGGAATTTGTAGCCTTTCAATAGTATCTGATGACACAAAATTATATGTGGACCTTGGATCAAAGAGTATCAAAACTCATTCATTGTTGAGTGTTCCCCAACCCTTTAAGAGTTGTCTTTTCTTCTCATTTGAATGAGTGTTAGCTTGCACATCCAGAATAGAGTTTGAGGATGGCGGAGGAGGATCTTTAACCATATTTGCTTCCTTCCTTTTGTGAGGACAATCAGGCTGCATATGCCCTAACTCACCACAAAGAAAGCACCTTCCTTCCTCTTTGTACTTTTGTATCTCAGACGGTGAGAGATACTTGCACTTCTTCTTGTTACCCTTTGGCTTTGAATATTGGTCATGGGTAAAGGTAGGTCTTCTTTGATTAGTCATGTCTCTTGGTTGATAATAGAGCTGCTCTTGTCTCGCTCTATAAGAACTCATCTCCAACTTTCAAGATATACCAAGTGTATGCAAACTTTCAACTATGATGGCAAACTCCATCATGCGAGATAAGGTTTCATGTGGATACACCTTCATGGTTCTGTGTAAATGAGGGAGTAGACCAGCTTTAAACTTCCTTTTCTTCTCTTCATCGTTGATCTCTATGAAAGGAGTAACCTTAAGAAGAGTAGACCAAAACTTATCTACTTAACTAGTGACCATTTCATGCTCTTTCTGGCCTAGCCAATCCCACTCCTTCTTGACATCATTCTCAAAATTAGGAGGCAAGAACTGAGCAAAAAACTTCTTATTGAACTTTTTCCAAGTCATAAGTTTCCTTCCCTCCAAAATGAGAGTCAACCACCAATTGCTAGCGGTGTCTTTCAAGTGCATGCCTACATGCCTTAGCTTGGAATGTTTTGAGAAATTACCATTAAAAAAAGCAACTTCAAATTTCCTGACAAAGGTTTAACGCCTTAGTATGATCTCTCTTATAGAATTACGAGTCAAAATTTATGTCCTTATCCCCAGACTTGAAAGTCTTAGTATTCTTCAGCTTGCTCCTCTTATGGTCTCTCTTTGTCCATTTGCGGATTGCACGAGGCTTAGAACCAAGAGAGTAGAAATAAGAAGATGAAGAGGAGGAGGAGGAACTTGAAAGTTTTAGTCTTCTTAAGCTTGCTCCTCTTATAGTCCCTCTTTGTCCGTTTGTGGATTTCATGAGGCTTAGAACCAAGAGAGTAGAAACTAGAAGATGAGGAGGAGGAACTTGAGTAATCAAGGGAGTAGTTGGTTGCTGAGGGAGATGAATTCCTCTTTATCTGCCTCACTCGAGGTGAGGTCTTTTTGCTCTTCTTGACCTGAGAATCCTTCTTCCTTCTAGGAATCTTCTCAGCAATTGGATGCTTTGCATCTTCACCATCAACTGGTGCAATGGTGCTTCCTCCAGTATCACCATCTTTTGGAGGATTCGGTCCTTCATAAGTAGCTTCTTCCCTTGCCCTTAAGCTGTCAATCAATTGACGTACTTCATGAATCTCCAACAAGCTACGATACTCTATCAATTGAGTCTATAATTGCTTACTTGTAGGTGCTTCATCAGTTGCTATCTTTACCTTCTTCTTACAAGGATCGCCTTTACTTTGAGAAAAGCAAAGAGACCTGCTCTGATACCACTATTATAGAATCTGAGATACACGCTCAACTTTCTTATGTATTTAAAATATATATGGCAAATATTATGTTGGCACACAAGGAGAATAGTTGAGAGAAAAAAAAGATGTAGAGAGAGAGGTAAAGAAATTGGCAACACACTAGAGACTGGAAGATGGGCCAATCCCCCCCCTTGTGGAGTTTTATTATTGACAAGGAGCAAGCTCCTCTGTTACACATAAGCCAGTTCTTGCGTGATATACTACCAGCTAACACTTGCACAACTTGGAAGTTGGCACCTTTTGATCCTTCTTGGGTTTCCTTCTCTCCTACACAATATGTGCAGGGCTCTCCTCTTAGCGCTTGATCTATTTTGTAAAGGAGCAGAAGGCGCACCATGATTTATTTTAAGGAGCAGAAGGCGCACCATGATTTATTTTAAGAGTGCTGGGCTTTTGCCCATGCAAATTGTAAAGGTAGATGGGTAGTAGAAAGGAAGCTAGGAAGATAGGAGGACAATGGAAGAAAAGGGCCTAGGCCACAGCCCCAGCCATGTAAAAAAGAGAATAAGGGGATGACCGCCCAAAAGGGATTTAGGATTTTGTATATAAAGTTGAAAATTGAATGAGAAGCTCATTCTTTTGTGTGGCAAAAAGTAGCTCTTCTCTTCTTCTTCTTCTTCTTGCTTGCTTGAGCTTGTGCTTGAGAGGGGGAGTGTGAGAGTGTGAGGGAGTGACTGTGCGACGGTGAGGGACCGTGGTGGAGAAGCTCTTCTTCTTTTCTTTTCTCTTCTCTTGTCTTGCTCGCGGAAATGGAGCTTGGAGCGTGGAGCTTGCACTTGGATCGTGGAGCTACCGGAGTGCTCATGAGAGGATCCAACTCGATTGGGCATGGAGGTAAGCTCACTATACTCGTAGAGATGGATAGTGTGTCGGCCATGTGAGAGGTAGTCATTAGTGATTGGCTTGGAACTCTTGAAACAATAAGTGGTCCGTGGGTCTCGATCGCCTCCACATTTTGGTTCCGTTGTCGGGACCAACAGATTCAAGCCTTGAGCGCTTGCAAGCTTCAAATCGAGCATTGAAGTAGGGTTTTCCCCGAACCCATGCTTGAGGTAGATATGTAGGAAGTAAGGGAGTTTGAAGAGGTACTTGATCTCCTTAGCAAGTAGCTTTTTGGTTTTTTAGCTTTGGAAAAGTAGGTGGAGTAGTATAGGTATTCCCTTTATGATTTCTATTTATATTTAGGTAGGATAAGAGAAAAACACTTTGAGCACACATTAGGGTTTTTGCTACTGTATAACAAGCTGAAATAGGGAAAAGAAGGGCAAAAAATAAAATTATAGGCTAAATGCTAGTAAGAGAATCAATACTAAGGTGAGTGCAGACCTAGGCAGGGCAATAAGAGGCCAAGAGTGGCAAGGAAAACTTTATTTTGCATTTGAAATGTTAAGAGAGCTTGAGAGAGAGAGAGAGAGAGAAAGAGAGAGAGAGAGAGCTTGCAAGTCTAGGCCTACACCAAATCAATCGGGGCATATCAGGACTTTCAGTGAATTTCGGTATGGAATGCCCTTGGTCCACACCTCTCTTTGATTCTTGGAGGTTTTGGTAGCCACTAGCGACATCTATCCTAGATTTTTTGGGCAAAGAAGTGATCGACAATTGTTTTGATCGGCAGAATCGAACGTCCCCCACAGTGTCTGATTTCCAAAATTGGACCGAGTGACCTGTCTGATTTCTAGAGTCAAACCGAATGACCTATTTGATTCCTAGAATTGGACCACTCGAGCAAACGTGCCTGGTCCGATCGGACACCCTATCCGATTTTGAAAATAGACAACCCATAATTAGACACACAAATCATCCGATTGGACGCTTGACCCATTCGATCGCGATACTTGGATCACAAAATTAGATCAGCAGCCTTGTTCAATCTCTCATAACCGCTCCAATTTTCAAAATCAAACCATTCCAAAATCGGACACTTGTCAAATCGAATGTTCGATTCCCAGAATAGGATACACAAAAACCGGACCAACCGTCCGATTGGATATCCAACCATCGAATCGCACAATCTTTCCCAACCGAACCACCCATCCAATCAAACACCCCATTTGTCTAGTCGGAAACGCACAATAATCGGATCACTCTATAGACCAACCATGGGACTCGAACCCAACTACCAATCGTACCATCCTTCGGAGTAGGACTAGCCCAGTCGGACCATCCGACTCTGAGAATTAGACCAGCCAAAATTGGAGAGCTCGATTCTAGGAATTGGACCAACAAGCTAGAACAAGAAAGTACAGACCCAGAGACCATATAGAGACAAAAGCACATTATAGATCTATCACTTGGCTGAAATCTAGAGCAAGTGGTTCAAAACTTGGCTACAAATGGTCCTTTAGATCACGCATGGTGTTTAACGTAACAGCCTTGCGGACTGGGGGGATTGCCTCCCCGAACCCCCACAGAGGGGGCTCTATCCCCTCCGCATCTCCTCCCAAGTAGATTGGAGAGAAAACATGTGTTGTTGAGAGGTTCTCCAAATTAGATCTTAGTGTAGTAATGGCTCTACATAAGCATAGATTATCACTTGTAAAACAACAACCAAAATCCCATACCCAAATAAAGACAAATAGAGACCCTAGAACCTCAATGGGCAATCTAGCCAACAAGGGCAAAAAGGCCACACCACATGCTACATTCAAACTATATCTAGTCAAAGCGAAATGCAACAACATCAAGCTACACTGTGAAGATGACTAGACATGACAATCCTGATGATAGATGCACCCTAAAAAACATTGTACAAATGACCCAAGATATCAATAGAGAATCCAAATCTAGCTGTATAGTTGGGGACTCAAGGGCTTGTATCAAAAGGTTTGAATTTACAAGCCAAGATCCAGAAGATGAAGACATAATACCGCTTGCTTATCTTTGGGTCAAACTCACCACAAAAAGGGGGCACTGTGTCGATGCTCTCATCGATGAAGGAGCTAATTTTAATATCTTGACCTATGAAGCATGGACCCTACTAGGCCAACTAGAACTCACACCAACTGATGCAACTCTTAATCCTTATGGGAGACACCTACAAGCACTTATAGGGAAGTGCAAAATCCTTGTAACTATTGAAACTGAAAGCTTGCCTATCTTATTCCATGTTCCTCCAAATAATACTAATTGTGGAAAGGAAACCCTCCTAGGGATGACCCTTCAAAAGGGTGACGAAGTGTGAGGCTGACTATGTAGCATAGAGGATACACGTTACACTACCGGGTGTGAGGATAATCACAAACTTTAGTAAGGGTGACCTCATCAAACTTCGAGGGAAAGACAATGAACATTCTGACATGCTAGGAAAGCCTAGTAACAAGAGCAAGGACTTGTGGAAAGAGGTGATAGAAGCGCATGTTGAATAGAGAGAACCATTGAACAAGGCCATGCTTGAAACAAGAAGGTCAGGTGACAATGCCAAGGATAGGCTTTGGACTTACAAATATCATAGAAGACCACAAAAGAAGCCCAAGCCTTATAGACAAAGGTATTGATGGTGAGCCAGCACAATGCCGCAATGGATATCCAAAGCAGTGCTATATGCTCAAGGGTATTACACATGTAACCGATGGATTTGGGTGCCAAAAACCCTGCTAAACCATCTTCGTCATCAGCTGAAGGCTAGATCGTATCAAAAGCAAAGAAGCGCGGGAGAAAATCTAGATAAAAATCCAAGTCTTCACTCAACAAGACTGGAGTGATTGAGCCCCTCATGATTGAAATCAAGAAACCAAATGGGACTATTCAAAGGGTAGATCCTCAGCCTAGCATGCTTAGCAAGCGGACATTAGATGTAACCATCGAGTGTACACAAAAGCCACTAGTGCCCAAGGAGCCTTTGATTTCCCAAGAGGATAACGAGCATCATAGGTGCAACATTGGTCATGGTAAGGTCAATTTCTCAACAAAGCAAATGGAAGAATCATCTAATAGCCACGAGCAAATCTTCGAGTCAGTGTCAAATCCACTTAAGAGTCCCAAGTCTCCTACACCCTCTTCCCTAAACAGACATAGGAAGCACACAGCAATTGTCAAGTGTAGGTGCTCAATTCCAATCTCGATCTCCATTTAAGCTTCCAAATGTCCAAGAGGTGGGGCATGACACCACCCTTAGCTCTCAGCCTAAGGATATGGTTGTGCAATCCATTGTAACTAGCTCAACTGATGCTCGATCCACACAAGTGAATGCGCAAAGGGAAACAAAAGATGACCACTTCCGATCTACCTAAGGACTTGACACTACAATCTACCAATAGTAGTCTGTCCATTGAACTAGCCACTACTACTTCCAATCAGGAATCACAGCAATCATCGCCTTTGGCCGTGATGATGCCCCTTCTTGTGGAATGTGTCCTTAGCAATTCACATGCAGAAGAGGTGTTGGAACCAGCATCCATGATGCCTCCAGCATTGCCAAAGAACCTAAAGCCTAGGCTTGAGGAGAAATCTCTTGAAGATTTGGCAAAGGAGATGGTTCATCTGACCAATGAACCAAAGATGAAGTGCTTGATGAAGCTTGATCACAAGCTGACAACCATCACACGTGAGTATGTCCATGGGGACATTGGAAGGCCAACACCAGAGTACACAAAGCTCATAGCCAAACCCTTGACTTGGGATGAAATAACATATTTGCTCTCGCTATGTAGATGTTGCTGAGGAAGCTATAGATGACATTCCAAAGGCCACGGCTAGAGAATTGTGCTTGATACCCTCACGTTATACTGCTCAATGTGAGACAAACAAGGAAGAGTTCAAAGCAGTCAAAAAAAAAGGGAAAGGACAAGGTAACTTTGTATAGAAATGGTACTCCAATCAAAGGCTGGCAACCAAAATTTTCCACCGGCTAATGACACTCACCGAGCAAAGGAAAGCCCTTTGGACATGAATACATGATCCCATGTACATTGTCCCAACCTCATTAATAGTGTTGGCAATGGTCCATTAGGTCCAGCTTTCTACCACTGTCCAAAAACATCCCTTGTATAATAAAGTGCTTCCAGAAGAAGATCTACATGTGGCTAATAGGCTAGGAGTAGGGAGCATGGTACTTGATGTTAGCGCATATGTCTTCTACCTCCCTCAAGATCATGCAATCCTAGATCTCTATGCTTCCCATCAATACAACCCTAACTTCTTCAACTGGTTTCGTCCAAGTCTATATAATAGGAGCCCTAAACTGTCTCTTGGTTCTACACTAGAGTCACCCAAACCTCCAGAGCAAGAGAAAAGCAGCTCTAAACACAACTACTCTAATAAGAAGCAATGGAGGCATGTTCCAATGGGTAAGGACAAGAGTCTAGAGCAGACACTTGACCATGAGCAACTCTCAATGCAATCATATGAGAGGCTAAATGGAGGGGAATTAGTTGATGAGCTGGAATCTCCAAAAAGAGAGATAGTTGTATCCTCACAACCTAGAGAAACTGTTTAGATGGCCGCTCCTATGTCCCATGAGAACACACCAAAAAAAGAGAATACTGAGCCCCAACCAAGCACATCAATGGTTGATGGAGTTCAGGGTCATAAGTATTTTAAGGATACACCTCAATTGCCCAAGAAAAAGAGGAGAAAACAACGGCAGTTGCAAGTGGCGGTAGACACCAAGAGTATCGAGACCAAGAGCACTAAAGAGATGATGAATAAAACATCGAGCCCATCCACCAACGAATCCATTGCCATCTCTCCTAATAGCAATGAAAACTCAAAAGCATCCATGTGTTCTGATAAGTCAAAGCAACCATTACCATCAATGGTTGCTTGCAAGCAATTCAGGAAATACTTAACATATCCTCTATCCTGGAAAGAGTAAGAATATCTTGACAAGCACTATGACAAGCTTCTACATAAATGCATGCAACTCATCTCTGATGAGGAAACTAACGACTTACGCTGTGAGAGGGGTTTTTGTCGAAAGATGGAATCCACCGGGGATTAGAAGTAGAAGGAAGTAGAGATAGGAGATGGAAGAGAAGATAGAGAATACCCAAGTGGTAAACACTACAAAGATAAATCACAATGAATTGAATCAATATGTATTGAAAGAACCTAGAATCGTTGCACTACTCAAAAGTAATCTCCAGGCATTAGATCTCCGGAGCTTCTTCATAGAACAAAATATGCATAAACATTACACCTCCTTCTTTGTTGCTTGGAACCCAAATCTGATGGCTTCGTTGGCTCCGAAAGGGGGGTAAAATCCTATGACACCTGGTCACAGATCTCCCAGGTCACTCCTTCTTTCTGTTCAATCTGCAATTTTTAGCCTATTTACAATGATCGTGACACGTACGATTTCATCAATCTATCCTTTTTTATGAAAATTCTCCTAACTGGATGAAAAAGCCACTTGCTTTTTGTATGCCATCCTAATCTAGCAAATTTTTGAACTTTTTCAAAATTTTACAATAAATAATATCAAATATAGGCTAAAATTATCCAAAAATCTAGTATTTTTGGATAATCCATGCAACTCACACTAATACTAATGACTCAAATCACATTGACTCTCTAGATCAATAAAGAAGTTGGATGATGATGCATTCCATACTTTTTCACACTATGTCTGCACAACATCACGACATCCACCCCCTTTGAACCTGCACACCCTCCGGTATGTGCCAAAATCCTAGTTGTCATCAAATTCTGAGTCCTCCTCATCCTCTGCAACCATATCCTTTACTTCATCTTTCATATCTTCCTCGCTAGCCCTTGTATCGGGACCACTAATTTCTTGCAATCCTGGCAACTCATAGGTAGTAGATTCTTGCCTTTTGAATAATTTGATTATTTTCCCTACTACCAAAAGTTTGATAGCTATTCCATCCAGCTCATTTAATGCATAAGTAGCATTATCAAACACCTATCTTACCACATAGGGTCCAAACCATCTTTTGGAAACTTTACGCATGGCACTATGCTAGGTATATAAACTGCTATCATAAACCAATACTCAATCCCCATCTTGTATGGTTCTTGGTCTTAGTCTATGTCTTTTGTCAAACCGTTTCTTGTTATGTATCCTTGTTGCCCTTAACTTTGCAGTTGCTGCTTCTATGTCTTGTGACTTTCTTTCCAACTGTCTAATGCGTAAGGCCAACCACTCTTCTTGATTCAACTCCTCCTCCCAAGGTAACACACTCCATGTGACCGTCATCTCTTCTATCGACATAATAGGTTTTTGACCATACATCAATTCTACAGGCATATATCCTATAACAGCACTACGAGTTATTCTGTCAGCCTACAAAGCATAAGGGAGCAATCGCGGCCACTCTTTTACCTCCTCTCCATATGCTTTTGCCAATGCCTTCACAATAGGTGGATGACCTCTTTCACTTTTGACATTTCTTTCAGGGTTATAGGCTGAAGTTAAAGCAAGCTTTATCCCCAATCGTGCAAAGAAATCATGAGCTTCATCTACATCCAACTCACCCCTATCTGCTGTAATTTTTCCCACACGGCCATACCGACAAAAGATCTCTTCTAAGAGAAAAGTACATACGGCATTTTTCGTCTTAGTACATAGAGCTCTCCCTTCCACTTGATTAGTCAAGTCTTCATGAGCAAGCAAAAGATACCTCATTTGCCAAAGACCTGTAGGCATTGTGACCAATTCCACCACCAACTTAAAATGAAGAGACAATGGATATGTGGGTTGCAATCCATCCCTATGTCTCACACTTGAATACATTTGACATGTCGTGCATGTTTCCACAAAGTGAGCAACATCCTTATACATACCCTGTCACCAATATCTTTATTTGATCTTTGTAAAAGTACCCCAAACACCTCTATGACCAACCAACAAGCTTTCATGATATTCTTGCATTACTTTTACTTGTGAAGCTCTGTCACCCAAAACTCGTAATGGCATACCCTATTTCTTTTTAGCATGTTTCCATAAGTATCCATCTTTTAAGAAAAATCCATAGACTTTCCTCTTGATCTTCTTAAACTCCTCATCTAACCATTCATCTCTCTTTGTTAATGTACTAAGTTATTGACCAATTCTTAGCCACTCTCCTGCATATTTGTCTTCCAGAAATACTTCTACACAAGATGCAAAACATCTAAAGTGTCCTCTCTTTGTTGTCCAAGCTTCTGTAAATGTTGTAGCAACACCTTGCATTGCTAAATTCACTCTTGCAACATCATTTTCAGCCATAAGAAAGTCATCTTCTTCCTCCTCATCCATCATCCCATCTTCATTCTCATAGCGTACTCGAGATAACATATCTGCCACTGGGTTATCTCTTCCTGCAATATGTTGAAATTCAAGGTTCAAAGATTTGATGTACGCAATCCACCAGAGCATAGCAATGTCCGGGGTAGCACAATTAGTAATCATACCCAATACCGGCAAACAATCAGTCTCAATGACTACATGAGCACCCATAAAATACTCCTTATCACATTTAAGGGCTGTCACAATTTCCCATAATTCTCTTTTTACATGTGGATATCTTCTCTATCGTTCAGTCAATACTTTTGCACCAAAGCGTATTTCATATCTTTGCTCTTCCTCATCATTTTTCCCAATTGCCCATCCAATCTCGATTGGGATTGTATCAATAGTAATAATGATAGGCTTTCCATGTGAATAGTCAGCCTTTCTCAACGTAGGAGCAGATTTTAAGAGTTGCTTAAATTTCTTCATTTCTTTTTTATGCTTCCTTTCCTAATGAAATTTTTTACCTTTCCTTAGAAGCTGATAAAGAGCATCGGCTACATGTGCAAAGTGAGGAATCTATATCAAATAGAATACACATGCACCCAAGAATCTACGCACCTCTGATACATTCGTGCATACATCTTGCATTCTATTAATCCCATCTATTTTTTCTGGTGATGGCCTTTCCCCATAAGGCCCACACATGTGCCCAACAATCAAAACCTCTTCAAATCCTCTCACAATCCACAATATGGTTTACAACAAACTGTCTGCATCCATAAGCATCCATCTCTTTATTCTTTTCATCTCTTTATTCTTTATTCTTGTCCAGAAAGAGTTAAATGCACCTCTTCTAGACGTGTCAAAATCCTCTCACAATCTACAATATGGTCTGTAACAAACTGTCTGCATCCATGAGCATCCATCTCTTTATTCTTTTCATCTCTTTATTCTTTATTCTTGTCCAGAAAGAGTTAAATGCACCTCTTCTAGACGTGTCAAAATCCTCTCACAATCCACAATATGGTCTGCAACAAACTGTATGCATCCATGAGCATCCATCTCTTTATTCTTTTCATCCATTGCACATCCTTTGATTGGAACGTCATCCAAGAAGGGCATAGTCAATTGTGGTATAAAATCCTTGAGTACCCTATTCATAGTATTTTTCATGTGTGCCACTGAGTTTGTTGCACCCTGTGGGAGAGTACACATTCGTACTAACCCCAAAGGAGTCTTCATGGTTGTGATATCCGTGCTTTCAATTGCAAGATGAAACTGATCATAACCCGAGTAAAGATCACCCAAAGAATAGATTGCTAAAGCCTCTACAAATTCATCAACCACAGGACCTACACCCACATTTCTTATGGTCACTTTATTGACCGGTTGCATGTCTTGAATAAACCTCAAAGCCCCATTCTTTTTAGGCACAGTAAACCAACGATTTGAGTACGGGGTTGAAGAAGGCTCTAAGATCTTCATGTGAATCTTTTCATTTAGCAAATCCATCTGCTTTGGCAAGTAAGCTTTAGGCACTAGAATAGGCCTCAAGTTCCATGGTACATGTGGCATAGTAAATATGACCATAGGAGAGATAACGTTTGGATCCACACAACCTATTTCACTTGGCTGAAATTCAAATGCCTTCCCATGTCTAGCCAACATCTGCATAAAACAGTCTCTCTCAATAGCCAAAAGAAACCCTTCTGCACCAACTTTTAGTTCCTCTAATGTTTCAGATCTAAATTGATGACCTATATCTTTAGGATCCCGTAAGCTTGGCTGCCTTAACACTTTTTCATACATACCCTCACTCTTTGGTGGAAGTGACAAAGCAATTGGTTTCACCTTTTTGCAACTGTCTTGTACTTTGTCTCCACAACTGCTTCAACCCATTGTAATCCTTCATGTTAAGAAAACAATGCTATAACATCATACATATCCAAAGAATATACTGACAACACTCTATTTTCAGCCTCATTTTTGGCATGTATAGTTGTTGAAATTTTAGCCATAGTGTCAGTAATATTCAACCCATAAAAGATGCTTGAAATGCCATCATTTTTAGCTAACAGCCTCAATGCTCTTAGTTTCTTAATAGCCTATTTCATAGATATGCATTCAACCCTACACATAGCTTCCATAGGCTTAAACCATCATGAACTATTTGCTGTAAACTAAGAATTACCAATAGTAAATACATGCTTCATTTCATCAAGAGATGAGTACTCTCTGAACATCACTACTGTAGCCCCGAATTACCGCAGTACTTGATGAAAATCAAGGTCTTTGAATTCACTTGCATTTGGAACCAAAGGAGACTCTCAAAGCATATCACAATTTCTAGGATGATTAACACAAACAATGAGAAATCAGTCTGCTTTTCACCCATCCATTACAAGGATTTGGGCTAGTAGCGACGCCGATTAGCGACGGCAGATAGCGGCGTCGCTATTGGCGTCGCTATTTGCGTCGCATTTTCGACACAAATAGCGACGCAAATAGCAATGCTCCCCAGGAAAAAAAAGCGGCCGAAACCAAGTGCGGTTTTCATTTCGCGTTTACGACTTGTGTGTTTTGAGAGCGAGAGCGAGGGAGAGAGCGATCGTCGTGAGAGAAGGAGAGGAAGAAGACTTGCCGCCGCCGTTGTTCACGAGGGAGAGGAGGAGCCTTCATCGCAAAGAGGAGCCACCCCATGCTCGCCATATCTCATCGGTGAGTCTCCCTCTCTCTTTCTTTTGCTTGTTTAAGGTTTAAATCACTTTCTCTTTTGCTTGTTTAGGAGAGGAAATGAGAGGGAGAGAGAGGGAGAGGGAGAGGGAGAGGGAGGAAATGAGAGAGGGAGAGAAAGAGAAAGAGAGGGAGAGGGAGAGGGAGGGAGAGTGCATTCTCTCTCTCCCTCTCCTTTTGCTTGTTTAATGTTTGAATCACTTTCTTTTTTGCTTGTTTAGGAGAGGAAATGAGAGAGAAAGAGAGAAAGAGAGAAAGAGAAAGAGAGGGAGAGGGAGGGGAAGGAAATGAGAGAGGGAGAGAAAGAGAAAGAGAGGGAGAGGGAGAGGGAGAGGGAGGGAGAGTGAATTCTCTCTCTCCCTCTCCCTTTTGCTTGTTTAATGTTTGAATCACTTTGTTTTTTGCTTGTTTAGGAGAGAAAATGAAAGAGAAAGAGAGAAAGAGTTTCTTTTTTTCTTGTTTAGGAGGGGAAATGAGAGAGAAAGAGAGAAAGAGAGGGAGAGGGAGAGAGAGGGAGAGAAAGAGAGGGAGAGGGAGGGGAAGGAAATGAGAGAGGGAGAGAAAGAGAAAGAGAGCGAGAGGGAGAGGGAGAGGGAGAGGGAGGGAGAGTGCATTCTCTCTCTCCCTCTTCCTTTTGCTTCTTAAAGGTTTAAATCACTTTCTTTTTTGCTTGTTTAGGAGAGGAAATGAGAGAGAAGGAGAGAAAGAGAGGGAGAGAGAGAGAAAGAGAGGGAGAGGGAGAGGGAGAGGGAGAGGGAGAGGGAGAGGGAGGAAATGAGAGGGAGAGAAAGAGAAAGAGCGGGAGAGGGAGAGGGAGAGCGAGGGAGAGTGCATTCTCTCTCTCCCTCTCCCTTTTGCTTTTGGAGAGTGTTAAGATATATTGCGAGAGGGAGAGGAAATACGAGAGAAAGAGAAAGAGAGGGAGGGAGAGGGAGAGAAAGAGAAAGATAACATATATTGGAATGATAGCATATCCATGATTATGGTAATGGTATCCACTTTACTTTTTTTATGGGTACCATTACATCGACTCCTTAAGACGGCTAAAAATTAGTCATACTGTTTATAAAGTCTAATTAGGATATTTAAGATGCACGATAATAGACTTATCGATAATGGTATGCAATGTGCTTTGCCATGGGCCACGTACATTGGTGACTCTTTAAGATGGCTTAAAATTGGTCATGTCCTTCATAATGTCCAAGTAGGGGATCTAATTGTGATATGCATAATTCATTGTTTTTGTATTAACTTTATAGGCATAACAAATTAGAAATCATGCCAACTACTCAACGGAAGGACTAAAAGAAAATGATACCCTAGCTAATGGTCATTACGGTACTTCATCAAAATGAACCCAAAAGTATTGTTATAGAAGAAGAATCTCTTCAATTGAGTATAGCATATTTTCTCTCAGGTCTTATGACTATGAATAGAATTGATTGAAATAAATTTTATTACTATAGTTGATAAATTTCATAGATGGCATTAATTTTAATACGCGATCCTAGGACAAAAAAACCACATTTCTAAGATGCGATCCTATAACATCAATAAATCTCTCAACTACTATGTACAATGCAAGATTTATGGTCAACTTGCAACTTGACGTACATCTCCATAAAGGTATCCATTTAAGCCTCATTTGCTGTAATGTAGATAAGATGGAAAATGAAGAAGGTCTTATTGTTCAAGATCGTGAGACGTATCTTGATCAGCGTATCCCATGTCCTTGCTCTCAATGCAAGTTGGCAATTAGACGAAAACGCCGATTGTCTATAGAACACGTACGACGATTTGGCGAGTTTCAATCTGAGATCGACGATTTCGCGAGTTGAATTCCGACACAGTATGTGTCATCGATCTATTCGATATCCCAAAGGCATGGAGGAGATGCCGTGGTTTATGTCAACACGATGGTTGCATGCAGCCTTGACCACAGCATCCAGCGAAGGGACAGAGGTCTCAATGGAGGAGTGGGAGTTCTCGAGGGGATGTAGTCCAAAGGTGATGAGGGGTTTAGAATATATCGTATCTAAATTTTATATGCGACATCTAATTTGAGTATTTCAATGTACAGTACAAAATATATAGTGCAGTGTGGTCGCGCGGACAGCATTTTCGTGTGGAGCGTATTGACAAAATGCACTCCACAATGGACTGTGGTGTCATGGCAAGGTTTGAGCAAGAGAGCCGGTGACGAGCAACGGATCCGAACACGGTTGTGGATGAGATGGAGTATTTTGGGAACTTGCAAAGTATTATTACGGTGGATTACCGTAGCTTCTCCATGATACTATTCGATGTGCAGTGGTTCAAAGTGGTACTCGGAGGAGCTGGAGCAACAGTTCGACGAGGTCCATCTGGATTTCTCGAAATAGATTCCGAAAAAAAAAGGACGGATTTGCGTGACACCTTTGTGTTGCCGGCCCATTGTGAACAAGTGCATAGAGTCATTTGCTTGCTAATTGTAATATGACATGGTTTATGTCACAATGGTTTGAACTCGCTTTGTACGTGTTTGTGAACAGATAATCTTCTATCCAAAACCCCGACAACCTCGATGGTGATATGTTATATCTTCAACTCCTCGAAGTGCGAGAGTATATGATCAAAGCGATGTTCCGAGCATAGATGAAGATAATATGCAAATAGAGGGGTCGATATTCCAAGGGGTGGAGGCCGCCGCAAGCTTGAAGCCCGCATCAGCTAACAATGATGGAAATACAGGAGTCCAAGAATTTTTTAAGAACAAGGCAGACTCATTCTTTTGTGGTGACATGTCTATCGACCTTCCAGTATATGCAGAGTTGTGTCAGGAGATTAACATGGGACCATAGGATACTTCATTCTTGGAGAATTTTATTACTCAATTCGTTGTTTAGATCTTCCATAAAGGTACATAAGATATGCATTTTAAGAGGAATTTTTTAAAAATGATTTATATTACTATGCTTTGTATAGTTTAAATTGATTATTCTAACACCATTTTTAATCTGTGCAGGTGGCATTTTCAGGATGAGTCGAGGGATGAGCGATGAGGAGTTTCAGGACATGATGGCACGCATGTCTCCAGACCAGCTCGCGAGCTTCAGAGAGATGGCAGACCAGGAGTTGTCTTGTTCTTCGTTAGGGTGCTCTACTAGATTTGCTTCAACTCGATCAGATGCTTCAACTTCGAGCAGACAATATCGACGCTCACGACTTGGGCCAAAGGGAGGGGTTGCATCGGGATCAGGGGGATGCTGCTGTGGAGACACGGATGTGGTGTCTCCGTCTCGTCGTTCAGTTGGAGTTTCGTCACCTCCAGGATTTGTCACACCTGTGGAGATGTCTACTCCAGTTACTCCGGCTTTTGTGCAGCCGTCAGTAGGTGGCACCCCTTTGAGTGGCACTGCGAGAGAGGTTACCCCCGTCGATACACTGGATGTAGAGGGGTCTCTTGGATATGCCCACGAGCGTGGATGGAGATGGGAGAGGACCCATCTTAGGCAGACTCCTAGGGGTTATGGATATGTAGTTGATAGTAGGTCAAGAGCCATCACCATGAATGATGAGGGGAGGAGGGTGATGGCTCGCATGAGAGAGTTGTGCAAACAAGTTTTTCGGCACAACGTCCTGGATCATTGGAAGAACATACCGGAGGGGAGCAAGGACTACATAGTAGCATCCTTGTATGAGGAGTTTCCGGTGCCAGCCGCAGTAGATAGATTCTCTATGGGCTGGATGATGGATTGCATGTGTGCATACATGTCACATAGACGATCCAACTCACACAAGGCAATCAAGAGTAGGGTTGCAAAGCCCGAGTGGTTAGATGCAGACGACTGGCACGCCGACTGAGAGAGGAGGCTACAGATTCGCCAGGACGTTGGAGTCAACACCGGGAGGCGGCGAGGGTACGACTCGAGGTCGGAGTGGTCCATCATCTTGGGAGTGGTGGCCACAGGACATATTTGGAGGACTTTGTAAGTTTCTCTTTTGTTTTGCTTGTTTGTTTTTTTGAAATATTCTTTGTACTGACAATCATGTTTCTAACAGTTAGCATTTTGTTTTCTTTGCAGCACTCCATTACAAATCGCGATCCGCAAGGCCTTGAGACTCGATATGCAGAGAGGCACAGTCTCAATGCATTGATCGACCGATTGTATAGACGCGGCGGCCCTGTAAGTCACTCATCTTTCTTGTCCCTAGTTACCATGAGATATTTGAATGCATTATTGTATGGTGGATTGATGTGTTGTTTCTTTTTCTGCAAAATCCGTTCGATGCTCCTTTGCGGCGGGATGAGCTTTCGGGGGACGAGGATTTGTAGCTCGCCCTTGGATCCTTGGAGCTCACACACCTTTAGTTTTTAGCCGCCTGATCTATGTAGACATTTTCTATGTATTAGTGATATCCTTTCATGATTGTACCAATCGCATTTTATGCGATCATGTATTTATTTCATGTATCAGTTTTATGATTTCAGTATACATTCTTTTTGTTTGCAAGCGCTTTGTATGCAGTAGTGCAGAAACTATTTTGTATGGCTCTCATACAGCACACAGTGCTATATGTGGCAGGGCATCTTGCTACCCTACCACAATTTTTTTTCCTTGTTACCGTCGCTATTTACATCGCAAATTTACTGGTTGCGTCGCTATTGGCATCGCTATGTGCGTTGCAAATTTACTGATTGCGTCGCTAAATGCGACGCATATAGCGATGTTTCTATGGCGTCGTCAATAACAACGCTTTTTGCGACGACAGGGACAAATTTTATTGTTTGTATTTTCATCGCTTTAAACGTCGGTATAAGGTCTATATCTTGTAGTGATCCTTGCTTTAAACTCTTGCATAAGCAGAACCATCATCAAGCACCTTTGTTTCCATACGTACACTTGTAATGTAGGGCTGTCCCAAAATCACTGTATATGAGGAATTATTTTGCACAAAGAAGTGTTGCTCTTCCTATACATCACCAATCATCACTTTTACATTATGACATGTAGTATAGAGCTCCCTTGAAGAATTATTTGTAGCCCTCATACACCAACCATGATCAGTGTCCACAAGCCATGCACTATTTTCATACAATCCTTGCTCAATGACATTTATCTCAGACCCATGGTCAAGTAAAGCAACACAAGGAGTTTCACATTCCCCTATTTTCACTACCGTTTCAGTGGTAGCTCTAGCCCAATAATTTCTTGTGTAGTGACTTCGAGGAATAAATCTTAGAGTCTCTTCTCCATATTGTTGCATTTGCCTTACTCCACCATGCATATTGCTACAAGACAATGCATTTTCAGCCACTTTTTTCTATTTTCCACATGATGTCACTGATTAGTAGCATCCTGCATAGATAATCCAGTACTTACTTCATGCTCATATTCAGCCCGAATACCCAACAAACGAGTTTCCTCTTCAAATTGTAGCAATGCACTAGTGGTATCACCAAGAAACTGACGCTTCCTCTTAATTATGTCAATGATCTCATAATGAAATTCTTGCTTGGCAATGTGAAGCACCTCTCCCAAGGTGAATTCCACCCAACTGTTTAAGATCCGTTCTTCAAGAACCTTCTTAAGATCTGTGTCTTTCTTAATGTCAGATTGCAACTTATATCCTAGCTGCTCGCTCTTCTTTTTGCCCTCTTGTTTGTTATCCTGTTTTTGCTCTTGACTGACCTCTTCCATAACATGCTTAAGAGGTGGCTGATTTGGAGCCTTAGGCTGATCCATACTTCTTCTTGTCATTCTTTTAGATGTCCTTGCAATATCTTCTTCTCTTTTTCGTTTTTCTTCCACAATTACATCCGTGTTTTGTACCTTTGCTAAATATACATATATTGAATATGCATCTACCAGTGATTCCTAACCAGTTATGCCACAAATGTCTTGCCCTACATGAGACATTTCACTATCAGTGACCTTTCTCTTTTCAACTGCATGTAAATCATAAGTCCATATTTCACCTTTGGACCAACCATCACTTGGCCATGCATTCTATCCAACTGTAGACCAAAAGTAGAAGCATGTACCAATGCATAAGCATTTTGGACAGCCAAGTCTTCCAACAACTTCTACATATCAGCTCCCTTTACAAAATTCAAAGCAAGAGGCAATCATGTTTCTTGTGCATGGATCTTTCCATCTTTCCAAAAGATAAGCTGTTGTGCTAAGGCCTCCTGATAGGCAATACAATTCTTTCTCTCGTGCTGCAAATTGTCACACCACATACATCTTTTTCCAGGCTTAGGGGCTGCTACCTGTCCCCTTTCCTCTTATCCTTTTTTGTCCAATTTTGCAACCTTCAATTGAAGATCCCGCATCTCTTTGACCAATTCATCCAAGACATCTTCCCTAACAGAGGGAACAATAGCAAGTACAACCATAGGGTTAGCCACAGAAGCGGGTGGCTTACTGGATACTTCAACTGTCTTGCCCATAACAATGGGCAAGCTAGAGACATGCAATCTTTCTCTTCTTCTATACTTCTTCACAAGTGCAGTAATAGCTTCCTTGACATGTCTCCACTCTGTTTTCAAACCTGTCTCTGTAGTCTGATCCTCCAGCAAATCATCAAGCTTCTCTTGAAGCTCAAGATCAGCTGCCTGTAGAAACAATTCAATTTTTTGACTTACAAGAGCTTTCTAGTTTGCAAGATCCAGCTACTCAAATGGACTTTCAAATTCTCTTAACAATTTCGTAGCCATAAGGCCCTTATTGGGTTGTAAAACCCACTGTTGAAAAGTCTTGTGCATAATCAAACTAGTGTCCTCAATTTAAAATTCTTCCCTGAGTGTCTTCCTGAAGGCTACCCAGTTTGCATCCTGGAAGCATAATTCAATAATCCGTACTTTCAGTTCATGAATAGTAACACGTAAAAAATACCGGCTGCATACATATTGAGTCACTCCAAAGAATTCTATCTTGTGAGCATAGGTATGTACATATGCAGATACATTCCTGCCATCCTTTCAAACTAATCCAACTATGTCTTGGGCACAATAAGAAGACTAGCACTACCCCCAGGGAGAAACCACATCTACAAGGTTTTCAATTGCAAGTATTGAAGACTCCAACAAAAGTGTCGTTAGCTCTTCATCAACACTCAACTCTGAACTCTTATCCATTCCCTTCATACAAGCACACCATCCTATGCAGAATCCCCACAAATCACCACTTGTGTCAACCACCAGTGTGATTCCCAACAATGAATAGATCTATCCACAACTCCAACAACCCTACCACCAACCACCCACACCAACAACGTGGCCCCAACAACCTTCATATGCCCCACCACCAGAACTCCTCCAAGGCAACCACAAATGTCCCTTCCACGAGACTTTCAACCATGTCTTTGGTGCATGCCAAAGCCTGCTACCTATGTCAGTGAATGCCATGGGACTAGCACTCGTCTAGGAGAGGGGGTAATATTAACCCTCAGACGAACAAGGTGGAAAATCTAGAAAATCTAAAGCAGAAGACAAGGCCAAGGAAAAAGTAAAACGGAAGATGAAGGCACGCCAAGAAGAATCTAGAAACACAAGAAGTGTAGAAAAGTCCTTAATAAAGAAAAAAGGTGCACATGAAAAAGCACATATCAACACTTTTGTAAAAAGCGTAAGACGCACCATGATTTATTTTAAGAGTGTTGGGCTCTCACCTATGCAAATTGTAAAGGTAGATGGGTAGTAGGAAGGAAGCTAGGAAGATAGGAGGACAATGGGAAAAAGGGCCTAGGCCACAGCCGGCCATGTAAAAAAAGGAATAAGAGGATGATCACCCAAAAGGGATTTAGGTTTTTGTATATAAAGTTGAAAAGTAAATGAGAAGCTTATTCTTGTGTGTGGCCAAAAGTAGCTCTTCTCTTATTCTTATTCTTCTTCTTGCTTGCTTGAGCTTGTGCTTGAGAGAGGGAGTGTGAGAGTGTGAGAAAGTGAATGTGTGAGGGTGAGGGACCGTGGTGGAGAAGCTATCCATCTTTTGCTCTCTTATTCTCTTCTCTTGTCTTGCTCACGACAATGAAGCTTGGAGCATGGAGCTTGAGGATGGAGCTTTCTTGAAGCTTGCACTTGGATCATGGAGCTACCGGAGTGCTCGAGAAAGGAGGCAACTTGATCAAGCATGCAGGTAAGCTCACTACACTTGTAGAGATGGATAGCGCGTCGGCTATGTGAGAGGTATCCATTAGTGATTGGCTTGGAATGCTTAAAACAATAAGTGGTCTGTGGGTCTCGGCAGTTGATTGCCTCTACAACTAGTTTCTAATTAACCAAGATTCAAAAACCACTACTTATTAATAGCTCCATCTGTCAAGACTAAAAATGGACTCGATAGTAGCTCTAGGGATTTAGCCAAGCCTCCTAACCTCACCTAAACAACCCAATGGCCTCGTGGCCGCGAGCATATAGACACTATAAATTAATTTATCCAAAGAATAATTTTGTAGATATAATCTCTGAATCTTAGTCCAACATGTTGCCCTTTAGAACTCCAAGCAATTGGAATATCTAAACATAACAATACCTAGCACCTCCTAACACAAACGAAGGGAGCACTCCTAGGCCTATTGTTGTGGCCCCACCACACCTCTCCTACATCATCCTAACGATTATCCCTAAGGTACGTTGTTTCAAGATAAAGCACATACGCAAGATAGTCCTCTGTTTTAATATACGTTTAAGGAGATCATATAATCCTTGCTACATAAATCCCCCAAGAATACTAGGCCTACAGCTTAGGAAAACCTCACACTCAATGTGCAGCAATTGCTTGAAAACAAGTGCTATGCATCTAGGAGATAATACACTTAATACCGTGCATGAAAGTGTGGATGCAAAGTGAATGCATAGACTGCAGAAGCAAGTAAACTTATAGATCAAATAGTGTGGATGTGCACGAACAATTCTTTTCATGACTTCATCCTAATATAGTTTGTCATTTGCCAGGGCAACTCCAAACAATCCGGCGTGCTATTGTCCCTTTTAAAATCTTAAATCAAACGATTTTTCTATGTCAAATTATACATAAAATCAACATTCCACATTAGTCTCAACTTTCCACAACCCTTCCCCTTGCCATTTAAAGTTTTGTTGATTGTGGTAGGTGTAAATAGTATTTTTTATGTGGTTTTCTTATGTACAAAGCAATTAGTACGCATTATGTCATAAGGAACGCAGATAAGCTAAGGCTAAACCTCATGCCCTAGCCCCAACATTCATTCACGAATATATTCATAATTTTTCTATGCATAAAATCTATTTTTTCTCATTTCTTTTGATTTTTAAATGATTTATCTTATTACTTATTGCTGATTTTTTTAATTTTCAAACATGTGGAGTTTGTATGAATTAAGAACCAATATTATATCCTATTTGATCCCATATGAACACCATAAAAACCATGAAAACTCATAAAACCCTCAATTCTTTTCAAATCCCGCAAATCCCGCATTGCGAATTTTCTTGGTTTTTATTTTAATTATATGAACACTAATAATCAACTAATAATTCTTATTTTTCAAGTAATAAAAATCATATTCAATCATTTTAAACCATAATATGCACGAAAGAATCATCATGAACATCAAAATCGAGCACTTATGTGATTAATTTCATACAAATCCACACGCATTTCAAAGTCATGAAGCCAGTGATACTCTTCTATGTTTTCCAATGCATCCTCAACCTTCAATTTATGCTCAATAACACTTTAACATCATCACACATTTCAAAACTGTCATCTCAATCTACCCCCTCTCTCACATAGAATTGACATGGGAGAAAGGTGCAAAGACGAGAGAGAAATACTGAAAACTGAGAGTTCCATTCCTTGCATCATGTATTGCATGCATATGGCCAAAACAGAGAACCCCACACTTGTAGATTGAAACCTTGTCTTCCATCACAAATAAATTTCCCCAGCACAAAGAGGTATCTTGATGCAAATCAAGGGGGTATCAAAAAACTGTGACCCCTCCCTCTTCATACTCATTGCAGGTTTTAATTAAGATTTTAAGGCTAAAACATTAAACATTAAATTAAATGGTTCGGAGTTTCGCCCGTTCACACTTTCTAATAAGTGGTTTTGGCCTCGTTGGAGAGGTAAACAACCTCCAAATTCTGATCTGACTAGACAACTAGCTTTGTGGCATCAAAATCTAGCAATTTGGCATCCGTTATGCACTTTTTGGCTCCAAGATGTGATAGATGATTCACACATCACCATATCTTGCAACCATTAAATAGGGGGTCAAATGCCCTCCAATTGACAAAAGGAGACTTGTATTGGATTCTCGATGTCAAAATTTTTCTAGATAAACTTTAGCTCCTTGATCTTCTCTTGATTCATTTTCCACGAAAATTTGCTATTTTACACCTCCCACACCACTTTTACGCTCAAACAATGGCTTCAAAATTTAGTTATCGGCCTTGCTTATTATAGAAGCCAAATTTCTATGAAATTGAGCAAGAGTAATACTCAAATCAGCTCTAAAATTATCTCCAATGGGTGAGCGTCTCCAAATGTATGGGCATCAACCAAGCATGAATGGGCATCATATATGCATTACCACTGAGCAAGAGGCATCAATGACAAGGGGTTGTCTTGTATTATAGCCTATAAACTGTATATCCAATGAAGCTAAAGTATGAGTTGATCCAAGTTAAGTCAGGTCCAAAGATCAATGCTTAAGTAGTCAAGTGAGTAGGAAGGCTATAAATGAGCCTTAAAAGCCAATGAGAGTTGTTAATATGGTAACCAAACAAGAAACATGCGCCATGTTGAAACTCCACACAAGTTTATTTTTGTGAGATGATGAAGCTCCACATGGTGCTGCTTCAGAGTTTGGGAGGATAGGGGAACACAAGAACTACCAAGTGAAGCCTTGGTATGGACTCAATCAATGGTTGAGGCATGAAGTTATGGCTATGGCTACTCTGCTAACTAAATTATTGAGCTAAAAATGAGCTCTCAGATGATCTCAACACAGGCTTAGCGATCCCTTGACTAAGCTCTAAAAAGCCATGATAAGTGCCAAAGCAATAGATAAATGATAAAAACCTTAAGAGATGAAGCAATGGTAGCCAATGGTGAATCCATGCTATAGGCAGCTCGAATGGAACCTAAAGCAATGATGGCATATCAAGATCGTGGAGAAGAAGGCTTTGAAACTAGTTGAAGGGTGTGAGCCCTGAAGTGGAAACGTCATAGAGCAAAAGCAAGAGCTATGGTAGAAGGAGTAAGAGCAAGAGAGAGAGACATAAGATGTGGGAACTCCAATAGTTACAATGTGTGACCGACCTTCCCTTTATTCAAATGTAACTGAAAGAATAAAGAATAAAGTTACAATGATGGGTGCTTGCCACCTAAAGTGTACAAGTGTGCGGGTAAGGAATACACTGTGTGCATACTTTTAGTGTAACTAATACATGGGTGGCTAGGCACCTTTAGCCCCAACAACACCTTCCTTTGAGGCATGTTTTTCAAAAAATGAGTCAATTGCTTGTGTTATTTGCATGTGTTTTAGTATATGATTAGTTTCTTTTTAAATGTTTGGTCATTTGTGTGATCCTCTATTGTGTGTATTGCCTATCTAGGCTATGTACTTACATGTTTGCTTGTGTGGGCATATGAGAGCACTTGCTTGCTTTATGTGTTAGTAAGAATTATTGTAGGTTTTTGTGAAATCCCGATCCACCCTAAATAAGTCTGAAAACTTCTTCTAGAGAATAGTGTGAGTTTACATTGGCATAGCGTGAGAGCTTTAATGGTCTCAAGTTTGATTTTGGAATATGGTGGGCACTACATAGACCGTACTAATGTTGGATAATCTGACTAATCCCAACATAGACATGCTCGAATGTCTAAAAGATCATTAGGTACAAAAGCATACCCAATGCTTTAGGCCTCATTCTAAAAGAACTATTGCAATTACAATATGCATAAGATATTAAAAAGGAAAATTAAGGCTAAAGAACAATGCATAGAAAAGCTGTAAGGAAAAGCTTAGTGGTTTGAAAAGCTAAGGCTTTGATGAGTCTTCAAAAGCAAGTGGAACAAGGTAGCTAGGGGGAACGACAAACAATGCATGACTATTGACTAGGCATTCTCAAGGAAAAATCTTTTTGAGCTATGAGTATATCATCATGAAAGAATTGCGGTGAGTTATCTGAGCATTGGTGTTCGATCTCAAGAAGGGCATGAGCCTATGATTTTAGGAGGGGGTTGATGAGCAGGATGAGAAGGCTAGAGTTGTTTGGGTGTTCAAGATCCTTTTGGCGTCTGTGTGTTTTTTTTACGTATCTCCCCGATTGATTAAGGGGGACTTGCTCATTGTGTCGCCATGATGGGGTAGCATTGATTAGGAGAGGAGTAGAGAAGAGAAGGTTCAACGCCAAATAGGTTGGCATCTATCAACATGGAGCCCCTTTCTCTTGGATTTTTCCTACAAAACAATGGGTATTTGCAGCTTGTTTTGTGGAGGATGCCAATGAGGATCAACATAAGCAAAGTGTTACATTTTATGCAGGGTTGGAGAGTATCATCAGGGGTGGCGAGTGAATAAGGTATTTGATTGTCATGATGTCAAAAGATAGTGCTGACTATAATAGGGTCATTCCATGCTTTAGAGGAGTCTATGTGTAATCTTCAAGACATTATCAAAAAAATTTAAGGCTGTTGGAATGTGTCATGAAGCTCTTGTTTGGGGAGATCAATGGACAATAGATTTGTAGAAGTAGTAGCATTGGTTGAGAACCGCTTCCATTGATATCTTTGCTGGCCTCATGCTCTGATCCAACTAGGTAGAAAAGAAAAGTGGCTACACAGTTAAGGAGTTAGTGTGATTGAGAAGTGAGGAGACATTGTTGCTTATAGTGAGGGTTATAAAGAACTAAGAAAACATTTCATTTCCATATGTGGCAAATCAGATTGCTATGACAATAGTTTTGTGAAGAGGTGGTATGATTTGTTGGCTGCAACAAGTCTATTGATCAAGTTAACTTCTACATCAAGGCAACTCATCAAACAATTCGTGGAAACTAGGGAGATTGAGCTAGTGGAATTTGGTTTTTATAGTTACAAGAAAAGGCACTTCTCAATATCATTACTTTTAAGATTCAACATGGCATCATTTCACCTTGTAGTCAGTAGGTTATGGAGATGTTCTTTATACCTTGATGGTTCATCATATATAGTGTTTGTCTCTTTCTAAAAGAGATGTTATATGAATTTTCTAAAAGATAGAAAATTGTGATCCTTTGTGTGGGTGGCGGGGTAGTGGTGTAGGGGAAATAAGTTTTAAATTGTTATGTTCTTTTGAATCTTAGAGGAAGCTACTCAAATTGTTCTAGAGAGATTTTAAGTAATTAGAGGGTAGTATCATGCCACAAACTTAGACTAGTGCTCCTTTTCTCTTATGTCTTTGGGGTTGTGTGAGAGGATTATCCTCAATCATTCCTCATATGATAGCATATGTGTAGTTTAGGTAGCGAAGGCCCTTATTAGTTGACATTGTGTCGGGGTCATGGTTCAGATCCCAAATGTCATTAAACGTGTATTTTGGTTTACGTAATAGATTTGGAGATGAGCATGTGCATTCTGATAGACATATGCCCCTATTTCGATTTTGGTTCAAATAGGTGGACTCTCAGTCACGCTACATAACGCAACCTTATCAATATGTGTGCCCATAAATCGGACAACATCCGACAATTCTAGGGCGGATGTGCACCCGTTAATCCGTCAAGGTCCGATCCGTTAAGTGATGGCATCTCTTTAGAGTCCATGGTGTTCACACTCTCGACTCTCGAGTGTTCACTACGCAAGAGGACTTGTTGAGTGTTCACTACTCAAGAGGACTCACGAAAGTGATGATTCGATCTGCTAATGTCCTGCGATCGTGTACGGCCCACATGACGCTCTCATACGTATAGGTCGGTGGCCACCATTTTCACACGGCTGGGGAATCGGGATAGAGATACATATGGGTCCCCCCCAATCGGCCTTTCCACATCGGCCGGGGGACCGATAACGACCTCTACATCTCCGGCTTTTCGTTGCGCACTGGCTATAAACACAGAAGTTATGCAGAACTTCGATTATCGAAAGACGATCGCATACATTCTGAACGACTGACTGCTAGACTTGGTGGCTGGGATAGTGCCTGCGAGAGAAGAAGATGGCTTCCCTCACATTGGCAGCATTACCTTCGATGTCCTTAACCTTGAAGGAATTCGGTGAAGGGAGTGTTAATCACGTGGAGAAGCTGTTGACAGCGTCGGTCGGGCAGACTAACGCGGGTTATTTTGTGGAGGTTTTCCCGCAGCTAACTTGCCTATTTGCGGCCGGAGCAGCGCACCTGCAAGCAACCGACATCAGCTACAAGGATCAGAAGCTGCAGTTCTTCAACGCTAATGCTGGCGCAAGCATGAAGGCATTGTATGGGCTGGTGAGCGGTCCGGACGTCGTCTTCATGCAGAAGGTGACAAGCGGCGGCGACGGCCCGAAGTCCGGGTTGTCGCCGTCGTCAACGGCGTCCTTGCATGCCTTCCGGCAGCGCGTGCTGCCAGCCCAGGATATCCTCCCACCGCCGCTGGCCGGCAACAGTAGCGACATGTCCGCCCTGCGCTTCCTGGCGGAGGTGAGCGGCATGAGCTCCCCGGCGGACGTGACGCAGGCTCTGAAGGAGAGGCGCGGGCAGGAGTTTGTGAGGGCGCTCCACAGCTCGTCAACGCTGGCGTCCATGGTGTGCTACGCGTCGTGGTGGGACGACGCGTGGGACTGGATAAAGGGGGCGGCCGGGTGGGTGTCGGACGCGGCGAAGACGTTCGGCGAGGAGGCCGCCAAGGTGGCGAACGCGGTGGTGGAGGGGGCGTGCTCCCACATCGACGGCGGGGCGAAGGTCCTGGAAGGGGTCCCCGGCGTGGGCCTGGTGGTGGCAGGCATCTACTACATGGCCGGCAAGACGGACGAGGGCACCGCCGCCCTCGCCATCAATCTCAACGCCATCGTCACCACCATAGCCTCCGCTGTGGGGCTTGCGGCCGGGGGCCCCGCCGGTGCCATGATCGGTGGTGCCCTGGGAAAAGCCGCGGGCCTGCTCCTGCAGGAGGCCGTCGCCAAGCTCATTCAGGACCGGAAGCTCCGGGAGGATGTTGGCGACGTGTCGGCCACCAGGTTTGTGATCGAGGTCGCTCTCTCAGGGGCAGCCTCCGCCGGCGCTGGCGCCATAGGAACTGCTCTCGGCCAAGCGGCTGGCCGTGGTGCCGTCCTGACCTTCGCCACCTCGCAGTCACTCGCCGCTTTGCTCGCCGGGCTTCCTCACTACCTCACGACACAAGCTGCTGCACAGACTAAGGACTAAAAATATTAAACAAACCAAAATTAAATAAATAAATACAAGCCAGAATTAAATAAATAAATACAAGCTGAACTCTCTAGCAAATAAAGGCTCGCATCTTTGAGAACCTCACAAGTGCGTGGACGAGCGCGCGGGTATTGCCCTTTTGGGGGGTGCTTGGTGTGACCTAGTTCTTAGTAAGTGTGTTGTGAAGCTTGAAGTGTTGTTTGGTTGTGTGGTAGCTTGTAGCTTGAACCAACGATCAGCACTCAAACTAGGATTAGTTGGCAAGGGCTTGTCCAAGTAATGGAGAATTTGAGTTAGCTTGATATGTTGTATGCACCATGTTGTGGTCATATCCATGTATGGAAATTATTAGTGTTTTTGTTTGTGGTGTTGATATGCTTGTTCACATATGGCTCATTAGGTTCATATAGAACAATTTATTGTCGTTTTTCAGAATATATACTTTGAGATCCCATATTGTGGATGTGGGGTTGTTTTGCATGTATTTTTTTTTGCTAATAATTATTTCCTTGTATATTTTCTTGAGAAAGGCAGTAATATGTGGGTTGGATTATCTATAAGTGGCTCATATTGTGCGAGTATTGGTTTGTCTAAAGAAGAGGTAGGTGCAATACTTTTATAGGATGAAAGTGTGAAAGTTTTGTTTGCTGAAGTTGCTACAACATATCTTGTTTCTATGTTTAATCATTTAAGATGAGAGAGTTGAGTCTATAAATAATGATTATTTTGGCCAATATAATATAGCTTTCAATGTTGTAGTTTTTTCAATAGTTGATATGTTTAGAGTATATTTATTATTCAAGTAATGAAGCTAAAGTTTATTTCCATCTATTTTAGCCTACAAACACAAGTCAAATTTTAAATTCAAGAGTACAATTTGGATCTGCACACACTACAAGATATAGGCTTCATATCGGCATTCAAAGCGACGAAAATGTTTACAAAAAAAATTACCCCCGTCATCGCTAAACACGTCAGTATTAGCCATAAAACCGTTGCTATCGGTGTTGCTATTTGCATCAAATAGTGAGGCGTGCAGTACATTTGCGACGCTAATAGCAACGATTACAGAGAAGAACATTGTGGCAGCCCTACCACATGTATATTGAAAGAGAGGGAGAGAGACAGAGTGGAGCAAAATATGAGCCTTGGCTCATTATTGTTCTTCTTCCATTATTCTTCCATCATACTCATTGAAAGAGACTTACACACATAGGTATGACTAACCAAAACTAACTGTGGTTAAGTCACTGACTACACCGACTTATTGAATGTCACACACATGTACAACTGTATCTAGCTAATGTCAGTCACACACATAAAGATAGACTAACGGGAGCTTGATATTCTAACACCCCCCCCTCAAGCTCAAACCATTTGATAAACTCCAAGTAGCTATCTGAAGTATATTAACTTTTCTTTACCAAGAGACTTGGTAAATATGTCTGCTATTTGGTTTTCAGTCTTCACATGAATCAAGTCAATTTGCTCTCTAAGAATCATTTCTCTGATGAAATGGTAGTGAACCTGAATATGTTTGGTGTTATAGAATTCGAGATACATGCTTGAATTTCTTATATATTTAAAATATGTATGGCGAATATTATATTGGCACAGAGGGAGAATAGATGAGAGAAAAGAAAGATGTAGAGAGAGAGGTAGAGAAATTGGCAACACACTAGGGACTGGAAGATGGGCTAACAGTCCCCCTCTTGTGAAGTTATATTATTGACAAGGAGCAAGCTCCACTGCTACACATAAGCCAGTTCTTACTTGTAGATCTTGGAAACAAGATCATGGTTCCTTACACGATATACAACAGGCTAACACTTGCACAACTTGGAAGTTGGCACCTTTTGATCCTTCTTGAGTCTCCTTCTCTCCTACACAATATGTGTAGGGCTCTCCTCTTGGTGCTTGATTTCAATAGAGCTTCTGCAGCACTTGCACCTTCTCTTCTCCTCTTGGAAATTAATTTCAGCATAGCTTCCGCAACGCTTGATTTCAACAGGGCTTCGGCAGCACTTGCACATTCTCTTCTCCTCTTGGATACATGCAAAGTGAGGCTTCCTTCACCTCTCCCTTACACCCAAGGAGAGCCTCCTCTTTTATAGGCTTTCAAAAGCTTCTCTTCTTGGAGAAAGAGTTGAGTTTATCTTCACGCAAGATGTGGTTGTTCCAATCTTGGATACATGCAAAGTGATGCTTCCTTTACCTCTTGGATACATGCAAAGTAATGCTTCCTTCACGCAAAGATGTGGTTGTTCCACTCTTGGATACATGCAAAGTGATGCTTCCGCAGCACTTGCACCTTCTCTTCTTCTCTTGGATACATACAAAGTGATGCTTCCTTCACCTCTCCCTTACACCCAAGAAGAGCCTCCTCTTTTATAGGCTTTCAAGAGCTTCTCTTCTTGGAGAGAGAGTTGAGTTGATCTTCACGCAAGGTGTGGTTGTTCCACTCTGCGACACTAATTTTGAGATATCTCTTTGTGCGTTGTTTGGATGAAAAAACATCCGACACAAAAGTTGTAGATCTAGTTGTTTCCCATAACCCTCACGGCTCATTTTTAGAGATCATTTATCTATTGCGAGATATTTTTAAAATGGATTTTCCAAAAAATAGCTTTTTAAACTATACTCTTAACTTGTGGTCCATGTAACCACCTTCAGTCATAGATAAGGAGAGTTCATTAAATTGCCTTCGGTCTTAGCCTTAAGATTGAATTCCACACAAAAGCTTGTGCCATTTTAGACCTTAGAAAGAGAAAATCACTTCTCTCCTCACTTCCAAAAGATCACGTCTCTCATCTTTCTTAGTGAGAGAATTCCCTCTCTTGTCTTTCTTAATCAAAAGAAAAGACCTTAAACCTTGACTTGTAGGGGAGAGGATGACCCCAAATGAATGCAATGCTCATTACACATAAGTAAACATTCCCAGGCGTCCCTAGATGCACGCATATATACATATACACAATGCTAATGCACTTCCTCTTCTTAGAACTCAATCCATTTTCATTTATGTATAACTCCTTGGTTCTTGTGTACACTCTCACACTTGGTAGACACTTCTTTCCCCCTTCATAACTTGTACTGCCTATACTATATATCCTCGTCACAGTGTTCTGATCACCCCATTAAGTGAT
Organism: Lygodium microphyllum; assembly: GCF_053477565.2. Classification (NCBI taxonomy): domain Eukaryota; kingdom Viridiplantae; phylum Streptophyta; class Polypodiopsida; order Schizaeales; family Lygodiaceae; genus Lygodium; species Lygodium microphyllum. Next base: position 50,070,810 of record NC_141155.1, read on the forward strand.
GCACTAGGAATACAAGTCTCTAAATGGTCTCATGGCCATGCTAGATCATCATCAACACTTAAAGAAAAGTGAGTCATTAATTTATTGACATGAATTTATTAAATAGAGAATGCATAATAAGCAATCAATTTAGTGACATCCCTCTGGCTTCTAAACAGTTGACCTCAACTATAGAGGGGATACATAGTCCTTAAGAAGATTTGGAAAGTCTTGTAGTTCTCTCTCAATCATAAACTAAGCGTCCAATGGGGTCGATAATTCTTAAACTTAACCAGATACTTCCGTAATACCTTACCTGACCTTAGAGTATTGTCCTAATGGTGTAAAATTCTTTTAGGCACAAGGAACTCTTCTGTTTCTTCTATGTCAGGTAAATCTTCATTGATTGGTTCCATTGGAGGTTCTCCAATATAGGGACGTAGCAAACTTATATGGAAAGCATTATGAATGTTCCAATGACTTGGTAGATCCAAACAAAAAGTCAAATCATTAATCTTATCTATGATCTTTAAAGGGCCATAATAGCGATTAGAAAGTTTAACCACTTTACCCTTTTGGCATTTTTCCTTTCTCAAGTGAGCCTTCGCAAACTTAAGAAGAACATAAAGTCCCAACTTGAGATCTAACTTACGACGATGCTTATTTGCTTCGCATTTATGCTTCTCTTGTGTTCTTTGGATAGCATCTTCTACTTGAGTGAAAGTTGTATCAATGTCTCTAACAAACTCATTTGCTGCAAATATCTTATCCTTCGTAAGCAGAATGGGTGGTAAATGAGGCTTACCATAGATGATCTCAAAGGGTGCCTTACCAGTACTAGAGTGCATTGTATTATTGTATGCAAACTCTACTAGAGGCAAATACCTTTTCCATTCTCTTTGATTATCAGAGACATAGGATTTCAAAAGGTCAAAAATAGTAAAATTAGCACTTTCACTCTGCCCATTCGTTTGAGGATGATAAGATGATGAAAACTTTAACTTATTCCCGAGGTTCTCGAAGAGAGCTTGCCAAAAGAGGCTGGTCATGCGGGGATCTCGATCACTTATAATGGACATAGGCATGCCATGATGCTTGAAAATATAAGCAATGAATAGCTTAGCCATATGATTGGCTTTGATTGTCTTTCGCATAGGTATAAAGTGAGCTTGCTTACTGAATCTATCAATGATAGTCTAGATTGCATCATTGCTTGCTTGTGCGCGAGGAAGATCCATGATAAAGTCCATGGCTATACTTTCCCAAGGCCAATTGGGAATAGGTAATGGCTTCACTAGACTAGGTGGTTTATGCCTACCTGGCATATCTTGCACTCGCAAGCATATCTTTCAATGACAACTCTAAGAGTGGGCCAAAAGAAATATCTTTCCAATGCTTGAGTAGTGGGTAGAATACCCCTATGTCTAGCATATGGGGATGCATGTGCTTCATCCATTACCTTGTGTCGCAATGGTAATGCTACACAAATTGCCTGATGATGATACAAATAACCATCTCGAATCGAGTAAAGTGTAATCGACTGACCTTGAGTTAAGCTGATCCCATATGGTTGAGAAGTCGGAATCAGTTGCATACATTTTAGGTAAATCCATGAACTCATTATGGTAAACATTTGTGATTGCATTCACTCGAGTCATCGTGATAGAGCATCTGCTACCACATTCTTAGTTCCAGATTTGTGAAGGATTTGAAAATGAAACATAGATAAGAAATTTTCCCAACGCATTTGTTTCTCTGAGAGCTTCTTCTGAGTGAGGAAGTATCTTAGACTTTGGTGATCTGTTTTAATAACAAAATCTGCACCAAGTAAATAGTGTTTCCATACTTGAAGAGCATGTACCACCACCATAAGCTCTTTCTCGTATATTGAAGCATGTAGCTCATGGTCCTTGAGGTGTCAGCTCTCAAATGCTACTACATGATGCTCTTGGTTAAGTATAGCTCCAATGCAATCCCCAGAAGCATCGCAGTGAACTTCAAAAGGTTTTTGAAGATTCGGAACTATGTGAACTAGTTCTTGAGTCACAAGAAACTTAATTCTTTCAAAGGATTCTAGTTGCCTTGATCCCCAACAAAAAGGCATTCGCTTCTTAGGAAGCTCATGTAGAGGAGATGCAACATATGCAAAACCTCGTATGAACCTCCTATAGTATGAACATAGAGCCAAGAAACTTCTAACTTCATGTACAGAAGTAGGTGTAGGCCATTCAACAATGGCTCGAATCTTCTCAGGATCCATTCTCACCAGATTGTGAGAAACAATATGGCCTAAATAATGAATTTTTGAAAGGAGAAATTCACTCTTCTTAGCATTGACCTGTAGTCTATGCTTGCGAAGCTCTTCAAAAACAATAGATATATGTTTTCTATGCTCTTCTTCAGACCGTGAAAATATTAGAATGTCATCAAAGAAGACACCTGTGAACTTTGAGTGAGATCTGAAAATTCTCTCCATCATTCAATTGAATGTGGCGGGTGTATTAGTCAAACCAAATGGCATGACTAAGAACTTGTATAGTCCAAATGTCGTACGAAGAGCGGTCTTATGAACATCTTCAAGTGCTATCCATATCTGGTGATAGACACTCTTGAGATCAATGCGACTAAAGATACTAGCCCCTTGCAACTTATCCAAGATATCATCTATCCTTGGGATAGGAAAATGATTTTTCATTGTGAGCTTGTTCAAAGATCTGTAGTCTATGCACATACGGAAAGAATCGTCTTTCTTTTGAACAAGTAAGATTGGAGAGCAGTATGGAGAAGAGCTAGGTTGAACTAACCCTTTTTCCAACAATTTGTTTACTTGTGTTAGGATCTCCTCTTGCTGATTTACACTTACTCGGTAAGGCGGTTGGTTATGTGGTGAACTGCCTGGGATAAGATCAATTGTGTGATCTTCTGGGCGCTTAGGAGATAACTCTCCTGGGAGTGAATCATTAAAACAATCTTCATATTGTTTAGCAAAATCATGTCTGGCTTGATCAATTAAAGAGAGGGGTTCTTTTAAAGTCTGAGACTTAGAAGCATTAGTTGGTATTGTGTGTTCATTAGAGGTACCAAGTGCCCTTGAATCATTAGTTTCTTTTGACTCTCTCACAAAAATCATTTACGCAAAAATAGCTTTTTTCATTTCTTTAGAAATGCTAACATGACTAACCATTGGCATAGGCCAATCTCCAACATCAGCAATGCATACTATGTTCCAACCCTTGAATTGAAATGCAAGGGTCTTCTTAACAAAATCAGGAAGACGTCTAATCTTGTAATGCCAAGGCATGCCTAAGATAACATCATAGTTACCTATGGGTGCAAGTAGAAAAGATTCTTGGTCGCGGTAATCCCCAATTCTAAGATTCAACTTCCCTTGAATAGGAGTAGAATTGGTTGTAAGTCCTTCAAATGACGAACCTGATCCAATTGGTGTTCCTAATCAATCCGGTGGAATTTGTAGCCTTTCAATAGTATCTGATGACACAAAATTATATGTGGACCTTGGATCAAAGAGTATCAAAACTCATTGATTGTTGAGTGTTCCCCAACCCTTTAAGAGTTGTCTTTTCTTCTCATTTGAATGAGTGTTAGCTTGCACATCCAGAATAGAGTTTGAGGATGGTGGAGGAGGATCTTTAACCACATTTGCTTCCTTCCTTTTGTGAGGACAATCAGGCTGCATATGGCCTAACTCACCACAAAGAAAGCACCTTCCTTCCTCTTTGTACTTTTGTATCTCAGACGGTGAGAGATACTTGCACTTCTTCTTGTTACCCTTTGGCATTGAATATTGGTCATGGGTAAAGGTAGGTCTTCTTTGATTAGTCATGTCTCTTGGTTGATCATAGAGCTGCTCTTGTCTAGCTCTATAAGAACTCATCTCCAACTTTCAAGATATACCAAGTGTATGCAAACTTTCAACTATGATGGCAAACTCCATCATGCGAGATAAGGTTTCATGTGGATACACCTTCATGGTTCTGTGTAAATGAGGGAGTAGACCAGCTTTAAACTTCCTTTTCTTCTCTTCATCGTTGATCTCTATGAAAGGAGTAACCTTAAGAAGAGTAGACCAAAACTTATCTACTTAACTAGTGACCTTTTCATGCTCTTTCTGGCCTAGCCAATCCCACTCCTTCTTGACATCATTCTCAAAATTAGGAGGCAAGAACTGAGCAAAAAACTTCTTCTTGAACTTTTTCCAAGTCATAAGTTTCCTTCCCTCCAAAATGAGAGTCAACCACCAATTGCTAGCGGTGTCTTTCAAGTGCATGCCTACATGCCTTAGCTTGGAATGTTTTGAGAAATTACCATTAAAAAAAGCAACTTCAAATTTCCTGACAAAGGCTAACGCCTTAGTATGATCTCTCTTATAGAATTACGAGTCAAAATTTATGTCCTTATCCCCAGACTTGAAAGTCTTAGTCTTCTTCAGCTTGCTCCTCTTATGGTCTCTCTTTGTCCATTTGCGGATTGCACGAGGCTTAGAACCAAGAGAGTAGAAATAAGAAGATGAAGAGGAGGAGGAGGAACTTGAAAGTCTTAGTCTTCTTAAGCTTGCTCCTCTTATAGTCCCTCTTTGTCCGTTTGTGGATTTCATGAGGCTTAGAACCAAGAGAGTAGAAACTAGAAGATGAGGAGGAGGAACTTGAGTAATCAAGGGAGTAGTTGGTTGCTGAGGGAGATGAATTCCTCTTTATCTGCCTCACTCGAGGTGAGGTCTTTTTGCTCTTCTTGACCTGAGAATCCTTCTTCCTTCTAGGAATCTTCTCAGCAATTGGATGCTTTGCATCTTCACCATCAACTGGTGCAATGGTGCTTCCTCCAGTATCACCATCTTTTGGAGGATTCGGTCCTTCATAAGTAGCTTCTTCCCTTGCCCTTAAGCTGTCAATCAATTGACGTACTTCACGAATCTCCAACAAGCTACGATACTCTATCAATTGAGTCTATAATTGCTTACTTGTAGGTGCTTCATCAGTTGCTATCTTTACCTTCTTCTTACAAGGATCGCCTTTACTTTGAGAAAAGCAAAGAGACCTGCTCTGATACCACTATTATAGAATCTGAGATACACACTCAACTTTCTTATGTATTTAAAATATATATGGCAAATATTATGTTGGCACAGAGGGAGAATAGTTGAGAGAAAAAAAAGATGTAGAGAGAGAGGTAAAGAAATTGGCAACACACTAGAGACTGGAAGATGGGCCAATCCCCCCCCTTGTGGAGTTTTATTATTGACAAGGAGCAAGCTCCTCTATTACACATAAGCCAGTTCTTGCGTGATATACTACCAGCTAACACTTGCACAACTTGGAAGTTGGCACCTTTTGATCCTTCTTGGGTTTCCTTCTCTCCTACACAATATGTGTAGGGCTCTCCTCTTAGCGCTTGATTTCAGTAGAGCTTCCCCAACACTCGCACCTTCTATTCTCCTCTTGAAACTTGATTTCAAAAGAGCTTCCGCAACACTTGCACCTTCTCTTCTTCTCTTGGAACTTGATTTCAGCAAAGCTTCCGCGGCACTTGATTTCAGCAAGGCTTCTACAACACTTGCACCTTCTCTTCTCCTCTTAGATACATGCAAAATGACTCTTCCTTCACCTCTCCCTTACACCCAAGGAAAGCCTTCTCTTTTATAGGCTTTCAAGAGCTTCTGTTCTTGGAGAGAGACTTGAATTGATCTTCATACAATATGTGGTTGTTCCACTCTACAACACTAATTTTGAAATATCTCTTTGTGCGTTGTTTGCATGAAAAAACGTCCGACACGAAAGTTGTAGATCTCATTGTTTCCGATAACCCACGTGGCCCATTTTTAGAGATCATTTATCTATTGTGAGATATTTTTAAAATGCATTTTCTAAAAAATAGCTTTTAAAACTCTACTCTTAACTTGTGGTCCATGCAACCACCTTCAGTCATAGATAAGGAGAGTTCATTAGATAGCCTTGAGCCTCAACCTTAAGATTGAATTTCACACAAAAGCTTGTGTCATTTTAGACCTTAGAAAGAGAAAATCACTTCTCTCCTCACTTCTAGGGGATTCCGTCTCTTGTTTTTCTTAGTGAGAGAATTCCCTCTCTTGTCTTTCTTAATCAAAAGAAAATACCTTAAACCTTGACTTGTAGGAGAGTATGACCCCAAATGAATGCAATGCTCATTATTTGTTCACTATGTTACCTCGTGACACTTGCAAAGTTTACAAGTTCATTATGTAATAAATATAGCCTTGCCATTATGTTTATTAGATTTGAGTTAGAGTTTGGCATGGTGGCCCAAATGAAAAAATGTCATGTCCACTACTACAATTAAGTGTCTTTGTTTACTTTTGGACTTTTGAGTTTTGGAGAGATATATATAGGTGTACATGTATGTGTGTGTGTGTGTGTGTGTGTGAAAGAGATATATATATATATATATATATATATATATATATATATATATATATATATATATATATATATATATATATATATATATATATATATATATATATATATATATATGACACACTTTGTTGGTAGCTTCATATAATTGAGTTATCTCTTAAGTTTGTGTATCAAAAAGACACGTGTCTGAGAGCTTTTAATTATATAACTTCTTGCTGAAGTCTAATATGTATTGGATTGATTTAATTATAGGATTGACCAAATAAACAATTTACATCATAATGAAAACAAGATCTTCTATGACCACTAGGTTAATATGCTAAAAATGCATTTTTTTAAGAACCTTTACAAAAGACAAAGCTATATATATCAAAGGAGTAGTTTTATGCTCAATCATGAAAATTGATATTATTTTATATATAGAGTGGATGTGAGATAATATAGGTTAATAATCATAAATCAATAAATGTTTTGATTAAAAAACATTTAGAAACATTTATATTAAATTTAAAAAATAATGATCATAAGGAACCTTTTATTTTAAGTCAATAATTAATGATAATTATATTTTAAAATATTTTTATAGGTTATAAATATATGATTTTATTGCATTTGATTATACATATGAGTTTGATAATATCAATTTCACCAAAAGTATTTTTTTCATAATGTTTGTGTTGTCATCTTATATATATATATATATATATATATATATATATATATATATATATATATATATATATATATATATATATATATATATTAAAATGTCAAATTCTTACTCTTAAGCTAGTCATGTTAGCCCAAAGCAAATATATTTAGTTTTTTTATCAATTCAGTTGCATATCAACCTAAATCCACATCCAACAATGATCCATTTTCTTGCACATGGACAAGTCCAAAAACCATGACATGTTCAATATTGGCAACTGTTTAAGTTAACACATTGATATTGCAAATTATTGAAGACACATATTTTAGCAGCGAAATAAACATAATGTTTGACACTTGTGATGAGATTTTAAGCTATAACACGCTTACATTCAACTACTTGTATGATCTTATGTTATGTGACTATTCTCTAAGTCCATTTACCTTAATGGTTGGTTGCAACCCAACAAAACAAGGGTTTAGAAGCTATAACTTGGTTGCAACCTTCAACTCTTGAGGTCTAAGTATGGCATTCCCTAGGGTGGATTTAAATTTCTCTCATTCCCACAAAGTGTTATCAGAAATCGAGCCTAGGAAAAATGGGTTGTTGAAGATCCATATCGTGGGAAAGTGACACAATATTGTCTTAGGGTTTCTATTAGCCATAAGTGGGCACATGGGCATCCTAAACAATGATTTGACCACATGAAGGGTTAAAAACAAGAAAAAGCATACCACACTATCAACAAGCCAAATCAAGAGATAAGAAATGAACCTAGACTTGTCATAGAACCCTACACAACCTAGATCCATATCAAGATACATAAAACCGTTCTACCCAACCTTCATTAGAGCTTAAGTTGGATACAATAACTTCCATAGTGCACATTGTTAATGAAGAGAATCCCAAAACCATTAAGGTCAAACTAACCCTTGAACTAGTAGAGCAAGCCTTGGGTCTAATTAGAAGATAAAGTGAGAGATATGACAAATCTTTAAAGGTTATTGCCATGACTTTTATGATAATAAGATCATATTTATATATTTATTACTATGGATTTTCATTTGTCCATTTGCATGGGTACCTACATAACTATCATGTAGCAAATAGACAAATTCAAATTTTTGACAAAACAAAAGTATTCTTTTGTGACTTGGGAAGAGGTCTTCAATTTATTACTAATGGATCGAGCTTTGTGTCTTATCTACTTGGAGGAAACCTATAGAAACCCTAGTTACCTTCAATTGTCTAATATATCTTTACTCAATCGATTAAAGTCTATTCATAATTTAAAAAGAAAAAAATGTTTGATTCATCAAGTGGACGATTTGGAAAGAGAGTTATTTTAGAATATTTGATTAATGTTTGATAATCAATTTGATCTAGCTGGTATAGAAAGTGACATTCGTCATAAAATATTAAGAAATCTAGTAAATAGTATTCGAAAGACAAATGCAAGGTCAATTAAATTAGTAAAGTGTTATATAAAATCTTCTAATTTTTGAAGAAAATTTATCAAGGAATCTATACAATCTAAAAGATGAAAAATACTAATTTGGAAATTGTTCTGCCTCCAACCAAACTACCCATACTTTAGATCCTTGAAAAATGGACACTCAGGAACATCAAACATGGCCAAGTGTCCCCTCCTCACTAGTAAAGGAAAACAAGTTGCTGATGTGGAGGAACCGGAAAGATCCCAAAGCAACAAGGATGCATCACCCCAAACCTTGACTCGAGACTACTTTAACGTTTCTGCCCATGTGTCATGCCAGATAGTCTTCATTGCTCATCACCCATTGGCTCATTAATGTGCCATTTGGAGGCTCTAGCTTTAAAGGATGCTAATTGCTATTGCCTTTAACACACACTCTCTTCCCCTCCCCATCCCCACCCTCCCACAACACTGACCTTAGCTAGCAACCTATCCTCTCCCACCGTCTGCCCCCCACCTTGTTGCACATCCCCTCTTGCCCTTGGCTTCATGCCCTCTCCCACCCTATCCACCCCTTGTCTTGCCTTCTATCTACTCACCTCCCACCCTGGGCCTATTTGATCCCACCTGGACCTCACCCTAAACTATCCTATCGTTGCTCTACAAGTAGCATGACACCATGAGGAGAGACTACAATCAGGAAAACAAAATAAGGACACAATAGATTGGATGATAATATTCATAAATCGAAAGAATGATGTAAGGACAAGCTTTGAGAATACAAGAGGACAATGGACAATAGCATCACAATAGTTCAATGCAACCTTAATGAGAAGGTACATATACTTGAAGGAAATATTTAAGTTATGGAAAAGGATTGACTAAACATGAACATGGAGATAGAGGCATTGAAGCCAAGGAGGGCAACACTCTCATTAGAGGTGGAGTAGCTCAAGGTTGAAATCATGAAGATGAAAAATCAAGCACTAAGTAAGGGGCAACCTATAGGGGCTACAATTACAATAGATATTCAACAACTAAAAGAGGAAGTTTCCACACTAAAGAAATATCCCAAAGAGAGGGGAATATAATGGATGCCATTATTGCATTGAGGAAAGAAATGACCAAGAATTTGAAAGGTAACCTTGAAGCCAAGGAACAAGGCTAGGGTGGAGGTGGTTAAGAAACATGTGAAAAAGGAGGTGAAAGAAGACAAACATAAGGAAAATTACTTGATAATAACTCGTAAAATTGAGGAGGAGAGGCTGAGGTAAGCCTGATACCTCAATGTACATATCAAGGGCATGGAAGAAACAAGTGAGATCTCCCTTGAGGATGATGGAAAAAGTCTTTGTATGCTATTGGGATACAAGAAGAAGGACCCACTTCCATTTAAAAAGGCATGAAGAGTGGAAAAGGAGGTGAGAAAAAAATATCCCTTATAGTTCAATTCAAAAATGAAGAGAGGACATCCTTCACGAAAAGAAGGGTGATTCTATGGGGTATGAGAGAAGGGGATCCCATTTACTTAGATGATGATCTCACATGGATGTAGGTGGAAGTCATAAGGCATGTATACCTCAAATCATATAGGCATTCAAGGAGGGAAAGAAGGCTATTTCTAGAGGTGGTTGGGTCATCATTGATGGCAAGTCCATGAACTATGGACATGTGGCCTATGAGATAGACATTAGCATTGCAATATTGAGTTGTGATGGTTCATTATGGTCACACCTAGGATGAGTGAAAGAAGTTATGGCAGAGAGAGACATGATCCTACTCACTAAGACACACCTACACTAGGAGAGGGGACTTCCTAGGATTAAAGGATACATGTGGGAGTTAGCCTAGGACACCAAAAATCAAAGCACTACATTTGGATTAGGGGGTTGGTAGTGCCCTTCCAGTAAGAGCTATATGAAAGAGTTTCCATCATGTTATGTGACACAAAGTACGATACATGTGGGTTTGGATGAAGCTATCATCAAGATGGTACATGTACATTGCACTATGCCACTTTCCCCAAAAGGGGTCCGAATTCAATGTGATGCTTCCTCCCATTGGTGTTAAGCAAGGTTGCTAACTATCACCTACACTATTTGGGCTATACACTGATGAGAACATTGAATACATCATTAAAGGAGGAGGAGGAGGAGGAGGGGATGGATTCAACATCATAGGTATCCATGTCAAGATCATATTGTATGCAAATGACATTTTTTAAATCTTAGAGACACAAGAGGGCCAAATACCTAGAGGCCTTGCATAGTTTTTCCTAGACAAAGGATTGATAATGAATCTTGGGAAAACCAAGATTCTCATTTTTCACACATTGGTTCATATTTGTAGGAGATCATCTTTCACTTTGGATGGGTAGCCAAGTGGAGGTGGTGAGCACCTTTGTTTACTCGAAAGTCATTTTAGTACCACAAAAAGTCACTTTTTGTTGGTGCATGTGGCATGGGAATGCCACACTAGAGAATATGCATCATTGGTGCTTGTAGAGAGACTCTCTCACTAGACATATATACAAGAGGCATATACTGGGTAATGGATATTTAATACCCTCCATCTCTTATGTACTTACTAGCATCAAGCCTAGCCACATGAGTTTGGACACAAATAGAGCGGCCCCAAATTATTTTGTTGTATCACGAATGATATGTAGCAAATGATGAGTGCCACATGAAACTCTTGTAGTAGAGTTTGTATTACAGCCCATGGAGGTATAGAATCTCTTTTAGATCACTCACTTTTATAGAGTTTAGAGCATGAAACTTGAGAGGTTACCATGGAGAACACTAGTGGCTTACCATTAGATGCCCCATGAGGAGTGTGAGAGCTCATTGTACTTCCAGGTAGCAGCTACTTGCAAAATATGTTATCAACATGACAAGTTGTCTCTCCTTTCCAATATGACATGGACTCCCATATGGACAGAGGGGAAAAAAATCATCGAGCAAGACCTACATTAGAGACACATGCACAGATGCTTGGTGGTAACCCTCACCCCTCTTCCCTCAAAGATGCAGTACTACAAAGATCTTTTCATGAGCCTCACCAAGGTTAGATTCATTATTAGACCCTTGTACATGTATTGTTGCATGGCATAGGACATGTGAGTTACAATAAACCTCAGAGCTATTTGGGCCACTATATACTAGAGATCTAGAGAGTCAAAGCATCCCTACTTGGTGAAGGTACCATGATAGAGTACGACAAATAGCCTTGATATAGTTTTACTATAGAAGGAAATTTAAAAGAAGTTTAAATAGATATCAATTTTTCATTTTCAAAATTTGATTGTATATGTAAGAAAAGTAATCAACTTTCCTACCCAAAAAAGGAGGTGGATCTTTTTATTGTGTGCATGCATATGCATGTGCACATTTGCATGTATATGTGTGTATGTGTATATATACACATACAATATGCAAACTCCCAAACTTGCATGTCTTAAATAGTGAAACAATATGGTTACATAGCACATACACACAAAGATGTGGGGCACATGAATATGAAAAATATCCAACTCACATGTGTAAACATTTTGGCCTTGATACAAACAACACTTCACAACACAAAGAATCTAACATATACATGTATTTACAACAACATTTTTCTCAGGGGAAAATATGATTAGCATGGCATTGACTTCCTCTCTAGGACAACCATATTTGTCTTATTGCTCAATGAAGATGAGGACTCCCCTCCCGTTATAGTATGTGATAAAGGAGAACTGGAAGGGTTGTTGAAAGATCCTCCTAATACAAAGCCTTTACCCTTGGACCCATATCTATGGCTATAGAAAAACAAAAATATCTAGACCTAATGGTCAATGGAACTATAGTGGCCATGGACACTAGCTTGGGGAGAATCTCATATAAACAAGAGGGAACAAGAGGACAACTCAACTACAGTCAATGTAAAATGTTGCATTGATAGCATGAGCAAGGTCTTCATGGAGAATAATTAATTTGTTTTTCTCAACAATCTCGACAAGTTTTTTGGAGTGAGGGGGGATGAGGCATTGTAAATGATGGCAATTACCAAATATATCAAACATGACTCTCTATATCTTTGACTATATGTTTAAATGTTAAAAGATGGAAAAGTCACATGTTGATTAGTTTGACAAGTTACACTATCAAGAACTTGGGCTTGAGAGCACTTATGATTCAATCTTCTTCTCCCATTTTCATATCTCTATAAGAACCTAATCTTCTTTTCTCACATTTGGGACCCCATTGTAACTCAATGTTAGTATGTGTTTCAAATCCCAAAGCCCACTTTTCCATTGCTATGTTTGAATTTTGACATTCTATTTTAAAAGATTTCAATTTGATTATGATGCATTATATACAATTCTTTCATAAAGAGACATAATGAGTTCCATGGAATGTGTGTTTCTCAAACATTCAAACATACTACTTTTCAAAGACTTTTGATATGCCAATGTATAGGTCTAACATTTACACATTAAGATGCTTGGGTTGAAATATTAAGGCACCTCATCGCATAAAAGTTTTGCTAGGAAAACAAAATGGTAGAAAAAAACCATATCTTCAATGCGATAAGATAGTTGAATTAATAAATATACAAAGTTACATTATGGATCATGATTAGTTTATATAGATGGAAATGCTATCCAGATCCCATGCCCCTAGTCACCTAGTCCACAAAACATGTCCCAACACCATAGAGCCATCTAGGCGATTTCCATCTGAGATAAAATCTTTCTTTCCCCCATTAAAAACTAAACTAATCATGGCCTCCCAAATAGATTTCAAAGCAAGAAACTTATAATTATTGCTAGGGTCCATGCTACCAAACATTTAAAAGATAGTTTGTTATGGCTTATTGCCTCCTTATTGCTCATAGTTATGACATTCTATTTGATTTGAGAACGCATTGTGCTATATATACATTTTCCAAAAAGATATGTGGCAATGTTTCCTCATTCCCATCTTGGAACTTAATATCTAAAATCTTCCCCTTTTTTAACTTCCCTTGTTAAAGATGGATCTTGTCATAACCTTCGAAAGAAAAACCTTATCATTGAGAGGAAACTTGAGCATCCAATTGCTTTCCAAGTAGCCACATTAAGGATACCCTCTTCAAGTCAAATTTTGATCCTTCACATGCACCCATGTGGGAAATTTGATAATTGCACAATGTTTTCCTTATTGTTCTTTTGTTTGTCATATGTTTAAAGGGAAGTTCTACAAAAAATGCTATCATGTGTTTATCTCACAAACAACCATATTTTATAGAGAAGCTCTTCAAAGAATACTATCATGTGTTTATTCCATATTTTTCTCTCCTTTTAAAGTTACTTTTTAAAAAAAACTTTTCCTTTAGAAACACCTCACTTTTTGTAAGACAATTAGTATAGAGTATGGTTATCACCCAGGGGGTCCACTAGGGTTTATCATATGGTACCATGTGAGTGTAAGGGAGGGGGGTTATTTAAGGGAAGGAATGTACATTTTATAAGGTAAGGTCACATAAATAGGGGGTAGATAAGGGGTATTTTCATATATTTCTTGCACATAGGTGACATCTCCTTATTACTACTAGTGAATCCCTCATGGGTTATCACCATGTTTCCTTGCCTTAGCCAATGCTGTATAAGAAGCTTTGCCCCATTCCTCCATACAATAAAATGCATGAGTCTTTCCACATGTAATTGAGTGCCTTCCCACACTTTCTTACGTGTATATGGAGATATGATATAAAACTTACATGTAGTGATTCTATTTGTATCATTGTTAACTCGATATTCGATATGTGTATCACTACTAAAAGGATTCCAAAAGATTGGGTAGAAGTGAATCTGATAATTTCTGTTTCTCTTTTGTATATGCTTTTTTGTGGAAAGGTCATAGTTCAAAAGATGTTGTCTTGCCTCACATTTATGGTCAATGTAAATCTAGTGATGTGGTGTGTAATGTGACACACATATTGGTTTATTGTTTTGTGGGCAAGGGACCATGCATCATTTGCAAAACATGTGAAGTGAGTGAGGTATAGCTACATAGTGGTGGTGGCATGCTTCACTAGCTCCACACAAAAATGATAATGATGTGAGATCACTTTTTCATGGCAATTTTGTGAGCTAACTTTGTGTGGAATTAATGCAAAGGTTAGTGAAGTGTAGCTACTTTGTGGCATTGCATTTCATTAGGCCCACAATAAAACAGCCAATGTGAGGCCACTTTTGCATGGCACTTTCTTGATTTTGAACCCAGAATTGGACATGGAAATGCAAAGATGCATTGTTTATTATACAGATGCTAGCCCACAAATCTTGCTAGTTTAACTCCAAAAGTGACAATGTTGATGTCGTTCTCTTTTGAGTGCCAAGGAAAAGGAAAGTACCTTTAGGCGTATTGAATACATTACTCAAGCATTGAAGTTAAACACAAGTTTCCAATAAAACACAAAGTGATAATAGTAGAACTCAGAGGTGAAGAGTAACTTAGAGATAATGAAGCATGAATGAATGCATACAATGTTGTAAAGACACTTTGCAAGAATCCATGTCCTAGAAAGGACCAGGGCAGGGATGAATTGGAAGTAGTAGGTAGCTTCCAAAAGTGATTGGCTGCTACAAATGAAAATTTGAGTGTCTCAATCAGGATGAATGAGGCACTGGCAAACAAGGTAGCCTATATGTGAGGAAAATGATAGGGCATCAACTAAAAATGTAGAGTAGACATGATGCAACTACTCTTGGGTTGATAGAATGGGCTGGGTGATAGTAGGTTGTAGTAAATACAACAATGTGTTGCTCTTGTGGTGACTCGTTGGCATTTAAGGCTCAGGTTGAATAGGGTGGTAACTGGTTGCACCAAATGCAGGGCTAGCTAGCTCCTAAAAAAGATATGAATGATGGTGACAACTATTAGGAAGGGTGCCTCAAGCTAATGGATGTCTAGCTGTATGAAGAAGAACTGAGACATGCACCAAGGGAGAGGGGTGTAGACAGAAGTCTATACTAGGTTCCAACAATTTACAAAAGAAGGATGGGTTGAGTGGAAGGGAAACCTTCTATTTATAGATGTGGGTCCTCCCAAAGTTTGGTTGTTGGCTTATGGGACACAAAAACTTTGATAATTACTAAATAAAGTTTAGTAATTTGAGTTTTTAGGCTGTTTTGAAGAGTAATTGAGGTGAATTTGTAATTCACCTTTTTAACTTAACAACCCTTGTCAGGCCCGAAATTGGAACCTAGGAGGGACTCAAAAGCATAGAGAGATCCATTATACTCTAGGGTATCCCACCCTAAAACAGCCAGGGCATTGGACAAAGGGTGCATATTGGCTTGTGAGTGGTCTACCAAAACTACAAAGGTGACAGCCGGTTATCTTACCTCAAAAGCCCAAAGGGTCACCATAGGGAGGTCAAGGTAGCAAACAAAGTATGCTCATCAACTACCTAGAGGCCTAGTAGGACCTACAAAGGCAATGAAACCACTTTGAACTATCTTTTAAAAAAATATTTATTTCTTCCAAAAAAAGTAAATCTGCACATTGGGGAGATAAGGGATAGTCAAATCCAACATAAAAAATGGAAAGACTATCCCAACTACCCATCTAGGTTGTCTTTGATGAAGAAAATATAGAAGTATGTGCTGCATATTGCCATAGGGGAAACTAATACAAGAGTAAGGGGCAAAAAATATCACATAAGACCATAAAACACTCATACCTCAACTTCAATGAAAAATACTGGGGGGTAATGTGTTGTAGAAGCGAGAATACATGCTAAAAATGGACCTTGCAAGAACCAAATGATATGATTATGGGAGGTATCATGGTGAGATTGTTGTCAATATCCTCAGTATCTAAACTAGAGGAATGCTTCATGATCTATTTGACCAAAGGGTCTTTGGGAAAAGTGGCTCTATTTTTCTTTTAGGTGTGCACTAGATGTAGATGGCAACTTAGAAAGAGAAGAGGACTCAATAAGTCTATCCTCAAGGGAAAGAATGAACACATGGGGACCAAAGTCTAAAGCAGTGGTATTTGTGGACCAATCAAATAACCCCTTGGGTGTAAGGGGGGTTGTTCTAAAAGTCACATTCCTAATGAGTGTCCCTTGTTGGTGTAGTGGATGACCCCCTCTTGTGGCTATGGAGGTAGGGTAGAAGGCCCCTTGCCTAATGTGCTCGAGTTCCTAGGTGGAAAAGAGTCAAATATGTTGAGGAAATCATTCATTAATCTCATTTCTTTTCCTTAATTCCTTTTGGTTTCACACTTACAACTTCAAAAAGGACTAGTGCCCACATTCCAAGGGGCACCCGAGATTGCCCAATGCCTATAAATAGGGCACAAACTCTCTTCATCACCTTGGGGAGTCCACCTTATAGAACATGTAAAATACCATGTGAGTTCAAAAGAAAGGATACTATATTTAGTGAAATTTACATGATTATATTTTAAAAAGGGATTCTAAAATTACACCTTGAAAAAAAAGTGTAAGTTTAGTAAAGTAAAAGGGGTCATTTGAAGGACTTATAGCATGTAAAGAAAGGGTAATTCTTAATATATTTTGAATGTACGTTATATAGATAATTTCTTATAGGTGGATCCCTCAAGTTCATTGCATACATTCTCTTTTTAGACACATCCATCAAATCACTATTTTCTTCCATTCTCCTCTCCATTGTTGTCTATACCCTGATTTGGAGGACACCTTAGTTTATGGAGTGTCTTGTGTATCCATTTTTTGTGCCTGTGGAGCCATGTTCCATCCACACCAAGTTGTGTTCTTAGTGCAAATGCTACCACCTAGCTATTCTTCATCATCATGACATTGGGATCACTGCAAGGTGGCCATTACTTGAGTTGGCAGCATTTTCATTTTGCTGGATAAATCTCTTCTCAACATCACAATGCACACAACTCTAATAAATAGTCTACACTCTCATATGTGCTACATTTTTTAATCAAATAATGCCAGTCTAAGGGTCAATTAAGGTAGGGGACCACTTGGGGGTTGCAAATGGCCTAGCCAATTAAATTGTGGATGGGCATTTTAAATTTTGGGCAGGATTAGAAGGATTGAAGTTAATTTTTAGAATCAATTAATTTCAAAAAGTAATTAATTGGTTTGAAATTGCTAAAAATTGGGATTAGAAGGCTACGATTGCATTAAATGCAATGACGATAGTAGGCAATAGCATTTTAGTGGCCTCAAGAGAGCATGTGGTGAGAGATCCATTTGTTGATTTGATAGGGTAGTAACGAGTTCTGGGGGTTTCTCGCGTGGAAACTCAAATTTCTCTCTCATCTTAGCATCCTCTCACCTTCTCTAGACTATTCTCTAAAAATCTCAACAAGTCTCAACCATTTGAAGAGTTTCTCAGTTAGATTTTGTAGGGAATAGTGAAATTTTTATTGTAAACCCTAATTCTCAGTAGACATTAGGGTTTGTAGAGCCACCTTGGGACCGGTGTTATCAGTCAAGTATCATATACTAAAATCAAATGAAATTCAAGGATTTATCATAGATTTCAAATGCCAGCCGATCCTAATTGATTTGGGACAACATTTTACTAGTTTATGGTTCCATTTGTACAAGTTCTAGGTGAATATGTTACTTTCTTATCAGTTGTCACAACAAAGGGCTTTTGGATCATGGAGGAGGTTATAAAATCTTAGTTTTTACTCCATTTGCTAGCAATACAAATTAAACAAGTATTGCGACATGTGCCAATTTTGGGCCAACAGGGTTCCAATTTCCAAGATTATTATGGTAACGTATGCATTTCAATCTATGTTCATTTCTTTATTGTTGTAATAAGTACTTGATTAAGTTTTACCACCCTCTTTAAGAAGGAAGGTTGATTTCATGGTTCCATTACCGGGGTACCACTCAATCCTTTGATTTGGTGGGCATGACATACCTGATTGCAAGCCAAAGATTTATGCTAGTGTTGAATTTTATGCTCAATTGAGTAATTACTACAAGATGTTTTCATATAGTGAGGTGGAACCAAGTAGTGATGATGCCTCTTAATATGGACATTTAAATGGTGAAGAAGGAAATGCAATGCTCGATCTTGGACAAGGTTTACATGATCGACAACAAGCTGAAAATGTTATTGTTAAACAAGATACAAAGCCTTTAAGGTAAAATGAGGATGATCATATGGCACACTTGTTTTTGCAACATATCTTTAACTATCATGGTATGCCAAAGTCAATCATCAATGATCGATCCTCGGTTGACTAGTTTATTTTGGAAGCAAGAAAATCGATACCACATTGAAATTCTCATCATCCTTTGACCTAGAAATAGATGGTTAGTTTGAAGAGGCAAACTCCACAATGTTGGATCTTTTGAGGTGCTATCTATTTGACGATAAGACAGTGGGAGTAGAACTTGCCATTTGCTGAGTTTGCATATAATAATAATACGTTGCATAGTTTCATTGGCAACGGTCCATTTGAAATGGTTGAGGGTGGCAAGAAGGTAGCACCTATCTTGCACACTAAGGATAAGAACTTTGAGGCTAATCACTATGTGGAAAGCTTGGATGCAACCTATGCAAAGATAAAGTACACACTTCAGATATCATAAGAAAAGTAAAAGAAAGCTAATTGCCATAGATATGCTTTGTAGTTTGTAGAGGGCGATTATGTATTGCTGCATTTTGAAAAGGCAAGGTTGTAAAAGATGAAAGAAAGAGAGGTTGTATTTGAAGTTGAGTATGATATACTATGTTGGAGAAGATCAACAATCTTGCATATTAGCTAAAATTACATGCACATTGGTGGATGCACAAAGTCTTTCATGTCAGTTTATTTAGGCCTTTTCGTGATGATCTGCCAGAGGATGTATTTGCTAAAATTTAACATGAGCTTGAGGTGTTGGATGAGATCTTAGTACCCAAGAAAATTTTGGCACATAAGGAAAGAAAGGTTAGAGGTACAATTTCCAAGTGATATTTGGTGAAGTTTCAAAACTAGTCACAAATGGATGTAAGATGGATGGAAGAGGATGCCTTGGCAAACCATCCTTACTCATTGCAAGTTTACCTAGATGCCTTTCAGCTAGATTTGAACTCAATCAAGTTCAACAGAGCAGTGGTCCAGAGTAGTGCCTAGTGCTTAAGATGGAGGCAGCACTTCCACTTTGCCAATTATGGACAACTCTCGTGTAAAATGGATCTTGAATGTATTCAGTATGCATCCAAGGTATTGTGTTGATAGTATGTGTACCTTGAGGTCACTATTTACTATACTAGTCACTATTAGATGTATGCAGATCAGTATGGTTGTTACCACACCTTTGCAACTACACATTTGCATCAGTTTGACATTAGTTTGGAATCAATTTCTGATAAATTTTGAGACTAGTTCATGATTAGTTAGAGATAAGTTTATGTACACTTTTGGATCATATATGCATCAAGTTTCACATCAAGCTTATGATTAGTTTTTGCATTCAACTTGTGATCAATTTGAAATCACATTTGTAGCAGTTTATGATCAATTTTTAGATTAGCATATGATCAATTTAAGCTCGGTTTTCAAAGGTTTTCAATTGGTTCCATGGACAATCGCATGTTAGTAAATGCCATTGACAATTTCAACCATGCCATATGCTGAGCATACACTTTACTATGGTTGTTTGATCAAATTGGTTGAGAAACATGAACATGAATGCATTCAATGAGTTTCTAGCAACTGTTCTAGATTACTTTTCAATTTTATGTCATGTTTATGGTGGCTGGAAATTTTGAGCAAGTATTGGACATATTCCATGGTCAGACAATACAAGGCAATGTTATGATAGTGATGCCTTATGGAACTTTGAATGCAATATACTTTTTCTTTCGCACATTGTAGTGCAATCAAGGACAATTGCAATGATTTCAAGGGGGAGGTCTATCATGAGGACATTAAGTTTTTGAGAAGCTTTACTCTAATTACTAGCATTTGATTAATTTAATAATCAAATGTACAAGGTTCTAGGGAACATGTGATGCACATGGTAGTTATTTCATGGTGACAAGCCAAGGACCCTAAGAAAGCAATGGGCGTCAAAGGAAAAAGTTGTGACAAGCTATGCCTACTGGGTTTTGGACGTTAGTTGGTGTCAATTTGACCCTAGGATAGCCAATTGGCCATTAAGTATTAATGGTGACACAGACAGAAACTAGGCATTAATTAATTAATTAATTCTAGTCTAAGGATCAATAAGGTAGAGGACCATTTGGGATTGCAAAATGGCCTAGCCAATTAAATTGTTGATGGGCACTTTTTTGGGTATATTAGAAGGGATGAAGTTAATTCTCAAAATTAATCAATTGACTAAAAAGTGCTAAAGTAAAGGGATTAGAAGGCTGCCATTTGTTGGAAAAATTGCCCATGCAATGGGAGAGAAGGTTGTGTGGGGTTGGAGAGACTCGTTCAGTGGATCCAAGCAGTGTGGGAGAGAGAGAGGGTGCTACTGATATGATTTTGGAGTAGAACTAAGCCATTACAGGCAAGTGATACCTACTAGTAGGTCCCAAGAACTAGATGATTGCATTTACTACATCAAAAATAGTAGGCAACAACATTTTGGTGGTCTTAGGGCAACAAAGGTTACAACTCCATTTGCTAATCTAATAGGGTAGCAATGAGGTTTGGGGGTTTCTCTCATGGAAATCGTGATTTCTCTCTCATCTCAACATTCTCTCACCTTATCTAGCCTATTCTCTATAAATCTAAGCAACTCTTAGGCATTTGAAGACTTTCTAAGCCATATATGGTAGACAACAATGAAATTCCTATTGTAAACCATAATTCTCAGCAAAAATTAGGGTTTAGTAGGACTTGTGCCATTAATTAGACATCGTACACTGAAATCAATATCTAAAATTCCAAGAATCATCAGAGATTTCAGATGCCAACCCATCCTATCTGATTTGGGATAGCTTTTGTCAACTTGTGGTTCCATTTGTACAAGTCTTAGGTGAAGATCAAGGGATAGTTGGCCTAGATTACTTGTTGATTGGTTGTGATAAAAAGGAGCTTTAGGATTAGGGAGGAGTTAGGGAAGAGGTTGTGAAATCTCAATCTTTACTCAATCCACTAGTAATACAAATTAAAGAAGTACCACAAGGGGCACCAAATTTGGCGCCAATAGGGTATTGAATGTCTAAGATTATTATGGTAAAGTATACATTTCAATTTATGTTCATTTCTTAATTGCTATATTTCATTGCTTGATCAAGTTTTACCACGCTCTCTAAGAAGGAAGAGTGGTTTCATTGAAACCATGTAAATAAATACTCAAGTATTGAAGATAAACACATGTATGACAAAACACAAAGTGATAACAATAGAATGTAGAGATGAAGAGTAACTCAAAGATATTGAAGAATGAATGAACTGAGTATAGAGCAACATTATCTACTATAAAGGCCTATGCAGCAAGAGGGCAAGCCCTCTCAGTCATTGGGTTGGTGCCAAATGGAGTGGTAACAAATTATAATTAATTGCATGCATTACCCAATCATGTAGTGATGAAAAATCAAGGAACCCTATATCAAGGGTTGCCGCAATTACCTACTCTTGTAGGGCCAACTAATCAAGACCTACAATGTATACGATCAGTGGACACGCTCTCATTGTAAACCAAGGGCCCATGCATCCACTAATCTCTTTATAAATTATAAAACCTAGTGTGATGATGGCTCATGATACTCTTGGTTATGAATGCTTTGCATCAAATATTATAGAGGAAGTCAAGGACATAATTAAACATTACACTAAGATGATCATTAAACAATATTGGCAAAGATGAGCATGCAAACTCGGGTAAGTTACTCATGAATATATGTGTGTTGATCATGGGTTCAAAATAACGTACTTTTAAAATACCATTTTATACCCTTTTTTATATATAGAAGGGTGTAATGTAAAGGGGTTATTTCACTACAACATATAGATCCACTAGTGACATTTAAAGCGATGGAATTATTCATGGAAAAATTACCCTCGTCATCACTATTTATGTCACTATTAGTGTCGTGATGAATTCGTTGCTATTAGTGTCTCTATTTGCATCGCTATTAGCGTCGCTATTTGTGTTGCTATCCGAATTAGCGATGCAAATAGAGACGCTAATAGCAAAAATTGCAGAAAAAATTTCTGACACAAATAGTGATAGTTACAAAGGAGGGAAAAAAAGGTGGCACATTAGGGCCAAAAACGCTTCAAAAAATGCACTTTTGTTAATCACCGGATTAAGGAAAGGGCCAAAGAGAGTTCGCCACGTGTGCAAGAATATGGTATTCTTGTCTCCTCTTTTTTAGAGATAGTGGAGTCCATTTCGTGATTCTCTCTTCTTTTTTAGCCAAAACCCCTAAAGTCTGACATGTTTTGGAGTCCCAAAGACATTATTTACTTACAAATTTGACAAAATACATGACAGAGATGTGATGAAATTAATAATGAGTTTTTTGAAAGTCGGGAGATCTTTCAATATTGTTTTTGGCACCCAATACATACTCATTTGGGTTCTTGGCGCTACTTTTTAGTTCATTCACCCCTCTTTGAGCTTCTTTCTCTGCGCTTTCATTCTTTTCATGGCTTCCTCCAGGCGCCCTTCTCGTTTAATACACTCTTGCACAGTCTATAGCCAGGGAGTAGATGGAAATTTTGAGCCCAAAACCTTTGCTGTAAACGATTGGGTTACCATGCTGCCATCTTGCAAGGGCTCCCATAAGGTGAAAAGAAGAAAACGAGAAGATATAAAACATCACTGGAAGGGGCGTATCATTGCCTTCAAAATTATGCCCGAAGGCTGGTTTGTCAAGGTGCGACATGTTTACATGGCCAAGGATATGCACTTGCCTCCAAACGAATGTGTTCCCCAACAAACACATTGTAAGTTATAAGTTGAATAACGTATATAATTCTTTTCCATTTATGCAAGTTCTAACAAACGGTTCGTCATTGTAGATATCTTTCCGTCAACAAGTATTGAATGGCAACCTGTGGAAAGCCTAAGTGAGACTTTCCATGCCATTCATAAGGTATTGGCAGACATTATTTATGCCGATCAAACTGTGTCTTTTTATAGTGAATGCAAGGTTTTTATATATTATGCATAGTATGTGGTTCCCTCTAAAGCGGATAGGTATGGGAATATCGAAGATTTGCCATTGCCAAGTCTTTCATCTCTAAATTGGGAGATTCTTGACAAGGTAACAGTGCAGAGTTTCAAATTCAAAATATCTCAGGATATTAAAAAGTCCATGACAGCTGGAAGGATCTCAAGAAGAATACGTTTATCATGGTTTGTACCCCTCCATATCTTCGTGGCTTGCTTCAAAACAGCAAATTTACAAAGAACGAAGGTATCCTGGCTAAGTAGAAACTTTTCGGAAGAGGATTTGGACAACACTATAGGGACGCATTGGAAATCTAGAGAGTGTGATCATAAAGGTGATATCTTGAGGTGCAGTGCATGCCCTCAATCCTTGGCTTTGGCTTACAGTATCCCTCGCCAAAATCTTGCTTTGGGCTTTGATTACAGGCGATACAAACTAAGATTGGGTATTTGGGTTCCCTTGGATTCTGATACAGATAACACACCATATAAACTTGTGGTGCACGTTTTTCCGCATGAAGAAGTAAAGAAGGTGAATGTTACTTCCAATTGGAGTCTGAAAGATGTGAGGGATACCTTGGAATTGCTAGACAATACATCCCCTAGATATAAGTTCAAAGTGAATGGTGTAACAATTGGTAAAAGAGCCGAGCGCTCTTTCTTTTGTACGAGTTGTTTGTCTCCCACAATTGTGAGTTTGGGGCCTTGAGAATGAAAACTTGGCAGGAATTTATCTTAATAGACTGTCCTTAAGATATTTTTTAATGGGAACTTCATAAGCTATCATGAAGCAAGTCGCCTTTCGAATGTGTATAAATAAAATGTACATTGCATCCAATTTACAAGTAAAAATTTTCATTACACAATGAGGTACAAAAATTGCATAAAAATGTACAAAGCCAAAATAATAAGGCTCGTGTATAAAATGTACATTACATTCGATTTACAAGTGAAAATTTTCATTACACAATGAGGTACAAAAATTGCATAAAAATGTACAAAGCCAAAATAAAGAGGCTCGTGTATGCTTATGTTTGCTATTTTCATTCTTTATCGATTTCTTCAAAGATATTTTTTCTCATAGGGCCTTTCTTTGATTGTTGAAAAAATTTGACCTTTACAGGTAGTCTCTTTTCTTGGGGCTTAAGAGGGGATGGATCAAATTTAAGAGGAGAGAGCACTGGCATTCCTTTTTTCTTAGACTCTGCAGCAGTGGTCCCATTGTCTTTTCCCTTGCCCTTGTCTTTACCATTGCCATTGTCCTTACCCTTTCCCTTGACCTTTCCCTTGCTTGTGCCCTTGGCCATTGAAGTTTTGGGAGGAAGAGGGGAGACAGGATCATACGGTGTGATTGCTTTGTCTAGAATCAGCTCGATGCATCTCTCCCTTATCCACCAAACATATGATTCAGGATAGTCTCTACACTGTAAGAATAAATGTTATAAGTTAGTGAAAAGACATCATGATAAGGGTTACACAAACATCAAATGAAATAAACTTACATTCACTCCTTCTATTTGTAACAGCTTTGAATCCACTGATCTGCAAATGTTTGAGATAACTCTCCATCCACAAGAATGCGCATCGCTTTGCAATGGAACTTCTTGTAGAAGAAAAGTATACGGCCTTTGAGGATCAGCAATATCCTCGTATGTTGTATCCAAAAATGTAGAAACGAGTCTACCAGCACTGCAAAAGAAAGCTTTGTAAGTTCAAAATATTATTTATAAAAGAAATCAAAGTAAGTAATTTTCTTCCAACATACATTCGTGCTTGACC